>NC_138204.1:188801652-190019152 GCF_964194415.1 Vipera berus | reverse complement strand
AGGGCGGTATAGAAATTAAATTAATAAATTAATTAATTAATAAAATCACACAAGACGGCAACAAGTTCTTGCAAGGTGTCTTAAAATCCAAAAATCTACCATCAAAGCCCACCAGATCAGAAGAGGTAATTCCTGTTCATTTCTATTACTACTTTTCTATTTGCATTTATTTGCCAAAGATTTAATTCCTTTTTTGTTTTTGAATATTTTAATAATTAATAATTTAATCTTTTATAAAAATTCTCTACTATGAAATTTGTTTTTCCTAATTATACTTCCTTGTAATCCTTACAGAATGTATACTTGAAGGTAAGCATAACTTGCCAACTATCTGAGTCTACCTCTGTGAAGATCTTACCTGAAAAGTTAATACAACCCAGGTGGCCAGAAAGGCCCAACAGAGACTCCACTTCCCCAGGGTCTTGCGGAAGAACAGGGTATAAGAACGGCTAATGACCCTCTTTTACCAATCTACTATAGAGAGTGTCCTCTCGTATTGTATTGTGGTTTGGTATGCTGGTCTGACAGCCGCGGATAGGAAAGTATTACAGAGGGTGGTGAGCACAGCATAAGACATTGTGGGCTGTCCCCTGACACCACTTGATGACATTGCCAGGGCTCGCTGCCTTGGAAGAGTGAGGAAAATTCTCAGGGATGACTCACACCCTGGTCGGTATCTCTTTACTCTCCTACCATCGGGTAGGAGATATAGGAGTATAGCCAGCCGTACCAACAGGCTGAAGAACAGCTTTTATCCATGGGCTGTTAGGCTCTTGAACGGGAAATAATTTTATAAATTTTAGGTATGATTGACTTGCAAGGCCGGTGTGTTGTGCAATTAGCTCACATGGTGTAATAAGATGGAGGGTTTGTTGTCACTGTGAGTTGTGGTGGGTGGCACGAAGGGAGGCTCAGCCAATCTCAATGCATACATGAAAGGTTCATTCATTCATTTTCAATTAATCAGGATTCTTTTATTCAATAAATGTTTCAAGCTCTTCAATTCTCCCAGCTTGGTCTGGTAAGCTACTAGCCTTAGATAGAAGTACATCGATTTGTGGTTCTTTCTCCAAATAGCTCCAGCTTTTGTAGTTTTGTACAATGGCGTTTGGCCTTACAATGGTTATCAGATATCATCATAAATATTGCCTAATATTTATGGCTTGATAATTAAAATCAATTTAATCTTCATTTCGTAGGAATAATTCATCTCAAACTGAATTACACTGGTTCTATAACTTTCTCTTAGGAGTATTTTGATATTCAGTTTATTAAATAAATTTATAAGGCTGCCCAACTCACACACAGGTGACCCCAAGAGGCTTACAACATTAAAAATCTACAACATAAGAAGCCATACTTTCTCTCATGGCAGCAGCAACACAATCAAATCAACTACTTGATCAACCCCATCTCTGTTCATGGTCTCCAGGCCCACTGACAAAACCATGTTTTCAGGGCTCTTGGAAAAGCAACATGATGGGCCCAATTGTACCTCCAGGGGAATCATGTTCTATAAAAAATGGCCAGCCACTGAGAAGGCCCTTTTTTGAGTTTTCCCACCAAACATGCATCCCTAATAGTTAGGACCTGCAGCATACCCTACTTTCCCATCCTGGTGAACCTGGTGGATGTAATGAGGGAGAGGCAGTCCTTCAAATAGCCTGGCCCCCAGAGATATAAGGCTAAGCCCCAGCAGTCTGATTCCCTATCCGTTCAAATGGACTTCACTCTTTTCAAACAACGCAGTGAATAAAAAATGCAAATGATTCTAATATAATATGTTTATCTATTCTTTGAGGCTTCTGGTTTCTATCTACCTGACCTGATTTGACTTCCTATCTTGAAATCTATTTTTTCCCCAGAACTTCTGGTCTACATTTCCACACTCCATTGGCATAAGCAGCAATTGATTCTTTCTTATATTTGTCTCACAGTCTGTGTCTCTCTCTTTCTCCCTCCCTCCCTCCTTCCCCTTTCCATCCCTTCCATTCAATGCTTACATTGGCTCTCCTACTCCTTGTTTAGCTTTTAATTGCAAATTTCACACCTTCACAAATTCAGCATAAAGAAATGATACACAGATCTTCTTGGCCTTGTTTATCTTTGATTTCCAAACTGTAACCTCACATAAAGAAGAACGCTGAGATAATCAAAATCTATTCAATGGGAGTCACTCCTCTACAAACAAAAGATATTTATCTGATGCATTTCATCATTTTCCCCCAAAACATCAAGGCAGATAACTAAAGTATTTTTAGTAAAGGCCTCCTTTCTTACTTTTGTTTTGCAAATCCAATCCAGCAGTTTTCCAACCAACTTGGCTTTTTGTTGCTGTAGTATTAATGGCCTTGACCATTATTCTCAGAAATTGCCCTGAAGATTAAAGGAACCCTAAAACTTTCAGAATGATAAATTTACTTTCAAGGGGAGTGGGAAACCACATTAAACTCTGTTCTAAAGCACACAGATTTTTAATAATTTACCTTTTTTTTGTGCTAACCGTTTTATTTGACCAAAAGAGATGCTATCTGAAGACAACAGATGTGAAGTGCTAACAAATGGAGCCTGTCTCAGAAACCTTCTAATCTAAATGTTTTTTAATGTATAAATGCCATATGTTTGAATGGATTTTTTGTCCTTTACAGACTACTTTTTTTAACCCTACTCTTTCATGAAACTCTTAGTAAGAGATAGTAAGATAGATGAATATGTCACTACTGACCATGTTGCTTTAAAGCTTATTGCTCTCATCAAATTTTAAAGTCAACTGAAAGGGCAAGAGAAGTATAAAAGCATACAAATGATGAGACACAAAGGGAAAACCTTTTTCCACACTAGCTTGAAGTACCAGCCAATACACATATGGAAATGGTTATTTTACACATACATTCTGATTCTTTATCTCTCTCTCTTTTTTTTTTCTGTTTCAGAATGGGAGACACAAATAAAATTTCTCCATAATTCTAAAAGCATGTCGATTTGGCTTAAAGTCCCTTTATACTGAGTATAAATAAGTATTCGCCATTCTAAACTTACAAGAAAAAATCAAGTTAGAATTAAATTATATTGGGAGAAAAAATATAAAGATCTTTCTGCTTAATTTTTTAAAGCAAAGACATTTGTGGATAGATCACAAAGCAAGTCTAGCATAATTGTATGAAAGTTGCAGCATATTCAGAAATAGTATCCTTACCTGTAAGTTTTCTTCTCTAAGGACAAGACTTAATTTTATTTTAAAAAATATCAATAGGGTATGAGTAGCTTTAAGTTCCATTCACAAAAATATACCTTATTATATAATACATCAATATGCAATGGCAGTCCATGAATGCTTTATCATAAAATAAAAATAATACTACCATATCTCAGAATTATAGTGACATAATCCTGTATTGTTACCCAGGAAAAGAAATTCAGCAAACCCTAGTAAAATACGTGCCAAGTAGTTCCATATTATTTTTCATAATATAATAGGTATACTGCCTTGAAATTTTTATTTTTTTCCCACAACAGTAGTGCAATGATATATTAATAGGCAAAGGGGAACATTGATTAAAAATTAGATAATTAATAAAGTCAAAGCATCAGAACAATTTCTTTTTTAATATCCTTCTCTGTATTAAAAAAGTTTTCAAAGAACTTTCATATATCAAATAAAAAGAAATGCAATGTAGAGAAATAAAAATAAAATAAAATAAAATTGAGGTAGCAGGTTTCAAACAAAAAAGTAACCATTAACTATCTTTGATATACATGCATAAAACTATGTATACAGCATTTATGCACTAGTTATATTTTTTTCAAAAAATAAATTTTTATTAATGTTTTACAAAACACAAAAATCTAGCACAAACTAATAAAGAGCAAAAGCAAGCAAGAAAGAAAAAAACCGGACTTCCGGTGGCAACGCGACGCCGAAGACAGCCGTTTTTGGGCTGCCCGCTCTGCAGCTGTGTTTGTCCATCGTAAACAGCGCCGATCAGCTGTTTAGATGGATTTGAAGCCCCCTCCTCGGGAGAAGAGGAGGGGGTGAGGCCCCAGGTAGGGGTTGAGCTCTCCGGGGCCGCCTGAGCTGAAAGTTTGGGTGGCTGAAGGATTGAGCCCCCCCCCCGAAGCCTGGGTTGCTCTGAGCTGCGCAGCGCCCCTGCTCCGGGATTTATGGAGCAGAGCCAGGCGTTAGCAACCACCCCTGCCAAAAGGAAATACTTTTGATTATCAAGATGCAGGCAGAGCGGTACAGGAGGTCAAGGTGATGTGGACTCTTATCTTTACTCTCTAGCTCAATGGATTTTATAGCTTTAAAGTGAAAGTGCATAATAAGTGAAAGTGGGGGAAGATGGCGGCTAAAACCTCTAAAGCTCTTCGGAGTGCGGGGTCTTCCCTGGTGCAACAGACCTCATTGCAAGCTTTGCTTCCTCCTGCACCTCCTCCGGCATTGACGCTTAAGGATTTACAAGATGCTCTTGGAAAGCATTCACAATTGATGTCTGACATGATGGATGAAAAGCTGAAAAAGTTGGAGGAGAAACTGGAGAAGAAGATGGAAGAGAAGTTTAGAGCAATGAGGATGGACATGTTGTCTATGATTGAATCTGTAGCTGAATGTGTGCAACAGCTGGATGAAAAAGTGAAGGATCTCAGTCAAAAGAACTCTATATTAGAAGCAAAGGTATCAGAAAATGAAAATATAAGGGATAAAATGGACGGAGAATTGAGCCTTGCTCAGTATCATCAGATGCAGTATGCTATTAGAATCAGGGGTTTAAAGGAGAACTGTAAAGAAGATTTAAAGCAGCTGATTTCTGAGGCTCTGGAAGGGGTATTGGGCCATCCAGCATCTGAAATTGAGGGAAATATGGACAAAATCTTTCGTGTAAATTCATGGATTGAAAGACAAAGGAAGTTACCCAGAGATGTGGTGGTCTATTTTACAAAGAGAGTAATTAGAGATGAAGTTATTCAAGCTGCTTATGATACTAAACTGGTAGTGGCTGAGCAAGAAGTCTTGGTTTTAAAAGAGATTCCTCCGAAGATTTTAAGGAGAAGGAAAGATTTTGCATTTTTAGTACAGGAACTTAAGAAATGTGATATTAAGTTTAGATGGGAGATTCCAGTTGGACTGGTGGTGATGCATGAAGGTAAGAGACATCGTCTGGTTACTGTGGCCCAGGCACGTGATTTTTATAGCAATGTGTTAAAAGCAACCCCCCTATCATTTTTGGAAGCTGTTAAGGGATACGGCGAGGGAAAGCTTCAATATGTTGCAGACAGACAGATAGAGGACAATGGTGTTGGAGGGGATCAAGATACAGTTTCATTGGATGTTGCAGGAGGCCAGAGGAAGACGCGTGCCGCCCTAAGAAGAGCGAGACGAGAGCAAGAGCAAGACCAGCAGATAGTTATGGAATCTCCAAAGTGTATTTACAGTGAAGATGTGGGAGGGGCGCGGTCCAAAGAAGTTTTGGGGGTCATGACAGACGTGCTCCAAAAGTTTTGGGGCGTTAAGATTGCTGATTAAATTTTTAAATTAGTATCTTAATGGATTAAATTTATTATAGAGGAGAAAGAAGTTTTTTTTTTTAATATTTAACACAATTTAAGATGGATGTTATTTGCTTGTTAGAAAAGTATATTAGGGTTATGGACTAAAAGTATGTGTTGAACTAAGAATGGGTATGCAAGCTCCTAATTAACAACAAGTTGTCTTACAGACTGCTTAACCCTTTTTTTTTTACTCTTTTTATTTGAATTCAAGGATGACTTGGAACTGTGAGACATTTGGTGTGATACATGCAAGAATTATTTTTGATTATGGTTTAGTTTGGTTGGAGATTATTAAGGTTAATAGATAGGCGCTTTTGGCGCGTAACTGAGAATTTGTTTATTTTTTTTCTTTGAAATTAATATGAATAAGGACTGGGATTAAGAAAATCTATTCTGAGCAAAGCTCTTTTCTGTTTTTCTCTTTTTCTTTTTTACTTTATTTGTAATATTAGTATTGTTTGTATTCATTTTACATGAGCTAGAGGGAGATAGAACTAATAGTTTATTGCTGATAACATAGGGGTGCTTATGTTTGTTTTTTGATTTTATACCCTGTATTTAGCTCTGGGAAGTCAGGGGGGGGAGGAGGGAATGGGGGGAAGGGATAGGGAGGGTTGGGTGGGGGTGGAGGAGGGGGGGATTAAAGTCAAAATGTATTGTAAAACTTTTTAAATAAAAAAAGAAAGAAAAAAACAAAAGTACAGAAAGAATTTTAAAAATAGAAGTTTCTGACTTTCTGTGCATCAAATATGAGTACATTTACAAAATTCTCTCTTACTATATGATTACAAAAAAAACTCACATTTTTTTCTAATCTACAAAGCCACAATCATAGCTTCATTTTTTCTGTTTCATGCAAAAAGTCTGCAAGGGGTTTCCAATCAACCATAAATGTAAATAATTGTTTTTTTCTCTAATCAATGAGGTTAATTTAGCCATCTCCACAAGTTCCATATCTTCACCAGACATTCATTCCTCTGTTGTAGGTAGTGTCAAACCTTTCCACTTTTGTGCATATAATAGTCTCGCTGCAGTTGTCATACATAAAAGCAACATTCCACGAGTTTCTCAGGACTATTCATTAGTCCCAAAAGAAAAGTCTGTGGTTTCAGTTGTATTTAATCTTTAAAATTGTTGGAATCAATTGTATTTGTATCCAGAATGTTTTGGCTTGTTTAGATGCCCACCAAACATGATAAAAAATTCCTTCATGTTGTTAATATTCCTAGCAAAGATTCAAAGAACCATTACACCTTCTAGGCAATTTCTCTGGTAACATTACCTACGATGCATCATCTTGTAAAAATTATCTAAGACTAGAATGCAATGTAAAATTTATGCACTAGTTTTAGAAGGCCATCAGATGCCAGTCTCTCATACAGCGAATGTGATGAAAATCTTCTCCAAAATTGTTGTCTTCTTTTATGCATTACACAAATGTGTGATCAAGCTGTTCAGGGATTCTGTCATTTGAGAATGAAGGTACAGATAACACTTTTATATTGGATGTCTGCATCTGCTTTATTTTTATGTTTTGACTTCCTCTTCACTGATCATCTTTTTCAATTGTATGGACACATTTCTCCGATAGTCTGAAGTGTTATCATTTAGACATGATAAGAATCGGATGTTTTAAGGGCTTAGATTTATTAAGATTAACTAGATGCAACTTGCTAACAAGGGGATTGACCAAAGATGGCTTAGAATTCATGGTGCTCCTTAGGTGGTGCCTGTAGAACCACAACACTTGAAAAAATAGAGTGACTTACCGCTCAAGGAATTTTAGACAACAATGCCAATGTTTCATGAATTTTCAAGCAGGATCTTGTAGGAGGAGAGCCATGTTAGTTTATGATGGCAAGAAATTTGGAGTCTGGTAGCAACTTACTGAACCAACAAATGTTATTAAAGACACATTAATAACATTTGCTCACTTCATCAGATTTTCACTTTATGCCGTTCATGAAAGCTTGTCATTTTTAAGAACATTGGTGCTACTAGACTCCTCCTCCTCTCCTCCTCCTCCTCCTCCTCCTACTACTACTACTACTACTACTACTGTTGTTGTTGTTGTTTGCTGTTGTTGTTGTTGTTATTATTATGATCATCCTTTTTTTGCCAAAAGGAACATTTTGAGATCTAGGGAGGTTGCTTTTCCTTATGAAACAATGTATCTAGAATATTTTTCAGAATTTCAGAATATTTTCTGATATTTTTATATTACCAAGTCTTGCTTTTATGGAACTCATGTTGGCAGAGACCAGCAAGTATACTTATCCTGTAAAATCTGTTATCTGAACTCTGAATTTTGAGCATCTTTCACATAATTATGCATCTTGCTCATATGCATAATAGAATGTAAAACACTTTGGCATTTGATCCTTTTCTTTTTCTTTATCCCCTCCCTTTCAGATGTTCAAGATGTCTGTTCCCAGAGGAATGGGTTGAATTCATTACCATAAATATCTCCAGGCTATCAAAAAACTTATTTTTATACAGGCTATATAGAACTATATTTCTCCTTGCTTACAGTTAGGGCTTACAAGTTTAATGATAATCCTTGATCTTCCCACATAGAGTGTTAATTGCACTTTGATAAACTATGGTAAGGTGGGAAGAAGCAGTTGGGGAAAAAACCAAGACAATATTAACTGGATTTTTTTTTAATAGGACTGGGATAATAGTTACCAGCATTCAAATATAGAATGTACATATATCTCCAGAAAACTCATAGGAAATCCCAAGCTTTGGAGAGAGAGCGAACAGAATTAAAATCATGGCAAAAATACAGATTTTTTCAGAATTATATTGCTTTTCTATTTTTTATCCCCAGGTGAGAGTTCCACTCAAAGTTGTGGCTACTATGATCCAGCCAGGATAGTTATCAGCTATGTTAGAAAAAGGTCTAGGCAGAAACACAGCTCACATAGTAAAGAAAATAAGCAGACATCATCTGGAAAAGATAATCAAGCAACGAATCAGCGAACACCTAGAGGCAAACAAAGTCATAACCAAAAGCCAACATGGGTTTGTTTAAAACAGATCATGCCAGACAAAACTTATTGCATTCTTTGACCAGGTGACAAAATTAGTGGACCAGAGGAATGCTGTGGATATAATTTATTTGGACTTCAGTAAAGCATTTCATAAAGTAGGCCACAACCTACTACTTGATAAGATAGAAAAATGTGGGTTAGAAAGCATCAACACCAGATGGAATCGTAGCTGGCTGACCAGCCGTATTCAGCATGTGGTCCTCAATGGAACTGCATCTACATGGAAGGAAGTGTGTAGTGGGGTGCCCAGGGCTCTGATATGGGCCCAGTGCTCTTCAACATCTTCATCAATGATTGAGATGAAGGGATAGATGGGGAACTCATCAAATTTGCAGATGACACCAAGCTGGCAGGAATAGCCAACACTCCAGAAGACAGGCTTAAGATACAAAAGGATCTTGACAGACTTGAACATTGGGCACTATCTAACAAAATGAAATTCAATGGTGAAAAAAGTAAGGTTTTATATTTAGGCAAGAAAAACCAAATGCACAGATATAGTATAGGTGATATCTTGCTCAATAGTAGTAACTGTGAGAAGGATCTTGGAGTCCTAGTGGACAATCATTTAAATATGAGCCAGCAGTGTGCTGCAGCTACCAAAAAAGCCAACACAGTGCTAGGTTGCATTAATAGAGGGATCAAGATCATGTGAAGTGTTAATACCACTTTACAATGCCTTGGTAAGGCCATACTTGGAATACTGCATCCAGTTTTGGTCACTACGATGTAAAAAAGATGTTGAGACTTTAGAAAGAGTACAGAGAAGAGCAACAAAGATAATTAGAGGAACAGGGAGTCAGGCTATTCTCCAAAGCTTCTGAAGGCAGGACAAGAAGCAACAGATGGGAACTAATCAAGGAGAGAAGCAACCTAGAACTAAGGAGAAACTTCCTGACAGTTAGAACAATTAACCAGTGGAATAACCTGCCTCCAGAAGCTGTGAATGCTCCAACCCTGGAAGTTTTTAAGAAGAGACTGGACAGCCATTTGTCTGAAATGGTATAAGGTTTCCTGCCTGAGCAGAGGGTTGGACTAGATGACCTCCAAGTCCCTTCCAACTTTTATTATTATTATTATTCAAAAACCTAAAAACCTATTTAATTGCATAATAATTTAACAAAGAAACTAGCATTCCAATAATCTCACTTTTTGTTTCTTGAATTTGTGATGGCAAAAAGTGTTATTTTTAGAATTTTTATAAAACTTTTAGACATTCTGCCAACATTTTCATTCCAAATGTGATTTATCTCTTTCTTTTCAGCCATACTGCAAACTCTTTCCCTAGTCTTAGGTATGGCAATTTATTGTCAGTACTATTTTTCCAAAGTTTGAGAAATGTTAGTGGAGAAAGCTCACTTAATTTTTAAGGCAGAATGATTTGTTTTAAACAAGTGATGGGTTCTTTTCCTACATAAAATCATGCCCCCTTTCACTTTTTTTATTTCAAATATTAGTTGGCAGATATAGAAAAAGATATCTCTTCAACCAGCTTTACTTACTTATATCTGCTTCTACTTCTACAGGTAAAACTCAAAAAATTAGAATATCGTGCAAAAGTTCATTTATTTCAGTAATGCAACTTAAAAGGGAAAACTAATATATGAGATAGACTCATTACATGCAAAGCAAAATAGTTCAAGCCGTGATTTGTCATAATTGTGATGATTATGGCGTACAGCTCATGAAAACCCCAAATCCACAATCTCAGAAAATTAGAATATTGTGAAAAAGTGCAATATTCTAGGCTCAAAGTGTCCCACTCTAATCAGCTAATTAAGCCATAACACCTGCAAAGAGTTCCTGAGCCTTTAAATGGTCTCTCAGTCTGGTTCAGTAGGAATCACAATCATGGGGAAGACTGCTGACCTGACAGTTGTGCAGAAAACCATCATTGACACCCTGCATAAGGAGGGAAAGCCTCAAAAGGTAATTGCAAAAGAAGTTGGATGTTCCCAAAGTGCTGTATCAAAGCACATTAATAGAAAGTTATGTGGAAGAGAAAAGTGTGGAAGAAACAGGTGCACAAGAAGCAGGGATGACCGCAGCTTGGAGAGGATTGTCAGGAAAAGGCCATTCAAAAGTGTTGGGGACTTTCACAAGGAGTAGACTGAGGCTGGAGTCAGTGCATCAAGAGCCACCACACACAGACGGATCCTGGACATGGGCTTCAAATGTCGTATTCCTCTTGTCAAGCTGCTCCTGAACAACAAACAATGTCAGAAGCGTCTTACCTGGGCTAAAGAAAAACAGACCTGGTCTGTTGCTCAGTGGTCCAAAGTCCTCTTTTCTGATGGAAGCAACTTTTGCATCTCATTTGGAAATCAAGGACCCAGAGTCTGGAGGAAGAATGGAGAGACACACACTGCAAGATGCTTGAAGTCCAGTGTGAAGTTTCCAGTCTGTGTTGATTTGGGGAGCCATGTCATCTGCTGGTGTTGGTCCACTGTGCTTCATTAAGTCCAGGGTCAACACAGCCGTCTACCAGGAGATTTTGGAGCACTTCATGCTTCCTTCCGCAGACGAGCTTTATGGAGATGCTGACTTCATTTTCCAGCAGGACCTGGCACCTGCCCACACTGCCAAAAGCACCAAAACCTGGTTCAATGACTGTGGGATTACTGTGCTTGATTGGCCAGCAAACTTGCCTGACCTGAACCCCATAGAGAATCTATGGGGCATTGCCAAGAGAAAGAAGAGAGACATGAGACCAAACAATGCAGAAGAGCTGAAGGCCACTATTGAAGCATAGTCTTCCATAACACCTCAGCAGTGCCACAGGCTGATAGCTTCCATGCCACGCCGCATTGAGGCAGTAATTGCTGCAAAAGGGGCCCAAACCAAGTACTGAGTACATATGCATGCTTATACTTTTCAGAGGTCCGATATCGTTGTATGTACACTCCTTGTTTTATTGATTGTATGTAATATTCTAATTTTCTGAGATTGTGGATTTGGGGTTTTCATGAGCTGTATGCCATAATCATCACAATTATGACAAATCACAGCTTGAACTATCCTGCTTTGCATGTAATGAGTCTATCTCATATATTAGTTTCCCCTTTTAAGTTGCATTACTGAAATAAATGAACTTTTGCACAATATTCTAATTTTCTGAGTTTCACCTGTATATCTATCTATGACTTAGTGTATGGTTCAAAGCTAGTTTCAGTGCAAAAGTCTTATTTCAACAATCCAGAGATGTCCAATAATGGGTAGAGAGTGCAAAGAAGAAATGAAGAACTAGTTGAAAAAATCTTCTTTCTTCCATTGTTTTTTATGAGAAACTTCCCAACAATATTCGTAAAAAATGATGCATCCATCAGATCCAGGCTGCAGTAATCTAGATAAAAAACTAGATGAAAAAGTAGATGAAAAAGACTAGATAAAAGACTAAAAAAACTTTTCGTCCAGATTTTTGCAGGTGTGATTTGGAAGCTCTATGTTAAGGGAGGAAAGGTATACTACACTGATGGAAAGTTAGTTGCCTAGAAAAATGTTTCCAGGCTTTCCCAAATCCATAGATGCATAGAAGACTCATTTCTTCATGCAATGCAAGAATGCTATCAGTAGGGATTGTCAAAACAATAATACAACCTAACAAAAAAAAGCCTCAGCTGGCCTAAGTGTTGGCATGAACTGCCTCCTGACCCCCTCCTACTGAGTTTTCACTTTTCTTGAAAGCCCTAAAGGATATTTTAGGTCACTAAGTCCAATCATCCCCAACTGCATGACATTATTCATTCCAGGAATCCCAATTACAGCATTTTCAACAGAGAGGTGGCCTGTCTTTGCTTGAACGCCTCTATTGATGGGAAGTCCACCAAGGTAATTGATTCAACTGTCAAAATGCTCTTATTTGAGGAAGCTTCCCTAATTTTCAACTGAAATCTCTCTCATTATAGATTACATCCATTATTCTAGGTCCTGCACTTTGAGATGAAGAATTCATGGCTTTTTCCACCCTTTCAGATACTTGAATGACCTTATTATAGCCATCCCCTGTCACATTTTCACTATGCTAAGCCTACTTATTTCATTCAGTCTTTCCTTATAACTTGTCTTATCGCTTGATCATGTTCTTTTCACTTCTTTGGAGTCTGTTCTATGCTTGCTTGAATCCTTCATAAAATCTGGCACTTAAAACTAGGCACAGTCCTCTAGAAAGGTATGACCAGAATGGAATGTAACTAATAATAATCCAATAAATTAATAAATAAATGACCAATTTTCTACTGATGCATTTTTTCATTTTAATCACATTGCTAATCAACCTGTGGACAAGATGCTTTCACAAGTCCAGTTAATATTTCATGTTCATCAATGGATTTCTCCAACAAATCCAGAAATAGTTGTGTGATGGTATGTTTTCATTCACTTTTTCAATGATCTTCCTTTTCTCAAAACAGCTGGTCTTACATGAATCTTGAACAATGAATGGATAAAGCCCTTGCTTAGGCACTGCCTTCTCCTGCTTCTCTTTCAAAAGGCAGATACTCAGAATTGTCCCAGTAGTGGAGACGGGGATAATCTGACCTTAGGATCTGTGGTGACTTCCTCTTCTTCCTTCTCCAGGTATGAAAAATGTGTCCTTTCCCATAGCATTTGGAGGATAGTTTGGGAGCAGAAGTTTGCAGTGTGCTTTGCATAATCATTTGAGAATCACTTGGCTCCCTGTCCCACAGATTAAACAGCTACAAACTCAACCACAATCATTGTGAAACTGACTAGAATCAATTATTTAAGATATTTACATCTTGCATTTCAATGTATATAGTAAAGGCAGTTGGCTAAAGTAATCATATCCAATCCTTCTAAGCAGGAATGATACTTCTTAACAAAAACCTGCTTCCTCCTTAACAAAACAACTCTTTTCATCTTTCTTTCTTCTTTCCTTCCTTCCCTTCCCTTCTTTTCTTTTTCTTTCTTCCTTCCCCATTTCTGTCTTTCTTTCTTTCTTGTATATTACATTATAATGCTGAAATACTTAGCAGGATTTTCTGCTTAAAATAATAACACTTCTTTAACAATATTGGATGTTATAGAAGGGCAGACAAAGAGATGTGCCAATCCAAAACTTATGATATTGTGTGCTTATTTAGGATATTTAGCTACCATGATTTCTTTGCAGAAAAATCAAGGTAGTTTCCATACCGCCTAAAACCAATTGCCATAACAAACACAATTTAAAAAGGCAATTATATAGTAATCAGTTGTAATTAAGGAAGATTGTAATAAATAAATAAACAAATACATAAATAAATATGTCTGTCTTAAGAGTACTGCTATGTAAAAGGTTCTGGATGTGGCACATCCTAATATTTGAGAAACCAATTGAATGAAATGCAACATCTCTCTTGCCAAATGCAGTGTGTGGAAGAATAATATGGAATGTGGTAGTCTTTATTATATCTTGGCTTTTACATATTTATTTGCAGGCAAAACCAGCACTTTAAATTACAACTGGAAATACATGGGAAGATGAAACCAAATGGATCTGTTAATCAGGCTTCAGAAATCAGTTAGGCTAATCCTTTGATTGGGCTTCCTAGGTCCCTAGATGCATATTTAAATGTAGCCAATGCCTTTTACACACTAGAATTCCTAATAATAATTGGAAGTGTAGAACATGCAGCCATTTAGGGTACTGAAGTTGTGGCTGATTAACAGGCTTTTCATAAACACACTGGCGCACACTTTTTTTTTAATTATCTCAGGCTGCAAATGAGCATCATCCATTTTGCTATCATATTTTCTCAGCCTGCAAAGTGCATTCTCACTTTCAGATTTCATCTAGGAATGAAAAATGACAGAATTTGGAATGAGGGAGTGAACAACATGTTATCAACACCCTTTCACCACGAAAAAGGCATCACATCAGGTTTCTAAATCACGTCTCTGCCACACCTTTGGGCATCTGTGATTCTGCCAGAGCCCTCAAAATCTGCTATGTCTATCACCAGGTGCAGCCTTTGAACGTTGAAATGCTATCTGCCATGCTGGTTGGCATGGCAACAGTTGTCAAATCATCCCTTGATAATGTTCTTTAATTGATTGTATAAATTATTTCTGAGCTATGCTTCTGTGAACTGATGTTCTGAGTCTCTTAAGTGAAAGGCTCAGATTGACTGCACTTAAAAATGCATTGCATTTAGTGACCTTAGCTGGGAAACTGACTCCCTAACAAGACTAGAACACTTTGGGCAAAGCATCATTGTTAAGCATCAGTGTAGGAAACAATATAGAGCTCTGGTCAATCCAACCAAGTATATGCTAACTGCTATTTGAACAAAGCCATATTGCACTGAATGCTACAAAAAAAATGAGTAAGTCATAACCCCACTATGATGCTTTATTGCTTTTTCTGTCATGAGAATAGCATATTTTAAAAAACTTTCAAATGCCATTATGACCCAGCAAAGCCAAATATATCTTTCTCCTTATTCTTTTCTAGAACAATGGCTGCTAGTTTTCATATCATTATCATCATCATCACCATCATCTACTTTCATATATTGTATTAACATTTCTACATCATATTTAGGAATTTATTTTGGGGAAAGACCACAGAATTTAAGAAAACCTTGGATAACCTTTGCCAATTGATGTTGACAATACTGGATTAAATGGAACTATGGTCTACTTTAAAGTGAGGCTTCCTATTTGCATTCCATTACAAACATTAAAATATGGGTTAAATTCTTTATTGTTGCACAAAAACCAATAAGCCTCTTATCACAGTCACAGTAGCTATGGTTCTACTGGTATTGAAACATAGTGCTTTCTGACCAATATTGTAAACCAGAGTTCTGCAACTTTTCTGGGTTGGTGGCCCAGACCAGGAAGAGGAGGGAAAGAGAGGATTATTTTCAGAGGGACAGGCATATGTGTTCATGTATGCGCTGCGTGAGTGCCCGTAATATTCATGGCAATGCTCATGTGAGTGTGGCTGCAAGTGCCCACAACAAGGCTTGCATGAGTCGGGCTGCAAATACCTGTGATGAGGCTCGTACAAGTGGGACCATGAGTGTCCATGGCAACACTTATGCAAGCGAACCTGCACCCACCCATGATGCTCACAATGATTGGAAGTGTGTGTGTGGATGCACGCTCACCGACCACCCACTCCTGTGGCCTGGTGGCAATTAGGCCACAGCCCGGTAGTGGGCCACAACCCACAGGTTGGAGAACCCTGTTGTAAACCATCTTCATACTGTACCATGGGTGGCACATTCATTTTTATTCATATCAAAGTTCAGTTCAATTTTTCTCAGTTCTAATCACCTGTGATCAATTCCTCTCGTTTACTTATCTTTAATTTGCATTTATTTTTCTCACTTTGAGCCACCAGATCAGTTGATGGAGGGCAAGATATAAGTGAAGGCCAAGATATTAAGTTATGTCAAATCCAGCAGAATGCTAAATAACAGCTGCTGCTTAATAGGATGATGAAATCAAGTCCTTATTATTTTCCAGTCGTTATACATATGGGAATCTGTTTAAAATGGCAAGCATCCTTCAAGTTGCATAAAATCAGCTCTCTGTCTGGTTTCACACAATGCTCTGAACCCAGCTTAATGTAATTTGCTGCTATTTTGTTAAATTACAATCGATTCCATAATCCATAAATCATGCAAAGGATGGACTGATAGCCTTGCTCATATAACATGATGAACTACAAGCTACAAACTACAAGTTTAACCTAGTCCTGGTCTAATATTTTTTGGGAACCCAGCGTGTGTGTGATATTTTTAAGTGGCAAATTTAGTTTTACTTATAAAACTGTGTTAACTTTCTTAAAGGGAAAAGCTGTGTTCTTTGCCACTAAAGTTCTCCTGGAATATACTTTGTGATGTCACTGAAATAGCTTCATTGCCAATTTTCCTAGTTTGAAAGATAAGCATCAAGTAATCTGTCTATTAATTCCTTGGTCTCCCAGGTGAAACCAACAGAAACTAGAAGGAACCCAGTGAGACTAACTTAAAGGATTATATCAAAATTTACTACTGCCTTCCCAGAATAGATATGCCAGTGACAAGTGGAGACAAAATTCTTTATTTTTCTTTCCTACCTAAAGTTTGCTTTGCCTTTGGGGGAAGAAGAAGAGCTTCATACTGTATTGTTCTTCATCATTTTGGCACCTTTAAATATGTTTTATAATCTCAATCTTTCCTTTCTCCCATGTTACTGGATGGAATTCCTTTTTAAGAAATAGGGATTGGGGAGAAATGTCAGCAAATCACATATTATGGGGAAGAACTTTATTTGGATATCCTATACATATTTCCAGTATTGGAAAACCATTGAGGAAGAGCAAGAAAGCACTATAAATTGATAGCAGAAAGATTTAAGCTCTCATTCCACCTCATCTTAATCATCTACCACATTGCTGATTGTTAAATTCCATTCTTTTCCCCATTGGCTGCAATTCCATGGCTCAAGCTGAGATGCCTTTCAGTTTAAGGCAAAAATCTGGTTTCTGGTTGGATCTGAACAACTTTTGACTAACCAGTCAGTCCTTGAGTGACCCATGACTAAAACCTAGATTGCACTAGTCAAAAATGGCAAAGTCAGGAACTGGTTTGCCAGAAGCAGTTATTCCAGTTAAGCAATAGTTCTCAGTGGAGTGGATTCCAGCTCTAATGCCTGGAATCCTGCACTGCTGAGTGGATCCCCACTACAGCTGGTCTTCCACCAATCATAAAAACATACCTGGAAAGAAATGTTGCTATAGGACAGAGAAATTCTGCATTTTTTTTTCTAAATTCTCTCTCTCTCTCTCTCTCTCTCTCTCTCTCTCTCTCTCTCTCTCTCTCTCTCTCTCTCTCTCTCTCTCTCTCTCTCTCTCTCTCTCTCTCTCTCTCTCTCTCTCTCTCTCTCTCCAGAATGAGATTTGCTTTAAACCAGCGGTTCCCAACTTTTTCTATACCCTGCACTCCTAGAATGCTTCTGATATATTCTCACACCCCTTACAAAAATTTGAAACAAATTATGCATATACACTATAATTTTGAAACTTCTAAACCCAAGTTTTCACACCCTTGGTAGGGAACCTCTGCTTTAGACTTTCTTTCAAAAGAAAAAAAAATCAGAAGAATATCATGGGAGAATACTCTATTTGTATTTAATTCCATGAAGACCAAGATATGGTAGGATGAAGGTCTTGCTATCTCTTTCCCTGTCTCTCAAGATCATCCTCATATACCATTGCATTCCTAGAGCAACTTAGAGAAATCATCCACCATTCCACCCAATATCTGACCATATAGATTTGTTGGAGAAATTCAAAAAGACATTTATCTTAGGGAGAGCTTCTGGTGTTCACCAGGTATAGCACAGCGATATCTGACTCTAAAGATGCTTAGTTCTTGTCCTGCACTCTTATCAATAAAGCACTTTTGTCTGGCCTCATTTATTACAAAGAGCTAGTCAAATGTGAGAAACTGTCCTGATTCCTTTTCTAATTTCTATCCAAAAGCCTTTGACCAAGTCTGCTGCTAGCTCTCCAACCAGTAAGCACCACTAAAGATCATTTGCCTCACCTTCCACAAATCCAGTAAGACTGGAAAGAAAAATTTCCAGAAATGGAAAAACTACTTCGTTACTTGCATTCAGAAATAGTTGGGAGTAGTTTTAATTTAATGAATCAAACAATAACTTTACAGATCTACAGACAGATTTGCATAATTATATAAACCCCCAACAATAATTTTACCCAAAAATTGAACTCAAAGGGAATGAATCCTTCTCCACCACCATTATCTTCTGAGAGACTTGACAAGAAGCCTCTTTAAAGAGAGGTGATACATTTTAAAATCAGATCACATTCACACCTTTCAACACCTTTCCTTGTGAAAGTCTCATAGAGCACTTTCCACTCTCCTTGTGTTGTCTTGTTCCCACTTGATTCCCTGCAACTCCTACTTACTGGACTCGGGTTCCAGAGCTTCTCAGCTCTGCCAGTCCCAATCCATGCACTTCTCATCCTCTTGGCTTCCACTGAGCCCTCACTCACGTCCTGGCAGCTGATCCATTTTGCCTGCTTCCAATTCATTCGTGCAGCATTATGATACAACCAAAGCAGAAATGTAACCCTAATGTTTTCCCAATTTCTGCTATACATTATGGAAAACAGAACTGGACAACTGAATTTATTCTTTAGATTCAAATTTATTTTTCATTTTATTGCTTATGAGAGGGAAGCAAAATAAATGGAATATAAGTAGAGATCTGGGACTCAATTTTATTAAGCATTTCCAAAGTACGTTCAGTAAAATAAGTTGTACCTTTGAAAAGTAGGCAGTGCATATCTGATACTTCAGAAGTGAACTTAGGCCTGAGAATCTTTTTAATACATTTTAATACCACTTATATTTTGTTTCCATGTGGTCCCTTTATCACTTATGTATGCTTTGACAAGCAAATGCATTATGCATCTTGATTTCTCCCATCTAATACAGATTCTGTGATTGCACATCACCAGTGGGTTCACCGTGTGCAAGCAGCAGGGGGGTTCTGCTCACAACATATCCTGCCGCTTTGTGCACTTTCATCATGATGCACACAGTTTTTATTCACCCACTATTTTCAAGGAGCAATTTCTTCTCTTTCCCCACACAAAGCAATGGCCATTATCTTTTGCAAAAGACAGGGGGAAGAGAAGCATGAGAGAAAATCATTATCTTGGCTCAGTTCTATTGCCTGATAGGACAAGAAGTGGCTCAAGCAACTTCAGAAAGAGAGCAAGACATGCCACCAGCTGGGCAAAGGAAATAGAGGCACACCAGGGATAGATCCCGGTGATCAGCCAACTGTAAAAACCAAGTACTTACTAAGAGGCATAGCTCCAGAAAGCGTTAATGCCTAGATGTACTAGGGCTAGCCATATCGTTGACCTTACTGTATTAATAGCCAATTATCAAAGACCCATTTACCAAGCCCAGTTTGTAATTTTTAAAAAAATAAACTAGGTTTTACAGAAGCCCTCCTTTCAATTGCATTAATATATTCATACAGTATAATTAATATATTAGATCCATTTTGGTATAGTGATTAAGCCCAAGGCTAGAAAGTAGGGGACCCTGAATTCTATCTTGCATTGAGCATGAAACCAGCTAGGTGACCTTGGGCCACTCACTCTCTTTCAGCCCTAGGTAAGAGCTAGTAGCAAATCACTTCCAAAAAACTTTGGCTCCCAAGGATGCACAAGAGCATGGCCCTTCTTGCCACTTCCAGAGGCCATGCAAGTACAAGCCCTATTCTTATGCAACTTCCACACCCTCCAAAAATTGTGCAAAAATGGGGTATGTTAAATGCTGGCATCTTACCAAAATATCATGGCATGTCACCTTGGACACACATGTCATAGGTTCATCGTCACTGGTCTATGGAAACTTGAATAGGAAAGCACAATTTGTTATTATTATAATTTACAATGGGAAGCCATAGGCGTTAGTTCTTTGGTGTTGCCCTACATATGCACATCAAGTTCTTCCCAACAACCTAGTATGTTGTAATGTATCAGGCTAGTATATGTTATTATTATTATTTACTCAACCCTAAAATGAATCAGTGGAAAAAGCCAACTTGCCAAATTATTTCTGAATTGCAGCAAATGCTTAAGAGCTTCTCTCTGTGCCGAAACATTATTCATGCTGGCCAGTTACAACTCTTTTCCTCATATAATTACTTTTCAATTGATGTAAATCTCAAGATATCATCTGTGTCTGTCTCTCTGATTTTGACAGCTAAGCAGAAGAGAGCATGGATATCAATCATGAAAAAGGTGATGAAAGAAGGCACATTTGAAAATGCCAAAAAATGGCATAGTCTTTGCAGGAGATTCTTTCTTCTTATCTGCTTCTTGTTGTTGTTGTTGTTGTTGTTGTTGTTGTGTTTCACTTTCAAGTTGATAACAGCAGAGCCCGGTTGAAATACAGTGATTTTCTTCCCTAGTTCTCTTTGGACTTCATTGTGACTTTTTTTTTCCAGTCATCAGCAGAAAGAGGCAGCTTCTGAATTAAGCAGGGACTGCGGAACTTGGAGAAGGTGATAACAATAGAAATGGATTTTCTCTAACAGAGAAAAACAGCTGTCCCTATTATTTGAATGCTTCACCTTTCTCCATTCCATTAATTGGTTCTTTGATCACAAGCTGAGGTGGAAAGGCCCTGATAAGAAATAGGTTATTAGTAAAGTAGCCTACAGGAATGAATTGGGCCAAGTACTCACTATAGAAGATGAGATAAACCCGTAATGCTCATGTATGTGAGTGGTAGCAAGCGATAGGGCCCTCCGACTGCATGGAACCGCTCACAGAGTGAGAAAGCTAATGCTCTCGTGCTATGATAGTTATGGCACCATATAAATTTAGCTCCCGGGAATGGAATAGGATGAAAATTCCATAAAGAGTTTTCTGTAAATGGCTTAGACTTTTATATCAAACTGTGTCAGAGTATTCGCTTCTTAAAAAATCATTTCTTGATCTCACTATGTTAAACACAACTGAGAGCTTTCAGTATAAGAGGAAATTACTGTTAGTTTTTTTTTCCACCAAGACAATTCATAAGAGCACCCTTTGAAGTGTGGCAAAGCTAAATTGGAGGAATTAAATTTGATTGAATCTAAGCCAGTTGATTTTACTACCCCCACTGCTGACAAGAGTAATTTGTAATATTTCACAGGAAAATCTTTAGAAATTTTCTATCATGTAATCCCCCCATTTAAAAAAAAACCCTCAAGAATACGACTATGGGGAGAAGGCCATACTGGTTTATTGTTAATGTACTGGAAAGAAGTATTATGGAGAAAACAGTTAATATTAAATTATGAACACAAGGTTATCTTTCTCTTGCACATGCTCCATTGCCCTAGGCAGAGGTAATCTGTTAATAGCATTCAGTCAAAATGACACCATTAAGAAACAGAAGCTCTGCTGATTTTGCCAACTGAATGATGTATAAAGCTGAGCTTCTGTCAGCCAAGTTGCAACTGTTAGTTATGCATTAAAATCCAGTCCAGGACCAATAGCTTGCAAAAGAGGTACCAGCTTTTACAAAAAAAACTTTGAGAAAGGAACTAAAAAAGCATCATCTTTGATTTATAACTTATATTTTTATTCTTCATTTTGCATATTTACAAGTGGGCACCTGGACACAAAATCATTGTGTTCATATTTCAAGCCAAGCCACTTCACTTAACCATACTTTCTTAAATAAGAATTAGTTTGTTGGTTCATGTAGACACAAAGCCCTAAGCATGTTTGATACCCCACATTATTTGTGTATATACAATAAACTAAGCCAACTTGAACCCTTGTATGATCAGCCACATATCAATTAAAAAGCCATAATCATATCAAAGTGAATTTTGATGAACAAAATGAACAAAACAGCCATCAACAGGCACATAGACGAAAACAACATCTACATACCATTCAAAAGAGACAATCAAAAAGCCAAAAAGGAAACAAAAAACTAAAACTTGTCTTTACCAGCAATCAACCCATATGAACAAAGATTAACACTAAGATTAACATTAGACCAACAACCAAGAAGCAAACAATACCCAAATCAAGAAACTGCCAAACAAACAGTAAACCAGAGCCCAATCAAGGAACCACCAAGACCATTCTCACCAACACTGACTAGGCAAGCCACAAGTATATAAAATGAGATCAAATCTCACTCCCTATTACCACTGATAATGTTATCTAGTTTAGTAATGAAATGTCTGCAAGAAAATAACCAAGTTCAGATAGTATTTATTGCTCTGCAGACAGGAGATTTGAGGAGGGGAAACGTACTTCGAAACTAAGCAAAACAGACTGACAGCGGGAGATTAATTCAAGATATCATTATCCATTTCTGTTCTTCTTTCCTGCAATGAGTCAATTGGATAGTGTGGATAAATTGACAATGTACTTTTTCTCAACTCATAAGTGAATCATGATTTAAAGTATAGCCAAATTAATTATTAGGTAACAGAAGGAGGACAGAAGGAGGAAATTAAATAGTTACACTATGTGTAACTTTTTTTTTGTTTTGCCCTGGCCTCATCTTTTTGAACTGCGCCCCCTTAATATTAACACCAACAACATGCAATTCAAGGGCTAAGAAAATTAACTATCTTGGGGGAAAAATGTAACCCCCTCTATTTGGGTAATAAATTCAATTAAATGAATAATTTCAGTTCAATTTGTGGAAATTTGGCTGGATCTGTGGATTATTCCACAGTATTTGTACAAAATGATTGCCCTTTATCTGGTTTTTATCTTTTGGGCAATAGTATTTATTTATCACATTTTTAAACCACTCACCTCCTTCACAGAGCATTATTCTTATGTTGTTAAAGTAACTTGTCTTAATATTATCATTTCACACATTTTCTTTCATGTGATAATTATATATTTGGAAAATCATGAAAGGGGCTTTATTGAAACATCTTTAGCATTTTACCCTTCAGCCTGGACTTGCTCTAGAATTTCACAGATGTGTATGGTGTACAGGCACCACTTTCCCTTGAGTGTATTGAGGAGACAAAATGGAATTCTGCATAATAAGTTCAGTTATTAAACAAGTAAAGCTTTGCTACCAGTTTGCTCTAACCAGCAAGTAGCAATTGAAGTTAGGAAGCAAAGTATCCCATCTACAAAGGGCTACCATTTATAAATGCATATTTCTCTAAATGTGGACTCCTTACTTCTCTGTTGGTAAGCATGATTTCTCATGAATGAGAGTATTAAATTATATTCAGAAAATAAAATTGGTGATGTTTCTGGATGATAAATTGTTATAATTATACATCAGAATAAAGTGGGGCTGAAGAACCTTTTTCCTTCTGAGGGCGTAATCCTGCAAAAGTAATTTATAGAGGGCTATTAATGGACAAGGATGAATGAATTAAGTCACCCATTTATTTTTTTCTAGAACTTCCCCCCACCGCCTCTTTTATTTAAGCATTTCTTTATCTTTTTTTAATCTTTCCTCTACCTCTCTTACCTCATATAGTGGGCAGCTAGGACAGAACAGACTCATTCTTGCAATATTCAGAATTGTGAATTTGCAAGAGAGAGTTGAAATTACTCTGAGAGTTAAATGCAGTTTTCACGGGAATAAAGGATCTTGCAATTATCCCATTCCATCCACTAGTGAAATACTAGAACAGTGCTGACTATTAGATATTCACATTTCTACTCCACCACTTTTTAAATGCTTAATGTATAAAGGTATTGAAATGCCATGTAAAATTTAGAATATTTTGTCCCATCTTTAAACAAAAGGTACATCATCATTTCTGAAGCATCCTAAAATGCAAATCTAGTCTTCTAAGAGTTTGGACTTCCCTAGTAAGCCTCTCTACATGACATCGCCAGTTTCACTTTTCATACTGAAGTAATCCATGACAAAGTCATGTCAAGTATGCAAGTGTTTGGTATGATAAGAAATCATCTCATGTGTTTTCATTTTTAATATACAGACTTTACGGTAGGCTTATTTTATGCAGCATAGACCTAGTCAATTCAAGTTAGATATTTTGATGCTTCCAGCCATGCCCGTGGCTTGATAATCTGTGCCACAGATATTCCTCATTGCTCCTCTGTTACTATAAAAAAATTTCTTATAGAAACATTCCAGCTTTAAGTACTGAAAATGCTAGAAGGAGATCTTGATTTGATGGCAGAGTATCAGTTTAAATGACATACTACTAAGGGATGCAAACTTTAAGGCACCCATTTTGTTTTTGAAATTCCCCAGTGCCATTACATTGCCATCACATTGGTCTTCACTCTTAGGAACATGGATAGATCTGCCGCAGGGTGATCTGTCTTCAGACCTGGCCATCTAAGTCTCCTAATGGACATCCACCACTGCTATAATCAACTTCATCTACTCATTGCTCAGTGTCTTCCATTTTCTTCACCCTTCTCAGCATTATCAATGTCTGAAACTCCTCAATTACTCCAAATTAAGGACTAAAAATCCAACTTCCTATGGCTGCATGTTGCCCAACCTAGCCAAATGTGATTCAAGGTTCTGCTAAATCTTGGTAACTTGTAGATGATTTCTAATTTATATTATGTCATATTATGATTCACGGGGATACATGATAGTGTTTTGTTTGACTTTAGAATTTATTTCAAAGCAAGATCTATTAAAAGCAACCCTCTACTATATATAATCCTTTACTACAAATCTTTCCCTCCTTTATCTAGTTTTAAGATAAGATTTCCCATGATATTCATTTAAAATGTTCCTGATGTATTTTTTTATATATAAGTTCCTCTAATGGGGGCCCAGCTTTGAAGACAAATTAAAAGACTTAGAATTATACATAATGAGTTTATGGGAACTCTTGACACTTATACTGGAGATTTAGTTGAATTTAGGCACGCAGAGTAAGCTTCCTTGTAATAACCTAACTTGCTGCAGATTTCACAATAAAGCTACTTAGGTGCTTTACATTGTTAACTTTAGATTCAGACTACAAAATGGTGGGATAAATTTTTTTCTAATCATTTTTTAAACTGAAGTCCAATTCACACTGGACTATCCCCAGAGCTTCCCAAGGCAGGTATAAACATAGGACAAGTTAGGCCAAGGTAAATCTAAAGATGCTAGGAAAATTCTAGAAACTTAGCATTCAGACAAATCAGCATCAATGGACACACAGAGACAAACCACATTTACACATCCTTCCGACGCGATCTGAAAACGCATTTATTTGAACAAGCCGGCTTGGCCTGATGGGGGGTGGGTTGGGGTTTTTTTATTGTTCTTAATATTTGTATTTAATGTTTTTTACCTTTGGCATTATGTTTAATTCCTTTTAACTTTTGTATTTTTTTGTATTTTATACATTTGCCCTGTTCACCGCCCTGAGTCCTTCGGGAGAAGGGCGGTATATAAATAAAATTATTATTATTATTATAAGATTCAATAAAAAACAAAGGAAATAAAAAGAAAAGAACATATCCTTTCCAGCAACCAACCCAGATAAGCAGGAATTAAGACCAGCCAAACAATTTAGCAGTAAACAATACCCCAATCAAGAAACTACCAAGGAGAAAATCACATTCCATCAATATTGGCAGTGCAAGCTACAGCATATCAACAATAACTAAACCCCCACCTACTAGCGCTGATGATGTGATTTAGTCTGGTAATGAAATGTTAGCAAGCAAATAACTAAGCTCAGAGACATAAGAACTCTGATATCATTCCTAGAGTTTCTTTGAAGTAGATTATATAATTTCAGCACATCTAGATTATAAAATGCTATAGGGAATTTCTTATATTGTGAAATAAAACAAGAGGAAAATAATAAGAAAATTAAATCCTCCTCTTCTCCAAACAGAGAAAGATATTTATATTTATATTATATTTATATTTATTAAACTTATATACCGCCCTTCTCCCGTAGGACCCAGGCCGGTTCACAAGGCAATTAAAACAACATTACAATACAAAAATTAAGAGCAATTAAAATAGATTACATTTTCCTTGATTAAAATCTAAAACCCGTATATCTCTGATTAAAAACCCAATTACAATAAGTTAAAAAAAGATGAGCACTCACCCCAGTTACTTTGAACTTTAGTCAGAATCATGACTCATAGCAAGCACAAATCTGCATCATATACAGTTTTGTAAAGACACAGTCCAGTTTGATAAGAAATACTTTCTGTGATCTGAAGTTCATATCACTAGGGAACTTGAAGTCTGGCAAGTTGTTTAGTGATTTTGCTTCCCAGGTTCATGAATGTAGCAAGATAAATGTTTCTTGACAGCTGTTGGAATAATTCTTTTGTCCAAACAAATAGAGACCTATTATCAGCCTTATAAAAATTCATGTGCTGGGATAAGTAAAAATAACAAAATGTTTAGCAGAGATTAGCCAATTTAAATAACTTTGGAATAATCCAAAGAAAGTTACATGCACTTCAGTGACAAATCTGAGTGACATTCAAGATGAGCCAAGATTATTGTTATTCATTGCTCCCATGCTCTGCAATCTTTTCTTGTTCTAATGTCATTCTTAATTATTAATGCTGCATTGTAAAGCAAGTCGCCTTTGCCTCTTTTCAGGTCTCCCTTTTTATTTCATGGTATATAAATAGTCACCACTGAGAGTGGAACTCATCAAAGTCATTGTTGTTCCATATTTATTTGAGTAGAAGTGCTTCAGTCATCGCTAAGTACTTCAATTATGATGTGGGTTTTTGGGTTTTTTTGCAAAAGCTGTCAATGCTGCTAACATCGGATGTTCTTGCTTTGACAACAGATAGAAATGCAGCCATTTTTCTCTATTGCTTTTAGAGTTAGTTAATGTTGGGAGGAAAAATGTGGATGAGAGTCCAGCTAGTCATAACAATAATAACTTAGCCGTGGGAATCCAAGGTCATTGAGCCCAGAGTTGATAGAGTTTTGGCAGGCTGGAGAGCTGGGGAGAAAGCCCACGCTTTAGGCTAATTGGGGAATGTGATTTATGACTGTTTATTGTATCCAGGGGAGGGGAATTTAGTTTTTGGTTTCGACTATGTATTGCCTATACTTTGTTTCTCGAATAAAAGATTCTTTAAGGTAAACAATGCCTCAAAGTTCTTTTGAAGAGTTTCATCTGTTGGAACCATGACAAAATCATTATTCTCCCACAATTCTCATTGTTGTTGTTCAGTCACTAAGTAATGTCTGACTCTTTGCAACCCTATGGACCATAGCACACTAGGCCTCCTCCTGTCCCAAAATTTGTGTCCCAGAATTTGCCCAAATTCATATTCATTGCATTGATGATGCTATCTAACCATCTCATGCTCTGCCATCCCCTTCTCCTTTTGCCTTCAATCTTTCCCATTATCAGGGTCTTTTCCAATAGTGTTCTCTTCTCATTTGGTGGCCAAAGTATTTGAGGTTCAGCTTCAGTATCTGTCCTTCCAAAGAACAGTCAGTCAATTTCCTTTAAGACTGACTAATTTGATCTCCTTGCAGTCCTAGGGACTCTTGAGAGTCTTCTTCAACATCACAATTTGAAAGCACCAATTTTTGGCGTACAGCATTCCTTATGGTCCAACTTCACAGCCATACATTACTACTGGGAAGACCATAGCTTTATGGTCTATATAGACTTTTGTTGGCTAGGTTTGCCACAGCCTTCCTTTCAAGGAGCAACCATCTTTTAATTTCATGGCTGCAGTTCTCATTGGGTACATGTCATTTCATTGTCTTAAGGATGATTTCCTTAAGAATTGATATTTTCTTGTTCTTTAGAATGAGACTATTTCCTTTTACTTAGTTTTCACTCTGCCAGCAGTTAACATGGCATATTCTTGTCCAGTATCACAACTATTCCCATTTACCATTGAAAGGAAAATGGCTTTTAGTAATTTATTTATAAACCCCCTTTATTATTTTTATAAATAACTCAAGTTACCAAAGGCACGCACAATATTCCTTTTTCCTCTTATTTTCCCCATAACAACAATCTGTGTGGTGGGTTGGGCTGAGAGAGAGTGACTGGCCTAAAGTCACCCAGATGACTTTCATGTCTCAAGTGGGATTAAAGCTAACATTCTCCTGGTTTCTAATCTGATGCCTTAACCACTACACAATTAGCATTCTCTCTAATCAATAAAAAGTAGCCAATTCTGATTATTAAATCCCCAGAATTCCTCACCCAATAACCTTCCAAGTCTTCCTTATTTAGTTAATAGAACCCAACAGAATTTTTAAATGAGATGCAACTTAATTTAATTTAATTTAATTTAATAATATTTCTATACCGCCCATCTCCCGAAGGACTCAGGGCGGTGAACAGGGCAAGAATAAAAATACAGATTACAAAAGTTAAAACAAGATTAAATAAATGCCCACATACTAAAATACATCTTTAAAACCTAATAAGATAACAATAACAAACCCCCCCCAATCCCCTCATCAGGCCAGGCCAGCTTAGATTGAACACATCACAAATAGACTTCATCACAGTAATATATGTTATTATAGAGATCTTAGGGTTTTGTACTCCAAATATTAAGACAGAAATTAAATGGAACAAGCAAATATATAAAAGTCACAAAATATTACAATTCATTACAGTAATGGATGTCAAAGTTTTAACTTCTTCTCACTCCTTTATTATCTTCTTTGCTTCTTTCTTTGCTTTCATTCTTTATTTATAATTCATCTTTCTGTCCTTTAAAAAAGTAAACATTTAAATGCAGAGAAAAATATTCTTTCCTCTGACAAATTCTTCCAAACTGGCCAATGACTCACAAACTACCACCTAAGGGCTGAGTTCAAATTATTTGGTCCCAAACAGCAAATAACTGAAGGGTTCTTAATGCTCTCTGAGCTCAGTTGTTGTCCTGCAGATGTTTCATTATCCAAACTAGGTAACATTATCAGTGCTAGTTACCTAATGAAATGTCTGCAAGAAAATAAGTTCCAAGAGCATCAGGGACCTCTTATTTCATCTCTGAGTTACACATATTGTCCTCTATCAGTCAAATAACTGGAAGCATGCTTTTTTTAAAAAAAAATCTAAAATAAAATCACATACATTCTTACTGCCAAACACTGATTTTAGAAAGAAAATGTCGAGAAAATATCAAGAAAACTAAGTTCAAGCTCCCAAAAATTTCTATTCATGTTTCAAATGGACTTTCTTTAGCAAAAATTTCCCTATATCTCAATTGCTGCATACACTCCCGCTATTAGTCTCCAAATCTGCTTTACAGAGTCCTCCTCTTCCAAGGCCAGGTGTTTCTGCAAGATACGGTCACTTGCAACAAATACAAAAAAATAGGCAGAACTTCGCACTTCGCTCTGTCCTGACTGCCATCTTGATATTTTGAACACACCCAGCAGACACAGCTGATCAGAACTATGAGAAAAGGACAGCCTGTTCACCAAGTATGTTTGCTTTAACCAGACATTGTTGGCTTTCATCCAAGACTATGTTAAAGCATAAATGAAACCAGACTTTGATTCATTCTATTGTTTTATCAGTAGAGCCCATCTGGAAATAGATCTCAGTAAGAACAATTTGACATTTAGAAATATGAGACTATTAAGAATCCCTTACAATATCTAGCTCTTTATTTCTGAAATAATTCAGAGTTTAAAGGTAAAGCATGTTCTATATATCCTTTTACATTCACATTTGCTTTCTAAGAGATATTTAAAATGTATCATTGACAGTATTTCTAGTTTATGCTGACATTTTCCATTCAGTTTGTATTCAATATTTAGAAGAATAGAAAAATAAATGGATGGATGGATGGATGGATGGATAGATAGATAGATAGATAGATAGATAGAGAGATAGAGAGATAGAGAGATAGAGAGATAGAGAGATAGAGAGATAGAGAGATAGAGAGATAGAGAGATAGAGAGATAGAGAGAGAGATAGAGAGATAGAGAGATAGAGAGACAGACAGAGGAATATAGTAAAAGAAACATCCCATGGTTATATTTTAAATATCTATTCATAATCCAAATTAAAACTTCCCTTAATTCATTTGGGTCACTAGAAATTATATCTGTCATACCCAGAGGTTGTATTAAAAATATTTCATCAGCTAATCAATCTGTAGATAAATAAAACAACAAACCGTACTGAAATATTGAAGAGGTTCCTCTAAATGTATTTCCAATTGTTCTTTATTGTTAGGAACTGCTTTTAAAAATCCATAAAAATTGCTTGCTTAGTTTGCCAGATGCAAGATGTTATGGAGGAACAGAACTGCATAGTATTGTGACATATATAATTAGACACAAGCCTATTTTATTTTATTTTATTTTAATCCTGAGGAGGGGTTTTTTGTACTCTGTTACTGCAAAGTATTGGTCCAACCACCTATTAATCAGATCTATAAATTTCAACCATGCCTATTTAATTTTTCAATCAAAGGATTCCTGGCACGTTTGGGAACTTACAATATTCCTCCCATCAAGATGAGAGAAAAAGAGTGACCAGTCTCAAAGAAATGTCTTAGAAATTCCAACAAAGAAAATAGAGTCTTGTTGAATAGAATATATATTGGGACAGACTGTAGGTCTATGGGATCTAAAGTCCTTCCAAACTTCCCTTCCAAAACTGAACTCTTTTCAGTTATGTCCCTCTGGGAAGGCCATTCCACTTTGCCTTGGCTGTCACACTGAATCGCAATGGGGTTTAGTTTTGACCTTCCATATGCGGTTTGATCACATTACCAGAACTCCAACCTATACCATCACTAAATAATTGATTAAAAAAAAAGCTTGGACACCTCAGAGAGGTCCAGCAACTCCTCACTACTATGGTTCCAAAGAATCAAAGACCTGACAATAGCTAAAAATGAAATCCTGCTCTCGTTTGATGCCATAACACTCTTTACATTCACAGACCCAGAGTTAACAAAGAAATCCATGACAGCACTACTGCAAAGCACACCTGACCTAATCAAATACATCAAGACTGAAATACCCAGAATTATGGACCTAATACTTGACCGGATACTTTCACTCTGATGGATAAACATATCAACAAATCAAAGGAACACTTGTGGGATTACCACTTTCAGGATTCATAGCTTAGACCATAATGCAATGCATGGAATTTGTAGCACTCCCATGCATATGACCCATACTATGGATTTGGTACATTAAGGACCCAGCATCCCCAGAAGAAAAAACAGGAATCAACTATAACATACAATATAGTGTTAGGACAGTAACAGCCACTATGTAAGACAAACAAGTGGAAGACTAGCAGAGTTCATCCATGAACATCAACTAGCACTCACAACATGATGAAACTCCTTTAATTTCAGAACAGATGGACAGACTTAAACATAGTCTGTCCATGTGTTGCGAAATTAAGGATTTTTCCAACTAAGGAGTGCAAACTAAGCTACCTTGTACCATACTGGTAACTAGCTGCACAAAACCCCTTTCTGAGGGCACGTCGGACATTTCCTAAGCAACTTGCAGCTTGACCTTCCTTCCTTCCTTCCTTCCTTCCTTCCTTCCTTCCTTCCTTCCTTCCTTCCTTCCTTCCTTCCTTCCTTCCTTACACTGCCATTTCCAATAACAGAAACAATACCATAGATGTTATGTTTTCTCCCTGGGCACTGGTCTCTATTAAAATATATATACTGAACTTCACCAAATTGCTTTGAGTGGTTGGGTTCATTAAATGTAATAACATTAAGCTTATATTTGTGTTTTCTGACTATTCAGCTGTAGCTGCATAAAAGTTACAGTGATATTTTGCTGGCAAAATAGATTCCTCTTTGTCCTCAGTACTTTTCTGACTCTTCTAGGGGACAGTGAGAAGAAGCTTCATTGTTGTACAAGCCACTGAGAAATATTTATCTTACAAGTGTTTCTGATTTGACTAAGCTACAGGTAGTTCCATTTTCCCCTCCCTCCTTTTGGAAATTTGTAAGGGTTTTCTACAGCTGAATCCATAGGCTTAAAGAAAAGTTTCAGTATCTTGCAAACAAAGCTGAGAGGTGGTCTTTTCTATGATTTTTTTCCCCTTAGTAAAAGAAGAGCATGTCATGATCATCTTCTTTTTCTTCTTTTTTGTAGTTATTCTCCTTCTGTGGTGAGTCTTTTCTAGTAGATATAGTCCTTGACTTAGAACCACACTTTGGACCAGAATTAGTCATTGCTAAGGAAGGTGATTATTAAATGCCTGATTTTATGACCTGCAGTTATTGAATACATCATGAATCATTAAGCAAAGTTTGTTGGAAGCTGGCTAGGAAAATCAGAATTAACAATCACATGACCCTGGAATTCTGCAGCCATTGTAAATACACACCAGTTGGCAAGTGCCTGAATTTTGATCATGTGATCATGAGGATGCTGCAGTGATCATAACTGCGAGGATGCTCATAAGTCCCTTTTTTCCAGTGCCATTGTAACTTTCAACAATCGCTAAACAAATGATAGTAAGTTGAGGACTATCTGTAGTGGGTTTGGCACAGCAAGGAGAAATATAATCAAGAATTCATAAAGTCATTGGGATTGGCTAAGTAATATCAAAGGTCAAGAGACCATCAACTTCAGTTTATCAGAGACAGCAAGAGAGAGCTAGAAGAATGACTGACTGCAAGGATCTCCAAACTTGGCAACTTTAAGAATTGTGTACTTCAACTCCCAAAATCCCACAGCCAACTAGCTGGGGAATTCTGGGAGCTGAAGTGCTGAAGTCCTAAAGTTTGGAGACTCTGACCTACTGGATCAGAAGAAATATTTAAAAAGCAACAAAAGAAAGAAAAAGTCAGAACTTGAAATCATGGCTCATAGTTCAGCATCATCTAAAATGGGGTGGAGGTGGGGGGAGTGAAAAAGTTTCTTCCCAAAGAACAAGCCCAGGAGAACATTGTCTCTACAATTAGAGAAGGCAAGTATAAATCATGTTAGTGTAACTGTGCAGGCAATCAAAAATGATGCATTAAATACATGAGTCCAAATCATGGGATTAAGTCAATTAACCAGCCCAATGAATAATATTCCTGACGGCTTAAGAATTTTCAAAGGAGCCTAACAATGGCGTTTCAAAGTAGTATAAATGGCATGTCTGCGCATCTCTTTTTCCCTAGTCAACTGTTATCTATATTCTAAGCATCCATATTAATACTTATAATTATTTTCCAAGCTGTCCAAATCATCAGATGTAAGCCCCTCACTTCTTTCAAACCACCACCACCCCCACTCCCCAGAGGAGCTAGCTTCTTATGCTTTGCTGCACTGATTGGATTTTTAAAAAAAAAAAACTACTATAGTTTATTTTATTTTCTTGGGCATTTCTTAATGTAATCAATTTAATGAACTACAAGGTGCCAGTCTGGTATTCCGAGTCTCTGAGGGCTATCATTTATCTACAAATCAATTCCTTTTGTATAATGCATGGTGAGCCAATATCTCTCAGCTCAAGCCATAGAGCAGGAATTCAAGCATTGTTTTATCCCATCTTTCAGTACACCATAGGTTTGTAGCTGTAGCTACGTGCTGATTAGAACATCAGTAATCAGGCAGTGGCAAAATCTAACAGTGCAGGATAAGCAGACAGTTACAAGAGAACCAGAAGACATGTTTGGAGTAGTACAGCCCTTTCTAAGCATCTGACTTTTCTCTGGCCTTTTTCATCTGCTTGTCTCTGTTGTTTGGCCTCTGTTAGTACAATATGCAATCTGACGACCACACAATTTGCTTAATCATTGCAGTGATTCACTTAACTGTGGAAAAAGGATTATAAAATCATAAAATCAGGCATGACTCACTTAACAACGCTGGTCAAAAATGTGGTCGAGGACTGCCTTTATAAGGATTGATGGCAGATACAGCCTCTGCTACCTTGCTAGGCTGCAGTGTGGTACTGGAACTGAGGCTTGACTTTGCCAAAAAGCCAAAGCAGTTTATGCCTCTTCTTCCAATCTTTGTGAACAACTATTAAACGTTGTATGGTTTGCTTACTTGGGAGTGCTCAGCCAATCCAAACCAGTTGCTGATATAACATCCTTTGTATCTACACTCATCAATTCAACATATATGCTTGGTTATTTCATATGTATTGGTCCTCTGTTACAATTTCCCACATATGGAATTCAGTGCTTTACTGAAGCTGAACAACTTGCCCCCTTCCCCAGAAGCAAAATCATTCTCCTTCTAAACTAAACATATGTCTGCCTGTGTTCTTTAAATGCATGCATTCTATTTTAAAGGCAGCTTATTTCATGAAACGAGATCTCATACAACCATAATTTTCCAAGGTATTATGCAGAGAGTGGAGTTGAATGTGGGTCTCCCCATTCTTTCTCCAATACATGGACAAGTCCCCTGCATGGGACCCATGCAAAAATAATGACATCTTGTTGTGAAGTTCAGTGATCCTATGAGATTTTACCAATTTTTACTAGCTGCAATGTAGAAGAATCTCTTGCATCAGAGCCTCCATGAGGACCATATTTCTCATCACAAGCAGAAACAGTGACTTCTGAAAAAGTCCATTGGTAATGTAATAGTCTGCATAATTAAAAATCCAGGATCCACTGCTCTAGGAGTCTACAAGAGGAAAAAAAGGAATGAGTGAAAATTGTTTTCTGCCTGTTTTCTAAACTGGACAGTCTGTGGGTGGAATGCTTTTTGCAAGGTCTCTGAAGCCAAATCCAAATGTTTTCTGCTGTACATATAGGGAGTTTCTTGCCTTTGTTCCTGCAGAAGACCATTTTGTCTTATGGAGGCAGAACAGAATGAAAAGGGTGACTTCTTTTTAAAAATGTAGAACAGACCTTTGTGCCATACCAGTGCTTAAGATCCCAATACTGTTCTTTTGATATTCACAGGTTTGTAAAGTGTTGACAGCCCTTTGGCTATAAAGACTTGAACAGAGCATCTTCCTTGCAAATCATTTTCCCCATGTCAGGGGGACTGTCAGAAACAGGCATCAGAAGGGTGTGATTTTCTGACAGATGCCTTTATGTACTAATGTTTAAGATGTCCCCAAAATCTGCTCTGCTATTATGGCTGCCCATAGGGTTGAGAAACTCAAGTATGTCTTATCTGGAGTCTGCCTAAGCAATAGGAAAGTGAGCTTCCTTCACCACCCTGTCTGGTGCCATTCTGTTAAAAAAAAAGTCCAGAAATAGTGAAGAGTTGGCTCTTTGTCCTGGTAGTGTTTTTGTTTCATTTTTTTTTCTACAAACTCTACCAAATTTGCTTTCTTTTTTAATTGAAAAAGTAAAGTTGGAAAGCTTGGTTTCTTTCACAAGAGATGAGAAGACTGACTGTGCAAGAGTATGTCATAAACAAGGATCAGGAGAAAACTCTTTAGAATAATCTTGGAACCTAAGATTGGTCTCCTTGGATGTTTTTATGGGATGTGTGTTTAGTACTGCCTGTCATCCTGTCAAAATGAGGCAACAGAGCAAAGAATGGGGAGTGAATCTTCATTTTATAGAGGAAAATGTTCATTCTAGTCAGATCTATCTTGTAAGCCATTCCTGTGGAGAAAAAAAAACAATAATTCAAGCAACACATTTCCATGGAATTGTAATGTTCTCACAACCATTATTTGCAGTGCTATCTGGGATGAAACTGGTTATTTTTAGTGCATGCTAATTAAGACAAAATGAAAGGCAGCTATATCTGTAACATTCAAACAAAAAATTTCTGACTAGAAAATAGAATTTTGAGGAAGAAACATTTTAAGATCTGAAGTTACCTTGTAAAGAAACACTAAAATGTTTTATGGCAGAATTTCTGATTTGCAGTTTTAGATGACAATTCAGTTGGTCTGCATCTCCATTTTCTCTCCCTAAGACATTTTTGTAATTGTTTTTGTAATATTCACTCTAAAAAGCTTTCCAGATTTTAGAGTTTCTCAGTACAACTAATTCTCCATTGCCATTCCTGAACTATACATATGATGAAGCTTTTCTTATTTTCAGTCAACTTTATGTTCATACAAAGAGAGACAAACATTCACAAAGACAGTGCAACTGGACATTACAATGGTCTATACAAAATATTGCAACACATTCACACAGAGACCAAAATTCTTGCCAGTTTTTCATGGTGGGCTGCAAATTGGGGTAACAGTTTTGCTGGTAAAAAGAGATTCTAACCCAGTAAACACATCACTGTCCAAAGGACAGACTGCAATTCATAGGATCCCTAGGCTACAAACCTAAGTTATCTAGGTGTACATTATGTTGGAGCTATACTACATTAAGAAAAAACTTTCCAAAAATTTTGGTCATCTGTTTAAATCTGCTCCTGCTAGGATGAGTCATTACAATGGCTCCCATACATGACAGTAAGCTAAACCTGCAACAGTCTAAACCTTATTCAAAATGATGTATCTAAGATAAAGAAATAAAAGGTTTCCAAAATTAACTTTGTTCTACCAACTGTGGGGCTCGCTGTCTGTTGCCACTGTTACACTCTTACACTTAGATGAACCCCAAACCCCATGTGCTGTTAACTTTCTCTTTTCCTGAGGAGTCAGCATGCTAGGCAAGGAATTGGGAAAGACCGGAATGGCTGCTGCTGACTAGGGTGTCAAAAAAATCAAGGTGGTGCCAGAAATCATGCAATCAAAGCCCCATCCTTTTTACCTAATGTGTCAGAACAGAACACACCTTCAATTGGTTGCGGCCTTTGATCCTCCTCCCTGTAAACCATCCTGCTGCAAAGTTTGAGAGAGGATGAGAAAGAAACAAATTCTTTACATAGATCCTGATTTGTAGATGTCAGACTTGATACAATGTGTATTTGGACAAATTATCTATCAAAGGTATGCCTATTTATCAAGTTTAAGCCAAGAGAATTATTGTCAGGGGCATCTGCATAGTGTGGCCAAAAAAATAAAAAATGGCGATCATGATAAGGTGATTGAAGTTCTGCCTATTTTTTACATGTTGAGCTACTATCACACCATTGTGGCTGCCATCTTGGCTTTTATTTTTACTACATCCTATAGTTACTCTTGATTATCATGCAGTTCCCCCAAAAGTTATTTTGTGAAAGAATCTTAGTTACTTCTTTCTTAGAAACATACAGTAACTATATAGCAGAATATAAACCTGGAAGCATTAACTTTTCATCATTTATGCAGTCTATTGGTGTTTTTCATTCCTGAAAGGGCAGACAAAACAGAAGTGAGGAACATGCTCACTTGCGCATCTTTAATGTAAATGTACCTTATGGATTGTTGAACTTTCAGGAGCTACTGCTGTGCTGATTAATTGCTAATGAATGCTAATGAAGGACTAAGGTGAATATACAGTAGATATATTTATGTGGTGATTGATTGGCTTTAACATAGACTATCAGGAGAGTGCTTACCACATGCCCAAGCCAGTCAATAAATATGCATAAAGCTGTAGGTTGCCTCACCAGGAGCTCTTCTAATCTTACAAACTGAGTGGTGATAAATAGGATAGCTGCCTCTTAAGTCTTCCTCCTCAAATGAACCTGTTTTCAAGAACAACAGTAAGTATCTCATAGAAGAGTTCTGACTAACTCTTGGCAGATGGGCATGGAGCAAGGTTAACTTTTGATTCTTATGAAAAATCAATTCCTGTGAAACATATGACAGTGAACTAGACTGTTTTGAGTGTTATAAAGGTGCATAGAGATTGAAGTGTGTGTGAATTTAGTGCTCTTTCCTGTCATGTTGAGATCTAGAGGCAGGAGTTAGTGATCACCTGCCAACTTTCCCAGCTGGCCAGGTTACTCAGCTTTTTTAGAGCACAATCTTCACATCCAGAAATCCCACTATGGAAAATCTATGGGTTTCCAGCAGGGATTGAGCAGCAGGCAAGCATGGTCAACATTTGGGTGTGAAGGGAATTGGAGAGCATTTCACATCTGTCTGGGTGCACTGTGTTCTCTAATGGAAAAGTCCAACAATCTCAATCAACCAGGACAAGGAGAATGAGTTCAACTGAGAAGCAAGGTCTGACTAGAAACACATGTCTGTAGCTAATGCATGGCAAGTAGTGGTGCTGTGTATGTAGCATGCATGAATCTTTTCAGGGTGTGTGTGACTAAATCTGCATAGGGATCAGTAGGGAACTATTTCTATTGCTGCTGCTGCTAGTAGTACTAGTTGAAGTAACATCTAATGGCTACAACTCAATTGGAGAGCATCACATATAGCCTCTTTTAACACACAAGGCAGATAGGCAGGACTCTGGGAGATAAGATGAACATGGAGAAGTAGCATAAAAATATTAAGTTCCGGAAACACACTGAATCCACACTTAGCCCAAGAAGACAGATGTTGAGCTCCCTCAATAAGTCATTAGCAACTTAAGGGCAATTTTTAGAATCATCCAGTCATTGTTGGGAGAATTCCAGTGAGCTCATGGTGACTGTGTCTGGGCAGGAAAGCACTGGCATTTTTGACATGTGTCAGGTTTTTCAGAATTTCAGTGGACTACTGGCATATATCAGAAAATGCTCCTGCACACATGTAAATCAGGTACTGTGTGCTGGATCCTTGTGGGAGAGATATACTTGGGGAGGGGGTGCTTCCCCAACTTCTTTCTTCTTTCATTTTTCTGCAGTGTCAGAGAACTGATGGCTAAAAAGGTGTGCCTGCATGCTCACACCCACATCCATATTTGTCTTGCCTTTCCTCCAAGCCCTCACAGTATACTGCAAGCAACAACCGGTTCTCTGCATGGACGCCACTTCCAGAAGTCTGTTTTGAGTTGGGAAGGCCTCCCACACCCAGAATGACCCACTGGAAGTGCATGGACACCACTTCCAGAAGTCTGTCCTGGGCCTGGGAGGTCTCACTGGCTCAAAATGGACTTCCAGAAGTGGCATCCATGCGAAAAAGGGCTAGGGCATCAGCCGGTTCACCAAAGTCAATAAAAAATTAGCTACTGGTTCTACTGAACTGGTGTGAACCGACTGAATCCCACCACTGACTGCAAGGTTTCACAGAAGTGGAAAGAAAAATGGGAGAGACAATTCTTAGATATGGGGAAGGGCCCATTTGGAAAAACTGCCAAAAACAGAATTATGTTGTAAAGGATTGGCTAAGAGAGGATTGGCCAAGAGAGAAGAGGAGACCGGCTTGAAGCAGTTTTGACTGGCCATATGACTTAACCATTTGACTGGCTAAGCAGAACCCAGGCTCTGACTGTATCACCCCCAACATCATCATGATATTAGATATTAGATTAGAAATTAGATAACCTTTATTGTCATTTTTTACTGTGGGCACAATAGCACACATTAAAAATGAAATTTAGTTGCTTGCTCTCAAAGTGTACACATACATAACACACATTTAAACATACTATATACAGCATATGAAAATCTCATGCACTGTTCATACAGCACTGGAAGAGGTACTACTAGTATTTTCTCCTGAGTATATTGAACTAGTTGGACTGATTGCAATTAGATATTCAGGTAACTGATTGCCAAGCCATGTAGGGGTTTACAGGTTAACAACAGCCTGTTGAATTGCAACCTGGAAACCATCTGGCAACCAGTATTTAGACCACAATGCAAGAGGTGATGATGACGGCATGAATCACTGCAGCAAGATCCTCCTACCTAGGAAGGCCAAAACTGGCAAACCATCCAATACTGCTGCCTTCATCTGCTCTTCTGTAGGAGTCACAAGTCTAGGATTACCTGTATTCTCTGAATGAAGCTGAAGTGTAAAACAGTTCAACACCTTTCCATTTTTATCAAAGAGAAACTGTACATCATCACTAAAATAATACCAAACATGACCAGATCAAATCATTCAAATAATTCTCTTCCCTAACATACTTGATGATTGCTGAAGACTTTACACACAACTCAGAATCCAATAGTCTCCCTGCTAACATAATTATGTGGAGATATTCAACTTTATGTTTTCCTTTCTTTGTACTATATATTAGCATCTTACTCAAGCCAGCAAAGGTCAGGATTTATTGGACAAAAATAAAGTATAACACGGAAAACTATAAAGGAGGCTATAAAAAGAGTATGTTTCATTTACAAAAGTGAAACCCTGTGCTGGAATGATGTTGCAATTATGCAATAACTCTACAACTTGTGCTACTTAGCCTCCTTATCTGATTAACAGAGGTATATTGTATAATATATTTATATTTTATAGTCAGCTATATTTGCTACTGAAAATCAGTTTGGTATAGTAGTGGCCTAGAAGCTGGTAGAAAAAGTGATTTAATCCACAGTCACTCTCCCAGTCTTAAGAAGGAGTCAACCACTTCTGAAAAATGAGGCCAAGAAAACTATGGGAACCTGTTCAGAAAGTTTCTTCTGTGTTTGTATGTGTATTGTACCCTCAAATCACTCTTGATTTGAAGGTACAACACACACACACACACACACACACACACACACACACAACTCTGATACAACTGTTCAACAATAAGCATATCTGGAAAATCTATTGTCATTGACCATATTCACTTCTTGAGATATTCAGCTTATAGGAAAATTAGAATAGGGGTAGGAAATTTTTATGGCTGTGGGAGAATTTTAAGAACACATAATGACTGTCATTACAAGCATAGCTCATCACAAGGTAGCTATTTATTAAGACTCATATGGTCCCCTTCCTCAAACTGGTAAGACCTGGTGGGTCATAAAGATACGCTAAGAGCCAGTTTGCTATACTGTTTAAGGCATCAGGCTAAGAACTGGTGTAAGGGAAAGAATGGCAGAAAATTGGGGTGGAGTCAAAAAAGGAATCAGCCTACAATTGCTACATAGCCACAAACAGACTAAGTCCAACTCAGTTTGAATTCTGTTAACCTTTATCTAGCATCAAAATAGGGCTAACAGTTTGTTGACTGGGCATCTGTGCATAGGCATGAGTAGTAATAAATCAGTTTAATTGGAACTTCACATGCAATCCTGGTTCTTCATGCCTGACATTGGAAGACAAAGAGCTCCAGTCCTGTCTTAGGCACAAAGGCAATCAGAGCTTTGTATGGTCTTGGATACCATTGTTTTTAAAAATATTGCATCAATTTCCTACTAATTTTATTATAGAGACTTCCTCTAATAAAACCATATTTACTTTTCAGATTGTAGTTAATGTGCCGCAAAAATGAACCATTGGTAGAATATCAGCATATTACAAAAATGTTGGTTTCTCTATGCTTTATGTTTCATTGTTAAGTTTATTTTGTTTTTTATAACTTAGTAGAATTCCAGGAAAAATTTTCTTATATTCAGTAGGAAAGGGCTAGTACAGTAAAAACAACAATACCCCTCTCTTAGATTTCCAATTGATAATACTGCAATATTATATGAAAAGTGGCAAATTCTTGCTTCAAACTTTTTCCTTCCTTCTGGAAAGTAGAGGGGAAAAATGGGCTTTTTTTTCCTTCCAGAAGAACTTTTATCACTAACTACTATTATCCCAATCACTGCCTTTTGGACAGCCACTTTCTTAATCAAAACCAGATACTTCCTTATGTGCTGGGAAAGAAATTTTACTTGGTTAAGCTTTTCCCAAGCTCCTGATGTTTGAGCCATGGACCATATCCATGAAAGATTTATGGTCCTGTTTATCATTTCCTATAATTGCCCTTATTTTTCAAATTATTTTCTGAACAGTAGAATGTTCACCTTTGCCGAAAAGTTCATATTCAAACTACATATCCTGAACACTAAGTATGTTACTCTCCCAGCTCTTTGTTTCTGGTGTTTACTTCTGAAAAACAAAACAAACATTTTTCCACCCAGATTATTCTTTTTTTGTTTCCACATTTCACAAAATATTTAACCATTTAAGCAAGAAATGCGGGTCTAATCCCATCTCAAGTAGAAATGTCCACGAAGAATTCTTTTCATATTGCTGTATTGCAAAATAGGTTTTAAATTTCTGAGTCAATTTTATTACTGCAGATAATCCCCTGGGCTGGGGGTTGCATGCAAAGCGTTTATTTTGTACAGCCTGTAGAATTTCCCACAACCCCAAATCCCCAAGATCATGTCCCTGAAAGGAGATACAGTATTAAAAAGGAAAAACAAGAGAGCTGATCTCATCCCTTGAACAGCATTCACTCTATAAGTTTCAACAATCTCGCACATTTAAAATGAAAGCCTCAGTTAAAAAGAAAGGTGTGGATTATGGCATGGAAAAAGGGAGAAGAAATTGCCTGAAGCACAGGTCAAATCAGTCAAAATGGCAGCTATGACTGCATAGCTTGCCTACCCTTGTGCTTTCACTTCTGGGCTCACTTCTCAGGAAAACAGGAAGAGGGGAAAATGACTCTTTGTGGTGTGTGTGGGGGGAAAGGCTTCCTGGATTCCGACATCTTAGTCAACCTGTCCAAGATGATATCTTGCCTGTTGTCTGAAAAAGTTAGCCCTGTTCCCTGGGGGAGGGGGAGTTTACTCTCCAGTTTTCCTGTCTCAGGTCCTTCTGGATTTCTCCTCCTTGAGCAACACAACATTACCAGTCCACACCACACAAAACAATCTAGGACAGTCCAACAACCTCCATTATCTCATGCTTATCACCTTTTAGAGGTTTATAGCTAGAAGGCAGATTCTAATTTTAATCAGCTTCTTGGTATTCATGACACTGAACCTGAGTTTGGTCCACAGGAGAAAAAAACCCACAAACCTTTAACCACCGCAGGCCATCAGGGCAAATCACCTTGTCACAAGGCAATGCAAGCACTTGGCACATAAAACAGCCATTTTCTTTCTCTTGAGATCCAAGGACCATATTTAAAAGACACTGGGCTGCATATGGCTAGTAAAATAGGTAATCTGGAATATAAATGAAATGACAAAGCATTACAAAACATTTAGGGCATAATTTTGCCTTACTCATAACTGCCTACAATTTTAAGTATTTTAGATTCCATGTCTGTTTACAATTCATTAAGTTGATAAAAATGTGAATGAACAACATTCAATATTGATAATATTAATACATAAAATTTAATTTATATTAAATATTAATCAGGAAGATATTTTTCCTGTATGAAACAGGCAGGAAAATTTCAAGAAGCTGGATAAGTAACATTATTGTATGTATGTTTTAGTTACTACTACTACTAGTAGGGCTATAAGAGACATTTCGTTATCATATTATGTTTGTTAGGATATTAACCTGTTATATTATATTGTGATGTGATACCATGAAAAACATGATATATCCTGGGTCCCTAAACATGTTTTGTTGTTCCATGTGATAACATTTAGGCAGTTAGGAATCAACTTATCATTGGATTTAAGTTGCTTAAATATTTATATACAGGCAGTCTTCAATCTATGACCACAGTTGGGATCAGATTTTCAGTTGCTAAGCAAGGCAGTTAAGTGATTCATGCCCAAATGTATCTTTTTTGCCATTGTTGTTATATGAATCACTGTGGCTGTTAGGTGAATCATACGGTTGTTAAGCGAATCGGGTTTCACCCATTGACTTTGCTTGTCAGAAGCCAGCTGGAAAGGTACAAACGGTGATCACATGACCCCAGGATGCTGCAACTGTCATAAATACATGCTGGCTGCCAAGCACCCAAATTTTGATCACGTGACCATGGGAACCCTGCAATGATTGTAAGTGCAAGGACTGATTGTAAGTCACTTTTTTCACTACTGTTGTAACATCAAATGGTCACTAAACCTGTATTCTCGCCAAATAAATTTGCAAGGGACCAAGGGGCATTCATTATAAAGATTTCTTGCAATTTGATGCAAATGCTCAGCATGAATTCCTTATTGTTAACGGCAAATGTTTGACAGTTCTACTTTAACTTTTGCAGGACTCATTAGTGTGAATGTTTTTATCCTCACCAGCATATATTAGGTTGGGCTACCTTTGCCCCTCAGTGTGAAGCTTCATAAAAAGGCTCTAGCTTTTGTTTCTGCATCAGAAGTTTGAAAACTTCTCAAGGGGACGGGGCAAGTGAAATGCTATAACTATTCAAGAAGCTTCAGGCATCCTGTTTAACTGTGCTAATCATGATTGCTTTGATTTATATTGCTCTGTTTTTCTGTGCATGCATGTGCACAGTTGCTTCCTTATACCTTAAATGTAAATGAAGAATCTCAAACAAAAGCCTACAGTAATTTGTAACATTCATGTTCCAGTTTTCTGAATGGAACTTGATTAAGCTACTAAGCTTAGCATATTGTCAGACTCAAAACAGGTTCCTAGTGAAAAACCCTGTTGTTAACCTTACTGCTTTGAAGAGCTCCTTGTTCCCATCAACAAGTGGAAAGAAATGAAGTTTTGCTAAGGCTGCAGGTGAGGAAACAGAGGTTGATGTTTATCACCTTTGCTTGGAACAGGAAAAACATATAAGCCGCCGCAATAAAAGGAAAGGTTCTGGCACATATGAGAGGTGTATATATAGTGCCAGTTTCTGGAACAGCTGTTATACAGATGGAAATGGACCAGAAAAGCAAGGAAGCAAGAAACCTTATTCAAAAAAGAATCTTAATAGTAAAGACTATGCAGTTGTTCAGTGGGATGACTTGATTTGATGAAACTTCATTTCATCATCTTTACAAATTGAACTCCTGAAGCACTTTGATGAGTAGAATCCAATTGGATACCTACAACAATTAGATTTGGTTTTGGCAGAGTTTGTAAGAATGTTGCAGCTTGGCTTGCAAAGCTAAGTGGGGATTGATTTAATAGACTTTCTGGGATTTACTAGACTGTGCATGCTTCAAAAGTGCTTGTGAAGAATTGCTCAAGACCTCCCCCCGAGTGTAAGCACAGTATCTCTCACATTCATTAGAGCACCTTTTTTTTCCGTACATCACTGTGGTCTCTCCTTAATCTCAATATCCTTTCTTCTGTCACTGAATAGTTTTCTGATGAAGAACAGCCAGTGGAGAAAAAGGATTTGGGGGTGGGGGAGTGGAGGTTAGCTAATTATGGAAGGTATAGGTTCAAAATTATGTAATAATTATATGATATTTGCAAATTGATACAAATGGAGAGAGGCGATCATAGTAAGATGTTTACAAAACAATGTTTGAGAAAGTTTCAAATGTGATAATTTTCCTTTTATGATATGCTTACATTTTTTGTCCTCCCTTCTAATGCCAGGTATATTTGATCTATTTGGCAGAAAAACAAACATCTTAAATTATGCTCATACTGTGAAGTGCCAGATGTATTTATAGGAGCATGTTTAATATCTGAAAGAAGTTGCTCGGGGGCTGGGGTAGAGTCCTTCTAAAAGCCTTCTCCAATATCAAAGGAGGCCCCTTGGCCTTCTCTTATCAGACTAGCAACACTCTGAAGATATCACTGAAATTTCCCAAAGTGTCCATGACAAGATGTTCAAAGAACTAAGTAGTATGCAGGTGGGCATCACAAGCTGCCAGATGTTCCAAGAACTCAGTTGCTTATACAGGTATTAAATTTGAGAATCCCAATTAGCTAAAAAGAATCATTTCAAATTTTGGATGCCACCTTTGAAAATCATGAATGATTAAAACTGGATTATGCAACTTTTTTTAGACACAGGAATGCATTTAAGCCACAAAAGACAGGTTGGAAATGTCATGGGGCCAGGACAGCAAAATTTGATTTGATTGACATTTACTTTAAAGTATGCTATAATTATATACTGATTCCTTCTGATATATTAAACATTGCAATTTGTGGATAACTTTTGGAGGATCAGTGGGGACCATACTGAAAGCACTGAGTAGTCACATGTACCCCTTGACTTGTGCGCATCTGTTTTACTTCTGCATTATGCAAGTGGCATTCTTTGCACTTTTCTGATAACTGAAGTGCGTTCCATATTTTCACTATTATCCCATTTTCACCTAGGATCTGTGAAAAAGACATCCTACCTCTTGGTCTTGAACTGGCAGCCTTGCTTAGAAAGAAGGAGCTTGTCTAAATGCATCATATAGATATGACTTTACCTGATCAAGTTTGAGGATCATGGATGATCTACTCTGCTTCTCAGCATCTGGGGGAGGGGTGTTAAAACTGATTCTGTGATCTTGCTTAGCTGGAATCTTTACTGAAAAAGTGCTGCTTTAAAGCTCTGAATTACCCTTGTTCTATATTAACCTGTCCCCTTTCTCTTTTTCTCTTTCACTCTGTATATATGTATATTCTCTCAAAATGACATGCAAAAGTACATTTAATCTTGTGAGCATTTTGTGATGAAAAGTTTAAAAAAAATTGTTGGATGCATGCCAGTTCCTAAGCAGTCCAAATAATTCCTGTAGGACATTTTGTATAAGAATTTGAAAAGGTTGAATTCTTGACATGTACACTGAGACAGTTCAATTCAGTGTATTGTTGTGCATTCATCTGTACTGTATGGGATCTGATGGTAATAACCCCACTGACTGAAATATGGCATTTTTAAGGAAAAATGCATTGATTTTGAGCTGTAGCCAAAAAAGTTAAACAAGTTAGTATTATATCACAAGTAAAAAACAGGAATATATAATAGTTGAAGTTGTCCAAAACACTGAATTCACAACATTTTGAGCTTGAAAAAAGAAAACACCAGTGATCCAACAATTTTGTTTCAACCTCAAAAAGATACTCTAGTTTTGTTCCATTCTCAGAAAATTTTTACCAGCTTTGTTTTGCCAAACTGCTCCGAAAGTTTTCATTGCCCTTTGGTTTAGTGGAATGTGGTTCAGATACTGTTTTAAAAGATTTTTCCACCCACTCCGTATAACACAAGGAAAGCTTTATTTGGTCCTTTTTAGAATTCAGATTCCAGAGAACACATGCTTTGAAGACGTTGGGACCAACTCATGTATTCTCTGTGGCAAGTCTTTAAAGGAGCTGCATCTTTTGCCATAATCACATGGCTGTCCTCCAAAGTTTCAATGCATCCCTGGGAAAGATGTGTTTGGTTTAGGGAATGCTATGTGTCATTAAGGGCCAATATAAACTTGATCACATATAATTAACATAATCAATATGCACACCACCCCTTTGAATTTGAAGTGTGGCACATCCCAGCTGCTATTACTTTAAACTGGATAGAGTGATCAGGAGCTACAATGTTGAGAAGAAAACAAGAGTTACTTAAGCTTGTGGTTTAAAGAACTGGTTTGGATTTGCTCTAGTGCTTGGAGACAGAGACTGTCTGCCTCAGTTAATTTCCCCATTCCATCTTATTAATGATCTACTTTATATATAGTATAGTATTCTGTTTTAGTAAATCCCTCCTTTTGCCACATTAGAAATTTAAATATGATGGTAGTAGCCTTTGGAGATGTTGAAGCTGCCTCAGTGGTAAAGTGAGGGCAGGTATCTTCAATCCTATTTCTTACTAAGCCTCCCAATGAAGAAAAGATAAAAGCAACAAGTAGCAGAACCTGGAATAAATCTGAAAGTTGCCAAGAAAAATAAACAAACATCCACTCAGCAGATTGGTCTCTAGCCCTCATCCATCAACAGAGCAGCAGAACATTTGCCTCCTTTGATTCTTTGAATGACAACATTTGATCTTTAAAAAACTAGCAGCAATAATTTTTACATTAAACATCACCTTTAACTCTGCCTTTATATTAAATATATTTAGAATGACTACTCTCAGTCACATGATTAATCCTATCCCATTTTGACAGATTAAACATGGCAATCTTTAGAGAACAATTTTGAGAGTTCTCCGGGCCTACCTAAACTTTTGGAAGTTCCTGAGTGATCCCTGCAAATTGGAGCTTTGGGTATGCAAACATCAAATCCCCTTTGGGTCAGTTCTTTACTACTCATTATTTCATGGGCGCCGACATGCACTTCCTGTTTCTCAAATGTGGCATCTTTAAGATGTGCGGACTTCAATTCCCAGAATTCTCCCACCAGCAAAGTTGCCAGGTGTGAAAAGCACTGGTAATAGAAGCTTGCCCATTGCCGCCTTCTGAGATATTGGTTTCAACTTTCCAGGCAAACCAACAGCCCACTGATTTGAGTTCAATGCAAAGCAGTCAAGCCTGCTTAGCTTCTCAGCTCAGACATAATTGGCCTGCAGGCTGCCACCCACTGAGACTCACACTGGGCATTTTAGTGCCCCGATAAAGGGGACAGAAGAGGAACTGTATTTGACCAATGTGCAAATATGTTTTCAAAATGCTTTCAGGGGTAGGAACTCTTGAATACCCACTTATGTTTGTATATTATTCCTAGATGGAATGGAATAATTATGACTGTTTATTTTCTTCTTCTGAAATTGTAGTTCCATGTCGCCAAATTGCTCCATGAAAAAGAAAGGCTTTTTTCTGCTGTAAGCTAAAGTTACGACTGAGTCAAAATTGCAGCTTACTATTATAATAATGTGGCCACCTTTGATTGAAAGAATTTGGGGAGGGGGGCAGAATTCAACAGTAGCATTACCATAAGTGCATCAGTACAACCGTGCTCTGCTCCATTTATACTCAAGTGTTTTTAGAGACAGAGATTCTGGATGATCATTTTTCAAAGCACCATAATGACTCCAAACTGGGAGGATGTAGAAGATGACAGAATGCAAAGTGTCAGAACACACATGAGCTTCCATTGCCCTCAGAGTGGTGATTAGTAATATGAAAGAGCCAGAATGTGGAAAAATGTCCAAAGTTCTTATGAACAAAATTTATAGCTCACAGCTTCAGCATCCCTTGGTCTTTGCCAGCTGTTCTGCACCTGGAAGTGGAACAAAGAAATATCTTCCTCCCATTTATCTTCTTTGTACTTGTTGCTTAGGGGACTAAGATGGCAGGTGACAGGGAAATAGTAGCAGAATACTAAATGTGCACATACAGAACACTAATTCCAAATGGAAATGTTTTCAGCATAAGTAGCCAAGCTTTGTGTCATCTAAAGTTTTAAAGCTTTTCTAATGGGTATCTCAGGTTCTTAAATGCTCTGCATATTCTTCAGTTTTGTTTACCTCAGAGAAAATTGCATTTTCATGTCAAAAGGTTGTCAAAAGCAAGGGGCCTTTGCCTCCAGAATGGGACTGTTTGTCATGGCCAGCTCACCATAGTAAACTCACCAAGGCCAACTCACCCTGTGACAATTCACTGTTGGACAATTCAACAGTTCAATTTCATTATTTTTAAAAAATTAAAAATATTTTAATTTTTGTCATTCACATTTCATTTTGTTCCCTTTTGACATCTTTTCTTTAATGATTCTATTCCATCATTTCTTCAATATTAGTGTAACTATTGTCCCACGATGAGTTGTCCTGCAGCCATTGGCAAGTTGGCTATGGCAAGTTGGCTGTGGTGAGTTGGCTGAGTTGGCCATAGTGAGTTGGCCACAGCTACGGTGAGTTGTCCTAGACCCTTTGCTCTTTTTAGGGACCTAGCTCTTTGTAAGGAAAAGACCTGGGGGAGATATTCACCTTAATAGCAGCCAGCCCTACCCTCTAACCTTCAAATGTGATGGAGCAGAATTTCCACATTTCACAACCAGTGTAGCAACCTCCTCCTGCACTTTACAATTTAATTGTTGCAGCATATTTTGGGAGACATTTTCCAAACAGAATTTCTTGACTTCACTTTTACAATTTTGTTCTTCAGCGAATGGAAAAACTCCAAGAGGATTGGTTATCCCTAATTTGATACCTATCAATAAGGAAGAGTGGGTCAATGAAGCAGAAATACCAGGCAGACCAGGAAATTATAATCAGAGCAATTATTAGCCTGGCCAACCATAATCAAACAATTCAATTCAACCACAATCCTACATTTCTTGATTGTTAAGAGAAGTTAAAGCTGGGTGTAGTTGAATGCCTATCCTTGACTTTAAGAAAGTGGATGTAATATAACCAGAACAATGATTAGCATGGTCAGTGATAGTAAGGGATTATAATTGGGTGAGAATTTCTAACAAAGTGGAGATTAATTACAAACAAATCCAATGAAGAAATAAATGACAGACAGAATAAGAAGATAATGAGGTTTTAGTAAAGATCTAAAAAAGAAAATACACACAAAGCAGGAAAGTGGAAGGCAGGTGACCAAGAAATCACAGTCTAGATTAGAACTGTACAGAGGATGTTAGAAAATCTAAAGCTCAGAATATACTCAGTTTGGAAGAAGATTCTGAAAACAGCAAAAAAAAAAAACAGTTCTTTCTGATGTGTTCAAAATAAAAGGAAGAGAAAAGAATAATTATACCAGCTGCTCAATAGAACAGTTAAATATATTTTAAACATTCAAAGCAGTTAATAGAGATAAAAGAATTCTTCACCTCCTACTTAGACTCATGTTCTCCAACAAGAGGATATGTATTACTTCAGTCAACTGTGAAGAACAAGAATATGAGAATCTGGTTATTTGAATCAATTTAAATCTTCATGGTGAGATGAATTGTCTTCTAGGGTACTGAAAAAAACTTGAGCTCAGCAACTTCTGTGTTTTATTAGTCCACTGCATGGAGCGAAGAGCAAATTCCTTCCCTCTAGTCTTGTTCATGTCCTCAAGATATCAAGATATGAGGAGTGGAAGGTGTCCATACAAAGCTTTAATCCTAACACACTTTGTGAGGTAGGTCTTAGTGAGGTAGGTATATGGGATCTTTCTATAACTCTGATAAGAAGGCTCTGAAACACCAGTTCACCAATTCCTATACATACCTGCAACAGATAAACCAGCAGTTAGCACAAGAAAGAGATGATCAGACAGGACCAGTGAAGCACTTTCACTGGTGGATCAATGAAATACATGGCTATTGATTAAAAAACAAAAGTAGGTTAATTGGGGCTCCAGTAAAATGACGGACTTTCCTTCCTTTAAAAAAACAGCAGATGGAGTTTATAAGAGTTTTAAGTATTAGGCAAACCATCCTCCAATGCACTGGTATAAGAACAAGGTGAGGGAGGAAATAACGAGGGGGGGAGGCTGAAGAAAATTCCTTAAAGATGCCTCCCCCATGAAAATATAATCAATTAGTGGGATGTGAGAGAGGCTGCTGCCTGGAAGATTCTTTTATTTTTAAGTATCACTAGTACTAATGAATATTAGTAATGCCAATTCCAGAAATAAAATGTATTCCCATGTTTCATGTTGTATACATTTATTTATTAAATTTCTATGTAAATATTAGTGAAGCAAGGACACAGTTATTTCCAGATATCAATGTGGATTATTAAGTTATTAAGAACCATTTTACATCTCTATGGGGGTGTCTTCAGGGTATGGTTACAAAAGTCTAATATGGCAGCCACAATGGTATTATGAATACACATACAATGGCCGAGATTTGATCACACTGTTGTGGGTGCCATCCTGACTTTTCCTTACCATACTCTGCAAACCCTCTGCTTTCTACCTTTGCTTCTACCCTTTTCAATCTTCTCTCCATATGTCATATCCTATGTCAGTGAGGATTTGAGAAACCAAGCTTACGTTCTTAATGAAAATAAGTGGCTACTAAAAATACTTTATGTTACTCCTATTATAACTACACAGTACCACTCTTCTTTTTAAAATTGAATAATTCTTTTCAACATCTTAAGCCAGCTGTTTCAGGTGACATTACCAGGCAAACAAATCCTATAAATAGAAATTGAACAATATGTAAATATAAGTGTATTCTAGAAAGGCATGCCAATTTGTAGTCAAACACCCTGGATAGCTAGGAACTAATGTCTATCAAATATCCCATTCCCACAAGGCACATAAAAACAGATTAGAAGTAGAAACTACAATGAAAGGGAACACAACTTGATCACTTTATAATAACAGCCAGATGTTTTCCCCAATGACAAGCCTGTATTTTGATAGGCCAGTCAAAGAGAGTCACAGAGGCAGATGTTTCATAGAACAGATCTAATTTGGAGAAGTGTTCTAACCCACATCTCAAATTATTTTGGTTCAGTTGAAGAGTTTCCTTCTTTTATAAATAGATCCTATTTATAAAATTGATGGAAATGTAACTATTGGTGGAAATGTAGCTATTTACTTATTTCACATGTATTTCTGCTGCTTCAACTATCTGACTGACCTGGCAAAGTGCAACTGTAACCCTGCTGTAACCCAATAAACTACCAAATATAAAAAACATAAATAGATCAAAAACAACAACAACAACAACAACAACAACAACAACAACAACAACAACAACAACAATAATAATAATAATAATAATAATAATAATAATAATAATAATAATAATAATAATAATAATAATACTGTTCTAAATCATAAAACCATGGTGACATTTAAAAAAAATTATTTATTTGTATCTGCCTTGGTATGTCTATGTAATATTATAGTTTTGCAAGCTGTGCTGGTTGCCAGATTGCTTCTGGATGTGATCTAAGGTACAGATTATTACCTATAAAACCCTACATGGCACAAGGGCTGGCTGGTAATTTGAGAGACTGTTTATCTCCCATAGCATCTGCCCAACTGCTTTAATCTTGCAAGGTTAGCATGGTCCTTGTTCTTTCAATGAAATAATGTCCATTATTTGGGACCCTGGAAGTGTGCCTTCTCCGTAGCAGTCTCTTTCCTCTTGAATGAAGTCCCAAGATCCAGAAGGCCCCCATTCTGCTGTTGTTTAGAAGTGGAAGCTTCTAAACAGCCTAGAGATGTTTCAGTAGTATGGGGGCACATTTCAGAAACAGCTTTTTGGAAGTGAGGTTGGAAAATCCTGCTTAAAAGAGAATGGGGGTCCCAGTGCAAGACTACCTGGGTGATGTAACTGGTTTCTTATTTTGGTGAATTGCCCCTTGCCATGGGTGTTCCATGATTATACATTAGTTCCACTTACATACCTAAAGCCATCACTAAGTAGTAATAAATTCCCAGTAAAATAAATATTTTGTAGTCATGCACAAACAAAAGAATGGAAAAAATACAATAAAACATTGATATTAAAATACATGTATACCAGTTGGCCCTGTTTTACTCCAATCAGATGATGGAGGGGGGATTTCCACAGCCACTGAGAGAGATAATTTTTTGGTTACCCTGGCTAAAACCCCACACCTCAGGAAACTGAAATTTGTTGTAATTGTATCAATTACTGTAAGTCTGCTCACAGTAGCTCACATTCACTGCCAAGATGTCACAATGGGTTTGGATTAGAAGAAAGAGGATTTTTAAAAGACTCGGGAGGGCAAATTGACAGTGAACAGGAAAATAGTAATTATTATGTTTGGGCTATTGCAGAGAGAAAAGTTTTGTTAATATATAAAAAACCTATTTCTTTTTTAAAATTTTAGATAGTATGAAATCATGTTTTACCTGTGGGGCAAAAATATTATTTATAAATAATTGCTAACAGCAACTGGGCAACAGAATACTCAATGACTCCTAAATTATGTATCAATGGGAGCATGAAATAAGCCTAATTGAAGTAGATAGGAGATAGATAGGAGACAGAGGAGAGAGAGAGAGAGAGAGAGAGAGAGAGAGAGAGAGAGAGGAACACTGAATAGAATCTGTTTGGTGTAGTAGTTAAAGCCTCAGGCTAGGAACTGGAAGACCATGAGTTTTAGTCCCACCTTAAATAGAGCCTTAGAGCCAGCTGGAGGACCTTGGACTAATCACTCTGCTCTAAGAAGAAGACAATGACAAACCACTTCTGAAAAACTTTGCTAAGAAAACTACAGGAGCTTGTCCAGGCAATCTCTGAGAATCAGACACAATTGGGGGAAAAAGGTAGGTATAAATAGATTTGGGGTTGCTTTAGATTTCCTTTTATTTGCAAACACTCAAACAGAATTGATTGGGTTATTGTTTTGAAAATTAATAGCAGAAGCAAAGAGACAGTGAGAGATTAAAAGAGAAAGAAAAAATAAACTAGTAATATATTTAGATAAAAGTCATTGTTTGTGATGCCTTGCAACTTTTGAGCTTTTATTCATTAATGATTTGAAGATGATCAGAACAGCCTTACAATCCCAATTTTATCCCATCCCTTTCCACCAACCAGCATCCAACACAAAAGTGAGCAAGGAGAATTAGGATGAGACATTACACCGGTGAGTTTTTCTGTCACTATAGTAAAAATTGTTTCTTCTATGGATTGCCAAAATAAAAAGGATCTTTGCCAGAGTTGCTTCATCAGTTCACAATATAGTAACACTGTATTAAATACTGTATGTATCAGTCAGTATCAGCATCAATAAGTAACAAATTTCTAGGTACAAAAATGATGACCAAAATTGGCTGCAATATTCCAGGTGTGGTTTTACTAGGGTTTTTTAAAGCGGTACTAATACTTCGCGTGATCTTGATTCTATGCCTCTGTTTATACAACCCAGGATTGTATTAGCTTTTTTGGCGGCTGCTGCACACTGCTGGCTCATAGTCAAGTGATCGTCCACTAGGACTCCAAGGTACTTCTCATAGTTACTGTTTTTAAGCCAGGTCTTGCCTAATCTGTACCTTTTACCTTTGATTTTTCCTGCCTAAATGTAAAACTTTGCTTATCTCCAAACTGAAACTCATTTTGTTGGACAGGGCCCATTGTTCAAGTTTCTCAAGATCTTTTTGGATCCTGAGTTTGTCTTCTGGGGTGTTGGATACTCCTGGCAGTTTGGTGTCATCTGCAAATTTGATGAGTTCCCTTCAATTCCCTCATCATTGATGAAGATATTGAAGAGTACTGGGCCTAAGATGGAACCCTGTGGTACCCCCACTGCTTACTTCTCTCCATGTGGATAAAGTGCCATTGAGAACTATTCTTTGAGTATGGTTTGCCAGCCAGCTACAGATCTATCTGGTGGTGATGTTGTCTGTTCCACCTTTTTCTAGCTTACCAAGGAGTACGTTGTGGTCTAATTATCAGATGCCTTGCTGAAATCTAATTAACCTACGTCCACAGTATTTCACTGGTCTATTAGTTTAGTCACTTTATCGAAGAATGAAATAAGATTGGTTTGTCATGATCTGTTTTTGATGCCTGCGCTGGCTATTAGTTATAACTTTGTTTGCTTCTAGTTGTTCACAGATTTGTTTTTTTGATTATCTTTTCCAGGATCTCCCCAGGAATTGATGTTATACTGATTGGTCTGTGGTTTCCTGGTCTGTTTTTTCCCCTTTTTTTGAAGATGGGAACCACATCAGGCCTTTTCTAATCCTCAGGTACTTCCCCAGTGCTTCAGGATTTTTGAAAGATGTGGTGCAATGGTTCTGAGATAACATCTGCCAACCCCTTCAGAACTCTGGGATGTAATCTATCGGGTCCCAGTGATTTATACTCATCAAGGTCAGATAGGCATTCTCTTGCCATTTTCTTGCTTATATTAATTTTTGTTTCTAGTTTGTCTTTTGCAGTGGTGGTTTTGTTTATTTTTTTGGTATGTTGGGCTGTAGTTTCTTTTTGTGTGAAGATTGATGCAAAGTATGAGTTAAGCAGCTCTGCTTTCTCCCTATTGCCTGTTATTTCCTTGCCATCTTCTGTTTTTAGTAGACCTACAGTTTCCTTGACTTTTTTTTTGCTATTATGTTGGAAGAAACTTTTTCTATTATCCTTGATTTCTGTTGTAAGTCTTTGTTTGTTATGAGCCTTTGCTTTTCTGACTTCATCTTTGCATATTCTGGCTGTCAGCTGATAATTGGCCTTAGTTATGTGCCCCTCTTTCCATTTTTTGTACTTATTTTTTTTGGCTTTCAGTTTGTCAGAGAAATCTTTGTGCAGCCATGCTGGTTTCTTCTTGAATTTCTTGTTTTTCTTTTTCAGTGGTATTGTGCTGATATGGGCATTTAGGATTGCACATTTCAGAGTTTCCTCCTCTTCTTGGGTTGTTTCCCCCTTTAGGATTTTCATCCATGGGATCTTTCCTAGGTTCTCTCTGAGTTTGTTAAAGTCAGCTCTTCTGAAGTTCAAGAACCTGGTTAGATTGTTTTCTGTTGCTAGTGTTTTTATTATATTAAATTTGTTGCTGACTATAGGGGGCGCTACTCATCTCCATTTCAAGGCGATTGAGCCTAGGCTGTCCAAAGACATTTCTGTGGAAATGTGGCCAGTATTACATCACGGAGCACTGTTAATGATCTGCGGCTATGAATTAGTCCAGGATCTGTCTGTCTGTCTATCAATCTATATCTATCTATCTATCTATCTATCTATCTATCTATCTATCTATCTATCTTTCTATCTATCTATCTATCTATCTATCTATCTATCTATCTATCTATCTATCAACTAGCTAGCTATCATCTCACAGTATTTTACAACAGTAGAACTATGGCTAATTCAGGAAAAGTCATTTCCACTATGCTGTTTGCAAAGTTTTGAAGTTCTGAACCTTCAGTAAAAGAGACCTCACAATATCTGACAGTGCCTCCTCTCAGCACATTCCAGGTAATAATCATGCATTGATCCAAAGACTTCTTTTGCATCTTAAAATAGCAACAAGTTTCTAAAATGCACATATTAAATGCAAATTTTAAAAGTTGAGGCATCTGCACATTTGCAGATAAAATAAATACCTGAAGTCCAGATCAGAAATATGATGGAAGACGGCATTAAATTCTTGGATGAATTTAATGCCATCTTCAAGACAATTGAACACAACTTGGAACTATCACAGTCAGAGACAGATGTCACCCAAATTGCAAGGAATAGCATAAACATCATGTTTCTGAATTATACCTGCAGGAGTAGCTTCTTAAAGATGTACTGGTACTTGCTTTCAGAGTCTTCTTTGTCAGAAAGCAGGAAAGACACTGCCCTTAGCTCATGCCATTAGCCCATGTCTTCTCTTTGCCTTTGAAAAGGAAGTTTTGTCTTCCAACATACCTTTTTCATTATTGTTTTAGAATCTATGTGTGCATTTCAATTAATATAAGACAAGATTATATTGCAGAATATAAAATAAATAAAATGAGGGGGGAAAGAAATTTATTGCCGATTTAAGAATGAACATATTGTTCCAACACATAAAGACAGTTGCCAAAAAAACGGGGGGGGGTGTGAAAGATGACACCACTCAATGCTTCTTATCCAACATGGTTCCAAAGAGACCTTCCAATGGGAGTGAACCTAGAAGCAGCTTCAGCTTCAAAGGCAAGAAGGTCAAAGAGGAAAATTGTCAAAATCAAGCTTCAAACAAAAAATCAGCAGAAAATACTTGTATTAGATCAAACTCAATTTCTCCAACTTTGGAAAATATTTTGCAGAAATTTTGCAGAAAGTCTTCCTTCTCTCTTCCTGCATGTGTACTGCTATTTTCCCCCATGCCTTCAGAAAATCTCTTTCAACTGACCACAGGATATTTTGCCTCTCCAGACTTTCACAAAAAGAGGCATTGTATCATTTGCCATTAGTTTTGTTACATATTTTCTCCTCTTGGGTTTTGCTGCTATTGTGGAAGAAACAAGAGTGCAGGAATATTTGGGGCATTAATTTTTGTAATCATTGATGCATGTCCTCAGTCTAACCAAGTTAATATGCTAACATTAATCACCTCTAACCATTTTTTTTCTCTCATTCTCTTCTTTGCTCAGACAATGCATCAAGAAGCATTGTTCTTGCATGTGGGTGAAGCAAAAAAAGAGCTATAGATGTGAGAGCTTTTTGTTGTATGTAACAGTTGCGATGTATCAGGTAATCCATGACTTATGACCTTAATGGAATCTACCCATTTCAGTCGTAGGCTCTGATGATCATAAGCCAGATCATCATGTGACCAGATCTAATTTTGCTACCTTTTTTGCAGTGGTCATTAAGCAAACACATTATTTGCTATGGGCCACTTTGCTGAAAACTGGAAGTAAAGGTCAGTTTTCGGCAAAATGTCATAAATTGCAGTCACATGTGGAACACTGCAAATGGCCATAAATGTGGGGTGGTTGCCAAGCAGCCAAAATGTGATTGCATGACAAGGTGAGGGGGGCTGCTGTCAGAACTTCAAACTGGGTCATAAGTACCTTTTGAGGTATCCAGTGTAACTTTAATCACTAAGCATATGGTGGTCATTCAAGAACTGCCTGTAATTAAATGTAGCAATAAGGATCAGAGACATAGAGTACTTTTCAAGCAGTGGAACTTGAAGCTTCTCAATGTGACAGAGAGAACTTATCCTCTCAGTGATTATAGTCGTGTGCTCACTGATATCCCAGGATCAAAGAAATGTTTTTCTGCATGTTGATTTTTGATGCATTTATCGTTACACTGTGTGCATGCCCCTTGCATTATAAAAGGAAGCTCACTGTTCATTTAAAAACTACTGAATTAAACTACAATTTATTTTATATCACTCTGGATTCTTGGAGCTATCATTCCAATAGCTTTATGTCTCTAAAGGACTTAGAGAAAAATTGGCAGTCCATTTTTATTGTGGTGCACCAGTAACAAATAAAAAAAAAGAACTGACCAAAGGTAGTAAACAATATTTTCAGGGAAACATATTACTATTTTTGTTTTGTCTTCTGATCAGTGTCTTGGGATCAAGAAAACAGAGAGTTAAGACTTTTTCTTAAAAAGTCCAAAGGGACTAAGATAAGAAAATGACTACAGAATCTCAAGTGTAAAATTTGATTAATTAAAAAAGATGAGAGGCTTGTATTATAAATTCCTGGAGGTAGTTAGTTAACCATATGTTTGAGATAAGCACTCATAATTCACTCAGTATCTTCCTTTCTCAGTTCAACACCAACACCCTTATAAACATTGCTCTATTTCTCATTCTTTCAGCTCTTTGTTTGATTCAACATATTTGTAAAAGCGCTCTGACATAACAAACATGGATTTTTTTTTTAAGAAAAAGGCTTATGCTTTTGTAAATAACAAAATCAGAAAGAGGTTTCTCTCTCTCTGCAAGGTAGCTTTTCCATCACTAATCTATTGGTCTGTTTCTATCATATTCAGCTGCAAGAGAATCTGGTAGATTTTAGGGTAAAAATTTAGAACAAATTTACAATTAAAATAATTACACTATCATAAACATTAAAGAGAAGTGCCTAAGCTGCTAGAGAACCATGACAATTCAAGTAAACAGCAAGATTTTGATAAAATAATAGTTAATAATTAATAAACTAGAAGAGACAATGTCCTAAGATCCGTGATGGTGTAGTGGTTAGAATGCAGTACTGCAGGCTAACTGTGCATTCCACTGCCAGGAGTTCAATCCCAACTGGCTCAAAATTGACTCAGCATTTTATCCTTCCAAGGTCGGTAAAATGTAGACACAGATTGTGGGTATGTTGACTTTTAAACCACTTAGACAGGGCTCTAAAGCACTATGAAGCGGTATATAACTCTATAAGTGCTCTTGCTCTTGCTCTTGCTATGACCTATTAGTTTCAGCTGCAAGATTTCAAATACTGTTGAATGTCAAATATAGCTACCAGTTTCTGAGAGACTCAAGTAGCCAAAGACTATTTGGAGCTTCCTCAGTGTAAAACTGAATACACATTTGTTTCAAAACAACAGAATGCAAATCAATAGTTGGTTAATGCTAAAACAATCTTTTGAGAGTCTTTATGGAAATTCAGCCAAGGTTAGGAGTCCATCTATAAATATGCAAGAATCCATTACTTTTTCCTTGGAAAAAGAGACATCCAAATAATTCTTTTCTCATCTTTGATGCAAATTATCTTGCCCTGCTAGCTGTTTTTAGCTATAGATGGGAAATGTACACATTTCTGTGCCTATACATATCTTTTAAATATGTCCTAGATACACTTTGTATTGAGAATTCACATAGAAGGGAATTCTTCCTAAGCCTGATTCAAACTCAGGCCTCCTTTCTGAATTACTATGGATTTTTTTGTAAAATAAATTGATGTTAATGATTTAAATTTATATTGACAGTTTAGGCCTTAGGGCCTTTTAAAATGTTTCCATATCTAAGATTAGAACTACACTGTGCTAACATCTCCCAGAAACAAACACATAGACTACAATTCTCCAGAACGGCTCTTCCCATAGAGAGGGGGAAAGATCCTATGAGGAAAAACATCCAGGCATAGATAGAAGTGGAAGAAAAGTGCAATAATTTGTCAAAAAGTGAGTATTTCGTGATAACATTTTTACAGTTCTTTTTAATGATGATGAGTCACCGATTGCTGAAATGGTCACATGTTGATGAAATAGTTGTCAGAAAAACACATCCAACAATTTTTCACATAAGAATTGTTTTCAAAAGATTTTTCCAAAAGATGAGATGGGAGTAAGGAATTCCACTTTCCACTCAGATATGCTCTGAAACACATAATTGCTGCTACTACAGATAGTCCTCAATTTACAACCATTCATTTAGCAAGCATTCAAAGTTATGACACTGAAAAAAGTGATATTCACTTACATGCCAAAAGAAATTGGGCATGACTCATTTAACAGCCACTTGCTTAATTTTGGCCCTAATTGTGGTTGGAAGTTGAGGAGTAGCTTTATTATTTTGGGTCCATCTCTACTATTAGGCAGAAAGAAGTAGCTAAACACTTCATTGTTCTTCTTCGTAGAACAGACCCATGTATCCCCATAACAGTCTTGAGATTCAGCTACTACTTCTCTTGGCCTTTCTATAGGGAAGGGAAGGGCACTGTTCTGACCCAAGTCATGCTGCCAAGGTAAAGGTTAAGTAGAGTCCATTTATGGCACACACAACACAGCACCAAACAACCCACCAAGGATGCCAGTGAACCTCCGCCCCAGCCCTCAGTTTTCCCTCAGTTCAAATTCCCCAGTTCTATGAACTAAGTCCTAGTTGAACCACAAGGCGAAGAGGGAAGTCACAATACCCACACAAGTACCAAGTCCACAACACAAGTCCAGGGTTCAAAAAACTAAAGCCCAGTCCAAGAGTCCAAAGTCAGAGAATCAAGTCCAAAGTCCACAAGTGAATTCTAAAGTTCAGAGCCAAGAAACATGATCCAAGATTCACAAGGCAGTATTCACAAAAGCCACGAAGGTGTACATCAAATCAAACAGGTGTTCCTGACAAACACACCTTCCCCCAACATTAAATCACCCTCTCCCAGATGTTTCTTATGAGGAGGGACAGGACTACTTCCTTCTGAGCAACTTTGCCAATCTCCTCTGTGCCTCCCTCCACTCTACTCTCCACACCGACAGATTTGACAGGGGAGGCATGGAGTGGTATGGAGTAGTATGGAACTTTCATCTCTGTTGGCCCACTACAATCGATCCATTCCTGCAGGTGGCTCTCCATCCAGTTGGCTACCCACCCCACCACCATCAAATGGCCCTGGGACTGCCTCGTCCTCAGCCCCTGGACTCTTCATTTGTTCCAAGGGACTGTGTTATCCCCACTGAATAGTCCTGGTTCCAACTCCTCCTCCTCTTCCTCCAAACTGGGACCTGATGGAGCCATGACAGGCACCAATTTGTCATCCCCTGGAACAGCAAAATAAGCCCCATGTATTCTTCCTTTTTTTCCCCCTGAGTAGACTTGTAGCAGCTGAAAGAGAAACCACAATATTTGCTCTTCTGTCTTAAATCTAAAATATCTACAAATACACAATACCATAAATTCTTTTAATTTAAAAAACTGAAGGCAATGCACATTTTAGTAGGAAGGCATGATTAAAAACTCAAACAATGTTAAAATGCTTGCATGCCTTTGTATTTCTATTAAGGGCAATTAAAATGAGACATTGTTCCATTTCTAGAAGCATCCCCTTTATTGTTTGTTCACAGGTCAGGCATCAACTACCTGAACTCTGGCCCTATTGAAATGTTTCTTTTACACTTAAAGTGACCTGAGCTACTTTGTCCTTCACTTTTCATGCACTGTGACTGCCACCAGAGTGCAATTATGCAGCATGATTTTGAGCTTGTGACCTTCACACTATTGGAAGCTGAACTGAGTTGCGTATTTATCCAGAGGAGCTTGCAATAATTATTCTGTATGCTAAATGTAAGAGACAGTACCACTGGACATGTCTCCAGCATTTTGATTTATGATAATATTAGGAAGAAATAATAGGAACAGCGAAATTGTAAGATGAGGCATAAACTGCACATTACAGATATGAAACAATAAGGTATGACTAGCATTAAATAGAAAACCCATGCCCTTTTGGGTCATTGTTTCAGAGATATTTCCTGACATAAATAGAAAAACAGAATGACCAATGGTGAACAAAAAAGCAGTAAGAGCAGGAGTGACTTCCAACTTTCTGCTGGCTTTGTCACTGAGTTTCCTTGTGAGAATCTGACAGGGAATATCGTAGAACATAGGACATAGAGTTGGAAGAGACCTTGGAGGGCTTCTAGTCCAACCCCCTGCTTGAGCAATAGGCCCTATAGCATTTCAGACAAATAGCTGTCCAGTCTCTTTTTGAAAGTCTCCAGCAATGGAACACCCACAACTTCTGGAGGCAAGCTATTCCATTGGCTGATTGCTCTCACCATTAGAAAATTTCTCCTTAGTTCTAGGTTGCTTCTCTCTCCTTGGTTAGTTTTCATCTATTGTTTCTTGTTTTGCCTTCTGGGACTTTGGATAATAGGTTGACCTCATCTTTGTAGGAGCCCTTCAAATATTGGAATTAGAATCTCCCTTCATTCCTTTGTTCCTTCATTCCTTCCCTTCTGTTTCCAGTAGGCAGGTAAGTGGCTGCTCCAAGGTGTGGGATGGAGGGAGAGATTGTGAAGCTAGATGGAAAACCATCACAGAACATTGAAAATGAAAATCATGTCCAGCGCAGTAGCAGCCAGTAGCACCGAAGCAACCACAATTTTCCCAATTTTCATTCCCTCAGGAGTCATGAGTCCCAGATTTTGGATACATTCTTTAAGGCAACTTGGTTCAGAAATCACTGCCCTATGACGCACTGTTTCAGCCAGTTAAACATCATGACAAGAAGAGTTTTAGTAATATCTACAGTAGATAGAGTACACAGTGTTTGCTATTATGAATTTAATGTATGCACTGATACAACTGTATCCTAGATAAATTTCAGATCCTGATTTGATACAAAGATCAAAGATAATTCTCTTAGCATCTTGTTCAGTTGAGCTGCCAGTGGTACTTAGACAAGTCTTTTAATGTATCATGGGGGATTTAAGACTGTCTAGAGAAAAAGCAAGAAATAAAAGCAGTTTTCTTGAGAACGATCAATAATTATCATTCTCTCCAATTAGTAGAGAAAAATAGTATTTGTTTTCATAAAAGGTAGAATTTTGAAAACTAATGGATTTCTATATGGCTACAGGTAATCTCATTGAACAACCATTTATTCAGCAACAGTTCAAAGTTACTACAGGGCTGAATGATGGGGACTTAGAATTGGTTCCCTGATCATGATTTGGGCACTCAGCAACCATCTTACAATTAGGACAAGAATGACTAGGGTGGCATGATAGCAGTCTTCCAATATTTAAAAGGCTGCCACAAAGAAGAGGTCAACCTATTCCCCAAAGCACCTGAAAGGAGGACAAGAAGCAATGGATGGAAACTAATCAAGAAGAAAAGCAACCTAAAACTAAGAAGAAATTTCCTGACAGAACAATCAAGTTATGGAATAGCTTGCCTTCAGAAGTTGTGGATGATCCATCACTGGAGATTTTTAAGAGATTGGTCAGCCATTTGACTGAAATGGTATAGAGTCTCCTGCTTGAGCAAGATGTTGGACTACAGGACTCCAAGATCCCTTCCAACTCTGTTATTCTATATTCTGTAAACCACAAGTTGTACAAAGCAATCATGTGACTGCAGGATTCTCTAATTGCATGAGATTTGCCTCACAACGACAACTGGGACTGCCAGAACTGTTGCCATAAGTCAGCACTGACCTGTAATGTCACACTTTACCACCATATCACTTAGTGACATAATTCCTTGTCTCAATTACCTTTGTTAAATGAGAACTATTTGTATCCCTCTTTTGTATGAGCACAGTGCCATTATCTTTCTCAAGATTTTCTGGACATTTAACTGTGTCCCTCAATGGCATGACTTCTGTCACAAATGTCAAAATCAACCCTTGCTTTCTCTTCCACAGTTTCCAGGAAAGAATGTCCAAGACAGTGTGGAGAACCAAACCATCACTGACAATGGCCCACATATTTGAGCCATTTTAGATGGCTAAACTGAAAATTAGAATTAGAGCTTAGAAAGAAACCTTACAATAAAATAGGACTCCCATGGCAACAAACTGTCTCCAGAGGCCAGACAGTAGGCTGGGGATAGTATCCTAGATGTCTGTGAGGTTTCATTCTTCAGTGGAGACCCTGCTATTGAATGACATTCCATATTTTCGACAAGCATCTCTTTGGGAGGCCATCTGTGTGGCAGCTGTGGGATATTACGAGAGCTGTTCTAACAGAAGCTCATGCTTGTATCTATTGTTGGCAATGGAGGAAAATAGTGATCGTAAAGCTCAGCTACCTCCTATTCAGCCCATCATAAAAATGATAGACAGAAAGAGGCCGGTAGAGGAACAGCAGAAAAAGAAATCTGTTTCAGAAGATTCAAGGATAAGATTACACATTATCATAGGAGTGGTGCAAAACACTTTCTTTTTGTCATTTAGTGGCTATTTGAATTATTGCAGCTTCTAGACGATAGCCTTGTTCAAGAATTGCAGTCAGTGCATGCTGCTCTTTCACTTTAAAATATGGTCCATCCCAATATTACTCCAGCTATGCATGAAGATCAGTTAGAAATAAGGAAACAAGGACTACTTAGATTTCTGCAAAGATCTTTATTGCTAGAGGGATACTGTAACATAATCTTGAAATGCTCTCAGAGCAATTCTACCTGTTAACTCATGCTCAGCATAATTAAGGAGCTCTGGGTTTGTCTCATCCTTCCCCCATCCCGAGCTGAGGTGTTTCATGTACAACAGATTGTAAACATTCCTTCACAGCCAAGGAAGTCATGTCTTATTATCTGGACCTATCTTTGAAGACCATTGGAAAATGCAATTAGTTCAGAAAGTAGCAGCTGACTTAAAATCATAGCCATGACATGGCTTGATTCTTGATGTCAGCTTAGCGAGATAGTCCAGACAGGAAGCACAACCAAATGGACTCATTCTAGTTTATTGTTACATTTACGTTAACAGAATCTTGCAAATCTGAAGTATGTTCCTGTCCTGCACCTTTGCAGCAAAAAAACTAGGGAAAGGATTGCCTTCGCTAGGCTCACATCCTTTCTTTGGGCTAAGCTGCCTCTTATCTGACTATTCGCCTGTGTGTGGTTCTTTCCAGTCTCCCAAGGTCATTCCCCCATACCATTATATCTGGATACATTCAGGACCATCTTTCCCAGATGGAATCATTTAGCCTCATGCATCTTGGGATAAATGCAAATGCCAACGTGTTCAATGTGTAATAACTGCTCTAAGACTAGATCATCTCTTAATGCTGCTTTTTCTTTATGTTAAGCTTGTTTAAGCTTTAAAATCCTGTTTTATTGTTTTTGCTTTGTGCACCAATCTGAGTTTCCTTGGGAGGAGGAGTTGGATAAAAATAACATTAATCAAATAATCCTGTCACTCAATAGACAGGCAAGCAAGTAGATCTCTGACAGTTAGAGTATTGCATTTGCTATTACAGAATACTGCATTTGCGCTGACATCTTTGTTATTCCCCTTAGGATTTTGGATGTTGTTCCTCTTTTCCAATAATTTTATTTGAAGCGTTTTTACTTGGTAATTTTAAGGCATTGCTTTATGACCAACCTTGTAGATTTTTGAACAAAATTTTGCACATTTTTCCCCCTTGATGATGTTTAGCTTCTTATCCAAGAAGCTTCTTCAAGGTTTTTGAAGTCTTCAAGGAAAGACTTCTTGAAAAGTGAAATATCTTTAAGGAAAAACAAAGGAAGTCCAGTTGCCTTGGAAAAGCACCTTTTGGGGCAACCAAGACCCGGATGACTGAGACTCTCCATAGACCAGTGTTTCTCAACCTTGGTGACTTTAATATTTGACTTTAAATTTTGCTAGCTGGGAAATTCTGGGAGTTGAAGTCACCATAGACAATTCCGCTCACAGTTTCAATTAAACTACAGTAAATAATGTTTCTGCCCAGTCTAATAGCTCCGGCCATTCTTTTTAAAGTTCAAGGGAGTTATTGCTCCCCCAAAACTGCACCACTTCTATCCTAAAAGGATAATAAAGATATGATTGTATGAATTTGAATAAAGCATTTTAGAAAAAGCTGCAGAGTGCCTGAACAAGTCTTCACTAAGATGATAGGGAAGATTAAGTGTACAAGTCACCAAATATATGTGAATATATAGGTCTCACTCACTCACTCCAGGAAACTCTTCAAATGTTCCTGCACAGTTGAAGTAAAGAGACTGTGGAGCAAAGCATTATACCAAAACCCACATCCCTCCCCTTAAAACACAGTAATTAGAAAGCCTCTGGTAAACAGTTCCCACTGATTAGAACTATCAGTCATTCAACTTCTTCTCTCCTCTCCCTCCCCCTCCTGGTGTTTCCATATGTGGAAAAGAAAAGTAGCAATAAACTGCACTCTAATTTTCTGCAGCCCACCCACGCATCAAATCACTCTGCAAATTTCATTAAAATTGTTTATTCTGCATTAAATTGCAAGTTATTCGGTTACTTAGATCACCTGCTATTAAACTAATTAAACATCTTGGAAGTCCTTTGAAGCCTAGGGTATACGACTTTGGAAAGACAGAGAAGCCCCTTTGAGGGATATCCCAAGAGCCAAATGGTAAAATGTGGGTGGGGCAAACACAAAAAATAAATTTGATTTGATTGGAAATTTAATTAGCTTAACAAGGAAACTAAATTTAGCATTAAATCAAATACGCTTGATGTTTCTAATAATTTTCCCCTTCTGTCACATTAAAAGTAACCATTTGATGGCAACTTTCTATAAGGCTTCTGTGGCCTCTCTCAAAACTGTGTAGGAACTACAATTTATATATCTTTCATCTAAATAATCTTATTATCGTAAGCATTGCATACAAATCCCTATTCTACTCTTTAGTGCACAACTGGTTTTCTTCTTCAAAATATAAATACAAACATTAAATACAAAAGTATAAAATACAAAGATGATATTGTTATTCATTGAATATACTATTTTAAAAAATCAGAACATTAAGCACAACTATGTTTAATGCAGCAAATAATTTTTGAACAACCCAACTAGTTTTTGTGTACTGTCTGCCATTCAAAAAGCTTCACTCCTGGAATATTTCCTAGATCTAAGATAAATCTCTCTTTGACTTTGTGAGTGGGGGTTTTTTCAGCAAGATTAAGTACATATGCCACCAGCAATTAATACAGCAGCACCCTTACGATTATTAATGTGAAATAAATATGGATTGCAGATGTTCTGTCTCATTGTTAAATAAAGTGGGTGATTTATAAATTGTCAATTTTCAGACTAAATTCCCTATCTGTAGGAAGTATCAAGACCTAGATTTATTTGGAAGAAATGCTCAATAGCAGAAGGTTTTATGTGTGGCTGTTGTTTTCCTTGTAATCATTAAAGAGATACAGAGAGCATTATAAACCATGTGCTGCATATAAAATGCAAATTGCAATGCATTCAGCAATTTGTTAAGCAATTGCAAAAAATAGAAATAAAATAACGTAAGTTTGGACAGAAGTCTTTGGAAAAACTTACAATTTATCTGGAGAATAGTTCTTATATTTAAATAAAATCTTTCATTTCATCATCTTTATTAACTAAATAATGATACATTTCTTTGAATTTCTGGCAACCCTATTAGGTCATGAAAATGACTGGACTAACTTTGTTTTTTGTCTTTGTTGCTTCTTGGATCTGGACAAATTAGATGTTAGTTGTCTAAAGTGCTCAGTAGTCATAAACACAGTCTGTAATATTTATATCTCCACAAGCAGAGTTAGTTTGTTAAAAAGACAAACAAAAGATAAAGCTGAAGAAACTCCTTTGTGAAGAAATTATAGATCCCTCTGAATTTTTAGAAATATCAATACTGTTAAATAAAAATCCTGCAAGATCATTACATTCCACAAACTTAAACATCCTAGATATCTCTAAGAAAGAATATCTATTAAAAGATATATCTTTTATATCGTACCAGTTAATCATGGGCTGAAAATATGAAGCAGTCTACTTATTCAATACAAGATGCTAAGAACATTTATATATAATATCAGTTTAAAGAATGCAGGTACTGTTCTGTGGAACATCTGTCTACACATAATTAAACTAAATGTATCTCTTATATGCATATGACCAACATGAAATGAAGACATGAAAAAGCATAAATTGGAAATACTCGTGTTCAGTTGATCACTTACTTTTATAATCCAGAAGAGCAATGGAAACCCTATCATATATGTCCTTTCTGCTATGAAGAAATAGGAAAGGATTCAAAGATGAACCCTAGTCCCCAACTCCTAGAAGTCAGAGTTTTATGGCTGGGTAGAGAACATCCTCAAACATGGAAAATGTATGATCCAGAGAATGGATGTGTTGGAGCAAAGACATGACAGCCATCTATCTGGGATGCTATAATCTGCCTTCCTAAACTGAGCTGGGATTGGTCCACATATGTATATGTCCCATACCATCCTGTAAATATACCTTTAACACGGTGGTGGAATTCAAATACTAAACAACTAGTTCTCTTATCTGATGCAGCCCTGGACCTCCGAGGCCTAGAACGGACTTCCGAAAGTAGCATCCATGCACTTCCAGAGGGCTATTACAGACCTGGGAGGCCTCCAAGGCCTAGAACGGACTTCCAGAACGGACGTCCAGCATATATGTACTTCTGGTGGGCCATTATAGGCCTGGGAGGCCTCCTTCAAGCATCTGAGGCCTAGACTGGACTTCTGGAAGCCAGCTAGTTCTCTGAATGCAGCAAAATTTAGCTATCGGTTCTACTGAACTGGTGCGAATCACCAAACAACATCTGCATATCCCAGGTTCTTGGAAACAGGGCTTTTTTTCTCATAGAACGCTCAGAACGGAATTCCGGCACCTTTTTTGGATGGAACCTTGTAGGTTAGGCAAGGCAGGTTGTATGACGTGTGAGTTCCGGCACCTTTTTCTTTTACAAAAAAAGCACTGCTTGGAAATGACTCAATAGGTGGATAAAAATGCCAATTTCAGTCTAAACCTCTGGCTGACTATGTGATAAATCATAATATAATATTGACAGGTGAACCTAAACATCTGGCTAACTGTATGCCAACCACAATAATGTTGTTTTTTTCATTTTCACAGCACATCAAATAATGTAATAAAATAACCATTGGGATAATCCTTCATAAGTTATGTTCCACTGAGTTGACGTCAATTCATAGTGACCACATAGATTTTTTTCCCAGGAAATCCTTCATAATAACTTTGTCTTACTATGTCATCCAACAGTGTACAAGAGCTGAAATTTAACAGCTGCAACAAGATTTCCCAACAATTTCAATTTTTCTCATAGTAGACTGCCTCCAGACCTGTAGATTCTCCTCACAGAATTCCTTACCCAGCATTGCTATTGCTGATTATTGTAAGAATTGAAGGCCACATATCTGGAGAGCACCCAGCCTGAACTACATATTACCTTATTCCTTAAACCCACAAATAGTATAGTTAGAAGCAAATAGCACTGCGGAGGGGAATTTTCCAAGGAAATCAGAACAGAAAGGAAACAAATAACTACACCCCACAAAATCATGCCAGTTTGGAAAAGATCTCCAGATGTCTGTTATTTATGACAAACATTTGTTAACATTTGTTAACCTAAAATATGTACATAATATAATGTAATTTGACCCTAGATTTATGGTAGAAATGAGATTTAAAGCAGAGAGCTTTACCAGTAACATCATGTTACTCAAAAAATGAAAGAAAGAAAAAAAAACAGACCTTGAACTGGTGTATTTGATTTTATTGCCAATACAGAACATGCAAATCTGTATTTAATATCATAACTTTCATATTTTTGAATCTATTGTTTACAGAAAACAAAAACAGTGAAGTATGGGAACATTTTTACTCTCTACCCATAAAGGCTTAAATATATCTTAACTTTTCCTTTTCCCTAAAGACTAAAGAGAATAAATGCCAAAGTGGGTTCTTTTTTGAATACATGGATAGTATAAACTACCTGTGGGCCGATAGAGGTTACAGTGTTTTTCTTTGCCTTACCATGATTTCTTTTTTTGGAGTTATCTGCAAATAGATACTGTTGTGACTCAGGGCCAGTCTGTGGGTCCGGCAGCCGGCTCAGATGTATCGGATGACTCAGATGAGGGGGAGGAGGAGGGTGTGGGAGACGAACCGGCTGATGATGGCTTGGAGGCTTGGCAGAGCTCCCAGCCGGGGCCCTCTTCTCAGCTGCGTGAGCCCGATAGTGCGGAGGATGATGACCCACAGCTGGCCCTGTTCAAGGACGCCCGACGCAGGAGGCAGTCGAGCAGGACTAAGCAGAAAAAGGCTGCGGGTCTCCTCGGGAGGAGGCACAGGGAGACCACGCCCTGAACTCTAAATAAAAGGAGTGTTTGGGGAGGGGCTGGTTGCTGAAAGCAACCCTTCCGCTTGAGGATTCAAGTTCTTGTGTTTCTTGTTCTGTTGTTTTGCTTGTGAATTAAACTTGGCAGACGCTTTGCAGCCTCAGACGCTCTCCAGTCTCTACTACTTGAACAGGGGTTTGCCTTATTACAAGGCCGGTAGTTGGCTGGTTCAGAACAGATACTGAACAGTAACATTTTTCTTTGCAAAGCATTTTCCCAATTAGCTATGATTAAACAAGAAAAATGGCTATTTGTCCAAATAAAGCAACACCCATCAATTTGTTGAAAGATTGCTAAAATCATTATGATGATAAAATATTAAAAGTTCTTACTTTGGAGAAGTTTGAATCTTCTCCAATGAATCAGAAGAAGGAAAATATAAATGATAAGCTTGTGATCCTAATAAATTACTTTATTAATTATAACTATTATTATGTTGCTTTCCTGTTTTAATATTCATATATTCATTCAGATATATAGTTACATGTTAAAAACATACACTTGCAAATAAATCTTGGAAGACTTCTATTGTTCTGTTCGTTATCAGCGTTTGTGACCCCTTTTAACCAAACTACTGGTGCGGTAAGTATCATTTCCTTAAAAGATCCTCAAAGGCAAAAGTCTATTTTGTGCTGGTAGCTCTCATCTTGCAAATATTTCTTTTTTCTGGGTTCAGATTGGGAAGAAATAAACACTTTTTCAAACTTGGCAACTTTAAGTTGTACAGATAATCATTTTGGCTTGGAAATTCTGGGAGCTGGTCCACACACCTTAAAGTTGCCAAGTTTGAAAAACACCGAGTTAGAGAAAGAAATGAGTTAATTTCCTGACTGTACCAGGTTTGTGCTAAATCATAAAATTCATCTTTAAAAAAAATCGAACTCCCCTACAACTGTAGAGAGACCGATCAAGTCAGCTCTATGATCACTCCATTACTTATTTTCCAACCTTAACATAGTTCACTCTAATTATTGTATCTATTTGCAGAATGAAAATCAGAACGCATCTTCCTATGTTTAGCATGTTTTTCAGTTGCAAGGCCCACTTTCAGAATGGCTGCAGTTTTTGTGTGAGTTGTCTGTAGCTCTTCTCACATTGAGTATTCAGATAAAGATCTTGACCTCTACAATTTGTAAATATATTCAGCTGAATCTGTTTACAAATCTTCTACATCCTTTTATATTTGTAGAGTGCATTGGAGCTGGACTTCTGGACACAATTCCTCATACATACTTTTCCCTTCTGCGATAGAATGTTGTCTGGATTCCCAGGAGGTAGGGAGTGTGTTCCAGAGGAGCAAGAGACAGCACAATTTGAGTTAAGACAGCTCTTTCCTAGAACCTCCCAGAGTATGTATATGATGCTGCAAGTAGTTTGCTTTAGTTTGGCAAGATTTCTGCTTATAGGTGAGGAACAGTAAAGGAAACTGCTTGAAAGAACCTCAACATGTTTTTCTTGGTTTTGGGGGGATTGACAGCTTCACATACATTGGAAGAAGACTTGCAGAAGACTAAATGCCTTTAGTCATTTTCTATCCATTGCTATAATGAATTGGAGAAACAAGCATGTTTCTCGAGGCTCTTCTCAAGTCCTGTTCTCAACTTTCAAAAAGGCAAAAAGTCATGTTAACAGTAACATTGCAATGGATCCTCACAAACTTTTGAAAAAAATGGCCCATCCAGATAATTTTCTCATAAAACTAGGTATGCCAACTTCAGAAATATCCCATAAGTGTTGATATCACCATGAGGCATGGCAATGTGAAGATAAATGACACTTTGGAGGAACAATGAGTAAATTTGTTCACATTATTACTGAGCCTCTGCCTGGTCTGACGGCATGTACAAGTACAATATTGTTACTTTAAATTCAAACCTAGCCCAGATTTTTTTTAAAAAAATAGGCATGTGGGATAAGGAAAATGTAATTAATTTGGTGTTGTAAGCCATCATAAATTATCAAGTATTCCCAATAGCAGTCCTGAAAAACTCAAAAGAACATGATCTGCCTTTCAATTATTCAATTGCCTGCTACTGGAATTCTCTTAAGGTGGTGAGGTGTCGGCTGTATTAAAAATGCTGAAATCATCACCACCACTGACATATTGTGCCACCTTTAATTAAGACCATAATGTTCCTCTGGGCCATACACGAGCCAGTAATCTGCATCTAGAGCCTGTCACTCTCTTCTCTAATGGACTGCAGCACACAAAAATTAATTATAGGGGAAAGGTTGCTGTTCCAGCTGGGATTGAAATCTCTAGATTCCAGAGCAAATGTTTTGATCAAAATTAGGAGTTGGAGCATCTTGGATAGCCATCTTGCCCTTAGTTCTAATTTGAGTATGTAAAAAAAAGCCACTTAAAGAATGAGTGAGGAGGATATTTTTCCATTTTTCTCCCCCGGGAATGAAAGTCCTTTCATCCAGTGTTGAATGAGCTTACACAGAGCCATAATGAAATAATATTCCTTCTCACACCTCACTGCTTAGATATATCTTTACCAGTCTATTCACTGGCTGGGAGAAAATGCTCACCACACCTAGAAAAGATGATAATTTTCAGTCTGCTGCTTTGTCTCTGCATATCTAAAACTTAAAGTAGTGCTTTTAGGACGTTGAGCCCTGGAAATTCTCAGGCTATCTTATAAGGTGTGCCTAGAGGTGTTGATTTTTGCTCTTAATACTATATTTATGAATTCTACTAGAATTTAATATTTATTTAAACCATTTATGGAGCCATTCACTCACAGCATGGACTCTGGCTGTCATACAAAGATTAAAAACATCATAATAATATAAACCCATGACTCCTGGTTAGAACAATAACTCCTAGCAGTGCTTTTTTTGTAAAAGAAAAAGGTGCCAGAACTCACACATGTCATACAACCCACCTTGCCTACCCTACAAGGTTCCTTCCAAAAAAGGTGCCAGAACTCTGTTCTGAGCGTTCTATGAGAAAAAAAGCCTTGACTCCTAGCAAAGCACTACATACATCACCAGCAGAATTCACTGCCTGACCCAAGTGCTTGGGGGAACAGCCAGGTCTTCACTTCCTTACAAAAGCCTAACAGTTTGGAGCTATTTTTGAGGGGATGCTGCTTCACAGGGCATGCACAGAAGTAGAGAAGGCAAGAGTCCAGTGTCAAGCAAGATGACATTGTTTGATGGAAGAGACCCAGGTCATTTCCTTCTGCTAAATCTGATGGGGCAGGGAGAAGCAACAAGAGACAAGTTGCTTCATCCTAAATAATCTTAGCATTGCAAGCAACATTAAAATAAATAAAACTAAGTTCCAAAAAAGTAGATGCATTTCTGAAACAAGTAGCAAGGTTGCTGTAAAGACAAAAGAAATAAGAAGGAATGTACTTCATCCTAGTATCATTAAAATAATCAAACTCCCCCTGTTAACTACAAATTCTGGAGATGGGCTATTTCCACTGCTAATACTCTCAATAACTGTCATCTGGTGTTGTTATCTTATTTTATTATTTATTCATTTCTTGTATTTATAGAACCCCAGAAGCCAAATCCTTTGGGAGAGAAGCAACCTAGAACTAAGGAGAAACTTCCTGACAGTTAGAACAATTAACCAGTGGAACAACCTGCCTCCAGAGGTGGTGAATGCTCCAACACTGGAGGTTTTTAAGAAGAGACTGGACAGCCATTTGCCTGAAATGGTGTAAGGTTTCCTGCCTGAGCAGGGGGTTGGACTAGATGACCTCCAAGGTCCCTTCCAACTTTATTATTATTATTATTATTATTATTATTATTATTATTATTATTATTATTATTATTATTATTATTAGTTATGACAACAAAGGTGGCTATGAAAATGATTTACACAGACAAATTCCAGCAACTTCAAGCAGATTCAGAAATTAGGAAGACAGAAAGGAATTCTCCATAAAATGTCTTAGCAAGAACCAGTACTTAAGGGTCTAAGTACTAAAGCAGAGACATCATTTGCAAAGCCTGCATAGCTGCTCCACGTTGTTCCTGATCATCAGCACATCTGTGTACATAGATTGTCATGAAGTCCCAGCAGAAATATTGCCTGGATATGCATCTTGGGTATGTATGGTGACCAAAGATGTGGCTGCTTTAATGCTTTGAAATGAGACTCTTGGTGTTAAGATTCTTCACAAAGCACTTCTTCAAAATGCTTTGCCTAGCATTAATAAATTGGGTCCTTATGTAATGGTCTACTACAGCTTCCATGAGAGCCAGTTTGGTGTAGTGATTAAAGCATCAGATTCCCCAAGAAGGAGGCAATGACAAACCATTTCTAAAAACCTTGCCAAAAAAATCTGAAGGGATTTGTCCAGGTAGTTTCCAAGAATCAGACAAGACTGAATGAAAGGAAAAAAAGCTTCTGTGATTTTCAACAAACATGGCTAAATAGTGAAAATTATCATCTAACTTATCTGAAAGGCCCCAAATTTAGAACTTTATAATAAGTTGGAAAATATGTTTTTTGAAACTGCTTAGACAAGACAAGGTCAACATAGTCTTAAAATATTTTTTCCAGTATAGTATATCAATACATAAGGTATTAAAATTGTAACACAATTATAATTATTACCTGCCAAGTAGCATGTTAAGTGTGATGCTTGAGACATATTGATAAAAAATAATTTGCCTCTTCTCATTATTACTAGTTATTCTTTCTCAAGAAATATGGTAGATTCAAATCAGATCTTAAAATCTACAAGATATTTGGGGATGAATTCATTAAGTGATATATGTTAATTGATTAAAAGTTACAGTTTGTGTAAAACATATTTCAAGTCTTAAATCTGCATACCCATTCTGCAGGTTTGATTCTAATTTTCCACTAATCAGGAAAGAGAAATGTAATGTGTGCCTGTATGTTGTTGATGCCATTAAGGCAATTGATTTCCTCCCTGTAGCATATGCCCCTAGATACACCTTCTTATCACAAAGATGGGAGTGAAGGAAGGGAAGTGGAAGGATTTATCAGCAGCACTGTGATCCTAGCCACAGTAGATTGGCCAGAAAAAAGTGTTATTTTTCTTGGGTTTCTCTTGCCCCATCTCTTCCTTTTCAGAACTGATGATAGCTTTAAAATCACATACACACACATACCAGAAGAGATTTTTAAAAGTAACAAATTAATATGCAATGGGGTCACACAGTTGAACAGGGAAGGACAAGTGATCCCTCTTGATATATTTTTATACACATGTTCATTATCATAATAATATAACTCTGAGACCAATTTGCAGATCTTACATTGATGTCCACTGCTTTAGGAACCATAATTGCCTATTAAGTAAAAAAAAGGGTTGGTTCAACTTTACTGCCTTTGGATATATTCCAATTTAACACTGACAGCCTGCCTTAGAGTGCCCAATGAGCCAGTGTACAGAAAATACTTAATATTGGAGGTTGACACATTAATGCAACAGAATAAAGAACTAGAAAAATTCCACAGATGTTGAGCAACAGGCTTCCTACAATATCCAGATGCTATGTTTTCTCAGATTCTCACCCAAGTCTGATCCCAGATGGAAGTGAGAATTTATGACAAGGTTTCATTTCATGACAAATCTTAGACCTAAGCTGCAAAAATCTGCTTGACCATTAAAAGGAAACAAAGTTAGAAAACTCAGCAATCTCTTTGATGACATGTGGTAACCTATCATCTGGATTTTCACAGCACAAATGAGAGAACCTAAAGTTATTCAGATGGACACATACAGTTGACAGCCAACTAGGCCTATGCATGCTGATGATGCTACTCCCTTGAACTAGGCAGGAGTTAACTTGTTATTAAGGAACCATCTGGTTCCTAAGAGGAAACTGCTTCTCAGGGAGCTTCAAATCTTCTTCTGAAGAACAGTCTTTCAGGAAGAATATGCCAGTTCCTTGTCAACAGGGGCTCCCTTTAATTATATTGTTCTTATACTTGTCTTTTTAGAAATATGGTTGGAGAGTTGGTTGGGATGTGGCAGGGGTGTCTAGTTCTTAGTGTGTTGCAATATGGCTGAGAGGTTTTTGTAGGTCAGGTTTTCCAGTGATTTCTAGTATGAGTGCTGTGCTCCAATGAAGGTTAATACTAACTTGTTAAGGAATGTGAGATCTTTTCCTCTGTTCAAAGTGTGAAATGGTTCTGTTTTTTAGTTTCTCTGACTAATGGGGGGAAAAAACTGACCAGATAGATGATAGATAGATAGATAGATAGATAGATAGATAGATAGATAGATAGATAGATAGATAGATAGATAGATAGATAGATAGATAGATGATAGACAGACAGACAGACAGACAGATAGATAGATAGATCTCTTCTGTTCTCAAAATAAAATAAACTTTATTTGAGAATAAACAATGCTTTTTGTTTATTTTGATTTGATTTTTGTTGGAGACTGCAAAATTAGAGATTTCACATATTTTAGAAATTTTTAGTCTTTTAACTAATCCTGCAAGAACTGATTATTAGACAAATGAGATTTCACTTAATCAATCAATGTTCAGTTAATAGATCATTCACTCATTAATGAATCAATGTATTGAGAAATCAACAAACTGAGAAATAAATTAAGAATAAATAAATATTTTAATAATAAATACATTAATAATAAATACATTTAAGACCATTAAAATATTTTCCTTAACTGAGTCAGTTTCTGTTTTTGAGATCATGCCATCAGTCTGTCAATTGTGCTCTCTTGTGTGCAACATGTGGTAGGTGAAGAAACTCAGCTTTTTAAACCACTTTGTATTTTTTTAAAAACATAGTTCTGTAAATGCTACTTACTTGAAATATCTCAATGCAACTCATTTTGGCAAATGCAATGTATCTATACCAACTTGGTACATGTGCTAAACATCATGTTCCAGATGTCATAGAAAGCATGCTCTCCTTGCAGCCCACCTCAATCCTCAGTTGCACCATTTAGAAAAGTGTATCACATATTTATAATTCTAATCTCATTGAAGATGTCAATGTTCCTGACAGATATGACAGAACTATAAGGGATCTTAATGTGATCCTTGTGGTACATATACAGTATATCTAAAAATTGCTACATGGAAGAGGGAATAAGTTACCTCAAATGTGCTTTAGTGGCATCACCAGACTGGATGTAATTCATGCTCTGTTCCTCAGCTGTAAAACTTCAAGTGACAGTGATGCGAGATGCAATAGAATGCACTTCCAGATGAACAAATCAATCTTATATCTTCATGCTTCTTCTTCAATCCCCCTTCATTTGGTTTTCTTAAATTTTTCATTTCCTTCATTTTTTATATTGATAAGTAATTCATTCCAAAGAAGAAATAAGAGAGGAAAACGAAAAGAAAAATGTATAAGGTCCATACCATAAAATATAAGCTCACTGGCTGGTTAAGGAAAGCGTAAGTAAAATGCAAAGGAACAGTTCTTTAAAATAACAAGAAAAGATCCAACTAATATACTATATAAAAATAAAAGGAGGCTATAATAATTCAGTTGAAAAACAATCAGTTTAGCACAAGTTACAGCTCACGCCATAATACAGAGAAATTGGTATTTCTAAACAAAGACCAATGACGTGACATAAATTTAGTAATGCTACTAGAAGCTACTAATCCCTACTAGCACTGTTGTTTCCTAGTTTGGGTAATGAAACATATGCAAGAAAACAATCGAGCTCAGAGAGTACCAAAGATTCTGCATAACAAATATTTTTCAAAAAGAAAATAGGATTCACAATGTGGCTTCTGTTTCTAGAACTGCAGCTTTTTTCTGCCTTAAAATTTTACACTTAATCTAGAAAGGGAAACAAGCAGAGAGGAAAAGATTATTGAAGTATAACACAGATTAAGGCAGCAACAGAACATTACTTTAAAAGTTTGATTTGAATACGTTACGTTCAGATAGGTTAAGTTGGAGAAAACATATGCACAGAATTAACATGCTGTGGAAAGTTACTATTTGCATTATTTTTTTCAAAATATCCAATCATTAAAACAAAATGAACCAGGTACTGATCAATTAACTTAAACAATATAATTAATCAGAATTCCACTGATCCACATATTCCTGCCCACTAAAAGACTGGTTAGCTATGACGACAGCCAGGAATATCTGCAGAGTGGTGCCAAAGAAGTCAAGATGACAGCCACACCAGTGACATCGAAGGTCTTCCTGTCTTTTGTGAATGTGGGCATGATTTTTTTTAACTATAGTCTGTGGATACCTCTGATCGCAACTGCAATCCAATAATATCTAGAAACACATACAGGTTGTCCTTAATTTATGAGCAGAATTGGGACCAGAATTTCCATTTCTAAGCAAGGCTGTTGTTTATTTATTTTATTTATTTTATTTTAATTCCATTTATATCCCGCCCTTCTCCGAAGACTCAGGGCGGCTTTACAAACTTAGCAGTAAGTGTTAAGTGAGTTACACCCAATTTATGACCTTTTTTGCCAGTGACAATCATTGCACTTGTTAAGAGAACACACAGTTGATAATTTGCTTTCCCCAATTGATTATCCATGTCATAAGCCAGCTGGGAGGGTCACAATGGAAATCACATGACCCTGAGATGATATAGGCCGGTTGCCAAGCATCCAAATTTTGATCACATGACTATGGGGACGCTGGGATGATTGTATGTGCAAGAAGCAATCATGCCATTTTTTTCAGGGCCATTCTAACCTCAAATGGTCACTAAAAGAATGGTTGTAAATTGAGGATTACCTGTATATTGCTCATTCCTGCTTCAGAGAGTGATTTGATTTGAAAGGTCCATCAAAGTCCAAAATTTGTCAACAGGTTATTTCTAATTCTTATTTCTTATGTATTTATTTATTTAATCTTGCTAATAAAAGCAATAAGCTGTGGGGTAGATCAGGTATATTAATTTATTTAAAAATGCAAACCTCTTACTTTTCCCCCAAGGTGAATGATTCTTGCATTGTGTACAACTGGTGATAAAATTAGTTTTATCCTCACCAGTTTTATATTTCCTGAATTGTCTGCTTCTGCCACTCACCAGCCACAGCTCTAGCCATTAAATCATGTCAACACCTGAGATAATAATTAGACAAAGAAGCACAGCTGTGTTTCAAAAGGTTGCAGTTTGCACATTTGAATAGTCTTAAGAAGAAATTAAATAGCCATGGAATCAGTGTTCACAAGGAGAATGCAAATTAGATGCAAATTGACTCCTACTTTATCTGTTCTTTGTTTCTATCTAATACAAGCCAAAGTAATTGATCATGTGTGTTACACCACCTCTTAAAGCTCAGGACCTCCATTATTCAACAAGATTGCATAGAAGAGGGAGGAGTGGAAAGTTTCTGAGAACAAAATTGTTCTGGTTTTTTCAAATGGAAAAAAGTCTGGACATAAAAATGCAGGAATCATGTGGAACTTGAGAAAATTATGGAAGAATTCCCATTATTACATTTTCCAGAAAAGATTTGCCTTTTATATTTTATCCCAGGGAGGCTATACTCTCTGGATGGTTCCTCTTTATCTCATTTTATTTTGTGTGAATTAGGGAGGGGCTTATCTGAAACATTTTCTCAAATTAGCTTGTTGGGATGGACTCAAGACTTGTTTGTCTAAAAATTGCATTGATAATAGATCTTCATCATGTCCTTCAAGGCCATTCCCTATGTCTGCTGCAAGACTATCCACAGGGCAACACAACTTTGTTTTAACCAACAATGCAGAGCAATAGATTTTTCCAGTGAGTTAGCCTACCCATTGCCTATTGTAGCCTCACATTAGTCAAAAAGCAGAGTGGACTGATTTTCAAGAGGCCAGCTCCACCATAAGTTAATATAACATTGTGATAGCCAACAAGCAGTTTGGGCCAATGGGGTCATTCAGCTAAGTAAGATTTTGCTGTGTGTAAAATCTTCTATATCAGTATAGTAGGTGCAACCTTAATTTTTGGTGCAGGATCTATAGGTATTGCATTTTGAAAGTATAGTTTTAAAATCTCATTTTGCAGGAATCCATCTGCAATTTTAATCTTGATCTCAGTCATTCAAACCTGTGTTGGATCAGCCTATCAGATACTTCAAACCACCCTACATACAGTATAACCAATGATGAAAGCTTCTCTGCTTCTACGAGACTAAAAAAGAAATACCGGCAATGGAGTCAAGATAAGGCAGTACAGCTGAGATTAAGAATAAAAACAGAGGCCATATAAAAGAAATGTTCACACACATTTGATGAGCTACTTTTCTCCAAGGAAATCCAACCCTAACTCTGCTAAAATGAACCTTGCTGTTTCACTCTGAAAGAACAAAAGAGGAGTAACAGATTAGCACTTCATTAAGAGGACTTTTCTGACCAATAAGAAAGAGCTTTCGCTATCTGTTCCCTGCTTCTTTTGCTCCAGCAACTCCTACATCAACCAAAGCAAATATTCACATTTATCTATTATTTTTAAGTGCTTTTATACTCTTTCTCAGCAGAATCTAGATCCTTGCATATTCTGCTAACAACAAAAGACCATTTATGATTCTTTGTAGAACTGTAAAACATGATACTTTTATTATACCTAACTTAAGCAACAAGAAGTACATTTCACTGGATCTACATATATTTTAAGGCAAGATTTCTCTTTTAGGGAAAAACATGATGGGCAAATGTGTTTATTGTGCAGCTTATTAAGAAATATATGCACATCACAACACAAATCCTGTTCCACAAATACTTCTGTGTGATGCAAACATGATAGAGTGGAACTCTTGACATCACAACACGCATTTTGTCACCACTGCAATTAAGTACAGGTGCTTATGATTGCTATCAAGCCAAGATACGGGCCTTGGTGGAGCAGTGGGCTAATGCCTCCTTAAGTAACACCAGCTGCCTGCAATTAGTGCAGGTTCGAGTCCCACCAGGCTCAAGGTTGACTCAGCCTTCCATCCTTCTGAGGTAGGTAAAATGAGGATCCAGATTGTTGGGGGCAATGAGCTGACTTTGTAATAATGCCGCTGGGGGGGGGGCGAAAGCCCTAATAAGCAGGCATATACATAGAATGAAGGCTATTGCTAAGCACATTGATTTGTGCTTTAGATTGTAAGCGGCCCTGAGTCTTCGGAGAAGGACGGGATATAAATGGGATTTTTAAAAAAGATGAAAGGGGCTTGCTTTTTATATTAATCTTAGTACATGATGGAGAGAACAAGGAAGTCTGGCTCTCAGAGTCCAGGAGAAAGGCCTTTTCTGCTGTGGCCCCCACCCTTTACAACATTGATGTGTGTCCTTGAGGTAAGAACTGCCTCCACTTTCTTGGCCTTTTAAGAGAGTCTCAAAACCTGGCTCTGCCAGTTAATTGGTCTAGGGCCCTGATAGAGGTGCTCCATGCTAGAAGTTATTTGTAGATTAGGAATATTCCACCGTCACCCCATTGTATTGTCATTTTTTACTTATTTATTATGTTTATTTTAACATCTAATATGTTGATGCTGTAATGTTTTGTACTTGCTTTTACAGTGCTGTAAGCCATTCAGAGTCACTTGACAACAAGATGGGTGCCAGATATCAGGGTCCCCAATCCCTGGTTTGCGGACCGGCACTGGTTTACGGCATGCCAGAAACTGAGCCGCACGAACAAGTGAAGCCCCATCCATGGGATGCAGGCAGCACATGAAACCACGCCCCGTCCAGGCTGCAGAAAAACCTCTCTCCACAGAACTGATCCCTGTTGCCTGAAAGGTGGGGGGGTGGGGGGGCGTACTGCCATATATGTTTAATGAATAAATAAATAACCCATGTGTCTTTTGTCATTCATTAGTGCCCATGAAAAAGGTATTTTGCAACTCTGCTCAGTTCTGCTTTTCCAGTCTAGCTGGGGAAAAGATGACTTTAAAAAACAAAACAATGGATTTTAACATCCAACAAGCTAAGATCTGGAGTCGGGGGATGTGTTTTGCTTTCCTTTCTCAGGCTTGGTATAAACATGTGCTCCGATCTCCAATGAAGGCCACCTGGGCAATCATGTGAACATCTGTTGTGGCCCTGGAAGTCTGAGCACTTGCTTTTCATTTTGCCTGAACTTTATTCAGGCAAAAATTATAGAAACTAAAATAATAGAATGTTGCATCTGGAAAGGATCTTGTTCAACCTGCCATTTAGTACTATATTAGGATTTAAGCTGAAGATGACTGATTTAGTCTGTCTGGAAGAAAATAGCTATGAGGTTTAAGCTTAAACACGTACATGGCAAGCAAAGTTATGTTTGTTGTAGCTCAGCATGCTTCTGATTCTAAAGCCAGAAAGTACTTTGAAATCTATGAGGACCTTCATATAGCACCTGTCTGCAACTCCTTAAAACAGCTGCATCTTTTCCCAGGACCATGTGATTGCCCTCCAGAACTATAATGCAATTTCAGAAAAATATATATTAACCTTACAATCTTGCTGCTTCCTTCTAACATCCTTTGTACTCACATTTTTTTTTGTCTTCAAACGTGAAGTCTTGCACAGCTTTAATGTTCACTACAGCAAAAAACGGGTTTACTTAAAACTTGCAAAATGAGTGCTGGATGTTCCCAATTTAAATCTAAGTAGACCACTTTCAACAGAGAAGTCAAGGTAGCAGTGGAATCAGCTTGCACATTGCCAATATTCTAGTTCATTGACATTATCTCTTAATTGACCCTTTTTTGTTTAGTTAAGGGACAAGCTAATTAACAGACATTGTCAATCGAACAGAACACTGGGATTATCAGGTAGTCTCCAGTACTAGATAAATTCAAAAGCATTGAATAAATATCAGCACAAATATTCCAACCTTTAATTTATGGGTCATAGAAATATAGACATTCTTCTACTCTCTTGGAGGGTACTCAGTATTTAGGGTACCTTCCTCAGAACCAAGACATTTGGTCACCCTAGAATAAACAGGTTGAAGATCAGGGTGAGGGAACTGCTAGTCAGCATCGAAAGCAAAAAAAAAAAACACCCAAGAACTGAAATATTCTGGGTGCTTGGAAGAAAGAAAAGCAAGCATTTGAGTGCAAAAACTTAAGATGGTTTAATATAAAATTTGCTGACAAAAACAATGACTTTCTTTCATGAAATTAAAATAATTTTTTGGACTATTTATTCACTGTTCGATCTTTTTTTATTGAAAAGTTTTACAATACATTTTTAAATACAAAAAACTCCCTCCTCCCCCTCCCTTCTCCCCAACCCTCCCCTACCCTACCCTCCCCCCTCCCCGACTTCCCAGAGCTGAATACAGGATATAGTGATACAAACATAAGCTAGAATATGCTAACAACAAAAATAAGACAATAAATTCTATCGCACTTTAACTCTCCATAGTCATAATTATATTACTAACAGATAACAAATAACTAATAATACATCATATAAAACCACTACTTATTGAAATGCTAAATGAAACTTTTTAGTCCCATATTTATTCTGAATATATTCAATCCATCTTCTCCATTCCACAATATATCTCTGTTGCGATTGTTCTTTCAAATATGCTGAAATCTTTGCCATTTCCGCCAAGTTGGAAACTTTCAAAGTCCACTCTTCTATAGTCGCCAGTTCCTCCTTCTTCCAATATTGCACTACTAAAAGTCTTGCTGCCGTAATTAGATTCAACATCAACTTAGTGTCTATAACAGTAGTATCTGTAATAATACCCAATAAAAACAATTGCGGAGAAAACTTTATCCTTTTCTTAAATATCTTTTGCATATTCCACCACATTTTAATCCAAAAAGCTTTAACCTTTTTACAAGTCCACCATATATGAAAATACGTTGCATCCTCACCACCACACCTCCAACATTTGGGCTGGCAACTCGGATACATACTTGCTAATTTTTTAGGGTGTAAGTGCCACCTATAAAACATTTTATAAAAATTCTCTCTTAAATTTTGGGCCTGCCTAAATTTTACATTTCTAACCCAGATCTTTTCCCAAGTATCCATTGTTATAACTTCTTGAAAATTCTGGGCCCACTTTATCATACATTCCTTAACAAGTTCCATTTCTGAATCAATTTCTATCAATGCATTATATATCCTTTTTATATGTGCTTGACCTTGATCTCTAATTTGTTTTACCAAATTTTCATCAATCATCGAAAAACCAACTTTCTGGTCCTCTTTCCATCTTGCCTGTAACTGCTCATACTGAAACCAAGTTTGTACAATCTTTTCTTCTTTTAAAATATTATATGACTTTAATTGCCATACATTCCTTTCTAAACTTAAGATCTCCTTGTACATAGTCTCATCATGTTTAAATCCCACATTTATATTTTCTATTGCATGTTTAGGTATTGTCCAAATTGGTATCTTATAATTTAACTTATGTCTATACTTTTTCCAAACTCGCAACAGAGCATACCTTAATATATGTATCTTAAACACATTATCCACCTTCTTATCATACAATAAATATGCATGCCAACCAAATAACAAATCATAACCCTCAAGATTTAATAATCTCCCTTGTAACCAGTCACTTATCGATGACAAAGCAGCAGCCTCATAATATAATTTAAAATTAGGCATTTTAAGACCACCTCTTTCACGCGTATCTTGCATTATCTTAAATTTAACTCATGGCTTTTTCCCTGCCCAAACAAATTTATTAATACCTTTTTGCCACTCCTCCAAATTTGAATCCTTTTTAAGTATAGGTATCATTTGAAATAAAAATAAAAATTTTGGCAAAACATTCATTTTCACTGCTGCAATTCTTCCCAGTAATGATAATTGCAATTTTTTCCAACTATCTAGTTCTTTTTGTATTTTTCCCCATAACATTTATTCACTGTTCGATCTTATTAGAGGACAGACCTGCCCAATATGACAGGGTGTCAGTAATGTTATTCAAGTGGTATTCTGCCCCACTTGATTGATCAGGAGATTATAATATATCAGCATCTGGCTATTTCTTTCTTTAGGACTCAGGTCTGACTATTTCAAAGGCTCTCTCCAAGCCACAGCATGGTGGCTCTGTCAAACAAGCAGGTAAATTCAGCTATGTTGGTGTCGACCACATAGGGAGTTTGCACAAAGAGCATCATTTTATTCTTCTGTGAACAGCTCCTTAACTGAGGCTTAACTAAGCCAAGATATGTTAAATTAGAACATCCAGTAAAAAGGTACGTGGGCTCAGATGTAACAGGAGGCTAGAAACTGGCTGTTGACCTATGCACATAATGGGTGAAATGATGCATGACAGGTAGGGTTGAATATGACGGGTAAAGATGACCTTTACCCAGTTGTACTTCTTTGCAAGCAAGTCCCTTATATTTCTTTAGTGGCCAGACTATATAAACAATGATACTTCTTATGCTGCATTCTCCAGAGCATCGTTCTTGTTCTGAAGCATGGCTGAATTTTCCAAAACAAAATTAAAACTGAGCCAAGGAACCTAAGTACTAGAGGAAAAGAAGAAAGAGGGGAAGGGAATGTATTGCAATACAGAAATGTGCAACCATTTCAAGTCTAGCCACAATTGAATTTTGGGAGGCCTTTAGGAGCTACAATCCAAGAATTAGTCTGGGAAAGATCATGGAAGGGAGGAGGAGCCCAGAATCAAAAATGAATGTAAATAAAATTACATTAAGTTAATTAAATATAGTAAACAGGGGAGGAGGATTCCAGAATCAAAATGAATGTAAATAAAATTATATTAAGTTAATTAAATATAGTAAACATGATTACCAACTATGTATTTAACCATCTTATTTATTTTCTATCACAAGCAGTGTGGTGGCCTAGAGATGGAGTTCTTACCTCAGAATCAGGAGGGTCTGAGTTCAATCCGAGGTAGCAGCAGATATTTTCTCTCTGGGTGCAATGAGTAATTGTCTACTAAGAACTCTATGTAGACATCAGGAAGGGCATCCAGCCAGTAAATGCTCAGCTCCAATCAGTTGTCATGACCCCACCCTGAAGCAAGAGATTGCAGGGTCATTAAAATAAAAAACAATTCTGTCATATTAGAAATAGAGATCCTGGATCATGCATAGGGAGAATTATGTACTCAGAAGAACTTTTTCACTGAAACCAACTGAGTTGCTGAATGCAATTTAAATGATTTAAAATATAACTTTATATGAATTATTAGTTTTACTTGTTTAAACCATTAGTTAGGTGTGGATACTACCACTACTTAGTTTTGTCAACAGACAGCAATAGATTTAATTTAAAAAAAGGGTGAAATCAGTAATTCACATTCCAATCCTCCTTTAGGTACTAAAATTGGCTGGTTGTGTTGGGCCAGTCACTTTCTCTCATCCCTAGCATAAAAATTCATTCATTCATTCTGTGTCTGTCTGTCTGTCTTTCTGTCTGTCTGTCTATCACTTATCTACCTGTATCTATCATCTACCTACCTACCTACCAACCAACCCACACTGGATAAGCATGATAGACTATAATCCAAAACCTCGAGGAAGACACTTTATCCCATGGTAATTGATTTCATCTCATGATAATAATTTTTAAAAAAATCTATGAACAGACATGAATATACTACTGCAAAAATCTATATGATACCAAAATTCTCTTAAATGGTATTACTGACAGCTTTACAGATTGTATTTCCATTCCTCATAGTACTCACTACATAAGATAATATTGTATATTATTTTTTATTATTTTTATTAAATTGTTTTTATAATATTTATTTTTTCATGTGGATTTTACATTTTTATATTTGTTTTATTTGATTGCTGTATACTGCCCAAAGTTGCTTTTTGTGAGATAAGTAGCTATATATACATTTGACAAATAAATAAATCTTATACCCCAAAATATTATTGTTTGCATATTAAATAACATAGTAAGTGGCAACTCTTAAAAAATGAAGAGGGCACCTTACTAAAGATGACTTCTTATTAAAACTTCAATTTTAAAAAACACAACCACAATACTTGATTCAATATATTTTGTTGCTACTGGCAAGTTCGTATAGCAACTGTAATTCTGAGAATAAGATGAAGTTATTCTAAATTTATCTCACCAATATTTCTGTTCAACGAAGTAAAGGAGTCATCAAGAATACATTGTTACAGCACCAGTTAGGATCTCCTCCAAGAAGCCAGAAACAGGCATGTTGCGAATGAGCTTCCCAACACTTGGCACCACTCAGAACAAATGTGCATTCACCTGGGAGCTGCACTGTATCTGCCTTATGGCAGAAGCACAGCAAATGAACAATTTTCAAATGAACATAAAAATCATACTTAAAAAACTTCCAATGAAAAATATCTATTTATTTTCCAGCCTCCTTCTATAAATTAATACATACCATCTGGATTACATCTGGTGAAAATGAAAGTGTTGTCTCATGAGTGGCTGATGTGCGAGAACCATGAAGCAAGACTGAATTGTGCTGGCACCGTTCAGGCTACAAAGGCAACACTGCTCACACTTCATGTTGAAGAAACTCATATAACCAACATATCGGGAAAATGCCTGCACTCTTCTAACTCACACTGCTTAGGACAACTGTGTAAGAGAGTGACAGACCATCTATGACTGCAATTTATTCAAGCTTATTTTGGATGCCTTACAGGCATTTTGCTGGTCCAGCCAGAAATGTGGGTGCCTAAAGGGACTGGCTCAAGAGCTAAATCAACTGCTTCAGAGTCATTGAGGGGCAGTTCTCCTTTCAATGATTTTAGGGCAATTTCAAATCAATAGCAAGAATATTTGAAAGTAGGGAGATCATCAATGCCATACCTATTGTCATTAGAGTGTGTATAACACCCCTAGATGATATCCATGAAAACACACATATCTATTTTTTATTTAATATTTAAAAATTGGTGAAATCTTGCAAGTGTAGAAAATGTCACAAGAGGTCAGAGATCTTAGGAGATATTGCTAAATCTCATGCATCCATGCAGAATTTCAGCCACTTTTTTATCACATTTTCTTTTCTTATGAGAACACAAAATTGTACTTGGCACCTAAAAATGTAATCATTATTATCCAGAAGGGTCACTGGGAGCTGCTATACCTTCAGGGCATATGTTATCCAATACCAGTTATTTAGGGACCACACAGTTGGGTTTATATGTATCTTTTCAAATCATTGCTTTAACTAGTAAATGGAATGGAGATGGGAATGGAAAATTTTATTATGTTATTGTACACATGATTGCATAATGATTCCTTGTGTGTGGTGTTTTGCTAATTTGTATATGCATCTGCATGAATCATTAAAACAATATACATACCAACTTGAAATCATTGTATCTTGATTTGGGAATTTATTATCTTAATCATGCATTTGACTGTATACCAAGGAATGGGATACTATATATGGAATCTATGTGATATTACATTGTGATGTTGCATGTATTCATGCTGATAATTTGAGAATTGAAAATACAGTACTCAACATCAACATCAACTGATTAGATGTTCCAGCATGCTCTTCAATACTGCAATTAATTTTTGAAACTTTAAATAAACTAAACTTTAAACTTTAAATAAACTGAAATTTGACAGGAGTTAATAGGGAAAAGAATAGTCATAAAACAGTAAGACTGCAATTGAAAGATTTTAAAGGGAAATGACAGGACTTTTAGATGTTCCTTTTTGACAAGTGAGCAAAATCCTAAATTATCTCTTGCATATGGAAGCAAGAAAGAGACCTACCATGTTCACATAGGAGTCACGTTTGTGGCCTTCTTGATACTCCAATTGTCCCCAGCACAGGGGAGTCCAAAGGGTGTGGCCAAATAGGATGGTTACCACCCTTGTGATGTTGAAGCCCTGCCTGCTCTTTAGATGCATTGCATCCACATGGCTGAAGTCTTATCTCATTTTCAAAGACAACATTAGTAGCACTGTACTGAACAACATTCATATCACTGAAATGTTGTTGTTCAGTACAATATTACTAAGGTTGACTTTGAAAATGAACATAAGTTTCAGCCCCGTCCGACGAATCACCAGAAAGAATGAGTCCGGAACGAGAGCTGGTTCTCCTGAGCCACGTTTATTACCTTCACAAACGGTCACTCGAAGACAGACGAAGTCAGCGTTGATCCCACAGCACAATCAATGCTGCTAAATAGCTGGCAGAGCCGACACCCACCGCCACACCCTTAATTGCTTACCCACGCCCTCACCCTACTTAACTACCGCCCCCCTTGGCCCCTGCCCTTTGGCACCCGCCCCAGGTACGTATCCTCCCCATCCCCGTCCCACCACCATTGCAGCCGGTAAGCCACCCCCCAGCCCAGACCGCCCTCTTTTTCCCCGGAGCTCTGCACAGCCTCGCCTCCCCCCTCAGGTCCCCAGACCGACGTGAGTTGTGCCGCTCGGCCCATCCACCTCTGGTGCCTGTCACGCAGTCCTCCGGCAGGCAAGGAGGCCGGCAGAGCGTTGGACCATGTCGTCTGCGGGAACGGGTTTCCAGGGGGACGCAGTGCCAGTGCGTGTCCTGGGCCCCTCCCCATTCTGCCGCCTCCTGGACCACCCTGGCGCCCGTCCTAGGTCTGCTGCTCGGGCGCTGGGCACTTGCCGGCCGCGCCACCGTACGGCTGGTCCCTGGTCTTCCGGATGGCCCCGGGGGCTGCTGGGCCGCGTCGGCAGCCGCGCTCTTCCCCGGCTTGTCGGTGGGATGCGGGCGCCGGCGGCTGTTCCCGGGGCCCGGCGGGTCGCTCTGCGGCCTCTCCAGGTGACGGGCGGGTGGCTGCTGAGTCATCTCGTCGGCTGCGCTCCTCCCTGGCTCGTCGGGGGAACGCGGGCGCCGGCAGCTGTTCCCGGGGGCCGGTAAGTTGTTTTGCGGCCTCTCCAGGCGTCGGGCGGGCGGCTGCTGAGCTGTCACGGCGGCTGCGGTCTTCCCCGGCTCGTTGGAAGACCACGGGTGCCGGCGGCTGGTCTCGGGGCCCGGCGGGTCGCTCCGCGGCCTCCCCGAATGTCGGGCGTGCTGGGCCTGACAATAAGTGTAAACAATGCCAGTAATGCAAATCTCTTTCACTTTCTCTTGATGCATACTAATTCCAGTGACTGACTGACTGTTAAAATGTTGGTAAATTGCTATTACATTTTTTTTAAAAAATATTTCTTTTTATGGGATTGAAGAGGGTCCCATTTAGTTCTCTTTCAGAGAGAGACAAAGATATCAGCCAGTGAATAAGAATGCTGAGGCATTTTCATTTCAGTATATTTTTTGTTCATAAGGGGCTGTTTTCAGTATTCATCAGATATCAACTTTACAGTTTCAGCAGATGTATTTTTGTTGTTATATTATACATACCTATGTTTACAAATGAAATTATATTTGAGCTAGACATACTTGGCTGCATGAACAGAGGGATAGAATCATGATCACATGAAGTGTTAATACCACTTTACAATGCCTTGGTAAGGCCACACTTGGAATACTGCATCCAGTTTTGGTCACCATGATGTGAAAAGATGTTGAGACTCTAGAAAGAGTGAAGAGAAGAACAACAAAGATGATCAGGGGACTGGAGGTTAAAACATAGTTTGATGAAGAGAAGGACTAGGGGTGACATGATAGCAGTGATCCAATATCTCAGGGGCTGCCACAAAGAAGAGGGAGTCAGGCTATTCTCCAAAGCACCTGAAGGCAGGACAAGAAGCAATGGATGAAAACTAATCAAGGAGAGAAGCAACCTAGAACTAAGGAGAAATTTCCTGACAGTTAGAACAATTAATCAGTGGAACAACCTGCCTCCAGAAATTGTGAATGCTCCAACATTGGAAGTTTTTAAGAAGAGACTGGACAGTCTGAAATGGTATAGGGTTTCCTGCCTCAGCGGGTGTGTGTGTGTGTGTGTGTGTGTTGCACTAGAAGACCTCCAAGGTCCCTTCCAACTCTGTTATTCTATTCTACAGTATTCTATTCTATTCTGTTCTGTTCTAATTCTATTCTATTCTATCTTACCAGAAAATGTTGTATGACAAATAATAATATAATAATACAATATATTGAGTTTGGTCTAGGAGTTAAGACACAAGGTTAGAAAAATGGAGACCATGAGTTCTAGTCCCACCTTTGACTTGAATGCCAGCTGAGTAATTTGGGGCCATTCACCAGGAGATTCTGAGTTCTAGTCCCTCCTTAGGTATGAACATCTACTGGGTGATTTGGGGTCAGTCACACTCACTTTAGTCCAACTCACCTCATGGGGTTGTTACTGTGGGGAAAATAGGAGAAGGAAAGAGTATTAGGTATGTTTACCACCTTGAAGTATTTATTAAAGTAATAAAGACAGGATTTTTTTTAAAAAAACACTGAAATATGCTACTCCTATTTACCATCAGAAAATCACACTTTTCTCTGCTTGTGTGATGAAGTCCTGCCAGTTCTGAATAATTAGCCACACTGTGGCACTTAGACCCAAAACCTGAGCAGCAAAAGGCAGCTTTTCTTGCCTTGCTTTTAGTGTTGTTGGGTTAGGTTGGCCATATGACAAAATAAACCTCTGATTTTTACTGCTGACAACCAAGAACTACTAATTAAAATTATCAGTTACTCTTTCCCTGATTCTACCTGTTTTCCTTATTTGTAATGAATCTCATAACTATATCAACTCAGATACAAGGTATGGGTTTACTTTGACATGAGTTCATATAACTCGTTAAAGTACAACAATGAGTTATAACCTGGCTCATAGAACACTCTAAATCACAATCAAGGAGACCACTTTAGAGTTTAATGAATTATGTGAATCCAATTGTTCTGATGGAACTTAAGTGATAAACTCTTCTGAGCAAGGACCTGGCCTCTCTTATTTTTAAAATTTTAATTGACAAGATTTATTTTTTTAATTCCATTTATATCCCGCCCTTCTCCGAAGACTCAGGGCAGCTTACAAGCTTAGCAGTAGCCTTCATTCTATGTATATGCCTGCTTATTAGGGCTTTCACACACCCCCAAGCGGCATTATTACAAAGTCAGCTTAATTGCCCCCAACAATCTGGGTCCTCATTTTACCTACCTCGGAAGGATGGAAGGCTGAGTCAACCTTGAGCCTGGTGGGGTGCGAACCTGCACTAATTGCAGGCAGCTGGTGTTACTTAAGGAGGCATTAGCCCACTGCTCCACCAAGGCTCAAGATTGATATTGTCAGTCCTTCAAGGCTGTCCAGATCATGAAACAGATTCTACAAGTTGGGGACTAAACTGTTATGTATTGGGCTTAAAGTGTAACACTACGTGGTAAGCTGGAGCTAGCTAATGGCTCCCAGCAACTCAGACACCCCATCTCCAGTGCTGCTATTGGCTGCCCCTAGGCATCAATGGGTTGCTTTAAACCTATTGGCTGCCGCCTAGGGGCCAGGCTATAAATTGCTGCAGGCTGCAGTTCAGTTCCTCAGTTAGAATTAGAATTTAGAATTTATTAAATTTATATGCTGCCCTTCTCCCCAAGGACTCAGGGTGGCTCACAAAAATAAAAATTAAGAGACATAAAATACAAAAATTTAAAAAGAATTAAACAATGAATATAAGAAATACGGGACAATTTACACAATAAAAGCCAAATTAAAAACCATGGTCAGTCCAGGCCCGCTTGTTGGAACAACCATGTCTTCAGGTCACGGTGGAAGGATCGAAGGTCAGGGGCCATCCGCAGCTCCGGAGGCAGTTCATTCCAGAGGGTCGGCGTGCCCACAGAGAAGGCTCTCCCCCTGGGGGTCGCCAGCCGGCATTGCCTGGCCGACGGAACCCTGAGGAAGCCAACTCTGTGGGAGCGAACTGGGAGATGGGAGGTTGACATTGGCAGCAGGTGGTCTCACAAGTACCCGGGCCTAAGCCATGTAGGGCTTTAAAGGTAATTACCAGCACCTTGTAATTACCAGATCCTGCAAGCAAATAAACATGACCATTGCTGAACTCACTCGCCTCGTCTTCATTCCTGCACAACGAACTCACTACACAACAAAACTTTATTGAAATGGACTATATCAGCAGAATTTTGAAAATCTGTTTATGTTTCCATCTCTCCTCAATCCAAAGAGACTTGGAAGAACCATCATAAAACTATGCCTAACACTACTTCCTTAAAGAATGCTTTGCTTTTGTAACTGTTTCTGAGTATTGCTCTCGAGACCATGCTATACATATATTATACATATACATATATTAACGTCCACAACAGGAACCTTATTGTTGTTGTTAAAAGGTATCCAGATTGTCTTACAATTTAAAATAAACTTCTTTTAAAATGATGTGCTGTTGGTATCTGACACCAGATATATTTAATGGTACAGTAGTAGGATTTAAATATGTGAACAACTGGTTCTCCGTGTGGATGCTGCTTCCAGAAGTCCGTTCTGGGCCTGGGCAACAAAAAATTAGCTACCGGTTCCGCCAAACTGGTGCAAACTGGCTAAATCCCACCACTGTAATGGTATTTCTAATCACTGCTGGAAACATGAAAAATATGAAGGAACATTTTATCATGCACGTTGGACTTGTGAAAAAATGAAAAGATACTGGACAGAAATACCTATGATGATGCAGAGAGTTTTAAAAATTGACATTCAGATGTAACTGGAACATTTCTTATTAGGACTTACGGTCACTCCACTATTAAAGGCTCATGAACAATTGGTTTTGTATATGGTAATTGCAGTAAGGTTATTATAAGCACAAAGATGGAACATTACAGAAATACCAATAATGGAAAAATGAATTGGAAAGGTGGCTGAGTTTGCAGAAATGGCTAAATTGACTTAAGGAGGGAACTACAATTAGTTTTATAAAAGACTGACGACTCTTTATAGATCTTTTGGTAAAAATTGATAAAAATTAACTGTTGGTTTCAGGTTTTATTGATTAAAAAGTTTGGTTTATGAAAAGAAGTGAACTATAATATTCAATATGGGAGGGTGGAAATGGTAATTACTATGTTTGTAACTGTTGCAAAGATCAGAAGGCACTTCTTTAAATATCTTTCTTTTTGTATTTTTCATTTTTTTCTTTTAGCCTTTTATTCATCTGTTTCTATTTTTTTTAATTCCATTTATATCCCGCCCTTCTCCGAAGACTCAGGGCGGCTTACAAGCTTAGCAGTAGCCTTCATTCTATGTATATGCCTGCTTATTAGGGGTTTCATACACCCCCCAAGTGGCATTATTACAAAGTCAGCTTAATTGCCCCCAACAATCTGGGTCCTCATTTTACCTATCTCGGAAGGATGGAAGGCTGAGTCAACCTTGAGCCTGGTGGGATGCGAACCTGCACTAATTGCAGGCAGCTGGTGTTACTTAAGGAGGCATTAGCCCACAGCTCCACCAAGGCTCTATTACTTCTATGTTCCTGTAGTTTTTTAAAAAAATCTTGTAAAATTTTCTTTTAACCAAAAATATTCATAAAAATATTACGGCCCAAGAGGTAAAATATGACACATTACAAGACAGAAACTTTTGCAATGTGTACCTATGAGGAATATTTTGGGGAAATTATGGATGGGGAGAAACAGGCTTCGTCTCAATCCTGCCAAGACTGAGTGGCTTTACATATCGGCATCTTGGGCTAACCAAACTATTCCACCTTTAATAATGGGGGGTGAGGTGTTACCCCCCATTGATAGGGCTCGCAACTTGGGCATCCAACTGGACTCACAGCACAACTTTGAAGATCATATAGGAGCCGTAACCAGGGGAGCTTTTGCCAAGATTCGCCTGGTGCGCCAGTTGCGACCCTACCTGGACCGAGATGCCGTACGCACAGTCACTCATGCGCTCGTGACCTCCCGTTTAGACTACTGCAACGCTCTCTACATGGGGCTGCCCTTGAGGATCACTCGGAGGCTTCAACTGGTGCAGAATGCGGCCGCACAAGTTGTGATGGGGGTTTCCCGATACTCCCATGTAACACCTCTACTCCGTGAGCTGCATTGGCTTCCGGTTGCCCTCCGGGTGAGATTCAAGGTGCTGGTAATGACCTATAAAGCCCTAAATGGCTTGGGTCCGGGATATTTGAGGGAACACCTGCTGCCAGCATCAAGCTCCCTTCGTCCAGTGCGCTCGCAGAGAGAGGGTCTTCTCAGGGTGCCGCCGGTAAAAGATTACCAGCGGATAACACCCAGGGGGAGGGCCTGTTCTGTGGGTGCGCCTGCCCTCTGGAACCAGCTGCCCGTGGAGCTCAGGACTACCCCTGACCTACATTCATTCCACTGAGACCTGAAGACTTGGCTCTTTGAGCTCTCTGACCCAGGCTGAGAATTTTAACTGGGTTTTATTTTCAGGGATAATTTAATCTTTTATTTGTCTTTTAACTTTTTATTTTGTATTAGTATGATTTTAAAATGTCCTGTAAACCGCCCTGAGTCCTTCGGGAAAGGGCGGTATATAAATCTAATAAATCTAATAATAAATGTATTTGTTTAAAATTTAAAATAAAATAAATTTATTTTATCCTGGGACCTTAGCCACATGGAAAGTTAATGGGGAAGATGCAGCTGATTTCTTAACTATTAGACTGATGTGACTAAATTCAACACAGGGGCGTTGTGGGAAGAGCATAAAAAATGCCACAAAGGTCCCACACAGATGTAATCAAAGGCCTGCCCCCTTTTCCACATGTGCCACAAAGGAGTGGAGTTTTGATCACATGGTCCAAGTTCTGTTAAGATATTTGTCAATTTTACTTTTGCCGTCTCAACTTTTTTATGCATCATGATAGCGTACAGTACTGCTATTTTTACCTTGACCCGAGCAGTAATATATCTTAGGTTTGACCTATGTTTATTATGGACCAAGATTGAAAGATTTATGGGCTGCTTTTTTTTGTACTTGGGCGCAGCATAATACTTAGCAAAAATAATAGGCTGAGATTGTATTGGTTGGGAGTATCCTAGTGGCATCTTCTTAATATTTTAATTGTTAGCTACATTTTACAGTATGAGCACTATAAATACATATGGATGTTTGGAAGTGAGTAGCTTAAAGGAAGGGTTTGATTTATTCTCTCCTCTCCACCACTACCACATAAGAAATAATTTTTGGTACTATCATTTCTGCCTTATACTTAAAGTCAAAACTGATTCTTGATATGATTCGTATGCAAGAATGAAAACACCAAAAAAAATTCCTGGCAACCCCACCATCCTACTCACCAAATTGCTGTACTACAGGTCCTCATTAACTGATTTACTACATATGCTACACACTTGCAAGATGGTAATGCTTAGATACAACATTTTTTACATTGGGAGTGATGTACACACTTTCGTTTATGCTCCATTTCCCCACCCTTGGGCATGGTCCAAACATCTGGTGGCCTAGATCAGAAGATCTCCCCTCCTGGAGACCAATTTCAGGATTTGGAAAGCCAAAAACTTCTCCAAAAACAAAGGCATGGCTTGAGGAAAAAAAAGATTTGGCAACAGAGTGAGTGAGAATATTACAGTATAAAAAAAGAAAGTCCAGTTTTTATTCCGTTTGTGCTCCAAAAAATGACACTTTCCCGCAAAACACCAGGTAATTGTAACTGCTCCCAGCAAGACAGACAACCTGTTCCTTTGTTCTTTCAGACTTAGGCTTTCTTTGACTCACTGTGAAGCAAATATCAAAGACCTTCACAAAAGTTATATATACGTATACCCGCATGTGTATATTGTCTAGTTAAAGATGCTCTGGATAAGAAGAGGCTCCAGCAAATATCCTTTGTGAATAGAATATTTTTGAAGCCCTTGCACAAACTTACGGTAGGTTTAAAGAAACCAGCATCTACATTTCCTGCCTTGGATGAGGAAACCACATCTTTCTCCTTCTGTCCTGGCCACTTTTTACAGTGGTAAGATTGAGGGCATTTTAACAAACTGCATCACTGTTTGGTTTGGTGGTAGCAGGGCTTCAGATAAAAGGTCCATACAATGAGTGGTAAGGAAAGCTGAGAAGATTATAGGAAACTTGCTTCCTGTTATGCAGGATGCTGTTTACAAGAGTTATGTGCTTAGAGCTCGAAGCATTGTTAGAGACCACACACACCCACTTCATGGTCTGTTTCTGTTGCCCCCCTCTGGGAGGAGGTCTCAAAGTATTTCTAGCAGGACTACTAGATGCTGTAACAGCTTTGTTCCTTATGCCATCCGTCTGGTAACTTTGCAGGATTCTTTTTTCTCACCATATATATGTTATACATCCGAGTTAGACTGTGTTGTTTCTCTGTGTCATATATGTGTGTTTATGTGGGTATATGCATAATTTTTGTCATGTTTATGTAGTGTATATTGGAGAGGGTTACCCTTTGAGAGCTGAATGCAACAAAATTTCACTTTAATGTATGCTGATTAGTATACATTTAAAGTGACAATAAAGTTATTCTATTCTAAAACAATAGCAATCATTGGCTAGGATTGACATCTGTAGGATGCAAATTAAATCTAGTCTCTGCAGATCATCATCCTCATCTTCCTAGGGTTATTCCCGCAGGCACAGAGTCCGCTTTTCAGATCATCAAAAACCATCTTGCACAATCAAACAAAGCATCTGGGTCATGTCTGCAATTTTGATGGATTTGGTTGTAGATCCATTGGTTGTAACAAAAAAAAAAACCTGACTTGTTGCCTGGGCCTGTCATCAACTTAGTGCGTCTCAGCTCAGCTTCACCCTGACAGGTGGGCAGTATCCAGCTGCACCACTCAGAGGAGCAGGTCTTACTGCCAAAACTATTCTCAACATTTAAAGTTTCAACATTTAACGCACAATGGATAAACAGCAAGGAGGTAGCGATCATATCAAAAGTGTAATTTTAGCATTCCTAATATGTATGAGCTTGAAGATCATTCATCCTGAATTTAGGAGTTCAATACACTTTTTTTTCTTCTTCATGTCAGTTTTTGACTTTGGCAACTACTTGGACCACAAGTCTTAAAACTGAATTAAAATATACCTAAAGAAGTGCTTTTCAATATTAGAATTCTTTGCTAGATTTAACTTACTCTGGATGTTCTTTTTCCTAATAGCAGCTTCATACTTCCAGATTAATTTTCTCTACTCTTCCATTGTGACCTAGTTCGCCTCCCATTTCCTTTTTTTCTTTACAGAACTCCACTAAATGTTTCTGTATAACCGCATTAGTTTCTTTTGCTGCCATTCTCTCTCTCTCTCTCTCTCTCTCTCTCTCTCTCTCTCTCTCTCTCTCTCTCTCTCTCTCTCTCTCTCTCTCTCTCTCTCTCTCTCTCTCTCTCCACTGAAATGGTTTACTATTATGTTTTTAATCTCTCTTTTTAAAACTTCCTCCCATTTAGGAACTCCTATTTACCATCAGCTTCTCCTGCCATTAGAACCTATCTATAACTGCTCAGAGATTATTAAAATCCACTACAATGCTTCAATTTCCACAATATATGTTTGACTACACTTAGTCACTTTCCTGTAACATCAATATTTCTAGCATTATGTGGCCACTTTTTCCCAGTGCTGCCACTTCCTTATTCTCGGTTGAAGTTTCAGAGATGGGAATAGCAGTAGGTTTTGGTTTATAATTTGGCAGCGGTAGAAGAGAATAGTAGTTGCAGTATTCCTTCCAGAACTCTGTTGTTCCAGGACATTCTGATTAATTCGAGTACAATTGTCATGTGGTAGTCAAACTGTAAATGCATCTACAATAAAATTGAAAGAAAAATGCCAGGTCTCTCATTTGCCCATCTCACCCTATCTGAACATTAAGATTGATGGTGATTTTTTTTCCATCCAACAAATTGGAGTGGGCATGCAGCCACCAATCAAGGCCCTTAATGTTCAATCATGTCTGATTATCAGAGACTACATGAACATGTTCCTGAAGTTTTCTTGGCAAGGTTTTCAGAAGTGGTTTGCCATTGCCTACTTCCTGAGAGAAAGTGACAGACCCAAGCCCCCCCCCAACTGTCTTTTTGCCTTAAGCAGGACTAGAACTCATTAGATTTCCTGATTTCCAGCCTGATGCCTTAACCACCATGCCAGACTGACTGTATGCCCTCAGTTTGCCCCAGATTAACAGTGTAAGGACTGCACCATCCACTAGCTTTGTTACTGAGGCAGAATAGAGCTTTTATTCAGCAAATGATGTTGGCATACTTCTATTCTGCTGCACGCCGGGTGGAAAGCTCTTTAAAGCAGCTTTCTAAATGAGCCAAGCTGTTGTGAGCTGTGGAATGTACTGAAAACATCAGAATCGGGGTACAACTGGGACTGCCTTCAACGGCAGACTGTTGTTTGCCGCTGACAATATATTCCATGGCTTGACTCACAAATACAAAAAGACAATGATTTTACTTTATGTCTGTGCTTTTAGGTCATCTTAAATGGCACCCCCTCAGCTTCCTTACTAAGAGTCCATTTTTGTTTGTGAAAGAGAAACAGTGACACCATGTGGGAGACGTGGGTTTTATTTCTTTTTTGGTTTCTTCTATGTGAATACAGTATATTGTGTATTTGATCTGCAGGAATGATCACTTTGTGATTATTTAGGAATAGCACCTTGATGAACTTAGCAGGTAAATCTAGATGTTTGTTTTCAGTCTTATTATTCCTGATGACTTCCCATCCAATTACTAACCTGCTTAACCATGTAGTACTTTTAAACTAAAACTAAAAACCTTAATTTGGCATTTCTCAGGTATGGTTTCTAAAACTTTATTAGATAATAGGATATGTGCCCATATCAATCTGTAGAAAATGTTATGAATACAGCTTTAGGCAATCCTATGAGCTTCAACTGTGGGGAAAAAAAACAATTATTTTCCCCCACACAAACAGCCGCCTATATAGGTAATCTTCAATTTACCACTATATTACATGAATCACTACAATTGCTAAGTGAATCACACAGTTGTTAAGTGAATCTGGCCCTCCCCCCCCCACCACCCCATTAACTTTGCTTGTCAGAAACCAACTGGGAAGGTCACAAATGATGATCATATGATCTAGGATGGTGCAACTATGATAAATACATGCCAGTTGCTGAGCACCTGAATTTTGATCACATGATTGTGGAGATGTTGTGATGGCTGTAAGTGCGAGAATCAATTGTAAGCCATTTTTTTCCAGTGTTGTACCGTATTTTCCGGCGTATAAGACAACTTTTTAACCCATGAAAATCATCTCAAAAGTTCGGGGGTCGTCTTATACGCCCAGTCGTCTTATACGCCCAGTCGTCTTATACGCCGGAAAATCAGCGAGCCCAGGAAGGCACGCCTTCCCCTCTCACTGTGGAGGAAGCAGGGCAGGCTGGCGTCTGGCGGAAGCCGGCAGGGCAGTCCTGCGCACGCGCACGCTCCCCGGCTGTTAAGGAGCGCTCCTTAGCAGCCGGGGAGTGCGCGCATGTGCAGGACTGCCCTGCCGGCTCCCGCCCGATGCTCTTCCCTCTTGAGGCAGCATCCCCAAGGACTCCTTAGGAGCCGGACCTACGGGGGGGGGGTCATGTGAAAACTCTGCAGACCCTTCAAAGCCATTCTTCATCTTAAAAGGCTCTGAATAAAGGGATAGCAGGGCTCAGCTGCCAACAGTTAAGAAGAATCCACATTTCCCAAGCAATATCCACACATTTAATTGTTCATACACAGGTACTGCTTTGAAAGAAGAATCACATGAATATGGGACATAACAATTTGTTCTTTCTTGCAACACTTTTAGTCTATTCTGCCTTCATTTCACTCAAAAAGCCAGAATATGCTATTTGGCAGGGTCTGCATTATCTCAAAAGAGTATTTTATTTATTTATTTATTTAGTTGCATTTGTATACCGCCCTTTCCCTGAGGACTCAGGGCGGTTTACAGGGAATTAAAAATCAAAACATACAAAAGTTAAAACCAGTTAAAAACCAGTTTTTCTGTATATTCTTCATATACAGAAAAATATTCAATAAAATTATTTGAAGAATTAAATGAGCTTTCCTCTGTAATTTCCACTCTGAGGTGTAATGATTTGCAATACATTCAATTTGCTAGAACAAGGGTCCCTAACCCCTGGTCCCTGGACTGGCACCGGTCTGTGGCATGCCAGCAACCAGGCTGTGCAAATAAGCAAAGACCCATTTGCGGGATGCAGGCAGCACACAAAACCACAGCCCTCCAGTTCATGGAAAATCTCTCTCCACGGAACCAGTCCTTAGTGCCCAAAAGCTTGGGGGCCGCTGTGCTAGAAGAGTGCAAACAGTGCTGAAGTTATGCATCTGATAGAATTTTTACCTTTGCTGCCAACAGTATAGATCTGGGACTCAATTAGGCATAAAATGTAAACATGAGAGTTGTCCATGGAAGCAGAAACAGCTTTTGGATGCTAGAAAGATAGGAAAAACTCTTTCCTTGGTTGCAAAATTGCTTCCCAAACTATGAAATTAATACTGCTTTTCTTAAAATGCAAATAGCAACTCTGAAAAGGGAGCCTTAATAAGAAGCAAAACATGTGTTTCCTCTTTCTTGTGAAGCTACTTACTGTATGTAGCAAGAAGTCAACAAGATATGAATTCTAAATGCATTTAAGATCAATTTGCATTTGGTCCTTAAGACCAGATTTTTGTATCCTTGTAAGAGAGGCAAAGTTGAAAAAGCCACTTTAAAAAGTAAAATAGATTACTTCCATACTTCAGACCAAGACTTTAACTTCTGGCATTTTCAGGAGGGAAAAAAATTGCTCTGAGATTTTCTTGTCTTTCTTCCTTTATATATGACTAGCAGGCAGAACTGTAGTATCAAACTACTAATGAACAAGTGGCAGATTTTATTAGCATTAATAATAATGCTTACATATGTTAATGCATAAACTACTAAACTAGGAATAGATGACCTCATCCCATAATTACTGCCAGGAAATCCAAAATATTGCATCTATTAAAATCTCTCCATTTTAATGCAGCCCAAAGGTGAACTAAAATTATTTTTTTAAAAAGGTAGTGGTAAGAAATCTAAAAGCAGGGACTCCCTATAGGAAATTGAAATCAAGGAATGGGGCACTGTAAAACCCTAGACCAAGTTGTTGCCAATTAGTTTTGGCCTAGAGGGAACCTGAAAATTCAGATTTTTATCTCTATTTGCCCCTGCTACTGTCAGATTTTGAGCTGAAAAAATGAGAGTGAGGAAAAAAAATCAAGACTGTTAAACAACAGCTTTAAAAGAAATTCCCCAAGGTCACCATGCATACTATAAAAGAGAACAAATGTTGGTTCCTGGGCAACGGAACAAACATCTGCATCCCACATCGGGCCAGGTGTTTTAAATCAGGACAAACCAAAGCCAGGCCAAGCATTAATAAAAGAATGAAAGCAGCAGTAGCCAAGCTTGTTTTCCCAGCCGTCCTTTACTGTAGCTACAGTAAGGATTTTCCAGGCATCTTTTGGCTGACTGAATCACACCTGGAGTTGCTGATGAGCTGCACTGGCTGCCCAACACCCAAAGATAAATGCCTAGGAGGTATCCAATGTTTGCATGATTCTCCCTCTGGAGAAGAGGGATCTTGTTCACTGTGTGACAATCTCAAATGTCACAGGAAATTTGTCTTTTCATGGATGTTATGCTAAAACATCCAATGGAAGGAAATGATCATTTGCCAAAATAAAGGCTTTTGTTTTCTTCACAAGTCCTGTTGAAGACAATGATGTGATAACGCTATTTTTTTCCAGTATATTTGATCTTAAGGAGAGAAAATTGGTACCCGCTTTCTCAAAACTAAAAAAATTAATGCAAACTTCCACAAGTATTCTCAGCCATTGGTTCATGCATCTGGAAGGTATCTAGCTTGGAGAACTGTGATGTAAACACATATTATTTATCTAATTAGAGAAAGGCTCAGCAATACTCTGAAATCACCTTTACTTTATCTGGGGTTAATTGTTCAGATTAAAAATGCATTCATTTCCTAGCCTATTTTATATCAGATGAGGTTACCATGTCTGAGTTACAAAAATCCAGATAATGACATAAATGGCAGCAAAGCTAATCAGAAAACTAGTTCACCCCTGCCATCTACTGGTTACCAAAAGTTTTGCAGCCCAGATTCGATGTTCCTAAACTCAATTTGTCAAAATCTATGCCAAAATTAAACAGCCCTCTCTCAACAGAGGGGGAGGGATATACAATATCATCTATCTCCAGTCTACAAGACAGTCCTTTCAACAGTTCCAAGAAAGCTCCACACCCATCTGTACTACTCAAGTGACCCTGACAACACAAATAAGCCTCCAGGTGCTTCAACCACTTGCTAAAAGAATGCAAATGACCAGCTGTCTGCAAGGAATATAAATCCTGCCTTTCCTCACCATCCAGTCAGAGCTGAAGAAGCTTCTTGGATGAGAAGTGAAATGTCTTCGAAGAAAAAACAAGAAAGTCCAGTTGCTTCATAAACAAAGGACCTTTGAGATAATCTCAATTGGATTTTTTTTTATGCTCTCAGAGCTGGACTTTACTATGCTGTCTTTACTATATTATCTCAAAGACAGGAAAAATGGAGACACATGAAGCAAAGTCTATGCTGGAATTATTAACTCAAGGAGAAAATCAACCTAGAAATAAGGAGAAATTTTCTGACAGTGAGAACAATCAACCAATGGAACAGATTGCATTCAGAAGTTGTGGAATTTTCATCATTGGAAGCTTTCAAGAAGAGACTGAACTGCCATCTTTCAGAAATGGTGTAGGGTCTCCTGCTTGAGTAGGGGTTGGACTACTAGATGACCTACAAGATCCCTTCCAACTCCGTTATTCTATTCTAACTGTTTTTGTAGAGCAAATATACTTTCCATCCACCATTCCTAACATGATACCTCCAGATGGATTAGGACTGACAGTCCCAGAATTCCTAGCCAATACTGTGCCATTAACAGGATTGTCCATGGCTGCCAAAAAGTGCAGCATTCTCTACTTTTAAAGCAGCCCAAACTGCAGTATCCACAGGAGGCTCTGAAAGGAAAGATGTTGGGCATAAATGACTGAAGCCAAACTATTTATATATGTGCATCATTTGCAGCAATCACGCCCTTTTTTTTTTACACGCACACACACACACACACACACACACATGCACAAATTATCAAGACATTAAAGTTACAGATAGAGTTTGACTTACAACCCTATTTGAGCCAGGAATTAAGGTTGTAAATCATTGCCATAAGTTGAGGCATCACATGACCGGATTTGAAGTTACAACCAATTTTTACAACAGTTGGTTAGGAGAATCCATTTTCCCCAATAGGTGGAAGGGTTCTTTTTACCAGATTTGGAAGTAAACACAGGAAAAAAGCAAAAATAAATCATAAATCATGGTCCCATAACCATGGAATACTGCAAACAGCCATAAAGGTGAGTTGGTTGCCAAGGGTCCAAAATGCAGTCACGTGACCATGAGTGGCTACCATAACCCTGGAAACAGTTTATAAGCAGATCTGGGGAGGTCAATTGCACTTTCAAAAGGTCGTTACTACATCAGTTGTAAATCAAGAACTACCTGTAATTCAATTCTTAAAGCAGCTGCATCTTTTTTTTGTCAGAGCCAATTTTTTTTTGCCCAAGATTGAATTGAATTGAATTGAATTTATTAAATTTATATGCCGCCCTTCTCCCTAAGGACTCAGGGCGGCTCACAACAATAAAAAGTTAAAAAACATAAAATACAAAATTTTAAAAAGGATTAAATAATAAATGTAATACATACATAACAATTAACCCAATAAAACCAAATTTAAAACTATAGTCAGTCCAGGCCCGATTGTTGGAACATCCATGTCTTCAGGTCACGGCGGAAGGACCGAAGATCAGGGGCCATCTGCAGCTCCGGAGGCAACTCATTCCAGAGGGTCGGCGCACCCACAGAGAAGGCTCTCCCCCTGGGATGGCGGCGGCTGCAGCCTGAGCTCCGTGCACTCCGCAACAGGCTTCACATGGGTCAGTTGGGGAGGCCCAACCGAGGCATGACATGGTAGGCCGACTTAAGGGGGAGTTGAACACAGAGACAATCTGCCAGGCGCTGTTTTTGGTGGTGCTGAGCTTTCCCTCCCCCATTGGATAGCGGCGTCTGCCTACCGGCCTGGAAATCAATCATGGTCAGGCCTTGTTATCTGGGATTTCCAGATGGTCACTGAAGTTGCTGCAGGCTCTCTCCATTACTACAGGCTCCCTTTGCTGTTTTTCTCGCCATGGACACTCCCTGCTTGGAGGGGCGGCGGCGACGATCGGACGAGCCGGGGATTCGGTTTGGAGCTTGGGATTCACATCAGCTGGCAGGCGCTGTTTTCAGCGGTGCGGAGCCCTCCCTCTCCCCCCGAATGGCAGCGGTGGCTTCCTGGCCTGGAAATCGGCTGTGGCTTTGCTCTACCACCGTGGATTGTTGGTAGATGCCTGGATTTGGGGGATAGAATTGCCTTCTTCTTGCCGTGGTACTGTGTTTGTAGGTGGGGATGCCTTTGCCCCCCCGGAATGGTGGCAGTGGCTGGCGGCCTGAAGATTGGCCGGGGCCTGGCCTTCTCCTTGTGCTGGTTGGCAGGTACTACTATGGTCCGAAGATTGGCCATGGTTATGCTTTAATGCCCGGTTGGGGTTAACACTTCCCATTAATATTCCAGATTGGACCTGGGACTGGACCGTGGTGGGAGGACGGTCTTGGATTGGTCATCAACTGCCCCACTGGTGTGGGAGACCAGTTGGGGTAGGCTTGCCCCGGGATTCCTTACTCCGTCCATGACAGGCTGGACTCCTCAGCCGTAGTGAGAGGATGGTTGGGGTTTCTTTTTCTGATTACCACCTCAGGTGAGAGCTGAGCTGGACTAATGGACTATGGTACACTTACCGGACTTAATATCATTAATATCATTGATCCACCCATTATTAACATCAGCCCTGTGTGGACATTTTATTATTGTATGGTTCACCTGCACTACTCTGGAGCCGATTTGTATGCCCTCAGGGGGGTTTCTTCCTCCTGGGTTTGACCTGCCGCCCTCTCCTGCACTCCCCTTAATGACGGGCCCAATTGTTGGGCCCCTGAGAGGAGGTTGGGCTTAGATAGGGGCCTCGTGCGGAGACGTATTAAGAGGCCTCTGATATACATTTTAGCCAGTTATTTTAAAAGGTTAGGGAGGGTGAGGGTGGGGAGGGAATTATTAACTGGCACTCAGTCTGGGCCGGTTAGGGGTCCCGGCGGCACGGGATTTGGGGTATGGGGCTGCTGGTTCTGGATGTGTCAGGATGGGGTTTCAAATCCCCACGACAATAGGGAATGGCAGCAGGTGTGTGCACGGAGGGCCGTATCGACATCTGGAGTCGCGCCCCCGCTGTCTTCAAGCGGTGACGTGCTCCAACCCTCCGGTTAGCACCCTTTTGCCCGGGGGTGTGGGTGATCAGGTCCCTGAGCTCAGGCTGGTTTACCTTAATGCCAGATCCATTGTTAATAAGGCTCCCCTCGTTCGTGACTTGATCGAGGAGGAACGCGCGGATCTGGCATGCATTACGGAAACCTGGTTGGGCTCGAAGGGAGGGGTCCCTCTGATCGAGTTATGCCCCCCAGGTTTCCATGTGCTACACCAGCCACGGGCTCAGGGTAGGGGTGGTTGGGTGGCGGTGGTTATTAGGGAGACGTTATGTCCGCGGGAGACCACCATTGTCCAGATTGGTGGGAGTGAGTCCCTCCTCCTGAGATGTGGCCCGCAGGTTCAGATGGGCTTGTTGCTCACATACCTGGTGCCCAGCTGTGTGGCAACAGCTCTGCCTGAGCTGCTTGACACCCTCTCAGGGTTGGCGGTGGAGTTCCCCAGGCTTATAGTGCTGGGTGACTTCAACCTGCCTTCCCTGGGAGGGTCATCGGAGTTAGCCCGGGAGTTCATGACTTCCATGACGGCCATGGACCTGACCCAGGTAATTCAAGGCCCGACTCATGTGGGGAGTCACACTCTCGACCTGGTGTTCCTGTCTGGACAGTGGTTGGATGATTTGGGAGGGGCTTCACCGGTTGTTGTTCCCCTGTCATGGTCCGACCATCATCTCCTGCGGCTGGTCTTCCATTATGCCACCCCCTGCCACTGGGCTGCGGAACCGACCAGATGGTTCTGCCCCAGGCACCTTATGGACCCTGAACGGTTCCAGGTGGCGCTTGGGTCTATGCCCATCGCCCTCACTCACAGCCCAGTTGATGCCTTGGTTGATGCCTGGGAAAAGGCAGCCACTGAGGCACTCAACTGTGTTGTACCCTTGCGACCTCTGACCCGGCGCAGATCCCGTTGGGCTCCATGGTTTTCTGTGGAGCTCCGGGAGATGAAGCGTCGGAGATGGGGTCTAGAGAGTGGTTGGAGATCCAGCCGTTCCGAATCTGACCGATTGCAACTAAGAACCTTTATAAGGTCTTATCTTGCTGCGATGAGGACGGCGAGGACTAATTACTTCGCTGCCCTCATCGCGTCCGCAGATAATCGCACGGCCGCCCTGTTTAGGGTGACTCGCTCCTTCCTTAATCAGGAGGTGAGAGAGGAGCCCTTGCAGGGGCAGGCCGAGGAGTTTAGTCATCATCTGATGGACAAAATTGCTCAGATCCGGGCCGGTTTGGACTCTAACTGGGCAGAGTCAGATGTGGAGGAATCGGATGGTCTTGAGCATGTTATCTGGACTGAGTTCGATCCTGTTTCCCCTGATGATGTGGACAGGATTATGGGGAGGCTGAGTTCCACCACCTGTTTATTGGACCCGTGTCCCTCTTGGCTGATTTATGTGGCTCAGGAGGAGACACGAAGCTGGTTCCAGGCAGTAATATCTGCCTCTTTGAGTGAGGGTGTCTTCCCTGCCGCTTTGAAGGAGGCAGTGGTGAGGCCCCTTCTCAAGAAGCCTGCCCTGGACCCAGCGATTTTAAACAACTATCGTCCTGTCTCCAACCTTCGCTTTTTAGCGAAGGTTGTGGAGAGTGTGGTGGTGCATCAGCTTCCTCTGTTCCTGGAGGAAACTGATTATCTGGACCCATACCAATCGGGTTTCAGGCCCGGGTAAAGCACAGAGACAGCACTGGTCGCACTGGTGAATGATCTCTGGCGGGCTCGAGACAGGGGTTGCTCCTCTGTCCTAGTTCTATTAGATCTCTCAGCGGCCTTTGATACCATCAACCATGGTATCCTATAGCGGCGTCTCAGGGGGTTGGGAGTAGGAGGCACTGTTTTGCAGTGGTTCTCCTCCTATCTCCTGGGCCGTTCACAATCGGTGTTGACGGGAGGGCAGAGGTCTGCGCCGAGGCCTCTTGTTTGTGGAGTCCCTCAGGGGTCGGTTCTCTCTCCCCTCCTGTTCAACATCTATATGAAGCCGCTGGGCGAGATCATTCGTGGTTTCGGGGTGGGGTATCATCAGTACGCTGATGATACCCAACTTTTTATTTCCACCCCGAACCAACCCAGTGATGCCCTCGCCGTGATGTCCCGTTGCCTGGAGGCGGTCCAGGTCTGGATGGGGAGAAACAGGCTTCGTCTCAATCCTGCCAAGACTGAGTGGCTGTGCATACCGGCATCTCGGACTAACCAGTCTATTCCACCTTTAATGATGGGGGGTGAGGTGTTACCCCCCGTCGATAGGGCTCACAACTTGGGCGTCCTCCTGGACTCATGGCTCAGTTTTGAAGACCATATAAGAGCCGTGACCAGGGGGACCTTTGCCCAGGTTCGCCTGGTGCGCCAGTTGCGGCCCTACCTGGACCGAGATGCCCTGCGCACAGTCACTCATGCGCTCCTGACCTCCCAATTGGACTACTGCAATGCTCTCTACATGGGGCTGCCCTTGGGGACCACCCAGAGGCTTCAGCTGGTGCAGAATGCAGCCGCGTGGGTTGTGATGGGGGTTTCCCGATACTCCCATGTAACACCTCTGCTCCGCGAACTGTATTGGCTTCCAGTTGCCCTCCAGGTGAGATTGAAGGTGCTGGTGATGACCTATAAAGCCCTAAATGGCTTGGGTCTGGGATATCTGAGGGAACAACTGCTGCCGGCATCAAGCTCCCTTCATCCTGTGCACTCCCACAGGGAGGGTCTTCTCAGGGTACCGCCGGTAAAAGATTGCCGGCGGACAATACCCAGGGGGAGGGCCTTCTCTGTGGGTGCACCTGCCCTTTGGAATCAGCTGCCTGTAGAGCTTAGGACTGCCCCTGACCTTCGCTCATTCCGCCAGGACCTGAAGACCTGGCTCTTTGAGCTCTCTGGCCTGGTCTGAGCATATTAATTGGGATTTTAACTGTTTTTTAACTGGGGTTTTATAGCAAGGTTTATATAATTCTTTTTAATCGATTTTAATTTTTGTAATTGTTGTATCTGTTTTTAAGAGCCTTGTGAACCGCCCTGAGTCCTACAGGAGAAGGGCGGTATATAAATTGAATAAATAAATAAATAAGGAAGGTTGAAAAAAAATAAGGCTGCTTTAATGAGTAACAGAGACGCTCAAAGCACTTCCAGCTCATTTTTGAAGTGTGCACATCATATTAATTAGAGTATTTGGAAAGACACATTCCAAACCATCTGGAGTGTTTCCATTTGGTGAAGAATACAGCCATAATAAAAAAGGAACACAGATGGACTACCCAAAGTCTATGGATGTATGAGTCTATGAATTGCTTTTGCAGTACCAGATTTCCTTCCAAATGCATAATTACATTTTGAGGGCACAGTTGCCAAAAATGCAAACTGAACAAGTCCTAAAATAGAATGAGCAGCACAGTTAAGTATGCAAAGATTTTTTTTTCTCTGCTGAGTAGACAACTCTGCCTTAAAAACTATTCATTTCTTTGCCCAATACATAAACTTGCACCAAGATCTCTCAATGGATCAGGCTGACTACACATTTTTTTCTCACTCAACAGTGAATCACAGAAAGATGTTGAATCCTCAGAGGCACATTTTCTCAAGGGTACAAAATGATACCCCAATTATACATCTCAAACCAGACCACCCAAGTGATGTTGATGTCTTCTCTTAGATTTTGAGCCTGGGTAAATTTAACATTTCTGACCCAAATTATCTCCCAGGTGTCCAACAAAATTGGTTCCTGAATATTTTGTGCCCATTTTATCATGCAGTCTTTAACCAGTTCCGTTTCCGAATCCAATTCAATTAAAGTAGTGATGTTGATGTCTTGTTCCAGTGCCTGGGTACTGGGAGGATTGTAATGGGGAGAAACACATTCAAGCTCAATCCTGACAAGGCAAAGGGGCTGAGGATCTTTGGACCTCCTGACTCTGGAAACTTTCCATCTTGAGCCCTGGGTAAGGTAGCATTTCTCTATTTGAGACACATGCATTTTTTTTTCTGGGATTCCCAGATCCTTCTTAGAGAGCAGATGGTAGTTATGGTCAAGAAGGCCTTCATTCTGTATAATGGTTGTTCCTGTTCCTGGACTGCAAGGTCTCTAGATGATCATTCGTGCTCATTACCTCACAAGTGACGATTACAGTGAGTTTTACATGGGGCTGCCCTTGAACGTTACTCAGAAGCTACAGATGGTTCAAGTGTGCTGGCATGGGCAGTAATGAGTATGTCTGAGCCTGTCCATATCACACTGCAGCTCTGCAAGCTGCAATGATTGCCAGTCAGCTTTTAAGAACAATTTGTGGTGCTAGTTATCAATTATAAAGCCCTTTATGGCATAAGGCCTGGGGAGAGGCCACCTATCTCCAATACTTTTTGCCCAACATCGGTTTTATAGGATTAGGAAGTGTGGGTGTTGTCCAGGTCATTTTCATTAAATAATCCTTTAAATATTGTTTTTCTTTGTTTAAAATACATAATTCTTACGACAAGAGAGCCAGTTTGATATAGTGATTAAGGCATGATAGAAACTGGGAAACCACAACTTTTCATCCTGCCCAAGGCACAAAGCCAGTTAGAGCAGCAGCCCCCAACCTTTTGGGCACCAGAGACCAGTTCCATGGAGAACGTTTTTTCCATGGACTGGAAGGGGCATGGTTTTGTGTGCTGCCTGTATCCCAAGATGGGGCTTCACTTGTTTGCGCAGCCTGGATGCTGGCATGCTGTGGCCTGGTGCCAGTTCACAGAATGGGGGTTGGGGACCCCTGAGTTAGAGGACCTAGGCCTAGCCACCTTCTCTCAGCTCTGAGAAGGAGGCGATGGCAAAATTTTGCTAAGAAAACTGCAGGGATTTTTTTCAGGCAGTCCCAGAACTCAAAACTGACCTGAAGGCACCAAAAAAAGAGAAAAGAAATTCCTAGGACACATTATAAGAGAAAGAGAATTGTATCTGTAACTTTTAGTTATGGAGTTAGTTAAAATTAAAAATGTCCACGCATAATTATAAATTATGCCATATCTTGGACAAAAACATGAATCTATAGTTTAAAATCCATTTTACCCTAGAAATATTCAATGTCCATGAAGTCAGCAGAAGTGCAATTCAATGTAAAGAACATTTTTTTAATTAATGTTCTCCCATGTTAATTGTATGTCTGTCAAGCTATATCATGTCTGCATTAAGTCAGATATTCTCTCTTTCTGATGAAAAGAAGCTTGTGTTATTACTTTTAAATGATCTGACGTTATTCACACTTCCTTTTTCATTTACTTCAAAGTATGTCGGGGAAAATCCTAATGTAAATTCAGAATAGCTTAAACATTACAAAATAAAGCTATCATTTTAAAGACAAGCATCGGGGGAAGTAAGTCAACATCCAAAGATGTTTTATATTAAAAGATGTCAGTATTCTATCACTGAATATTGTGTATTAACATGGGGAGTACAGTACAGACAAGGTAACATCTGAAAGCTCTGGCAAAGCTACTGTATTCTAGTTTCTGGAATTAATTTCAGGCATTTTCTTGGTGAAAAGGGAGTTCAGAAAAAATAGCAGCAATTTAATGATCGCTCAAAAAGCAGATCCAGACAAGGCTTCACAGGCCCTGTTTGTAGCAAGCACATGATTAGTCTTATCCAACTTTTAACTTCCTTTTCTTTTTGCATGTGTTAAAGCACCAAACCTGGCTGGCTGATGTGTGGTTGACGACCCTTTCATTCTATTGGCACAAATTTTATCTTGCGAGACCTTGGTGCTCTCTGTGGTTGGCTGTTTTCGTGCTGATGTTTCATACCGGACTAGGTAACCACTTCAAAGAACAGTACAACCTGGAGCTACATGTTTTCTCCTCTTTTGGTATAAATTTTTATCTCCCTATTTCCGTGCCACTACCAAGTCCCAGATGCGTCTCGGGATTGAGGAAGAAATCCGCAAGAGAATCAGACAAGCTTCCTGCCAAGGACCAAGCACCCATACCACGCAGGCTAGATCCGCCAGCCTACTCTCATGATCTATTGTTAAGCACATTGATTTGTGCTTTAGATTGTAAGCCACCCTGAGTTTTCGGAGAAGGGCGGGATATAAATGGGATTAAAAAAACCTAGGGCCAGAGATGCAGAGGGGCGAGAAGCCTCAGCCACGCCTGGGGAGCGGGGGCGGGTAGAAAGGTGAAGACCATCAGGACCCGTAGGTGGATAAAAGGGCCTTCCAAGCCATCTGCTGCCTTGCTGGGAGAACCGTGGTGAGGGACTGCGAGTCTGGAAGAAAGGCGAGCCCGCTGATCAGGTCGCGGTAACAATCATGGCAGGAGCGGCGCTGCCAACCATCTGCAGACAGTTTAGCAAAACCGTCTGGAACAAATTAAAGCCGTCGATCCGGGAAGCGACCGGGGGGGGAGAAGCACGTGGCTAAATGGAATGGCGTCCGGCGGCTTTCTGGCTTTTCACAACTTCGCTCTCCTCCCGACCCTACGGAGCTTTGGTCTGAAGTCGCAGCGCAAGGCCGAAGGGGAGGGCTGCGGGTAGGCGCTGTGCCCGCTTGCCTGCACCTGAAAAGCAATCAGCTGCTTGCCGCCGCGCTCGTTGGCAAGCTCAGAAGGCTGGGCGGGCGTGGTATTTCTTCCATATACCTCCAGTCAAGAGCCCAGAGATAGAAAAGGGAAAGAGGTGGAGGTATGGGGTATAAATGCACCTTTAAAATGGGGTGTATGCCCGGTGTGTTTATCTGCAATGCAAAAACACGATGGTTTGCCTTTTTTAAGAATCTCATGTTAGTCCTAGGAACCGGGACATGGCATGAGCGCCACGCCTGTTTACACAGCTAGTACAGATGTTGAACTTCCATCAGAAGTGCCAAATGTAGTAACTGCACTGCAAGGTTTCTCAACTTCAGCATTTTTAAGAGGTGTGAACTTCCACTCCTAACTCACCCAGCAGTTCTGGGAGTTCACAGTCCACCCTCTTAAAGTTTCATGCTGAAAATGGATTACATTTCCACAAAAGGGATTTTAAAAAAAAATGGTGTCCCCATGATGGTGGCAAACCAAGCCACATTTGTTTCTGAATAGAGAAGCAAGGCAGGTCAAGCATCCTCCCAAGGTGGTTATTAAAAAGACTTTGTGTACCACAATAACAAATTGCTGTCATTTCCACAGCAACATTTACACTGTATGTCAATAGTAATTCCCTTTTTGAAGACCAGTTCAAGAGAACAAAAAAAAGCAGTGCAATAATAAGCAATGGGATGCTTACCTTTATATGGTCATACAGGAATGAACTCCATAACAATCTGCAGTCCCATCACCAACACAGCATAGAGTTATATTTTTTCCATTAACCTTTCTCTTAACTATATCAAGATTTTATGGAAGATCATTGTGTTTGAAGTAAAAATATCCCTAAATTGTACACAATCGAATTGTTCAATTTTAACATGAGAATTTAGCTTTAATTTATGAAATTTAATGATGCCAGTTGAGTGATATGAGATACATAAACACAAATAAAGAACAGTTGCTGGAATTGGGTCTGTCTAGTTTAATGAAAAGAAGAACTAGGAGTGACATGATAGCAGTGTTCTAATATCTCAGGGGTTGCCACAAAATTAAAATAGGAATAGAACAGAATAGAATAGAATAGAAGCTTGGAGGTCTTCTACTCCAACCCCCTGCTCAAGCCGGAGAACCTATACCATCTCAGACAAATGACTGTCTAGTCTCTTCTTTAAAATCTCCAGTGTTGGAGCACCCACGATTTCTGGAGGCAAGCTGTTCCAGTGGTTAATTGTCCTCACTGTCAGGAAGTTTCCAGGTTGCTTCTCTCTTTGATCAATTTCCAACCATTGTTTCTTCTCCTGCCCTCTTGTGCTTTGGGGAATAACGTGACCCCCTCTTCTTTGTGGCAGCCCCTCAAATAGTGGAACACTGCTATCATGTCTCCCCTATTTCTTCTTTTCTTTAGACTAGCCTAACCCAGGTCCTGCAGCCGTTCTTCATTTGTTTTAGTCTCCAGGCCTTTGATCATCTTAGTTGCACTTCTCTGAATTTTTTCCAAACTCTCAACATTTTTTTTTTGTGATATGGTGACCAAAACTGGCTGCAGTATTCCAGGTGTGGTCTTACTAGGGTTTTATAAAGCGGTACTAATACTTTGCGTGATCTTGATTCTGTATCTCTGTTTATACAATCCAGGATTGTATTAGCTTTTTTGGCTGCTGCTGCACACTGCTGGTTCATAGTAAAGTGATCGTCCACTAGGACTCCAAGGTTCCTCTCACAGTTGCTGTTTTTAAGCCAGGTCTTGCCTAATCTGTACTTGTACCTTTGGTTTTTCCTGCCTAAAAAACTTGGCTTTTCTCCACATTGAAACTCATTTTGTTGTATAGGGCCCATTGTTCAAGTTTGTCAAGATGTTTTTGGATCCTGAGTTTGTCTTCTGGGGTGTTGGATACTCCTGCCAGTTTAATGTTGTCTGCAGATTTGATGAGTTTTATTTATTTATTTATTATTGGGACTTATATGCCGCCCTATCTCCCGAAGGACTCAGGGCGGCTAACAACTATAAAATACAATAATACAAAAGTTAAAAAGAAATTAAATTAATAGCCCCAGTAGAATAAATAAAAATTAAAATTAAGTTAAAAATTAAAAAACATAATTAAAATCCCTGTCAGTCCAGGTCAGCCTGATGGAAAAGGAGTGTTTTGAGGCCGCGGCGAAAGGACCGGAGATCCGGGGCCATCCGAAGCTCAAGGGGGAGTTGATTCCATAGGGCTGGCACTCCCACAGAGAAGGCCCTCCCCCTGGGGGTCGCCAGCCGACATTGTCTAGCCGATGGCACCCTGAGGAGGCCCTCTCTGTGTGAGCGCACTGGGCGATGGGAAGTCATTCCTGGCAGCAGATGGTCCTGCAAGTATCCCAGGCCTAAGCCATGTAGGGCTTTAAAGGTAAGTACCAGCACCTACAATCTAAGTCATTGATGAAGATATTGAAGGGTACTGGTCCTAAGATGAAACCTGTGGTACCCCACTGCTTACTTCTCTTCATGTGGATGTAGTGCCATTAAGTATGGTTTGCCAGCCAGCTACAGATCCATCTGGTGGTGATGTTGTCTATTCCACCTTTGTCTAGCTTACCAAGGAGTACGTTGTGGTCTACTTTATCAAATACATTACTGAAATCTTAATATACTACATCCACCGTATTTCGCTGGTCTATTAGTTTAGTCACTTTATCGAAGAATGAAATAAGATTGGTTTGTCATGATCTGTTTTTAACAAACCCGTGCTGGCTATTAGTTATAACTTTGTTTGCTTCTAGTTGTTCGCAGATTTGTTTTTTGACTATCTTTTCTAGGATCTTCCCAGGTATTGATGTTAAACTGATTGGTCTGTAGTTTACTGGGTCTGGTTTTTCTTTTCTTTTTTCCCTTTCTTGAAGATGGTATCCTCAGGTACTTCCCCGGTGCTCCAGGATTTTTGAAAGATATGGTGTAATGGTTCTGAGATAACATGTGCCAGCTTCTTCAGAACTCTGGAATGTAGTCTGTCAGGCCCCGATGATTTATATTCATCAAGGTCAGATAGGTATTTTCTTACCATTTTCCTGCTTATTTTAATTTTTGTTTCTAATTTGTCTTTTGCAGTGCTCCAACACTGGAAGTTTTTAAGAAGAGATTGGATAACCATTTGTCTGAAATATATAGGGTTTCCTTCCTAAGCAGGGAGTTGGACTAGAAGACCTCGAAGGTCCCTTCCAGGTCTGTTATTCTATTCTAAGGTGAAACATACAAAACCAACACTTTAGGTGTACAATTTAATGAGAAAAATAACATGAGATTATTTTCACTTTTCTAAAGGATATAAGTACACTTTCAATTTTTGGTCTATGACTTTACTGGTAAGCCTAATAACAGTGGATAGCTGTGAACTAATTGATAATAAAAAAAGAGCAACTCTATTAAATGAAGCCTCTGAATACAGCTCAGAATTTAAGTATGTTAATAGTTGACTTGAATGCTTTGGATGGCCCTTTCATTTAAATTAAGGACAAAACTGCTCTATTGAAGATATCTGTACCGAATGTTTGAAGACTTTGATGAAGAAGAAAATAACTACAAAATGTCCTTTCATAAATGTATTTGGGAAAATAAGGTATTTTTGAGGCACATGTGGCCCACATGGAGCCTGTCGGGATCCTTTCCGGAGAACTGTAGAATGAAGAATGGGAAGAATCTGTAGCCCACTAACGATAACAGAGCTACCAGACACCAAAGCTAGAAATCCATGTGCCATTGATTATGACTTCCCAGTGTGAACAAGAAACATCTGGGACTAAAGTCAGGCTTTACAAAAAGGAAACACAGTAGAAAGACGGGATACAGGGTGGACTTTGCTAAGGATGGGATCTCACTTTCCTTTAAAGGCAAGGAGACTTTTCTTTTGTCTCATCACAGAATTGCATCTTATGTTAAAGCTTTCTCTGGCTTTGAAACTTTCAAATATATTGGGGGTAAGAACTTCCAGTTGTTTATTTTGATATTATTCTAGTTCAAAGAATCTAAATGTTGGAAAGAGGACATTTAGGCCATCAAATCATAAATGAATTAAAGCACCCTGTCAGGTAGTTGTTCTATTTGAATATACAATGTATTCACTATTAAACATTTTCCTATGAAATCTGATAAACAGATCGCAATATCCTGCCAGGCATGGTCTTCTCTGTTAAGAACATGATATATAGTTTCAATAGATATGCCTGTATTATGATAAAGTGTCATATGAAGTATCAAATATGTAATTGAAGTGTTTCTATTCATATTCATTGGACTCACTTATATATGGACAAAGCTGTAGTTTACGAAAATTCATTGTCAGTTCGTTCTAATGCCCCTGCAGAATCGTGGATAAGTTTATACAGTGTCTCATATTTTTTCAACTTCACATAAATATTTCTGAAAACTAATTTAAAGGATTTGTGATGCAATAAGATTTTCAAAAACAAAAAAAAAATATCAGGCCAACAATTTCTTTTTTACTTACCCAGAAATCTGACTCATGGTTAGAAGAAGCAAGAGGGATTGTACTGAAATGTTTGAGGAACAGGGTAACTGAAAAAATTTGAAATGAAAGATAGTCCTCAGGGATGTTTCCTGACGTCAGAATGACTAAACTGATTTCATTGGGAATTATGTACAAATACCCAAATCAGTTTGTGATTTAACATACAATAGTAATACGTTTGATGGTTTTTTTAAAAATAAAAAACTACTATGACCAGACAAATCAATTATGTACTGTTGTTGCTAGAGATTTTGGCAAGATATCTAGCTTGTGTAATATTTTGGATTTATAAACTACCTAAGTGGGAATATGACTGCTCAAAGCAAATAAGGTAGGAGGTTGATAAATGGGTTGTACTCCTGTTAAGTCCTTCATGCAAATAGAGGGATAGCATGAACTAGATCAGGGGTAGGCAACCTCGGCTCTTTTATGACTCATAGACTTCAACTCCCAGAATTCCTGAGTTAGCTATGCTGACTCAGGAATTCTGGGAATTGAAGTCCATGAGTCATAAAAGAGCCGAGGTTGCCTACCCCTCAACTAGATGGATAAGGGGCCCTGAAAGGATTGATCATTGGTGTTCATCTCAGCTTCAGGTGCAGATATGAAGCTGTTCATCACTGGAACAGCTGTTAATCGCTTTTTCCAGCTTGTCTCGGGGAAGTAGTCTTGATGTGGTTGTCAGCCTTTCTATATGGTCTGGTCCTGTTCCTTCAGGTTCTCCATGGCATGTTGATATTTGTTTACCATATCTACCATATCTTGAAATATTCTTTCTCTGTGTGTGTGTTTTATTCTTTAGAATCTTCCTTGATCATCATTCATAATGTTTTGGACATGTTTGTGTTAGCCAGGCATTTCCTTGGCTGCAAGCAACATGGCCCACAGAGACGTGAATGGTTATTAGATCCTGATGGTGGGAATTTGTTTTACTTTCAAAGGTTAGACAATATGCACATATCTGGTTGTGTTTATTTTCTTTGATTAAGATCAGATGCCAAGTTAATGGGTACCAAATGCAACAAGAAGTCATATTTACTTCCTGTTTACATGTTTCTTTTTAATATAAATTGCAGACAGTAACTTTGAAACATGGTAATGACAGCTATGAGTATGGCCTCTACAATGTCGGATGCTTTCCCATCTGGTTTTGACATGTCTGTTATATATTAACTGAATCATTGCTACATTCAGAACCCGTCCCAAAAACTATCCTGATTTTTATATTTGTTTTCCTCAAAACTCTTTCACTGAAAAAGTATTTGAGAATACGTGTTGTGGGATTTTTGCATATTATTATTTTATGGTTCCTCACAGTCAGATGCTTAGACTGGAATTGGCATTTTTATCCACCTATCAAGTCCCAAGGGCCTGTTGTTATTTGATGGTATTAAAGGTATCATCCCAAGTAAAAACTGCCTTTTGCAATTGACTGATGGGGATTTTGTCAATGGCGATGATGTTCAGGTAGTGCTCCAGTTGTTTTAGGTTTGCATCTAAAGCACCTATTACTATTGCTTTGCTTTATTTTGCTACAGTCATTCTACTTCTATTTGAGGTCTTTGTATTTTCTTATCTTCTCCAGTTCTTTCTTTTCTGTCCTGCTGCTCCAGGTACTGCCAGCTCCATCTAGACTTTTGTGTCTTTCTTATTGACAAATTGTTAAATCTGGGGTGTTATGTGACAGGTGCTTGTCTGAAGCACTTTAGCTTCTTCATTTTCTATTTACTTTCTCTGTTTTGTAGTCCAACCAGTTCTTGTAGGCAGGCAAATGGTATTTCTTGCAGATATTCCAGTGTACCATTATACTCTCTTCATGCATTATATATTTCCTTCACAAACACACATACACACACACACTATATACATATACGTATATGTATACGTATACATATACATATACATTAACCCAAGACCATCCACAGGCAGTGGTCACAGTAGTGACAGCTCATATTTGTGTAAATTTTTTGGATTGCTAACAAAGAATTAAAGAGAGACCGATATGCATTTCAAACTTATTTGTTCTCATCAGTCAGCCATACCCTTCTGAGATTCGAACCTGGGCTGATTGCACATTAGGCAATTGTTTTAACCCCTAGGCCACAGGCTCTCGCTCTCTCTTTGTTAGCTGAGAAGCAAGGGAGATATGTGTTAAATGTTTGTTAAGTATTTAGATTACCTTGCTAGGCCCCAAACATGGGACAAATCTTATTTCCTGTTTCAGCCTAACCCAAGGCCATCCACAGGCAATGGTCACAGTAGTGACAGTTCATATTTGTGTAAATTTTTTGGATTGCTAACAAAGAGAGAGAGCCTGTGGCCTAGGGGTTAAAACAATTGCCTAATGTGCAATCAGCCCAGGTTCGAATCTCAGAAGGGTGTGGCTGACTGATGAGAACAAATAAGTTTGAAATGCATATCAGTCTCCCTTTAATTCTTTGTTAGCAATCTTTGTTAGATATATATATATATATATATATATATATATATATATATATATATATATATATATATATATATATATATATAATTTCACACTATATTATATGAAAATGGGACACTTATCATTAAGCCTTAAATACTTATTTATTAAAGTAAGTATAGCTATAGACCAGGCATGTCAAACTCGCAACATCACATGATGTTGCACAATGTATCACGGCTTTTCCCCATTGCTGGCAATGGGGTGAGTGCAGTTTCAGTGTGACGCATCCGGCCCAGAGGCCAACAGTTTGACATGTCTGCTATAGACCAAAAAAAGAAAAACAAAAGGAAAGAAATAAAAACAATGTTAAGTTACAACATATTGAGGGTAAAAAGCCTACTCGTAGCAGGAATTAAGCATATCTGTCCAGCATTCAGAGCCAACAGTTTCTGTCTGCCATTATTGTACTAACAAATTCTGTTAGTACAAAATTCTGCTGTTACTGTAAAAACAAATTCTTACCATCTTCTTAGAAAGCCCTAAAAGTGATTTTCCAAAAGGTAATTGGACTTTCTTGGATTTTTTTCTTGAAAATATTTCACTTCTCATCCAAGAAGCTTCTTCAGAGAACTAGAGTCTGGGGGGGGGGGGTTTATAAAAAAATCAGCATTCTACCAGCCAGTTAACTTTTAAAGATAAAAAGCAAAGAAAAGCAGAAACTTAAAAAACAAGTTAAAATCCAGGCATGGTTAAGAAAATGAACTGCTGAGAAGATGGATGACTGGTGACTTTCTGACCACTCCCACAGGGAACTGAAGTCTTCAAGATTCCTCCTCCCAGGTGGGTTCATTGTCGTCTGAAAGCCATCTTGGATCATCCAAAAGTTGTCTTGGGCCAAATCAGCTTTGGCAGCAAAATCAGCAGTTCATCAGCGCTGCTAGACAGAAAAAATCCCTTACCATTCAGCAGCCATCATGGGGAGGAGTCATGTAACCACATTTTATAACTATTTTGCAAAAACCTGGCAGTAACAGGACAGGCTCCACTAGTTATATGCTGATGACTATCTGCAACTCTGATGGAATTGAGTGATTATTTGATTTGTATGTTTTTATGTATTTGATTGCTATAAGTTGTTGGGAGTCTTTGCAATTGTTATGCATTTACACAAGAACAATTTTCATCAGCTTCCCGTTTAATGTTCTGCACAACCAAATATAAACTTCTGTAAAGAATCATTAACATGCAAACACTATCCCGAAGAATCCTTGAAGCAAAGGCATAAAGAAAGCCTCTGTGATAACTCTCCCAGATGTGTCTCCAGATACCTCTCCAGATATCAGTTCAAAGGAGGATGAACCAGTCCCAGGCACATCAAGATGGGAGTTGATCAGTGACTCTGAGCAGTCAGCTGAGAGTCATTTAGCTGAAGCACAGCTGCAGCAGAACAGCCTTCAGGCTTCAGGTGGAGAAAGCACACAGCTACAATTGATTAGTGATGAGGAGGAACTGCTTCTGCACCTGATCTGAGAACACAGGGTAGAAAAAAGGCAGGAACAGCGAAGGTCAGCCAAATGACTTGCAAGGAAGCAGCCTTATCTCTTTTGATGGGCTGCACCAAAAACTGACTATTTAGCACAGCAAACAGATAGAGACAAGGCTGGAACAATATGTTCATTTCCTAGCTGTGTGGTTCCTGGTCATTGTGATTCCTGCCTTGGTTTGGATTGAAACCATGCCTTGACTTTGGATCATGCCTTGGGAACTCTGGATTTTTCTGGCCTTGTGAATCCACTTGTGTTGTGGATTTAATTTTGCTTGGTGGATTTGTCTTGATTGGGAAGTTTTCAAGTGGATTCATTTGCCATTGCTCTATGGACTAATATTGATCTGCTTTTGGCTGGATTTAATTGGGACAGTTCTGGAGTTTTGGTGAAGGGAATTGCTGGGGAACATTAATAAACCTACTAATTACATGTGTGCATGAGTGAGAGGGACAGCAGTCTCAATTTATGGAGAAAAGTTGCTGCTGTTTCCGTTTTTTCCTTCTTTTCCTTGAGAAGGAAAGCATACAGTAATTGTGAGTTTTAGACTAATGGAACTTTCAACCTATGGATTCTGGTGCTGTGGATAATCAGTCACAAGCAATAGCAACATATGCTACTTTCTGAAATGCCAGAGGAAGAATCTCCAATTAGAATGGCGGCCATTTGCACATCAGCTAAACTGCTAACTGGAACACATAAAATAACTAAGCTCATTGTGTAGGCAAAAATCAACAAAATGCAGAAATGGGAAGGGATCTTTCTGAGTCTCAGGGAAAGAAGAAATAAAAATATTTATATTTCATCCTTTTAAAGAGCAAATAGTCTTTTCTTCTCATGTTAATATGGTATTTCTGTCATCTGCCTCAAACTTACTTTGCTTAGAGAACTGACAAAGATATTTGGCCTCTGGGAGGCTGTCTGAAAACCTGTGTCCTGAGGAAAAAAGTAGCTCTTTTGAGAAACTATAAAGTAACATTGTGGAGATAAATGGTTGACATGACTGAGTTAAATTTTATGGAGCAGATGTTGTATCTTAGGGATTCATAGCAACATACAGTTTATTAGGTATCAACCCCTTTGATAAGTGGGTATTCTTAATAAGCGTAACTGATAATTTGCACTTAAAAATCTACATTAGAATAATGTTATAGTATTGTTTGTTTCAGTGTGCCAAACAGCATTCCTCTGACACTTGTTTGCAAAAGCATTAAAATTCAAGGCTATTACTTATTTTGGGATAAGCGATTGATAAATCATATCAATTTAGTTAATCATTCAATATTATAACAACAAAAGTAAGCTGGAGATAGACAACATTCTCTCCTTGATTTGCAGGCAATGAAACTGGCTGGACTAGTGTTCTGAATTACTACAGGAGAAGGAAAAATTCATCAGTAATTTTCTCAAGGGGATAATTTCCTCTTTGTAATGATACCAGGACTGCTACTGAGTCTTCTTTCATAAACTCTTTCCTTAGGATATCCTAGAAGTGTGGAAAACATAAAAACTGCCAACCTGAAAAAAATGAAACGCAAGACAGCTTCTTATATCACTTGTTTCTTAACTAAAAAGTACAATGACACAATATTCCATCCATAATAAATGCCTATCTCAAAAGGCTTCTACAGCTCTTTTCTATGTCTACAACTAATGTAAGCAAATCCACTTCTCCAATTCTAAAGTCTTTCACACATTACTTAATAATCCTTTGGGTTCAACTGCACTGTGGAACAAGTTTCCTTCATTAGAAAGTTATCTGTATTGAATGTCTACCTGTTTTATTTCCCTGTTGGCTTTGATAATAATTCCACTTAATTTAATTTAATTTTAATTTAATAACATTTATATACCGCCCTTCTCCCTAAGGACTCAGGGCGGTTCACAGGGCAGAATAAAATAGCAAATACAAACATTAAAAAAGATTAAACAATTGCCCTAGTTAAAAACAATGGAAATACAATGCTAAAAACCCCAAGAAAAATTAAAAGACCAAAGATAAAACAACCCCAGCAATCCCCATCAGGCTAGGCCAGCTTGTACAAACAGAAATGTCTTAAGATCGCGGCGAAAGGAGCGAAGATCGGGCGCCATCCGGAGCTCTACCGGTAGCTGATTCCACAGCTCCGGAGCGCCCACAGAGAAGGATCTCCCCCTGGGGGCCACCAATCGACATTCTCTGATCGGTGGCACCCTGAGGAGGCCCTCTCTGTGGGAACGCACAGGGCGCAGGGAGCTTGATGCCGGCAGCAGATGTTCCCTGAGGTACTCCGGCCCCATGCCATGGAGTGCTTTGAACACTGTTACCAGTACCTTGAATCTCACCCGGAAGACAACTGGCAACCAATGCAGCTCACGGAGCAGAGGTGTAACGTGGGAGTATCGGGAGACTCCCAACACCACTCTCGCGGCTGCATTCTGTACCAGTTGGAGCTTCCGGGTGGTCCTCAAGGGCAGCCCCATGTAGAGAGCGTTGCAGTAGTCCAGACGAGAGGACACGAGCGCATGAGTGACCGTGCATAGATCATCCCGGCTAAGATAGGGCCGCAACTGATGCACCAGGCGAACCTGTGCGAAGGCCCCCCTAGTCACAGCTCCTATATGGTCTTCCAAGGTGAGCCGTGAATCTAGGAGGACCCCCAAGTTGCGAGCCCTATCTACGGGGGGTAATAGTTCACCCCCCATAGCCAGAGGTGGAATGTCCGAATAAACCCGGGATGAAGGTATGCAAAGCCACTCAGTCTTGTCGGGGTTGAGCTGGAGTCTGTTCCTCCCCATCCAGACCCGAACCGCCTCCAGGCAACGGGACATCACGTTGAGGGCATCACTGGGGTGGTTTGGGGTCGAAAAGAAAAGTTGGGTATCATCAGCATACTGATGATACCCAACTCCAAAGCCACGAATGATCTCACCCAGCGGCTTCATGTAGATGTTGAACAGGAGAGGCGAGAGGACCGACCCCTGAGGAACTCCACAAATGAGAGACCTCGCGGTCGACCTCTGCCCCCCTGCCAACACCGACTGCGAACGTCCCAAGAGATAGGAGGAGAACCACTGTAAAACCGTGCCTCCCACTCCCAATCCCCTGAGACGCCGCAGCAAGATACCATGGTCGATGGTATCGAAAGCCGCCGAGAGGTCTAATAGGACTAGGACAGAGGAATGCCCCCTGTCCCGAGCCCTCCAGAGATCATTCACCAGCGCGACCAATGCCGTCTCCGTGCTGTGCCCGGGCCTGAAACCCGATTGGTACGGGTCTAGATAATCCGCTTCATCCAGGACCAGAGGGAGCTGATGCGCCACCACACTCTCAACAACTTAGCAAATGGAAGAGAGACATTATCGATGATTTAAACCAGTCTTGTAGTATAGTGTGTCAGCCCAAACTGGGGAGACCTTGATTCACACCAAGTTTTTTGTGAGGATAAAGGAGTTGCAACTATATATTTTGCCTTGAATGTTTTATAAAATGAATGAGATGGGACTTAAATACATTTTTCATCTTTTAAACTTAGAGATAAGGAAAGAAATCGCCCATAATTTTTTATTATCTCCCTGGCATTTTTTAAAGTGCAAAAAACAATGCAAAAATATTTGGCAGGTTATGGCTGAGCATACTCTTGTCAAAAGAAGTGTCAGCAAGAAGCTGCTACTTTTGTCAAAATGAAATTGTGCCACACTTCGGGCTATGTGTGCTACATTACAGCACACCTAGAAAAGGAGCAGGCCTAGTCTCACAATGCTACAGTGCTCCTTAGTCAATTTAACTTTCTCCTTCCTCAATCTAACTCTCTTGCTTTCCCCAGCAGATATATATTTACACACACATACATACACATACATACATGCACACCATATATACGTATGAATAAACAAACCCCATGGTTTTGTTATGTCCATTTCACTTTTTGTGAAATATAGATTGCATCTGTGGGCTTAGTCCATAATAGCATTCCAGCTAAACCTCAGTAACACAATGTTCTAAGACAAGCTATAGATTGTTTTCAGTTTCTAGTTTGTCCATGTTACCATTGTGGTTTATTAGGATAATTGTGTAATCTCAGCCAACTCTGCTTTACTCAATGACCCATGTTAAAATGAAGGATGGCAGAACACACACTACAAATCAGCCAGTAATCTGTTACTGAATGTCCAAATAACATTTAATATATTTTAGGTACAAAAGACTATGTCAATAATAGCTAAATATTACTTTGCTCTCTTTAAAAATGATCTCTCATTTCTACTCTAATTAGACTTGTTCTACCTCTATGAATTAAAACAAAAGAAGCAGTTAAGACTCAGATCCTATGGGAGGGGACGGGAAGGTTTCTGGTTGTTATTGTTTGAGTTTATGCCCACCTGTAATTTAACTGACCCTTCAAGAATGCCAGTTTAGAAAATGAACCCCATGTTCTGCAAACATCATCAGTGTAAACAACTGACATAATCAAATACAATATGAGGCAATTTAAGTGTGACTGCCTGGAGCTCTACATTCTTGGCACATTGACTGATCATAACCATAATAAGGGCTAGCAGGGGGTAAATGTTGAACTGCCCATAGTTGAATTTTCAGTTAACTTGCCTTTATACCATACAAATTTTGTGGGGTTCTAGCTATAATTTCTTCAGCAAGTTGGCATTTTTGTTTTTGCTAACCCTTCCCATTATGCCTGCAGAACTCTGGATGGTTTTCAAAAATATGGGATGTTGGTGGAAGACTACAATTGGGGGATTGGCAGAAATTGGACACATCACCTTATGCACTTTTTATTAGTAGCAGCTGTTACTAATTATAGTTCCATAATGAAAAATGATGTGAGAAGCTCAACAATTCTTGAATCAGCTTCAGAAGAATAACAAAGTTTCTGATATGGACAATAGTTCAGATTATCTCATGTCCAGTCTGGATTACGTTACAGCTCTAATTATATCTGTTGTTGTTGTTGTTGTTGTTAGCTGCAAAGCCGTGTCCGACCCATCGCGACCCTATGGACAACCTTCCTCCAGGCCTTCCTGTCCTCTACCATCTTCTGGAGTCCATTTAAGCTCACGCCTACTGCTTCAGTGACTCCATACAGCCACCTCATTCTCTTTCGTCCCATTCTTCTATTGCCCTCAATCTTTCGCAGCATTAGGCTCTTCTCCAGTGAGTCCTTCCTTCTCATTAGGTGGCCAAAGTATTTGAGTTTTAGCTTCAGGATCTGGCCTTCTAAAGAGCAGTCACGGTTGATCTCCTCTAGGACTGACCAGTTTGATCGCCTTGCAGTCCAAGGGACTCGCAGGAGTCTTCTCCAGCACCATAGTTCAAAGGCCTCAATTCTTTGGCGCTCAGCCTTTTTTATGGTCCAGCTTTCACTGCCATACATTGCAACTGGGAAGACCATAGCCTTGACTATACGCACTTTTGTTGACAGGGTGATGTCTCTGCTTTTTAGTGTGCTGTCTAGATTTGCCATGGCTTTCCTCCCCAGGAGCAAGCGTCTTTTAATTTCTTGGCTACAGTCCCCATCTGCAGTGATCTTGGAGCCCAGGAAAATAAAATCTGTCACTACCTCCATTTCTTCCCCATCTATTTGCCAGGAATTGAGAGGGCCGGATGCCACGATCTTGGTTTTCTTAATGTTAAGTTTCAACCCAACTTTTGCACTCTTCTTCTTCACCCGCAACAAGAGGCTCTTTAGTTCTTCTTCACTTTCTGCCATTAGAGTGGTATCATCTGCATATCTTAGGTTGTTGATATTTCTTCCGGCAATCTTAATTCCAACTTTTGATTCATCTAGCCCTGCCTTTCTCATGATGTGAACTGCATATAAGTTAAATAGGCAGGGCGAAAGTATACAGCCTTGCCGGACTCCTTCCCCAATTTTGAACCAATCAGTGGTTCCGTGTCCAGTTCTCACTGTTGCTTCTTGGCCCGCATATAGGTTTCTCAAGAGACAAATAAGATGGTCTGGTACACCCATCTCTTTAAGAACTTGCCACAGTTTGTTATGATCCACACAATCAAAGGCTTTAGCATAGTCAATGAAGCAGAAGTAGATGTTTTTCTGGAACTCTCTAGCTTTCTCCATGATCCAGCGTATGTTGGCAATTTGATCTCTAGTTCCTCTGCCTCTTCGAAATCCTGCCTGTACTTCTGGTAGTTCTCGATCCACATACTGCTGGAGTCTAGCTTGTAGGATTTTAAGCATAACTTTACTAGCGTGAGAAATGAGTGCAATGGTGTGATAGTTTGAAAATTCTTTGGCACTGCCTTTCTTTGGAATTGGAATGTAAACTGATCTTTTCCAATTCTGTGGCCACTGTTGAGTTTTCCAAATTTGCTGGCAAATTGAGTGTAGCACTTTTACTGCATCGTCTTTTAAGATTTTGAATAGCTCAGCTAGAATACTGTCACCTCCACTAGCTTTGTTGTTGCTCAGTTTTTCTAAGGCCCACTTCACTTCACATTCTAGGATGTCTGGCTCGAGGTCAGTGACCACCTCATTGTGATTATCAGGGACATTAAGCTCATTCTTGTATAGTTCTTCTGTGTAATTTTGCCACCTTAATCTCTTCTGCCTCTGTTAGGTCCCTGCCATTTTGGTCCTTTATCATGCCCATTTTTGCATGAAATGTTCCCTTCATCTCTCCAATTTTCTTGAAAAGATCTCTGGTCCTCCCTATTCTATTGTTTTCTTCTATTTCTTTGCACTGTTCATTTAAGAAGGCATTCTTATCTCTTCTAGCTATTCTCTGGAATTCTGCATTCAATTGGGAGTATCTTTCTTTTTCTCCCTTGCCTTTCGCTTCCCTCCTTTCCTCAGCTATTTGCAAAGCTTCCTCAGACAGCCATTTTGCTTTCTTGCATTTCTTTTTCTTTGGGATGGTTTTAGTTGCTACCTCTTGTACAATGTTGCGAACCTCTGTCCATAGTTCTTCAGGCACTCTATCAGATCTAATTCCTTAAATCTATTTGTCACCTCTACTGTATATTCAACAGGGATATGATTTAATTCATACCTGAGTGGCCTAGTGCTTTTCCCTACTTTCTTCAGTTTAAGCCTAAACTTTGCAATGAGAAGCTCATGGTCTGGGCCATAGTCAGCTTCTGGTCTTGTTTTTACTGACTGTATAGAGCTTCTTCATCTTTGGCTGCAGAGCACATAGTCAATCTGATTTCTGTGTTGACCGTCTGGTGATGTCCATGTGTAGAGCCATCTCTTGGGTTGTTGGAAAAGAGTGTTTGCTATGACCATCATATTCTCTTGACAAAATTCTATCAGCCTGTGCCCTGCTTCATTTTGTACTCCAAGGCCAAACTTGCCTGTTATTCCGCTTATCTTTTGGCTTCCTACTTTAGCATTCCAATCCCCCATGATTATAAGGACATCATTTTTTGGTGTTAGTTCTATAAGGTGCTGTAGGGCTTCATAGAACTGGTCAATTTCATCCTCTTCAGCACTGGTGGTTGGGGCATAGACTTGGACTACTCTGATATTGAATGGTTTGCCTTGGATTCGAACTGAGATCATTCTGTCATTTTGAGGATTGTATCCCAGTATTGCTTTTCCTATTCTTTTATTGACTATGAAGGCTACTCCATTTCTTCTGAGGGATTCTTGCCCGCAGTAGTATACCTGATGGTCATCTGAATTAAATTCACCCATTCCTGTCCATTTTAGTTCGCTGATACCTAAGATGTCGATGTTCAGTCTTGTCATCTCTTGTTTGACCACGTCCAGCTTTCCTTGATTCATGGATCTTACATTCCAGGTTCCTATGGAGAAAAATTCTTTACAGCATCGGACTTTCCTTTCAACACCAGACACATCCACAGCTGAGTGTCCTTTTGGCTTTGGCCCAGTCGCTTCATTCTTTCTGGCGCTACTAGTACTAGCCCTCTGCTCTTCCCCAGTAGCATACTGGACGCCTTCCGACCTGAGGGGCTCATCTTCCAGCATCGTATCATTTTGCCTTTTGGTACTGTCCATAGGGTTTTCATGGCAAAGATACTGGAGTGGGTTGCCATTTCCTTCTCCAGGGGATCACGTTTTGTCAGAACTCTCTGCTATGACCTTTCCGTCTTGGGTGGCCCTGCACGGCATAGCTCATAGCTTCATTGAATTACGCAAGCCCCTTCGCCACGACAAGGCAGTAATCCATGAAGGGGAATTATATCTGTACTGGAGTTTCATTCTTTCCCTGAAAGACCCCTTCCTCTGCTATTGGAATTGTAACAAGACAAACTGAAGGTTTGGAAAGAAGAAGCATAATGGGTAGTGTGGCTTCAGTTTCTGAACCCTTCCTTATCTACATACCTTAGTGCAGGGTTTCCCACTATCAGCAACTTTAAAATGTGTGCACTTCAACTTCCGGAATACTGGATGGGCAATTTTGGGAGTTGGAATCCACATATCTTAAAGCTGATGAAGTTGAGAATCACTGCCTTAATGGAATCCAGATTGGATTATGACATAAAAATAACAGTGCACAATGCTTTTTCCTCTTACCCTTCTCTTTTGTATTTTGCTGGTCTTTTTCAGAATGCTGAAGAGCAGAAAAGCCATGGCCTGAGGATAATGCAAGGCCCAGAATTTTGAGTCAGGAGGAAAATTGAATGGGCTAGTCCTCCACACCCAGTATAGAAATATTTTCCATTGATTGGATTTTAATCAACATTATACCACTAGTTTTATAAGTCACACAAACTATTTTCAAAACAGGAAACAGAAATCTTTCAGTTCATTGCTGTTGAACCCTTTCTTATGGACTGTCTTTAACTGAACTTCATCTTTGTTAGCTTCAGCCTAAAAAAAATCCAGTCTAAAAGATTTAATTGTTGAACACCTGCAGGTTCTTTGGAACCACTGCCCCCACCCCTTGCTGATGAGAAGTAATACAGCCCAATGGGAGACCATACAATAACATTTAACTAAATGAAGAGACTACTAAATGAGGCATCTCAAGCAAATGTTTTCGTGAAGGCATTTTTCAGGTTTACCTAAGGGTTGAGAAAAAAGTACTTTTGTCTTGACTGCACACAGAAAATGTTGATGTATACATTTATTTAGTTTTATATTTTCTGCATACTCACCATATCTGATCATAAGGGTAGATCAAAAGCATCTCCTGTTTCAAACAAACCATGGTTTCATTCAAACTTAAAGCTAACTACAAGGTTTGATTACTTTTTCAGTTTTTGTACTAAAGAGGTCTTTTTTTAATTGAAAAGTTTTACAAAATTTTAATAATAACCCCCCCCTTCCCTCCCCCCCCCCGGACTTCCCAAAGCAGAATACAGGGTATTACATATAGCAATCTTATGCAAACATATGCTAAATATCTATTACAACGTTAACAAACCTTCCACCCTTTAACTCCCTTATAACAAAACTAAAGTAATTATAATAACACTTCTATCATTGTTAAAAATTATTCATATGCTATTTGAAACTTTTTAGTCCCATATTTGTTCTGAATATAATCAATCCATCTTTTCCATTCCAAAATATATTTTTCTTGTGACTATTCTTTCAAATATGCTGAAACTTTTGCCATTTCAGCTACGTCCATTACTTTAGTATCCATTGTTCTATTGTAGGTAAATCTTCTTTCTTCCAATGTTGCGCCACCAACAGTCTGGCTGCCGTTATTAAGTGTAACATTAATTTAGTTTCTATAACAGTACAATCCGAAATAATCCCCAATAAGAATAGCTGCGGAGTAAATCTTATTTTTTTCTTAAAAACTTTTTGAAAAATCCACCATATTTTTATCCAAAAGGCTTTAACATTTTTACATGTCCACCATATATTTATTTTTATTTATTTTAATTCCATTTATATCCCGCCCTTCTCCAAAGACTCAGGGCGGCTTACAAGCTTAGCAGTAGCCTTCATTCTATGTATATGCCTGCTTATTAGGGCTTTCACACACACCCCAAGCGGCATTATTACAAAGTCAGCTTAATTGCCCCCAACAATCTGGGTCCTCATTTTACCTACCTCGGAAGGATGGAAGGCTGAGTCAACCTTGAGCCTGGTGGGATGCGAACCTGCACTAATTGCAGGCAGCTGGTGTTACTTAAGGAGGCATTAGCCCATTGCTCCACCAAGGCTCTTATATGATAATATATGATAATAAGTTGCCTCTTCACTACCACATCTCCAACACTTAGGTGGTTGATTTGGATACATACATGCTAACTTTTTAGGATCTAAATGCCATCTATAAAACATCTGGTAAAAATTCTCTCCTTAGGTTTTGTGCTTGTGTAAATTTTACATTTCTAACCCAATTTTTTCCCCAAGTATCCATCATTATGGGCTCTTGAATATTCTGAGCCCATTTTATCATACAATCTTTAACTCCGATTCTGAATCAATCTCTATAAGAGCATTATATAACCTTTTTATATGCGATTGACTTTGATCTCTAATTTGCTTTATCAAATTTTCATCAACTTTTATTATACCAATTTTCTGATCTTCTATCCATCTAACCTGTAATTGTATAAACTGAAACCAAGTCTGTACTATCTTTTCTTCCTTTAAAACATTTAAAGGTTTCAGTTTCAAAATATTCCCTTCCATCCTAAGAAGTTCTTTATAAGTAATCACATCTTGTTTCTGCTCCACATTTATATTTCCTATTGCATGTCTAGGTATTGCCCATATAGGTATTTTATTATTTAATATATATTGGTACTTTTTCCAAACTCGGAGCAAAGCGTTCCTTAAGATATGAGTCTTAAAAATATTATCCACCTTTTTGTCATAAAATAAATACGCATGCCATCCATACAATAAATCATATCCCTCAATATTCAATATTCTTTCATCCATTAAGTTAAACCAATCACTAATTGTTGATAACACAACTGCATCATAATATAACCTCAAATTGGGCATCTTCAAACCCCCTCTCTCACATGCATCTTGCATTATTTTAAGCTTTACTCTCGGTCTTTTCCCTGCCCAGATAAATTTATTAATACCTTTTTGCCACTCATTTAAATTTGCATCTTTCTTAAGTATTGGTATCATTTGGAACAAAAATAAAAATTTTGGTAAGACATTCATCTTCACGGCTGCTATTCTCCCCAACCAAGACAATTGTAATTTTTTCCAACTATCAATCTCCTTTTGTACTTTTTGCCATAACAATTCATAATTGTTTTTATATAATTTCACATTCGATGCTGTGATATATACCAAGTATTTAACCTTTTTTACTATTTCAAATCCTGTTGATTTTTCTAATGCTTCTCTTTGTTTTATAGTCATATTTTTAATATTTTAGTTTTTTGCTTATTAACTTTAAATCCAGAAACTTGTCCATATTGTATTATCACATCCAATAATTCTAAAACCAATTGAGTAGGTTGACTTAAAGTAACAACCAAGTCATCTGCAAACACTCTCAACCTATAATCTTGATGCCTAATTTTAATTCCCTTTATCTTATTTGATTCATGTATTTTAATCAATATCTCCAGTGTTAGAACAAACAACAATGGTGATAAAGGGCATCCCTGCCTTGTTCCTTTTTCAATTTTACAAATTTCTGTTAAATTACCATTAACAATTATTTGTGCCGTTTGTTTTTGATATATTGCTTTAATAGCCTGTAAAAAATAATCCCCAAATTCCATCTTTTCTATTACTTTCAATAAAAATTGCCAATTCAATTGATCAAAAGCCTTCTCTGCATCTAAAAATATCAATGCAGCAGAGACTTGGTTGTTTTTTTCCAAATATTCCAATAAATTAACAATTTATCTTACATTGTACTTCATTTGTCTGCCAGTTATAAACCCCGACTGATCATTATGTATCACTTGTTGCATTATATTCATTATTCTATTTGCCAATACTTTAGCAAATATAATCAGTGTTTAAAAGAGATATTGGTCTATAATTCTTTGGTTGACTAAGATCTTGATCCTCCTTTGGAATCAATGTTATGAAAGCTGTTCTCCATAATGGGGGCACTACTCCCCCAAGTTGAATTGTTCTAAATAAGTCCTTCAAAGGCTCCACCATTTCTGACTGCAAATTTTTATAATAACTAGCTGTCAATCCATCTGTCCCTGGTGATTTACCCAATTTCAACTGTTTAATTGCTAAAACAATCTCTTCAGAAGTTATTAACTGATTCATTCCATCCCGCTGCTCTTGAGTAACCTTAGGAATATTCACCTCTTGTAAATATTTATCTATATCTATACTTTGAATTGTATCACTTGCATATAATTTAGAATAAAATTCTGAAAATACCTTTCTGATAATATCTTGTTGATAAACCTTTTTACCTTTATATTCTATTTTCTCTATCGTCCAAGACTTTTCTTTTTTCCTTAACAAGTAAGCTAACCATCTACCTGGCTTATTAACATTATAAAAAGTATTATGTTTAGTGTATCGTATGTTGGTTGCCACCTGGTCTGCCATCAACATATTAAACTGCCCTTTCAATAAGTTAATTGTTTCTTTCACTTTCTTATCAGCTGGGTTCAAGATAAGTAACCTCTCCTTCATCTTTATTTCCTCTTCTAACTCCTTTTGCTTTTGTTCCTTTTTATGTCTATACTTGTTATTCAAATGTATTAGGACTCCTCTCATATAAGCTTTACTTGCATCCCAAACCATTTCAATCGAGGTGCCCTTATGCATATTCATTACAAAAAATTCTCTCATTTGTTTTCTACATTCATTCACAATTTCCTCATATCTAAACAAATTTTCATTTAATCTCCAAGATCTTCTATCCCTTTTCTCTTGAACCAGTTCCTTCCACACTGGACTATGATCTGTTAATGTTCTTGGGCATATCTTAATTTTCTTCACCCTAGAAAAAAAAATCATTGGTAATTAGTATAAAATCAATCCTTGAAAAAGATTGGTGCCTATCTGAAAAAAATGTAAAATCCCTCTCTTTCATATTTCGCTCTCTCCAAATGTCTCTCAATTGCAGGTCATCCATAAGCTCAAAAAAAGTTCTAGGCAGTTTCGCACAGTTTGATATTCCATTAGAAGACCTTCTTTTGTCTTTTCCTGCAATACATAATTTGGGGGAAAGAAGCAATACATAATTATGGGGAAGAAAGTAAATTAAAATGAAGATAAATAAGACATGGCTCTGTGCACACTAAAATGTGCTGTTTGTATTGCTTGACTTGATAAGGACATTTACTGGTTCAGCAGTTTTTGATGAGAGATTTTTTTTAAATTAAAAGATACCTTCATATGAATGATAGAAGCTTCATCCCATGCTAGGTTGATGATAGGAAATAGGTCTGGCTTTACTATAGTTACATTTGGCCTTTCAAAATTCCAACAATCCCTTGGCTACTTTGTGCATGTAAAAATAATATCTTTGTAACCTTTCATATATTTTTTGACAGACGAACAAATGCTAGTTAGCCTCTGTTTATGGCAATGATTTTCCCTGCCAGGATACTACTGATATAGAAACTTAAAATTTATTCTCAAAGGAATGTATAATGAAATTCTTTTATATCCCTCATTTAAAACAATGCAATAAAGAGACAAAATTCAAAATAATAACTTCTATGTATTTAGCAGAATGTGAAAGTGGCAAGATATGATTGTTAATTTCAGATATTTAACAAAATAATGACCTTTATTGCAGTTTGCAATCGCACGTAAAAATGACAGATTTTGGATTAGATACATTGCACTATAAAATTCAATGATGTTGCATTCTTTTCTGCACAAACATACTTTTAAATTGTAATAAGACAGCTAAAACAGCATACATCACAGTAGTATCTTAAATTGCTTTCTATTTCTTAACTCTTCATGCATAGAAAAACATGTGATCATTGAAGAAGAATCTAAGTTTATAAAAATAAACCCTGCCACTGAACTTAATTCAGAGAAAAACCTTAAGGAAATATAGGCGAAAAACACGGCTGCTGTTGGTTTGTTAAATATACTTAGCAATTATCACCAACAAAATCCCATGTTTAAACTTCTGAAGAAATTCTTTGGCACCATTCCTTCTGTAAGTGAGCAGTTTGATAGACAGACTGGAATCAGATTGGCATCAAATCTCAGTATGTTCATTAAACTTGTAAAAGTTCTGAAATGTAAAAAATAAAGCCATTTTACTGTGCATATTTATATTTTGTATTTCTTAACCACAGATCTCCCTCACATGTACATGCATATTTCTATCTATCACCCCTCTCTCTCTCTCTCTCTCTCTCTCTCTCTCTCTCTCTCTCATTATCTCTTTGAGAAATGAAACAGTGCTAAAGTCAAACTTCCTAATTACAATCTTCTATCAATGAAAGAAAGATGTATTCTCCATTGCAAGAAAACAGTGTAACATAAACCATGTTTCTCCAGCCTGCTGTCCTCCAGATGTACTGGATTACAGCTCCTATAATTTCCAGCCAGCAAATGTTCAGAAGCCTTCCAGTTTGGTTGGTTGGTTGGTTGGTTTTTTGTAAATAAAATGTATTGGCTGCCCATCTTACCATAAGGTAACTCTGGGTGGCTTACAGACATAAAAAATACATCTACATTAAAACCTGAATAGATTAAAACCAAAGATTAAAATCAAGGACACATGGGGAGGGCGGGGGCAGAATGGGGGGAGGTGAGATCTGTTCTTGCTTGATCAACTACCTCCATTATGCTGTTTCCCCACTGGGCCTCCAAGCCAACTGGCAGAGCCAGGTCTTTAGGCCCTTAAGAAAGGATAGGATGGTTAGGGTCAACCTCACATCAGGGGGGCAATATGTTCCAGGTGGGCAAGAGCAACAGTAAAGAAGGCCCTCCTCCTGGACCCCACCAGTCAGAATAATTGGGCTGACCTGACCTGCAGCATGCCTTCTCTGTCAGCACAAGTGGGATGGACCAATCCCAGTGGGGTGAGAGAGTCCCTCATGTAACCTGGGTCCATGCCATGAAGGGTTTTAAAAGTGATCATCAACACCTTGAATTGCACCCAGAAGCAGACAGACAACCAATGCAGCTCACAGAGCCATGGTGTAACTGGGTCCATTCTTGGGGCCCCCAAAACTGCCTGCACCAGCTGTAGCCTCCAAATGCTCTTCAAGAGTAGCCCCATGTAGAGTGCATTACAATAGTCCAAACATGAGCTGACTACAGACTGAACGACTAAGCGCAAGGGAGTCCTTTAACTCAGTTCTTGAGATAAAGAAGTCACTGGGTCTGCTGACTGCTGATTGCTGAGATTTGACACCTACAATCTGGGGAAAAGACAGTAAGATCTTGTATTTTGTGAACAGCTATCAGAATCAGGCATGCATTATGGATAACTAAATCCAAATCAAGACTATCTTATTTTATTGATTTATTAATTTTATTTGCCACCCATCTTGCAGTTCAATATCATGACATCAATGAAGGCAATTCCTGTACTTCAAGTCTTCAAGCTGCTAAACCCTGAAATTTACTGTTCTTCTTATCTTCTAAGAAATCTATCATTAGTAAGTTTTACCTTTCCTTCCCATCATCTCATTACCTACCAGTTGGTAGGCATATCATGTAGCCAACTGGGGTACTGATTTAAATCATTCACACTTTGCAAACCTATTCCAGTGCTGTTATGTGTTGACAACAACCCTTTCTCAAATTTTACACTCCATTTGCTAACGATACACAGAAAAAGGCATAATAAAATTCTTTGCACAAATAGTGCACAAGGAAATGTGTCTAAAATATATATAATCAGGAAATGAGCACATAACTGAATAAACATTTTCATGTTAATTTTTTTTACTGAAATTGATAGAGAAACAAGATGGACTAAATATAGAACTAGAAAAATGAGAAATTGAGTGAAATCCAACTTGGCAGATGTAGATTATTCACATTAATTGCAGTGGGCCCTGGCATTTGATTGGCACTGGGCCTGTTCATTAAATTACGTGTCTACCATATTTCTGGAGTCTCTAACAACAATTTGCAATAATCATGATTGTGATTGTTTGATTTGGAAAGTAGGGGATAAACCGTAGAGTTAATTCCAAGATTGTTGCATGGCTATAAATAACAGCTGCAGTATTACCGGTATCTGTCCTTATTTTTTGCTACTAAGGGAATCTTCAAGAAAATGTTTATTATTTTTTTTCTTGATTCTTTACTTTATATAAGGAAAAGCAGAGGGCGGATGTTTGAATGGTTAAGTATGATGTGCCCTCTATTCTGTAATACATCTAAACAAATGTCACTAAATTTCTTAACTTTGGTTGATCAAAGTTAAGTAACTTTGTTAAGTTAAGTAAGTTTGTTTAACTTACAGGAATGTTTATGGTAATAAGATGGAGAAAAAGAAGGTAACAACTCATTAATTAGTTTTGCATTTTTCTTTTGGAGGGCACTCGTTCTTAATCTCAAACCAACTCATATATCTAAAACAATAAAAATGGAAATGCTCTACATAGCCTGAAGATGTGGTTTAGTTACAGAAAAGAAGCTTATAGGAGTTTGCATTACAAAATAAATTTACGCCTCATAAAACTGCACACAAAAAAGCATACTTTATATTCAGTTATATGGGTTCCAACAGAAATATGCATAATGCTTTTTTCCTCACAGAAGCTGTAAATTACTTTTATCATTTGGTGGATGAATTGGAAACATTAATGATTGAAAGGGCAAAACAAATGAGATGATCGGCTCAAGCATCCAAATTGTGATCATGTGACTGTGGGGATGGTGTAACGGTCATAACTTTGAGGAGGAGTCATAGGTCACTATTTCAAAGGCCGTCAATTCAAGCAACCATTTCACAAACAGTTGTACAGTAAGTCAAAGACACTGTTTCCTTCTGATCCATTCTGTCAGCTCCCCACAGCTAGTCAGAGGTGCTGGATGTGAGGAACTCTATACTTCCCTACTAGATGTCTAGTTGCAGGTTCAGCCCTATGCAATCAGAGAGACTGGCACAAAACCGTCATCTCCCCAAAGATAGTTCCAGTGTTGGGTGAGATGCCAAAAGAAGCAGATGGGAAGATATGGTCTCCGATCCCTACTAGCCTGGAAAAATACTAGGGAAAGTAGAAAATGAAAAAAGGAATGGAATTGGAAAATACCCACCAGCTCTCCAATCCCACAGTGTAGCACCTGGTAACTGAAGAATTGTGAAAAAAGAGAAACCTACTTCCAGCTCTTACAGGAGTGGAGGTAAGGTGGAAAAAGATGGCTATTTTGAAAATCCTAGTTGTAAAAAACTGTTATCTGCTGGTACCAAGAGCAAACAGACCTGGGAAACAGTGCCAAGAATCCAGATGAAAGGATGCACACCCACAGCCACCTATAATGGCCAATAAGAACTGAGTAGGTCTCAGCCACTGAGTGTCATTGAGTCTATCATTGGTGAGATGTAGATCATTTATACAAAAAGATGAGTGCCAGAAGAAGAGGAAAAACCTCACTTTAACATCAGAAAAAACAAATCTAAACTGCTTCTCTGGGAGGCTTCAATACTCTTCAAAGGTGATGTCATACTCTTCAATACTTTATGGTAAGTGGAATATGAGGATGAGTCCATAGATTCAGAAGATGGTGGATTGGAAGAGTGGATTGGAAATCCATAATTCACCCTTCTCAACTCATAAAATCTCAAGCCTCCCAATGAAATTAGCAGGGAAAGGGGGATTTCAAAGGTCACATAATCTTTAATTCATGTATGAACTTCACTACTGTAGGTAACAACAGTCCCAATGGCAACACTCTAATGAGAGATTAAAAGATGCTATCAGTGGTAATAAACCATGCAAGCTAGAAGCGGACCTGCTTTCTTAGAGTTCTTGAATAATAGATTATAAAACTTTTATTCATAAAACATGAAACTCAGTCAACTGAACACTCAAATTGAACATCATCATCATTATATTATTATTATTATTATTATTATTATTATTATTATTATTATTATTATTATTATTATCATTATTATTATTATTATTATCAACAACAATAATAATGTTGGAAGGGACCTTGGAGGTCATCTAGTCCAACCCCCTGCTTAGGCAGGAAAGCCTATACCATTTCAGACAAATGGTTGCCCAGTGTCTTCTTAAAAACTTCCAGTGTTGAAGCATTCACAATTTCTGGAGGCAGGTTGTTCCACGGATTAATTGTTCTAACTGTCAGGAAATTTTTCCTTAGTTCCAGGTTGCTTCTCTCTTTGACTAGTTTCCATCCAGTAAACACATACACACATACTCAAGTAAACACATACACACACATAGACACAAACCATAAGGGCTGAGCATTTCTCTTTCTCCTATTTTTTTTGTAAATTGGGTTTCCACTTTAGAAAGAGGACTTGAGGTAACCTCTGTTAGCCTCTTAGCATCTGTTTTTGTCATAGACCGAGACTCACCCTGCTAAACTGGATGGCAGAAACAGCCGAAGAAACTGACTCATGGAAGACAGCATTTTCTAATTCTAGCTTTCCGTTGAGTTTCAATGCCTTTTTCAAAGAGGCTGTAATAAGAGAATGTGGCTTTGTAAAAGAGGAGCAGGAACACCACAAATTAAACATAATTCATAAAGATTATCTTCACTGAAAATTGATACCTGCCTTTGCAATTTGCCAGAAAAACATTTACATTGTTTTTTTGAGCATCCATATAAATCTAAAAGAGAGGAAATATTAACATATATTATTGAGGAATATGAAGCATTATTTTTAAACTGTTATGTAAATAGAAAAGAACAAAAGAATACAATGTTAATAAATAACTTTAATACAATTAATTCTTATGTCAAGTAGACAAAGAATGAGAACATAACCCAAAACACTGATCTATTTTTCTAAATTATTTACCCTACATTTTTCAATGTCATTATTAGCAATCTTTTTTTTCAAGATTTGTAATATTCTTGCTATAGATAAAAAGCTCTTCAGATTTTATTAATTTGTGAAACACTCAGCTCTTTTTTTGTTTATGCATACTTCAGGCGTCTGTCTTATTTTATTTTGCCAATAACTCTTTGATTTCTAAATCTAATTTTCTTACTAATTGTGAGGATTTCTTTTTAATTAAACTGAACTGGTTTATGCATTCTCCTTATATTACTTGCTTTCATAGCCTGCTATCTCATTTGCTTTGCATCATTTTCTTTCAGAACATTTGTTAAGACTTAAGATAGGTTTTGTTCTGCTGCCTAAGAACCAATTTCCCGGACAAGTCCACACATTTTCTTGACACTTTCAGAAGTGCTTTGTCATGGCTTTCTTCCTAGGCCTGAGATAGAAAGACTGCCCCCAAAGTCATCCCGACTGTACAATACAATGAATAGTTGTGCTTGACAGTAAAAATAAAATGAAAATTTGCAAGTTATACTTACGTGCTAAAAATCAGAATATTTCACTTTAGTAGAATGTAGACTAATTTTAACATATGGAAATTCTTATAGAAAGGTAGGAGGTAGGAGATGGCCTGTTGTTAGGAAAGAATGTTTGCCAACAGCAAGGAAAAATGGCTATGTATAAAGTAAGATTGTGGTTCGGCCCCTTGTATTATGAAGTGAGAGTCGGTATAACAGGAGAAGCATAGCGGTTGATGCAGTGGGAATTGCCTGCTTAATAACTGTAAATAGTGAACAAGAATGCAGAGGCTCAAGAAGGAAAGGATGCTGAATGTATGTGAATTAAATGCAAAGCTAAGTGATCAGTACCAAAAAAAGAAATCACTGAATGGTCTGGTCACATGGAGAGAATCAGTGAGGAGTGAATGACAGTCAATTATATGAGATGGATGGGGTGCATAAAGCAATAATAATTCTTTTTAATGCCTGCCTCTAAAAATTAAATTTTGGCAAATTAGTACCTCATTCTGCACAAAATTTATGCCATAACGAGACTTCTGAAGAAATGCTTCAGCAGTGTCTCATATATCTAACATAATCTCTGTTTTCTATCAGAATAATGACAACTCTACTATTCCCTATTGTATTTGCTTTACTTTTTTTTAGCAATGATTCATTCAACAAATGTCCATGTATTTCAAAGCAATGAGCTGAACAGGAACATGGTCTAAAGTGATAATAGCATCTACAGTATATTATATCACATGCTTTAACTTCAGGAATCAAAGAACAAAAGATCAAGAAATAATTTATCTGAAATCAGTTCTTACATGCAGAAGAAAGAAAGGCATACCAGCATTGGGAAGGATTAATAGAACGCCAAATACATAGCTATTAAATGAAATCCAGAGACAATATCTAGCAAAATATTAAGAATCTGAAAGAGTAATTTGAATGGTAGAGGGTTACAAACTAAAAAAGGATGCAGTATTTGATTCAACTGTTACATGGTCCACTAATTTTGTATATAAAAGTTGAAAACAATTAACATTTGTTCTGGACTTATTTGAAGGTCTTACCAAATACATTGCATGTTGGTGGGGGGGGGGAATCACAAGCTCTATTCCAAATAGCCACTAGGGGGAGGTGTTCTATAATATAAACATTCCCTAAAATAACATGGTTTTGTAACAAATGCAACTTTGTACAGTACAATACAATAAATGGTTTGATGAAGGAATGTCTGTCCTGCATTTTGTTTCTCAACAACTATCTTTCTTGGAAAGCCAAAAAGAGTGTGAAATTAATAATTATCCTGTAGTTGTTCCCTACCTAATCTGCAATTAATATAGCATTCAAAATGTGTCTTATCCATTGAGTGACTTTAAATGCTGAGATAGGCTGTAGGTAGCTGTGTTGATACACAAGAATACAATTGAAAAAAGTTTGAAAACAGATTACACCTATTCCAATGGTATACCACGAATTGCCTCTACTTTTCTTCCCTGGGTTTTATTTAAAACCAAGTCTAAAGGTAATTTTGGAGAGCTGCTGCTGGGACAATACATTCTTGAATGTCTCAAATGGATAGGAACTGACAGATATAAAAATATCATTTTGAAGGCTCATTGTAAAGGAGATGTACATGGACATAATTATTATTACCATTGCTGATACTTTCAGGGATAGTGAAACTGCTCAGGTGAAGGTTGGTTAAGGGAAAACTTTACCATCTTTAACCTGGCAAAGATTTTCAGCAACACCCAATAACGTTCTCCACAGAAACAAATAAAACAAAATACAAACAAGACATGTCACATGGCTTGACTCTTTGACTGTTTCTCTCTCACTCAGTTACAAAGCAATAATGAGCAAAAATGGCATCTTTCACTCTTCAGATTTTATTAGGTAAACTTCTCAGCAGCTATAAATCCAACCCAAGTGAACAAAGATGCCAAAGATTTTGGATAGGTCATATTTATAGGAAAGGGAAGCAGCTCTGGAACAGAAACTGGAAAAAAAAGAATAAAATCATATTTTGTCAAAAAGCAGGAGCCATCATCATCCTGAAACAATGAAGAGATTACTTGATAACCTATTTCTGTCATCAGTTTCTTGTTCATCCATTTCTGCTTTAGTTTGTGAATTTGAAAAAAAATATATTAAAATATGTTATCTGATAATGTGTTTGGATAAAACATGCATTACAAAACATGTTCTATTTGCACTATATTCTTGGGTAAATTGTATCAGTTGTAACTGCAAAACTTGATAAAATGTGGAGTTTAAAAGAAAAAATTCTGGTATGCATATTAATTTTAGAGATGTGTAGATTTACTTGGATTCTCACTAAAACCACTTTCTAGAGAAGGTGGTTGAGAAGCGGTTGTACTGCAGTTCCAGAAGGTCCTAGGCTGAGATGGATTATTCAGATCCCTCCAGTGAATGTCAGGCCTGCATAAGGGATTGAAATGACATTGGTCACACTTTGGGATGATCTCTGGTGGAAGTAGGACTGGCTTACTGCATCCATCCCAGATCTTTTTGACCTCTTGGTGGTCTTCAATACCATCAACTACGATATCCTTTTGGGTTGGCTTCAGGAGCTGGGGATGGGAGCTACAGTTTTGTGCTGCTTTACCTCCTTGCTCCATGGAGTGCTGCAGGACTCAATGCTTTCACCACTCCTGTTTAACATCTTCATGAAGCCACTGGATAAGATCATCATTCACCATGAGATGAGGTACCATCAGTGTGTTGATGACACCCAGATAGATAGATAGATAGATAGATAGATAGATAGATAGATAGATAGATAGACAGACAGACAGACAGACAGATAGAGATAGAGATAGAGATATATTGATATATTGATATTGATATAGATATATAGATATAGATACACACACACACACACACACACACATGTATATATATACTGTGGATGCCCTTTTGTGGTGCTTCGAGGCTGTGGAGGTCTGGATGGGGTATATGCTTCAGCTGAAGCCTGGTGAGATAGAGTGGCTGTGGATGGGAGACACCTCTGTGTCTGAAAGTTTATAATCTTTGGTTCTGGAAAGGTTTGCACTGCCCCAGATGGACCTGGTGCATAATTTGTGAATCTTGCTGGACTCACAGATCCTGCTCAAGGAGCAGGGGGCAGTCGTGGCTTGGAGGGCCTTTGCACAACTTCATGGGTGTCAGGTACACACTTTCCTCAATTAAGCTCAGATATTCACATCTTGGTCATCTCTTATATGGACTATTAAAATGTGCTCTACATGGGCTACCCTTGAAGAATATCTGGAAGCTGAAACTGGTACAGAACGTAGCAGCACATTCCTGAGCATTCCTAGAGTTACGATGTAACACCTTTGCCACAGAAGCCGCATTGGATGCCAGGTTGCTTCTGGGTCAAATTCAAAGTGTTGCTGATCACCTTTAAAGTCTACCTGTTTACAAGGAATTTTGACTTCTCTAAAATCCAATAATAAGGAACATCACAATAGTTCTATGCCTATTTCAGGAACACCAAGAAGTATGTAGTTCTAAATTGTGGCGTTGGAATATTTTTGAAGTAAAGATAAATATTTCAAAAAAAGGAAGCAAACTTATTAGAGTGTTTAATTTTAAATACCAGTCTTCTAACTTTGTTGGCAGCTTCAACTAACTAAATGTAGAATGAGTTTTACTTAAAAAGTAGATGAAGCTGAAGATATAGATCATCATAAATACCTGAATAAGTACAGAGATACCAGTATAGTCAAAGAAAGTCAAGCCACTGCAATCAAATATTAGATTGTGCCTTTCAGTGGGATACTGCTGTAAGGATGAACTTCTTAGATCAGCAAATGCAGGATCCACATTCCCTTCTGAAAGAAGTAGAAATTTCCATATGAATAAATCTTTTCTAGAAATTGACAAATATGGGCCTTTCTATCCAGGAATGAATGGCAACCTGTATTATTTTGGATTTTCTTCCAGGTCGTGGACTCTACATTTGTCAAGCTGCTGAGGCTGCAGTGTGAACAATGTTGCAGATATAAGCCATTTTTCTAATTTCCTACAAGGTCAGAAGAACTGAAGGATGAACAAGGAACCTATTGCTCCTAGAAGTATAATCCATGAAAATAAGCAAGATCTAGGGCGAATATCTCCTTTAAGTGTGGAGACATAGCAATAGCAAAAGCACTTAGACTTATATACCACTCCACAGTGCTTTATAGCAGTCTCTAAATGGTTTAGAGAGTCAGCACATTGCCTCCAACAATTTGGGTCCTCATTTTACCCACTTTGGAAGGGTGGAAGGCTGAATCAATCTTGAATTGGTAAGAATAGAACTGCTGGCTGTAGATAGAATTAGCTGCAATACTGCATTCCAACCACTGTGCCACCATGGCAATAGTCCAAAGAAGTCAGATAACAATAGGTTATTCTAAGCCAGGGGTAGGCAACCTTGGCTCTTTTATGACTCATGGACTTCAACTCCCACTTGAAGTCCACAAGTCATAAAAGAGTCAAGATTGCTACACCTGTTCTAAGCAGTAGGGTTGTTCCACTAAAAAAGGAAATACTACTGAAATTACTCTGGAGGTAATGCTAGTCTGTGGTTATATCCCCACTTCAGAACCAAAGAAGCTTCTTGGATGAGAAGCAAAAGATTTTCAGGGGGAAAAATAAGAAAGTTCAGTTGTCTTTTAAAAAGCACTTTTGGATTTCTGGTACATGCTTGTTGCTGTTTCACTCAAACATTCACAGGATTCTCTAGTTTTCATCATTTAAGAAAAACTTTAAGAAAATCTAAGCTCTTCTTCCATCACAACTTTTTCCTCAGATACAATAGGCTGCCCTTGAGGACCACTCGGAGGCTTCAGCTGGTGCAGAATGCGGCCGCGCGAGTTGTGATGGGGGTTTCCCGATACTCCCATGTAACACCTCTACTCCGCGAGCTGCATTGGCTCCCGGTTGCCCTCCGGGTGAGATTCAAGGTGCTGGTGATGACCTATAAAGTCCTAAATGGCTTGGGTCCGGGTTATCTGAGGGAACACCTGCTGCTGGCATCAAGCTCCCTTCGTCCAGTGCGCTCCCACAGAGAGGGTCTTCTCAGGGTACCGCCGGTAAGAGATTGCCGGTGGATAACACCCAGGGATAGGGCCTTCTCAGTGGGTGCGCCTGCCCTTTGGAACCAGCTGCCAGTGGAGCTTAGGACTGCCCCCGACCTCCGTTCATTCCGCCGGGACCTGAAGACCTGGCTCTTCGAGCTCTCTGGCCCAGGCTGAGAATTTTAATTTTAATTTTAACTGGGGTTTTATTTGTTCAGGGACGGATATAATTTTTTAACTGTTTTTAACTTTTGTATTTTTTTGTTTTAATCACCCTGTAAACCACCCTGAGTCCTTCGGGAAAGGGCGGTATATAAATATAATTAAATAAATAAATAAATAAATAAATAAATAAATAGGGATATCAGCTACACTGTATAAGTTTACAGTACTAAGGGGGGAAAAGTCTCATTGAGAACACAGTGTGACAATATGTCTAAATAAATCAATGCTAGGATAGCATACTTCACTTATACTTTACCATATAAAATCCAATGAATTACAGAGTGAGGCGTTTTTGAACATCTTGTACATTTACACTTAGAAAATTCCCTATATTGCACTTGAAATTTTTTTGAGCCAACCTTGTAGATAAGCGCACAAAGGTATTTTCCTGGAATAAAGTTGATTGGCCTCCCGGGAGTTGGCATAAATGGGTCAGCAAGCTTTAAATACTTTTATAGCACTCCATTAAATTCCTATGTTGTGTGTCAAGAAGAGTTTCCCTTTCGCCAACCGTCTCTTTGGATTCTGGACTACGCACAATGGAAGAATGAATCCTATATTCCTTTTCTACAGTTTGTTCATCTTTGCATTACTTGTTTCCTATGGCTTCCACATAAATGAATAAATAAAAGCCCCTTTAAATTACATAGTCACCATCCTTCCATCAACTGAGGGTACATGAATTTCACTACAAGGAACAATCTGATATCCTTTTTTTAAAATTCATATCATATAGACATGCCTTCTAGACCAACGTTTCTCAATCTTGGTAACTTTACGTTCAGTGGATTTCAACTGAACTTTTAACATTGCTAGCTGGGGAATTCTGGAAGTTGAAGTCCACACATCTTCAAGCTGCCAAAGTGGAGAAACCCTGTTCTAGTACTTCCCTTCCTATGCCAGATGGGAGACATGGGGACAGCAGTAAATTGAATTCTTTCCAAGGATACAGCTGCCTTGGTGGAGCAGTGGGCTAATGCCTCCTTAAGTAACACCAGCTGCCTGCAATTAGTGCAGGTTCGAGTCCCACCAGGCTCAAGGTTGACTCAGCCTTCCATCCTTCCGAGGTAGGTAAAATGAGGACCCAGATTGTTGGGGGCAATAAGCTGACTTTGTAATAATGCCGCTTGGGGTGTGTGTGAAAGCCCTAATAAGCAGGCATATACATAGAATGAAGGCTACTGCTAAGCTTGTAAGCTGCCCTGAGTCTTCGGAGAAGGGCGGGATATAAATGGAATTAAAATAAATAAATAAAATAAATAAACCTGACAATTGCCATGAGGGAAGTGGGCAGTCTAGAAACATGAAATATAAATACCTAAATTAACAGGAAAATGAAGCACTGATTATTTCTTGAATTATTCACTCACCATGGCAGTTTCCATTGGATAATGAAGTGAGTAGTATGTTCTGTTCATGCTGAAACAAAAAAGCAAAGCAGCATGATTGACTGCAGTGAAGTCTTATTTTCTGCTTCAAAAAATAGTTATTCTGACTGCTATGAATACAGTGTATTTGCCCAGCTAAGAACGTTGATAGTTATTTTTACACTATTTCTGAAATTATAGAGTTTCTTCATTACACCTTCAAGAACTTGGCCACCAGAGCAACAATATTATCATTTAAAAAGTCATATTATATATAGATCAAACAAAAATTAAAAGGCAATTTTTAATACATTTTTTCCCCTGAAGCATGTTTACAGAATCACTTTTCAAAGAATTGCTAAGGCTATGGGGAAAATTTACAGCATTGTTATTACCTGGGATGTAAAACTAACCCATAATGAATAATAACAATGGGAAAGCTGCATACTTTCCAGGTTTGTTTGTTTTTTTTGTTATTTACTGGAGCAGTGTTGAAACAGAGGCAAAATCTTGCCACTGTTTCTAGGTAGCCTTCAAAAAGCCTCATGTCCAATCAAGTCCAACACTCATCTTCATTTCTTAGTCGACAGTGCCAGCATTGTCCGAAGACATTTCTGTGATCATGTGGCCAGCATGGCTATACGCCAAAAGCGCATGGAATGCTGTTACCTTCCCGCTGAAGTGGTACCTAATTAGCTACTTGCATTTGCATGCTTTCGAACTGCTAAGAGGGCAGGAGCTGGGCATGTAACGGGAGCTGGTCGCACGGCACTCAGGTCTCAAACCTGTGCTGTCAGTTTTGCAGCTAAGCCCACTGTCTTAACTGCTGAGCCATTGCACCCCTCACACCTTCTTTAGTCAGATATTTCAGAAATAAAATCTGAGAGTTTTTATTGGAGTAGGATAGGGTGAACGGGAGGAGAGAAAATGCTTGGCAACAAAAAAGTCTAGGTTCAATCCCAGAGAGATTCATGTAGGACTCTTCTCAGAAATTTGGAACATGCTATAAAGTCACTGTAAGCAAAAGTGAGCTGGGGAGAACAGAAGTCCAACTCAGCATGGTAGGTCCCCTTTTGACACAGTGTGAAATTCTTAGTCACGATCTCTTCCCAGCAATACAAAACTCAATCACTTTACTGCAAATCTGGAGCCCAAGTTAATGTCCACTTTTCCCTTCTCTTTGATAAGTGGATCTTACCTTGGTCATATCTTCCGACAGCTGCTGTGCACATGTCCACTCCTTATGGATTATTTCTAATATATTGGCGTGAAACTTCTTAGCATTCAGAAAGACTAATGGGTTATTGACTGACACTATTTTCACTGGTTGTGAAGATTCCTTTAGAATAAAAAAAATCCCCAAACTTTAGAAAATAAAATATTTTAAATGCTTTATAACATAGTACCCTTACATTATCCACATGGATACTGGGAGCACAATCAAATGCATTTTCAAATAGACCAATCACAACATGATTTAGGTTAACTTATAATACTGGTTGACCTAACAGATCTGAGCTACAATAATGGGAAACTACTAATCTGCAATGAAGAGGTTTTTTTATATCTTGGAAGTCTGGATTTTTGCAGCGCTGCAAAATCTGATATCACTACAATTATTGACTCTAACAATTGCTCAATAATACTGTTATTCTCTCAGAATTTGTGCTTGCAATACATTTTTATAGAGCTGCTTTAATTTCAATTTGTTGTTTTCTTGGGAATTACTGTTTGTTATAAAGTTCAATAGATGATACAAAATAAAATATTATCATCCAAACCCAAAGGAAATGAAGCAGAGATATCAACTCACAGCAAGTTGAGTGCCACAAGTAAAGATATTCCAGACTTCTCTCCAATAATTTTGTCATACTTTAAGTTAAAGGAATGCCATGGGTATGCCTTGAATTGCCATGAAATAGGATTGTCACTAAATTGTGAGTGAACAGGTGAGATGATAAAGTCATATTTCTCTCATCCCTTTGGAATACATATGACCAAAGTCTGCACACACAGCCCTCACACATTTGACCATCTGGAAAAAGAACTGAAACCTTTACATTTCTATATAGCACAACTTTAGAGGGGAAGAGCAAAGATTTTTTTCCAAAGATAAAGAAGAACAAGAAAATTAAGCTTACAAAGTCTACTTCTGTTTTGAATCTGCATTCTGTTTCATTCATGTGCTTCAGGCTGAGTGTTGTTGCTCTGTGACAAATATATAGAAGAATGTGTAACAAATACATAAAACAGCAGAGCTTTTAAAAAATCAAGTGGTTTTTGTGTGGTCCTATTCCAAGTGTTCCATATGCTGTAAATTATTTCCTAGTGTAAGGTGCTTGCATGTTTATTCCATAGCATTAATATTATAGTCTAAGAATGATCAATATTTAAGCTAATCATAGAAGTAGTATACTTTTCTAAGTTGTCTTGCTCATCATGAAAGTTAAGCATTCTCTGAATAGATTTTACATAACTTTTTTTAAATTTCCATGACAATTGCTAGGGTACTAGCAATAGCAATAGAAAAAGTACTTAGACTTAGGTACAGCTCCATAGTGCTACACAGCACTCTCTAAGCAGTTTACATTTGTTGTTGTTGTAGTTGTTAGTTGCGAAGTCATGTCCGACCCATCGTGACCCCATGGACAACGTTCCTCCAGGCCTTCCTGTCCTCTACCAACTTCTGGAGTCCAGTTTACATAGTCAGCATATTGCCCCCAACAATCTGGGTCTTCATTTTACTGACCTTGTAAGGATGGAAGGTCTGAGTCAGACTTGAGCCAGTCAAGATTGAAGTCCAGGCTGTGAGCAGAGTTAGTCTACAATACTACATTCTAACCACTGCATCACCATGTCTTCTTGGAGTAATAAGAATTTAAAATGTTAAAGAGCTATTTAGAATCACTATTTACTTTAGTATAGTACTTTAGTATTATAGTGTATTAGGACTGCACAGAGGTCTGCATTGACCATCCTGAGATACAGAAGGAGGACACTGGACTATAATAACACATTCAAAAGAGAAGAAGTGTAAATATGAACTGGTGAGGGGAGATTAGATGAACAACAGGCAAATGTTTAACCTTTCTCTTGATTGTCAGTTTTTCCCCTGCAAATGATCATCTTCGAGTCTGTATTTGCTTGGGAATCTCACATTTCTCTTGCAATGCTTACTTTGATCCTTGATCTTAGTCTAATTCTTAGTCATTATAGCTAAAGTCACACAGGTAAATGTGGGAATTAGTTCTCACGTGTGATCAAAAGTAAAAGATACGGTATCAGGTCTGTCTGCTACCAAAGCAAGGAAAGATGGATATGGTTTTGCTCACCCCAAAACAAGTATAAGTAGTCCTTGACTTACGGCCATAATTGGGACCAGAATTTGGATGCTAATTGGCGCAGTCATTAAGTGAACCATGATATGACCAGACTTAAGTTTACAACCACTTTTACTGCAGTCCTTAAGCAAATTATGTGGCTGTTAAAAAAACCACATGGTCATTAACTGAATCTGGCTTACCCAATTGACTTTGCTTGTTGGAAGCCAGCTGGGAAGATTGCAAATTGTGATCACATGACTGCAAGACACAGCAACTGTCATAAATGCAAGCTGATTATCAAGCACCTAAACAGCAATTGCATGAGGCAAGTCACCTTTTCCGAGGCCATTATAACTTTGAGGCCATTATTCTGCTTGAATAGCCATAAGTTAAGGACTATCTGTAATTTCTAACCTATTTTACAGAGCACGTAAGGGAAAGAGGTACAGGAATTTGAACATTTATTGCAGCGTACATAGAACTTGCATTTGATATATAGCAGCCACTGGAATTCTTTTGTAATGCCCTTTTGACTTTTGTACTATAAATCAGAAGTTCTTGCGTCCTTATGGGCCTATTTATCTGTTCTAATCAAACTTGTCAAGAATAAACCTGACTGAAATAGCAGAATAATTATACTTCCAACTCATTAAAACTTCCAGGATTATTTGTAGGAGGTAAAAAAAAAAGCTGAACAGTTATACATAACAAAAGTAATTTGTAGTATACATTTGTCATGAACAGAAGAAAACCATTCAGCATTTCCAGAAATTATTTGCTCTTAAAAATCTCACCTTGAAAAACGGAAAACCACTATAAGTATTGTGCAGACAACACCATACAATAACCCTATATTAGCAGCAAAACAAACTGTAAACACATAAGTGCTGACCCATATAGTCTGAAAGATACAAAAGATGAAAACATATTTCATAATTAGATATGCAAAATTCTTTGTACTAGATATTTTATTATATAATTAACATTTTCATTACTTTAATTAGAAACAAATGTAAAATCTGACAAGCTATTTCACAGGATATATATTTTAAATTTAAATAATTTAACAACCGAATACCTCAGAAGACATATTGACCTTCTAAATTGGTAAATGAAGAATATTTCATTCTCTAGAACACTGAGCATCTGCTAAAGCATGTATGAACTTAAAGCTGTGCAAAGTATTCATAAGGGGTGCTTTGCCAACCAAGTTAATGCAATGAAGCCATCCAGGCCTCCTTCTCAAAGCACTAAAGCAATTACATCCTTTGGAAATTAGAAAAGCAGATGTGGATCCACCTACATGTGGAAACAACCAGGGAAATAATGTTTTTATATATTTCAGAATATATTGCTATGCATGCCTCTTCTGCTTTCTTAGATCATGTCCTTATAAGGTTGCCTGCTCATACTCAAGGACTATTGCATTCTGACACAATTTTGATTTCTTATGAAACAAAAATGTCATAGCACGGAAAAGAAGGAAAAAAATCATGAACACAAAATTAAAAGTGACTTTTAACAAATCTGGAGTTAATCCATATTTATTTTGTATTTGCTTGGAAATTTTCATCTATTTCTTATTTTAATGCTACCGTATTTCAAAATCCTTGCTTTTTATTTCAAAGCATAATTGTAATGTAGAAATTTTGCTGTAAAGTAAGAGGGAACACTAAGTAAAACATTATATACTAATCAGAAAAAGCAGCTATTTGTGTTTAGAAACAAAACAGAAGCTGGAATACTCAGGAATTATGACAAAGTTCCTCTTCATCCCTAACATATGGAATTTTAAGGAAATCAAAATGATGGGAAATTATCCTCTGGTGACTAATTGGCATTTGAACGAGGCAATCTGATTAGTCTCAATCTCTTCTATTGTGGACAAATTCCTATATAAATCATATTACAATGCATAGTCCTTACAGCAAATTTGCCAAATTGAAATTATAATCACATCTGGAATGAAGTCATTACTTTACAAAAACACTGAGGCATAGAACCTGGGAAAATGACTGGCTCAGCACTTAAGATATTAAAATGAAGACTATGAATTTCAAGTAGAAGACAAGGAGACAACAAACAAAGGCTCAGGAAAACTTTATACAAATTGTGAATAGCAAAAAATAAAAACCACAGATTGAAACAAAAATCCTGGCTAAACACACTCATGATCAACCAAAGGAGAAAGCTAATTTTGCAGCAATACTCTAAGTGTTACATACAGGATGTAACCTGTAGTGGCTGCTGCCTGATATTGAAAAAGACATCAAAAAAGCAATATTCAGGCTTCCCAGTAATGTCCCAAAGATGCTTTTTCAAAAGGCAACTGGATTTTGTTTTTCTTGAGTATCCTTGAAGATGTTTCGCTTCTTATCCAAAAAGCTTCTTCAGTTCTGACTGTCAGAACTGAAGAAGCTTCTTGGATGAAAAGCAAAATGTCTCCAAAGATAAAAAAAAAGTCCAGTTGCCTTTTGTAAAAGCACCTTTGGGACACAAAAGGGAGGATTTATTTATTAAATGTATATGTCTTCCATCTCACTGTCAAGCAGCTCAGGGCCGCTACAATGATAAGGGGGTGAACGTTTAAGATTACTCCATGTCCTGAAAAGATTATGCAGTAAAGTTCAACTTTACTTTACTTACCCATTCAATTTTATCCACACTCCAGTATTTTTTTAAATCTCGGAACTGCATCAGCATTCCCTTCAGGCCCACCACAATGATACTTGCTAGCACACCCTGGGATGAAAGAGACATTTATTATAAGTTGCTCATTATTCTGGAGGGGGAATTATTTTGGCAAAAGGACTGGCAAGTCAAAAGGCAGGAGCAGATATTGTTCATACATGTATCATTCCCTTTCCCAAATATTACATAATGCAAACTTAAAAATTAACCAAATAAGTAAATATGTTTAAAGGTAAAGGTTCCCCCGCACATGCGTGCTAGTCGTTTCCGACTCTAGGGGCCGGTGCTCATCTCCGTTTCAAAGCCGAAGAGCCAGCGCTTGTCCGAGGACGTCTCCGTGGTCATGTGGCCGGCATGACTAGACGCCAAAGGCGCACGGAACGCTGTTACCTTCCCACCGTAGTGGTCCCTATTTTTCTACTTGCATTTTTACGTGCTTTCGAACTGCTAGGTTGGCAGAAGCTGGGACGAGTAACAGGCGCTCACTCTGTTACACGGCACTTGGGATTCGACCCGCCAAACTGCCAACCATCTGATCGACAAGCTCAGCATCCTAACCCACTGAGCCACTGCGTCCCTTTTAAACATGTTTAACTGAATGCAACTTTTACACTTGTATCTACCATATGTCCCTATTTCTGTCCTCCCCCGGAATTCTTACTGTTTGAAGTTTTTTTGTTTTTTTTTAAAAAGGCTTTCTTCAGAAAGGTTGCTCTGATATTCAGATTCACCTATTTTCCATACTTCTTTAGGATTCTTCTTCGTTTTTTACTACTATAGGGATACAGTTTCTGAACTACAGCTTTCATTTTCTGGACTTTCAGGACTAAGGCAGAAATACAAAAGGCTTAATACTTCTAATACATAGAAAAAAGATGGACATTCCCGGGATACCTGAGTGCCAATTTCCAACAAGCAACAATTTCCACAGCGCAGTATGGAATGTCTGGACTCCATCACCTTAACACAATCGAGATTATGGTTTAACATGATAGGTGAACCCAGTCTAGCTCCATTGAGCTGGTTAATCCCCATTCTCCTAATGAAGAGCTGGATAATTACAACTAAAATTGGATCGATGTTTGTTTTTATCCGATTGTTGTGTGCTGTGCAGAGCTGCTTTTGGTGAGATCAGCTGCTAAATAAATGTGATTAATTAATCAAGTAATTTTTTTATAAGCTCCAGCTATTTCCTTTCTTCAGTGGTGGCCAACCAAAAACAATTCATTATTAAGATAATGACCTGCTGGCAATCATATCTTCCACCTGTGCATGACAACCTTCTTGGATTTTATGATTTTTCTTGAATGAATCTGCAATTTGAGTGCACTTACATATGTAAAAATAAGCTTCACCGCATGCAGAGGAATTTCCTTCTGCATATTATAAAAAGCAACAATATTTATTTTGTCCCATCTTTGCACCAGAAATTTAAAACAACATATGACAAATGGCTATATGGATGTGGTGAACCACTGCTTTCTTTTGGGATTTTTTTTTAAAAAAACTTCCCAATGTAGCCTATAGCTCAGTGATTTTCAGTGGTCTCCCATCAAAGTTCTAAGCAGATCCAACCTAAACCAGCCAAATAGCAGAAGCAAATTACCCTACAGTTCCTTTCCTTTCTCCTTTTCACCTAGCTCCCCTTGCAAGCACTTTTGTTACACAAAAAGTGTTTTCTTTTTTAAGCAAAAAAATAAGTGCTTCACGGTTTATACACTGGAAGAATAAATTATGTTCTTGTGCTGGGGCCAAAAACCCCACCTCATCCTTACAGCCTATTTTAATCTTAGGTAGTAGGTGCACAATATCTAAGCTCCTGCAATAGGTTCCACTGTTCTTATCCAAGCAAAATGAAGAGTACTTTTTCACATATTTGTTCTTGGCATGCAGCAATATCCCTTTTTTTAATGGAATCCTAAAGAAAAATGGAATGATCATTTTCAGAAATAATAATTTAAGCTAAATAGTTATACAATCCAAATAATGATAATAATGATGATGATGATGATAATGTAATTAGATAATAAGCACACAATAATAGTTAAAAGAAAAAAGAAAAATATAACAAGAAAAAAAAAGAAATGTACCATGGGTAGCCAGTATAACATTGGTCCTATTGTATAAATAACCACAAGCACCAATATGCAAGATATCAGACAAGCCACCTAAAAAGAGTTGGAAAGGAAAAATAAATAAATAATCATATTATTCAGATTCTAAACCATAAAATAAAAGTCCTTGGTTTTCTCAAAGTTGCTGAGCATAACAAACCACGGTAGACATACAAAATTAACAAGAGCTGAGAAAGAAACTTTTGGCTCTCTCATGTAGTTGGAAACATTGGTGAATAAATTAATATTCTCCCTTATTATAGGTATCCCTACATTACTCAAGAAGAAAATATATCTATCAAATAACAGTATATGCAACATAAACACAAAAGTGGCAAATGTTATTTCAGACACACTACTTACTAAAGAACAGCTTTAAAGAGGAAAACTCAAAGATGTAAAGTTGTATTTTTTTAAATAACAATGTGTTCACTGTCTACTTGTATCTGTATAAATGTTGAAATCCACAGATATTGGTGAACATCCTCATTTCATTTAAATCATGTAGGGTGGATTTGCATTTGTACAGATGCATATGTAACAAAACCATCTCTTGGAAGCTACCATGACTTGACTGTGGTGGGAAATCTAATATATCTGGAAATCTTCAGCTGGAGAACCCTGCTTTAGTTACAAATATACTAATACCAGAGCTATGCAATGTTTCTATATGTTAGCGAATTAAGTCTTTACTTTAAAAAAAATGCTTCAATTTATTTGCATGAGCATAATTTGCATTTTCTTAAAGAAGTTACCCTTTTCTTTTAGTCTGACTAAGAATAGAATAGAATTCTTCACTGGTCAAGTGTGATTGGACACACAAGGAATTTGTCTCCAATGCATAAGCTTTCAGTGTACATACAAGGAACAACTGATAAATCATGATCAAGCTGTATATCAAGCTGTAGAGCAGGGGTCTTCAAACTTGGCCCTTTTATGACTTGTGGACTTCAGCTCCCAGAATTTCTCAGCCAGGCACATTGGCTGAGAAATTCTGGGAGTTGAAGTCCACAAGTCATAAAAGAGCCAAGTTTAAAGACCCCTATTGTACAGTACGGTGTTACCTAGTTTGGTAGAGCACCAGGGACCCTGCAGACTGTAGAGTATTTGATGTGGCCAATTAACTCTTCATTTTAAGTAAACTTTGTTTTTCCTTCAAGAATTTTACACTGGATGATACATTATAGAAGATACATGACTGTCATCAAAAACAGCTCTTCATTTTTTTCTCTTTCTCTCTCTCCTTTTGCATATTAAAAAAGAATTATGTAATGAGAAATTTTTGTGTCAAAAGTTTCTCCAACGTATGGAGCATCATGTTGGCGAAGAAGTAAGGAAAGGAATGAAATTTCTATTTTCTATAGGAGCACATCCCTTTCATAAGTGTGACACTGCTCTAAATGCCAAATGAATAAGTACTATAAATTTTAAAGTTTCTCTATCATGCTGATCTGGTTCTTAATGTTCTGTACCAGCCTGCTACCGGCCCTGCAGAAAAGGCAACCCCTTTACAAACGGCAAGAGGCTGGAATTACGTCTGCCAAATTTATTACTACAAAAACAAACAAGACACGAACCAAGATACAGGAGCTTTGAAACACTATCTGAGCGGTTGCTTTCAGCAAACCAGCCCTCCCCACACATTCCCTTTATAAAGAGTTCAGGGCGTGGCTTCTCTCCTTCCGAGAAGCCCCATTGCCTTCCTCTGTTTACTCCTACTTGACTTCCTCCTGCGTCAGGCGTCCTTGAACAGGGCCAGCTGTGGGTCATCTTCATCCACACTGTCAGGCTCACACAGCTGGGTCTCCATGGTGACCAAGTGGGAGGGGCCTGCCTGAGGGCTATCATCAGCAAGATCTTCAACCCCCTCAGCAAGGTCTTCAACACCCCCCTCCTCCTCTGAGTCGTCCGACCCAACTGCCGAACCCACAGGCTGACCCTGAATCACAACACTTAATCATACTAAGACATGCAGGATTTTTAAAGATAATGTATTAACATCTAATATTTCTCTGACTTGAATATTCATTCTATATAGGCCACTGTCTCCACGCGCTCATCATGGCAGTAGGAATACCTGTGTTTTTGCTCCAGTGTTGTATAGAAGTACAGTTCGTCCCATGGCTGCTGCACTTGGTATGCAAAAGAAAAATGAAGGGATCACATTGCTGAGGCCATGAGCCAAGAACTCCTGAAAAAGTTTTTTTAAAAAATAAGGAAGAGGCTAGACCAAAGGCCCATAGAATCAAATACCCTCAACTGAAGTCCACTTGCCTTCCCATTTCTTATACCACTGTCCCCAAATAAATGCATCCTGAAGGCAAATTTTAAGGCTATTTTTTACCTGGTTATCATCCACAGAGTAATTAAATCTTTTAGCAGAGTCATGGGCCAGAGCTAGAGATGCCACATAACCAACTAATGCAACTCCAAAAGCCTCTGTCACTACTTCAGGGAGGATATTCAAAGGTGGAGACCTTGGTGCTGGTATGCTGTAAAAGAAAGGATACTTTTAGATGGCAGAAAATATCACACTGAAGAATGTGGTAAAGCTGCTGTGAATATTCCAGAGAAATCAGCTGTACTGTTCATTATTCTACTATTATGAGTATCATTAGAACCTGCAAAGGCCCATGCATTATAGGTACTGCATTTTTGTTGCTGTTCTGTTTCATCGTGTCCAATTCACAAAGACTGACTGAATCTATTTATCAATTATGTGCTCAGTTCTGTGCTCTTAAAAACTGTTAAACTGTTCCTAAATTAGCAGAAGGCTAAGAGCATGACCTGGATTATGCAGTTTAAATGTTAGCTCAGGCACAGTTTAATTTCTTGATAACTGTGTGCAAGTCTCAATCTCAATTGCCACCATGTTTTTTTGTAATTTTAGAATAATTTAACTGGCCTACTTTGCAGCTTGCTTTCTTGTTGATTGATTAGTTTTGCTCTGTTTCATTGGCATCTCCATAGTGATTGTTTGTGAAAGAATTATTCCATTAGTACAGATAATCCTCAACTTACAATGGATCATTTAGTGACCATTCGAAGTTACAGTGGCACTGAAAAAAGTGACTTATGACCGTTTTTCACATTTACGACTGTTACAGCATCTCCGTGGTCATATGACCAAAATTCAGACACTCAGTAACTGACTCACATTTATGTGATCTTCTTTTGCGGTCTTCTGACAAGCAAAGTCAATGGGGAAACCAGATTCACTCAACAACCATATTACTAACCTAACAACTGCAGTGATTCACTTAACAACTGTGTCAAGCCCCTCGGGCTCGACATGCTCACCGGGAGGGAGTTCCGGTCGCCGCCCGCAGCCCGCAGCCACAGCCGCAGCCACGTCCGACAGCTGCTCGGCTCCTAACAGTTGATCCGCGGCCGAAGAAAGCTCCGGCCACAACGTTCCGATCAGCTGCTCGGCGGCTGCTGACGATCCCGGGCGTCACCACCGTGGCCGCGCCTGCTCCCCCGGCTGATCGGCGGCCGGCTCGAGCAGCTGTTCGGCGGCTAACGGGAACCCCGGCCGTCAACGCCCGGGCCGCCCCTGCTCCCACAGCTGAGCGGCGGCCGGCTCGACCAGCTGCTCGGCGGCTAACGAGGACCCCGGCCGTCAACACCCGGGCCGCGCCTGCTCACACGGCTGATCGGCGGCCGGCTCGACCAGCTGATCGGCGGCTAACGAGGACCCCGGGCGTCAACACCAAGGCCGCGCCTGCTCGCACGGCTGATCGGCGGCCGGCAGCGGGCCTCGTCACACATGGGGAAGCCGCGCCAGCCGTAACAGCTGTGCGGCGGCCTGAAACGGGTGTGAGCCAAAACACCAGGTTGGTGGAGGGGAGCACGTTAGGGATTCCAGGGGGTGAGAGGGGGGGATATTGTACTTACACCTTCCTGCGCGCAGTATGGACTTCGGCGCCAGAGGCGGAAGCGGGGCGTGGGGCGACAGGATAGAGGGGTGGAGTTTTACGCAGATGCTGGTCTGCGTGGAGGAGGGTGGGGCTGACGGGTGGGGCTGACGGGTGGGGCTATTACTCAATTAGTAAAGACATTTAAAAGAAGCGTTGGGACGAGTGGTTCCCAACGCTGACTTTATTAATGTTTAGAGATCCTGCTATTAAAGGTACTCTTTCCAGTCATCCGTACTCCGTCGTGGTTCTTCCTGAGTGCTTGCTTCCCCGGCGAAGACGTGGAGTTGACAAACTGTGGCAAGAGAGATTGTAAAATAGGGCAAAACTCACTTAACAAATGTCTCACTTCGCAACATAAATTTTGGGCTCAATTATGCTTGTAAATCAAGGACTAACTCTATGCATCGTTACAGTAAGGAATCCAGGAACAAAGTTTATTAATAGTTTTATTGTTATGTATCATTTTCCTCTTGATAATGTCAGTGCTTACTTAACTTGGGACCTGAAACTCCAACCCATTTTCTATTCTGAAATCAGAATTCAAACATTTTAGATATATAACAGGTCTAAAAACTGATGAAGATTTGCCACTGGCTAAGGTCCAAAGAGAAATAAATATTTATACTTATGCTTCTCAAAACAGAAGTCCACATGACACATAACTTATTTTAGGAATCTATGTTTGGTGAAGGAAAGGGGCTGAAAAAAAAGCAAATATCAATACAATTGTAAATAGCTATGACTTATTGATTTTTCTTATTCTTATTGATCTTACTTAACCTGACTTCCAAACTTGTTGGAATTATTGATCTTATATAATCTCCCTATTATAGTTTTAAAGCTATTTGCAGCACTTCAAAACTATATAGCCATTTGTATGTTTGCACAGAAAAATGTCTCATTTAACCTGAAGTACTCTTGAAAACTATTTTCTTTCAGGTTTGGATTGAACCAAATGGGCAGAGGAATTAGGTCAGGTTCTTTTCCGAAACATTAAATTCTAAAGTTATGAGGGTTCTCCCATTAGTTTGAAGTTAGATTTTACCATTTTAAAAAAATATGGGTGGTTGATATCATGTTTGTATGCCTTCTTTCTCAAAGTTATCATATTAACTAATGGGTTCATGTAAAGCCTTTGAAAGAGATACTTTAAAAAAGTGAACTAATATATGAGCACAGCACTCCTGTTCATAATAATTGGAGAACCCACAACTGCTGCAAACTGGTTGCATGGGAGTACACATATATGCAACAGGGCACGTCTGCTGGGACTGCTAGTAAATAAAGTGGCTGGGAGGACATGTATAGGCAGTCTTCGGCTTACAACCACAATTCAGCCCCAAATTCCTGTTGCTAAGCAAAACAGTTGTCACGTGAGGTTTGCCCCATTTTGCAACCTTTATCGCCACAGTGGTTAAGTGAATCTGACTTCCCCATTGAATTTCCTAGTCTGAAGGCCGCAAAAAGTGATCACAAGGTCGTACATTTGAAAAACGGTCATAAATCACTTTTTTCAGTGCCACTGTAACTGTGAACAGTCACTAAATGAATGAATGATTGTAACTTCAGGACTACCTGAAATAAAGTGGGCAAGCAAGCCATGCAAAGGACACAATGTTTTTAAGAAACCAAAGCTTTAACTCGCCTCTTTCAAATGCTGCGCACAACTTTTAATAAAAATTGTATTCTTACCTTATTCACTGACAATTATTCTCAAATTTAAAGTGTCTTTTAACAAAACCTAAATGTGGGTGCTGGAAAAACAAAATGTTCTGATAAATCCAATCCCTTGTCCAGTTATGTTTTTCTCCTTTCAAAAAACATTCCTGCCTCCACAAAGTCCAATGAAAGGAAATATATTTATAGTAATTCCTGATTATTTCAATGCATTTCAGGTCCTGGGGATGTGTGGGGGCAGAGAACACTGCACAGCCTTCAACTTTTCCCAACACTGAAATAAATTACTGTGAAAGTAGCAGGGAGGCACAAGAAGTAGATCTAAATGTCAAATTTCTCCATTCAAGATTAAGCCCTATCTGTAACCCAAGAGAGAATAGTCCATAAGTGAAAAACAAAGGGTAGATTATTTTATTATTGAATGTATAAATTTAAAAGCATTTGATTTATCCCTTTGAAAACTCTATGTATTTGGGGCCACAACAGTACTAATTACAGAAAGTTCACTCTAAGAGATGCAGAAAACATTTACCAATAGTGATATGTTATTAAAAAATAGAATTATTAGGTACCAGATTCTGATTTAATTTCTTCTTCTGAGATGTTGCTATCATTTGTATTAATGCAAACTGTGTACTTCTATTTTCATTCTTCAACTGTTTTGTTGCTTAGTTCACATTAACAACTAAGGACTATAAAATCTGGGTAAGAAAAAACTACATTTCTATATGTAGACACATATACATAAACACAAAAGCTTATTTATAGAAGACACATTACCCTTTTGGGATATGTCCCACAACTTCCAGGCCAAAACTATGCTCCATGTCAACAGAATAGCAGATGAAAGATGTAGCAATTACCTATTGTCAAGCAACAATAAAGATTGATTGGAAACAAGATTATATTTTTTAAAAAATATAAGAAGTAGCGTAACTGTTTTTCTACTTTCTTAGAAATATGGATTAAGACCAATTATACAGCCAACTATGAGATGGATCATAGTTGAGTACCATAATTATCGACTCAGGTTATGATGCCCTCATCTGTTGGGTTTAGGCGAGACATAAAGGAATCTTTTTTGATCCAAAGACCACATAGCTTCTTGGAAAATACATTGGGAGCCTTGTGGCCAATGCTTCCTTCTGTGACATGCCTTAATATATTTTAGAATTCCAAAGGTGTTTTCTCCACACTCATCAGGATTTTATATCCTAACTCATATTATTCAAGAGAGTCCCTAGCCTTCCCAAGACACTTTCTAGAGTCCCGGTAGCTGTGGGACCAGAAAAAAAAGGTAGGAGTCATATAATCGTAGTGTATTCGTCCTTTCTAAGTATGTAAAAGTCCCAGGAAAGGACATGGTAAAATGTCTTCATAGGCTGAAATGGCAGGGCTTTTTTTGTCATAGAACGCTCAGAACGGAGTTCCGGCACCTTTTTTGGATGGAACCTTGTAGGGTAGGCAAGGCGGGTTGTATGACGTGTGTGAGTTCCGGCACCTTTTTCTTTTACAAAAAAAGCACTGTGAAAAGCACTGTATAGGGTCTCCTGCCTGAGCAGGAGGTTGGACTAGATGACCTCAAAGGTCCCCTTCCAACATTATTATTATTATTATTGTTGTTGTTGTTGTTGTTGTTGTTGTTGTTGTTGTTGTTGTTATTATTATTATTATTATTATTATTATTATTATTATTATTATTATTATTATTATTATTCCTAGACTAGCCTGCCTAACAATGGTGATTTGGCATTAAATTTATACATCTTTACATTGGAGCCACAGTATATATTGATTTAAATGTAGCTAGCTCATCTGACATTTTTATGAGAAACAAATTGGGGCATTCTTCAAATTAATTATCCTACCTTATATATCACAACATTGCCTGACAGTCACTAATGGGCACAAACAATATTGATTAAATCTTTATTATCATTTTCTTTCAGAAGCATATAATGTTTTCTCAGACGTTTTATGAGAAACACTATACAAATCTTGTGGCAGTGGACTTTGAGGTATGCTGCTTATCAATATCATTTTGTTTATTTGATTATTACAGGGAGAAGGAAAAGATTTTTTTTAAAACAAGTCAAGCTTTCTAAAATTATTTATTTACGGTGCTTCCTGGAAATTTTAATATTTAATTATCCTATATCATGATATATTATATTATAAAATAAAATTGTAGCTTGCTCGTGAATTTGTTAGATTTTTGTCATGCCTTTCCTTTTAGAAATGATACATAGCATAGCACTCCTTCCTTTCTTCCTGCAACAGTGCCCTGTGGAGTACCTTCACGTATGTCTGTGTGCATATAAGTGTGTGGGTCATCCTGGCAGTTGCCATGACTAAGGATAGAGTCTAATTCAGAGGTCTTCAAACTTGGCCGTTTTATGACTTGTGGACTAAAACTCCCAGAATTCCTCAGCCAGCGTGCCTGACTGAGGAACTCTGGGAGTTGAAATCCACAAGTCATAAAAGGGCCAAGTTTGAAGATCAATATTCTAACTGCTTTATAGCAGATTTATCATAACATCATTACAACGCTAAATATTTGTTTCATGAAATAAGCAGAAGGTGCCAACAACTGTAGCAAATTATTAAAAAGTTATACTTACCAGAACCAAATCAATAGGAAGCACCATTTTAATTTTCTTCTTAAATTTTTCATTTAGCTCTTTAACAAGAACTAGTACGGCAATACTAGATATAGACAATAGCACAGTTTCCAGCTGAATGGATCTGAAGTTTTCAAAAATGTAGGCATAAATCTATATGAAAGGAAAGATCATACCCTATAAATAAGCAATAGTCAAAGATACATTCAGATATGGAGAAGTTATTGATACTGACACCTAATCCTGAATATTATAAATTGGATCCAGTTATGCCCTCCATAAATAATAGAGGTGTTTTTTTCCTGAAGAGATGCATGTCCAGTTCAAATCTTTATTAGAGAAAAGAGAAGGGCTTAATTTCTGCTAAATATTTCATCTTTCCTGTAATTTCCAGGGGTGTTCTTAATCTTCTGGAATACAGTATGAATCTTTAATATTGGCTTTATACACCTACAGAGGTCTAGATCAGAGGTCCCCAACCTTTTGGGCATCAGGGACCTATGGATGGGGTTTCCTTATTTGTGCGGCCCAGTTGGTGGCATGTCGTGACCCGGCACTGGTCCATGGACTGGGGGTTGGGGACCTCTGGTCTAGATGAACACAAATATATACTATTTAATATGTAAAAGACATAAGGTAGACAACTGACGTGGCAAGTTGAGTTAACTATGCTTGTAACAGTTTCCAAAATTAATATTAATTTTAAAAACATCAATAATTATAGCATGGAATATCACTACCTATACCCAATGAGCTACAGAAGAATCTGCCATTAATGGCAGAGAAACAAATCAAGGCTTAGTTTAAGAAAGGCAGCAATATCAAGCTCTAAAGCTCACCTTCAATACACACAAAAATAGGGTCTAAGGTTCTCCAAGGAAAGGCAACAGCTCTATGGGAATTCAGAACAAAATAGAATAACAGAGTTCGAAGGGACCTTGGAGGTCTAGCCCAACCCATTGCTCAAGCAGAAGACACTATATCAAGGGTCTTCAAACTTGGCCCTTTTATGACTCGTGGACTTCAACTCCCAGAATTCCTCAGCCAGCGTGCCTGGCTGAGGGATTCTGGGAGTTGAAGTCCACGAGTCATAAAAGGGCCAAGTTTGAAGACCCCTGCACTATATCATTCCAGACTGTAAAATGAACCTAAACAGAGTCCTAATGATAATTCCAGTGAAGATGACGTCTACCAACAAAAAGGTAATTTGGTGGCTTGCAGATTGCTGTGAACTCTGCCATCAAGCTTTACTGCTTATTCTTCTTATTAGCCATTGCCCTTGCCCAACAACACGAAGAAACTGAGACTGCCATTTCTAGTTTTCCAGAACTGAAAAATCACTTTCTCAGCCCATGTAAGTTGTTGTAGGGAATTTTGGACTTTTCAGCAAAAATGCAATAAGACCCTTGAGGAAAACACTTGGTGAAATCAAAGGATAGCAAAGTTCTTCTATATTCTTTGTTGACATTTAATTAAATCATAATCAATTCAACAGATCATCACAGCAACACAAAAAGAATCACCTGTTGCTTAGGTAATATTTTCAAAACTAATGTAGACATTCATCCAATCATCAAAGAAAAGCAAATTCATCTCAGGACCTCAAATCAAAATTTATTTTCAGAATGGAAAGCCCAAACACTTTTTCTTATGAGATTCAGGATAAACAATGGGTCATGAACATGGTAAGACTGAGCTGGCAGAGTACACCCCCAACAGATATGCACATTAGGGCTCCAACAATTGTATAATTCAGCCATTCATTAAATAGTGCATGCTAAGACTTTTTGGCATGCTAAATGACTCCATAGAGTTAGCATGCCAAAAAGTATAACTGCAAAGAAAAGCAATTAAGGTTGAAACTCTAAATGGGTGCAGCAATCAAAGCAAACAGGTTTATTCAAAAGATTGGAACCTATGCTAACAAATCCAATTTTACAGGCAAAAAGGCCCCATTAAATTGCCAAAAAGTGTTTTTCTCCAACGTTTGGCAGCCAAACACAACACTAATTCAGAACGAAATTGCTTTACAAACATAATTTAAATCTAAGTCTTGAATCATCTAATTCAGAAACTTGTTCATAAGAAAAATAAGAGTTCGGGTCCTAAATATGAACATTCACTTTTAAAGAATTATTTATATATGTTTAGCTTCTTATTTTCAGAAAATATGCTACACAGCATTTCAGCTGTCAAGTGGAATCCTGCCATGCCTTGTCTTGAAAAAGCTGGTTTGGAAGCTGCATACTTTCTTTTTAATATTGCATATCTCCACATTCTCCATAGCGAAGTAGAGCTGGAAACAGGAACTTTAAAAAATGGATGTGACACGATCCTTTCCCATGTAAGTGTGATATCTGTCTGGAATGAGCTCATATTTTTCTGTGTGTGTGCGTGCGTGTGTGTGTGTGTGTGTGTGTGTGTGTATTGTTGTTAGTTGCGAAGTCGTGTCCGACCCATCGCGACCCCATGGACAACCTTCCTCCAGGCCTTCCTGTCCTCTACCATCTTCTGGAGTCCATTTAAGCTCATGCCTACTGCTTCAGTGACTCCATCCAGCCACCTCATTGTCTGTGGTCCCTTTCTTCTCTTGCCCTCAACCTTTCCCAGCATTAGGCTCTTCTCCGGTGAATCCTTCTTTCTCATTAGGTGGCCAAAGAATTTTAGTTTCAACTTCAGGGTTGATCACCTCTAGGACTGACCGGTTTGATCGCAGTCTTCTCCAGCCATAATGTTGTCTCTACTCCTTTGGAGACATCTAGTCTGCCATAATCCATACAAAAAGCTCCAATGACTCTTACTTCTCTTCAATATATGTACAATAATACTTTCAGTACATGAGCCAAAATTGAGAATGACACCTCTGTATATGCCTCTTTATCTCTTTCTAGCTTTTCACTTTCCACAGTTGCTATATATTTAATGGAGAGCCACAGCTAGAGAATAACTTTTTCTGCAGAAATTTCTAGATCCAATCCCAACATGCATAGGTATTTCTAGTCTCAGATCGTAGAGAGTTAACAATATAGTTAATGTCAGCTATAACAGTCTCAGTACATAACAATTTACTTGGTGGTGCAACAAAAAAGCAACACAGAGTCATAGGATACTTCTGAATCTGTAGCACACAGAAAGAACCATAGTAGAAGCACCAACCTCATCAGACAAAATACATATTAAAGAGATGTTTTATTTAGGCTTGTGGTTAAACCACTTTGCAATTTTATATAAATCTGTGATGTTTAATCACAAGGGGTCTCCAGAATAGGTTGGTTCTCTCCATATACATTTCATGGTTCATGTTGAATTATGATCTTATTATATATAAAACAAAATGTTTATTGGCTTGTTTTCTTTATGGCTCTTTATCCCCATTTCATTCACAATAATAATTCTTTCTTTGAAATCCAAGAACATTTAAGCCAAAAGAAAAAAAGTGAAGATTGTAGAAGAAAGTAAAGAAAAGCAACATGCTGTAATTATGTTGGATTAAAAGAAAAGTGGATTAAAAGAAAATAAAAACTGAGCAGAATAGGGAAGTATTTGTCAAATTTCTCTTTAGTAACTCAGCTGTTAAGTGAATCTGTTTTCCCCATTGACTTTGCTTGTCAGAACATCTCAGAAGGGGATCACATGATCTTGGGACACAGCAATGGTCATAAATATGAACCAGTTGCTAAAATCTGAATATTGATCATGTGATTATGGGAATGCTGTAAAGGTTGTAACTGTGAAAAATGGTCATAATTTACTTTGTAACTTTGAACGGTCAATAAATTAACTGTTGTAAATCGAGGACTACTTGTACTGGCCCCACTCCCATGCAGCACATGAAATTTTGCCCTGCTTTTGAACAGCCTCTTTAAAAGGGAAATAACTTTTCTAATAAAAATAAAGACTCTACTTTTGGCCAATATATTAAATATTAAATGCCACATAAAAAATCTACATTTTAAAAGCATGATTTTTGTGCCATTAAAAAAGCAAAAAATAGGGTTTCCGGTTTGCGTGTGCAGTGCTGGCGGATGTTCCGGGAGAAGCTCTCACCCAGCTGTCCGGTCTTCCTCCCTCGGAGGACCCTGCAAACGATTAAAAGTCACCCTGGAGGGGCGACCACCGTGAGGAGGCTCTCTCTTCGATCACGGAAGGGCGGCAGCCCTCTGTTTGATCCGGAGTTACTCCTCTGGCCCAAAGAAGAAGAGATCGGCCATGTTAAGCTGTTCCCTGCCGAAAGCCAAAATCACTACCAAGCACAACAAAGCAATCTGGAGGATTTGGGTAAGACCTTACCCTTCTTACTTCCCTAATTACTTTCCTGTGGGAGTTTCTTGAAAATCTTTTTCCCCCTTCTTGAAAGATCGGTGACTGCTTACTTGGGGATTTACAACCTTAAATCCTCAAAAGAAATCAAATGACTAAGCTAAATAACTAAGCAACCTTATTTGTACCTCTGAAATTTTTGGGCCACTAAAAAGTTTTTATTGCTTATTTTTACGGGGACCTACTACCCTATTTACTACTAAAATGAATTAATTGGATAAAAGACTTATATTATATTAGTCTGCAAAAAGACTGTACATGCTATTAAGGACATCTTGTGGTGAAACCCGGTATAGCAAGTAAACCTTTTTTTTTTTTACTCTGAGATTTGGCTCTAACAGATTTGTCCTTGACATTATCTTTAAAGATAAAAATTGGGAACACCTGGCACTGAAAACAACTTTTAGGAATAGTGGAGGTGGACATTTATTGACTTTTATTAAAATAGCCTCCACTAAAGGCCTATCTGTAAAATACGAAAGAAATGGAAGAATATATTCCACCACTTGACTATATACTAATACTTGATACAATTTTGGCAATGACTACAGAAATAAAAGCCAGACTTAAAGACAAATCTGACAACACAAACTCACCAAATGAGACTCTTATTTCAACTGATGAACTGACAATCCAAAAAACGAACAGAGGATGAGGAATTTAACAACAAAACAGGGGACTTTAAAGTACAAGTACAATCTACTGGGAGCCTTGATGCCCAAACATTGATTTCAACTATAAAACCTACAATCCAACAAGCAACAGAAGCTGAAGAAAGCAATACTAAGATGGAGGATGCCAAAGGCCTTCAAATACAGTACACCAAGACTTCAACCAAATAAACAATAACTACAACACCAGACATGACCTCTTACTTCGTTCATTTCACCGGGACCTGAAGACCTGGCTCTTTGAGCTTTCTGGCCCAGGCTGAGTTTTTAATTGGGTTTTTATATTTTTTCAGGGATCAAATGTAATCATTTTTAATCGTTTTTAATTTTTGTATTGTATTGATGTTTTTAAACACCTTGTAAACCGCCCTGAGTCCTACGGGAAAAGGGCGGTATATAAATCTAATAAACTTAAACTTAAATTTAAACTTACTTAAGCCAAATGGATTTGAAAGAAGAAGACCAGATTGAATTAATGACAACTGCACTACCCCAAACATGGTGATTGGATTTACTGGAACAAAAATTTAATGACTATAAAGGGGTCACTCTCTATGAAAAATTGATAACTGGTTGGTCTCCCTGGATTCAAACAACATGTGTAGGAAGAAAGGGAGACACATTTGAAAAGTTAAAGGCAATGAAATGGAAGCCTACCTGGCACAAGAAGAAAGCTAGAATTAGATTTAAGGGGGGGAAATGAACTTTTCTTCTTTTTCTGTTGTAAGTGTTGGGACTTGCAATAATAAAGCTTAATTTTTTCTCTCAACGGGCCAAGGAGAACTGTTAAAAGATATAAACTGAGTCTATATTTAGGATCTAGATTTTTAAGGGAATGAAAATTAGCTACAAACAATAAAACAGGGCTCTTCAAACTTGGCCCTTTTATGACTTCTGGACTTCAACTCCCAGAATTCCTCAGCCAGCGTGCCTGGCTGAGGAATTCTGGGAGTTGAAGTCCAGAAGTCATAAAAGGGCCAAGTTTGAAGACCCCTGCAATAAAACATACTTTGTTAACTATAGATGAATTGTAAGGATGACAAATAGAATATGTATGTATTTCAGACATGATAATTACTATACAATGAAATAGATTAGCTATCAGATCATAACTTTGAATTATATTATAAAATTTGCAATGATATAATATATTTTAAAAATTGATGAACTACTAAGATGATAAAGAGAATATATTTGTTGTAATGATAGAGCTAAAAGTTTTTCGTAATGGGCTAAGGGGAATCTTTAAAAGATACATATTGATTTTATACTTAACTTTTAGACCTTTAAAGGACACAAAAGTTAGCTCTTAGAATTAACTTATATTACAGAATTTGGAAGGAGACAACAAAAGATATTTTTTCAATAATTGGTGAACTATTAAGGTTAAATAGAATAAATTTGTATAACATAAGAATGCACTGAAATGAACAATATATGTATTTTAGACTGGATAACTACTATATAATGAAATGGGGGAAATGGGGGCTACCCGAAAATCAAGTTTTCTTTTATATATTATAAGCTAGTTTGGAATATCTTATTCCAATTAGGTAAAACTTTAAAACAGGACATGGATATGTATATGTGAAAATATATTCAAAATTATTCTGATTATGTTACAATTAGAAATGTATTAATTTGATTAATTTGACTATGTTATCATAACTAAGGGAATTGGAGAGGGAATTCTTGTTGATGTAACTTGACCTACCTACAAATAACTGTTATTTACTACTGTTTACTTTTAACAACCCAACCACCGTATTGCTTCATAAATACCTGGATGTAAAACTAAAAAATCAATAAAACTTCTATTTAAAAAAAAGCAAAAAATGGAACACTTTTTTTAATCCTTTGCTACTATTTTTTTAAATGACTTAAGATAGAGTTAGACAGAACAATCATTGTCCAACAAATTTAACTTCTATAAACTCTGGATTCTTCTAGTATTGGGGGGGGGCTGTCAGTGACAAGATCAGTTATACAAAAAAGCTTCATAAAAGATATTTTATCCATTGTGAGTATTTTTTTCCCTCTGTAGAGAAGCAGTCTAATTATATTGGATGTGTAACAGGTCCTGCCTATAATTCAAACATACCAGCTTCCAACAGCTCTGAGGCCTCATGAACTGTATATGCACCTGAGAATACATCCTAAATATTCATTGTTTGTGGAAGATGGAGTATGGAAAGGATTTTTGAATGTAGAAAATCTGTAAACTACTAAAGAGATATTTCTACATTTCAGTGGTTAGTCTCCTGGTTTCTGCGTAGAGTAAAAATTTGCTAGTAAACCAAAATACACTTTGCTTGTCTGCTCTGATAAGACTTCAGTAATATCCACACTGCTTCTTCCTGTCTCTGTAAACTGAATAAAAAGGGTAAAAATGGAATCTATGTGACCCTGCTTGATTTGATCAGATTCTGGAACCCATACACATATCTACAGCATGATTTTCTTTATAGTAGTACAGTATTTCAAGTAATAAATATGAATACAGTAGAAAACACAAACAGGCTGAAACTATTTCATGAGATAAAATGACAAGAAATATTCAAAATACAAACTTCTATTATGGAGATGAAGCATATAGATAAGGATTTTTCATCTTTCTGAGTTGGGGATATATTTAGAATTTTGAGTGAATGTTATTGTTACCCTTATAAAAAGTTGTCAAAGTAGACATGACTGGTCATAAATGTACCAGCTCAAAAGGCAAACAAGACACTGGGCCATTATTTTATTTTCAAAGAATTCATTGGGATCTATGTGGGACCCAGAAATATGGTTGTAAAATTGAAATCATAATTGAGGCTGATTGTTTACCTTTGTAGCATGCTGGTTTTCTATTAATTTAATTTTTAAAAAATAAAAAAGGTTATGAAAGACACCAAGAAATAACTGATGGACATATTATCACCCCAGGGCATTTCACTGAGGTTATTTCCTGCATTTATTTCTTATTTATTATATTGTATACTTTTGTGTGCTGAACAAGAATAAAAATAACATTTTCAATATAAATGTAAATCAGTATCACCAGATGGCATTAACAATTTCCTTGTAGTTTTTATGATAGGTTGTTTACAAATATTAATGTTTTCTACTTCATACAACTACATAGTATCTTGAAGACTAGTCAGTAGAATAATAATAATAATAATAATGATTTAATTTCTATACCGCCCTTGTCCCGAAGGACTCAGGAATGTGGCTGTGCTTTAGAACTCATGTCAAGTTCCAGATAGCATCAGATAGTAAATCTAGAATTGCATCCAGAATTGACTCCAATTAGAGGTAACCAAGTCAGACCTGACCCAAGAGGTCACAATATTTAGAGCTTTTCCTGCAACTTTAATAAGCATGCAAATATGAGCAAAACAGCACAACAAACATTTATCAACATACTCACATAAAAGAATCCCAGAGGTCCTGAGATATAAGGCATTTTCAATCCCAGAAGATACTTCACTTGCGAAGTTACAACATGTGTAGCTGCCCCAGTTGTCATTGCACTTATCACTGGCTCTGTTAGCAAGCAGGTAGCACTGCCCAAGTGTAGCATAAACATTGCTACCTGAGAAACCAGAAATATAATATAGATTACAACCAAAGGCAGTTATTGATTCTAATGTAGGAAAGAGAAATGCTATCTTGCATTCTTTTTTAAAAAATAGTGAATGAGAAAGTTACATGAGCTAATTAGTTATTTCATTACTCATTGTACCCATGAATAACCTTTCAACCCATGTTAACGTTCATACATTTATTACAATGCTATCTCTCTTGTATTGCTAGTTTACCACCAGGAAATGTGCTGAGTTTAGTTATAATAACTGGCTGTAGCCACTTCTATTCATTGGCTTTAGATTATTCCAATGTACAAAGCTCTGTGGATAGGACAAATATTAAGCCACAGACGTCACACTGGATACACTTAAAAGTTACTATACAGGTAATCCTCAACTTACAACCAAAATAGACCTTCCTTTAGAACAAAAACTTTATTTACAGTTTGTGCACTGCACTATCTAGGCTATGATCAGCTAAAACATGATTTGTGGTGCAAGCCGCAGTTGATCAGTTTCACATAACAAGGTTAGCCATGAAAATGGTGTCCAAAGCAAATATCACCAGGGATTAGTGAATAGGATCCCTCTCCAATCACATGTGTTTAACAATTATCTTTTGCCGTGTTAAAAACTATGATGTGCTATCACCCTCTGGAGATCTCTGGAAGTTGTGCTGTAGCTGATGAAAAGAGAGTAAGATGAAAAGAAAAAGGCCCAAACTACTGAGAGATGAAAGACTGAATAAAACTGAAAAGAAATGAAGATTTCCCAGAATTCTGTACCCAGTGTAGGTCAATTCAAAAGCATGGCTTATCTCTCCATTGGATAAACAAAGATTAGAACAAAAAAGACCCAATTAGTTTTTGTGTTCTAACTCAGTGAGAATAAAATACGTTTTCCTTCTGATAGTATTTATCAGCAAGTAATGATAAGTCTTTTAAACACACCAGGAGCTAGTGTAGAAAAAAACCAGACAGCCAGTTCTACTGCTAATATATGTTCAACTTCTATTACAATAACATTTCATTCAGATACTACATTCAAAAGTGATTCAGTTGAATCTCATATTGAAAAACTGAGTTCCTCTAAAACCAATGTAGATGAGTCTACACAAATACATTTTTCCCCAAATCAGTTCTAAATGTTTCATAATTCAATAAATGATTTGAGTTGAATGTTGTCTAATTTGCAAAACCTATAATTGACCAGAAAGAAAGCATATGAGCAGAAACTTCTCAAAGTCATTTAATATGTTATACAATTTCTATAAAAATTGTTTTCATTACAAAACTGGAAATTAACAGTTCACTAATTTGCTATAGATTCTTAAAGATAAACATGCAACATTCAGCAACACAAATTATTCTTCATCTTTCACATATTCACATTTTTAAAAGACTGAACCTGTACCAGGAAAATGGAAGAAGCATAATTATCATTTCCAGATATAAGAGCATATGTGCAACTGATTGTTTGAGCTTATTTATAAATGATATAAGCAAAGTCACTAGAATTATTGAGATGATTGACTTTTTATGAAACTGTGCATAGTAGTTGTGGAACATCCAGCTATACCCTATGCTAACGTTTGCTATGCAAGGTGAAGGAGAAGATGGCTTCTCCATTCATTTCATGTACAAAGGTAATCCAAATTAACACTGCTGATACAGCAGTTCTTCTGAAACAGTCACCCCACTGGTGGGTTATAAATCATGCTAAGCCAGAAAATTGTCTTAAAAGTATGCAGAGCTGAGGCATTTGGGATATTGAGAATTACAGCTTCCATCATACCTCATCATTGGCTGTCCTTCCTAAGAATGGCAGAGTTATAATTTATTAACCTCTGGAATGCATACATTATCTACTCTCACCAAGCAGACTTTGTTCAGTGTTGTGAAACCCTAGATATTGTGATTTGTGTGCCATTTTTATATTAATTGTATTAAGTGAAATAAGTACATTTCAACCTACATTACAAACCATGATTAAATAATGTCTTAATATGTGAAATATAATCCCAAATCATGTGGAAATACATCCTTCTCCGTTGGCTTGCTTTTCCTGGAAACTATTTTAGTGAAAGAATTGATTTTCTAGTTATAAAATTAGCTATTGTGAAAAACCTACTTGAATCAGCCCTCCTAGCAGTGAAACTGCTGCAGCAACTCCAATCCTTTGCATCTCAAACTCAGATAAGCCCAATACTTCAGATGTATTGTCTGAAGTGAAATTGGTGTTTATGGGAGGAACAAGACGCTCGACAGCATTTGCAGAAATCAAGGAGGTCAGAGCAAAGGTTCCTGCGAAAGAAGAAAGAGGATTTGGTTTTCATTTGTTTAATCCCTATCAGATGACTCTAAATTGCTTAGGAAGAAAGACATACTTTACAACTAAACAATGATTCAGTTTGCTTGGTTTGGACATGACATGTTGTGTGAGCCCAATCTTTGCATTTAAATATGGCTTATTATGATGTTTGATCTTTCTCATTTATAGCACATTTAACAACATCATGGTTAAATAAACCATAGCTGTAGGATTCCAGTCTATGTCCAACTAATTCTAATTTTAACATGAATTCTTTGAACATGTTATGTTTTATAAACATTTTGAACTTCCAAAAGTTGTGAGATATGGTGATATTGATTAACCGATTGACTGAATTCTAATTGTCAGTATGCCATAGCTATACCAGATACCCTAAGCACTAAGTCTTCCAGCGTATTTTTCTTTCCAGTATCAGAACTGACACCAGCCAGAGCATAGAACAATTCAAAGAAGTAGGGCAAGATCAGAAGATGTGGAGAGACCAGGCCCAGAGAATCGCCAAGTCAGACATGACTGAATGGATATCATCATCATCACCATCATCAAGTTGGAAAGGACCTTGGAGATCATCTAGTCCAACCCTCTGCTCAGGCAGGAAACCCTATACCAGGGGTGTCAAACTGCCGGCCCGCAGGCCAGACACGTTGCAACAAACCCGCGCCCACCCCATTGCCGGCAATGGGGAAAAAGCTCTGATACATCACGTGACGTCGCAAGTTTGACATGTCTACCCTATACCATTTCAGACAAATGGCTGTCCAGTCTCTTCTTAAAAACTTCCAGTGTTGGAGCATTCACTGCTTCTGGAGGCAGGTTGTTCCCCTGATTAATTGTTCTAACTGTCAGGGAATTTCTCCTTAGTTCTAGGTTGCTTCTCTCTTTGATTAGTTTACATCTGTTGCTTCTTGTCCTGCCTTCAGGTGCTTTGGAGAATAGCATGATCATCATTTTGCTTTCTGCAAACATCACCTTTATATGGTTCCTCTTGCCATGAGCATTCATTTCCACATTGATAACTCCATTGTACATTATACAAATTCTAGGCAACAAGCTGTTCACTGTTTTTTGTATGTACATGAGTCATATGACTGCATATACATGCAATCCTTGCGCTGAAGCTTGTCTAATATTTTTTTAAATATTTGCAGGGATAGTTTAATGTCCAGCAGTGATCTAGACTGCATAAATGTTAGCATAAAATAAGGGGGAAAGAAATAGTTTAGAATAAGTAGAAACTGGTTCTTTGCACAAGAAATCAATTGCTCATTGTATGTATAAAAGAAACAGCATGCAATAGAAAAGACTTCTGTCTCAGTTTTTAAAGATTTCAGGCACACAGTACAAACCAAGGTGGATAAATAATTTAGCCTGCAAAACACACCTTTCCTTTTTCTATGGACTGAAATTGCATCCATCAGTCAGAGATGCAATGATGTCTTCCTACATGGCCCCTTCCTAATGGATGGGGCTATTAACTGCGCAATTTTTATAGCTTAGCCAACAAGTATGAAAATTATGAAAACTGGTACCCCTAGGAAAAAAAGTCATAGAAAGATTTAATTTAATTTGCATTTGCTATATTTAAAATCAAATATACTTAATATGGTCATTCTTTAAAGAGCCTTGGTGGAGCAGTGGGCTAATGCCTCCTTAAGTAACACCAGCTGCCTGCAATTAGTGCAGGTTCAAGTCCCACCAGGCTCAAGGTTGAGTCAGCCTTCCATCCTTCCGAGGTAGGTAAAATGAGGACCCAGATTGTTGGGGGCAATAAGCTGACTTTGTAATAATGCCACGGGGGGGGGGGGGCAAAAAGCCCTAATAAGCAGGCACATACATAGAATGAAGGCTATTGCTAAGCACATTGATTTGTGTTTTAGATTGTAAGCCGCCCTGAGTCTTCGGAGAAGGGCGGGATATAAATGGGATTAAAAAAAATTCCTTTTCTTTCCTTTCCTTCTGTCAAACTGTTACAATTTGGTAATTCTTAAAGATCTTGAGGAGTAAAGTCAAGGATTTTGAAGCCCCTGTACAGCCCTGAGGCCTTGGGCTATTCATCTCTGGTATATCTGAGACTTTTACAACAAACACATTCTTAAGGAACAAACAGATCACTTAAGAAAAGATAACAATTAATATTTATTTTAATATTTGCTTAACTGTTTTTTCACTACTGTATTCAGAATGTGCCTTTAAACAGAATTTCTTCATCTGGTGATTCTTATTTCATTTAAAGATAAACTAAATACTGTAACAGCAGAATAAATGCCTTTTTTAATGAAACTAATAGTGCATCATGTCCCAGATGGGCAATTTTTACACTTAAAATGAAATGACTACATAACATATATTCTGCTGACTCAACATTATCATCACTTCCAAGGAACTCACCGCAAAATCCAAATCCAGCCTGCCAGTAAGTGGCAAGAGAGCTTTAACAAAATGCTTTGGATACATCCCGATGCAAATTCTATGTATTTTGGATGGGATGTTGCTATCCTAGTAGACCACATGGCTCCCACAGAGTTGTTAAATGTAATGCTGAATGCACTTCTGGCATGTAGGCTATTTGCAAAGACCCACACAATTACTCAAAAGAAAACAACTGCTTCTCAGAAAACATAATAATAACCAAGGAGAATGTGCATATAGTTGAGCATTTCAGTCCCAAAGGGTTGGGCTTTGGGTGTGGTTCCATACAGTTCTGAATTTTAAGTGGAGAGACACCATCCCTAATATCAGAAAGACGCAACTCTTTACTTTCCTATATCAAGTTCAACCCATAGTGAATTATGGGAGACATGGCCCATACCCAGCTTCATTGTTTTCTGCAACTAAGACCAGATGGTTTCTTCTAGGAAATAAACCTGCTTCATATTCTAAAAAGTCAGTGTCTTTAATTATTAAGTTGAAGACTGTCATTGTTTCAGAATAAATGAAATGCAGAATAATACAACAAACCTAAATGATTCAGGCCTATTGGACTTCATTACATACTAAGATATCAAAAGGAAAGCAAGAAGTAAGATTGATGTATGCATTGTAAGCAAGAGAGTCACTCTCTAAGTAGGGCTGAGAAAAAGTGCAGCCTAAAACTTTGGCATCTACTGCTAATAGGGGGGGGTTGCCAAGGGTTGTGCCAGTTGCGGCCGTATCTGGACCGAGATGCCATACACACAGTCACTCATGCGCTTGTGACCTCCCGGATAGACTACTGCAATGCTCTCTACATGGGGCTGCCCTTGAGGACCACTCGGAGGCTTCAGCTGGTGCAGAATGCAGCCGCACGAGTTGCGATGGGGGTCTCCCGATACTCCCATGTAACGCCTCTTCTCCACGAGCTGCATTGGCTTCCAGTTGCCCTCCGGGTGAGATTCAAGGTGCTGGTGATGACCTATAAAGCCCTAAATGGCATGGGTCCAGATTATCTTAGGGAGCACCTGCTGCCAGCATCAACTTCCCACCGTCCTGTGCGCTCCCACAGGGAGGGCCTCCTCAGGGTCCCGCCGGTCAGGGAGTGCCGGCGGGCGATCCCCAGGGGGAGAGCATTCTCGGTGGGCGGGCCTGCCCTATGGAATCAACTGCCTGTGGAACTCCAGATCACCCCCGACCTTCACTCGTTTCACCAGGACCTAAAAACCTGGCTATTTGAGTTAGCCGGCCTGGACTGAGGGGTTTTAAGGTTTTAAATTTTAAATTTTAAACTCTTTGGGGGCTATTAATTTAATTTAATTTTAATTTGTACATTGCACTGTTTTAATTTGCCCTGTAAACCGCCCTGAGTCCCTCGGGAAAAGGGCGGTATATAAATCAAAACAAACAAACAAACAAATAAATAAATAAATAATATGTTGAGAGATGCTTTTGAGTTATATGGGACAACTTCCTAGGAAAGAAAAGAAAAAAGAGAGGGAGCTAAATTAGGGATGTCATGAACCTACCACAGACTTAATCATATAAAGTGCATAGCAATCCTCAACTACAGGAATTTTAAGAAGGAAATATAATTTTGGATATTTTAAACTTGTTTCACATACTCCCCCAAAATTTCATAAATAGGGAAAAGGAAAAAAGGGATGGAAGGAGGGAAAGAATGTTGATGTAAAGGAAGTACAGAGAGGCACAAAAAAAAATCCTTGTTTCTGGCATGTATTCTTTATCTTCTTTAAACTACAGTTTTGAATCCAACTCATTATGCATTGCTGAAATACAGGCTACATTTGCAGTCAATGAATTTGCAAGGGGTTCTTACTAAAGAATAGAAGCTGAATAGTACTAGGCAGCTTTCAGAGAAGGCAACCGGATATTATTCTCCCATGGAAGGAGTAAAAATTTATTTTTTTCTCTGTGTGCAGCACTATGATACAATTTGTTCTGCTTGATTTTGGCTTAGTGTGTGTATATATGTTGTGTGTATGCACGTGGTTCAACTCATACTGTAAGAAATATCATAAAATATAGAATAGAAAATAACATTAATAGAGTTAACAAAGACATAGGCTAAGTTTTTCAAAGTGAACCACTAGGACTTAGAAATAACTTACCGGGGGCAACATGATGACCCATCCCAAATATGGCATAAATAATAGCAGGAAAGAGTGATCCGTATAAACCAAACACTGGATGCACTGATGATAGAATAGCAAAAGCCAGCCCTGTAGAAAAGGTAAATTGGGAGAACAAGATATAATATAAACCACTAAGAAAATATAATAATAATAATAATAATAATAATAATAATAATAATAATAATAATAATAATAATAATAATAATAATAATAATAATAAAAAAATAACAACAACAACAACAACAACAACAACAATTCAATTGCAAAAGGCGGCCTTACTAAGAACTGCTTTCATTCTGTGACGATATTTGTAATACCATCAAACATCCACATCTGCCTATCGCAGGTCCTTGGCAAGGACTCGATAGGTAGACAAAAATGCCAAATCCAGTCTGAACTCAGGCTGACTGTGCGATGATAAATAATAATAATAATAAAAGTTAGCTGCTGGTTTGCTGCACGGCCGCCATGGACGCCTGGAAGACGAGTTCAGTCTTCCTCATCCAGTTTCGCATCGCTGGAGGCAGGGCTTTTTTCCCATAGAACGCTCAGAACGGCGTTCCGGCACCTTTTTTTGCACACACAAACACACAAAAAAAGCTGAAGGAAACTGTTCCGGAGAGCTAAATTCTCCTCAGGCAGCTAGGTTTCAGAGCAGCAGAATGCATCGCAGCAACGAGCCTTCAGATGGCTCAAATCGAAGGAAATGTGATCCGTACAGGCTAATTTAAAAGTGGGAGGGTAAGAAGGGCTGAGTGTGAACAGGTTGCCTAGCAACCTGCTTAAACAGTCTCTGTAACTTTCAGCTCCTGGTGCCTTGCCTTTTTTAAGCTGGGAAGTTGAAAAAAAGGCTAAAAAGAAGGCAATAGAGTGCTATCAAGGAAAATGTATAGCTATAACCAGCAGACATTTAGGGAACCTTTATTTTTCATACACTGTTCAAATTTTGTTTTAATGCCATGGTGATACACAATCAAATGCAGTCAGTCTTTTTTTTTTAATCCCAAAGCATCTGTTCATTAAATACAGTATAACAAAGTTTTGAATGATGGAATTATTTTTATCTAAGGATAACTAATGATATTTACAAATAGAATATGTTGTTAAAATGTATTGGTGTTGAAATAATTAGTGCACACATATACCTAAAACCAGTTTATTGCATTTGGCAATTGTACTAAAAAAAATCTCATTGTCAACCAATATAATTCATTTAATTTGAAATCAAGTGAAAAATTGATTTAAATTATTTTATTAAAACAAATTAATGACAATTCTTTTATAAGAAGTTGCCTCAAACAAAATAAGTTTGACATGCCTGTTCTAGATAGTTGAATGCTCCAAAGTAAATTCTAGACCAGGCCTGTACATGCAGCCTACCAAGCACCCTTGGACAGAGCACAGACTTTTTTTTAAAAAAAAGTAATAAAATCACCACCAATGCTCTGAAAGTCATGTTGCCTAGTGCCTCCATGGCTTACCATGACCACGAGCTCTAACACTGTAGATGCTCCTTTAGTCATCAAATCATTGATTAGCCCACCAGCATTCCTTTGCAGACCACAAAGTTTTTTAATTTATCAGTGTGGGCCTTTCCCTTCTACAAGTTGCACAGACCTCTTCTAGATTTTCCTCTTGCCTTTCCGAGTTAACTCCTTGGACTGTCATTGAGCAAGAATTGACTTTGTAGGGAAGCATATTATCATTTGATGTATATTTAACATATGTTCTACCTTTATTTACCGATTATATAATATTTGTATGCAATCCACATGGCGAGGTTTGGGGCAACTTACAATAAAAAAAATATTTTTAAAATCATAAGAGTAAAACATAAAAGCAGGGCTTTTTTTCTCATAGAACGCTCAGAATGGCATTCCAGGACCTTTTTTTGCACAAAGAAAACAAAAGCTTTTGCACAAGCTATGCTACTCCCTCTATTGGCTTTCGAAAGCCTATTGGCTTTCAAAAGCCAATAGGAATTGCTGCTGAGTGCGCCAAAAGACCTGGCCGGCAAACGTTGCAACGGCAAGTTGTCTGCAGCGAAGGAAAGTTGGCAGGAACTTTGCATCCCTCCCTGCTGCCCAACTACACCATCTCAACTAGGTAACTAAAAGAGGACAAGGAGTGGGAGGTGGATTCTGCGGAGTCCAAGTGAACTCCTTCCTTGTGCTCACCCATGTCAGCCAGGCTGGTGGCCTACCCAGTGCTGGACCTGTGCCACCGTCGCCTTGCCCTGTGCACCTAAGTGGCCGCCCTGCATCACTTGGCCCACAGCGCCTCAGCCGCCTGCCCTGCACAGCCCCACCATATAGAGCGGGCCCCGCTGCTCCCACAGCATCAGCCATGCCGGCTCTAGCCCCAGGAGGCAGCCCACCGCCAACACCCCTTACACTCGTGACCACAGTAGCACCACCCTCCCACCTCCTGCGCCTGCCAAGATGAGAGTTCCGGTCCCTTTTTTTTTTTAGAAAAAAAGCCCTGGCTGGGGGACCCTGAAGAGGGTTGAAAGTTGCCCCGTAAAGGCGACCAGCAAGGAAGGCTGGATCATGGGAGAGTGATAGCTCTCCCACTAGAGCCAGCAAATCCCTCCAAACTGGCAAACGAAAGACCAGCCATAGAATTATGGCTCGTCACTAGGCTGCAGACAGCCGAAGCTCCACTTACCATCTGGCAACTTCAAAGCAGTGTGGAAGAGACTGGGTGTGATTTACCTCTCTTAAATCCTAATTACTCTCTGTACCTGCATAAGCTGCTAAAGTATTTTCCCTCCTGTGGTGAGGGAAGGGAGATCTTACCCCTCCCTCCAGAAACAGCAGCGACCAATTACTCAGGGGAGTTTAAAATGTTGAAAAATAACTGGGATCCTAATCAGAATTCTATTTTCTAAAATTTGTGGATTAAAAGACTTTTCATCTTCTATTCCCTATTTTTCTTCAATTTTTATTCTTTACTTTTACTGAAGATCTGGGTTTTTTCTTTTAAAATAGAAGAAAAAACTGAAAAGATTAAAATAACTTTGGGGAGACATCTTGTGGCTAAACCTGATATTGCAATTGTTGTTGTTTAAAAGAGACTTGGCTGACAGCCCAGAAAATAGATAAGATATATTCAACCTTGAACATTAACTGTGAGAAATCCAGCTGTGTTCCTTACTTAGTGGACTTCCTGATTGTAAAGTTTTTGTTTAAATATACTATTATGGAAGAAGATCAGGAATGGACCTTCCCTATGGAAGAAGAGCAGGAACAAACCCTTTGTATGCTGAAAGTGATTCTTTTTTTTATTAAAGAGTTTTACAAAAAAAAAATTACAATACATAGCCCCAAAACCCACCCACCCCAAACCACCCCCCTTCCCCCACCCACTTCCCAGAGCTGAATACAGGGTCATAGATATAATAATCATATTCTAACTAAAATTATCCATTATAAAATTAATCAAATTCATAATGTGCTTTAACTCCCCTTTAACATTGATACATTCAAATTATTAAAAACATAATAATAATAACTTAAACAAAAATATAATCAATACTAATACTAAAATTAATAACAATCTAAAATCTACTCATAAGCTAAATGAAATATAATCTATCCATCTCCTCCAAACTGAAATATATCTTTCTTGCGAGTGATCCTTCAAATAAGCAGAAATCTTAGACATTTCTGCAAGATTCGATACCTTAATTACCCATTCTTCTATAGTAGGCAAACTATCCTTCTTCCAATATTGTCCCACCAGTAACCGTGCTGTTTTTATCAAGTTCAACATCAAATTGATTTCTTTAGTATCACAATCTACAACAATACCCAATAAAAACAATTGTGGAGAAAACTTTATATTTCTCTTAAAAATCTTTTGAATGTTCCACCAAATTTTAATCCAAAAAGCTTTTATATTTCTATAAGTCCACCACATATGAAAATAAGTAGCATCTAAACTACCACATCTCCAGCATTTAGACTGTACGTTAGGATCTGAAAGTGATTCTTCAAACCCTTTTTACAGCTGGTGATGAAATAAGAAACTATAGAAAAAAAACAAGAAGACAGCCTGGATATGCAAACTCAAACTATGATTATAACTAAAGAATCATCTACACAGGATACTACAGAAAAAAAATGGAACAATTAAATACTATGACAGAAGATGCAATTGCTCAACGAAGACAGATAATGGAAAATACAGGAAAGAAACTGACAATAGGGAAAGAGAAAAAGACTTCCTATATAAATCAGAAGGAGTCTGAGGATCAAAAAGAAAAATAGATGGAAAAGAAGATAAACAGTTCAGGACAACTACATCGAGTTGGGAAAACAAGGAGATGGCCTGCCAGATCTGCTAGTCCTCTCATAAAAATGGCGACTGATGGTTTTTTCAACGCCAAATAATAGATATAACAATCCAAGGAGAGCTACTCAATGACTCAAAAGCAAGGACATGGAAGATGATTTGGCAAAGAAAGAAAGCTAGAATAAGATTGAAAAATGGGGGTTTGATTTATATATGAGATCTACTTAAATAGACAAGATGTGTATTATGGGAACTTAAAATAGAATATGCTCAAACAGATGAGATGTGTACTTTGAATACAAGATATAGTTGTGAGTTGAGATAAAGGAAAGTTTGGTCAAGTAAAACTTAGAAGTAAAATACCAATAATTAAATTTGAATATTGATTTGTGTTTAAAGGTTTTGTAAAGGTGATTAAGATACATATAAGGCAAAACCTATTGATGAAAGTAACAAATATGTCTTTATGTCTTAAAATAGAATATACTTAAATAGTTAAGAGCTGTATTTTGAATATAAGATGTTATGAGCTGAGATAAAGAAAATTTTGGTGATTTGGCAAAGAAAGAAAGCTACAATAAGACTGAAAAAGAATGGGGTTTTGATTTATATATGAGATTTACTTAAACAGACAAGATGTGTATTATGAGAACTTAAAATAGGATATACTTAAACAGATAAGATATGTATTTTGAATACAAGATATAGTTATAAGTTGAGATAAAGAAAACTTTGGTCAAGTAAAACTTAGAAGTATAAACACTAACAATTAAATTTGAATATTGATTTGTGCATAAAGGTCTGGTAAAGGTGATTAAGATACATATAAGCTAAAACTCTGTTGATGAAAGTAAAAAATATGTCTTTACGTCTTAAAACAGAATATACTTAAATAGATAAGATGTGTATTTTGAATATAAAATGTTATGAGTTGAGATAAAGAAAATTTTGGTCATGTAAATCTAAGAAGTACAAATAACAGTTAAATTGGAATATTGATTTGTGCATAAAGATCATGTAAAGGTGATTAAGATATATATCAGTTAAAACTTTATTGATGGAAGTAACAAATATATATTTATATAGCATTAAGGGAAAAAATTATTTACTTTTGAATATGAGATAGTAGATATAAAGAGGAAGAGAGAGGAAGCATTAAACGAGGCAATAAAAGAAATTTTGGTTATTAAATTTAAGATTTTAAGATACTTGAGAATTATTAGAAAATAAGATTATATAGTATTATTAATTTGTAGATGTAGATGGTGAGAACTTATATAGATAAGATCTGTACCATAAACACCAGACTTTTGGGAGTAATTGTGATAAAGGAATTGGGATCATTTAAAACTTGGAAATGATAAATATTAAACAATTTAATATTTAATTTTAAAGATTAATGGAAAATTAAACCTGGAAAAAAATATTAGGGCATTGATTGTCTAAAAGATTGAATGTTAAAACAATTAAGATATACATAAATTAAAAACTATTGATAAATGTTAGAAAGTTACTTTTTATTTGATCGATAGAATAAGAATTGTATTAGTTTAAATATGAGACAGTATATACTAAGGGAGAAAAAGAGGGAATGGTTATTGTAATAGTTGGAGACTTGTACTAATGATATCTATATGTAATAGAATTATTGTACTCAGCCGCCATGTTGCTTTTCAAATATATATATGTAATATTACAAAATCAATAAAAAGTTTACAAAAATAATAATAATAAAAGTTGGAAGGGACCTTGGAGATCATCTAGTCCAACCCCCTGCTCAGGCAGGAAACCCTATACCATTTCAGACAAATGGCTTTGATGGGAAGAAATCCCTTCTAGGGCTATTTTAAGAGGTCACGTGGTATAATAGTTATATTATAACTCTGAGAATTCACATTTCCTGCAATCTGGCCCTTTCTCAAAAAAGATTTTTTTTTCTGTCCTTTAAAGCTTTTGTCATTTGGAAGCGGTAATGGCACTGCACAACATTGCAAACAGACATTGCATGACTTACGCCAGATTCCAATATTTCTATGTATAAGACTGTGACATGTCTTAAACTAGCCCTATGTTTTTTTACCATATTTTTGCAACCCACATCCCTAAAGCCCATGTTAAAAAATAAAAGGACAAGTAGTTGCAGCCGAGTTGTGTGAAAAAGGAAAACAAATTATACTTACACCTTTTTCTGTCTAAAGAAAGAAACATGCAAAGTTACTTATACTTTCAGGATCTAAAGGAGTGAATGAATATTCTAAATTACATAATGGAAAAGTGTATAAATTATTTATATAAATTGTATAAAAGAAAAGCAAAGAGAGAAAGTAATGCACAAATAAAAAATTCCATTAGTGTACATCAGAATATCATGCTAATATGAAGTCAGTACACAATATGTTCCTTTGTTATCTTGGAATACTTAGAATGCTGCTACTTATTGATGTACTACATGATAGATCACTAACCACTAAACATAGTATACCTGCCAAGAAAATAATTTCTGGCTGTATTATTGCTAGTGGCAGAAAATGCCAAATAATGAACTTTAATGAAGCTAGGACACAAGCAACAACAGAAAAAAGGGCTATGGTAATCAGGACAGTTGCCAAACCAAACTACAATGCAATTTGCTGAGAAATATTTCCATGTTGCCCATATTCATGGTTATAACTACAAAGGCAAAAAAATCTACTTAAAACATCATGGGTTAAGGATCCATTAGTCATTCTTATAATCTGGAATTTGGCTTTCTAGTCTATATTTTTTTTAAAAAAATCAAAAGTTTAAATAGGTATAACTTAGGAGCAAGAGGAATCTTCTAAAAGCATTATTGCAGGTGAGCAGATTTACAATTGGTAAAAAAAAATCACCCTGAAGGAGCTAATTAACCTGCATTCTAGATCATGGTTCTGCATTAGAACCTAGAAGGAAATAGCCACTTGAAAGGTAAAGGTAAAGGTTCCCCCGCACATGCGTGCTAGTCGTTTCCAACTCTAGGGGCCAGTGCTCATCTCCATTTCAAAGCCGAAGAGCCAGCGTTTGTCCGAGAACGTCTCCGTAGTCATGTGGCCAGCATGACTAGACACCAAAGGCACACGGAACGCTGTTACCTTCCCACCGTAGTAGTCCCTATTTTTCTACTTGCATTTTTACATGCTTTCGAACTGCTAGGTTGGCAGAAGCTGGGACGAGTGACAGGCGCTCACTCTGTTACGCGGCACTCGGGATTCAACCCGCCAAACTGCCAACTTTCTGATCGACAAGCTCAGCGTCCTAGATGATAGTCAGTGGTTTTGTATCAAAATTAGAAAAATCATATGCATTATCAGCTAAATATAAGTAACTTGTTTGATTCATCAGTTAAAAAGCCAATGTGGTGGTAAAGTAGATGATTTTCATGAAATTTCCCAGGTTTAACACCTGACATTTTCAGATTTAATGAAAAAGGTGCTGTAGACTGCAGCTGAGGAAACTAAATTTTTGCTGTAAATGTATTGTCAGTCAGAGGGCACAGCCAGAGAACTGCACTCTTCAATCCACCAGTTTTCTATTTGGCAGATAAATATTTTAGCATAAATTATGCAGTCCCAATGGATGAGCCCTCGACTGCCTCATTAGTGAGGCCAGTGAGTAATGCTATCCTTTAATGTGGGACAAGTTAGGGAAAGCAACTAGCGTATTCTACCAAGCATCAACTGCAGGTAGGAAAAACAAGCACCAATCACTCTCCTTAACAGGGCTGGTAAAGCATAGTTAGGCAAGTATAGGTGAATGTTTTGAATAGCAAGTTAGTCACCTGTCAGATCTTGAGAGTCTGGCCATTTCGGAAACACTTATCTCACAGATCACAGGGGCAGAGAAGGGACTGCAAGGCACACTGGAGGTTCTCTCTCTCTCCTATAGAGTTCCCTCCTGCTTTATCCCATGCCCATCTCTATGCCTGCAACCTGTCAAGAAGCATAGAGAGAAATGGAAAGAAACAATTGATAACTAATGAGTCCTGTTCTGAACAATTGCTGCTGTCAGCAACAGCACATGGCAGAAGCAAAGGACATGCCATTCTGCTCATCTCTCTAAAGTAATAAAAACAGTACAGCCTACAAACATAAAACCTCTTTTTTGGGGTAAAAACCCAGTTATGTACTTATTGGTATCAGTAACACATAGATAGCAGGTTCAAATCATAAAGCATGGGCTAGCTCCTTCATAAAAGCAGCAGGTTTAGTGCTCATTTTAAAAAGCTGCTAATTCATAAACACAGGTAATTCTCAACATACGACTGTAATGGAGTCTGTCCATTAAGGTCATAAGTTGTGACAGTTGTAAAATAAGTTAGTCATATGACCATCCTAATTTTACAGCTTTTTTTGCAGGAATCGTTAAGCAAACAATTAATAAGTAAATAAAAATAAAATTATAAATAAACACCATGGTTTGCTATGGGCATAGTTTTGCCAAAAATTGGAAGTAAGTGCCAATTTTCAGTACAACCATCATAAAATGTGGTCACTGGACTGCATGATGCTGTAAATAACTGCAAATACACCTGTACTGCTGAGTGCTCAAGGTACAGTCATATAACCATGGAGGAGTCTCAACTTTTGGAACTTTGGATCTGGGTCTTAATAGCCCCAAGGTAGGTCCATAACTTTGAACAGTCATTAAGCAACCAGTCATAGGTTGAGGACTACCTGTTTAAGGAACCTGTGTATGTTTTGGCACCTACAATAGCGCAAAGTAGCAACTCAGTTGCCAAACGTTAGGTAAATGTCAATCCATGACTATATTATTAATCAATTTGAATTATTCTAAATTGAGTTCACAGCAAACCTTATGTTGGGGATAAAAGAGAACATGCTGCTTCCTAGCTCGACAGCTCAATATAATTTTCAGTTGCATTAGCTTTGGGCTGAGTATATAACAAAAAACAATGCCATAGTACATATTATATAAAACAGTTTCTGGGGAATGTTTATGACATGGTTAGGAAACAACCTCTGAGTATACAGTACTGAACTAGATAAATCTAAGTACATAAATCAGTTTCTATATTTTTAAGGAAATCACTTTTTTCCCAGTTTCATCTATGTTTTTTTAAAGTTTAACTCCTCCATTCCTATGGTGCCTTTCTCACTGACTGAAAATTCTGGGGGTTGTAGTCCCAGCACATCTGAAAATAATTAAATTGCGGAAAACTGCCATAACTAGTAAAAGTCCTGTTCTGTGGAAGTTCACCAAAAGGACAGAAATAAGTACCCATGTTGCCTTTTTTTAAAACCTCATTATTTTAGTTGGCTTCTAAAATGCCATTACTAGCACCATTTAATATACTATTCTTTGTATCAATATATCAAGGAACAAGATTCCTTATAGTACTACAGTATTAAGGCCTTCAACTTAAATCATGCCAATGCAGATGTTACTAATTACTCCAAAAGCACAAGTACATACACAAACCGGATGATTCCAGCTGCAGAATAATTTAATTAAAGAAGTGCTTATAATTTTCAAGGCATGAATGAAAACTAGAGCAAGCTGTTAGGGAATCTGAGAAAAGCAGCCATAAGAAAGCTTTTGCTTCTGAATGATTTATATTCCATTTTAATATGTGATCCCATGCAGAAATTCCCCCAAATGCCATAATGTGAGAAATCTTTAGCTATTGTAGCATTTTTTGAACTATCATCTGCAAAAAAATGGCCTTATATATAAGCCAGGATTATTCTTATTAATGGTGATTAACTGAATTGATGTGCTATCTTTTAGTTTTCCAAGAAAAGTCGTCATAGAGATGATGTTATAGGGTAGTTCAGGATAATATTAAAATTAAGACATCACAGCCTTGGCCTTTTATACCCAGAATATTTATACCTTGTAGGTTACAATTTTCAAAGGAATGCCAGATAATGTTTGAAGTAATTCTTTAGTATTTTATTGTTTTCATACTTTGAGGAAGAGAAGGAAAATTACTACACTGAATTAAATGCTGAATATTCATAAAACAGTACATTCACACACACACACACACACACACACACACACACACACTATTTCAGTATAATTTCAACCTAAAGCAGAAGTATTTTCACTAAAGGTTTCCATCAAAAGGCATAAGGGTAGATATTTACAGTCCTCTTTTTAATGTTGCACAATGCAGTTTTTCAACCACAGTCCAATAAAATAAAAATTGCAAGATTATTTAACTGGATGCCTAATAATCTATTATTAAAGTGGGTCTTTCTTTCATAAAAAACAAAGGTAAACCTCTTTACACAGATACAGCATGAAGAGAAGACATGGAAAGACAAGCTACATCTATCATGTAAACCACCACAATGAGCATATGTGTGTACCTCTGTACATATAAATGTATGAACATTGTGTGCAAGTTATAGAGGTACAGTGTTGTTCAATTGCCAGTCTATAATACTGTTTTAAGTAAACTCAAATCAGAAGAAATTATTCCCATTTAAAACTAACATCACCTAAAATAACCCCATTAAATATAATGGGAGATGTTCAAGGCAAACATAAAGGTTTGTAAGGTGATAGATGCAGGTTTGAAAAAGCAAAGATGCTCAAACCCTTCATTAAAAATTAAAAAGATAAACAGAACTTCTACTTTCAAGGCTAGACCAAGTTCAATTTAAGCAATACAAGTCACTGACACCATTTTTAACACAGTACCTTGCGTCACCTGTTGAACTGCCAACATCATCCCAGAAACTATATCAGGGAGCAGGTCCATTTTCCAACAATAGTGTGGTGCCCACTCCAAAAGAGGCAGCCTGCTTACACACCAGAGTCTGAAGTCTTCATAGCGAAAGGCATGGATCTTCCTCCATATGGCATGTTCCTTTTTTCTCTTTGTTCCTGTCATGCTTTATTTCTACTTTCCTCTTTCCCTGTGTATATTCCTTTTTCTGTGAAGAAGGGGAAAAAGCCACCTCTATGGAATTGCAATCAGATTTGTGTGAATCTTCTGTCAGATTATGTTTTCAGACAAGAAGAGAAACACAGCCCATTTGCTTGCTTGTTAAGTATATTTTCAATTGCGTAAATATCTAAAGTTTTATAGTCAGCATAGTACAGAAATATATCCCAGTCCCATTACAGTTTATGGTTCTCTTTACAATCATTCTCCTCCTTATATCCAGTGTAGTGCTTATGCTTTTGGCCTGGATCCAGCATTAAAATGAGGTTGTGCTGGGCGTTCGTTCGATGTGGGATGGGCTATGCTAATGTAATCAGGAAGTGCCCAGCTAGACATGAGTTTCCTTGCCAACCATTACTAAAAAAAAACCTGTTACTGTGAGAAAAAGCAAAACTGCCTGTCTCTACCCATAGCAAAGATTCATCAGTGCATTAAATTCCATTGCTACTAAACATTCTGTAACTTTAACTGGATCCATTTTTCTTAGATTTTTTTTTCTTTCCTGCAACATGATAAGTTTACTTAAAGTATTCTCTTTTGAAAAAAGAGATGAGATTACTTTGTTCTTGGCACAACTGATACCTGTTGGAAAGGAACAGCAGTTTCTCTGGTAAATTGGCAGAGAAAGCAAAATGAAGACAAGGTAGTTGTTGTCATTTGGCCAGAAAAGATGAACTCTCACCTGGCCTGTTCCTGCTGCTTTAAAAAGGGCTTGTTATGAAGAAATTGTCAGGTGCTCTGATCTTGACCAGTTCAATATTAATATGGTCTGCATGTATATACCTTCCACTGATTAAAGTATCAATAAGGGAACAGCTTGAAAAGCTACTTCAGAAGCTCCCGGGCCAAGAAGTTACCTCATGCCAGAATTGGACTCCCTAACCTGTGGGCCGTGGCCCACTACTGGGCTGTGGGTTGTTGGCCACTGGGCTGCAGGAGTAGCTGGCCAGTGCATGCACATGTGCACGCTCGCCTCCCCCCACTTGGACTAGAATTGCGGCGTCATGCCAGCGCTAGTGATGCCATGAGCGTTATGCGGGTGCTAGTATTGCTGTGAGTTCACACTCCCTCTACTTGCACTAGCATAGCAGCATCGTGCAGGCTCTATCATCGCCGTGAGCCCACACTCCCCCCACTTGCACTAGCATCATGGCATTGCCCAGGCACTAGCATCACTCAGGCACTTGTGGCTCCGTTTGCGTTGTGCAAGTGTAAAGCCCCCCCACCCTGAGCCACCAACCCAGACAGGTTGGGGATCCCTGTCCTAGTCCATACTGCCTGCTGTGATGACCCAAACTCTGATAGCCCTAATCATGGTAAAATTTCAAAGCTGTAGTACAAAAACAAAAAACAAAAAATCAGTCATACTGAACTCTGACTCAGAACAAAAACAATCTTAAGAACAACCTGTCATTTCCAGACATAAATCAGAAAATAAAAAATAATTGAGCATGGAAGAAACAAGCTTTATTTCTTGCCAATTCTGGAGGTATTTCTAAACTGAAGCTCTCCGTCATAGGAAATACCTGTTCTGTTTTAAATCAGGATAAATACATCATGACCAGGTGTAAATGCCTGGTGTCATCTTAACCTGATACCTGCATCATATCCTTTCATTGGTGATTTGTGCTTAAGATCAACATTATCACCATACTTTTTATTACTCTTCCATTTATTGTATTGCCAACATTGCAACTCTTCTTATCCAGCAGTGATATAGCCTGACAAAATTCTATACCAGTATCAGGCCATGAATAGAATAAAAAGGTGGCTCTGACTAAATCTCCTTCCCCACATCTGAAGTATTTAAGGAAAAAGAGATCATCATAGGTTTAGCTGATTTATAATTTTCTGGATAAATCATCCTAAATGCAACATATCCTACCTGGCCCACACAAAATTACATTCATTCATTCATTCATTCATTCATTCATTCATTCATTCATTCATTCATTTATTTAGCATATGGCATACAAGGCCAGGGAGACTGCAATGTTGTGAACACAGTAGAAGTTCTGGGAGCCGACAATCACTAGTCTGTTTGTTGCACTAGTACACCACAAAAGGACCCACTAGCTTCACACCGACTGGCCTGCAGCATTCTCAGAGGAAATCAGCTCATCCGTGACTTTCCTCCACCACTTCTCCACCAATCGCATCCAGGCAGATCCAGCACCGATTCCAGTTCATGCAGAATGCCACCAGCAGTTTCCTGCCAACAAAATGGTGGCACCTATCTATCTACTCCCAAACAATGCTTTCAAACTGCTAGGTGGGCAGAAAGTAGAGACAAGAGATGGGAGCTCACCCTGTCCTGCAGAGCTGGACGCGAACCATTGGAGTGCTGGCAATTGTTCTGCACATCCAGCATCATTAAGTCTCTGCCCTACCACATCCCCCAAAACTTTAAAAGTAGGTGCACAATGCCAATCTCTATGTCAGCAGCCATAAGCCAGTGTACATGGCTTACATCCTTCAAACTCCACCGTTTTCATATATTTGAAATCTGCATAAAATACGAATGCTAGCATGTGATGAACTGTAAAGTATGCCTTAAAGCAATTACAACACATTTAAAACTTTTCTTCATTACTACAGTACATATTTAAAGCATGCATGGATTTTTTTCCTACTCTTATTTATTTTATTTACTTATTTACTGATACTTATATGTTGCTTCAATCAAACTGACTTTAAGCAGCTGATAAGCTGTTGATAAAAAGGTAAAGCTAAAGGTTCCCCCGCACATGCGTGCTAGTCATTTCCAACTCTAGGGACCGGTGCTCATCTCCGTTTCAAAGCCAAAGAGCCAGCGCTTGTCCGAGGACGTCTCCGTGGTCATGTGGCCAGCATGACTAGACACCAAAGGCGCACGGAACACTGTTACCTTCCCACCGTAGTGGTCCCTATTTTTCTACTTGCATTTTTACGTGCTTTCAAACTGCTAGGTTGGCAGAAGCTAGGACGAGTAACAGGCGCTCACTCTGTTACGCGGCACTCGGGATTCGACCCGCCAAACTGCCGACCATCTGATCGACAAGCTCAGCATCCTAACCCACTGAGCCACCACGTCCCTTATAAGCTGTTGATAACATGAGTTAAATTCATCTAAACATGGCAAAGTTACCATCTGAAGACAAACAACATAGTAACTTTGTAAGCTTCCCAGAGTCTTTGTGGAATCAGGCCATCTTAACAAATAGTAACAAATAAATACATTTTTCTAAAGCAAATCAAGATGACCTTAGATGACTACCTGGATGAAGTGTTCCTGAAATACATGCATAAGAAGGCACACAGAATGTAAGCAGTGCGTAAATGATACCAGTCACCTTCACCTTGCACACCTATTTAACAACTAGAGTTTGTTAGGATTTTGAATTTTGGAGAATATCTGTACCTATAGAACCTAGCATGTTTAAAGTGATAAGCTAGTAAAAGTAAATATCAGAAAATGCTGACATATTAGTTTATCCACTTGAAGAGATGGCTATTGTATCCATATCTTGAAATAAATTTAAGAATTACCAGAAGTTTTAAAGACATCCAGTGGAGAGAGCAATAGAGACAGACTGCATTTGTTATGATGGAAAAATTGGGATTTACATAGTATAATAATATAAATAACCGAAGATACAGTTTGCCTGCAGGGTAACTACTCTAGCCTTGATAAGTACAGCTACCTAGCTACACAATTTCTAACATGCAATTTGCACCCAGCAAGTCTTATTTTATAGCTATTTAATCTCCTCTCTCCTACTGGATGTCTATACAGCTAATAGCTTTCTATGGATATCATTCTCTAAATATCTTTGATGCCTAGTGATTTCTTATTGTCCCCAACTCAAATACTTTCTTTCAGATGTTATTCTATTGAATACCGTATATGATTCTACTATAAAAGCCTAGGCATTTAAGCTTCATACATTGTATACCAGCATCAAAGAAAGAAGGAAATAAAGGCATTCTGTTAAAAGTATATACTATCTTTTTGTGTTTACATGTAATGGAAATGATTAGGTTACGTTGTGAATGTCAAATAATCCAGTATATAGAACTCATTAAGGATTTTCCCCAGCATTCCAATGTGTAATGAACAACATTCAAAATAAACTGCTTTGCATAAAAGTCATTCATCTTTTTCTAAATTGTGGTTTTTAATTTTGACAAACTTCTAATCTTATAGGAAACACAAGGCATCACTAATGAATGCACACAAGCAACATTGCAAAAGACAAAAGAAACAGATTATGGAATATAAATGAAAAAAGAATCTGGAGTTTCTTCAGTCCAGGGATGTCAGATTTGCTTCACAGTTTCTTATGCAAAATGTAATTTTATGCATGGAGGAAGCTGAAGGAGATGGACATCCTAGATTCCTTTCAATCAAAATTCAGACCTGGATACCGGGTAGAAGCAACACTAATTGTACTTATATGTGACTTCCAAAAGAACCAAGCTCAGGAGAGGGTTGAGTCTACTAGTTCTTTTAAATTTCTTAGCAGCATGCAATATAATTGACTGCTGCACTGTTTCTTAATTTTAAGATGTGTGGACTTCAACTCTACGAAGCTGGCAGTGAAATTCTGTCTGTTCCCATGGTTAAGAAACAGTGGATTAGAAGTATTCTTCTGGACTGCCTTAGGAATTTGTTCCACTTCTTCCTAAATTGATGTAGTTCTACTGGTTTAATGGAAGAAGAAAGCTCAAAACTATGATCCAGTAAGGATCTTAGGTATTCTAGATTACATCTTAATTATTGTTTTAACCTTGGGCATTTATTTAATCGCTTTTAACTTTTGTATCCTGTTTTTTGTATTTATTGCCCTGTACACCGCCCTGAGTCCTTCGGGAGAAGGGCGGTATAAAAATATAATAAATAAATAAATAAATAAATAAGGCAAAAATTTACTTAAAAGAAAAGCTTTCATATTGAAGACAAAAATTCTCCTTTTAAAAATGAAACACTATAAAAGCTTTATTATACAATATTTATTTATTTGCTTGTTTGTTTATTTAAATAAATAATTTGAAACTTAATATATGTGATGCTAGATAAGGATTTCTTAATATGAGTTGTATGACGAATATGTTCCATTGTTGTGTTATAGTTGTTGAATCCTGAAAGTTGCATAAGAGCACGTATTTCACTTAACCAGAAATTGTACACTATATGTAGTGATCTATTCACCCTTAATCAAATGTCACCAAAGCAGGCAAATATGTCCCAGTCTCAATCAGAAATTATTTTTGAACATTTCCATTAAAGCACATTCACATATTGCTGTCATGTGCTCTTTTCATAGGTGACTTAGCCATAAAACATCTAAGCGCTAATTATTTACACTAGTTATGTAAGTATCAAAATGTAAATAGCTCAGCAGCTTGTTCCATTAATAACTTAAATTATATCACAAGGGAACATAACCTATGTAAATACATCCCCAAAATTATTTGTTCATTGTGCCGTTGAAGGAAGTCCTTTTCTGATAATGAAAGCATTTTTACATACAATTACACAAATGCTCGATAACTACATTTGTTCAGAATGCTGAATCTCATGCAAGATTACATGACTTCCAGTTCTGGTTATAAAAATGGAACCAAATTAGACATGTTTTCCTATCAAGTTAAGGCAAAAATATGTCAACAACAACAACTTTATTGATTAGCCCTTGGGCCATATCAAAGTGCAAAATTCCAGCAACAAACCGTCACTAAAACTTGATAAAAGCAATCCAAAATGGAATTTGATAAAATACAATTTAAAATGGAATTAAATACAATTTAAGATGAAATAGTAATAAAATACAATCTAAAATGAAATTGTAATAATGTACAATAATTTAAGATATAGATAAAATATGGTAACATTATATTTCGGAGTCGCCCTTACAATCTACCCCAATCAGTCCCACATATGCAGATCTTAACCGGATCATTTTGTTTAAATACTGTGCTACGTTAAATGTTATTTTCAAGTTCTGACCGGACATAAGATAAGTTATTTTGATATGGGGATCCCAATGGGTCATTTGTTTGGTATATAGACCAAGATACCTGTCTCTCACCCTCTTATACAGACAACAGTCAAATAGGATGTGAGCCAGGTCCTCTACCTCTGCCGCTCCGCAAATGCAGAGACGCTCATTGTACGGTATAGCATGAAATCTCCCATATCTGACCATTGTGTCAAGCTGTTCGAATCTTGCTCTCGTAAATATCTCCCTAAGATGTTTTGGGAGCTGTAACTTCAAATAACTGTCCACTTGAAAAGTACATTTGTATTTACTCAGCCATTTCAAGTTACCCACCTTACTAAGGATAGCTATATCAGTTTGTGCTTCTATATCCTTAATTCTTTGGGCAACTCTTTTTTTAGATTGTTCTCCTGTTACGCAAGAAACAGGAAGGCCACAGCTTCTTACAAAGTTTGTTAGTTTGGTGATCCAGGAGATTTGTGATTGTAGTTTTATTTGCTCTAGTAGGCATAATTTGGGGAGTCTATCAGTCTCCATTTCATTAACTTTGCACCAGTAGTTATAAGCTCTAATTTTAGATAATGCCTGAATTGTATGAATTCCCAATTCAGCTTTAACTGCTGCAGCAGATGTTCTTGGATCTACACCCAAAATACATCTCAAATGCTGGGACTGTGTTTGTTCTAAAACTGTGGTTGAGTAAAGACCCCAAATTTCTGCTCCATACAAGAACATTGTCGTAACCTTAGCCTTATAAACCTTGAGTAATGGAGCTAGGGACCCTAGGTAACTATGGTTCTTTAGTTTGAGCAATAAATTCAAACGGGCTTTTGCTCTAAATGTACTCCGTTGATGATGGCAGGCCCAAGATCCAGTCTTGGAAAAAGTTACTTCCAAATATACAAAGGTATTAACCTGCTGAAAGGGACGCGGTGGCTCAGTGGGTTAGGATGCTGAGCTTGTCGATCAGATGGTCGGCAGTTTGGCGGGTCGAATCCCAAGTGCCGCGTAACAGAGTGAGCGCCTGTTACTCGTCCCAGCTTCTGCCAACCTAGCAGTTCGAAAGCACATAAAAATGCAAGTAGAAAAATAGGGACCACTACGGTGGGAAGGTAACAGCATTCCATGCGCCTTTGGCGTCTAGTCATGCCGGCCACATGACCACGGAGACGTTCTCAGACAAGCGCTGGCTCTTCGGCTTTGAAACGGAGATGAGCACCGGCCCCTAGAGTCGGAAACGACTAGCACGCATGTGCGGGGGAACCTTTACCTTTACCTTATTAACCTGCTCAATTGGTTCACTATCTAATTGCCACTTATGTCTCTGATGGTTTCTTCCAAACACCATTATTTTCGATTTAGATTTGCTAATGATTAGGGAGTTATCCTGGCAATAAGAGATGAATCTTCTTAATAGCCTACGTAATCCTACTTGTGAGTATGATAATAAAATCATATCATCAGCATAAAGCAAGCTGTTACAGTAAGTATTTAGGATCATCGGCATGTGTACCATGGTATCCTTCATTAACCCTGGCAAGTCATTGATGTATAAATTAAATAATAATGGGGCCAGGATACACTCTTGCCTTATCCCTTTATTTGTGTGAATCCTGTTAGTCAGGGCCCCATTAACCCCATACCGCACCCTCAAACAGGTACTTGTGTAAAGGGCTTTAATCAAAGCCAGGAGTCTGGATTCTATTTTAAGGGATGTCAATTTACTCCATAGTACGTCTCTATTTACCATATCAAATGCTGCTGTAAGGTCTATAAAAGCAGCAAACAGGGGTCTCCTCTTATAGGCATATGTGGCAATTAGATGGTTCAAGACAAAGCAGTTATCAATAGTAGATCTGTTTTGGCAAAAATATGAAAATATGTCCTAGATATAAAATTTGGACATAAACGTCCTAGGTATTAAATATCTAACACTAAAGGTTTCTGCCTTTCTACACCAAAATTTGTAAGCTTTCATTAGAGATGAGCAACAGTGACATCCAGTGGCATTTACAGATAAACTGATCATTCTTCTCTAAATCAGTGTGATTTCTGCTTTCCTGAATCTTGAATCTTGAATAAGATTCTCCAAGTTTGACATCATTCCCCAGCTATCCAATTACTACTATCAGTTGATACTGGAGCGTGAGGTCTATAAAAGAGAGAAGTACTTGCTTTTTTGTTGAAGATACAGTCAAGTAAAATTAATTGGCATTCTGTTCTCCACCTCCAGGGAATAATTGACTCTGAGTCTTAGCAGGACAAAGAAAGAACCTCTTGTATATTTTTTAATGCCAGACAAATAACATGTTAATAATAAACAGTGATCTAAATAATAGGATGAATCAAGAATTTTCACTTAGCAAATTCTCATGGACAGAAGATTGCAGGAAGACAATTAACACAGTTTCTTTCCTTGAATTAAGGTAAATTTTAGAACAGAAATGCAAGGACTGCAGAAGAAAAGGAGAATTAATGAATTGTTTTCCTATTTATTTCTTCTACAGAGGAGTTTCTATCTGGGCACCAGACCTGCCCCCCTCATTTAATGGCTACTTTTTGGTTCCAATCAAAGGCTCCAGCCTTTTTTTTATATTTTATTCATGGCCAAACAAATGTTCAGATTCCTCTTATTAAATCAGTGTGCATGTTTCAAAAATATATCTGGGAGTCACCCCCAGGGACTGAAATGCTTTTGAAATATTTTAGCAGAATTTCTGCATGTCTCTTTTTTCCTTGAGATCTTGGGTTCATGTGCTCTTCATGATTACCTCGTGCAATAAATCACAATGCCAATTAAGCAACAGAAACAGAAATCCACAAATGATTATTAGCCAAGAGAGTTAAATGGAACCTTATGATCTAATGGGATTAAACAGTACTGTTACAGATAATTGTGAATAGTCACACTCGTGTCTTGCAATGATCAGTTATGCTGGGCAACATTTAATAGTACTTTAAAATTCAAAATATTCCATATATTTATTTAGGTAATGCCTTTTTTACAGTTTTGGATGTCAGATTAGTCATGCAAACATCTTGGAGACAGTGAACTGAGGCTGAAAACAATAACTGAGGCTGATTTTATGTCTAGCATACAGAACTAGAATCCTCTGGTCTTACAGATCTTCCTAGTCTGTTGATAAAATAAGACTAAGTAATATGGAGCGTATTAAAACATTTGGCCATAGTCTGCTCATCTATGCACATTTGCAGTTAATCTTGCCCATCTAGGAGAATGTGTATTTTCTTTCTGTAACCAGAGCATGATATTATATAGGATATGGGAATGTCCATGAGAAATGGTTAAAAAGGTAAAAATGATTACCGTACCACAACAGTGTGATACTTGTAAAAAAACAAAAAGAAACTTTTAATTGCATCATCATGGTCACTATTTTTTTAAACCACATTCTGCAAGCCCCACTGATAGGGTATGAGGCAGCTCAAATTATATGGCCTTATAAATCAAACAATGATGTTAATAATAACTTATTCTAAAACCTCTTTAATAACTCAGGCAGGCAGTGGTTTAAAACAATAATTCTTTCCATTTGTCCTTTTAATGTCCTTTAAATTTCCCTCTACAGAGAAAATGACCGTTTAATTGTCCACCCACAGAGAAAATATATCACCTACGGTATCTCAAATAGTTTATATTAATGTGAATATGGCAAATCCATTCCCCTTCCAGCTTCACCAAGCATAAGTGGAGAATATGAACTTTAGCTACTCTTCTTGAACAGCAAAATTCCCACATATGGAAAACTAGTTTTTCAAGCAATCGGCCATGGAAAACCAGAACATTTTCTCCCAAATCAATTTTGTAATTCAGGCCTCCCTATCTCTCTGTTAATCTCTCTCTTCACTCGTTTTGTCTTGCACAATCATAGTCTGGAAAATTAAACCCCAGATATCCAGGACAATGAAGGGAGGAGACTCCACCATATTCAACTCTGATGGCAGCCTGTTACCTTTGTTCACATGGATCGTCAGTGGTAACTTCTAGCCTTCTGTCCTGGGCTAAATAGTGCCCATGATTTGTTATATGCAGTCAGATGACCCCAACAAGCCAAAGTTCATTAGGCCTTATGAGCATGAGGAATTCTGGGAGCTGAAGTCCACATATCTTAAAGCTGCCAAGTTTGAAAAACATTGGCTTATTTATTTATCTAAACTTGTATGTGACCTGAGTCTCAGCAACTCTGGGTGGCTCATAACAATTAAAACAAGGACATTACAATAAGCCAATAAAAGGGAGGGAGAAAAAAGACAAAAGAAAGTAAGAATGACAGAGGGTTATATTTGCATACATTTTAGCAGAAGAAGTTAGGCTACTTTGTGTTAGCCATCCTTCACTCAACCTGTTTACTAGTGAGGCACCACATTTGATCAAATGTTTGTTTTGCAATTGCAAAATAAAACACTGGTTGTTTTCCTATTGTTCTACTGTTGCTTAATTAATTGGGACAGGCATGCTTCTGGCTCCTAGGAAATGATATTGTTTAATCCAATGCTTCTTAAAGGACTCTGGGGGCTCCACCAAGATCTTCTCAGGGATCCTTGAAATCAAAATAACTTTTCAACCCATGTTGAAAAATAATGCATTATTAAAATCTCACCACAGTTGTGAGAAGCAGTAGCAGCAGCAAGTGCGTCAATTTTAATTTAAACAGTAAATACTGATAAATATAACCTTTACAAACAAAAGCTTTTAGGGGGGTCCTCCATAATTTTTAAAAGTAGAAAATGGTCCAGAGAGAAAAAAGTTTAAGAAAAGGTTTAATCAAAGAGAATCGAAGCACAACAACCCTGCAGTATCGAATCACCTAGATAGATACTATGGGAGACAGGTAATCAGGTCTTGTGCCACGTAGGCCTTTATAGATAACAACCAGCATCTTGAATTGTACCTAGAAGCAAACTGGCAAACTATGCAGCTTGTAAAGGAAAGGTACTATTACATGGGCATACCAAGGCATGCCCATCACTGCCTTTCTACCAGCTGGAGTAGCCAAACACTGTTTGTAGCAAAGCTTAATATTATCCTATCTGTATTATTCACAATTCTTTATTGTTCCAGGCTCTGTTATTATGACAAGGGGAAAAGATTTCTCTTTCTTTACTACATATCCATCATATCACCTCTTTTTTTTCTCAGCTATTAAAAATCAGACATATTTCCTCATAAAGATATGTATAGTGACCGCTAGGGCTTTTTTTTGTCGCAGAACGCACGTAACGGCATTCCGGCACCTTTTTCAACGGAATTTGTGGAACTAAAAAAAGGTTCAGACCTTCCAACTTCTTGCAAAAAAAAAAAAAAAAGATCTCACAAGGAGTTGGAAGGTCTGACTGAACTTTTTTCAGTCCCACAAACTCCATTTCCCTGCAACAGAAGAGAAACACATCAGAGCTGGAAAGCAGGTTAGCAAAGAAATGCTTTCGGGAAGAGGGAGGAGCTGCGCCGGGAGGAGAAGCGGCAGGAAATGGGGCTGCCATTTCCAGAAGGGAGAAGGGAGACGTGGGGCAATGCAGGGCAGCAAGCAAGTGCTGTTCTCTGCTCTGCATCCCTACGCAGAGCTGCTGTGTTCTCCGTTCTCCATGAGAAAGGCGACAAAGGACTGGAGGAGGGAGGCGGCGGGGGAGACTTGTGCCGCCCAGTCACGGTGCAAACCATGGGAGAGTTGGCAGAGGCGGCTGCACCCGGGCAGGTGATCTGTGGGGCTTTGAGCTTAAAGAAGGCCCCTCCAGCGGCACACAGCGGCAGCAGAGCCATTCACCATCACTCCCCCCCTAGCTCCAAAACGGCGGAGGGGGACCGGGCCTACCCCTCCCATCCCTTCCACCTTAGCATGGCAGTCCGGCTCAGGAGGGCAGTGAAAGGTTGCTGATTAAGGAATGGCCTGGGGTGGCGGCTGAGTTCCGGCACCTTTTTTCTTACAAAAAAAGCACTGGTGACCGCACATGCTTTATTAAAAAAAAAGAACAGTGCCTTATTTCAGGATGCCATTCTTTATAGATTTATTTTTCAAGAACTCACATTTGTTCTTTATTTTGCTCATTTAACTTTTACCATACAAATGGTATCACTTCATGCAGTCTGTCATATTCAGGTGAAAAATACAGAAAGTGAATTGTCTTTTTAAAATAAATTTGCATATAGTCTTTGATTTTAAAAGACTAGGCATTGAAAAGCAAAGTTATAAACAAGTAAACTTTTTTATCCTTCTGAACCTCCTTCAGATTTGCCCCCTTTTCAGGTTTGGGTTTGCCCTTTATTTTTTTTCTAAGAAAAGATATGCTTCAGTCCTCTTGATCAATTCAGTTGCTGCTCAGCACATTCTCCAGTTCATTAACTCTGTTCCATCAAGTCAATGGTCCTCAAAAAAGATGCCATTCCACCAGAGTGTATTAGACCAATGCAGGTTGGAAAGCTAGAACATTCTATGAGCCTAGCTGAGGGAGCAAACCAACATGGCTTCCTCCCTTGCCATTTGTTTCTCTTTTCCATTAGATTACATGTTCAATATTACAAGCATCTTTGATTTCATCAATACCACTTTGGAAATAACTCTGGAAGCAGAGATTTTCTGTGGAAAATGTTTCCACAGGTACATTTACCATTTTCAATATTATATATTTTAGTGCTTCATGCCTATTGCACATATTCACCTATTTCTTATTCAACATGGTTTTTGTTTGTTTTTGTATAAAAAAGAAAAAGGGAGGAAGCAGTGAAAATTTTTTAAAATAACAGCAGAATATGTATTGGATTTATTTCAAAACCTTTCCTTGTTATTCTTGTTGTTAGCTGTGAAGTCGTGTCTGACCCATCGCGACCCCATGGACAACCTTCCTCCACGCCTTCCTGTCCTCTACCATCTTCTGGAGTCCATTTAAACTCGCGCCTACTGCTTCAGTTACTCCATCCAGCCACCTCATTCTCTGTCGTCCCCTTCTTCTCTTGCCCTCGATCTTTCCCAGCATGAGGCTCTTCTCCAGTGAGTCCTTCCTTCTCATTAGGTGGCCAAAGTATTTGAGTTTTAGCTTCAGGATCTGGCCTTCTAAAGAGCAGTCAAGGTTGATCTCCTCTAGGACTGACCGGTTTGATCGCCTTGCAGTCCAAGGGACTCGCAGGAGTCTTTTCCAGCACCATAGTTCAAAGGCATCAATTCTTTGGCGCTCAGCTTTCTTATGATCCAACTTTCACTGCCATACATTGCAACTGGGAAGACCATAGCCTTGACTATACGCACTTTTGTTGACAGGGTGATGTCTCTTTTTTTTAGTGTGCTGTCTAGATTTGCCATTGCTTTCCTCCCCAGGAGCAAGCGTCTTTTAATTTCTTGGCTACAGTCCCCATCAGGGTGCCACCGGTCAGAGAATGTCGTCTGGTGGCCCCCAGGGGGAGGTCCTTCTCTGTGGGCGCCCCGAATTTATGGAATCGGTTGCCGGTCGAGCTCCGGATGGCGCCCGACCTTTGCTCCTTCCGACGCGATCTGAAGACGCATTTATTCGAACAAGCCGGCCTGGCCTGATGGGGGATGGGTTTGGGATTTTATTGTTGTTTTTTAATATATGTATTTACTGTTTTAGTTTGGGCATTGTATTTAATTCTTTTTTAACTTTTGTATTTTTGTATTTTTATATATTTGCCCTGTTCACCGCCCTGAGTCCTTCGGGAGAAGGGCGGTATATAAATAAAATTATTATTATTATTATTATTATTATTATTATTATTATTATTATTATTATTATTATTATTATTATTATTATTATTATTATCTGCAGTGATCTTGGAGCCCAGGAAAATAAAATCTGTCACTACCTCCATTTCTTCCCCATCTATATTTGCCAGGAATTGAGAGGGCCGGATGCCATGATCTTGGTTTTCTTAATGTTAAGTTTCAACCCAACTTTTGGACTCTCCTTCTTCACCTGCAACAAGAGGCTATTTAGTTCTTCACTTTCTGCCATTAGAGTGGTATCATCTGCATATCTTAGGTTGTTAATATTTCTCCCAGCAATCTTAATTCCAACTTTTGATTCATCTAGCCTTGCCTTTCTCATGATGTGCTCTGCATATAAGTTAAATAGGCAGGGTGACAGTATACTGTACAGCCTTGCCGGACTCCTTTCCCAATTTTTAACCAATCAGTGGTTCCATATCCAGTTCTCACTGTTGCTTTTTGACCCGCATATAGGTTTCTCAAGAGACAAATAAGATGGTCTGGTACTCCCATCTCTTTAAGAACTTGCCACACTTTGTTGTGATCCACACAATCAAAGGCTTTAGCATAGTCAATGAAGCAGAAGTAGATGTTTTTCTGGAACTCCCTAGCTTTCTCCATGATCCAGCATACGTTGGCAATTTGATCTTTAGTTCCTCTGCCTCTTCGAAATCCTGCCTGTACTTCTGGTAGTTCTCGGTCCACATACTGCTGGAGTCTAGCTTGTAGGATTTAAAGCATAATTTTACTAGCATGTGAAATGAGTGCAATGGTGCGATAGTTTGAACATTTTTGGCACTGCCTTTCTTTGGAATTGGAATGTAAACTGATCTTTTCCAATCCTGTGGCCACTGTTGAGTTTTCCAAATTTGCTGGCAAATTGAGTGTAGCACTTTTACTGCATTGTCTTTTAAGATTTTGAATAGCTCAGCTTTTGCCACCTCTTCTTAATCTCTTCTGCCTCTGTTAGGTCCCTGCCATTTTGGTCCTTTATCATGTCCATTTTTGCATGAAACGTTCCCTTCATCTCTCCAATTTTCTTGAAAAGATCTCTGGTCCTCCCTATTCTATTGTTTTCTTCTATTTCTTTGCACTGTTCATTTAAGAAGGCATTCTTATCTCTTCTAGCTATTCTCTGGAATTCTGCATTCAATGAGGCGTATCTTTCTTTTTCTCCCTTGCCTTTCGCTTCCCTCCTTTCCTCAACTATTTGCAAAGGTTCCTCAGACAGCCATTTTGCTTTCTTGCATTTCTTTTTCTTTGGGATGGTTTTAGTTGCTACCTCTTGTACAATGTTGCGAACCTCTGTCCATAGTTCTTCAGGCACTCTGTCTATCAGATCTAATTCCTTAAATCTATTTGTCACCTCTACTGTATATTCAACAGGGATATGATTTAATTCATACCTGAGTGGCCTAGTGCTTTTCCCTACTTTCTTCAGTTTAAGCCTAAACTTTGCAACAAGAAGCTCATGGTCTGAGCCACAGTCAGCTCCTGGTCTTGTTTTTACTGACTGTATATAGCTTCTCCATCTTTGGCTGCAGAGCACATAGTCAATCTGATTTCTGTGTTGGCCATCTGGTGATGTCCATGTGTAGAGCCGTTTCTTGGGTTGTTGGAAGAGTTTTTGCTATGACCATCGTATTCTCATTTGTACTCCAAGGCCAAACTTGCCTGTTATTTCGGTTATCTTTTGGCTTCCTACTTTGCCATTCCAATCCCCCATGATGATAAGGACATCATTTTTTGGTGTTAGTTCTATAAGGTGCTGTAGGGCTTCATAGAACCGGTCAATTTCATCCTCTTCAGCACCGGTGGTAGGGGCATAGACTTGGACTATGATATTGAATGGTTTGCCTTGGATTCGAACTGAGATCATTCTGTCATTTTGGGGATTGTATCCCAGTATTGCTTTTCCTACTTTTATTGACTATGAAGGTTACTCCATTTCTTCTGAGGGATTCTTGCCCACAGTAGTATACCTGATGGTCACCTGAATTAAATTCACCCATTCCTGTCCATTTTAGTTTGCTGATTCCTAAGATGTCGATGTTCAGTCTTATTATCTCATTTGACCAGCTTGCCTTGATTCATGGATCTTACATTCCAGGTTCCTATAGAGAAAACATCTTTACAGCATCGGACTTTCCTTCCACCACCAGATACATCCACAGCTGAGCGTCCTTTCAGCTTTGGCCCAGTCGCTTCATTCTTTCTGGCACTACTAGTAATAGGTCTCTGCTCTCTGCTCAGTAGCATATTGGACACCTTCCGACCTGAGGGGCTCATCTTCCAGGGTCATATCATTTTGCCTTTTGGTACTGTCCATAGGGTTTTCATGGCAAAGATACTGGAGTGGGTTGCCATTTCCTTCTCCAGTAGATCACGTTTTGTCAGAACTCTCTGCTATGACCTTTCCGTCTTGGTGGCCCTGCATGGCATAGCTCATAGCTTCATTGAATTACGCAAGCCCCTTCGCCATGACAAGGCAGTAATCCATGAAGGGGACACCTTTCCTATGAGTTCATACCAGCATAGACGAAGTCTTTTATAACTTTATCACCGTAATACTACTCTTATCTGTAAAATAGATAAGGCTGACAGTAACTAACTCCAAATCATCCAACAAGCTCTGTGATTGACTGGGAATTTGAAATTGGGACTTGTTGGTCTAAGTCCAAACCCTGTTTTGCATTGAGGCTTGAAACATTGAGCTCCCAATAGGAGTCCCATGTTATGGAACGTCTCAAAAGACTTGGCTCTAAGCACAATAATGGTGAACATGTACTTATTTGATCTTGCTGAGAAACCATGATGATTTATGACACCACTTTCAGTTACAGACTAGAACATCAGCCCTGTGATTTTAATCCATGCCTGTGCGGTAGACTGAAAACAACTTGGGACAAACTTTTGCATTGATTTATGGTTGCTTGAGTTTTGCAGTGGTTCTTTTGCGTAATTTGCTGCTCTGAAGGTATAGTTTAAAATATAACAAATATACTAACCAAATGTTTTAAAATAAAACAAAATCTACAATAAAACAGTTTTCACTAGGAATTCATTAGGAATTCTTTTACATTTATTTATTTGTTTGTTTATTATAGAAAAATAAAACTCTTGCAGAAATTGTCACTAATATCCAGACAGCTTGACTTTGTGTTTAAAGGCACAGCAGCTATTAGATTGTTTTCATTCCTAATGCCATAAAAGAGTTTGTACAAATGCAACGCTAATGTGGTTTTCAAAGTTCTAAGCAAGGAGTGTGCAAGTGCAGATGTCTGTTCCTGTAGAAGAGAAAGAATCCAAAGTATTTAAAAGCAGCTTTGGAATTATTTCCAAATTATTACATTGGAATTATCTGTTAGTTGAATTCTCTGAATGGTAACTTTAAATTTGCTTGAGAGATGTTTCTGGCATATTTTTCTGAATTCCAGTCAAAAATGCCCATTCAGAAGAATGGATTTGTTTAACAACCATGTGATTTGCTTAATGACCACAATGATTCACTTTACAATTGTTCTAAATAATGTTCATAAAATTGAGTCTGGTTACATGGTAACTCAACTAATAATAATAATAATTATTATTATTATTATTATTATTATTATTATTATTATTATTATTATTATTATTATTATTATTATTATTATTATTATTATTATTTATATACCGCCCTTCTCCCGAAGGACTCAGGGCGGTGAACAGGGCAAGCATAAAAAATACAGAGATACAAAAGTTAAAAAGGATTAAATATATGCCCACTAAAAACAGTAAATACAAATATTAAAATAACAATAAAAAACCCCGCCCATCCCCCATCAGGCCAGGCCGGCTTGTTCAAATAAGAATGTCTTTACATCGCGACGAAAGGAGCGAAGATCGGGCGCTGTCCGGAGCTCAACCGGTAACTGATTCTATAGCTCCGGGGCGCCCACAGAGAAGGACCTCCCCCTGGGGGCCACCAATCAACATTCTCTGATCGGTGGCACCCTGAGGAGGCCCTCTCTGTGGGAACGCACAGGGCGAAGGGAAGTTGATGCCGGCAGCAGGTGTTCCCTAAGGTACTCCGGACCCATGCCATGTAGGGCCTTAAACACCATTACTAGTACCTTGAATCTCAGTCATAATCTTATGACTACAACAATTTAAAATTGAAATTCCAGGCTCCGTTGTGGTTCTAAGTCGAAGATTACCTGTACAGAAAACTGTAGCTACAGTAGGCAGGGACAGCTTAATCAGCCTATTTCTTTGTTAAATTTGGGGAAGTGGAAAAATCATTCAGTGCATTCTACAGGTATCTATAATTTTGTATGGTCATCTCTTTCCTAATATAAATGCTGAATTCAATTTTCTGTTTTAAAAAAACAGTGAAATGCTGCATAGCTTTTCAATAACGTTATTGTGCTGAATGGAAAATGTCACTTAAGGCAATCACATGGTTCCACTTATCCTTTCTGCTTGATCTCTATGTGTAAACTGTAAATGTTCATATTTAAGATAAATTTGGTATTTTGCTAGACTATAATTAGTGACATGAGATGAGCATGCTAATTAAAACTTTAGAAGACTTATCGTATAGAAACATCCGTAAGAATTAAAAAAGACCCTTCCATATAATAATTGGAAAAGCAAGTAAACAGGCACATATCTTTAATTTCCTGCTTCCTTACAGAACTTTTTTTTTTTTCAAAATTTGGCATGATACACATAGATTTTTCTGTAATCAATGCGCCTAAGAATGAAGAAATCCCTTATACATGCCATCTTTCTTTCAAATCGTCCAACCCGGTTTCTCCAATGTTGAAAGTTCTGCATGCCAAATTTTATACCCAAGTTATAAACATCTAGAAAACAGGATTTTAAAGTAAAAGTCAATCTCCCCACATATGTTAAAGGAGTCTATTGCATCATTAAATTCTAATCCTAGAAAAATACAGAATTTCACATTAGTTTTGGTGGACAAAATCCCAAAGAAATAATATAATCCAAATAGTTTTCATTATAAAACTTTACCTGAAAGTAAAATAATGCTGCTTGCCCAAGTAAATCTACTGTCAGATGTGGAGTCTAGTTTGCCAAAAGATATTACCAACCATCACTTCTCTGAAATTACACTGCCATAAAAACTATTAATTTTTAATTAAATACTGATGTAGCAATTAATGCTGGCTTCAGGTTTTAAAGAACTTGAGAAACTGATAGCTGCAAGCTGGTTGAGGCACCGTTTCACTGTTTGCTTTACAATACAGAGATTCCAAAGAGTTCATGATCACGGTGGTAAAAACATTTGTATGAACATAGTAGTGACCTAACAGGTAAAAGCTGCAAGTTTTTGCTTGTCTTCATTCGCTTCTAAAAAGAAACAGAAAAAAATTGTGAATCTAGGTTACAGAATTTTACATTTCTTTTTTTTGTACATTATACTTTACTATGAAAAAGTCTCTTTTTAATCCCTCTCATAAACACTTCCAACCTTCACATTTTTTTATTTTTAATCCCATTTATATCCCGCCCTTCTCCAAAGACTCAGGGCAGCTTACAATTTAAGCACAAACCAATGTGCTTAGCAATAGCCTTCATTCTATGTATATGCCTGCTTATTAGGGCTTTCGCCCCCCCCCAAGCGGCATTATTACAAAGTCAGCTTAATTGCCCCCAACAATCTGGGTCCTCATTTTACCTACCTCGGAAGGATGGAAGGCTGAGTCAACCTTGAGCCTGGTGGGATGCGAACCTGCACTAATTGCAGGCAGCTGGTGTTACTTAAGGAGGCATTAGCCCACTGCTCCACCAAGGCTCCTTTTTTTCTGATAAATGATATAAATCATATCTGCAGTTAAGGAGTTTTCTGAAGTTGCCAGGGATTCTGAATATGTAAAGAACATTCTAGCCCAATTATAATAATTAGGTGAGGAAAATGGGTCCACAAGAATCAGAGAAAACAAATTTACTATAGCAATTAGACGAGCAGAACCTGGACCTAGAAATCAAGATTTCATATTCTGTTGAAGTGGTGTCAAGAAATAAGGTCAGATTTGTTCCGGGTAAGCCTCCAGAATTTTCTTCCTTTTTATAGAGTTCCTCCAAAGGGATGTCAGATTCTGTTATGAAGTACTATAGCACATGTGTATGAGTATGGTACTGTCCATGTTAGTTCCATTCATTCATCCACTCATGTTTCAGATTTCACTATCTTTTGTCCCAATTAGAGACTAAACCCCCATTTGAAAAGAACACAACATATGTAGTGTCTTGTCTTGGACTATACACAGTGGTGGGATTCAGCCAGTTCACACTAGTTTGGTAGAACCGGTAGCTAATTTTTTGTTGCCCAGGCCCAGAATGGACTTCCAGAAGCGGCATCCACAGAGAACTGTTCACATATTTGAATCCCACCACTGACTATAAAACAGGACTACATGGTCCTGATATGTTTGCCAATAGCTACATTCCTTGACCAACGCAGACAACTAGGCATGGAGAAGTACTGGGTGGTTTTTATGAAGCTTACATAGACACGAGAATCAAAAGATACAACACCAAAACATATTTTTGTCATTCTGAATCAACACAGTTTGAAAAAAGCAGGGATTAAGAGAACAGCTCTTGAGTCTGAAATTCAAAGAACAAAGTTTGAAGCTGATTTTCAAAACCCACTATTTGGTTTATGTTTGAATAAACTGTTATTTGAAAAGGGCTGCTGTCTGGGATATTACTTGGACACCAATTATTGTTGCTGCCATTGTTGAAGGCATTGAGGAATCTGATAAGGAAATATCTCTGAAATGATAACCCAAGACATCATGGGTTATCTAGCATCGATTAAAACTCATGTGATCTCAGATTAGGAATCTGATAGACAAAGAGAAGCAGAGTGATATACACAGAGTCACAATCCTTAACCCTCTATCTATACCCCACTGACTTCCTGGAGTCAGTAGATCATGAGCTGCTAAAAATTCAGTTCCGTTGGACTTAAACCTGTATAAGCTTTGTTGCTTGGGGAAAGGAGTAAATAAATATTGTTCTCTTTTTAGCCTCCATTTAAATGAATGAGGATTGTCAATAAATACCATGAAGGTAGCATGGACATTTTTGAGAATGTTCTAAATGGTAGGGCAGGAAGCTTATAGCCCATAACTGGTTTCATTCAGGTAATCAATAGGATAAAATGGAGGACTAGTTTGGGGTAGGGAGGTGAGAAGGCTGGAATGATGTACAAGAACAATATTTAGCTCAATCTTGAATTTATATAAATGGAAGAGTACACTTCTTTTTCTACATTAAGAGTAGATATACAATCCAATCAAATAAAAATATATTTATTCTTATAATAATATGCAGAAAGGCTGCATGTTATTATAATAATAGCTTTCCATGGTCAGCACAATTACATACATACTAAAACCAGTATCTATTTGGATTGACTATATTTTTCCTCAGCTTCCCCACAATAACCCAAAGAAGTATTTTGTCCTTTTGGCAACCATAGATGACCAATGCAGTTGACTTGTCCAAAGGTAAAAGTCAATAAGCTTGGTAACCTAATGGAGATTAAACCTGTTTTCTCACATCTATGTCCAAACTTTTAGTTATCATTCTATTCTACAAGTCATTTATATGAAAAATAATATCACTGTTTTCCACCCCTATTAACTTGAAACCAGTAAGATTCAAAATTCAGGATTTTATATTTATGGTGTCAAAATGAAAATGTGTTATATTTTTACAAATTAAAATTTCAGAATGCTATTGTGTGCTTTCCACTTTATTCATACAGAATGCCAATTATGCAGGATGAGAATTGAGATATTAAATAATTATTGGTTGGGTCAAAAGAAATTAAGTGCTTGCCTGAAGGGGGGTTGTGTATTGTGTTTCACAAGCAACTCTACCATGTGGAAAAGATCCTCAAATATAGCTTGCAAAATGGCATGGAAGGTTTTTAAAGAATCCCATGTGTTCTTGGGAACTTAGCCAGAGTAATTGGGCTGCTTTTCATAAGAAATGTGCATTGGGCAGATGGATACTTAGTATCTATAACTGAGAGAAAATAGATCATTTACAAAACAAAAAATATTTTGTTTACATAACGTCTGTTTTCAACTTAGTCCAAGAGCTTGTTTATAGAAGTTGTTGTATAAAACTTTAAACCCCTACTAAAATGTATACATTATATGGGTGGTACTGCTCCGATTCATTATTTCTTATGCAAGAATGTAATCTCTGAAATTAAACAGTAATGTTCTGCTTGTTCTTGTACAAACTTTCGCAAACAGCACTGATGTATTTTCATTTTGGGTCACTGAATTCTGCATTCAAACCTCCATTTTGTAATACCCATTATTTAAATTACATTGGGATATCTTCAAAAATATAAGCACTCTTTGTTTATTTTTATAAAACATATTTTTACTGTAAAACATATTTCTTGTTATAATTGTGTATACAGTACAGTGTCCCAGTCAAAGAAAGTTTTGGTGTTCCCTGATTTTCTCCCAGAATTTTCTTTTCTACCCATTCCCAGTGTTTCAGACATGGCCCAGCCATGAAATTGGTCATATAATCAATTAAAATATAAATTTAGGCTTGTTAAACTACTTTCAACTGAATATATGAATGAAACTTGTGCTATTACTATATATAATTACATTAATTTTCCAAGATAGATTTCTTCAGGTCCAAAACTTTAAACAATGTTTTCTTTCAAAAGCAATTTTTGATTATATTACAGATTTTCAGTGGAGATGAAAGCCCTCCGGCAAGCATATGTATAGTTTATTTCCTATAAGTTATCTATTTAAAAGAAACTAAGGAAGTTTTTACAACTGCAAAGTTAATCAGAATAACCATGAGTTTAGAAATGGAATTAATGATAAAATTAAGGCAAATCCTCACATTAATAAATAAAATAAAAGTAACATTATTTCCCAGTTTTGGATTCTGGTCAATCAGATTTTGAAGCACACATTAATATTAAGCCCAGTTTTTCCTTTATTTTCCAAACACAGTTTTTCTATTTTTAGGTTCCCTGAATCCTATAAGCAAAACTTATAGGAGTATAAATAAGATACCCTTGGCCATTGATAGAAAATTAATTCTTGACCATATGGAGTCTTCCCTTAATTTGTCAGGATTCTGCTTATGTTTGGAAGCCAATAATTATTACCTTGATGAATGCAGAAGAAAAACAAAGTAGAACTGCATAAGAAAAGCATGCAGCAATAAAATCTAGTTAGTCTGGAATTGTAGCGAATACATCTTTAAAATTCTACAGTATCAAAGTAACTTACCTGTTTTATATCTATGAAGCGCACACATTCTAGCCACATACTCAGAAAGCTGTGGCCACACTGTGCACATTCTTGCCTCTGGGAAAGCAAATTCTGTACTTGTGGGTTTTGTTTTACTGCTCTGCATAAAAGAGGGTTTTCATTTTCCAGCTGAGTAAAAATAAATCTTGCTGTTATTTCCTGTGGATTTAAAAGACAAAATAATAAATATTATTGACAAGAATTGTAATAGAAATTTAAATATGTAACCTGAAGTTTTAATTTAGAAAAATTATACACCTCTGTCTTTTTAACTGCACGCTGCAACTCAGAAAAATACAATAAAAACCATCATTAGAACCTAATTAAGAAGGAAGACAAAAATGAAAAACAGTAATGCTTTACACACCAGTGGAAATACGTTGAATTGAGGATGGAAGATAACCCATAACCAATAAAGCTGTTTCAATACGTGGATTATGTGGGACCTTTGAGAGACACCATTCAGCACTCATGTTGCTGCATTTTCAACAATTCCCAGGCTTTTTTCAAGAAATGCACACTTGTTTTAATAGGAGGAACCCATTCAAGCAGTTTCCAGGAGTCAAAACTGACTCAAAGATACCCCCCCCCAAAAAAACCACCCAATTTATCAGCTGAACATGATAAAAGGTGCTCTATTACTTATGTTCCTTAAATGTTTTCTTCCTCGTTACACATAAGAGGATAGCATTTACATTTCATGCATAGCGTACATCAAAAATGCTCCTTCCTTCTGAGTTATTGGCTGATTCACATATTTTACTAAATGATAAGATGGCTTATTTAGTTTAGCGATGTATGTGAACCCATCTAGTGTGTTTCATAAATCATTACTTATATGGTTTGGTGTTACACGAAACCAATTTTTCACTGGCCCATGTTTAAATTTAGAACTACAGTTGAACCCAACTACTGTTTTAATTGATATTTTAATCATCCCAAATTCATACAGTTAAGGTTCTTAGTATTATACTAAATCATTTCAATCCATTTCACTTCAAACTAATATACAGTGTTTATATAATTTAAATAACTTTCAACATATATCCCAGGTTACAAAATAGTTATTTGAAATTGTTTGAATAGCAAAAATATAAATTAGTTTGAAATCTAGAGAAAGCATCATACTAAAGCAATAGTTTATTGAAGGAGTACTTCTGTATTAATAACCTTAAGAGTGAGAATATCCTCTTCTTGTATGGCACTAACTGGGTTTTTCTGAAGCAATGGATTATCTTCACAGTAAAGTTCCTCAAGCTGAAGATATCCCATCTATTTAAATAACAAAATAACTTTTTAAATATAAAACAATATAGTTAGTATTTTTTCCATTAACATCATTTATCTGCCATACATCTTAGGCCTACAGTTTGGTTTTGCATTTGTGGAGCCACCTGACAATTTTGGGAATAGTTATTTGTATTCTTTCTGATTACCGTATAAGCTGTCCAGTGTCTTTTTGGGAGTCAAATGCCCACAAAATTACATAGGGAGAGAGAGAGAGAGAGAGAGAGAGAGAGAGAGAGAGACAGACAGACAGACAGACAGACAGACAGACAGACAGACAGACAAGTAATCATATTTGATGATAATAATAATAATAATAATAATAATAATAATAATAATAATAATAATAATAATAATAATAATAATAATAATAATAATAATAATAATAATATAGTAGTAGTAGTAGTAGTAGTTGGAAGTGACCTTGGAGGTCATCTAGTCCAACCCCCTGCCCAGGCAGGAAACCCTATACCATTTCAGACAAAGCTGTCCAGTCTCTTCTTAAAAATTTCCAGTGTTGGAGCATTCACCACTTCTGGAGGAAGGTTGTTCCACTGGTTAATTGTTCTAACTGTCAGCAAGTTTCTCGTTAGTTCTAGGTTGCTTCTCTCCTTGACTAGATTCCATCCGTTGCTTCTTGTCCTGCCTTCAAGCGCTTTGGAGAATAGCTTGACTCCCTCTGAGTCAAGCCCCTGAGATATTGGAACACTGCTATCATGTCACACCTCGTCCTTCTCTTCATTAAACTACACATACCCAATTCCACCCCTTCATGGATTACTGCCTTGTCGTGGCGAAGGGGCTTGCGTAATTCAATGAAGCTATGAGCTATGCCGTGCAGGGCCACCCAAGACGGACAGGTCATAGCTGAGAGTTCTGACAAAACGTGATCCACTGGAGAAGGAAATGGCAACCCACTCCAGTATCTTTGCCATGAAAACCCTATGGACAGTACCAAAAGGCAAAACGATATGACGCTGGAAGATGAGCCCCTCAGGTCGGAAGGCGTCCAATATGCTACTGGGGAAGAGCAGAGGGCTAGTACTAGTAGCGCCAGAAAGAATGAAGCGACTGGGCCAAAGCCGAAAGGACGCTCAGCTGTGGATATGTCTGGTGGTGAAAGGAAAGTCCGATGCTGTAAAGATTTTTTCTCCATAGGAACCTGGAATGTAAGATCCATGAATCAAGGAAAGCTGGACGTGGTCAAACAAGAGATGACAAGACTGAACATCGACATCTTAGGTATCAGCGAACTAAAATGGACAGGAATGGGTGAATTTAATTCAGATGACCATCAGGTATACTACTGCGGGCAAGAATCCCTCAGAAGAAATGGAGTAGCCTTCATAGTCAATAGAAGAGTAGGAAAATCAATACTGGGATACAATCCTCAAAATGACAGAATGATCTCAGTTCGAATCCAAGGCAAACCATTCAATATCACAGTAGTCCAAGTCTATGCCCCAACCACCAGTGCTGAAGAGGATGAAATTGACCGGTTCTATGAAGCCCTACAGCACCTTATAGAAGTAACACCAAAAAATGATGTCCTTATCATCATGGGGGATTGGAATGCTAAAGTAGGAAGCCAAAAGATAACTGGAATAACAGGCAAGTTTGGCCTTGGAGTACAAAATGAAGCAGGGCACAGGCTGATAGAATTTTGTCAAGAGAATACGATGGTCATAGCAAACACTCTTTTCCAACAACCCAAGAGACGGCTCTACACATGGACATCACCAGACGGTCAACACAGAAATCAGATTGACTATATGCTCTGCAGCCAAAGATGGAGAAGCTCTATACAGTCGGTAAAAACAAGACCAGGAGCTGACTGTGGCTCAGACCATGAGCTGCTCCTTGCAAAGTTTAGGCTTAAACTGAAGAAAGTAGGGAAAAGCACTAGGCCAGTCAGGTATGAATTAAATCATATCCCTGTTGAATATACAGTAGAGGTGACAAATAGATTTAAGGAATTAGATCTGATAGACAGAGTGCCTGAAGAACTATGGACAGAGGTTCGCGACATTGTACAACAGGTAGCAACCAAAACTATCCCAAAGAAAAAGAAATGCAAGAAAGCAAAATGGCTGTCTGAGGAAGCTTTGCAAATAGCTGAGGAAAGGAGGGAAGCGAAAGGCAAGGGAGAAAAACATAGATATGCCCAATTGAATGCAGAATTCCAGAGAATAGCTAGAAGAGATAAGAATGCCTTCTTAAATGAACAGTGCAAAGAAATAGAAGAAAACAATAGAATAGGGAGGACCAGAGATCTTTTCAAGAAAATTGGAGAGATGAAGGGAACGTTTAATGCAAAAATGGGCATGATAAAGGACCAAAATGGCAGGGACCTAACAGAGGCAGAAGAGATTAAGAAGAGGTGGCAAAATTACACAGAAGAACTATACAAGAATGAGCTTAACGTCCCAGATAATCACAATGATGTGGTCACTGACCTCGAGCCAGACATCCTAGAATGTGAGGTGAAGTGGGCCTTAGAAAAGCTGAGCAACAACAAAGCTAGTGGAGGTGACAGTATTACAGCTGAGCTATTCAAAATCTTAAAAGACAGTGCAGTAAAAGTGCTACACTCAATTTGCCAGCAAATTTGGAAAACTCAACAGTGGCCACAGGATTGGAAAAGATCAGTTTACATTCCAATTCCAAAGAAAGGCAGTGCCAAAGAATGTTCAAACTACCGCACCATTGCACTCATTTCTCATGCTAGTAAAGTCATGCTTAAAATCCTACAAGCTAGACTTCAGCAGTATGTGGATCGAGAACTACCAGAAGTACAGGCAGGATTTCGAAGAGGCAGAGGAACTAGAGATCAAATTGCCAACATACGCTGGATCATGGAGAAAGCTAGGGAGTTCCAGAAAAACATCTACTTCTGCTTCATTGACTATGCTAAAGCCTTTGATTGTGTGGATCATAACAAACTGTGGCAAGTTCTTAAAGAGATGGGAGTACCAGACCATCTTATTTGTCTCTTGAGAAACCTATATGCGGGTCAAGAAGCAACAGTGAGAACTGGACACGGAACCACTGATTGGTTCAAAATTGGGAAAGGAGTCCGGCAAGGCTGTATACTGTCGCCCTGCCTATTTAACTTATATGCAGAGCACATCATGAGAAAGGCAGGGCTAGATGAATCAAAAGTTGGAATTAAGATTGCCGGAAGAAATATCAACAACCTAAGATACGCAGATGATACCACTCTAATGGCAGAAAGTGAAGAAGAACTAAAGAGCCTCTTGTTGCGGGTGAAGAAGGAGAGTGCAAAAGTTGGGTTGAAACTTAACATTAAGAAAACCAAGATCATGGCAACTGGCCCTCTCAATTCCTGGCAAATAGATGGGGAAGAAATGGAGGTAGTGACAGATTTTGTTTTCCTGGGCTCCAAGATCACTGCAGATGGGGACTGTAGCCAAGAAATTAAAAGACGCTTGCTCCTGGGGAGGAAAGCCATGGCAAATCTAGACAGCACACTAAAAAGCAGAGACATCACCCTGTCAACAAAAGTGCGTATAGTCAAGGCTATGGTCTTCCCAGTTGCAATGTATGGCAGTGAAAGTTGGACCATAAGAAAGGCTGAGCGCCAAAGAATTGAGGCCTTTGAACTATGGTGCTGGAGAAGACTCCTGCGAGTCCCTTGGACTGCAAGGCGATCAAACCGGTCAGTCCTAGAGGAGATCAATCCTGACTGCTCTTTAGAAGGCCAGATCCTGAAGCTAAAACTCAAATACTTTGGCCACCTGATGAGAAGGAAGGACTCACTGGAGAAGAGCCTAATGCTGGGAAAGATCGAGGGCAATAGAAGAAGGGGACGACAGAGAATGAGGTGGCTGGATGGAGTCACTGAAGCAGTAGGCGTGAGCTTAAATGGACTCCAGAAGATGGTAGAAGACAGGAAGGCCTGGAGGAATGTTGTCCATAGGGTCGCGATGGGTCGGACACGACTTCGCAGCTAACAACAACCCAATTCCAGCAACCGTTCCTTATATGTTTTAGCCTCCAGTCCCCTAATCATCTTTGTTGCTCTTCTCTGTACCCTTTCTAGAGTCTCAACATCTTTTTTACATCGTGGTGACCAAAACTGGTTGCAGTATTCCAAGTGTGGCCTTAACAAGGGGTGTGGAATATGAGTGCTTTAGCTAACGCTTTGCAAAAAGGAAAATTTGGTCAACAAACGGGTAATTGTTTCAACTGTGGGAAACCTGGTCATTTTAAGGCACAATGTCGAGCTCCAGGAGGAGGGAATAGTGTTGGAAGCAGACAGGAAAATAATAAATCTGGAGTTCGCCCGAAACAACCTTGTCCTAGATGCAAGAAGGGATTTCATTGGGCAAACCAATGTAGAAATGTTAAGACTTCGGGAAACTGAGATGCGGGCTAGCAGCTAGCCCAGGAAGTAAAGCTGCTTGTTGCCAAAATGAACAAAGTTATAAGGGCAACACTATTTGTGAAAAATTGTCTGTTCAGAACGTTCCCACAGCCAGCAAGGGTAGTGCAGTTATAGATTTGATTAATCAGCAAGATATTAATTTGGATTTTCCTGACGTTGTGACTTGTATGCCAACTCAACTTTGGGGACCATTGCCTAAAGGAACAGTAGGTTTAGTCCTTCCTCGTTCCTCAGCAGCAAAAAAAGGGTTTCACATAATTCCTGGAGTAATTGATTCGGACTATTTAGGACAAATTATGATTCAAATAATGGTGAAAGTTCCTCAATTAGCAAGTAAAGGGGACTCCGTGGCTCAATTAATACTATTTCCTTATGTAACACCTGGGGGAGATTCTGAGCGGATTCGAGGAACTGGAGGGTTTGGCTCTACAGATACTGTGGATCCTCAAATCTTAGCTATTATAAAAAATTTACAAAAGGAGAAACCTAGGCAAATTTGTTTTATTAATGGGAGGCCTTTTTCTGGAATTTTAGATTCTGGAGCTGATGTGTCAGTCATAGCTTCATCTGACTGGCCCCCGGAGTGGCCAGCCATTTCTGCACCGTCTGTGTGGGGTGTGGGTGGCCCTCAAGCTGCTCGCCAAAGTCAGCATTGGTTGCAAGTGACAACGGAAAGAGGAAACAGAACAGCCAAATTAAGACCAGTGACTTTGCCAATTCATGTTAATTTGTGGGGAAGAGATTTGTTAGAACAGTTTGATGCAGTTATAAAATTACAAGATTAAAATGAACATCACAAAAACAGCTTTACCACTAGAATGGGACAAAACACAAACAGTATGGGTTGAACAATGGCCTCTTCCAAGGGAAAAATTGGAAGCTCTTCATCACTTAGTAGCAGAGCAATTATCAAATTAGAATAATTGATCTTAAAGACTGCTTCTATACTATTCCTTTGTGTAAAGTAGATAGGAAGTTATTTGCATTTACAGTACCAGTGTTGAATGCAGAGAAACCCACCAGTAGATATCAATGGAAAGTACTACCCCAAGGAATGCTTAATAGTCCTACCATGGGTCATTTATATGTAAATCAAGCTTTGGAAGGATTTAGAAATGCATTTCCTAAGGCTACCGTTGTTTAGTGCCTTGAAACTGGGTAGACAACCAACAGATCAGATAGTTCTAGATAAAGCTCAACTACAGGTGTTTCAAACAGTTTCTAATTCTTTGAGTCAAATTTGGGTTGACAGATGTCAAGATAATATTCCTTTGTCTTTAAAAAGAAGATAACCCCTCCTCAGAAGTCTGCGCAAAGGGCAGAGTTAGCCGCAGTAATTTTGTCTTTGCAATTATTTAAAGATCAAGCATTTAATTTAATTACTGATAGTTTATATGTTGCTAATGTTTCTCCCAGTGTGGAGGACAATTTATTTTCTCTTTTTCTTACACTGCAGCAGTTATTAGCTAGCCGAAGATATTATTTACATGTGTCTCATATTAGAAGTCATCAACCATTTCCTGGATGGGTCTCAGAAGGCAATGCAGTGGCAGATGCGGCTACAGCAGGAGTTGCTTTGGTGGCCACAATTACACCATGGGAGAGTCACTCTTATTTCCATCAAAATGCGAAAGGCTTGTGTAAGCAATTTGGAATCTCTATGTCAGAAGCCACAGCCATCATCAAGCAGTGTACATCCTGTGGTCAGAATGTTTTTGGTCCTTCTATGGGTGTCAATCCCAGAGGATTGAAAGCAAATGAAATTTGGCAAATGGATGTTACTCAATATCCTCCTTTTGCTCCTTGGAAATATTTACATGTTTCTATTGATACGTGTTCTGGGTATATTTTTGTTTCTCCTCAAAGAGGAGAAAAAGTAAAACATGTGATCAATCATTGTATTAGAAGTTTTTCAATAATGGGAAAACCTGTACAAATTAAAACGGACAATGGACCTGCATATTGCAGTGTGGCTTTTGCAGAATTTTGTGATAAATGGGATATTTTGCATAAATTTGGTATTCCTTACAATTCTCAGGGTCAAGCAATAGTAGAAAGAGCAAATAGGACATTAAAGGAGGTCTTGACAAACATAAAAACAAAAAAGGAGGAAATGTGACTAATTTACCAGTGTTGCAGGAATGGTTATCTTTAACTTTATTTACTTTAAATCATTTAAATATTTCAAAATTAGATTCAGTTTTGGACTCCACAGCTGTGGACCGACATTTTGGTCAACAGTTAGAGGTGCAAAAGGCTAAAGTTTGGTATAGAACTCCACCTGATCCCATTTGGCATGGTCCTGTGCTTTTGTTAACATGGGGGCGAGGATATGCTGCTGTGCTTGCTCCAACAGGTCCAGTCTGGATTCCAGCCAGGTGTGTAAGACCATATCATGAACCCATGGTATCAAGGGTTATTCGATCCTATTCCGGATTTCCGAAAGAATCAAAGGATAACAATCAAAATGCCAAAGGAAATTCCACCTCAGAATGAACAATCTGTATCGCATAAGGAGAAAACTCTTGGAAATGATGTGGAGAAGGAAATTAAAATTGAAATGTTTGTTAATTTTATATGTATAATATTTGGGATTTGTTTGGGTATATTGTGTAATGAAGTCAATGTTTATTCAGTTCAATTGGAAAAAAAGAAAAAAGAACCGGAGCAAGGAGCCTGGAGAAATAATGTATATGTGTTGCACCTTCAATCTACATAATGAATGAGTTGCCATTTGGTCATTTAAGAAACAGAAGAAACGTGAACTTTGATCAAAGTCCAATAAGCTGAAGGATTGGAATGCAAATGGCAAGAAGACTTATATCACCATCAGAAGTTGCCATGAATTATAGAGATTTGCATTTGTTTGAATCATTGGATTGTAGCTATGTTTAACCAAACTATCAAGACTTTAAATTGTTAGAACAAAAAGTTTCAGACATTAGAGATGTTGTATTGTGGAATCACATGGCTTTAGATATTATGTTAGCCACAAAAAGAGGGGTGTGTGCTTTAATTCATAGTCACTGTTGTGTTTATATTTCTGATTTTCATGTTAATATTGCTCATACAATTGATGTTATGGAAAAGATGGTTAAAGAAAAATTCTTTAGTTTATACTGGCTCTGCAGTGACAAGTCCATGGGATTGGTTATGGTCTTGGCTACCTGATTTTGGATGGGTGCGACAAATTGTCCCCATCATAATTGGAGTTATATGTTTGCTGATTGGTTTGTGCTGTTGTATACAATGCTTACCAAACTTATGGTTTATGATCACCCTAGAAAGAGGTGTTATACGCCTACAAACTGTTGAAGTAACTTTAAGATCTGTATGGCAGTTAAACAAAAAAGGAGGAGATGTAGGGAAATTATTGCAGACTGCAGAAGCGCAGCTGAAACAATTGTTTTTCAGTCTCCTGAAACAAGCCATGATAAACCACCTGTTCAGCACAAGGTGAATCAGCTAATTGTTGGCTATTAAAATACAGCTGACATAACCAAGCCAGGGGGAGTATCTTGCAGGTTCAGAGCCAATGGGAAGTGGGATTCTTTGTTATACACAAGCTCAATCCAATGAGTTTGTTTCCTTGTGAATAAAAGAGAGCTTTGGACATTGCTCTGGGCTCTCATCCCGAGGCAGGAGAGACTCTGTCTTTTTTTCATGAGAGACCACCACAAAGATGGGAACTACATCAGCTTTTTTCCAGTCCTCTGGTAGTTCCCCAGTGCTCCAGGATCTTTGAAAAATATAGTTCAGTGGCTCTGAGACCACGTCTGCCAGTTCCTTGAGAACCTTAGGGTGTAAGCCATCTGGTCCTGGTGATTTGAACTTGACTCTAGGCTGGACAGGTGCTCACTTACCATTTTCTTGCCTATCTTATCTTGTGTTTCTATTCTGTTTTTTATGGCACTGTTTTTGATAGGTTGGACTGTTTTTTTCCTTTGTGTAAAGACAGATGCAAAACACGAGTTAAATAGTTCTGCTTTCTCCCTGTTGCTCGTCACCTTCTTGCCACTTTCTCCCACTAATGGACCAATTATTTCCTTCACTTTTTCTTGTTTTTTACATGTTGGAAGAAGCTTTTTTTGTTATTTTTGACTTTGGTCGCAAGCCTTAGTTCATTATGAGCCTTAGCTTTCCCCACTTCATCTTTGCAGGCACGGGCTATTTGCTGATATTCTGCCTTAGCTATGTGCCCCTCTTTCCACTTTTTATACTTGTCCTTTTTATCTTTCAATTTAACAGAAAGCTCTTTATGCAGCCATGCTGGTTTCTTCTGAGAGCTGTTATTTTTCTTTGTTGGTATTGTGCTAGACTGAGCTTTTATTATCTCACTTTTCAAAATTTCCCAATCTTCTTGAGTTGTTTTCCCCTTTAGGATTCTCATCCATGGAATCCTTCCCAAGCTCTAAGTTTATTGAAATTAAAGTCCAAGACTCTAGTTTGACTGTGTTCTATTGCTTGTGCTTCCAGAATGTTGAATTCCAATAATGCATGATCACTTTCCCCAAAGGTTCCTGTGGCTTCAACACCTTCAATTATTTCATAGAAGAACAAAGCTACAAATACAAGGGGGGGGGAGGGAATGTTTTTTCTGCCCAGATTGAAAAGGCCTCATGTATTTCAGTCTAAAACTACACAAAAGAACATTTTCTATATCTGCACTAAAATGGTGGGACTCTGTTTAGAGATCCATTCCAATGGCTTTTGTGGCTGACTGTACACAATTTGTTTTAGAAAGCCTTTGATATGGCTGATTTTACCTGCAATTCTTCATCTGTGATTTTGAGTAAACGTTACTAAACTTTACTAAGCAACAGAGTATTTCCAAAACAACAAAATGGAGAAATTCATGTACAAAAACAAAGTGGTTAGAACTAAAATGCAATAACAGCATAAACACAATTACAAAAAGAAATATAATATCAAAAGTAAGGATCCTTGATATATTCATATGGCACTCTTGGAAATGCATTATTTTTGAGTACTTTCTGGGCCAACCATTAGACTACAATAGAAGATTGGTTAGGGCAATTTCCACTGAAGAGATCGGATAACGGTCATACTTACTGCTTTGGGAAAAATATGAATATTATTTCCTGCAACATCAAGAATCTTAAGTCTCTTCAGCTTGCAGATTCCCTAGTTAAAAATGATAAATGTGAATTAATAATATTAAATTAAGTACCCTTCAGCACAAACCTAAGTAGACCTACTTCGAAGTTCCGCAGTGTGTTTCCAAGTGAACGTGCATAAAGTTACTGAATTCCTGGAATGTATTTCCAGAGCATACGCAGAAATAACCATCAAATTTCAATTTTAATGTGAAAGAAGAAATAATTATTAAATACATGGAGAATAATTTATTCATTTTAATTATGTTTAAATGTGACCTAAATTATATTTAAAAAATTTTTGCTATGCAGTATCATTATTTTGTTCCAGTCCTTTGTCTTTTTATAAAAAAGGTATGCCAAGAAACTATTTGAATCCAAAATGTAGCATTCTTCCTTAAATAAGGAAGGGTAGAATGACAGCAGTCATGAAAAAAAGCTGAATATATAGAGACAGAAAGAAGTGTTAATAATTCTTTTTATATATTAAATAAAATAAACTGAAGATAATGTGTCATATTTATTTGCTCCTAGGATTAGACTATATTATTCTTGACATTTTTTTTTCCTGCGTTGTCAACTGAAACATAAAACAATGTTTTATGTTGTGATCTCAAAATAACACTAGAAGTACATTAGACTGGCAGTGGATTCATATACTATGCTAAACTACATGTAGCTGTTTTCAGCTAAGTATCTTGTGTGAATCTAAACCCCCTTGTTTCAAAATCATGGTATATAAATAATATTTATATCTATACATCTACGTTTAATTCAGCCAATTATGGTTGGCTATTTAGAATTCACCTTTATAACCTCAAAAGTAAAATGGATGTCATAAAAGGATTTCTTTTTTTTTAAAGAAAGATTTTAACTAAAACAGGTAGCATAAGCTCACCTTAGAAAAACAACATTGTTGCATAGGACCCCATGGCTAAAATGCTGTAACTCATTCCATGCTAAAGGACAATTTTGCTATGAAAAGTTTCATTTTTCTCCATAACAAGCTGATCACAATTTTCAAGAGGTGTTCCAGGTATATGAGAAAGTAGTTTGTACAGAAACTGAAGCTGTTTGTGCTATTCTAGACACATTTTATATAATCTGTAGCACCTTCACCAGATGCAAACATTTTTAAATATCAAATATACATTTGGATTATGGATTAGGAGTGACTGCTTAAGTTTTACTTCTTTCTATTTTTAGCATTTTTAAGATATTTAATATACATATGGAAATTAAACACGACATTTGGACAATCCAACTAATTTATTAGACTTTATTATTTTTCTTTAACTTCTCTGCAATATTCCAAAGGCATTTAACTCTTTCAACCATTTTTCCATGAAAAGCAAAACAAAAAACAAAAATAAAACGCAGGGAGAAACTGTTACGCTTAAAATTGATTCAGGCAAAAGTTTGAGAGTCAACTAGTACAGACAAAACAATCCTTCGCGCTGTGATGTTTATTATGTTACACCAAGGGTCTGCAATCTTAACAACTGTAAGACTTGTGGAATTCTGGGAACTGAAGTCCACAAGTCTTAAAGTTGTCAAGGTTGCAGATCCCTGTGTTACACCATTGAAGCACATTTACTACAGGTAGTCCTCAACTTACAACCATTCAAATTAGCGACCATTAGAATGGCACTGAAAAAAGTGACTTACAACCAATACAATACAAGTGACTTACAACCAATACATTTACAGGTGCTTAGGAATTGGAATGTATTTACAACTGTTCAACACCTTCCCAATCAGGTTCCAACAAAACAAAGTCAATGGGAGAAGCTGGATTTGCTACACCACCACATCATTCACTAAACTGCAATGATTTGCTTAATGAACATGACAAAAAAAGCTGCAAAGTTGGGCACCACTCAGGTTAACAACCACTTGGCTTAACAATGAAAGTTCCGGTCCTAATTGTGGACATAAGCCAAGGACTACCTGTACTTTACATAAACGAAACCTTTGACTATTGTTTGGGGTATACCTACTGCATATTTACCAAATAACAGAACATCATTGCAGTTTTTAAGATGAGTTAACTATAATACACAAAAGATCACTCTGCAGCAAAGTGAAAAACTTCAACCATCCAAATTTTCCTGAACAAGAGTCTCCAAGCTCCATCATCATTGGCTCTTTCTATTGAGCGTCTGAAAGCCTGTTTCATTTCCCTATCCAATTCCTAAAGGCATGGCTTTTTTAATGGTCACAATATAATACATTTTTTCCTCAAAAAACCATAGCTACTCACATCAGGGAGGGTTTCTATTTTATTTCTTGACAAAATGAAGACCTTGAGTTTTTTCAGATGTTTGATGTCTTCAGGTAATGTGGTGATAAGATTGTGGGATAAGTGTAGTTCACGCAAATTCTGAAGGCAACAAAATTCCTTGGGAATCTTTTCCAGTTTGTTATTCTCTAAACTCACACATTCAAGATTTTCAAGCCTATTGGAAGACAATATTTGAGGATACTTGCTTTTAAATATTTAACAACTGTTTATAGATGATAGCCTCTATTGTTTGCATATAAATAAATTTTAATAAAATATAGCACATTCTCAAATTAGCCTTTCTAGCCTAATAAAGGAGAATATTTGTTGCTCAGGGTTGACATGAGGGGCCCTTGGTGCTCACTAAACTTCCTTGTTTTCTTGCAGATGTTTCATTTCCCAAACTAGATAACATCATCAGTGCTAGTGATGTTACCTAGGTTGGGTAATGAAATGTCTGCAACAGAGCACCAAGGATCCCTTATATCTATGTTGTTTTGTTCCTGTAATCTTTAACTAGATAAAATGTTGCATTACAGAGCCACAATTTTTGAACCAAGATATCTCAAATGGGCTCACTTACAGAATGGATCCAAAATCTGAGATTCACAACTCCTGTGGAATTAACATTTGGCAAATTTTATAAAATATTTAATGATATAAATTAAAACATTCAATAAAACATTTCCTATATCTTTGCTTGACTATTCTATGCAGATCAACATGGGCTATTTTCAAGGCAGATACATATTTGAATGTTTCCCTATTTTTCCAGTGAAGGCAGAAATTCTACCATTCAGAAATTCAGAAATTCTGCCATTGTTGAAAGTACTAGGGAATCTGGTAAGGAAGTATTTCTGAAATGATACGCAAATGTCATAGGTTGTCTAGCATCTTACTAAAACTCTTGTGCCTGTAACATTTAACTGAATGAAAACAGTGCATCATAGGGCAATTTTTTTCAGCCAAAGTACATCATGTAGGCTAACTTACAGAATGTGTTTTCAATGTGCATTACATGGCTCCCATGGAATTGAAATTTGGCAAATTATATAAAACTGTATGTTTTATAGCTGGTTCTTTGCAGGCATTGAGCAAGATGGAAGGTTCAAAACAGCAAAAGGCTTTATTGAAGGTCAAACATAACTGAAGCTACAAGGGAGCTGCTGTGCAGCTATTTATACGGTTGGCCAATAGGCAGCAACCAATAGGTTTGAAGCATAGATTTCCTGCCCAAAGACCTACTTAGCCGGCTGGAGACAACCAGTCTGGGCTGGCTAGCAATTGTTACAACATACCATGAACTAGCACTTAGCAATTGGATGCAAGCAATTAGCAAGCAGTGCAACATGAGCAAACACAACATATACGAAAGGCCAATACATTACACAGTATATAAAATGATCATATAGCATTTTATGACAATACAAAATGTCAAAAAATATTTCCACAAATATATTGCCACAAAGAAAAGGGAGTCAACTTATTCTCCAATCTGAAAGCAGGACAAGAAGCAATAGATGGAAAGTAAACGAAGAGAAAAGCAACCTAGAACTAAGGAGAAACTTTCTGGCCATTAGAACAATTAATCAGTGGAACAACTTGCTTCCAGAAGTTGTGGTGCTCCAAAACTGGACGTTTTTAAGAAGAGATTGGATAACCATTTGTCTGAAATGATATAGGGTTTCCTGCCTGAGCAGAGGGTTGGACTAGAAGACCTCCAAGGTCCCTTCCAACTCTGTTATTTTGTTATTCCTCAATTCCTGATGTCTGACAATGCTATACAGTTCAACATGGGCTACTTTCAAGGCAGATACATCTCTGAATATCTCCCTGAATGTTTAAGAACTTTTCAAATACTTTAAATTGTTGAATTATTCCCATTGTTAAAAGGTATTGAGGATTCTGATAAGGAAATATTTCTAAAACTATGGACCAGTGGGTCACGAGTTGTCTAGCAAATTTTATTTTTAGAAGTCTGAAAGTTGATTAAAAAATAATTTAGTAGCTGTCGGTTGTCTGAAGTTGTGCTACAACATATTATTTGCTGATATATTTGAATGTTATTCATTCATGAGGCTGATAATCATCGCTGAATCCCTTGAATGAAAATAAACCCACCCAAAAATAATAATTCCAACAGCTTCATGAAAGATATACAAAATCGTGGACATTAATGCATTCCAACATATGCTACATGCTTTCCTTCTGGACCAAATGGAAAACCCAAGTATTAATCGCTCTTCTAAAGCACAGAGGCAGTAATAAAGCCAAAGCACGGGGGCAGTGATAAAAACCACTTAAGTTTTAGTTCCCATCAAATAGCATTCTGAAATAATTAAGATGCAGAAGGAATTGATCCACTTTGATCTGATAAAATGGACAAATTGGAAGAGGTGATTTTACAATATCCAGGTCCGGATCCACATAGTCTTACAAATGACAACCAACACCTGAGATGATGGCTCATAAGCAGTGCTTTTTTTGTAAAAGAAAAAGGTGCCAGAACTCACACGTCATACAACCCGCTTTGCCTGCCCTACAAGGTTCCATCCAAAAAAGGTACCGGAACTGCGTTCTGGGCGTTCTATGACAAAAAAAGCCCTGCTCATAAGAAAACTGGCAACCAATGCAGTTCTGAAAGCAGTGCGTTGGTATACAGTATTTAAGCAATAGAAAAATGATCTGGATCAGTGTTTCTCAATCTTGGCAACTTTGAGATGTGTTGACTTTAACTCCTAAAATTCCCCAGTCAGCATGGAGTCTTAAAGTTGCAAGGTTAAGAAACATTGGTCTATTGTAGATAAATGAAATGAGGCGTTTTTTTCAGCTACCATCTGAAAAGGTGGGTAAACTCAAACCTGGATCTTCCTATTCTAAATCCAACACTTTAGCCACTATATTGCACTGCCTCTCATAACAATGATTCTCCTTTAATGCTAATCTAGGAGTTTGTGTCCTTTCTATTGACTTAGGAAAAGTATTTATATTCTTTGTTAAGTAGCTTATCTTTTAAGATAAGCATACATCCCCCTCAACCACACATAGTCCAATCTTTAAAACATTAAAAGGAATTTACTTTCATCATTCAAATGATGATGATGCTGTTCACAAAAATAGCGATGGGTTATTAAAACCAATTTATACAGTGCAGCCAATTCAGGCAAAACCTTATCCTGATATTTATCAAATTTACCTGCAAATCTCTGGAGGAAGGTAACTTAGTTGGTTCTTGTTCAGATTGAGAAGTTCTAAATTCTTCAAATCATCTGTAAACAAACATAGCCTTCAAATAATTTTTTTAGAGATATGAAGTCTTATATTATGCCTATTCTCTTAATGTTCCATTTTATTTATATGTCATGGTACTATTTTTAAATAACCAAGTGGTACTTTTAATTAAATAATTTGAGGTAAATACCATCCCGCTATGCTTTTTTAAAAAAAATCTTCATTTCTACTAAAAAAAATTCTATTTTGCAAGAGCATTTGCAGAATTCTTAGGGCTGTACTTGAGGTTTTCAAGGGTCATATGGAACCTCAATTTCTACATCTGCATTAGCTTTGTTAGGACCAGTTTCAGTTGAAGATGAACTACTGGCAACAAAAAATACTTAGAAGATAATGTCCCCAGTGATAGAAAACAGATAAAGCAGCTTACAAGTAACAACTGTTAATGAGAACATAATAAACATTTTTTTAAAAAAAGAAACAGGATCCTTTTCAAGGAGCATAGAGTTGAATAGGGGAAGAATGAATTTGGAGTAGTTTTTTGAGGTGATGACTTTTCTTTTTCTTTCTTCTCTCATAAAACATTCTTTAAAATCCCCCAAAGTAGGTATTTAGGAAAGGCATTCATCTTTTCTCTGACATTTTTCCTCCCGAGATTACATCAGTTAAAACATGTGCATCATTGACAATAAAATATCTTTTAAAACTATTCATTTTATTCATATGCTAACTTATACAATGGAAGTTATTATGACACACTTGAATGAACATGCAAATTAAAAGTAATTTCACTACAGTAGGATGCGGGGAGTAATTTCATTATATTGCATAGATTTGTTGCCAAGTATATAGTATAGCACCTATGTAGTTATATATCTACTATATAGTAGAGTATCTGACTTTGAACACAATATGATATGCCCTTACCAAATATTAAAGGTGATATTTTGGTGATCTTGTTTCCAAACAAATAAAGCTTTTGCAGAGATATGAGATATTTCAATTGTTCTGGAACTTCCTCAAAATTATTATTTCCCAAATTTAGTACCTTCAACTACAATCAGATATTTGATTAAGCAGTGTTGATCAGTTCTCCTCTAAAGTTGAAAAATGAAACTCATGTACATTATTATCTAATTTTGAACTATCATGTTAAGAACTGAAACTATCCCGTGATAAAAGCATGCAACAGAAATTCTATCTCTTAAAAATAAAATTGGACATTATTGTTATTTAGCTTGAAATTAAGAAATGGCCTACAAGCAAAATCCTACATTATAGCAGGATACACAAATGGCAAGGAATTATCAGGAAAAAAATGTATAGAATGGAATGGCATGCAAATTCCTCGGAAATAGTCCTTATTTATTTATTTATTTATTTATTTATTTATTTATTTATTTATTTATTATATTTTTATACCGCCCTTCTCCCGAAGGACTCAGGGCGGTGTACAGGGCAATAAATACAAAAAACAGGATACAAAAGTTAAAAGCGATTAAATAAATGCCCAAGGTTAAAACAATAATTAAGATGTATTAAAAACCCAACCCTAACCCATCAGACCAGGTCAGACTGCTCAAATAGATACGTTTTTAGATCGCGCCGGAAGGAGCGAAGGTCGGGGGCCGTCCGGAGCTCAACCGGCAAGCGGTTCTTTAGGTCTGGCGCACCCACAGAGAACGCTCTGCCCCTGGGGGCCACCAATCGACATTCTTTGATCGGAGGCACCCTGAGGAGGCCCTCTCTGTGATTCAGGAGCTCAAAGTAAGGATGAATACAGAATTTATTTGAATCCCATCTTTATTATTTTTACAAATAACTCTGGCAAACATATTCCTTGTCCTATTTTACTCACAAGAAGAACCCTGTGAGGTGGGTTACGCTGAAAGAGAGTGACTAGCCAAAAGTTACCCAGCTGGTTTTCATGCCTAAGGCTAAGTATAGTTAAGTACGTTTGGTACAATGAAATTTTGTATCAAGTAAAACTGCAGGATTGACATGTTGCCCTAAGTCAAGTGATCTATAAACTATGAATTGTATTAATATCACTCCTTTGCTATCATGGTTTGCAATGAGTTGCAATCAATGCAATCTGTCTTAAGCTGCAGTAATACAACTTTGCTGAATATCTATGGAGATTCTCAATTATCCAGGTTATGGTTGTTCCAAAGGTGCTTTTCCTAAAGACAATCAGGCTTTTTTTTTCTTTGAAAACATTTCACTTCCTCACTCAAGAAGCTTGTTCAGTTCTGGATGATATTTGGATTTTTGCAATCCCAGTAAACAGCCTTTAGAGAATATGTTTAAACCAAAACTTTAACAAGATTGGATGTTGATTCTGTCATGGGTTTAGATTATTACAACTGTAGTATATTTATCTCACAAAGTAACATATATTTTATCACAAAGAAAAATTGCCATGCAGCAAAACTCTGTAGTTCTCAACTGTTCCTAAAATGTTGTTCAAAAGACCTAAAACCAGTACCTATTTTTTTTCCAAAAGAAAAAAAACACACTTATTTTAAGATGCTTCTCCATTCCATGTCAGAGGGTAACTCTTCCTGCCTTAGCCACAGTCACATCCTCCCACTTTTAAGAAACCACAACACAAGGAAACTAATCATCTTGTTGGGGGAAAAATTACAAACTATACTAATTCGTTTTCAATATAGATTTTCAACAGTGTGGCTTACAAAGCTGTTCTGGATTGAAAAAAAGTATTCATCCAAAATTCAGCAGCAGCTTGACTGCAGCTTGATTGCAATTATTAAACATTTGTTATAATAGCAGTTTAAAAACAACTTCAATGTAATAATAATACAGATTTTTTAAAAAAAAAAACATTCTAAGAACGGCACGAATGTCCCCTCCCGCTTCTTCTTTCCATGCAATATCAGAGATTCTCTAGTATGGAAGAATGGTGATCGCTGCAGGCGATCAATCTGTAACTGTGCAAGAAGAGCCTGGCCCTAGCTGGATCAGTCAGAGACTTCTTAGACCAGCATTCTGGGTAACAAAGCTTACAATCAGGGTAAGCGAGTGACAACCATGCTCCACAAATACGCCTCCAAGCCAGGGTTTTGGGGCCGGCTCACCCGGCTCAGAGCCTCCATTTCGCGAGAGAGACTGAAGAGTTGGTTGTCTCGCAGGCTCAGGCCCTCCAAGTTGCTTAACCTGGCCAACCCCCGCGGCGGGTGCTGCAACCCCCGACGTGCCAGAGAGAGCGAGCGAGTTCCGGAGCCGCCCCGCAGCACGCGAAGCAGTTGCGCTTCCGCCATCTGCAGACTGTCCTCCAGCCCGATCGCGTCGCTGTGGAAACGGCAGCACTGAAGTCTTTTTCTCCTGTTGTGGAAACGCCGAAGCCTCGGCTCGTTCTGTGGGCGGGGACAGGATTGTGGCGATTATTACAGCTCGGCATTCATCAGTCATAAGCATTCATCTGTGTTCATTTATGACGAGTAACGTCATTAAAAAAGCGCACTACAAACTTTGTGTGTGTGTGTGTGTGTGTGTGTGTGTGTGTGTAGGGCAGGGGTAGGCAACCTTGGCTCTTTTATGACTCGTGGACTTCAACTCCCAGAATTCCTGAGCTATGCTATGCTGGCTCAGGAATTCTGGGAGTTGAAGTCCACGAGTCATAAAAGAGCCAAGGTTGCCTACCCCTGGTGTAGGGGGAAGAAAATACACACCTAGTGAACAGAAACGTGGGATTTATGAATTTAGTTGCCATCGCTTGATAACATTGACAGGTCTTATCAGAATCCGAAGAGATAAATTATTATAAATAATGTTAAAACTTATCAGATTATTTTCTAAACCATAGCTATGGGGAAAAAAAACAGTTGATTTACATTAGCATCCAGGTGCAAATAAATTCAAGTGTGACCTTGGCTAATTTAGAAAGCCAAATAAAGTTTTGCTGGTTATATCTTAGAAGAACTGTTCTTGAAGGAGACATTGCTGTAGAAATAACGTCATTTCAGCATCCCAATTTGGTGCAGTGTTTAAAGTGCTGTTAATTCTAGGCCTTTTAGGCACAAAAGCTGGCTCCTGTCTGACCCACCTCACAAGGTGGTTGTTGTAGGAAAATAGGAAGTTCAGAGGTATTAGGTTCTTTGCCACCTTGATTTGATCAAATATAAAGATGGAATAAAAATCTAATCATCCCTTGCTTTCTGTAATTTCTACTTTGTAGTGCTAAAGTTAATTAACTTTGGGCCTTTACAAAATACTTCACTGCAGCACTACACATTCACACAAACACTAACAACAGCATATTGTAAGCTGAGAAAATAGCTTGAAGGGGGCCATTCCAAATGGACAATACAGTGTTCATATGGAAAGGATATATAACACTTAACAAATGAAATATCTAATTATACTGTATGTATACTCATAGCAAAAATATATATGCCTGTTTCTAAATATGGATCAGTTCTGAAGACCACTTGAACTTTCATTCAAAGTGGCAAGAAGCAGTTTACACTCGTCAAATTCAGTTCAAATGGAGGGAAATGTAAATAAGGTTCAAAATAACATTACCACCACAGTATTTATGTTTTCAGTTATACTGTTTCACTTTTCAGATGCCAGTAATGTTTATCACAATAATAGCATTTTTCCTTTTTTTCCAAGAAATTCAGACCAAAACCTTTCAAAAATTAAGGGGTATTTATATAAACTCTCAGTAGGTCACAAATAAAATTCTGTCTACTTCTCGGGTATTAGCACATACTAGGTACAATATGAGTGAACAAAAAAGTGTTCATCCTGAAAGTCAGACTATGAACAAATTTAATTATAAGAATATTTTAAATCAGGGGTATCAAACTGCTGGCCTGCGAGCCGGATGTGTCATGCCGAAACCGCACCCACTCCATTGTCGGCAATGAAAAAAAAGTCGCAATACGTGGCAACACGTCAAGTGACATAGCGAGTTTGACACCTTTGTTTTAAATGATAGATTAAAATAATTTAACTGAAGTTTTATATACTCTCAATATTACCATATATGTTGGCCTGCAGGATCATAGTATATTCATGAATTATATGGATATATTTACAAGGGAAATATATTCTTGAAATATATCATGGGTGGCGATATGTATTCTATAGCAATATTATAATCCACCTTTCCTGTTTTCAAAATAATGGGATAATTAAAATACCCACATGGAGGCACTACTTCATTTTAAGCAGGATAGTTTTCCGTACCAAAGGTTTTTAATAGCTATCTAAAACAGATATTAACACAATGAGTTTTCTACAGCTATTCTATAAACATGTTACATAAGGAAAGGATTATCTGCTTTGAAAAGGAAATATTCTAATTTATTGGAAAAGCATGTGCTTTGCCTGTGAAAGATTCCTGGCAATTCCAAGGTGACTTGGCAAAGTATCTCTTTACACTGATTACTATTACCGTAAACTGAGCTAGAGGAATCAATAAGGTAAGACTGCTTCCTATACTTTAATGATCAGAGATGAAAGTTTCTGCTTTTCAGAATCAGGTACTCTCCTGCCACAACCCAAAATAAAATCAATATGAGTATTTCAGTAACAGGGATTCAATACTCAGAACAAATCATCTTGAAAAATTTTATAACAGCTCAGCAATTTCAGACGGTCCATGTCAGTTGCTTTTATAATTATTTCATGATTGGTATGCATAACAACTGAACCACAAAGTAATATTGCATGTCTATGCACGTATGTATTCTGTACACTGGCTTTCTTGTTAAAATGAAAGAAGTAAAGCAAACGAAAGGCAATATAATCCACAAATTTATTATGAGAGACATTAGAAACACATCAGAATTTTTTTAAAAAAACATGATTTAAATTGAATAGTGCTGATAACAGATCTCATATATACAGACACACATACCATATATGTGTGTGTTTGTATAACCCTGTATGCCTTATTAAAGAATTGAGAATTCATTTTAAGACCTGTATAGAGACACTTAGTAAAATTGTAGCCATCATTCATGTCTTCTGATGACCTGTGTATTAGCTTTCATTTTCTGCAGTGTTCTCCAAAAGAGCTTTTACAGAATTATAATGTTCTCCCAATCCATACGCATGTTTCATATACCTAGAAGAAAAACATATGTGAAAAATACAAGGACTTCCACCAAATTAAAATAGCACATGCACACTTGATATAAGTTACCACACTGTTATTTATTTAAAAGATTGCATGGCTGCTCAGAGTTGTGTTCTAAGATAAATTAATGAATTTATTTTAAATAAAAAAAGTTCACTTTAAGAGTAAGTTAATAAATAGAATGAGAAAATTCAGGTTTTGTTACTGAAAGTTATTTATTAGTACACAACTGAAAGACATTACTTAAATCATTATTCTCTTTTCTTAAACTGAGTTCATTTTCTGTAAGAAAGTAGACATTTTATTCTTGGGTTATTTTCTTTTTAAGGTAGCAGGTAGCAACCTACTGATTTCTGTTACTTTATATTATTATCAAAAACATAATGTTATTGGTGATCACAGTGATCGCAAGCAACCTACAAGTTTGAAGGCCAATATTAAATCTCTGCATGTGTTTCTAAACTCTGAAAAAGGTGCCAAATTAGAGCCATGTGGTTTTATAATTTGCAGTTCATTTCTTAATTGTAATCCAAGTGTAAAGCAACCAAATAAAAATTGTTTTGAAGTTCAAGTTTAAATTATTTACTCACACAAGTATTAGTGGTTTCCTACTGTATTCTTCACCAACAATAATAGGAGGGGAATCCATCTGAATTACTTCAATTGGTGTTTGCAAGATATGTGATAAAGCTCTTAGCTGTAAAGCAAAACTACATCTTAATTTACATTTTAATCTTATCTTTTTATATTTGGTATTCTTTACAAAAAAAAATTCTACAAAAACATACACAACACATAATTCTACTAGCTCCAGATATTTAAACATTCCTAATTAAAAGAAAAGACTTATCTTTAAATTAAGCTATTTCTGGTCTATGGAATACTGTGGTATTTATGCATCTGTTAGGCAACCCCACTGAATTTCCCAGCTTCCTTGTCCAACTGCAATTTCCTATTTCTTTATCACATTGTTTGAGGAGATCTCCCTAACTCCTCAGTATCAACTTCTGGGTGGTGAAAGGGGCCACAAAGATCTGCAATTGAAGTTGCATATTTTTAATAGATAGTTGTATGCTGGCTCGGGAATTCTGGAAATTGATGTCCGCACATCTTAAAATTGCTAAGTTTGAAGGATCTTTGCTTTCCAAAGACTGGACACACCTCAGAGCAGCAGATCTGTACACAGTACTTTATTGTGAAACATACCTTCCCCCAAAACAGGCTATTGTTCTGAGTCAACTCCACCCTCCTAGGCCTTGTAAATTGATGTTGCCACATAATACATATTTACTACTCAGTCCTTTGATAGTCAGTCTAAACTAAGTATGCAAAATGGTGTACATGTTTTGCCTCCTTCCAAATGCTCTTGCACTGATTGGGATGAAGCGCTGCCTCAGTGTGGATGTTCCTTTTCTGGTTGCTGGTGAGTTCCCGGCCAAGCGCCAAGCTCTGTTCATAAGCAGTATTGCTTTTGAACACTCTAGTTGAACTCCTAAGCCGAGCTCCAGGCAGGAATCCCATCAGATATGCTGCTTAGCCTAGCTTGTGGTCCAGACAGTTGGCTGTTAGCCTTCTTGCCTGCCTGTAATAGTTGTCAGTCTCAAATTATGGAGTCTCCTCCATCTGCTTGCTTTTTCTTATCTCCCTTTTCCCTACACCCCCCCACACCACCACCCCTACATACTTTCCTACACACAGACATACATACATACAAAAACAACAACTGGCTGCTTTTGTAATCTAATGGCCTGGATAGCATGAGGTTGCCTCTGAATGTCGGCATGTTCCTGAAAATGCCAGAATGTAGCTTAATTAGATAGAGAGTTAGAACACTGGCATGAACACACTTGTATGTAAACTGAGAGTGAATGAAAGAGTAAGCCCATCTCTTAAATTTTGGGGGCTGGGAACTTTTTACAGCCCTTTGGGGAAAAAAACATGTACTTCTTGGTTATTGACACTATCCAACAATGGCAATAGGAAGTGCTGGGATTGGGATCCTAAGCAGTGCAGTCACTCTGTAACTGAATTGTTTAGTGATGTAAATTCTGATCCAAATTACATCTTTAACTGAAGACTACCTGTATTATTTCTATAGGCCAAGTAAGAACCTCAGCAAACAAGAGAAAATTAAGTATCTAAACATGACATATGTTTCCAAAAAGTCTCTGCGAAACAATATGAAAAATGCTCTTTATTTTCACCACAATCCTCTGCCTAACAATTTTCCCTATTTCTTTTAAAGACCTTGGAAAATTCTAAAAACTATCATTTTAGCAGCCTGCTTATCTAATAGGTCTTAATCTCCAAATTTCCTGGAGAAGAAATATAAATTCAACTCATTAGTGCTTTCTATTATATCTCTCCTATAACATCATAAACATTTTATAAGGAAGTACAGCATGTCATACTTACTTCTAACTGACCACCCCACGAAGCAGTGTTTGCTATATCAGAACAGTATTTTTCAAATTCCTCTGCAGGAAAAAAGCATCACACTTTTAAAAACATAAAAATTGGAAAAAGAAGAAATAATTAAAGATAAAAAAGAATGGCAAAAGGAAGCTTGTGGAATATAAACAATACACACACACACACACACATAAACGTATTAAGACAGAATATTAGGCTGCATATTTGTAATAGGTAGCTGTACGCTGGCTCGGAAATTCTGGAAGCTGATGTCCACACATCTTAAAATTGCCAAGTTTGAAAAACACTGCTGTGCAGTTTATATAACACAGCTCAGTGTCTGAAGCATACTTAATGTTCTCTATAATTACTTTTAAAAAAAATAAATAGGAGACTTTTACTTACCTTGGCTGTACAAATCTCCTGTATTTGGGTTTGTCAGAAATGGTAGAAAGTCATCCATGTGACTTCTCATATACTCTGCTGTCTGACTTCTAAGAGTTGAAACTGTCCACGCGTTTTGTACCTCTTTGAGCTGATCTTCAATAGCTCTATACAGGCAATGACCATCAGATGGGATTTGCTTAATTTCCAATTGCCTTAAGGCTAAAATGTTTGCAAGTTTCTGACTTTCAAGGTGCCTAGCACCTGTTAAATTTTCTATCTCGGCTTCTGCTATTCTTTCTTCTCTTTCCTTTTCCAGAGCTGCTTTTTTATCCTGTGATTAAACACAACAAAACACTGCAATTTTACATTAGCCCATATCATATTTTAATACAGCCTACAGTGTTTAACCTTCTCAGGTATTTATGATATTATACTAGATCCAGGGGTAGGCAACCTTGGCTTTTTTATGACTCATGGACTTCAACCAGCCAGCTGTGCTAGCTCAGGAATTCTGGGAGTTGAAGTCCATGAGTCATAAAAGAGCCGAGGTTGCCTACCCCTGTACTAGACAATTCATACCCTGTTGAATTCATACCCTGTTGGGTCATCATTTCAGAGATATTTCCTTACCTAAACAGAGAAACAAAATAACTAAGTGAAGGCCAAAAAGCAGGAGCAACTTCTGACTGCTGGCTTCCCCATTGAGTTTTCTTATGGGAATGTGGCAGGGAGCAAGGAAAACCCTTCCTTCCTTCCTTCCTTCCTTCCTTCCTTCCTTCCTTCCTTCCTTCCTTCCTTCCTTCCTTCCTTCCTTCCTTCCTTCCCTTCCCTTCCCTTCCCTTCCCTTCCCTTCCTTCCTTTGCAGAAAGGAAAGTGACTGCTGCTGGGTGGGGAGAGTGATGGACTGTGAGATTGGAACCTGACACGGAATGTTGAGAATGAAGATTACATGACTGTAGTAGTAGCCCAGCAATGCAACAGCAGCCAGCAACACTAAAATAGCCATAGGTTTTCCAAATTTCATTCCCTCAGGAGTCTTGGTTTCCAGATTTTGAACACATTCTGAACGTTAGTCCATCTAAGGTACCTTGGTTCAAAAATGTTGCCCTATGATGCAATGTTCTGCCCCAGATAAAGGTCATAACAAGAAGAATTTTAGTAGTATATGGATTCAGTTTGGCTAACAGAGTTGTATAAAATGAGCAAAATACTAAGTTACAACATTGTATGTTCAATATTGTACAGACCTTTTATTTAGTTTCACAAAATCTGCTTTTCAAAAGAAGGTTCCAAATGAAAAGACAGATTCATATGCTTTCAAAGTCCAGCTTGCTGAACTGAAGAACAAAATAGCTTGCCTGAAGATTTATCCTTTGTGATTTTCTTTCCTTTCCTATTCCATCTCTGAATAATATTTCACAGCATTTAAAATACAATATCCAGAGGGATTTTAATGATATAATTTGTTATGTTAAACATGTTTCATAATAATATTCTCTTTTGTTATTAATCAGTGGCATTTATTTGCAAGCTAGTATATTTTCACCAGTAAAGTACAAGCAGAATGCTATAGAAGTTAAGCTATCAGATTTTGGCAGTCCAGTTGTAAGGAGTTCTCTTATTGTTGCTTCATGGGGAAAAAAAATCAGAAACATTTAATAGGATCCAGAATCACATTTAGTAGAAATATGCTTTTGGAATCGAAGGAATCTCTCCTTCATCCTACAGTCCCTAGACAGCTCTCTGGAGGCATGGGAAATCATCTGGAGCAAAACAAGGGATAACATAATGGGAAGAAGTAATAGGAAAAAGTAGATCCTTGCCCACATACTACTAACCCTTAAATATGGCAGTCGTAGATTGGAAAGTATCTATTTTACAAGTACTCCTCAACTTATGACAACAACTGGGACCAGAATTTCCACTGCTGAACAAAGTGGCTGTTTCGTGAGTTGTAGCATTTCATTTTATGAGTTTTGGGCACTGTAGTTAAATTAATCATGTGGTCATTAAACAAATCTGTCTTGCCCCATTGACTTTGCTTGGCTGGGAAGGTTGCAAGTGGCATTCACATGACCCCAGAACACTGCAACTGTCATAAATGTATGCTAGTTGCCCAGTACTCAGATTTTGTTCGTGTGACTATGGGGATGCCGCAATAGTCATTAAGCGGGAGGACTGGTCGTACATCAGTGCCACTGTATTTTGAACAATTGCTAAACAAATGGTTGTAAGTGAAGGACTATCTGAATTTCAGATGGACAAATCCAGGCAAACCCACACATAATTTTACCTAATTATTTCTGTGAATACTATTTTTCTCTTTAATTGTGAAACCATTGGTTTCTGGGGAAACGATTACATATTTGTCTCTACATAAATTCAGTATCTTGTAGAATAATATGCATGGAATTATATGGAAGGAGGCAGCCCTTATTCCCAAAAGAGAAATAATTTGGCTTGCAAACTGGAATTTTTTTTCCCAAAATCCTCATATAACATAGCACTTGAGGGATGTATGTGCATAGGTGTATGTTTGATCTTTTTGTGCCTAAAATATTCTAATTATGATTTCTATTGACCTGGAATCATGTTCTAGAATCTTCCAGCAGATACCACATTAATGATCACACCATGCACTTGATTGTAAAACCTACTCAGTCTAATGTAGACATGTCAAACTCACAACGTCACGTCACATCACACGGCATATCGGAACTTTTTCCTCATTGCCAGCAATGGGGTGGGCGCGGTTTCATCGTGATGCGTCTGGCCCGCTGGCTGGTCTAATGAATTAATTCTGAAATAATCTTACCCGCCTTTTCTGTGCTTTTGATATTCTAGTAGGCTGGCTCTCTTCTCTGCTCTCAAGCTCCAGTTTTGCAATATTTAGACTTGCCAAATATTCCTAAATAATAAATAAAAATTACTTAAAATATTTAAAAAAGAATTTCTTACAGCCATTCAATTTTAACAGAAGCTATGTGTAAAGTTTCATAACCTTCACTGCCTCGTAATATTTTATAGTTTCTACGGCAGCCATCATTCTCTGTAATCATTCATTTACATGATTTGATGCTAATTCCACTTATCAGTTAGCTTGAGAGACCTTTTCTCTACTGGTAAGTAGCCAACCAGAGAATCCTATCTATCAGAAATTCTATGCACCTGATTAACATGTAGCATCAGGTTCCTACTATAATCAGAAGAAAAACTATAGTCACAAGGCTAATAAATATAGGTTACAACAGTAACTGGGATTGCAATTTTGGCTGTTAAACAATGCAATCGTAAAATATGTTACATGATTGCTTCACTTAGCAACAGAAATCTCAGCAGTCCCTGTTACCATCATTAACTGAATCCCTCTGACTGTTAGTAAAGGATCCACCCGGATCCAAACCATTCCTACCTTGAGCCCTACCAGCCCTGAGGCTCAATAAGGTAAGGGACTGCCTCCTCTTCAACTCTCCCACTGCCTATCTCCCACCCAGCTGTGTCGGTGCTAAAGCTGAAATAGAGGCCCATGTCCTTCAACAGTCTAAACCAGATGTCACTGCTCTCGTACTTCAGTCTCCGCACCACCAGCACTGCCACCATTGTTGAGTGCCACCTCAAACCCCATGCCATAGCAAGCCATCCCAGTGCCACAGCACAAAGGCCCCATCGCTCTGGACTCAACAAGCTCTTCCATCTAAGCTGTCCTTCACAGTTTCCTTCCTCCCAATACTGACAAATACACCCAGCCTGGCCTTATGTGAGGCAGTGGCTGGTTGTGCCAGATCTTCTTCCTGAGACTACGTGCACCCTTCTCCATATCTTCTGCTGCCTTCTTGCAATGGCCAATTCTCTCATTCCCTTTCAGTTAGAGACACAGAATGTTTTACTAACAATAACTGTTTCCATCTGACCTTGAGGTTCCATCTAGGACTTCTAGAGCTGTATGATCATTCTTCCACAAACTCATATAAATTTTATACAAGATCATTGCAAGGTCTCCAACTGTATTTCTCAACGATTACTCATTGGTTTTATTTATAAGAAAAAGTGCTTGCAAATATGTTCAAAAGACAACAATCTTCAGAATGAAAAAAAGTCTTTAGCAATATTTACTTTAAGAACACAAGACATTTTTAGTAACTAAAAATACAACAAACTCATAGTTTCTCAAAAATAAATGCTACATACTTTATTCTGTTCAGGTAATGTTTCCTTTAACTTCTTTAGTTCCTCTTTGTGCTTTTCTTCCAACTCAGACTCTAGCTTGGCAACATCATCTAGCAGCTGTTTTCTTCTCTTTTTATCATTCTTTGGAACAGTATTTTTCATTCCTTGGATTTTGGCTACAGAAGCAAAAACAGGTGAGACAAATGAAAAAATCTTAAAATATTTGTTATTATTCATGATCTGAGTTTAACAAAAAAATTATTTTACACACGAAAACATCCTTCTCAAACAATGAAAAATTATCTATGTCTTACTACATTACTTCCTACTAACACAGTTCAAAACATAAAATGGAAATAATGAAATTGACATGCATGATTAAAAGTAGATTGTATTATGAGTTTTACAATTATGTAGTCAGAACACAATTCAGCTCATTAGTTTGAGGTACCTGAGTTTTGATGGGAAATAGGGTTTTTTTTGGTGAATATGTGACATGTGAGACTGTAAGTCCATGTAGTTGTGCATCATACAAGACCTGATCTGGATTCTTTCCACCTATCCTGTGAAGACAAAACTGTAATTTTGGCTACAACAGTTGCTTTTGCTACTAACCTTGCTACTAAAGTAGAAAGAAAGAAAAGAGATACCAGCAATACTGGAAGTCATGAAGGATCAGGCTGCTGTCTGTCAGTTTTCATTGATAATGAAATCTATCTATGTGGTTGCTGCAACTTAATGTGACTTAATGGTGCATAATCAGCAGAAAATTGTAGAATTGAAGGGAACGCTATTAGAAGTAACATCTTGTTCTAAATAAAATATTACATTTTTTTCAATAATTCCTACTATTCCTAGTTTTTGTAATTCCCCCTACTGATTTTAAAAATTGAGATGGAAAGATATATGTGTGAACAGAAATGATTATTTATTTACTGAGCAATGCAGGCCTCCCAATTCAGATTCTAAGTGGCATACATCCACAGAATAAAATACAAATTATGTACCATTGAATATTGCAGAATACTAGGCTCATGGTTGCTGCAAAAAGTGGTATACATATAAACATAAGGATTTCCAAAACCATGTTGTACAAAAGAGTTTTTTTTAAAAAAATATTATATAGAAGATCTGATTAATCACAACTAAAATAAAGGTGTCACTTTTGCTCCAAGTACTGCAATGTGCAAGGCCTGCAGCTTACGACAGCGTCTCATGTTATGTGAACAACACAAAAGTTCATGCAGCAGCAACACTGTCATCATTCTCTCCCCTGCCATGCATGAAAGCAAGCTGTATGGGATAATGCAGGATAATTGAGGATGTAATAACATGAGTTTCTATGATCCCAGTCCTGTCTTATTGGTGCAGTAGCTCAAGAAAACGCCTGTAATTGCAGTTCTGACAGCATCAAGTTAATTTAGGATGCTATTTTAAAAAACACACAAAATACATTTAAAGCAATTAGTAATATTTTATCATCTAAATCATTCCTACATTTCACACTGCAATTTTGATTTGGAGTCCTACAGCCAAATGTGGCTGCTTTCATTTGTATCCAGAAAATCTGAAAGGCTCTATTGGGTTTTGAATATTGCCCTTCCTTATGTCAGATTTATCAAGACATCTGTTCTTTTTACATTTATCTACTAGAGGTATTACATGTTAGGATGATGCTACTATTATAAGCAACACATTTCTGTTGTTTTTCACATGGCTTCACTGGAGACTTTCTATACCATTTCCTTTTCAGCCTGGGCTTTGTGTGCATATGTGCACATACATGTACAACACATACGTTGTACACTCATTGTATGTTCACAAATGCTCTGGGGAAACATTTTCCCAGGAACCTTTTTGCAAAGCAACACAACACTTTTGCTTATAAAAGTGAAGCAGCCATGTCACTTGGCTTTGCCCACACACTGATGGTTCAGTTCACAGTTGTAATAGTTGGAAGCTGCTGATGTGCTATACAAGATGACTACATGCAGAAGCATCCAGAAGTTTCTTCTAGCTTTTGCAAGTACTATGTCAAAGGCTATGAGATGATGTAAAGCTCCTCACTGAGGCATCTCAAATCCCAATGCAGAGACTACATATACAGTATACACCTGCACATTCTCACTCATAACAACACCCCACACATCTCATGAAGAGGCTAAAATCCACAAAAGCTCCTTAGCCTTGGTACACAGAACTCTGTGCCTCTGCTTACATGACAAACTTACCACAAATAAGCCAATTACAACTGAACTGTCCATACTATGCATCCACCCATCCAGTTATTTTATAGCTTAGTGCAGTACATTAGGATTATAATCAGAGCGGTATTATGATTAATGTGGTCCAGCAGGTCTGGAGAGACCTCAGGCCGTCTGCCCCTTCAACCCTGGAAGCTCACAGGATGTCGGGGCTGTTTGTTCTCTCAGACCAACTTACCTACCTGTTCCTGCATTGAAGAGGGAATGCTATATGTACCAACTTGAGCTCCTGGACCAAACAAGATAAGATCTCCTTCAAGTTGAGCTCAGTTTTTGACATGCCCATGTAATCATCTTGGCAACATTGTGTGCTTTGTCCCTGCCTTCTTTCTGGACGTGTTTTCTCATCTAACCCTGATGTTTTCTTATGGACTCTCATCCCAAATACTAACCTGATTCAACCCTATTAGTTTTTGGAAACCAGCCACGGACATCTAGAAGTTGCTACCCTGCCGTGCCCTGACAAAAAGCAGGTTATCAGTGTCATAAAACTGGGCGGAGCAAATCCTGGGTCAGCGTGTCTTGCCAACCTAGCGCAGTAGCCCGCTTCGGGATACAGGTTTTCCCTGCAAGCTTTAAGACAGGGGTCTTCAAACTTGGCCCTTTTATGACTTGTGGACTTCAACTCCCAGAATTCCTCAGCCAGCTTTGCTGGCTGAGGAATTCTGGGAGTTGAAGTCCACAAGTCATAAAAGGGCCAAGTTTGAAGACCCCTGCTTTAAGACTATTTCAGCGACCCTCCTCCCGCTGCCCAGATTTCTGCCGCCGCCACCCTCACCCTGCAGCTGCCGCTTCTCCTTCCGCTGCCGCCTGGCCAGCTGCTCCAGTGCGCCGCCCTCCTCCTCCTCCTCCTCCTCCTCCTCCTCCTCCTCTTCAGCCACCGCGGCTGACCCGCCTCGCCCGCGCCCGTCCATGGCGGATTCAGCACCACCGCTCGCCTGGCTCTGCTACCCACGTGCGGGCGAAGGGGCGGGGCCGGGCGAAGACACGCCCCTACGCACCGTCCTAGCCCAGCCGCAGTGCAAAGGGAGTAAATCATAGAGATAAGAAAATGGGAGGAGTAAGGCTGGGGATTTTTAGAGCTAGCAGTTACAGCATGGGTCTTCAAACTCGGCCCTTTTATGACTCATGGACTTCAACTCCCAGAATTCCTCAGCCAGGCATGCTGGCTGAGGAATTCTGGGAGTTGAAGTCCATGAGTCATAAAAGGGCCGAGTTTGAAGACCCCTGACAGGATAAACTTCAGCTCAAGTTTGAGATGAAGTAATAAACTACAACTAAAATTATCTACAAAGAAACCCCAAATTCCACAAAACTGGGGGTCGGGTGGCTAATGGAGCCTTTCCTCTTAAGGTGGCGTATTTTTTCTGCGAAAGATTAATCTGGTTACCCTGCTGAGGAGCTATGGCTAAATAGTGATGGTGGCCAACATTTGTCCTCCCTCAAACTTTGTTGTTACTTGAAGTGAAAAATTAGAGTTTGTTTTTTTAGTCTTTGAAGGTCTAAATCAATATTTTTCAAAAATTGGCAACTTAAAACGTGTGGACTTCAACTCCCCAAATTCCTCAGCCAGCATGCTGATAGTTGAAGTCCACCCGTCTTAAATTGACAAGTTAAAAAAATACTAGTCTAATCTTATAGGAGTTTATATATCTATATGAAGAAAAAGGAAAGAAGAGGGTATGCGGCTAAAAAAAAAACAACCTCGGATTAAGGCGGAGCGCCACCGTATGGCTATTTAAGATATTGCATCTTCAAGTAGTTTTCCGCAGCTTCTGCTCTCCAGCTTCAAATTGATTCTTGTAGTAGATGTAAACGTGGCAGTAGATTTACCGTACTGAATTGGGGTTTAAAAATACTTCTCCGAACCAAACTAGAAGGCAAGACAGGTGAAGAAAACTAAAACACGAGCATTTTATAAGGATAAATAGGACGTGAATGATTAGCATTACAGTCATAGATGGTCATAGATGACTCTCCTTAGTCAACAGGACTATAATTCTTCCTATAATTTTGTACTAATACAAATTCATAACAAGAATACAAATCCACATTATAAAGAGAATTTAAGACAATGTTACTAGCCTATGGCGCTTCAGATGTGTTGGAAATTAAAGCCAGTATAGTTACCAAACTCTATTGTATAAATAGTAAGAAGAAACGTACTAAAATCATTAGAAATAAGAGTTTACCAAACTTTAATAAGAGGTGTTGAGTTGGGTGAATAGGTTGGCTTTCATAGGGGATCGCTCCAGAAATATTTTTAGATTATAGTAACAGTTTGCAGTGTTAGATCCAGTTCACATTTCCAATGAGAACACATTTAAGCCTCAGGACTGAATGTTCTCACATGAATCTAAAAATATATTAGGAAGAATAGCAGAAGGATTAAAAAGCCATGACAGAGATGCCATATGGAATAAATAATGGAAATGCTACCAAAAACTATAACAGGACCATGTCATAACACCCTGGCTATCCTATTCTGTGTTGTCAGCATGCAATGACATAGTCCTGACATGGGGCACTGAGGACTTGGGGTGAAAGTGCTTTAGGCTTTACTCCCTACCAGCAGTGAAGAAGAACTAAAGAGCCTCTTGTTGCGGGTGAAGAAGGAGAGTGCAAAACTTGGGTTGAAACTTAACATTAAGAAAACCAAGATCATGGCATCTGGCCCTCTCAATTCCTGGCAAATAGATGGGGAAGAAATGGAGGTAGTGACAGATTTTATTTTCCTGGGCTCCAAGATCACTGCAGATGGGGACTGTAGCCAAGAAATTAAAAGACGCTTGCTCCTGGGGAGGAAAGCCATGGCAAATCTAGACAGCACACTAAAAAGCAGAGACATCACCCTGTCAACAAAAGTGCGTATAGTCAAGGCTATGGTCTTCCCAGTTGCAATGTATGGCAGTGAAAGTTGGACCATAAGAAAGGCTGAGCGCCAAAGAATTGAGGCCTTTGAACTATGGTGCTGGAGAAGACTCCTGCGAGTCCCTTGGACTGCAAGGCGATCAAACAGGTCAGTCCTAGAGGAGATCAATCCTGACTGCTCTTTAGAAGGCCAGATCCTGAAGCTAAAACTCAAATACTTTGGCCACCTAATGAGAAGGAAGGACTCACTGGAGAAGAGCCTAATGCTGGGAAAGATCGAGGGCAATAGAAGAAAGGGACGACAGAGAATGAGGTGGCTGGATGGAGTCACTGAAGCAGTAGGCGTGAGCTTAAATGGACTCCAGAAGATGGTAGAGGACAGGAAGGCCTGGAGGAATGTTGTCCATAGGGTTGCGATGGGTCGGACACGACTTCGCAGCTAACAACAACAACCCTACCAGCAAACACACAAACTTTCATCCTGATTTATACAATTGCATCTTTACAATAAGTACCAAAACACTGGCTTATCAGGTGATTGTTATAATGATCAGGTGACTTTTGTTGCCATTGCTGAGAACTGGGAGATGAAGCCTAGCCTACTGGAGAGGATGAGATTATGAAAAGTAGTCCAGTGTAATTGCTGTGCCAGACTTTGTTCCTTACTTCATGGTGCCATGGCAAGAACAACTCATATATCTTGTCCATGAACCCATAGGACATTGCCATAAGATATACATCTCCTATACATCCACTTATTCTTTAAACTTCTGACCTCTCTCTTTGTGATGATCTTAGTTCCAACCATGGCTTTTTCAGTTTTCCCCTTCTTTTTTTGACAATGGAACATAATAACATTTTTCACATATTTTAATTAGTCCATCTACTTAAATACATTTTATAATTTAGTGATTTAATTCTCACTATCTAACCTTCTAGTGCTTGTATTTTATTACTCGTTTTTATCAATTCGGATATATTGGTGTAATTATCTTGGTTAGTAGCTGTAATAAAGATTATCTACTTAGCAATAGCACTTAGATTTATATGAAGCTTCACAGTTCTTTACAGCCCTCTTTGAAGTAGTTTACACAGTCGGCATATTGCCCCCCAACAATCTGGGTCCCCATTTTTACCAACCTCAGAAGGATGGAAGCTGAATCAACCTTGAGCTGGTTAGGGTCGAACTGCTGGCAGTCAGCAGAATTTAGCCTGCAATACTGCATTGTAACCACTGCACCACCACGGCTCATGGTCATCTATCACAGAGTTCCCCAACCTTTCTGACTTTGCAGCCTGGGCCGGGGGAGGGGGGAAGAGAGGGAATCGTTTTGTGCAGATGTTTCCTGGTGAGGGGGAGAGGGGATGGTTTTGCTCACCACTCAGTAAATGGCACATGTGCACACACTCACCTACTGCTTACACAAGTGGGGATGTGCAGGCACATGCAAGCGCTTGCCCACCACATCCATGGCCCATTTCTGAATGGCTCAAGGCTGCAGACTGGGGGTTGGTGACCCCTGATCTATCATGTCTATCTAGTAGATAGATGATAGATATCATATATCTAGTAGATAGTCTATAATCTGTCTGTCTGTCTGTCTGTCTGTCTTCCTTTTCATTCATTCCTTCTTCTTTCATGTATTTGTTTTGTTCTTTGATTCCATTTCCTATAAATGTAAACAATTCCCCTTCCCTCAAAATTCACACATGCTATCTTATTATTTAACAGAAGGACAATAATAACATTTCTCCATTTGCCAAGCCCACCTAGATTAAACCAATTGCACTCCATAACTCAACAGTTGCATCATCTGCATGTGCAACCTTTCAATTTTTCAACATTCTCACAGAATTTTATGGTTTCCCTTTCCTCATGTATTCCTTTTCATTTGTCTGATATTACTGATTCTCTTTAGCAAGCAGTCTCTGCAGTATACAGTTAGCCATATGGAAAGCCTGTTATGCACATACTGTATTAAATGGCTAAAGATTACAATTATTAATCACTAATTATCCAGAATCTTGAATTTAATTAGCTATGTGTTTTGTTGTGACAAGTTCCTTGTAACTTTTCTATTTTTGACATTATACAGTACCTTGGAAGAAGATTGAGACAAGAAATATATTTAATATAGCTCTTCAGTACAGTAAAATTTTGATCTGATATTTTGAAAAACATGTTTGTTCACTGGGCTACATATTGGTAGTGTACATAGGATACTTAGTTAATAAAGAAGAAAGTATGACTTAACTGGGATAGTTGAACAGCGACTCAGAAAACAATACTGCATCAGGAGTGCCAGACATAGTATAGATCATATGAGTAAAAATTACAAGAATATGGGTCTTTCCAGGCAATAGAGCTTGCTAGTTCATTATATTTTCTTGGTACTCCATATATTTCTGTCTATTTCTGTTTCTCTGTAGGTTTTGTGCTTTTTAAAAATTCTGTAAGGATTGTTTTATCTGTTTTCTTCCATACATACAGGATAGTACATAAAATAAAAAGCCTGAGAGATGTAATTGTGGATGGCACAGCATGGCTTACTGAGGAAAGCTTTTTATAAATGTATCCCTGAATGTTTTACTGATTTATTTGCTGTACAATTAGCCATGATTAAAGATGTTCATCATAGGGGAACATCTAGTGGGGGATCTGATTGGCAATGAAGACTGTAAATCAGTTAAAATTCATCAGCAAGGATTCCTGAAAATGTTGCTGTCCAAAAGACATTGAACGTATATGCACGAAACAAATTGAATTTGTAGCTTCTTTATTTTTGGTTTAGCATAATATCTGATGCAAGCCATTATGGTGGTATGCAATAATGTTGGAAGCCATGATTTATGGCTTAACATGTTGTAGAAACATGGCAGTTGTGGTTAATTCAACAAACCATCATTTAGTAAATGTCAACCCAGTTACAACAAAATAATTTTGCTTGCATTGCAAACGTGGGAAAAACACTGGTTTGCATTTAATACAAACTTAACTGCTTTTGCACTTTCACACCAATATGTGCACAATAACCATTACACTAAAAATTGAATGCATTAAATTTTGCACTACAGTTTCACCAATATAGAATATGGGCAAAATATGGGCAAAATACAATATGGAAGAAATAGATATAACTGTCAATTGGTGAAAACAAACTATAGACATGCATTAGTTTGGTAAAACTGCTTGCAAAAGTATAAAATTAGACAAAGTGGATACAGAATTATATATATTAGGAGAAAGATGCATTAAAACCTATATTAGTGCAGAAATAAAGCAGAATCTAACAAACTTGCATTGAAACAATGAGAAATTAGAATCCACTGATATATCCATCCCTATATTACACAAGAAACTAGTACCTCTTTGATAGAGCAGATATTCAAGTTTTCTTCTCTGGTCAAATATCTATTTGGTCTATTTATTTTTTTGAAAAAATATAAGGGCCCACACAGTTCTGAAAGATCTAATTTCACTGTCTTCCTTTAGTATCAGACAGAGTTCTCCTTTTACATTAATATAAGTTGTTGTTTTGAAAACAAAATAATGTGGCACTGCCAAGATTGGGGAGACTGTGGTCAAGCATAGATGTTGTCTGGAAATCCATACCTGCTCCTCTTCTTCCTAGGCAGCATTTTGGCATTTTTCCTCTCCCCCACCCCCTTGCATTTTATTATTAGAAGATTGTTGTGAAGAGAGTAGGAGGGGGCAGGACTGGACATCTAACCCAATGTTTCTCAACCTTAGGAACTTTAAGATACTTCAGCTCCCAGAATTCCCTAGCCAGCAAGCTGGCTGGAGAATTCTGGGAATTGAAGACTATGTATTTCAAAGTTGTCAAGGTTGAATATTACTAATAGTACCTTATTTGAAAGCTTTTCCTGGCTGCGTGGACCTGGAATCTGCTCCTACTGGTGCAACCAGTGGATACCACCACCTACATGATCTTCAGTAAATCAACAAGGGTTTCTAATTACCATAATCTGATAATAGCAGCAACTGCAGCCTTTCCAACCACTCTGAGAAAGCATTCTTGGAAGGAAACTCAGGAGTGGCTGTGTACAGTAAATGACTTCTACCCTTGATTGGAACATATCAGCTACAAACTCCAGAATTCAGTATGTGCTAAAGGACCCAATATTTCTTGAAGCTTAGTATAACTGAGCTTGTCCAATGATTAGACCTTAGTGCTCTAATAAAAAGCAATACAGATTCTTCCATCTTACCATAACCTGATGGATCATAATTAAAAAAACCTCTAATCAACCCAGGGGTCTTCAAACTTGGCCCTTTTATGACAGGCACGCTGGCTGAAGAATGCTGGGAGTTGAAGTCCACAAGTCATAATAGGGGCAAGTTTGAAGATCCCTGAATCAATCTATCTGTTATGTTTAGTGACTGATATTAAGCTTTCCTTAATTTTGTTTAAAAATAGAAGTTCTATTTAATATATTTGCATGCTGAGAGTTACATATGCTTTAAATAGCCAGCAGCACTCAGTCAATTTTGCCTCAAAGCTGGGTTAATACTTAGATGGGAGTCTTCCAGGGAATACTAGAGCAGTAGACAAGGAAGTGAACATTTTCTGTGGTTGTCAGGAAAACTGCATGGATGTATCTATATGATCATTGAGATGATCCAAGGAATTGTTCCATTTAAATTACATTTTTTTATTCTACAAGAATGTGTAGAATACATTTACATTTAACCCTGATAAGCCGCTAAAACTCTGAAAGATTTAAGAATAATTATCCCACATAATATTATAACATAACAAAATGTGTCTATTTGAAAACTATATACAAAAATTGCAGTGATGCAAAACCAAAATGGAATGAAACTAAGACTATAAACATAAGAATCTGAACAAAAGTAGACATGACAGATTTACCCTTTCATGTTAATATAGTAATTTAGTACTTTAAGCTAAATATGTATCCCTGAACTGCTCTATTTGATGCTAGGCAAATCAATAATATTTTTCATTTCATTTTAACTTTTTCAACACTTAAGTGGATTGACCTACTTCTTTTTTAGCCCTTGTATAGAAATTGTGATTCATCCATGATTTTTTCCTCACTGCCTGCTTACTGACCATTTTCCAATCTTCTATTGGTTTTCCTTAGAAAAAGAGATAACAATAAACCATTAGTCTGCCAATCATTTTAAGCCTGCTCACAAAGAATTTCCATCAGAAATTCTGACCCTTTCCTAAAGGTAAGGTTGTTACTTACCCATTAATTGCAAAATGCAATCAGCAGTGTATTTCAACAGCCTCTCCCACCCAGGTTTCTTGCAGTTCCTTTGTTGTCTAGGTTATTCATCCACAGACTATTAGAGTGAAATGAATTATTCACACATATTCTTCTCCACTTCAACTTCACCCTGATTTTCTATATGTCTACATGTTCCATTCATTTCAGCAGTTCAAGGCCACCTCTTTCCATCTGTATCCTAGACAGATGAACTCTCTTGCCCCTTGCATTTTCAGCTCCTTACCACCATACAGCCTTGGGCTAGTTGCCTACAGAAGAGTTACAGGAATTCTAATAAAGAAATTTTGCATAAGAAAAAATGGTCCAATTATTTTTCAAGTTATAGGTGGCCCTGGACTTATAACCATTCATTTAACAACAGTTCAGTGACCTCAGAAAAAGTGAATTATGCCACGAGTCATCCTTGAAGTTATAGCCATCACCCTATATCCGTGGTCACATGATCACAACTTGGGCACTTGACAACCAACTCACATTTATAATGGTTGCATCATCTTAGGTTACATGATCACAATTTGCAACATTCCCAGCTGGCTTCCAACAAGCAAAATCTATTGGGGAAGCCAGATTCACTTAACTGTGTGAGTCACTTAACAACTGCAGTACTTTGCTCAACAACTTCAGTAAAAATGGTCATAAAATCAGGTCTGGCCATATGACTCTCTTAACAACCTCATTTAGCAACCAAAATTCTGGTTCCAATTGTTTTCGTAAGTTGAGGACTACTTGTATTCCAATTGATTTGAAGAACTAAACAATTCAGTGAGAGGATTTTAAAAGTCTTTCTTTCTTTCTTTCTCTTTCTTTCTTTCTTTCTCTTTCTTTCTTTCTTTCTTTCTTTCTTTCTTTCTTTCTTTCTTTCTTTCTTTCTTTTTCTTTCTTTCTTTCTTTCTTTCTTTCTTTCCAGCATAGCCAATAGTGATAATTATGGGCAGTTGTACTTCAGCCATATCCCAAAGAATCTAAACTTCTCATCCCTGATCTATACCATTTCAGACAAATGGCTGTCCAGTCTCTTCTTAAAAACTTCCTGTGTTGGAGCATTCACCACTTCTGGAGGCAGGTTGTTCTAACTGTCAGGAAGTTTCTCCTTAGTTCCAGGTTGCTTCTCTCCTTGACTAGTTTCCATCCGTTGCTTCTTGTCCTGCTTTCAGGTGCTTTGGAGAATAGCTTGGCTCCCTCTTCTTTGTGGCAGCCCCTGAGATATTGGAACATTGCTATCAAGTCACCCCTCAGCCTTCTCTTCGTTAAACTACACATACCCAATTCCAGCAACCATTCCTTATATGTTTTAGCCTCCAGTCCCCTAATAATTTTTGTTGCTCTTTTCTGTACTCTTTCTAGACCAAAACTGGATGCAGTATTCCAAGTGTGACCTTATCAAGGCATTGTAAAGTGGTATTAACATTTCACGTGATCTTTGCCTAAGGATTATGCAACCTATATCAAGGTGTGCATAATTATTAGGCAGCTTCTTTTCCTCAGGCAAAATGGGCCAAAAAAGAGATTTAACTGAAATGTCTGAAATGTTTATTTGTACATTTTGAGTTGCAAATAAATGAGATGGGCAAATTTTCATTTTTCATTTAGTCGCATAATAATTCTGCACACTAATAGTTGCCCAGTAATTGCGCACACCTAAATATTCTCTTAAGAAAGCCAAAACCTCACTTTTACTTTCTTAACATATTCAGGTTTGAGGTTTATTAACATTTTGGCTTGACAGAGAGCACTTGTTTCAACAGGAAAATTAATCCTCCCAAATACAACTTGCCTAATAATTGTGCCCACAGTGTAAACATCTGGCCGACTATGCGATCGAGCATAATAACGCGCTTCCTGATTAAAAGCGATCCAGCAAATGCGTGCTGGAGCCCCATTTGCGAAATCTGGGCATCGGCCAGGGCCATCTTTCTCTGAGGTGCTTACGGCATCCTCCCTCCCAACTTCGAGCCATTGAAGCGAGGCAGGAGCGATTCCTCCTCCGAGTCCGTCCCCCTTTTCATTGATTAACTTGTACCTTCCAGGCAGGCAGGCAGGCAGGCAGGCAAGCAGGCCTTTCCGCCTCCCTCCCCTTTGGACAGCGCTCCGCCCGGCGCCTTCCCTCCCCCGCTCTCCGCCGCCTGGCGACGCGCACACTGGCGCAGCGGGGCTGAAAGGAAGCCGGTCCCTTCGCTCCCCGCTTAGTGCCCGAGTCATGGCTGCTGACGGGGTGGATGAACGGTCCCCGCTGCTGTCAGCGCCCAGTTCGGGCAACGTGACTCCGACGGCCCCGCCGTATTTCTCGGACGGCAGCCCGAGAGGTAAAAAAAAAAACCCTCATCTCTCTCCCCAGCCTCGCCGCGGTTTTTCCTGCCTTATCCCGGCACGTTGGCCCCAAACTCCCCACCGGCTTTCCCGGCGTCGCTGCCAAGTTCGAGGGGAGAAGAAGAAGAAGAAGAGCGGGGCGCGGGGGTGGGGGGGGGCTGACGGAGGAACGAGCGGACGAGCTTGGGCGGCGGGGCAGAATTCCGCGGGTCGCTTTCGAGGCCGCGGGAGCGAACCGTCTCCAGGGGGCTTCGGTTTACTCCCGGCTTTGGGCAGCTCCAGGCGCGCTGGGGAGTGAATGTGGGGGCGGAAGGGGTGCGTCTCTTTGCGCCCCCCAGGCCTCCCTAGCTGCTTTGTTGATGGCAAGGGAGAATTGGGGATCGGAGTGGGGGGCATCGGCTTGGAAGGGGGCGGGGACGCGGCTGCTGCGGAGAGGACTCCGCTGTCCTTGAGGCAAGGCTGAAGCTCCTGAGCCTTCTTCCCATTTGCCTGGCTCTCTGCGCTTCCCTCCTTTCCCTCCCCTCCCCCCCCCACAATTTTGCTGAATCAGGGGGCTTCTCTTGAGAAAAGAAGGACAGGTACGCAATTGCCAAGAATTGGTGTATCTGTGTGTAAATAATGCATTATCGGAATGTAGAATCCCACCCGGCTTCTGGCTAGGTACCACAGAAGAGAGCGGGTGTCTCTGTGTGTGTGTGTGTGTGTGTGTGTGTGTGTGGTAGGGGAGGTTGTCGCTTGCTTTGCGGTCTGCGCCGTAAGAAGCAGAAATGCTGAATTCCGGGGGGGGGGGAAAGGAACGGAGAAGAATGCACATGCTCCAACTTCGGTTTCACCCAGCTGCCAACGGAAGGGAAGCAGCGTTCATTCAAGGCCGCGCTTGGCGGCGAGCACAGCCGAAAGGCAGGTGAGGGCGGCGCCACGGCTGGCAGCAACCGAGGGCTGAGCGCGCGCTCCCTCCCTCCCTCCCTCGCTCGTTGGGACGCCGTGGCTCGTCCTGGTCGCCTTGCGAATCGGGACTCGGCCAAGGGGCGGGGCGGGGGTTTCGCCGGCAACGGGAGGAAGAGCCGCCAGCAGCTGCCGCCCTCCCTCCTCGCATCCCGGCATAGTCGGCAAAGGAAGGTCCAGAGCGAAGCATGGATGGCGCGGAGAGCCCGGACGCAGCTCCTGCCTCCTCTTCCCCCCGGGAGCCCCGCTCTGCCCTGACCCTGACCAAGGGGCTCTCCATCTTCCTGGATGTAAGCGCGGCGGGTCCCTCGCCTCCCCTTTTCGGGCTTTGATCTGCTGCGTCCTTGGGCGTCAGCGAAGTTCGACCCTTTTCTCTTGCGAACGGGATGGAGGTCGGCCAATGGGGGGGGGGGTGAAGGGGTGGGAGGGCATCCCTTCCTTCCTTTTTTTAAAAAAATTATTACTATTGCAAACATGTAACAGGTTGGGCTTGTGCTCCTCTCGGTGTGCGGAAGCCTCAACCTGTTGACTGTTTGCCCACCCCAAATCGGTGTGCAGCAAGAATTCCCTGATCTTAAGGAGATTATCCTGTCAAATGATGCTAATGCCTAGATCGCAGTTATCCGATATGAGCCCTATTAAGAGTCCTCCAGATTAAATTCCTCTAGCTGAATGCTAAACGGCGGAGCGGCCCGAAGGAGGAGTCACGCTGTGTGGTTGTATGTTTGTGTGTGTGTGTGTGTGTGTGTGTGTGTGTGGCGCGCCGTGGGGCGTCAGGCCCTTCCCGGCTGGGGCTCCGGTGCCTCCGCCCTGCCGGATCCCGGCGCCGTCGAGCGCGCCCCCCCCAGATGTTGCGCCCGGTGCGGCCGGCCCCCCCTGCACCCCCCACGCTACGCCACTGGAGAAGATTAAGGGGGTGTCTAAAAGCCTCCACAAGTTTGGGGGCGTGACTTTTTACGTGAGGGTATTTGTGGTGAGCTAATCAAGCGATAGCCAAGCTGTTTTCAGCGTTATTACAATTCTCAGCTAAGCGGGGGTTCCTGGGTTTCGGGTCACCAAGGAAAGAACTCCACATATGCCCATTAAACTCCTTAGAAAACAAAGGAGTCTGTTTCCTATCTTCCAAGATTGTCTTCTGCTACCATTACTGCAGTAATTGATCATAGTGTGTAAAAGGGACAGGGAAATAGAAGCGTTATAGGGGGCTAGTACAGTACTCTCACACCTATTCCCTTCTCTGGTCAATGCCCCTTTGTAGAGAAGGCAAGACTGGCTCACAGCATGACTTTGGTGGTTCCTCCACATTAGTTAGCTGTAAACTATGAGCAATTGAATTCTCCCATGAGCCCAACGACCAGGGTTCATTTATAGGTAGTCCTTGACTTACAACTACAGTTGGATTCAGAATTTCCATTGTTAAGCAAGATGGTTGTTGAGTGAGTTACATTTTATTTTGTCATGATTGTTAAGCGAGTCACCACTGTTAAGTGAATCAGGCAGTCGTTAAGAGAATCAGACTTCCCCCATAGACTTTGCTTTCCAGAAGCACTCTGGGAAGATTGTGAATGGCGATCACATGACCCCAGGATGCTGCAACTATCATAAATACATGCCAGTTGCCAAGCGCCCAAATTTTGATCAGCTGACTGAGGATATCGCAATGGTTGTAACTGTGAGGGCTGGTTGTAAGTCAGTTTTTTTCAATGCTGCTATAACTTTGAATGGTCATTAAATGAATACTTGTAAGTCAAGGATTATCTTTATACAACAAATTATACATTCATCATATGCTCTGGGACTGTACAGCACAACAAATTAATAAAACACATTTTAGCATTGCATGATGTAGAAGAGTCAATCATTCCAGGAATGGTCAGTGGAGAAGTAAGGAAGGAGAGAGAGGGAGGGAGGGTAGAAGACCAGATAGAAATCATATTTTATTCCTAGAAGCTTTCATACTCCTGTTCTTGGAATTAGGAATTGAAATTGGAAATATAAAACCTCATGAGGCTTTTGAGGGAAGCCTACATAGTCCTGGAATGCTCTAAGAGGATTATTTCATCTTCCTTTTCTTTGAACTTGCTCCATTTTTTGTTTTCGTGCCTAGTTTTGCTCTACTCTTTTGCGTTAGCTTAATGCAGGGGTCTTCAAACTTGGCCCTTTTATGACTTGTGGTCTTCAACTCCCAGAATTCCTCAGCCAGTGTGTCTGGCTGAGGAATTCTGGGAGCTGAAGTCCACAAGTCATAAAAGGGCCAAGTTTGAAGACCCCTGGCTTAATGTATTCTACAGCCCAGAAAGAAAGTAGCTTGCTGCAAAAAGCCTTTGCTTATTGCTGTCCATGTGATTTGCCCATGTGCTTCCCCTGGCAAGGAAGGATCAAAATGTCCTGACCTCTCTAGAAGTAAAGGCTGAAAATGATTAATTATTGGTCAGAGCCTTTTATTTATTGTCATAACACAAAAATGAATCCCCATTGGGGAATATTTACAGAGCAAAAGTTCATTTTTTGAGAAACTGAGCATAAGGTAGAACTTGAAAATTAAGAAAATACAAACAGGAATGTACAACCTCCTCTTGTAGCTCAGAAGTTGTTTTTCCTAATAAAACTTAGATCCATATCTTCTGGAACTGGTTTCCAAGGCCCGTAATGCATGGTTCTCAATATCAGGCTCACAACATTCAAAGAAGTTACAATAAAATCAATAAAAAGGAACAATAAAGGTAGCAAAAGTATCACTCTTCCTCATCAAAAGCCTGAAGAGTCAGATCTTCATGAGTATTCTAAAGAACAGCAGAATGGGGACCATCTGGATCTTGGGGGGGGAACCCCATTCCAGAAGGCAGGCACAGTTTCAGAGAAAGCGTATTTCTTGGACCTGGATAGATGATATTTTTTAAGACCAATACAATTCATTGAGAGCAATAATTTAAATCTGCTAAAATAAAATGTAGGAATTCTTGCAGGAAGCTCAACACCCAGGAGTCCTTCATTTACAAGACAACATCTCGGCTGATGCCATGTTTTTTCTGTAATTATTTCTGGTTATTTGGAGCTTGTGTTTGCTTTGATTGTAGGAGCATTATCTTGGTGTGTCCTAATAATGGGATTGCTAATATTTTAATGAAAGTATGTGGAAATGGACAAATAAATGCCAACCCATTGTCTCTTCATATGCTGTTGTAGATATAATTAGTTTGGCCTTGTAATAGAAGCCGTGTTCAAGGCTCTCTTTTGTTCAAATTGAGATCCTGCTGATAGCTACAGGTATTGTACCATGAGAATAGAACTGTTGCTAATAGGTTTTGTGGACTGAGCAGATTACAATGTGATTCATTGGTTCAGTTTGAGTGGGGGATTTTATTTGAAGAATCAAGTTGGTTGAAATCATCAAACTGAATTGATAAAATTCAGTTCAGTGAAACAGTGCACGTGCAGAAATCCTTCGTGTTAATTGAATCATACTGTATTTGATTCATTTTAATTTGAAGAAATTATTCAGTCAAATCATCTTCAAATTAAAATTTGAAATGAAACTTTATGCAGCTTTAGTATTGAGTAGATTTGGTGACTAAGTATGAAGGAATGTAGGGTTGACTTTCAGGAATGAGCTCGGGAATGAACAAGTAGTTAAGGGGGATTTGCAGAAAAGATTACATAGTCCAAAAAATGAAAAAAGAATCAGAAAGAAAGAAAGAAAAATAATTCCCGCTTTATTTTGTTTAGTATAAGCTAGGATAGAGAGGGAGCTTAGACAGGCTTTCAAGATTATGCTATTCTACCTAACTACATGAATGAACGAACCTTTATTATCAAAGTACATGTGTACAGTGAGATTGGCTGAGCCTCCCTTCATGCTCCCCCCACTACAACTCACACCCACCATCTTGTTACACCATGTGAGCTAATTGCACAACACACCAGCCTTGCAAGTCAATCTTACATAGAGTTATTTCCTGTTCAGGAGCCTGACAGCCTATGGATAGAAGCTGTTCTTCAGCCTGTTGGTATGGCTGGCTATACTTCTGTATCTCCTACCCGATGGTAGGACAGTAAAGAGGTACTGGCCAGGGTATGAGTCATCCCTGAGAATTTTCCTCACTCTTCCAAGGCAGCGAGCCCTGGCGATGTCATCCAGTGGAATGTCTACTGGGTCTGTTGGTTGGTCCACTATGGTCCACTATGAAGGGCTGACAATGAGAACATCACTGTAATGTGTTTGGGTATAGCTTAATATGATGGGCACATCTAGTCACTGTAGCTTGCTAAACACACTTGTTGCCTTAGTGCTTTTTGTGAATCCAGACACCGTGGCTCATTCAAAAGAGAGAGTAAAAAAAAGATATGGTTTATGGCTGTCCAGATGATTTTTGTTCCCCATGGTAATGAGCACAAAGCAATCTTTAAATGATTTGCTGGGCAATAGAGATTAAAGTCAGTGATCAAAATCACTGAGAAGATATTCTTGGCAAGGATACCACAACATTTATTAGATCACTGGGTGATGTGGTTGCTGTTTCTTTATCTTTTGTATTGATACTATGTGCAGTAACATTGGTGAATTATGCTTTAAGATTATGACTGAATTGAAGCACATCCTATATCTTGCTTAGCTGGGGGCCAGCTTGTACTTGAACTATGTATTAGTGTATATAATGTACAGTGTGCTCACAATAAAATATTACAATAAAGGTTATCTTATATCTCTTATTTGATATTTTTAAGGCTGGCTACTTCAGTTACTTATATGTTAACAGATGCTATGGAATATTGTAATCGCTGCTCTAATTGTAAGTGCAGTTTAATTCATCAGGCTTCGCTGTTTCATGGCTAAAAGTATAAACAGCAACCTACCATTAAATTCTAAGTGTTGAGGAATTTGAGAGTTGCCCAATATTTTCCACAGATGGACTCCTCTATAAGCTATGATTAACAGTGAAACCTATCTCCTGCAGCAAGATGCTCTTCTCCAAATCTGGAAGGTAATCATTTTAATTGCAGTTACACAGAGTTAAATTTATACATTTTGTTTTGTTTTTTGGCTGAGATTCTCTGCACAAAGCCATTAACAGTATGAACTCTGAGCCACGATACTGAAATAGGTTTAGTGTGAATCCATTGATGATTCCTGGTTCAAATTAAATCAAATTAAATTCTTGTCTATGTCTTGTTGTTGTTGTTAGCTGCGAAGTCATGTCCGACCCATCGCGACCCTATGGACAATGTTCCTCCAGGCCTTCCTGTCCTCTACCATCTTCTGGAGTCCATTTAAGCTCACGCCTACTGCTTCAGTGACTCCATCCAGCCACCTCATTCTCTGTCGTCCCCTTCTTCTCTTGCCCTCAATCTTTCCCAGCATTAGGCTCTTCTCCAGTGAGTCCTTCCTTCTCATTAGGTGGCCAAAGTATCTGAGTTTTAGCTTCAGGATCTGGCCTTCTAAAGAGCTGTCAGGCTTGACCTCCTCTAGGACTGACCGGTTTGATCGCCTTGCAGTCTAAGGGACTCGCAGGAGTCTTCTCCAGCACCATAGTTCAAAGGCCTCAATTCTTTGGCGCTCAGCCTTTCTTATGGTCCAACTATGTCTATGTCTACAAAGTGTTAATTTCAAAGAAAAGAAGTCATTTTAGATCTTGAGAATTGGAAAAAGATACCATTTAAAAAATTGTCCCAGACCTCTAAAGGTTTCTGTGTGTATTGTTAGTTAATTAGGGCACTATTTTAAAGCAGAATGATGACATACTAATTTAATATTTATAAAAAAATAGTTATTGAATTTGTTGAAACTTCATTTCCAAACGAGAGATGCATGGGTTTAAATTCAGTTTAATATTCATGGCTATTTGGATAAGCTAGTAGTTACTTTCTTAGCAGAAAGACCACAGTATCTGTGCACTTTCAGTGACCTACAAATCTCATTGTGAAGCTTTTGTATTTACATTAAGCACAGTAGTCATAGCTGGTAGTGGTATCATAGCTGGTACCTCACTGAATCTGTGTGAGTGCTAACCCTGTAAGGCAGACCAGGAGAAGATCGGATAGTCCATTGTTTCTCAACCTTGGCATCTTTAAAATATGTGGACTCCAACTCCCAGAATTGCGCAGACAGCCTACAGGCTGGGAAATTCCGTAAGTTAAAATCCACAATCTTAAAGGCACTGATGTTAAGAAGCACTGAGATAGTCTGTAGACTTGAAAAGGCAGGAAGAAAAAGCCTTGATTCTTGCCTTCTGAGTAAGCAGTTTTCCTGGGTAGATCACTACTATCTTGTCTGCAGTAAAGCAATAAAGCGTCAACTTCCCTCCGCCCTGTGCGTTCCCACAAAGAGGGCCTCCTCAGGGTAATATTATTATTATTATTATTATAATATCTAGCAGGGTCAAGTCTGTGAAAAAACCTTATTCTGTTACTTAGTTACTGAACCTGCAGGGGTTAAGTTTTTGGGGAGCTGAGATTTAGTGCTTTGTCTAGCCTGATATCTAACAACAATCAAAAGTGCAAAAGGCTGGGTCTACTGGGTTAATTTCCTTTGGTTAAAATATCTCTGGAAATGCATTGTAGTTCTTGGATTTGTTCCCAACTATGGGCATTGTATAGATATATATTTATTTTATTGTTTGATTTACTGTACCTGTTTTATAAGACAAGCAATGTGACTGGATGGTGTACATCAGAAAAACAAAATATCCACATAATATCAAACATACATGTATATATATAATATGAAATTCCAAATACAAAATGCTGATGAAACGCAACAGTAAAAACAACCAAAAAGAAAAAGGCAGGTTTTAAGGGCAAACAGAGCTAGAGGCTATTGTATATCAGGGGTGTGTGTTGTGTGTGTGTGTGTGTTGGAGGGAGGTATCTAGAGATAAATATTTTAAAAAATATTTTAAAAAATGTTTTCAGTTCATAATTCCAGGCTCAGGAATATGTGTGTCATTGTCTTTTTTCCCCTGTAAAAACACTTTTTATTTTGTTTGCTTTTACATTCATGTACCTAGCATGCTTACACACTTCTTCTGAAGTTCAAAATTTCACTATGAAAATATCCCTTTGTTTTTCAGAGGTGGATTCATTAATTTGGATTCATTTTGATGGCTGCTACTCCATTTCTGACTTAGGGTGGGGGTAGAAAGTTCATAGTAACTCGAATAATGATGCAAAGTAGACATGATAGAATATGTGTGAGAGCAGGATCAAAGATTTTTGGGTTTCCTGAGTTTAATGAATAAATCTAGTTTAGGGATTTAACTATGGGAGGCAGGTTAAGCTATTTCCTAGGCCATTTATTTTACATTTTTGGTGAGTGAGGTGAAACATAGCAGGTAAGTGATGGCAAACCTTTTGGGCTTGGCATGCCAAAAATTCAGAAAATGCCCATGTCATCATACCCTCCAGAATAAAAGAAAAACAACTGTACATATTAATTTATTTTACAAAATGTACAAACCAATTATGTGTTCAAGTGGTGTTCTCCTTCTATTGACAGACCCCTGGGGCCTACCCAAGACAGCTCTGGGTCTTATGAGGGCCTTGGTTCTTGAAGCATCTTTGCAGAATGCTCTTCCGTGGCCTCTGTAGCCTCCTAAAACCATACCAAAGCATGTCCTATTCTCACCCAATTCTTGGGGTGGTGGTATGTGTGTCCAGAGGTCATGTGAGAGCACAGCCCTTTCATGTGACTTCTGGGGGGAGGTCTGGAGGTTCCATGAGAGCACACACACCATTCTCACACAGTCTTCCCAAATTGTGCAAGAATGGGGGGTGCTTTCGAGAATGATTGTTGGGGGTTGGTAAATTTATTTATTTATTCCCTGAGTCCTTCGGCAATAGGGCGGTATATAATTCAATAAATAAATAAATAAATATTTATTTATTTATTTATAATGAGACTTGTATGCCGCCCTATCTCCTGAAGGACTCAGGGCGGCTAACAACAATAAAATACAATAAATACAAATATTTAAAAAGAATTAAATTATGTCGAAGTCCCACTAAAACCAATAAAAACATTTAAGATCATAATTAAAACCCTATTATCATCAGTCCAGGTCGGCCTGTTGGAAAAGATATGTCTTAAGGTCACGATGAAAGGACCGAAGGTCTGGGGCCTACTTTGATTCCACAAAGTAGGTGCCCCAACAGAGAAGGCTCTCCCCCTGGGGGTCGCCAGCCGACATTGTTTGGCCGATGGCACCCTGAGGAGACCCTCCCTGTGTGAGCACACAGGGCGATGGGAAATCGTTCCTGGCAGCAGACGGTCCTGCAAATATCCCGGGCCTAAGCCATGTAGGGCTTTATAGGTAAGGACCAGCACCTTGCTGGTAGGTCATCCAAAACATTGCAGGGAGTCACTTTTGACACCCATGTCATAGGTTTGTCATCACTTTCACAGGCTCTTAATAACATTCTGTCTCAGCGTATTCAAGGCAAAGGCAATGGAGGCAGAAGGAGCAGGATCCTCCCTCATGCATCCCAGAAGGGGCAAGAACAATTTAGTCTCTCCACTAACCTTCCAGATGGAAACCAGGCAGCTCCAATTTCCTCTCCTTGTGTCATTTGCTGAAGGGGATGTCAGCTGCAGCTGCCTAAGGCACCTGCTCTCTAATTTAACTGCTCCTCTCTGCACTCAAATTCCCTTCAATTCTCTCATAATGCATTTAAGGGTCAATTGAAGCAGTGCTGTTAAGGGACCCCCAAGACATTAAGAGATTTAAAAGAATGGTTGCAGGGACTGTGTCAGTTGGGAACAAAAATACTGAAGTTTTCTTTGATACTGGTAGTTATGCAGGCTTTCTACTTAATTCTTAATATAGATTAGCTTGTTGGCAGATAAGTAACCATTGATATGGATTTGGCACACTTGGGAATTGGACACAAAGGCTATCCTTATGGGGAAAGCCTATATGTATGTGTGTGTGGGGGGGGAGAGTGATGTTGACATGAGCATCATGACTATCATGCAAATAACAACTTATGTTTTTGCAACATATGCTATGATGCAAATACACAGTTGTGTCACTTGCCCAGTGGAGTCACAAATCCTCTCATTTTTATATTCTGGTTTGATGCATCAGATGATGGAGCTCTCCAACTAAAATTGGAAGTATAGCACCTGTGGTTTTTCCTGTCCATTTCCCCCCTACTTTATTTCCATTTTCCTCCAGATTATTAGGATTCAAGGTCTAGACAAGTGGGTGTAGAGTTTTCTTTAGCTGCATTACAATAATGAAGCATCTTTCTAATATGAAAGGAGCAAAACCAAATCTGCCTTTGTCTTTTCCAATTGCAGAGCAGGGATTGTGTTGAATATATTGTATCTGAATAAAACAAATGTTCCTGGGAAAGGAAAGAGTGGAAATAGGTGTAACATTTATTCTATGCATCAGTGTTGGCTTTTGTGAGTGTGAAGCCAAAGGGAATATACGTTTTATAATAGCAAATCTGTGAAAGCCCTAATAAGCAGGCATATGCATAGAATGAAGGCTACTGCTAAGCTTGTAAGCCGCCCTGAGTCTTCGGAGAAGGGCGGGATATAAATGGAATTAAAATAAAGTAAAATTAAAAAATCTTCCATGTCTTGAAGTGCTAAATAAGTCTTTACTCTCCTTGTGATCATGATAGTGTTCCACACACTTTCTTGGATGTAAGGTAAAGGCTTAAGGAAGTTCTGTTTTTCTTTCTCTTCACTAAATTGTTCACCATTTATTTCTGGAGATGTGACTGACATCCAGAAGGGGCTATAAATCTCTGTATACGCCAGTGCTAGCAAGATGGCTTGAAACCTTTTGATCTAAGGACACAAGAGACTTGCCAAAATGAGACCTTTCGGAAATGACTGGGAAATAGGAACAAACATTTCCTCATCTGCTAGTATTGTGAATTGTCTAACAGTGTAAATGTTTTGCAATGTAGGGGCAAATCTTGATGTATAATACTGGAAATGGACTAACATATGTATTGGTTTCTCCCAAGGAATTCCTTTGAAATGCTAAGTTAGCAGCTGGAGCCTCTCCAAAAGCTTACTTCCTCTTTAAATGATTGTCACAAGGTTCCTTAGTTTTGGACTAATCTTTTGCCTGGGTTTATAATCTGCCTTTCAGTCATAAAATTAAGTGAAACTGTTATTTTCAGTGCCATTCAAGGTGGCTACCATTCTTTATATCTTGTAGCAATAGATAAGATGAAACCAGCAGGGTTGTCTGAGCTAAGGCTCCCTATCGCTCTAACTTGTCTTTTTTTAAAATTAACTATTTTTAATTATTTTAAGCTGGCTCAGTTCATAAGCAGCAGAGCTCAGATGGTGGTAGCTTTTCCCTTTATTCAAAAAGTTTGGTATTTCAAGGAAAGGCAACAATGACAGTGAGAGAGAGACTACATGAGGTTCATCCATGTGTACACATAGAAGTGAACAGAGGGGGCATAAAAGTCTCATATATAACATTTCACGTTTGACCAAGTCCTCACTTCCATGAAGGCTAATCTTTATTGCAGTTCAGAATGCTTTCTTAAATTCTAGATGTATCTATAATTGAAAAAAAACTTTTGCTAAAAATAAAAGCCCGGTGAGGGAAGTGGCAGGGCAATGTGCTAAGAGAACAAAACTATTGTTTCCAGTCTGAGTCAAAGAAAGGAAGGGGCCTTAATGGATCTCCTCAAATTTTGCTTGATGGAACTGTCCAACACGGTTGTCATATGTACAAGCCAGGAAAGGTTTGACTGAAATTAAAGATCTCCAGCGGATTTTCTTGGATCTTAATCAATAGACACTTCAAAGAGCCAGCAAACGTTTGAGTTCAGCTCAAGGTAGAAAGCATACAGTAATAATCCAATGGAGTCAGCAAGTCTATGAAGATGACAATTGGGGTGATGGCTTGACTTTAGTTCATCTGCCATCTGTTGTAGAGGGAAATTTGTGTGTGAGGAACACATCCTTCTCAGTCCAAATCCTTTGTTTGCATATTTAAAAATGCAAAGATGTATGTCATTTTAAAGTATTCTGCAAAGGGGAATTTAGCTCAAAGGAATCCTTTGGGCATATGTCGCCATCTGAAATCCAAGGCTAAAATGAAACAAGCCATGTTAGTCCTAATCCACATAATCCCAGCTAACTTGCGTGCTTGTTGAACATTGTCTTTACTAGTAGGTGAAACAGTAAATTTTTCATTGCAATCATTTATGATCTGGATACTATCTATGACTATAAGTAATGTTGATGCAGGATATTAATTTCAGATCTAAACCCAGATTTAGACACGTTATTTCAGAGTTGAAAAACTGGTATGATACAGTTGTTTTTCTAATTTTGATCTCTCTTAATAGAGGGCTAATGTTGTCTGGAGTTTATTTTATTAGAGGTATCAGGTACTTAAAGTTTTTGACAAATGGTAGCTTTTCAGAAAAAGCTTATAAAAAAGTAGCTTTTGACTTCAGGATGGCAATTATAAGTACATTTATATTTTGCCCTTTGTCTCTAAAGCTACATCATAATTTCCTTCTTTACATAAGCTACCCTTTCAAATCTTCAAACCCATAAATCACAAGTTCATTTTTCTCTTTTTTTTCTGCAAAAAGCCCATGAGGGATGTCCAGTCACTGATAAATGTAATTGTTTCTCTAATCAAATTAATTTTGCCGTCTCTCCTGTCATCCTCACCAATGTTTCCTCAATGTGGACATTTCAAAATCTTTCCATTTCTGCACATGTAATAGTCTGGCATATCATATATAAAAACATTGTTCCATGGCTCTTCCCTAATTGACTATCCATTAATCGCAATAGAAAAAGTTTTGGTTTTAATAGAATGTTCATCTTTACAATTCTTTGTATATTTATATGTATTTCAACCCAGATTTTTTTTTAACAGAGAATGCATCCTGAAACAATGGCACTTGGGTGTTAAGGTGGATGGTTTTTTGAATGAAAGGACAGTTGAATTAACTGCAAGGGCACATGACCGATTAGTTCTGCATTCATTGTGTGAATGGCTTTTAGATGCTTTGTCCCAAACATGTCTTTTCTTTCTGTAGCAGAACTCCCGCCACCTTACACTGCCATTGCTAGCCCAGATGCCAGTGGTGTTCCTGTAATAAATTGCCGTGTGTGCCAGTCACTAATCAATTTGGAAGGGAAGCTTCACCAACATGTGGTCAAGTGCACAGACTGCAATGAGGCTACGGTAAATGGCTTTACAAGTTTCTCATTCTATAACATGCTCTATTGGACCGCTTTACAGTGGTCAAGAGTGCAACATGCTATTACAAGAATCACTTGTGTGAGACTGCCATAGTTATATTTTTAGTAGGAAACAGTAGCTTCAGTGTTGTTTGGACTTGTAGTAGTAAGATTGGCTTTTGATCTTACTCTTCTTTGCGATAATAACTGATGTAAAATATATTTGTGTATCAGTTCTGTCGAGGGATGTATAAATCAAGGGTTTGGCTTTTTATTGATTTCATGGGAACTATGTTTGAAAGACCTAGCATTTTTGTTGCACCATAAAAGTAGTACCATAAGCTCTGCCACTTTCCTATATATGTGAAATATTACAACATACAAAAGAGGTAGTGTTTGCATTATTTCTCCCTAATTCCCTTCTCTTCTTATGTTTGTGGTTCAGTAATCTGATTAGGTCTTGAGTTACATCTCTTCTTCTGAGAGAGGAAGGAGTTTTAATTATGACAGATATTTTCTCTGGTAGCTATGATAGGAGACTCCTCAGATTGCAGGAACAATGGGTCACCAGATCCTTGCAGACGGTAGGGGGAGAAAGGACATGTTGCTTTCATCAGACATCTTCTACATAGTACAGATGAATTTAGCTGAGGGAAAAGGGGAAATTTTCTTAATTTGGAAGGGTGCTATGGGAATTTGGGGGAAAGAAATCAAAAGGAATGGTTGGGGAATAAATAGATTGTTCCTAAGAAAGAATGTTTTCAGTATGATTCAGGAAGAAGAGTGGTAATTAGCTTCAATTGCTGCATGAGAATTTAAATTCTGTGAGTCGGACAGTGATTTCAGAAATGGCAAAGAGTATGGCCAATGATAATGCAAGTAGCCCTGTTCTAGTCCAGTATTATCCTCTAAGCTAAATAGCTAAATAATTAGTTAAGTCTAATTTGAGTCTCTCTCTGGGTATCTGTTTGTGTGTATACATACACATATCCACATACATACATAGTTTGTTCAATCTTTCTAGCAGAATAACCCTATTTTACATCCGTTGCATTAAAAACATATTCTGTTAATTATTGAAGATAATTATTAGAATATTAGAAAATATTTTAAATCATTAGAAAGTCAACATCAAACATAAAACTATGTCATTTGAATCTTTCTTGATTTTTGGTTGCAGTGAATATTTTATTTCTTATATTACATTGTTCCAAGATTTTATTACATCACACACGAATCTCTTTAGCAAGAAAAAATCAGATACTGTTGATAGCAAAAGAATAGGATTGATGGATACCAGATAAAGACCCACAATAGCATTTTCAATGTTAATAGCCAAAAACAAATCGTACCATCATTTCTTAACTCTTTTGCACAAAGCTCCTTTTTTATAACAGTTTAGGATTTTGAAATGTTCTTACATCTGATTGTTGGCATAACCACCAGTTTACCCATTTTATATTCACCCCACTTCTGTTCAATATTTTCCCCAATATTGTCTGGCCAGCTGATTCAGGTTGTTTCAAGCCAAAAACCAATTCACCAATTCTTGGAATTCTGCTTGCGCATTTCTCAAAATTGGCCCAACTTATAAAACTCTTTTGTTAAAGATGTTTAAATAATTTGATTCTGGGGAATCTTTAATAACTAAAAAAAGAAATATTTGATAATATTCTGGTTCTTGAGACCTTTATAAAATTAAATAAGTAAACAACAATAGGATTCTGATTTGTTGTAACAGCAATTTATGGCACCGTCTCTGTTTATGTTATATATTGTGTTGTTTAATTGTATGATAATCATTCTTGAGTATATGTTAAAGAAAATCTTGTATAGTCTCTAGGAAAGATAGAGGAGGAGAATATAGACATTTTATTATAAATGCATACAGTAACAGCCACTGACACTTCTATATGTAACTTTGAATTTTAAACATAGTACCAATAATTGGTATTAAACTGAAAGGAAAAATATGTTGTGCTATAACACTTTTAACTCAAGTTGAATCTTTTCTGTTGCTCTGTTTTAATCATTGTAAGTTTTTTTTCCTTTTGAGAATCAACATGTGATTTTTTTTCTTGTTTGTGTAGCCTATCAAAAACCCTCCTTCAGGGAAAAAGTATGTTAGATGTCCATGTAACTGTCTGCTTATCTGTAAGGATACATCAAGGAGAATAGGATGTCCAAGACCCAATTGGTAAGAGCCACAAAATTTTCAATTTGTGTCCTTAATATTATTTTGGTTGTTTTTATTGTTTTATTTCATATAAACTGTGGCATTAGCATATGCAAGTCAAACAGATGTAAAGATAAATATTTATTAATGCCATTATCAAATATAGATTAATCAGAGGAACGATAGGAAATTAATAATGACTCAGAAAAAAAGGAAGATGAGTATTTTTTGTGTACATCCACTTTCTTTAATTATGAGAATGTGCATAATCTCTAATGGAAGGTATTCATGCTTTCATAGAAAATTCATAATTCTGTTGATTACAGTATCATTACTGGTGCTAAGGCTGATTACTTAATGTTAAATATATATATATAGCTCCTGAAGGCCTTGAAGACCTGATATTGGGTCAAGATATCTGTTGAGTCATATAGATTATGTTAATGTACCTTTTTAAAGTAATCTACTAGATGTTTCAGTTATATTGTACTCTTTATGTGTGTTTAATTTTTAATTTTATTTTATGTTGGCACTTCCCAAAATTATAATGACTCTGCGCAGCTCAAGTTCTAAATCAGAATTGAGTATAATAACATAAAATTTAAAAATACAATTAAAAAGCCCAACACATTGGAAATATGGACTATAACATCAATACAAAAACAACATTAAAACAATCACTTCCCTTCCAATCTGCCCCAAGACCTGGAAAACTCAAGTTTTTAAGTCCTTCCTAAATGCCATCACATTAAAAGCTGTTCAGGTCTGATTCCAAAGTATGTTTCTGATTTTACACAAATACACAAACACAAACACATTTTACATTGTGTTTTGTTATGTTTTCATGCATTGATAGCTGACCATAATTATTGAGATAGGTATCCATATAAATAATTTTAAATAAATAGCAAGAACATGTATACCATTTCTGCTGCTTCCAAACCTTAGCAATATTCAGTAATAACTAGTTATTATGAAGTGTACTTTACTTCAATCCGATTATTTTAATAGAAATGAACCGTTATTGTCAAAGTACAACTATGTGTACATTGAGATTAGCTGAGCCTCCCTTTGTGCTCCCACCCCCCAACACACAGTGACAACAAACCCTCCATCTTACTACACCATGTGAACCAACTACACCACACACCGGCCTCCCAAGTCAATTCTGCATAAAATTCACACAATAGCGATATATTGGGCATATCTCATCTCAGAGACTTATACATACAACTTCCAAATAACTAAACCTAAAAACAGATCATAGCAAAAGTATGTTTTATTTAAATCAATTTCCTCCTTTATATTTAATTGCTATTGCTAATCTTCCCTGATGTCTGTATTGCTTGCCACTTGCTGGTTAATTTTATAAGAGGCATTAGTAATTGTTAGGTTGTACCTGAGGTACAATCAGGTAGTTCTTGTTTAGGGACCACAACTGGGACTGGCAACTTGGTTGTTAAGTGAAATGGCAACTGTGTTTACTATCTTACTTCAGCTTTTCTTTGCTTTACATAACTGAAAAGGTCATAAATGCAAAGATTGCTTGCAAAGTTACTTTTTTCATCACTTCATAACTGTGAACAGTCACGGTATGAGGCAGTCACTAAAGGAGGGCTACCCATATAAAAAAGACAGGATAAAAATATACTAATTATCATCATCTAAATCTGCCAAGATAAAACAAATTCTCTTTAGGAATCTCAGTGCATCAAGATACCACAGATAAATAAAGCCTTGTGCAATTTAAAATCCAACATCTTGCCCCCGGGAGTAAGATCAGCTCCATGTCCCCTGGCTTTCCGCAGGAGCTTAAAATACCTGGCTCTGCCAGTTGGTTGGGGGCTCCAGTGGGAGGGGGTTTCACATCGGGGCTGGTTGATAGATTAATAATAGTCCCACCCCCACTCATCCTACTTCCTCCTTTTTGTCCCATCTTTCAGTTAGGGCTGAGTATTTGTATTTAAATAAATTTAATAAATTAATAAATATAATGCCTTAGATCTTCAATCTGAGACTGTCTACAAATACAGAGATGCTCTACAAAGAGTGCCTCTCTGCTCCTCGCACAGAAATATGCTGAAGAAATTCATTCAAAGCAAAGGCTGGTCTCAAGGACTGACAATATTTCAACATCCTGTGATCCAGTGCAACCACGCTTAGCCATTTGAGCTCTTTCTGCTGAAAATTATACCTAATCCTGGAAGGAAGTCCTTGAAAGCAAACAATCCTTTACATTAACCTAAGAAGTTGGGCTGAATGCATGTTCCATTGGAATGGAGCAACATTTGAAATATCATAAATAATCCCAGACTCAGGCATTATCTTTAAATTATTTTCTACAACATGGTTTATCTAGGCACAAAGTAGGCCCGCCAACCAATATTGTATAGCTATTCTGATAGTAATGGACCAAAGATCCATTCTATTCTCAGCAAAGCAGTGGACATACTTGGTAGCACCAGTCCCCAGATGCCCAATTCATGTAGTAGCTGCAAGATCATTTTCCTTTAAATATGTTACTTCAGTCGACTCTTAAGTGGCCTGCTCTAGATGAATAAAAAGGAATAGTAAGATTTCATAAAAACATGTGCCTATTATATTTGTATTTAATATACATGCTGTTCAGAGCAGAGGTAATTAGAAATTAATAACTCAGTTATTTAAATGAACTCACTTTACAGTTGCATTGTTATGAAAAGTTCAAAGTAATACCATATCATGTGCATATAGAACAAGTAATACACAGTGACATCAGGATACTTGTCCATAATTCTTTCTGGAAGATGTGATGAATACTAAAAGCAACAGGTACCAAGAAAACCATGTGACTTACCACGTGACCCGCTATTTTGGCTGAAATAATAGCGAGTCACGAGGCAGCCAACGTCAGCACATTCTTCCTTACACTTCGAATACTGGGAGAAAGATGAGTACCAGGACAAGATTTCTACTTCAAAACACAATGAAATACTAAATTTGATGAGTTTTGAAATAGTCAAGTTTTGAAATAGTCAAGAAAAAGAGGAAAGCTCTTTTGAGATATTATTGAAGTAAAATCAGAATAGGAAAGGAGCCAGAATGCATCTCAGTCTTATTATCCTGTAAATCTATTACTATATTTACATTGAAAAGTGAAAGATAAGACATATCTTGGGATTGTTGTCGTTGTTAGTTGCGAAGTCATGTCCGACCCATCGCGACCCCATGGAAAATGTTCCTCCAGGCCTTCCTGTCCTCTACCATCTTCTGGAGTCCATTTAAGCTCAACTATCTTGGGATAGTTACAATATTTTTCTGTAAGGTTGTATAGTCTAATACAGGGGTGTCAAACTCAATTTCATTGAGGGCCGCTTCAGCATTGCGGTTGCCCTCAGGGGGCCGGGTGGGTATGGCCAGGGTGGGCGTGGCCTACTGGGTGGGCGTGGCTAAAGTGCATATGGCCTACTGGGTGGGCATGGCCAGCTCTACCTCGTTTGCATCAAGGGTGCCTATGGGGGCCTGGGCAGGAGTGGGACAGATCTGGGGGTCTCTGGCAGAAGGAGGGTCTCTGAGCCAGGGCCAAGGCAGTGGGGGCCGTTCCCTCCCTGTTTCCAGGATGGATTTGCGGGCCACATGAAACCACTTCGCGGGCCACATCCGGCCCCCGGGCCTTGTGTTTGACATGTCTGGTCTAATACAACAATCAAATGTTAATTGTCCTGCCTAAGTTTAGCTTACTTGTTGGCCATTACATTATCCTCTACCTGCATGGGAATATGGCTAATTGAGTACTAAACTGACTAATTTCTAAGAAAAGGTATTTGTTGTTCAAGTTACTGGTTAAACCTGGGAAATTAACTAGGCAAAAGTTAGATGGATTATTTTCATTTCCTTTCTTATGCTTTGGCATCATAACTAATCAACTCCATCAAATTAAGGATATGAAAGCAGGAGGAAAGTTGGTAATATCTGGTAGTTGATATTTATTACCTCAACAGCAATTACAGATAGTCCTCGACCTACGACTGCAATTAAACCCAACATTTCTATTGTTAAGTGAGACACTTGTTAAGTGAGCTTTGCTCGATTTTACAATCTTTCTTGCCATAGTTGTTAAGCGAGTTACTGCAGTTGATAAGTTAGTAACCTTCTTGTTAAATAAATCTGGCTTCCCCATTGATTTTGCTTGTCAGAAGATTGCAAAAGGTGATCCTATGACCTTGGGACACTACAACTATCATGAATATGAACCAGCATCTGAATTTTGATCACATGATCATGGGGATGCGGCAAATATTGTAACTCTGAAAAATGGTTGAGTCATTTTTTCCCAGTGCTGTTGTAACTTGGAATGGTCTCTAAATGAACTGTTGTAAATCGAGGACTACCTATATTGAGTTAATGTATACATGGGATGAGCTTGAAAACTAAATACTAGATATGATATTAATAATACTAGTGTTATTTCTGGAAACTTTAATGCTAGATTAGGCCTAAATGATGAAACTCTTTATATTTGCTTTAATCCCTTTTGCCCAAGAGTTTAATCCACCTTCCGTTTCACTGATCCAGAGATAGGTGGATTAATCAAGATTGATCACTAAATTCAATTTGACCATCTTTAATCTGTAAAAGAGGACTGTAAAGTGGAATATGCACAAACACGCACACACATGGGCAAACATAGTACCAGCATTATTGATTGCATTAAAATGAATCCCACATTTATCCCAAAGATGCTTTTTCACGAGGCCACTGGACTTTGTTTTTCTTTGAAGACATTTCGCTTCTCATCCAAGAAGCTTCCTCAGGTCTGACTGGATGTTGGGGAATGGAAAGATTTATACTCCATTACCCACCATCCAGGCAGAGCTGAAGAAGCTTCTTGGATGAGAAGCAAAACGTCTTCAAAGAAAAACAAGAAAGTCGAGTTGTCTCGTGAAAAAGCATCTTTGGGATAACTATGACTTGGATGACTGAGAATCTCCATAGACAATCCCACATTTAATTAATAAAATGCTTTCTTAAAATTGATGCCAAACCAATAGAGATTCCTCTCCTTTCATTGTTTCATTATCAGTTTCTAATGGTCCAATACATTGTTTGCAGCAAAACTAATCCATCAAGAATCCTATGAATTACAATTTTGAAATAAGATATTTTAGAAAACTGAACAGGGTAATCGTGCAGGTTTTTCCCCCTCAATCTTAACTAAAGGAATCTATAACTTCCGAGAAAGTTACTTATGAAGTATTTACTTTCCAGTGAATAATTATAAATACAATCAGGATATTGGCCTTACTATCTCCATTTCAGAAAATGCAATGCATGCAATCAGTTCAGAATAAGTATACTAAGGCCACCATGAGTTTGGCTTTGAGCTGTGAGTAGTTTGGACCTGACTACAGTACCCTTGGTTTCTGAATAGTATTCAACTCCAAACTTAAATCTTCTAGATCAGACATGTCAAACTTGTGACGTCACACGATATATCTGAACTTTTTCCCCATTGCCAGCAATGGAGTGGGTGTGGCTTCCTCGTGATGCATCCAGCCCGTGTTCTAGTCATACTTTAAGTTCTTTTGCTGAATTGTTTAACTTCTGTAACTGCTATAACCAGACTTCTCTATTAATCAGTTATCAAGAAATTGGATTTGAAGTTGTCTGTCAACTGGCCTAGTTACTAGAAAGAGTATACAATTACTTCTTTAAAGAGTTATTTCAACAAACCATGGATCAGAGTAATGAACTCTTCGTAGTTACTTTAGATTTTATGGCTACTGGAATGATAAGGATGATAGTTTACAGAGATGATTAAGACTTTAAGGCAGTGCAGTCAGGTTGCATAAAATTTCGGTTCTCAAGGCAGTTTGACAATGGAAATAATTACTGTGAGAGCTCCTCAGATGTGTTCAAGCTGAGGCTAAGTAGCAACTGTCTGAAATGGTTTAATTAGGAGTCCTGCATTGCACCAGATGTTTCAGACTTTACAGATGGAATGATCTGTTCCTAATTTGCCTTGGTTTCGATATGTGCACTTTTAATTTTATGGCATTTTCTAATTCATTTGAAGAGAAGCCTATATTTTGAAACTTTGATTGTTTTACAGGGATCAATAAGAGTTTACTTAACTGCCTTTGTGTTTGGTGTTGGAATTTGGCAAATACAACTGACCAAATGATTTTTCTTTGTAAAAAGGATACTAGATGATGAAAGAGTCTTTCTCTCTCTCTTTTTTTCTGAAATGGTATGACATATTACTTCTGACAGTAGACGCATCATTAATCTTGGTCCAGTTATGCTGATTCCAGAAGAGCAGCCAGCGCAGCCTGCAATACCAGCTCAGCCAGAAGGCACCAGAGTAGTGTGTGGACACTGTGGAAATACATTTCTAGTAAGTACAGTCACAATGAAACAAAAAGAGGGTCAAATTAATTAATTGAATATAATAGTCAAACAGGTCTGAGGTTTTTTAATCTTTTATCACACTTGGTTTTACCATAGCAAGTTCATTTACAAGCTGGCCCCATGACAAAATGTACGGTAAGCTTTACAGCAAATCATTTAAGTGGTTTTTTTCTAAATAATTAATGTAATAATTAATATGAAATAGGTATTGCTAATTATTAGAATATATATTTTGCATGGACACCTGGGACTAAACCTGAAACTTGAATCTCCAATTACAAGAAGATGAACAGGTAGTCCTCGGCTTACAACCAAACACTTAACAACTGTTCAGAGGTATGAGGGACCTCCCTGGGTTTACTTCCAATCTGGATTCAAAGTTCTGATGCCCTCCCTCTGCGGTCATGTGATTTCACTTTGGGTGCTCAGCAACTGGCTATTTTCAACATCCTGTGGTCACATGACTGCATTTTACTTCTGGTTTTGCATTTGCTGCAGGATTTGGTAAAACTGGCCCATAGCAGACAAAGGGCTTATTTACCAACTGCCACAAAAAACATTGTAAAATCACATTGGTCACATGGGTGACCTGATTGTTACAACTTACGACCATGTTAGGCAAGCTCCCTTACAGTTGTAACTCAAGGACTACTTGTAATACATGATAGCTACGGTAGATGACATAGCACTATTAGCTAATCATTTGAGTGAAAAGCCAATTAATTTTCTTAATCATGCCATGATTTTGTTGATGGTTATATAACTATAGATTTATAGTAAGAAATAAAAAATATTTTAAAATACTATTTTCTATGGGCATCAGTAATCTCTCTGATTATATGTAGATAAAATCATAATCATGAAATACTTTTGATATTACAATTATTAATACTGAAAAGTGGTACTACTGTTCTTGAATAATATACAGAGGCCTGTAACTAGCAAGTCATGGGAAATTACTTTACATAGAAATCCCAAAGCACAAAGTATGGGGCTATTGCCTGCAACAGAGCATTGCAGTGACGAAAGAAAATAAGGAATAAAAGTCATGAGATGTAAACTATTTTGCTGTGATCCCCATGACATTTAATGTGAAGCAAAATAAGTATTTTTCATGCTGGCATTTTTTTCAACCCAGTTTTTTTATTGCAGTGGATGGAACTGAGATTCAACACATTGGCAAAGTGCCCACATTGCAAAAAAATGTAAGTTCCAACAAATACGTCTATAAATCTGAGTATTTATGGATGCAATTCTATTCCAAATATTAGTTCTCAATAAATGTTATCCTTTTTAAAAAATCATTTACAGTGTTTACATTGTCAACTGACATTTTCATTTCTAACTTTTGCAAGTCAAAATCTTGCAAACTTTCTTGATTGTAAATGCTTTGTATACAGTAGTTACTTTCAAAGAAAATGGTAAAAACAATTTAGTTTTTCTTCTGTTAGCTTTCTATCTAATTTTATATCCAAGCATCCATCTTGTGATAAACTTAAGTGAGTGATGCATGTACAATTTATAGTAGGCTGGATTTTCATTTTTTTTAAAAAAAGCTCAAAGTACATGAATTACTACATAGAATTATTGCACTCTAGCAGATAGATATGGTTGAGGCTAGTCTTCATATGAGCTTTGAATGAGATACTTCAAATCTGAGTTGTAAATACATGCTGCCATTTTCATTTTAGAATGAAAATCTTACTGCCTTTTTATATTTAGAATCAGAATAAAAAGTTGAGGTTGGGTCAAAGTTGACTCAGCCTTCCATCCTTCCAAGGTCGGTAAAATGAGGACCCAGATTGTTGGGGGCCATATGCTGACTCTGTAAACCACTTAGAGAGGGCTGTAAAGCACTGTCTAAGTGCTATCGCTATTACTATTTCTATTAAGAAAAATAATACAAACCAGGTTTTATCACCCAGTAAAAATGCTTGAATCATATACACTGTCCAGATGTTAATGGTAACAAAGCAAAATTTGCCTATAAAAACTGAGTGTCAAACATAGGAGTTCTAAAGAAGTTTAAAGTATCTTGTGATAGAAATAGCATTTATTCTTTCAACAGTGGGAACCCTTAGAGAACAGATTAAAGGCCTCAATTAACAGTGACCAAGTAATGCTCTCTCTTCTGTTTGAAAGTAGAACATTTGTTATTGAAGTAAAACTGACTAAGTCAATCAGTTTAAAGACATTCCACCAAGATTTAAGGGGAAAAAAATCTAATCACAAGTTGAGCACATGGGTCTTTTTTGTTGAAATCAGCCTTGCTTTTGGGTAATCATATGATAGCTTACTGTTCCTACAAATATTTTGGAATGTCTGTAACTAAACAAACAATTAGAATTGTGAAATGAAATATTTTTCACAGTAGTCGAAGAACATGATGCGACTTTGAACCTCAAAAAGAGTTTAAATTGCAGTTTTATCTTGTACGTTCTTCAGTGAACCTTCAAAATCATGGTATCAATCTATGTTTAATTCTGGCTATGAAATACTGTGTATTTTCAGTTCTTCTGTAGGATGTGCACTCCCACGAAGACGGTGCTGTGCATATATTACAATTGGAATGATATTTATCTTCATTGGTGTTGGATTAACTGTAAGTAGCATTAGTGTTGGTTTTCAATATTGAATCAGACACATGGTACTTCTTCAACTAGTGTCTTATGAAATGTTTGCAAATCAGTTCTGACCCATAAAAATCTAGAAAATGTCAAAATACAAGATTTTGCCGGCAGATAATAAATTAGCATTTATGTCCCAGATGACAAGTAGTCCTCAACTTATGACTGTTCGCTATTTGGCAAAACCATGGCTGTAGTGAACCACTGGTTTCCTTTAGGACTGTGGCGTTTTTAATGACTGCAGTGATTTGTTTAACAACAGCCACAAAAAAGTTGTAAAATCAGGTTGGCCAATGGTTCCATAATGATCTTAACTTTGAAGATTACTTGTACATGAAATAGAAATTGTCCTGTGTCTTATTGGCTGTGGTCCAACTAAATCTTTAATGGGCCTGACAGTGTCTTCAATTGCCAAATAGGGAAGGATGCTGCCTTCATACTGGGCTGGCTTCCCCACATAGCCCAAACACCACAAGACAAATTTGCACAAAACAATCACCCATCAAAAATTAAATGCAATAATTTCATGCAGTGAGAGCAACCTTCCATGTTATCCAGAAGGGCCTTGCTTTTCTTTTTAGCAGGGAAGAAGTTTTAATATAGGTATTAAATTGTAATTTACAAGGAAAGATGTTTTTACAAAATTCTTTTGTTAGTTTAGACCAGGGCTTTTCAACCAGTGGTACGGGTACCACCCGTGGTACATTGGCATCTAGCAGGTGGTACGTGACCATCCTAGAAAAGTGGTAGTGGAGGAGGGGAATGAGCTGAACTGGTGGAAGCACCGCACAAGCCTGAGTGAGAAATGGCTGGAGCTGCAGGGCTGAGCGGAAGCACCAGGATCAGCGCCAGGCTCCAGCTGGAGCTTGGCGCTGATCCTCGCGCTTCTGCTGAGCCCAGAAGTGCCGATCAGCTGGAATATTGCAGCATCTCCAGGGTCTTGTGATTTACATTAAGATGCTTGGCAACTGATTCATATTTATGATGGTCACAGTGTCCCAGGGTCATGTGGTGACCAAAACCTGCTGCAACCACCCAGCAGAGGGGGGGGGGAACCAAACACCCCCACTCCACCCTCACTGCCAATCCTCAACAGAAATGCTCACAATAATGAAAACCTTGGACAGGAGGAAGAGCGCTGCCGGGCGGGCAGGCAGGTGTCTTGCTCGGCTGTGGCTTGGGGGGCACTTTTTTCAGTTCCATTGTAACTTCAAACAGTCACTAAATGAACTGTTGTAAGTCAAGGACTACCTGTACTTCATCACTTTTTTCCTTTTTTGGGGGTCATCAATTTTTTGACACCTTGCTAGGCAACTGGTGGTACTTGGATGTTGCCATATCCTAAAAGTGGTACAATGGGTGAAAAAGTTGAAAAGCCCTGGTTTAGACAATTTATTCTGTATTTTGCATGTAGAAACACTATTTGTCCTTGCTAATTTCTGCAAGAAAAAAGTGTTGTACAGAAGAATATGGTTCCTGGCTTCCCTAGCTTTTGGTTCTGATGAGAAATATTAGCTATTCTCAAGTATGGATACACAAACACAGGTACCGAGCACCTGAATTTTGATCACGATTGTGGGGATGCTGCAAGAATTGTAAGTACGAGGACCTCTTTTTTCAGTGCCATTGTAACTCTGAATGGTCAGTAAACAAATGGAGGTAAGTCAAAGACTACCTTGATAATTGTTATCAGAAATGGTTAGAGGTCAGGCTGCTTTAATCTCAGATTTTGATAGTTTGTCAAGTTAAATAAAAAACTACTCCAAGACTTAGTATTGTACTGTATATTAACTATATTTTCTCCCATGTGTTTCTTTTTAAAGGTTGGTACCCAGGATTTTGCTAGAACATTTCATGCCACTTATGTTTCATGGGCTGTTGCTTACCTCTTTGGCTTAGTGTGCTTGGTTCGAGCCTGCTATTGGGGAGCTGTAAAAGTCAGTTACCCAGAACACAGTTTTGCATAGACTTCTAATAGTATCTTCTTGGAAAATGGAGCTTTCTAGAGAATCTGGTGGTTATAGGAGCCGAATAATTTAAACAGTTTTCTTATTAAATGTTTCTGTTTTGTTACTAAAGTTTTAAGGCTGGGGATCCTTTTAAGAACAAATGTTCATTGCACTACATTATATGCAAATAGTTTGTTTTGCTGCTAGATTCCCAAACTCTGAATACTAAAGCTTTGTTTACACAATTGTACATCTGTCTTAAAAGAACTGCTGAATTCAATTTCAATTTATAGTATTTTTTTTCAGTATTAAATGTGCTTGTGCCATTTGGGGATATGTAAAAGCGAGAAATATTTATAGGTGTTTCTACAAGTGCTTCACATTTGTATGTACACTTTTAAAACTGTCAAAGCAACTTGCTTTAGAATGTTAAGCAATAAACATTTTGTTTGAAATGCTTAGTTTAACTTTCACCTAAGATCAGCGTGACCTTAAAGAGTGTGCATCATTTTCAAAAAAGTGGAGTTTTTCTTAGGGGGATACTATCCTTTCAGATTTCCAGTTTGAGAAATACAGTATTTTAGTAGGCTACCTAAAGAAAAAAGTTAATTTACCCTCTACTGAAATTCAACTTGAATATTCTTTTTTTTTATTCTTGTATTTTTTTTAAACATCCAAAGCCATGGTTGGATTTCTGGAACTTCCCTCTGGTTATTTGTAAGAGTTCCTTAACAGGGTCTAAATAAGGGAAACATTTGATATGACTTGTTTTATACATTTAGATGATTTTAGAGTGATGTTGGGCTATCTCTTAGTTTGTTTAGATTGGTCATTTATTTTCCATAATGGGAGAATAACTCTCCAGTCATTATAAAGGGACATATTTATAGCTTAACTCAGCTAATAGGAAATTAAATAGAGCAAACAAGTTATTCGCATCATTCCATCAATGTGTAGCTGGTTGGTACAGTATTAAAAACTAATCAAGTGCTAAATGATAGAATAAAAACAATTTTTTTCATGACTTGTTCACAAATACAATATTGGGACCAGTTATTGCACTGACCAACTTTGAAGTTTTACAGAATATGGTTTTTTAAAAAAAAATCAGAGGGAATACTCTGAGCTTTAGATTATAGTAGTCCTTAGATAATGGGAATCAAGAAAGTAGATTAAAGTGGATATTCTAGGATTATATTATATATATAATAACCCTGATAAAGGACAAAGTGATACTTGGCTGAGGATTTGGAGCACAAAAAAAATCCTAAATGTACATGGAAGTTGTCTTTGTATAATGTTAAATGTACAAAAGCAGTAGCTCAGGTTTATCATGTACCTTTTTAAATATACTAATAAAGATGATTATTGAAAATGAATGTTTTTGCTCTCATCAGTGTCTGAAATTCATATTGCTCAAGGCATTTTCTAGCAAGTATTCAAGTCAACAAAGAACATTTAAGTATATATGTGTTATGTATGTATTTATTTCATTTTTATTCCGTTTTTTTTTTTAAACTATAATTCAGAGGTGGATTTGTTTTTTTAAAAAAAATAGATATTTGGAAGATTTCTGCTCAAATTTCTGAAATGTGACTTATCTAGTCTCAAGATCCTGTAGTCTAGTGATAATTTTTGGTTCGACTTACCCTGCTCTTCGGAACAGTACAGGAAACGCCGCCATTGCTCTATAGCTCAGGAATTCTCCGAACCTGGGGGTCCACCTCTTCTTGGCTTCCCTATTTTTGAGTCAGCGAGTAGCATGGCCATCCCTCTCCCTTATCATGAACTCGGATCGCATGCAAATTCCTTTCCCGGCGTGGGCCTTTCCTCCCACTGGCAAAAGAGCAATCGGGGAAAGCCCTCTGCGCCGTCTCGGTCTTGGAAATCTCTCTTCCCGTGCCCCGCCGCTACCAAAGTGACCCTAACATAATCCTCAATTCCGGTTGTGAGTTTCCTTTATATCCCACTTAACTTGGTCCTGAGGTAGGAAAACGACCCCCGGCTTCCCCTTCTGCTAGCATTCCCGACCGCAACGGAAGCTGCCCGGGGGGAGCAGAAGCGGTGAGAGAAGGCGGCTGGGTCTCCCAAGCCAATCGAAAAAATAGAGGAGAGAAGCTTCCCAGACCCACATATATAGACAAAGATATCTATGTGGGATGTATTGGTGCATAGGTATGTGGTGATGGTGGTGGGGAACGTCGGTGTGTTTATGCGTGCATACCCGTGCGTGTGAGAATTCGGGGAAATGACGCCTCTGCCCAAACCGCTCGCTTTAGAAGAAAATGCGAAGCTGATCCCGAGTTCTACTTGCTGGGTTCTGATCACCTCCAAGCAAAACGCAAATCTCGTGTGTTTCTGGGAATACATCTTGAAGACCAAGAAATCAAACAAGATTCACAGGATTCAGGATTATTATTTTTCTATCTCCCCCAAGCCCCCGTTAAAGTGACTGCAGATAAAATTTCTCCCACCGAAGCAGCCAGCGACACCTTGTGTTGCAGGCAAGATCTTAAACTATCTATTGAGATACAGCACAGCGCCATCTCCGTCTAGTTTTGGAGCGTCTGCGCAGGCGTCAGCAGCAAAAGAGAAGAACATTGTTAGACGATCGCTATAAATCAGGGGTCTTCAAACTTGGCCCTTTTATGGCTTGTGTACTTCAACTCCCAGAATTCCCCAGCCAGCGTGCCGTGTCTCAGAGTATCGCGACTCTTTTTGCATTGCAGGCAATGCGGTGGGCGCGGCTTTGGTATGATGAAACCAGCCCGCGGGCCGGCAGTTTAACACCCCTGACCTAGATGGATTGGAGAAGGTAAACCAGTAATGTAATCTGGTGCCACAACATGGAGATCTTTATATAGGTTAAAACCACTACTTTGAATTATATCCAGAAGCTTAACATAACTAGTACAAGGGATTGTAGTACAGGTAGTCCTTATCTTACAACAAGTCACTTAGCAATCATTTGAAGTTATGACAGACCCCCTGAAAGGTACTTACAACATGTTTCTGAAGTTCCAATGGCTAGCCCCAGGGCTTTTTTTCTCATAGAATGTTCAGAACGGAGTTCCGGCACCTTTTTTGGATGGAACCTTGTAGGATAGGCAAGCCGGGTTGTATGACATGTGTGAGTTCCGGCACCTTTTTCTTATACAAAAAAAGCACTGGCTAGCCCTATGGTCACATACACTAATCACATTTCAGGCAGTTGGTAAATGGCCCACACTTATGGCAATTTGCAGCATGCCATGGTTATGTAATTGATTTGTTTTTGCCAAAAACCAGCATTTACCTCTGCCTAGTTGCAAATAATGGGTTTGCTTAATAACTGGATTCCCTTGATGACTGCAGCAAAAAAAGGTTGTAAAATCAAGTTGGTCACGTGAGCGGACTCCATTACTATCTTAAGTTGAGGACAACCTATATATTTGCTATAATGCAATAATAGAGCCACAAGTGATTTGACTGCTATAATCTGTACCAACTATAGTTTCAAAATGTTATAGTGCTAACTTGTTTGATTGGAAATCAGGCAGCACACAAATTTAATAAATTATTATTATTGTTAAAAGTGAAATTTAGCATTGGGGAAAACCAGGAGGCTGCGAATTCTAGCCTTCCCTTGGGCATGAAAGTTGGCCACCCTTTCGGTCTGACTCATCTCACAGGATGATTGTTGTGACGTGTTGGAAAGTAATTATTAGAAAGTTAAACTATTTTAGAAGTTAGTGCTTTCCTATTACAAAAAAGTGAGGGTCATGTGGGCAGATAAAGAATAAATTAAAAGAAACCATTTTGCTTCTAGCAACAAAGATGTGCCAATTAGGGAATAAAAAAATCAGCCGTATAGGGGAGATGGGTGGAATAAAAATATAATAAATGAATAAAATTAGCATTTTTAATTAGGAACGTTAAACTTGAGAATTCTAGAATTAGGCATGCAAATTAGTTATTTGTACGATTATAAAAGAATGCTGCAGACCATCCCAGACTGCATTCACTGCTTGTATGTTTATCTTGTGTTAGTAAACTTTTGATTATTTTAAAAGTATTAAGTTATTAATTATAGTATCTGGTGTTGATGCTGGGCAAGGAACAAGTCAAAGAAAAGTAGTTCATCCAACATGGAAAAAGAAGGAAACAGGAGTATAAGGCATGTTCACTGTCTTGAGCTATATATAAAAAAGGTGGAATAAATATAACCACAGATTGTGACCAAGGATGTATTTATCACATACCAATAGTTGAATTATTACCTCCAAACTCAGGCACTTGAGAGTTTGGTGTGAAGTTGATAAGGACTTTATCCCTGGATCTGAGAATTTTACCTTTGCTTATTTGCTCATCCAAAAATATTACCAAGTAATTCAATTTAAGGCAAAAAGCATTTATTAAGGGGAGAAGTCAGATCTTTTTATAAAGTACAGAAACAAATGGTACATATATTTAGTATATACGATACATCAGAAAGCAAATGATCAAACAATAAGACATAATTACCATGAAACTTGAATAGAAAACATTGATTCTGGGTAACATTTCACACTGGCAAGTTTATAAGTTACATCACTCCTTCCCCAACTGGATTTGTATCTTTCTTAAAACTTGCCACTGTATTCAAGGATTTTTTTTTAGAATAGGCTGTTGTTTAGTGCTAAAAAGAGAAGTCTTCATTTACTAAAAGAAAAGGTCGTAGATAAAAAAGTAAAAATAATGTTTTCCTGAAGTTAGAAAAGAGGCCTCCACTGCCATATTAAAAGTGCTAATATTATCTTTTTTAAAAAGTTAATGAAACCTAAACTTTGAGGCAGCAGAATCTAACCAGACGTCTCTACGCTTTTAGATTTTACTAAACGTATGCCAAATTACTCAACTGTTGGCCTTTTAAATATTTTTACATTCCCTTTCTGCGCTTTCAACCTGCAATAAGAAACCTAAGATTCTTGGAAATAAATGAATATAAGCGAGCGAAGGCAAGAAACAGGAGGACCCTTCCCATTCTCAACAGGTGAGTGCCTGCAAATAAAACCGCAGAATCCAAAGGCAGAGAGAGAGCCAGCTCCAAAGTCAACTTTGTAAAAAAAAAAAAAAAAAGAGAGAGAGAGAGAGAGAGAATCTGTGGTCGATGGTGATAATGATGACGACAACGACGAGGATGGATAGTAACGGCTGCCGCCAGGCTCCCTGCGCGCGCCTTTAGAATACTGGCGGCTGCTGAGGAAGCGATTAGCTGCTTCTCCGCCATAAACATTCGGGCCGTCACTTAGCCGGGCTGTCCCGTCCGGTTCGCTCTCGAGACCGCTCTAGCGCTCGCGGGAACGGCCGGCGCTGCTCTTGCTCCCGGGGTGAGAGCGCAGAGTGCTGGTAAGCAGCGCTCGCTAAAAAAGAGAGGAGGAAGAAGGGGCCGTCGACCAACAAAAAAGTCGAACGCCATGACCCCAGAAGACAGAGAAGTGCCGAGGCCGCGCCAGAAAGGGGACCACGCATGTGCATGGAGCGCGTGTGGAGCGTATGGCCCCCTAAGCGGGGGCTGCGGCGGTTTCTGCTGCCTGCGCTGTTCGAAGCTGCGAAAATATTTTTTTGGTTTAAGTGGTTATGAAGTACGGCCATTCTTCCTTTTGAACTTAGAGCACTTTTATGAAGCCCCTCAGAGCGTCCGCGGTTTCTTATGGTTCCCAAAGAGCTCGCTTTCTCGCTCTTAAATTTTAACACCTATCAAACTCCGTGTGGGGTTTTGAGTGGAGGCGTCTTGAAGAGTTTCACAGACATACAAGGCCAGTTCCCATCTCCTCCATTGTGCAGCCTCGTGCTAGGCCAGGCCAGCCACCCCGCTAACTTTTATTTTTTTTTTGTGGACGGGATTGGTGGGTAGGAAAATGGAAGAGGGTTTAGGTCAGGACTTAAGTACTGGGCATGGCGTTGGTCATTAGTACACTTTTGAGTAATCACCCAGTTTCCCATCTGTATATTTTGGGGCTGTTTATTTTCCAGCATGGCATCTCCAAGTATTTTAACAAATGGAAACTAAGAGATTGATTGGTAAGCACCTCCAGCCAGCAAGATCTCTGTGCTTCTCTTCTCGTGGTAAGTACCTTGATCACCTCAAGTATTTGTGTAGAAAACACAACATTAGAAGGGCGCTCAACATATTAATGAAGAACTAAACCTATTACGGTACTTTATTTTACAGCATCCTTAGCCACAGTATCAACAGACTCTGGAAGCTTTCAGGCTGACTTTCCGTGCAGTGCTTCTGTCTTTTTACATAATGAAATTAGTTCAGTAAGTATTATTTCAGTAAAACAGTAAGAACAAAAACCCCTCTTTTACTTGAACCTGACACTATTGATAAGCTAGATACTGTGATTTGTAACAATGTTTGGCTAGTTTAACAAGCCAGTGTCACATAACCCATTACTTGAACTTGTTTTGAAATACCAGATTTTAAAATGATAGTTGTGATTATCTTGAATTTTAAACTACTAGGATGAGAGAACTTTGATTCAGTCAGTGTCAGTCAGTCAATCAATCATTAAATTTCTATAACCATCCATCTCAGCCAATGATTGGGTGGCTTACAAGTGAAAAAACAATTACAATTAAAAATACTAAAAAAATTAAAACAGTAAAAACATCTGGATTAAATATGTGTAGGAGCAGAATTCTAGGCCAGTTAGCAATACAGCCAGAAAATGGGGCTCTTAACACTCAGCACCCTAGCATGGGAACATAGTCAGGTTTTTAGGGCCTTATGAAAGACTAATAGGCCATTCTGATATACGAAGGGAGGATGTTCCATAGAGCAGGGGCCTCTGAAGAAAAAGTTCATCTGATCCCCACCAGCCAATATTCGGTACTTTACTGTACCTACCTCAAATCAAAAAACTGGTATAACTTTTCCCAACTAACAAATTCTATTAAAAAGGAAGTTTTTGTGAGCTAGAGCTAAATGATGTATGATTTAAATTGGTAAGAGGCAGGGAAGAATGAAATAAGACAGGTTGGTTAGGCACGTACAGGTTATATGTTGGACAGATTGCATGCTATATGAGAGGATGTGTATATGTGGTGTCCCAGCCATTGGAGATATTGCTCATGCTCTTTTTTTTTACTTTCAACTACAGCACGGGTGTCAAACTCACCACGTCACGTGATGTGTCACAACATATCATGGCTCTTTTTGCATTGCCGGCAATGGGATGGGCGCAGCTTTGGTATAATGAAATCAGCCCGCAGGCTGGCAGTTTGACACCCCTGAACTACACTATAGAACCCTTAGGCTTAGATGTTTAAATCCCTACTTGAAAGAACAGCCCACAGGGATCTGAATTACAGACTGTCCTATTTCCTCTTGGGCTCTAATGAATATATTGTGAACAGAACTGCTAAGTTTATACTGTAGTTAAGGCATTCAAGCTAAGAACCCATTATATCAAACAGATTGGGGTATCCTGCAAAGGTCATACAGTATACTTAACTGAATGTTGATTCTCTGTATTTACCTCATATTTATTTTATTACTGTATTTTTATCTATTTTATCTAAAATTAGATCAGGCACTTTTTTATATGATCAGAAGACTAATCAATAAACTAAACTATATTGGAGAGATTATGAGTACCTTATCAACTCACAGTTACAATGTCTTAAAAACATTTAAAAACAAGTTTGTTGCATCATTTTGAAAGAGCTATATAGCATTTAGAGGTCCTCTAATAAGATGTATTTTAGTATGTGGGCATTTATTTAATTTTGTTTTAACTTTTGTAATCTGTATTTTTATTCTTGCCCTGTTCACCGCCCTGAGTCCTTCGGGAGAAGGGCGGTATAGAAATAGTATTAAATAAATTAAATAAATATATGCCATCATTTGCCAGCAGTGGCCCTCAAATAGCTCAGGCTTTGGAGAAAATAATTAACGGATAGAAACTGATATCAGGAATCAAAAGAAAGATTAAGTAATATAGAGCATTTCAGCTTCCAGGGCACACTACTGCAGATCTCTAACCATTTTGCAAAAATGAGATTTTAGCAGCAAGAATGAATGAGAAATCAAATATCAAAACGTTTCTGGCTACCTCAAAAGGAATGAGTTTTAACACAGGTATATCTGTCTCACATGTAAGCTATATCTGCATAACTTTCTTCCGTCTCTTAAACCCCCTTATACCAATTTAAATCCTTTACCAAACTGCCCATTTTGGCTAATGTAGACTAATATGATTCTCTTCCTACAATGTGCATACCAAATTAGTACATAATTTGTAACATCTACACGTAGTCTTCAACTTACGACCATAATTGAGCCCAAAATTTCCATTAATAAGTGAGTCAGTAGTTAAGTGAGTTTTGCCTCATTTTACAACCTTTTTGCTACAATTGTTAAGTGAATCGTGGTCTAAGTGAATCCAGCTTCCCTCATTGATTTTGCTTGTCAGAAATCCACTGAGGTTACAAATAGTGATTATATCATTACCGGACAGTGCATCTTTCATAAAGATTCACTTAACAACTATATAAGTCATTTAACAACTGCAGTGATTCTCTTAACAACTCTGGCAAAAAGGTTAAATGGGGGAAAACTCACAATAACTAGCTTGGTTAGCAATGGAAATTTTGGCTCAATTGTGGTCATAAGTCAGGGTCTACCTGTATCTTGTCCTTTCAAAATGTAAATGGTACATAAAAACAGGTTATAAGAAACTTTGACAATTTTGTGGTGTCTGCTCTGACAGTTTTATAGTACTTTCTCATGTATGGCTGTGAAAATGTGATAAATTTGAATGAATCTTGTTTTTGTTTTCCTTCCATGCTGTATATAGTACATAACTTCCAACCTCATGGATCTGTATTATGGTTAATGTTTGGGTGTTATGGTGAACCAAGTATAAAATGGTGTGAGGTCTATAACTGAAGTGTTTTTGTGGTGTTCTTCACTATTAAAATTACATGTGGTATACATTGTATGTATGATTCTGTGTATAATACCTCTTGCATGAATTATCAAAAGTTCTTAGAACCTTGTAAAATAATATACAAAACATGCATATAGACATATATGCACATTAGAACATAATATGTATGTACACTTTATTTTAGATATGTAAATCTAATGGAATGCTGGTTTTAAATGACAATATGATTCCTAGTCTGTCAGTGCAGCATAAAAATGAAATCACAAAAGGTCAGTATTAAAATTTTAAAAATGAAGAAATACACAAAATATATTTCAGGTTATATTCTAGCAATTTTCAGTTTCAATTAAATATTTGAAATTTATCTGAGACCTTAAATGAATTTTTATTCAAGAACTCATTTAGCATACCATGCTTACAGCAAAAGTGGTATTTATATTTCCGGAGCTCAAGGGATAAGCCATATAATGATTGCATGTCAATCCAATCTCTTTATAACACTAGACACTGAACTTTAAAACAGGGTATAAATTACTATAACTTTTAGTATAGAATGCATAATCATAATTCAAATGATAGTTATATAACCATGCAGAACCATATTTTGTTGTGTTTAGTAATAGGAATACAGATTTGCTAACTAAAATTCTTCTGTAAAATTGTTTGTAAAAAAAATCTAGCTGCTGACTTTCATTAGAAGATGCCTGATTTATATATTCCTATCACTTTTCAGTAATAAATTTTTGTGTTGGCAGAAAGAATAACATATAGCAGAGATTTCCTTCTGAAACTTTCAGGGGTTTCACTTGCCCAAAAGAAGCCAGAATTTCTTCCTGATCATCCTATTGTACTGGAAAAGCCAGTAAGTATTTGAATTTAAAACTGAATTTCTAGAAATAATTTCGCTGACATTTAAATTGGTAGTACAGATTTATTATATAGTAAAGTTGCAGCATAGGTATCCATTTTTAATCACGATGACAAAATGATGATGCAGATACCGTAATTTCTTAACAGATTAGTTATCTCTGGTTGGAAAGTTTAGGAAAGAACCACATTTCTACCACAAATGGTAATTGTTGCTACTTACTATATTACAGTATTTTATGAATAAATGAGAAGAAATCTAAATATATTACACAGATATACTCTTGACCAAGAATGACCTGCATACAAAATCTAAGCAAAGTGCATTTTGTATATTTCATGGTATTAAAAACAATTACCTTTTAAATATAAAAATAAACTGTAAATGACTGAAATGAATGGAATAAGGCCATGGATGTCTGAAGGCTTTAGAATTAATACATAAAGTAACAGGTACATAAAGTTCCAGCCTTTTGTAAATTTACTGTGATATTGGACAAAAATATATGCCAAAATAAAACTAGAGACATTAAGTCCTTCTAAACTCTTTCCCACTGAAATATTGGAGATGGGTTTTATAGTGAAAGTAGAATTATATGTAATGCCTATGTGAGGAGACATGAGGAAAAGTTTCAGTAGCAGCTGCTCAAGCTTTGCAAAAAGAATGTTTCTTTAACTGGGAAAAGAAATGCTTTGATTCTGATTTGCAAAGTACCTTTCTGCATAACACAATTTTTTCCTGTTATGAATTTCTGTAAGCCCAAGAACTGTTTTTTCATATTTTTTCTATTACATGAAGTATTATATGAACTGTTTAGATTGAGTTATTGCTTATAATTCCATAACTGTGCGATCATTCACACAGTGGTTATAAATACACAAACTGTACCTGTGATTAAAAATGCCTGTCTGAATACAGGTAATCTTGACTAATGACAGCAATAGGGCCTGGAATTCCCATCGCTAAGCGATGCAGTTCTAAGAGAGAGAATGCAGGAGTGCAGCAAGGATCAGAAAGATGCTTGGGAGTGTGTGAGGGTCAGAGAGGGTACACAAGGGTACAGGTGAGGGAGGGTGCATAGGGGTGCAGAAGTGGCCAGAATAGCATTGAGGGCATGGGGCTGAAGGAGGGTATTTAGGTGAGAGAGACTTACCTCAGTGACTTGTGACCTTCCCTACCACCCTCCCCATTGACTTTTTGGGGATGCTAGCACGGAAGGTGGCAAAGGGTGATCATGTGATTGTCGGGTGCTGCAGCCGGTTATAAATGCGAACCAATTGCCAAGTGCCCAGCTCCTGATCACATGACAACAAGGGTGCTGGGGTGGCCAGAACTGGTCATAGCCATTTATTTAGTGCCATTGTAACTTCAGATGGTCACTGAACAAATGGTCATAGGTTGTGGATTACCTATATATCTTTCCAGTGATAATGGCTTCTGGGCTAATAGACTGTCATCTAATTATCAAGTATCCTGACATTTCATCAGCAGTTGTGCCTGGCATTTTCTGAGGTGACACTGATCTGCTTTGTAGCACATTTCTCAGAACTCCTAATTAGACCATTGCCTATTACTTTGGAACTCATCACTATTAGATTGACACTGGCTGTGAAAGCCTGCATCAGTATATTAGTATAGCTTTATTTACGAGAATTGAGAAGAGAATGTCTAAAATAACTTTAACCGCATTGGGTGCAATTTGTGGAGTGTAAAGCTCTGAGAGTTGCCAGTATGGAATAGTATTCTTCTGGATGTCCTGTTACACATTCTTTTATCCCTACATACTATATTGTTAGAATGCATTAATTCATTGTTTGCATATTTTTCATAGCTCTTTTATTTATTTATATTAGAGATTGAGTTTTTAAATAGTTTTCAGTTTTATCTTGAGATGATTCAATTTAATAAATGCTAACATATTTCAAAGCTTCTTTAAATATGTAATGTTTTCTATTAACCAAATGTCTGGGGCTTTTGTTTTGTAGAAAAATTATTGTTTATTACCTGCTACAAGCAATGATAGATCTTTCTGAAGATAAAGAATGCGTCTCTTTTCACCATTTAAAAAAAATTAAGGAAAAGTGATCTGTAATATCAATAGACTGAATTTAGATGTAACTTTACAGTTGGTGTAATCATCAGTAAAACTATATTCAAGCAAAAATGTATGTGAATCAACTTCAACTCTTGTCTGATTTTGAACTAGTATTATATTAAATATTTGTAGTGATAGATAAAGGAAATAATTGCTGAAGTGAAGCAGGATCATTATCACTTGTCAAGTTTTGGGAATGCTACATATAAAAATAAGTTGCAGTAGATTTTACATCCTAATAAGTGTGAGGCTCATTCCATACCATTTATTATAGCAAAATGCCAAGCGTTGGGAACATGCCATATGTTTAACTGCTATAAACTGCTCATATCTAGTGGCTATTTGCATTTTGACTAGATGCCAAATATCATAAACTAAACTGAGTTGGGGAACATGGACACACACATAGCTTCTGTTTCCATGCACCAATCTGCTTGCTAGATTGTAGAATCTTTTTAACATCAATATGTACAAAAAATGGTATAAGAACATGGAATCTTTGAGGATCTTGAAGCCAAATATTTAAGTAGTAAGTAGCAAAACATGGCCATCAAAGATGTGGATTGTCCCATATCCTTATGTCCCAACTTAATTAGTTGCATAGAGGTAATGCCTGGAGGAACATTGTCCATGGGGTTGCGATGGGTCGGACACGACTTCGCAACTAACAACAACAATGCTTGTATGGGGCTGTTCTTATATTACAAATCTTTGTATTTGTTGTTTTGTTAAATGTTTAAAACTTTCAATTCAGTTATTAGGGTTTAGGTGTTACATCATTTTTGAAAGTATTTTTAAAATATTTTAAGTATAAATTATTGTGTTAGCTGTTAATAATTTGATCTCTACATCTGCCATTTTCCACTTCTTTTCCCAGATTTTGCTGTACTCTCTTTTCCACATTTTTTTCTAGCATTTTCCCACAACTGCAGAGTCCACTTTTTTCAGTTCAACCAAGTGTTGCTGTATTTGGTTGTGATAGGAATAGATCAATTGATTTGCCACCAGAACCTGATGTCATGGGTTGACAGAGAGTAACTGGATCAAAGTCACCCAGCCAGCTTTCATGTTTAAGGAGGGACTAGAACTCACAGTCTTCTCCTTTCTAGCTGATGCTTAAGCTTTGGAACTACTAGATCAAACTGGGTTTCACTTTCTTTTCCACATGATAGCATCTAAATTGTTAACAAGATTTTGAATTCAAAGATACATCTAGTCCTCTAGTACAATGGTCCTCCTAACCTAATAAAATGCCATTGTATTTTGTTGCTTTCAGACTTTTCTAAATTCTGCAAATATGTTACATTTGTAATGTTTTTTCTGGTGAACATTGAACCTTGTGTTACTGGTTATGACAGTAAATGTGGAATAGTATTTGCTTTTGTGAAGTTTTTTTTAGTTGCTGTGTATAGAGCAAATAAAGATACATGCTTTCACATAGAGCATTTGAAAGTTTACATACATATATAATAATAATAAAATAATAATAATAATAATAATAATAATAATAATAATAATAATAATAATAATAATAAGAAGAAGAAGAAGAAGAAGAAGAAGAAGAAGAAGAAGAAGAAGAAGAAGAAGAAGAAGAAGAAGAAGAAGAAGAAGAAGAAGTTGGAAGGGACCTTGGAGGTCATCTAGTCCAACGCCCTGCTCAGGCAAATGGCTGTCCAGTCTCTTCTTAAAAACTTCCAGTGTTGGAGCATTCACCACTTCTGGAGGCAGGTTGTTCCACTGGTTAATTGTTCTGTCAGGAAGTTTCTCCTTAGTTCTAGGTTGCTTCTCTCCTTGACTAGTTTCCATCCATTGCTTCTTGTCCTGCTTTCAGGAGCTTTGGAGAATAGCTTGACTCCCTCTTCTTTGTGGCAGCCCCTGAGATATTGGAACACTGCTATCATGTCACCCCTCACCCTTCTCTTCGTTAAACTACACATACCCAATTCCAGCAACCGTTCCCTATGTGTTTTAGCCTCCATCCCCCAATCATCTTTGTTGCTCTACTCTGTACCCTTTCTAGAGTCTCGACATCTTTTTTACATCGTGGTGACCAAAACTGGATGCAGTATTCCAGGTGTGGCCTTACCAAAGCATTGTAAAGTGGTATTAGTACTTCACTTGATCTTGATTCTATCCCTGTGTTAATGCAGCCTAGCACTGTGTTGGCTTTTTTGGCAGCTGCAGCACACTGCTGGCTCATATTGAAGTGATTGTCTACTAGGACTCCGAGATCCCTCTCACAGTTACTACTATTGAGCAAGGTACCACCTATACTATACCTGTGCATTTGATTTTTCCAGCCTAAATATAGAACCTTACTTTTTTCACCATTGAATTTCATTTTGTTAGATAGTGCCCAGTGTTTGAGTCTGTCCAGATCCTCCTGTATTTTAAGCCTATCTTCTGGAGTATTGGCTATTCCTGCCATCTTGGTGTCGTCTGCAAATTTGATGAGTTCCCCATCTATCCCCTCATCCAAATCGTTAATGAAGATATTGAAGAGCACTGGGCCCAGAACAGAGCCCTGGGGCACCCCACTACACACTTCCTTCCATGTAGATGCAGTTCCATTGAGGACCACACGCTGAGTACGGCCTGTCAGTCAGCTACGAGTCCATCTGGTGGTGATGCTATCTAACCCACATTTTTCTATCTTATCAAGTAGTAGGTTGTGATCTACTATCAAATGCCTTACTGAAGTCTAAGTAAATTATATCTACAGCATTCCTCTGGTCCACTAATTTTGTCACTTGGTCAAAGAATGTAATAAGATTTGTCTGGCATGATCTGTTTTTGACAAACCCATGTTGACTTTTAGTGATGACTTTGTTTGCATCAAGGTGTTCGCTGATTTGTTTGATTATCTTTTCCAGAATCTTCCCAGGTATTGAGGTCAGGCTGATAGGTCTGTAGTTTCCTGGATCTATTTTTTTCCCTTTTTTGAAGATGGGAACTACATCAGCTCTCTTCCAGTCCTCTGGTAGTTCCCCAGTGCTCCAGGATCTTTGAAAAATATAGTTCAGTGATTCTGAGATTATGTCTGCCAGTTCCTTGAAAACTTTGGGGTGTAATCCATCTGGTCCTGGTGATTTGAACTCGTGTAGGCTGGACAGGTACCATTTTCTTGCCTATCTTAACTTGCATTTCTATTCTGTTTTTTATGGCACTGGTTTTGGTAGGTTGGACTGTTTTTTCCCTTTGTGTAAAGACAGATGCAAAAAACGAGTTAAATAGTTCTGCTTTCTCCCTATTGCTTGTCACCTTCTTGCCACTTTCCCCCACTAATGGATCAATCATTTCCTTAACTTTTTTCTTGTTTTTTATATGTTGAAAGCTTTTTTGTTATTTTTGACTTTGGTCGCAAGCCTTAGTTCATTTTTAGCCTTAGCTTTCCTCGCTTCATCTTTGCAGGCATCTATCAGACTATTCCCTTTCAAAATAAAATGTTCTACACAGTGTGAAAAAGGAGTAAACACAATAAGCCTAAGAAAATTAAAACACAATAAGGCAAAGAAATTAAAGGTATGTGATAAGAAAAAGAAACAGCCAATTCTAATTGACATCAATATCTTTCCATACTTGTGTTTTTGTTTCATGCATTTCCATATACAGTAGTGTCTTCCTGCCTCCTTTTGAGGTTGTGACTTCAGTTCCATTTTCTTTATCAAACATAGTTATCTTGAGTTTTTAATAGATTACTTTTAAGATCCATGATCCTTGTTGTATTGTATAGTTTAACATTCATTGTAAATTATCCAAGTTTTCAGCCAAAAACATCATATCTCCATACAAGGATATATATTCATATTCTGTCTGATGTCAACATACCTATTCCTTACAGATTTATTTATAAACATAATGTATTTTTTTCTATGACTATAAATATAAAACAGTAAAAGCATTCCAGTTTCTTCACAGGACTTTTTCTGTACACATCTAACATCACTGTACACTAATTTAGTAGACATAACAATGTCAAACATGATGGTAAAAATGAATTTTCAGGGAACTTTACAAAAGAGTAATGCACATAGTAAGCACAAGCAACGCAATACTACATTTAAAAAAGAATCATGAAACTAAAATGAATTTGTAGCATTTCATAAAATATTAATCACAACAAATTTTACAACATGGGATTTTTTTTAAAATGGAAGAATCTATCAATGAAAGAATAGTCATGATTTGCTAACTTCAGAGACTATGATTGTTCTCTGGGTGCTGTTTAACGTAGAGCCTATTTTTAAGAAGTATGTAATTCTAGTTGTTCAGGTTGCACCAAGAAGCTGAAAAGGAAATATATATGATTTAAATAATCTCATGTCAGCAATTTCCAACAACATTTCAAAGTACTGCTTAGTTTTAAAGTAATTTTGCAGCATGTAAATAGATGTTTCACATTATTTAGTTATACCAGAATAGATTAAAATATACTGACATACATAATGTAAGAAATAATATTTACAGAGTAATTGTAGTAGAGTGATATGGGCAGCATATACATTTAATAGATAAACAAACATGAACCCTACAAAATTCCTACAAGATTAAAACATTTTAAATGGCATAATATTAATATATCAATTTGACTAAGACACTTAAAAATTGTTGGGCTTTGGCAGTCTTTTTTATCTGATTATAGTAACACCATAGCTTTAGAGTAAATTACTTCTAATCTGCATATACGTTTATGTATATTATGTGTTGATTTTACCCCCTCTCTTTGGTATGGGGAGGGAGCTAATTAAAATTCATCAGTTAACTCAATAATTTAGTAAAATGCTGTATAGATAAAAATGATTTTTAATGTGGGAATTAGGTTAATCTCATTAGAAAGGTACCATATCTGAAAGAACCCTTATAGATTAACTTTGCCACTTCTGATGAAAGAGATAATGATGGGGGATATTTATAGATCTTAAATGTTGTATGGATACAGAAAAATTTCAACTTTTTTGGTTCTTTCTGGATCAGCACCATCTGACCCATGAAAATGATCCATTAATTCCTTAAATTATATCTGGAGGCATCCATGCAGCAAATCAAACTTAAACAAATCAGCACATTTAAATTATAATTTCTACAACTGTATTCCCTATCAATAAATGCTTTTGAATTATTTTCACTGAATGGAGATGGGTTGGACTCAGTGGCCTGTTCTAACTTTGAAATTTATAGAATCAGAGCAGTAATTCATTTGTACAGAACAAATGTCTCAAGTCAAACAGAACTGGCATCAACTAAGTTTATACAGTCCATGAAATAATATTTTTGTTCTAAAACCCATACAGGTAATCCTCCACTTAGGACCACTATTGGTCCTGGAATTATCATTGCTAAGCAATGCAGACGTAAAGCAAGATGTCATGTGACTGTATCACTTAGTGACCACAATCTGGCACTCCCCATTTCCACTGTAGCCCCAAGAGGCTGTTAAGGGGAAAGAGGCAGGAATCCCAGGTGCAGAACATAGGAGTGCTGTTGGGAGGTGGAGGCCTGCAAAGGCTGGTGAAGGCCGTGCATGAGTTGGCGGAGGAAGTGCAGGGAGGCCAGAAAAAGAATATGTTGCAGCTCATGGGCTTCCTGGCACTCCATGGCTCTAGGGCTGCAAAAAGCCCCTGAGCTGCAGCATGAAGTTCAGCTCCAACCTGGCCCAGCAGTGCACCACAAAGAGACTTCCACAAAGCTGCTGCAGCCCACAAAGCCTCAGTCTATCCTCATGACCCTTGCTGACTTGAGACCCGCTACCCCAGCTGTTCTTTACCATCTTTTTCCTCTTGCTGGTGACTGATTCAGGCACTGGATATGGCTGCAGCCCTGGGATGCCTGCTCCTGCAAAACTTTGCCCCTGGAAGGGCCTCCTGCAAAGCCTCCATCTTGGAAGTATTGCCTTTGCAGGAGATGCTTCCAACAAAAGCTGCAGAGTGTGCACTGAGCCTCTGGACCACCTGTGCTCTGCAGATCCTACAGTTCTGCCAGCACCCCCAAACAGCTTCCATTTTTGCTGGGGAGCTGCTATTGGCTCTTCTGCCTTGCTTGGCAAAGGAGAGCATCTTGCTGTTTCACTGCTTCCTTTGCAGCCAGGCCTGGCAAACTCTTAGGGCAGACAAGGCTTTGCTGTTTTGCTGTTTTCACTGTGCACATCCCAACGCTGCACCCTCACCCAGTACCTGAATCCTGGTCCTGCAGGAAGAAGAAAATAGTAAACAGCTGTGAGAGATAGCGGCAGCGGGGGGCAGCAGGGATATGTACTGCAGGGCACCCAAAAGGGCAGAAATGGGACTATAGGTGGGGGGGAGTCCCTGTAGTTTTATGTGTGGGCGGGCCCAAATTTTGATCACATGACTGCAGGGAAGCTGCAATGGCTGCAACTACAGGGACTAGTCAGTCGATTTTTTCATTGCTGCCATAACTTGGAATTACTGCTGAATGAATGGTTGTTAGTGGAGGACTACCTGTAGGTAAAGTCAGCCATTTTAGCTACATTTACAACTTGGCATGTGTGCAGCTAAGCTGAGCCACTATGTCTTGTTTACTGTTTGCAAAAACAAAGCAAAGCAAAACAAAGTTATGACTAACTTTGGAATTGACAAATACACCTCTGTTAACCTATAATGCCATCCTGTGCATACTTAGAAGCAAGTCCCATGTATCCAATGAGATTTATACTCTAATAAAATTTTCTGAATGGATATTTATTTGCCACTGTTTCTTAAAGTAGAAGTAAATAATGATTGGGAAGAAGAACACAAGGAAATAAACTCTTAAAGTAAAAAAGAAAAAATATTGTTACCAGGAACAAGCATAGTTGTAATGCGTTCTGGAGTCTCCAGGCAATCTACATTACTTCTTTGGAATGACTTGCTATAATTCATCTGAAGATGGCTGGAGAAATAAGTAATATTTATTTTACCCAAACTCATACTTAAAACTCTTTGGTTTACATTTTATAGAATTGAAATGCACCATTAAATTAATCATGAATAATAAAAATAGCCCACCCAAAACCTAGCTGTTCCAACTCACAAATGAATGCTTCAGATGTGCACAGGCTCACAACCACATGGAACTCACGCAAAGAGATGATCTGTGATTAAAGTGCCTCAATGGGGCAAGGTGCAGTTGTGATTTTGTTTTATCACATCTAAAAACAAAATAGGGCATTATGGGCTTTTGAGGTATTTGCTCTGGGGCTTTTATGCTAGAAAAGAGCTCCTACATGTAAAAAATATTGCCATATTAAAATGTTTTCTAAGTTTTGATGAATCAGTATTTTCATCTCTAAATCTATTAGAATCAATTGAATGCTTTTATCTCATTCTTTTACATTGCTTCCTGCTGGCCATGAAAACCTTTTTATATTTTAAGATTCAGTACTGCTGGAATTGGAAGTTGGCATTTTTCAGAAAGATATAAAAGTAGGAAAGTTGGCTCCTAACTGATTAAACCAATTAATGCAGAAGACTGACACACAGTATACTGCTTGTGTTGCCTAAGCATGATGCTGATGAATAATAGTGTTTTAGAAGCCTACTTACCTGTTCCACGCGTTATTTTCCCAAAATTCATAAACAATGAAACAGGATTTGCCTGAAAGTTTCTGGATGGAAACACTAAAATATAAGCACAAAATTTATTTGGATAGAAAACAGCCCATATTGACATTTTATTTATTTAAAAACATTTATGTCTGTTTTTCATCTTTGGATTGGTACAGGCCTTGTGACAATGCCTACTTTCTTTCTATAATATTAAACTAAATTAAAGCTCATTTTTTAATTACCGTGAAATTGATATTTTAAATAAATCATTCCTAGAAGTATAACCTCATATAAAACTGATTGAAAGCAAAAATGCATTTGCAATAAATGATACAGCATTCAGAGGGATGTTGAACCTAAAGCTGAGTAGAGTATGTTTTAGCAAAAAAATAGTAATTTCTTGGCCATTGCATAGCAGTCATGTGAATTGCATGTAACATAATAAAAACTTGACATTTGCTGTTAAACTTTTCAGTAAGGAAATATGTGAACATATGGATAATTATTTTACTGATACTTAAAAAAAGTGAAATACTGTTAGTTTTTGAAAAAATGAAGAAGCATTGAACTTAACCTCCCCAAATCTGACGGATGGGAGTACATAATCTGATATCTAAACAGTACACAAGGAGTATCTCTTGGAACACACAATTCCTTATTCAATTGGTAAAATTTGTAGGAAAGCTTATTTCCTTGGGTATTTGACGCTCAGATAAATGAAATGGAAACAGTCATGTGATGATGCTTTATATTCAGCTACTTAATTACAACAAAATGTCAAATTTGAGAATTGCCAGCGGATGGCACCATATACATAGGAAATAATACATAAGATTAAATGGAAATGTCCCTTAGTTTTCTGTACCATCATCAAATTACTGATGTTAATTATTTTCTCACTTAAATAATAATTTTTAGTAAAAGTGTTGTAATCCTATTTCACTTACATTCTTTTGTTCACTGTACCTTCATGAATTTCAGTAGATGTTACTTTGACAAAGTGGACAATATTTATATGGATAGCTAAATGTGATGCAAAGTATTTTTACACTGATTTCTTTAAATAGGTCCGAACTAGACTTGTCACCTAGTTTGATTTGTCAGCAATAATCTGTAGCATGCAAACAGAAATTGGAATTCAACCTTTGAGAAAAATCTAATCTAGGCATCCAAATAAATTGACTGGTCTGTCATGGTTTGTTAACTTTCTTGAGGTCAGAAAGTAGAGCACAAGTTATACAACATGCTGTAATTTAAAATTTCTAGTTTTTAACAAACAAAAGTTTTGCAGTTAATAATGGAAGCTGCCCCTTCATGGATTACTGCCTTGTTGTGGTGAAGGGACTTGTGTAATTCAATGAAGCTATGAGCTATGCCGTGCAGGGCCACCCAAGACGGACAGGTCACAGCAGAGAGTTCTGACAAAATGTGATCCACTGGAGAAGGAAATGGCAACCCACTCCAGTATCTTTGCCATGAAAACCCTATGGACAGTACCAAAAGGCAAAACGATATGACGCTGGAAGATGAGCCCCTCAGGTTGGAAGGTGTCCAGTATGCTACTGGGGAAGAGCAGAGGGCTAGTACTAGTAGTGCCAGAAAGAATGAAGCGACTGGGCCAAAGCCAAAAGGACGCTCAGTTGTGGATGTATCTGGTGGTGAAAGGAAAGTCCGATGCTGTAAAGATTTTTTCTCCATAGGAACCTGGAATGTAAGATCTATGAATCAAGGCAAGCTGGACGTGGTCAAACAAGAGATGACAAGACTAAACATCGACATCTTAGGAATCAGCGAAATAAAATGTACAGGAATGGGCGAATTTAATTCAGATGACTATCAGGTATACTACTGTGGGCAAGAATCCCTCAGAAGAAATGGAGTAGCCTTCATAGTCAATAAGAGTAGGAAAAGCAATACTGGGATACAATCCCCAAAATGACAGAATGATCTCAATTCGAATCCAAGGCAAACCATTCAATATCACAGTAGTCCAAGTCTATGTCCCAACCACCGGTGCTGAAGAGGATGAAACTGACCAGTTCTATGAAGCCCTACAGCACCTTATAGAACTAACACCAAAAAATGATGTCCTTATCATCATGGGGGATTGGAATGGTAAAATAGGAAGCCAAAGGATAACCAGAATAACAGGCAAGTTTGGCCTTGGAGTACAAAATGAAGCAGGGCACAGGTTGATAGAATTTTGTCAAGAGAATACGATGGTCATAGAGACGGCTCTACACATGGATATCACCAGACGGTCAACACAGAAATCAGATTGACTATGTGCTCTGCAGCCAAAGATGGAGAAGCTCTATATAGTCAGTAAAAACAAGACCAGGAGCTGACTGTGGCTCAGACCATGAGCTTCTCATTGCAAAGTTTAGGCTTAAACTGAAGAAAGTAGGGAAAAGCACTAGGCCAGTCAGGTATGAATTAAATCATATCCCTGTTGAATATACAGTAGAGGTGACAAATAGATTTAAGGAATTAGATCTGATAGAGTGCCTGAAGAACTATGGACAGAGGTTCGCAACATTGTACAAGAGGTAGCAACTAAAACCATCCCAAAGAAAAAGAAATTCAAGAAAGCAAAATGGCTATCTGAGGAAGCTTTGCAAATAGCTGAGGAAAGGAGGGAAGCGAAAGGCAAGGGAGAAAAAGAAAGATACACCAAATTGAATGCAGAATTCCAGAGAATAGCTAGAAGAGATAATGCCTTCTTAAATGAACAGCGCAAAGAAATAGAAGAAAACAATAGAATAGGGTGGACTAGAGATCTCTTCAAGAAAATTGGAGTGATGAAGGGAACGTTTCATGCAAAAATTGGCATGATAAAGGACCAAAATGGCAGGGAACTAACAGAGGCAGAAGAGATTAAGAAGTGGTGGCAAAATTACACAGAAGAACTATACAAGAATGAGCTTAATCAGGGACGATAACCACGATGAGGTGGTCACTGACCTCGAGCCAGACATCCTAGAATGTGAAGTGAAGTGGGCCTTAGAAAAGCTGAACAACAACAAATCTAGTGGAGGTGACAGTATTCCAGCTGAGCTATTCGAAATCTTAAAAGACGATCCAGTAAAAGTGCTACACTCAATTTGCCAGCAAATTTGGCAAACTCAACAGTGGCCACAGGATTGGAAAAGATCAGTTTACATTCCAATTCCAAAGAAAGGCAGTGCCAAAGACTGTTTAAACTATCACACCATTGCACTCATTTCACATGCTAGTAAAGTTATGCTTAAAATCCTACAAGCTAGACTCCAGCAGTATGTGGATCAAGAACTACCAGAAGTACAGGCAGGATTTTGAAGAGGCAGAGGAACTAGAGATCAAATTGCCAACATATGCTGGATCATGGAGAAAGCTAGGGAGTTCCAGAAAAACATCTATTTCTGCTTCATTGACTATGCTAAAGCCTTTGATTGTGTGGATAACAACAAACTGTGGCAAGTTCTTAAAGAGATGGGAGTACCAGACCATCTTACTTGTTTCTTGAGAAACCTATATTTAATTTAATTTAATTTAATTTATTATCATTTCTATACCGCCCTTCTCCCGAAGGACTCAGGGCGGTGTACAGGGCAAGAATAAAACACAGAAATTTACAAAAATTAAAAGATAATTAAATGCATGCCCGATTAAAATACAATTGATACATAGTAAAAACCCCAATAAGAATGATAAAAAAAACCCCACCAATCCCCCCTCAGGCCAGGCCGGCTTGCTCGAACAAGTATGTTTTCAGATCGCGGCGAAAGGAGCGCAGATCGGGCGCCGTCCGGAGCTCAACCGGTAACTGGTTCCATAGCTCCGGGGCGCCCACAGAGAAGGATCTCCCCCTGGGGGCCACCAGACGGCATTCTCTGACCGGTGGCACCCTGAGGAGGCCCTCTCTGTGGGAACGCACAGGGCGCAGGGAGTATGCGGGTCAAGAAGCAACAGTGAGAACTGGACACGGAACCATTGATTGGTTCAAAATTGGGAAAGGAGTCCGGCAAGGCTGTATACTGTCACCCTGCCTATTTAACTTATATGCAGAGCATATAATGAGAAAGGCAGGGGTGGATGAATCAGATTTGGAATTAAGATTGCCAGGAGAAATATCAACAACCTAAGATACTGTATGCAGATGATACCACACTAATGGCAGAAAGTGAAGAAGAACTAAAGAGCCTCTTGTTGCGGGTGAAGAAGGATAGTGCAAAAGTTGGCTTGAAACTAAGAAAACCAAGATCATGGCATCTGGCCCTCTCAATTCCTGGAAAATAGATGGGAAAGAAATGGAGGTAGTGACAGATTTTATTTTTCTGGGCTCCAAGATCACTGCAAATGGAGACTGTAGCCAAGAAATTAAAAGACGCTTGCTCTTGGGGCGGAAAGCCATGGCAATTCTAGACAGCACACTAAAAAGCAGAGACATCACCCTGTCAACAGTTGCAATGTATGGCAGTGAAAGGTGGACATAAGGCTGAGCGCCAAAGAATTGAGTCCCTTGGACTGCCAGGCGATCAAACCGGTCAGTCCTAGAGGAGATCAACCCTGACTGCTCTTTAGAAGGCCAGATCCTGAAGCTAAAACTCAAATACTTTGGCCACCTAATGAGAAGGAAGGACTCACTGGAGAAGAGCCTATTGCTGAGAAAGATTGAGTGCAATAGAAGAAGGGGACGACAGAGAATGAGGTGGCTGGATGGAGTCACTGAAGCAGTAGGCGTGAGCTTAAATGGACTCCAGAAGATGGTAGAGGACAGGAAGGCCTGGAGGAACGTTGTCCATGGGGTTGCGATTGGTCGGACACGACTTCGCAGCTAACAACAACAACAACGGAAGCTGCATATTTTGCATGATTATACTGTAATATGGGTACTCTGAAAGAAATTATCAAGTGACATCAGCGAGGTACTTGGCATAGGAAAGCACTAATTCACTTGTTCTTGATTATCAATTGTATATTCAAAATCTAATCTCTACTGCATTTAGTCAAAAGTAAGTTCTATTCAGTGAGATTTACTTCATAAAAAGCATTTTTAGGGTGCATTTAAACCTTGTAGCTGAAGGATAAGGCCACTCTATTCAGCCAGATTTATTTCCAGGAAAATAAAGATTGCCTCTTATATCTTCTTAATGGCTGCTGTCCTAGGTTACTATGGCCTGACATTTACTATGGACCACTATGACATTTATAATTCCAAGAGAACAGTATAATGGAGATACTGCATTTGCTGAATCAGTCAGCCTAAGATGTTTTATAAATGTTCTTTATTAGTGATTTCCAATGCCTCCCAAGGTACAATCTCCCTATAGTATAATGACCTGCATTCTTTCATCCCTTGAGAATAACATAATACTCACTGCAGACATCCATCCTGAGAAGAGGCCATATCTACATACTGCTTTAGAGCAAAGCGGAATGGCTCTAGTTCTTCTGTGATAACTGACATCTGACGTTGAACAATCATTATTTGCTGGGAAAATAGTAATGCAATCAGATTAATTGACATTAACTATACTGTCATCATATTATCTTTATTTTTAAAGCTTATTCTGAGATTGCTTTTGCAGTTCTTCCTTGCAACCCCAGCCACATTACTCTGGGTCCACTTAATAAGATTCATTTAGTTGTTGCAACCTTTTTTCCCCCCTAATTTTTTTTTTATTTTTATCAGTTCTGGGTTCCTATTCCACATGCTATCTTGCTTTATAAATTCAACATGTAATAATACTTCTAAAGCTTATTTCTAACATATCTAGGTTTTTAAAGCAGTTTATTAAGCTAGAATGCACACAATAAAATGACAATAGGTAAATTAGCTATCATAGGACATATTCAGTCCTTTCATTGATTTTAAAATGGATCAGTCAAAGAATGACTAAGTCTGAATCCAGCTCCAAAGGTCAAATGATAGATAAAGCAAAAGCAAAGTTTTTCATGTTTGAGTGCAACAGGAGTACAGCAACTAGTAAATACCGGTAAGTAATTGTGAGATTCTTGGATCATGTTTCTAAAAGGCCTTTATTAGAAATAAGTGCCACAAAAGATTGTGGATTGAACAGAAGATGCCAGCATTAGCAAGTCCCAGAACAGATTTAGAACTCTGTTCCTTCTACTTTTCCATTCATATAGGGAACGGTTGCTGGAATTGGGTATGTGTAGTTTAATGAAGAGAAGGGTGAGGGGTGACATGATAGCAGTGTTCCAATATCTCAGGGGCTGCCACAAAGAAGAGGGAGTCAAGCTATTCTCCAAAGCACCTGAAAGTAGGGACAAGAAGCAACGGATGGAAACTAACTAAAGAGAGAAGCAACCTAGAACTAAAGAGAAATTTTCTGACAGTTAGAACAATTAACCAGTGGAACAACCTGCCTCCAGAGGTGGTGAATGCTCCAACCCTGGAGGTTTTTAAGAAGTGACTGGACAGCCATTTGCCTGAAATGGTATAGGGTTTCCTGCCTTAGCAGGAGGTTGGACTAGAAGACCTCCAAGGTCCCTTCCAACTTATTATTATTATTATATTATATGGATTCCATGGGGTGGAGTTGGGAAATATGACTTACAGATTTAGTATTTCCTTCTGAAACCTCCTCTTCTAGTGGTTCGAGCTTTAGGTCCTTGTCAACCAATAAAGAGGAAATGCAAAAGTATAAGTATTATCTAATGATTTAACAATCTTCAATAATAAAAAATCACCAATGCTGTGATCCCTAATCAATTTTAGTAGAAAATATATAAAAATGGACTGGAATTTAAGGGTATTGAAAAGATTATTTCCCATTCTTGGGGAAACAGTCTAGTATTGTCCTCTGGATCCAATAGCTTGTGTATAGAGATATGTGATGGGTACCATTTTAGGAGTCAGAAAAATACATCTATAGAGGTTGCTAGAATAGTTGCAAATATTACTACTATCAGATCATTTTTGAAAAGGAAAAACACAGGACTATGCCAAAGGAGCCTCATATACTGCCAAGTAGAGCCCTCTTCTGATTTATGGCTGACCATAAAAGCCAATTTTTATGGTCAACGTATTTCCTCTTTTTCAGAATTAAAAACTACTTTTGTCTGGAATTGGTTGAAGATGGCCCACATGACAAACATTAGGAACTATGGTTGCTGCAATGATAAAGCAATCAACAGATAGTAGATGAAACAGCAGATGGCGATACATTAATAATTTCAGCTAGTCATATCTGCAGTAAAATAGGATTTTCAATGGGTGGTAGATTAGAAGATAATCTACTTGTAAAATATCATTTTTAAATATGGGGATTAAAGGAAGTGTATCCTGGACAATCAAAACGCATCCTTTCTCTCAAAAGTAATACATCAGGCTTCCTGGAACTTCCTTTATGCATGTTGTTTAATGATTAATAAAACTTTATCTACCCTATGTTGAAAGGCAATAAAGATATTAAGAGAGCAAGAGTATGTCTTAATTTGCTCTGTGAATTCACTGTGTGCTTTTTATTATATATTAGTTTTTGTTGTGTACCTGCTCAATAGCAAAGAATAGTTATACTGTATTTGTATTTTCCCCCCTGGTAACAGCTGTGGCTTTTCTTGAACTTATTTATTTTTAAATAAAATTTCCTTTCCTATTTTTTTAAATTAAGTCACAACCCTTGTTCCAATTCATATCACTTTCAAACTGGATCTTTTGCCAGCTTCTCTCACCACATAAAATTTGATTCTGTTGTTGGAATGTTACCCTATCATTGAGTGGATAAACAGACTCTTGAACTCCTTAAATGCTGGAGGTAGACATGCCCTGTACTGTGCTTCTTTTTGATTTAGTGAAAATATACACAACGTGAATGAATGAAGAGGGTCTATAAAGAGTACAGATCAATTTGTCCTCTTTCTAGAACAAAGTAAACTTCAGAGATTGTTAAACAAAAAAGGAACTTTAAATACTGAATGAATCATATTTCTTACAGAAGCTTCCAGTAGGAAAGAGAAGTAATGAAGTGGTCATGCATACCTTCTGTTCTAGCTTATCAATCAGCTTCTGAAGTCTGTTTATTTGGGTCATCCAAAGGTTGTCCTCCTCGTGCAAACCTTTGTAAAACACACCTGAATTAAAAACATGATTGAAGAATGTACTTGCTTAATAAGACAAAGTTTTATGATATCTATGTATTGTTTCTTGGAGAGGAAAGGAATTTTTTGCTTCACTGGACAAGTGATGCAAGTAAGGTATAAATCCCATATTGATTCTGTCTTGATTTAAATATTTCTTTTGCAAATGTAGTAAATCCCATTTCTCGTGGATTGCTTGCATTGCATCTAATCCCCCACCCTTAATAAATATTAGTAAATATAATTATGCCTGCAAGTTTAATTCAAGACCTCTGATTTTTTTTTGGCAGCCACTTCTTGGTTTACTGCTGTTTTCTTCTGTTTTTTTATCTCCTGTGTCACCAGTAATCTTGGAATATATTATTTATTTACATACATACAAACCCCACTTCTTATTTAAAACACTTCACAGCAATTTACAACTCCAAAATAGTTCCTCAACTAAATTTTAACCAGGATCAACTTTGCTTAATTTCTGAGAGCAGCCAAGACTAGGTTTCTGCTAAAGTGAGTACTGGTGGGATGGGAGCAAATTACTTCACAAAGTCAACCAGAGGCTTGGATCAACTTGCCAACTGTTCAGAAGGGTGGAGATATAGTATACGTTCTCCACATCCAACTATGATAAAAACAGATCATAAAGGTGGAGATGGCCTTTTCATCCAAGTGGGTTATCAGGATAAATATAAGTGGCTACTTCAAATTATTTTGTATGCAATATTTTTTTTCTGAATATATTAAAATGTATATCTAAAATATTATAATTCAAATACATTGAAATATTTTAAAACTTGCAAGAGGCAGCTATAAAGCCAGTACTATACACAATATAAATATTAAAAATGATTCGAATATAAGAACTGATTATATACATTTTTAAAAAATGAAATTTATTTCTTCATTAATTTTATATGATGTCTTATTTGCATGAGTTTTAAAGAATGAATAAACAATGGTAAACGTTAAACAACAATGTTGTTGTTAGCTGCGAAGTCGTATCCGACCCATCGCGACCCTATGGACAACGTTCCTCCAGGCCTTCCTGTCCTCTACCATCTGCTGGAGTCCATTTAAGCTCACGCCTAATGCTTCAGTGACTCCATCCAGCCACCTCATTCTCTGTCGTCCCCTTCTTCTCTTGCCCTCAATCTTTCCCAGCATTAGGCTCTTCTCCAGTGAGTCCTTCCTTCTCATTAGGTGGCCAAAGAATTTGAGTTTTAGCTTCAGGATCTGGCCTTCTAAAGAGCAGTCAGGGTTGATCTCCTCTAGGACTGACCGGTTTGATCGCCTTGCAGTCCAAAGGACTCGCAGGAGTCTTCTCCAGCACCATAGTTCAAAGGCCTCAATTCTTTGGCGCTCAGCCTTTCTTATGGTCCAACTTTCACTGCAATACATTGCAACTGGGAAGACCATAGCCTTGACTATACGCACTTTTGTTGACAGGGTGATGTCTCTGCTTTTTAGTGTGCTGTTTAGATTTGCCATGGCTTTCCTCCCCAGGAGCAAGCGTCTTTTAATTTCTTGGCTACAGTCCCCATCTGCAGTGATCTTGGAGCCCAGGAAAATAAAATCTGTCACTACAATACCTGGGTTCAAAAGAGGACTAACTGGAGAAAAACTATTATTTCTCTGGAGCCTTCGACCTGAACGTCTTCCTGGGTGTTGTATTTTGAGCACCTCTGGCTTCTTTGGGACTTGCCTTTAGGAAAAAATACATAAAGCAGTTCATTATTTAAATTAATTATATTTTGAATCTATTTGCAACCCTCTACATAGACAAACCTTGTTAAACCTATTGTTTTTGTCTGTCACAAAATTGACCCTAAACATACTAGTTATCAAAATAAAAACTAGGCAAAAAAACCCCTCCAATGTTGTGGACTACAGGAACCATGTGTGCTTCAATTTGGGATACAGACAGCACAGACGTATCCCCAAAGGCTTGTACCTGTGTTTGGCAGTGAGGGGACAGAGGGCAGAAGACATCCTGCAGCCAGGAAGGGTCCACAAACATTTGCACTGCTCAGGTGACCCTGAGGACTGAGAAATGGCCTCAACAGCTCTAAAAGAATGTAAATGTCCAGCTGCCTGCAAGGAATATAAATCTTTCCATTCCCCACCATCCAGTCAGAGCTGAAGAAGCTTCTTGTATGAGAAATGAAATGTCTTCAATGAAAAAACTAGAAAGTCCAGTTGCCTCCTGAAAAAGCACCTTTGTGACAGCTACTTTCAATCTAACTACAAATCTGAGGGCAGGTTTAATTTTATAGAAGTGCTAACAAAGTGTCAATCTCTAAATTAATTGAGCAAGACATTGGTCCATAGCAGCTTCTTTCCTAAAATAATTTCCACCATGCTGCCACTGTGACACAATAGTAAGAATCTTACTGCTCTTGTTGGGTTTGTTCTTCTGTGGTTTCCATGGCACATTCCAGGGAATTATGCAGAGACTGCAGTTGATTCAGAGTTTCTTTTAACAAGAAGCGAGTCACAAACTGTTCCAACTTAGAAGCTTCTTGATAATTCTAAAGCAAATAGGGAAAACTGATAGTAAAAAGAAAAAGTGTAACCTTTCTCAGCAACAAACACTTTATCCCAAATAATAGTTCCTTACAGTCATAATAATAAAATATTTAGCATGTTCCATTTAAAAAAATCTACATTCTTTCAAAAAAAAATTATGTATGTTTCCAGCTGATCATCAGGAGCCAACCTTCACTTGTGGGAAGGTAAGTGTTCCTTGGAAGTTAAAAGAAGGTTAAATCATATTAAATTACAATATGGTTAGTTTGATTTTGCTTATTGTGTTTTTCGAATCCACCCATTGTAGACTAAACCATGATTTACCATATTATCCAACTCATGCTTGGGGTTTGTTCACCAAGTCATGTAAACAGCAACAGTCTATGAATACAGATACAATGACTCATTCAACTATTATTAAAACAAGCCAATAAGGGAAAAAACATATATACTGGACTGTGTTACCTTGCATTCTTGTATCTTGTATTCAAGATTTGCTTTATTATAAGATTGTTGGACAATAAACTTTTTATTTATATTTTCACCTTGTTGAATCCATTCTCAATCAAATAACTTGCCATATTTAGCACCACAAGCAAATTTGGAAAAAAAAATGTTAAGGGCAAATTAACATTTGGCTATGCTTATATTCCAATGGCTTTTAAGCCTTACAGTAAAAAAAAAGACCAAATGGTCAATTTAAAAATCAGTAAAATACAGATTTGTAATTGCTAAACCTAATTTTAAAAAAATCTACACCTCATTTAAAACTGAAAAAGCACTCAGGAACATTGTTCAAAAGGTCTGCTACTATAAAACCTTACCTGAATTCCCAATGAATGATTCTTGAGAAAAGCATCTGTTCCCTTATCTTCCCCTTGAAGATGTTCAGCCTTTCCCCCTTCCACCCATCCAAATGGTAAGTGTTCCTGCCCAATTTTTGAGTTTTCTAATCTGATAAGAAAGTGAAGTTTGGCATCTTCTCCAATATAAGACTTGCTACAAATAAGTGCCGCACTTTAGCTGTGACCTTGGTGAGGATGTAGCAGGGTTGGGATCCCCCCTCTGCTCTGCAATTTACGTATCAGCCATGGCATTTTTGTTTTATAAGCCAGTGAGCCAACACATAAAGAAACAAATATCCTAGAAGGGAGCAGGATAATGAGGCCTACCCTTGATCTGCTAACCATCTAACTGCCTGTCAGCCCTACCCAACACACAGATCATCTGCAGATGTAGGTGCTACTTGTGATGGGCTAAGGCATTCCAGTAAAACAAGAATGGAAAGACCCCACTCTGCAGATGAAGCCTGCCACACTCGTCATATATCAACTTGCCTCTTCACCCAGCCCCAGCCTACATTAAGGAAAATGAGTTATGGGTGTCACTGGCAGAAACTTCATTAATAGCCACATCCTAATTTGCTTCACTGTGAACTATTAAGATAGCAACACTTGCCAAATCAGATTAAGGACTGGCTATGAGGACAGAGCAAATGATGCTAGCGTGATCATAGATTGGAGGAAAACTTGTTAAATCAATGGTCTGAATATATTCTTTATGATTTCAAATGTTTTTTATAGCAGCATGTTTCAGTATGTGTTGGATACCTTGTTTCCCCGAAAATAAGATCAGGTCTTATTAATTTTTGCACCAAAGCCAAATTAGGGCTTATTTTCTGGTTAGGGCTTATATTCAGGAACAACAGTACTAAATGCGTCCGTTTCATCTTAACTGGTGCTTATTTTGGGGTGGGGCTTATATTACGAGCATCCTGAAAAAATCATGTGAGGGTTTATTTTTGGTTGAGTCTTCGGGGAAACACAGTAGATACAATATCATTACAGCACAATAATACCATTCAGTAAGTAGAGATCAAATATAAGTATCACAAGGAAAGCAAGGAAGAATATAACACTTTAGTTATTACAAATATATTGATTTTTTAAAAATAGGCCAGAAGTATCTCTTATTTTTGTTCTTTGTGGTAAAAAATAAGTAGGTTATTGAAAACCCAGTTGTCACCCATCTTAGAAATTGTCCATATTAATGGATAGCAGAAGGCAAAATATTTTTCACAAATATTTTAGCATTCATGAACATTAATCAAGCCTATAATACCGTCAGTCACAGTAGCTGTTATTTCTACCAGTAAGTGGGAAGAAAAATCCTGAGAAATTAAATTCTATGTCACTCCCTGCTTTTAAGCTGATAGCAACTCTGCATGAAAACATTTATGGCTGCTTTTTGAAAGTGTCAGAACTCATTTGTTCAAGTAAGGCTAATTTCTGTCTTCCTCTACATTATTTGACAAGGCTGTCTCTAATTAAATTAAGGATGATGTTCCTGGAAAACACAATATAATTGCTAGTGGCTTTCATTCTCTAGACATGAGGCTAGCGCCATAAGGGAGAACGTTGCCAGAAACGGACCATAAGACTTTTTTTTTCCAGTGGACACCTTACAACTATTTGAACTAATTGTGCCTGAATAACTATATGTTTTGTGGCGAATAAATAAAAATAGATGAATTATTACGAGATCTATCTATCCTTTACTGTATAAAAGTTCAATAATATAAAAGGTATATTTGCTTATGGATGATCAGAGGATCTTTCAATGTCTGCTAACATCACAATGTGTCTCCTGGGTTGAGATTGTTTTGGGAATTTTTGTACAAAACTGTTTTCAATCATTCAATTAGAAAGAAATGGTTTTCATTGTTTTTTCTTCAAAGAAAAACAAAATTTTCTAAAATTCTCATGGATTCTCATAATTAGCTACTAAATAGTCAGGAGTGTATGGATATTTTGTACTCTCTCTTCATTAACTGGCATCCGTTACCTAGTGAATTGGCAGTGGTGAGTTGGCCGCAGCACAGTGGCCATGGCGAGTTGTCCCATTCTGTTTCTGCCTTCCCATACTTCAATTAAATTGAAAAGAAGGTTTCCCTACAGATTATCTATATGGGATGGGTGGCCCAAAACAGAATACATAAAGAAATAAGGAAATTGAAAAGGTACTTGTAAAGGAAGAAAAATCCAAAACCTGGTATCCTTCACCCCTTCTTTAGGACACAGTAAATTCAAAGACACTATCAATTCTGAGAAAAGTTGGATTGTCAGCAAACCCGAAGGAAAAGGATTGGTGGTGGTTCTGACTAGGACCGAGATGCTGTACGTATCTGGACTGAGATGCTCTACGTACGGTCACTCATGCACTCGTTACCTCCCGTATAGATTACTGCAATGCTCTCTACATGGGGCTGCCCTTGAAGCCCACCCGGAGGCTCCAGCTGGTGCAGAATGCGGCCGCGCAGGTTGTGATGTGAGCATCCCGATACTCCCATATTACACCCCTCCTGCGTGAGCTACATTGGTTACTGGTTGTCCTCTGGGTGAGATTTAAGGTGCTGGTTCTTACCTATAAAGCCCTACATGGCTTAGGCCCGGGATATTTGCAGGACTGTCTGCTGCCAGGAACGACCTCCCATCGCCCGGTGTGCTCACACAGGGAGGGCCTCCTCAGGGTGCCGTCGGCTAGACAATGTCAGCTGGCGACCCCCAGGGGGAGGGCCTTCTCTGTGGGAGCGCCGGCCCTGTGGAATCAACTTCCCCTTGAGCTCCGGATGGCCCCGGATCTCCGGTCCTTTCATCGTGGCCTTAAAACATTTCTCTTCCATCAGGCTGACCTGGACTGACGATAGGGATTTTTAAATATAATATTTTTAATATTTTATCATTGGGGCTTGTTAGTTTAATCTTTTTTAACATTTGTATTATTGTGTTTTATTGTTGTTAGCCGTCCTGAGTCCTTCGGGAGATAGGGCGGCATATAAGTCCCATAAATAAATAAACAGGAGAACTTTTGTATAGCTTTGGTTTGTGCACTAGCTGCAGCCTTTCTTGGATCAGTAGTCCCTGAGTTCAATCAGTCAAGCCCTTGTCATCTCTCATCTGGATTACTGCAATATGCTTTACATGAGACTACCTTTGAAATGCATTCGGAAGCTTCGACTACCGTATTTTCCGGCGTATAAGACGACTTTTTAACCCATGAAAATCACCTCAAAAGTTTGGGGGTCGTCTTATACGCCCAGTCGTCTTATATGCCGGAAAATCAGCGTCTGGCGGGAGCCGGCAGGGCAGTCCTGCGCACGCGCGCACTCCCCGGCTGCTCCTTACCAGCTGGGGAGTGCGCGCGTGCGCAGGACTGCCCTGTGGGCTCCCGCCAGACGTCAGCCTGCCCTGCTTCCTCCACAGTGAGAGGGGAGGGCGTGCCTTCCCGGGCTTGCTGATTTTCCGGCGTATAAGACGAAAAATCTTGAAAATCATCTCAAAAGTTGGGGGGTCGTCTTATACGCCCAGTCGTCTTATATGCCGGAAAATCAGCGTCTAGCGTCTGGTGTCTGGCGGGAGCCGACAGGGCAGTCCTGCGCACGCGCGCACTCCCCGGCTGCTCCTTACCAGCTGGGGAGTGCGCGCGTGCGCAGGACTGCCCTGTGGGCTCCCGCCAGACGTCAACCTGCCCTGCTTCCTCCACAGTGAGAGGGGAGGGCGTGCCTTTCCGGGCTTGCTGATTTTCCGGCGTATAAGACGAAAAATCTTGAAAATCATCTCAAAAGTTGGGGGGTCGTCTTATATGCCCAGTCGTCTTATACGCCGGAAAATACGGTAGTACAAAGTGCAGCAGCACACGCACTCTTTGCGATGTGTAGAATGACTCATGTTACATCACTGCTTTGCGAGCTGCTCTGGCTAATGATTTGCTTCCAGGTGCAGTTTAAGGTGTTGATTATGATCTTTAAAGCCTTCCATGTCATAAATCCAGATTATTTGATGAACCGTCTCATTCCGTTAGGACAGTGGCTCCCAACCTTTTCTATACCCTGTACCCCTAGAATGCTTCTGATATATTCTTGCACCCCTTACAAATGTTCAAAATAATATCAACAAATTATACATATACACTATAATTTTGAAAACCCAAGTGTTCACACCTCCTGGAATATTGTCTCGCAGCCCTAAGGGGTGCGATCACCCTTGGTTGGAAACTCCTGCATTAGGACAAGCCCCCTCTACTCGTATTGGTAGAGGATGCCTTCTGAGGATCCCTTCACTCAAGGAACTCTGATTGAATGGATCCAGAAAAAAAGCCACCTGTGTGTGGTGCTGGCCCTCTGGAACATCCTGCCTCCCAGGATGAAGTTTGCCTCCACTCTATCCTTCTGCAAGGACCTGAAGACCTGGCTCTAACAGTTAGCCTGGGGACAACTGTTAGCACAAAATTTCTATTGCTAAGCAAGGCAGTTGCTAAGTGAGTCTTTCCCTCTTTCTTGCCACAGTTGTTAAGTGAATTACTGCATTTGTTTAGTAACACAGTTACTTAGTAACATGGTTGTTAAGTGAATCTGGCTTCCCCATTGACTGCTTGTCAGAAGGTCATAAAATGGGATCATGTGTCCCCAGGACACTGTGAACATCATAAATATGAGCCAATTGCCAAGCATCTGAATTTTCATCACATGATCAATGATCATAAGTGTTAAAAACAGTTATAACTTACTTTTTTCAGCGCCATTGTAACTTTTGAACAGTCACTAAATGAATGGTTGTAAATCAAGGACTACCTGTAATCCAAGGTAGTCTGATTGTGAAGTTTGATTGTGAACTACTGCTGGTCAGTATTTACAATATCTTCCTGTGTGTGTCTTTTCCTATCCACAGCATAAGATTACCCCTCTTTCAAACCAGCGGTCCTCTCTGTCCAAAATGTGGACTTTGCTGTCTTCGAAAGAGTGGCCTTTGTCTTTTAAATCCAGATGGACTGCTGAATCCAGACACAAACTGAGCAACGTGGTATATGCAGTATAATTCAGTGAGCCATGTGTAACTCTGTACATTGGGAAACAAAACAACCACTTCATAAATGCATGGCACAACATAGGAGAACAAACCCATAAGGACAAGATTCAGCAGTCCATCTACATTTAAAAGGCAAAGGCCACATTTTGAACAGAGGACTGCTGGCTTGAAAGAGGGGTCAAAGAGGCCATCTATGTCAAAATTGAACAGCCTTCTCTCAACAGAGGGGGAGGGATACGACATCATCTATCTCCAGTCTACAACACAGTCTTTTCAACAGTTCCAAGAAGGCTCCACACTCATTTGCACTACTCAGGTGACCCTGACGACACAGATAAACCTTCAGGTAGCATCAACAACTCGCTAAAAGAATGCAAATGACCAGTTGTCTGCAAGGAATATAAATCCTTCCATTCCCCACCATAAAGAAGCTTCTTGGAAGAAATCAAAACATCTGCAAAGAGAGAAAAAAGAAAGTCCAGTTGCTTCATGAAAAAGCACCTTTGGGACTCAGACATTCAAGTGAAAGGTCTGTGTAGCACTATCATAGAGCTCAAGCTTGAGATACAAAATAGGTGGCTTCCAGGTGAGGTTCAGCGGCAAACGAAACATGGAAGGAGCAGAGATAGCATTGCACTGGAGATTGGCAACCACATGGCAAATTTTGATTTCTTTAGTACTTACTGGCAGGCCTTTTCTGCTTTGGAGCCTGCACTATGGAATTTCTCCCCTGAGCTTCCATAGGTCTCTTAAGACATGGTTACACCAGAGGCTGGTGAACAAGTGATGTGGCTCCATTGTTAAGATTCCTTTGTCTGCTACTTCTTTGTTCTTGCTTTGTTTTATGGTCTTTTATGGTTTAAATGTTTAATAATTAATAATGATAAAAGTTTTTAAGTATTTGTTGTAGGGTATAATTACACAATCTTGCAAATTTGATTGTGTTTCTCCTCCCCTCCCTGTTATATTCTAGTGAGTCAGGGAGGAATCACTTAAGTCTCTTCTTAATACTGTCTGCCTTCCCAGGATTTGAAGGTTACTTCTGTTTTCTAACAGTTTCTGAACCTGGGACCTTACAAGTTCTTACCTTCTGTTTAGCCAGCCTCCTGAATCTTTAAAAGAAAGCCTGTGAACTTTATCCATTTCTCATGAAGTGATGGAGTGAGGGGCCTATCATATATCTTCTTTTTGCCATCCTTGCCCTTTAGAACATCTTGCCTTCCAAAACACCCCAAACTTTCTAGACTTTAGAAAGCTATTCAAATCCTAAATGTTCTGTAGAACACTTGGAAGCTATGGATGAGTGAGATATCTGGAAATAGACATTAGATTAATTGCTTCATAGTATACCTGTATTCAGTGGTGGGATTCAGATATGTGAACAACCGGTTCTCTATGTGGATGCTACTTCCGGAAGTCCATTCTGGGCCTGGGCAACAAAAAATTAGCTACTGGTTTTGCTGAACTGGTGTGAACTAGCTGAATCCCACCACTGCCTGTATTTTGGTTAATGTTAACTACCTTGAAATAACTATACATCACTTTAATAATAATATAGAGCTGCTTAGAATTGGGTGACATACACATTTAATAACTTATCGTTATTATCATTCAAATAATGAATACCAAGTATTTGGTTTTTGCTGTTGGTTATGCAGACTGCAAGAAACCTGTTATAAATTGCCTCTTTCAACAAGATGGTTATAAAACAGATATTTTAGGAATTAATCCTAATTGTAAGAGAGTTAAGTATTGTAGCACTGGAAAGTCTATGGAGAATCTCAGCCGTGGTTGTCCCAAAGGTGCTTTTTCACGAGGCAACTGGACTTCCTTTTTTTATCTTCGAAGACATTTCGCTTCTCAGCCAAGAAGCTTCTTCAGCTGTTCTTCAGAGAAAAACAAGAAAGTCCAGTTGCCTCATGAAAAAGCACATTTGGGACATAACACTGCAAGGGACCTTTACAGTGACATTTTATATAATATATAATTACAAATTTCCTTCATTGTTATCTAGTCCCCAACCTCTGGTCCATGGACTGGTACCGGGCTGCAGTATGCCAGCAACCGGGTTGCACAAACAAGCAAAGCCCCATCTGTGGGATGCAGGCAGCACACAAAACCACACACCCCTCTGGTCCACGGGAAAAACCTCTCACCACATAACCAGTCTCTGGTGCCCAAAAGGTTGGGGACATCTGATCTAGTGGATAGGAATAGGTTTGGATTGGAGTATTGATGCAAGATGACTAAAACCATTGCTCCTATCCAAAGATGAAAGGGACTCCATTTCAGGTAGTGAAATATCCTGTGTCAATGCTGTTCATCGTTCCATTAATCTTTATCTAAAAATGGCACCTTCCCTATAAATTGGTCATATTAGGGAGACAGCACATTGGGGATGTTTGCTCTGGTCTACACCTGCAAAAGATAGTGCTTCCCAGTGGATTCCCAATAGGACCACATTCTTTGCTCTTTATTTTTCCTGTATTTATTATCACAGACAGCCACACAGTAAACAGAACTGCAATTGGCAGTGTAAGAACTCTGCCAGATAGAGAAAGCAACTTAGTGTGGCTGGCAGATTTATAAAGGATAATAGATAAAATAACCAAAAAGGGAGAGAGAAATAATGAGATGCCTCAATTATTTTGAAGGATGAAGCATTCCAATTTTAAGACACTGCTGTGGTAAATTAATCTTTTCATTTCTTTGATCAGGCAAATTTTAAGCTGACAAAGATGCAGGAAAAATCTTAGACCAAACTCTGCCAGATAGAGAAAGCAACTTAGTGTGGCTGGCAGATTTATAAAGGATAATAGATAAAATAACCAAAAAGGGAGAGAGAAATAATGAGATGCCTCAATTATTTTGAAGGATGAAGCATTCCAATTTTAAGACACTGCTGTGGTAAATTAATCTTTTCATTTCTTTGATCAGGCAAATTTTAAGCTGACAAAGATGCAGGAAAAATCTTAGACCAATTGTTAATCTAATCACAGTTCTACTTTGCAACAGAAGCGACTCATAGCAATTTTCCTCCAGGATAGAAGTAATGAGATTTATATGCTACACTTATTCCCAATACCTTTCTTTCTTCAGACACACTATTACAAATACAAGGACTTCCATGGGCCTGTCTCTCCCTTGCCTTGCATGCTGTGCTCCGTAAAGCAATAGCAAAACACTCTTCAAACATGATTTTGCCAGTTATCTTTAGCTGTCTGATTCCTTCCTTTGAAAGTGAAAACAACACTTTAGCCACAAAAAAATGACAAGATGAAAACAAGTGCTGAATGTCCCAAGGAGATGAGACCGGAAGTTTGTAGATTTTTCATTTCAAGGTTCTTGTGAACATCTGGAGAAAATAGAGTACAATTCAACCTGTCTTGGTGAGAGTTTTAGTCATTTGTAAGTTGCTAATAAAAAAACTCACAGTCAAATCCCAAAAATGCTTTTTCACGAGGCAACTGGACTTTCTTGTTTTTCTTTGAAGATGTTTCGCTTCTCATCCAGTAAGCATCTTTGGGACAACTATGACCTGTATGACTGAGAATCTCCATAGATACTCACAATCAAATGTGAGGCAACTTTGAAATGTTCTATTCAAACAAAGCCTTTGAAGAGATTTGAAGAAAAACAGAATACTTCAAAGTATTTTGTGTTTTTCTTCCAATTTTTTCCTAGGCTTTGTTTGTTTTCAAAGAAGAAGAAGAAGAAAAACTCCTATGAGTATTTTTCATGTTCAGGAAGGCATTCTCTGAGATGTTGATATATTCAACTTGTTCTGTTTCGGAACCACTAATTCACATAGCATGGCAAACAACAATTGGTTTAAAAGTGCTGGGAAATAACATGGACACATTGGTCCAGCCTGTCAATTACAGGCCAGGCAAATTGCAAATATCTTGACTTGACTTTTTCTGTCATGTGGGCTTCTACATGTAAGCAGAACGCAGTTTTGCCCCAACTTCTCTTCCTCCAAAATGGCTACTGTAGTTTTGGGAAACTGTAGGTGGAACTCCAGGTAAAAAGGAGAAAGAAAATATACTTGGAAAGAGGGCATTAAATGTTGTCACAATCTCTTCCAACTTCTGATTAAAGTGGAATTTTCAGGAAAAAGAGAATTTCCAAATAATTCAATCAGAAAGGGAATTGGATTTAAAGATAACTTATTTTACTAAAGTAGTCTTTCAAACATGGTAGTTTCAATATGGGTGGATTTGCTGGCTGAGAAATTCTGAGAGTTGATGTCCACCCACCTTATGTTGTCAAATTTGAAAAACATTGCTCTGGACAAATTTTAAAAAAGGGTTAAGACTAACTATTGTGTTCTTTTTGTGATAGTTAAACAGTATTATCTCTTAATCTTTTTACTTTTAAAATTTAAGAAAATCAAGCATTCAGCTAGCAGTCTTCATTACCTAAATCAAGCTAGATTCCAAAACTATATTTTACTCTGTAAGATTAGTTGATGGGTAAAGAAGTGTGATTACTCTGCCAATTAGAGGTTAGATACTATATGATATACTTTGAAGCAAAATGCACATTTGAAGCTTCTCTTGGCTTGATTCATATGTTTGAGGAATCTAGATGCTTTCAAATTTAGGGATAATCCTTGTGGGGAGAAATTATAAGGATTTCTTTGGAGAAATTGATAGAGTTGCTTAGCTACCTAGCTTGATACTGTATTCATATATCTCAGTGAACCACAATTTGCTTAAATGTAGTTTGCTGTGTAAGTCCCAGTTGCTAGATTCACACAAAATACTAGTCAAAATTGCTTCCCCTTTTACAGTTTAGCCTAGACCCAGGCCAGGCAGATTAAGCTTTTTCAATATCTGTTCATGTCAGTCACGGCTCTATGGGGTTTTAAATTAGGTTAGCTCATTTCTGTCCTCTTTTGTACTGAAAAATTAATTTAACAACCCAGTTTCTTAATCTGATGAACTGTTCTTATACAAAATACATATAATTTGAGAATGTGAATGTACCATGGAATATAATAATCTAATCAATAAATATCTATTTGTTTAACCTGTTGAAATACAGAGATTGATCAGCTTCAGACTCTTTTTCTTTCTGCTCCTGCTCTACCTAGTTACTGTGGATACTAAAATGAAAGTTCTATTCCATGGCTTAATTGAGACCTTTTCAAGAAAATATGTCAGTCAAGAGACATACTGATTGGGGCTATATTCTAACATGCCAAGTTGGATAAAATTGTTTTAGAGACTTCAGTTTCCCCACTAAGAGGATTGACATTTTTTCTTGATCTGACTGTACACAACCCAGCACAACATGATATTTCTTTCAAGGCACAGATGTGAATTAATGAGTTCAGTCACAGAGGAGAGTGTCTGTAAAAGTGTTTCTTCTACCTGGCCTTGCAAGAAGCTGTGATTACATGAGCAAAGGAGACAAATGTTACATTGCTAAAAAAAGATTGGCCACCGCAATAGCTCATTATAGACTTATTGATTAGTTATGGCTCTACGAATGTTCCTTCAGTTCTGTTTTGAGTAAACTAGAAACTGAGCCTGGGACATTTTTCATGAAAAGCATGTTGTCAAGTTTCCGACGTATGGGCTTTTCAAGTGACTCTTGAGGCATTGTTTACCTTAAAAGTCCTTTATTAGCCTAATACACCGGCAAATGCTTGCTCGAAGGAAGCTGGAATCTGAAATCTCCACCGCTTGCACAATATATTAAAACACAATTCTCCACCTGTCTAATTTTGTCATTAATCATATTCTCCAATTAATTTAAAGAATCAGTTTCCCTTCCGTTAGAAGAACGCCAAAGCCATATCTTCTTTAGAGAGACAAATGGCCTTGAAAGTGCATTCCTACTCTTCCCTCCCCACAATTTTTAAACTAAAATCATATACAAGACTTAAAGCAATACACAAGTTTTACATATGAAATAGCTACTTCTTCATCTCTTGTTAAGCAATAACATTCGATGTTAGCAGCGTTGACACATGCATTCTTCCAGTAAAGTACAGAAAAGTGGGATATTGGATATCTTCCTAAAAATTTTATTCAGAAAGCATAATATTTCATTTTATTCCATAAATAATAACTTCCACATTCCTCCTGCATACCATTTCAGTAGTAGGCCCTTCCAATATTGTTGGACTGTCTTCTTCTCTGATAATTACATATACTGATGGGGGCTAGGACTGTATGCAGAGATCATGTAAATAAATGGCCCATTCTCCATCTGTGCTGAGCGCCCCACTCAAAATAGAGTTTAGTATTTGAAGTGATAAAAAATGTGAATTCATTTTATTCAAGGCAGAAAAATGTATCACTTGACATATTAATCTCAATATTATTTAGTATTTTGAGTTTCCATGCACCACTGGCTACAGTTTAGAGGAAACAGTGGAGAAAAAAAATACACTGGTATAGCATGTAGTGCAGAGGATGGGTGTATGTGTCAATTTAACTTTCTATGCCCAGGCTCCAGAAATATTTCAAATAAGCTTGAAAGAGCTGGTGGAACTGGGATTGATGACACTTTGTCCTCCATCTAAGCAAATATAGCAATTCTTTATTCACAGAGCAAATTCTTATATACTTAAGCAATACAAGCCCCTATTACATCATACAGTTGGAAAAATAATATAAGGAACCCTACTTTCTTTGTAGTATCCATTGCCTTCAGTATGGCTACATTGAGATCTTCCAAAGCAGACAGGACGCTTTCATAAGCTCCCAGATGCTGTGAAAAATATTCTAAAATAGATAGAAATACAGCATCAAAAAGTGGAAAGATCGAAAAATCAAAATGGTGTGTGTGTGTGGGGGGGAGAGAAGCATAAGCTTGATCACCCAAATCCTTTAGGATAGTAGTTTATTAAGACCTTAATACTGGGTAAAATTGGTAAATCCCTCTGAATGTACTTTGTTCTGGTTTTATTTTAGCAGTAGCAAAAGAAAGAAGGAAGAAGAGGAATAAGCAAAGAAAGAAAATGTCATGTAGTTTAGGAAAGAGAAAGAGGGCAGATGGGCGGTTTATATGCTTGCTTCAAAAATTATAATAAAAGTTAGTTAGGGAAATCAGGGGAAGATATCTTTCCAAGATTTTTATATTAAAACACAATGAGCAAGATATTTAATATAATAATGCAGTATTGCCTATGTAAAGAGATACAGGCATATTCCTGTCCCCAACCAACACAATTCTTAGTGAAGAACTCTACAATAAACTTTCTCACATTTGTATGTTGCTCAATGACCTGAAGAACAAAAATTTGATCTGAAGACCCCCTAAGATAAGACCACTGTGCACATATCAACTCCTGTAGTCTTACCATTTTTCAACATTGTCATTGCATTTATGACTTGCTTTTAATTAAATTACTTCTTAGGCACTAACAATGAAACAAAATCAACTGTCCTGATTCAGACTCACTAGTTTCCTCTCTCCTCCTGGAAGCGATGAATTTCTTTAATTTTAATTAAAAAAGAACTACTTACCAAATAGTTCTTCAGTTTCCAAGTTGCTGCAAGAAAAAGACATAATATAGAAAATGCATTGCTATTTCATGAATTCTGTCAACTTCTTTTAATTAGGTTTGTACACCAACTAATAATTTAAGTGTAAGTTTTTAGATTATTATCAATTTCTATTATGTTGATTTGCATGATTAAAGTTTACATATAATTTTATTTCAAATTAAATACGCAGCTCAATTGCAGCTCAAATGTTCTAGTTTTTCAACCTTGAATAGCAAATTTGAAATAAGCTTTACGATTAAATGCAAAATGGAATAGTTGAAAATGGCAAAGCAGTATAATGACAAGAAACTTTCTCAAATAAAAGATGCACCTATAAATTCAATTTGCTGCCTTGCAGCATAAAATTTATTTCAAAGACTCTATTTTGTCTTTACCAAAATGACAAATTTGAAAGAGAATACCTGTCTCTTTCTACAGGACCTACAGAATAAAGAGCTGGAACAAGCCTTATCTGTTGTAGAAAATTTAAAATATAAAGAAAATGTTGAAATGCTGGAAAATGAAAAATGTGGATTATAAAATGGATATGACAATTAAAATCAAAATACAAATGACAATCCAATATGTCCTGGACAGTGACTCTTTACAGGATTTACAAAAGAGGTTTGTTAAAACTCAAAAGAAGCTTCTGCGATGGGATAAGGAAATTTGAAAAGAGTCAGGCTTTTGGACAGTTGCCTAAAACAGAAGTGCTTCTTTCTACCATATCTCAGAATACTTTTAAGTAAGATTTATTGGCAGGAAAAGGAAGACGTTATACAACTTGCAGCAGTGAGCTATTTTCCATTTAGAATCATTATATTTTGTGTATATTAAGGTAGAGACCTTTCTATTTTCTTTGTAGCAGCCTCCCCATGCTCTGGTGAGATGGAGGATTGGTTTTCACTCATAAGAGAGAAACTGGCAGTTGGCTATTTGAATTATAGTTTCATGACTCTTTATCAGTGTAGAAACAAACTCTTACACCAAAAGTTTTTGTCTTTGACGTTGCTTCTCCATCTTCTGGGTCTGCTTTGTGTTAATAGATAACAGAATAACAGAGTTGGAAGGGATTTTGGAGGTCTTCTAATCCAATCCCCTGCTTAAGCAGGAATACCATTTCAGACAAATGGTTATCCAATCTCTTCTTAAAAATCTCCAGTGTTGGAGCACCCACAATTTCTGGAGGCAAATTGTTCCACTGATTGTTCTGTCAGGACATTTCTCCATAGTTCTATGACATTTTTCCCCCTTGATTAGTTTCCATCCATTGCTTCTTGTCCTGCCTTCAGGTGCTTTGGAGATTGACCACTCTTCCTTGTGGTAGCCCCTCAAATATTGGAACACTGCTATCATGTCACCTCAGTCCTTCTCATTAAACTAGAAATACATACCAAATTCCTGCAACCGTTTTTCATATGTTTTAGCCTCCTGTTCCCTAATCATCTTTGTTGTTCTTCTCTGCACTCTTTCTAGAGACTCAAGATCTTTTTTTATATCATGGCAAGCAAAACTGGATGCAATATTCCAAGTGTGGTCTTACCAAGGCATTATAAAGTTGTATTAACACTTCCTATTTTAACTGAAGGTTGAAGCTGAACTCCTTCTGGTAAAAGAAGAACAATAGTTTAGCTTGCTCAACCTGTGCCTTTGCAAGCTCAGGATTCCTGGAATCAACCACAGGAAAGTGGATCCATTCCTAAAGCAAGCACTTCTACCCCCAAAGCAGCCTTGAGCCTGATTTGGTATGAAAGAGACACAGGGCCTACTCACCAGTGGTGGGATTCAGCCAGTTTGCACCATTTTGGCAGAACTGGTAGTTTATTTTTTGTTGCCCAGGCCCAGAATGGATTACCGGAAGCGGCATCCACACAGAGAACCAGTGTTTGACATATTTGAATCCCATCACTGCTGCTCACAATCTGGGGCAAGGAGGCTTGAAGGCACAGTTGCTATTAATATAGTAATTGCTACAGATGTGGAAGGTGGCAGATATCAGGCAAGCTCCAGATTGTCAAAGAGATTGATGTTGAGATCACCTCTAGCAAAAAAGGGGATCCAACATGAGTTTTCTGATTTGCATTTCTGAAAATGTTAAATGTTAAACCTGTAATTATCATGTTAGACTTGTGATTGACAAAGCTCTCCCCTGGATTTTGACCTTAAATGGGTTGCCATGGATTTTTGTTTCTACCTGTCAAGACTTGTGAGATTATAGCAGCTGCACCAAATGCAAACACCAAAGCAGAAATAATCCCATCAGATATTCACAGTAACTGCAAAGTCCAAACACAAAGCCTGCTTAACTTTAAGGCTTTCAGATCTAGCCACAAAAATCTGTACCACCACCACTAATGGGAACAAAGAGTTAATGTTCACCACAGAACATCATAATGTTTCCATCTAATCATCATTTGAATTTCTAAAGCCTAAATCTGGGAACCCTTCAGTACTTAGCTTAATAAAGGCACCACCACATGGTGAGATATTTTAATCACAGAATATGATTCAAACTCTGAGTTGGTAACTTGGAAGACATGCTTATTTGGCTGGCATATTAGATTTGTAAGCTAAATCCAAATCCAGATAACATCATGTCATCTGTTAATATAACTGCAGGACAACAAATGGCTATGATTGTTTCCCACTGGATAGCATAAAATGAGAGTTTGTAGGCATTAGGATTCCTGTATGGAATGTAATGCAAATAAGCACAGAGTTTTTTGTATAGAGCAGGGGTGTCAAACTGCCAGCCCACGGGCTGGACGCATCACGAAGAAACCGCGCCCACCCCATTGCCGGCAATGGGGAAAAAGTTCCGATACGTCGCACAACGTCACGTGACGTCGCGAGTTTGACATGTCTGGTATAGAGGTATCTCTAAATTATATTTAAATACACATGCACAAGGAAAGCATGTGTATGTATGCATAACATTCTTCTTTGAATCCAATAGAATTTGTAGGCCCATTTCCTTCATCTTTTGAATTAATGGGGTCAGGGAAGTTTATATAGGAGCAGCTTTACAATTTTGGGAGGATCCCAAAGATGCTTTTTAAAAAGCAACTGGACTTTCTTTCTTTCTTTTCCCTTGAAAGTGTTTCACTTCTCATCCAAGAAGTTTCTTTAGTTCTTCTTGGATAAGAAGTGAAATGTTTTCAAGGAAAAACTCAAGAAAGTCTAGTTGTCTTTTAAAAAGCACCTTTGGGACAGCCATAACCTGGATGATTGAGAATCTTCATAGACAGTTTTGGAAGGGATTTATTTTCCCTTTGCACAATAGCATTTTTAAAACATTTTTTACTATTTGTCCCATAATGGTGACAGAATGGCATTATAACAAATGGAAATAAAAAGGGAAAAGGCACTTTCTCAACATTTATATGACAATAGAAAACAATCCACTGTTACTCAAAGAGTATGGATAACTTCTCTACTCCACCCACCCCACTACTGTAGCCTGCATCCTTAGAAACATTCAAAGTTTGTAGATTATGGATGAGGCTGTTCATACACACATTCATTCCGTACATTATTTATAAAGCAGTAAGTTTACCTGACAAATCCATACAAGAAAATGGCCTTGCCTTGAGATTTTGAATTATTTTAAAATCAATGCTACCTACTCTGTGTTGTGTATGTCAATCTTCTGAAACAGCTGGTGAAGCTCCTCTATGCTCAGAATTCCATCCGCAAAGTAGGTCTTAAATTCATCAAAGGACAATTTGCCATCATCTGAAATCAGAGAAAGATTTGCCCACCTAGAGGCATTTTACTCCAACCAATGTGAAGATCATGACTTTTTAAAAGGAAGCACCACAGGCTGTAATTTTTCTAGTTTATAAATTTCTGCATAAAATGAAAATCTCTCTCTCTCATACATAGATATAATACACTATTATATTAGAAAAATGTGCTTCTTATGACTACAGATGATCATTTTTGTGGTTCAGTGAAATTTGGTTGTTCATGTTCTTACAGACTTTTCATGATTACTGTAAAGATCAAAGTTTTTTTTATAGAGCACACAAGTCCCATTGTCCTTGGGACCCCCATCCCTGATTATTGCAAAGCTCACTGTAGATCACATGGGGAATAGACATAAGGATAGCCTGTGAAGAGCCTCCCCCTTGTGCACAGTATTTTTCACCATTTGTCTTAGTGGTCAAATCAGCTTAAGAGTGCAAACAGCTATCTTACCTATTACAAAATATAAATATGACTGTCATTTATTATCCAGGGCTAAGATTACTCCTGAAAAATATTTTACTTGACTATCCCTTGACAGAGAAAATGAGAAGGTCATTTTTTCTCTTATTTCCCCATGCCTTGTTATATATGTTAAAACCTTATCATGGCATTGTCACAGGAAAAAAAGATATGCAAAAATGACATTCAATTTTCTCAGAGGGATATTAGCAGCTAGACAAGTAAAGCTGCTTTGAGCAGAGAATAATTTTAAGGCATTTTAGTGACAATGGAAGCTTTATCAGAACCCAAGGCCTTCCAATTCTCAGAATGAAATTCTGGTAGCCATTTTGGCTAGAGCTATTAGTAATTTTAGGGACGCGGTGGCTCAGTGGGTTAGGACGCTGAGCTTGTCGATCAGAAGGTCGGCAGTTTGGCGGGTCAAATCCCGAGTGCCGTGTAACAGAGTGAGCGCCTGTTACTCGTCCCAGCTTCTGCCAACCTAGCAGTTCGAAAGCACGTAAAAATGCAAGTAGAAAAATAGGGACCACTACGGTGGGAAGGTAACAGCGTTCCATGCACCTTTGGCGTCTAGTCATGCTGGCCACATGACCACGGAGACGTCCTCGGACAAGCGCTGGCTCTTCGGCTTTGAAACGGAGATGAGCACCGCCCCTAGAGTTGGAAACGACTAGCACGCATGTGCGGGGGAACCTTTACCTTTACCTTTTTATTAGTAATTTATAACAGAAGGCAGGACCTAAGATACTGTATCTTGAACAATTTCAACAGCAGACCATAATGTAATCCAAGGCTTTAGGGTAAATTGGGAAGTAATAAGAAAAACAAAGAAGGATAAGAAAACACTTTGGTCATGTTGCTAAGAAATCTACTTAAACTTATCCAGGAGGTCATCAGCAATTGACCTCATCTCACTTTTTCCCTTTTATTGACAGTTCAGCAACATTTGAAGAGCCTTATGTTCCTCACTCTATTTTTCCACAGTATTTTATAACTAAATAGGTTATTCTTTTATCCCTTTGCAAAATAGTTATATAGTGCAGCAATTAATTTTCAATATTTAATCCTTTAGTACTCTAGCCACTGTATTTTATTGCTCCGCCTTACAATCATTTTAATATCTTCCTAATTTAATTAACCCTGTAAATTCTGCTACATGACTGCATATTTTCTGCACAGTGACTATTACAAAGATATTCTGTTCTGTTCACTGCATCCTAGGCCTGAATAGCTCCTTATCAGTCCTTCTTCCTTTTGTTGCTGCACTTTCATAAAGGTGAACTTTTAAAAATTGGGAGGGAAGATTACTAAAGGGGCAGATAGCAATTTCCTTGGACTTAGTTTTTCATGTTTCCAGAAATAGGAGTAATAGCCTTCTCTCAGAAAAAGCTTGAGCTTCCTCTATAGATTACCTTTAAAAAATGGAAAACTAAAGTAATAATACACGTCAGACAGAGGTCTCCCACCATAGGTTATTAGGAGAGAGTTATTTTAAAATAATATATTGCTTAATGTTTTTGAATCATAAAATTTATCAGCCAATAATCTTTGGTCCCTAGAAACTATCAGTATAATTCCAAAGATTGGCCAACCATAAGATAATGTTCCATCTTTGTCCAAAAGGATCTTATTGTAGAGTAGGAATCTTGGGATAACATCTATTTCATTGCTACTATCCAATAGTCACATAGTTGTTTTTTTTAAAAAAAACTATGTGACTATTAGGACATAGAATATAGAACGTAGAATAATATGTTGGAAGGGACCTTGAAAGTCTTCTAATCCAAAGCCCTGCTCAGGCAGGAGACCCTACTACACCATTCAAGCAAATTATCAAGTCTCTTCTGGAAAACCTGCAGTGATAGAGCACCCCATAGCTTGATTCCTGTGGAGTAGGGCTAGTTCTGCTAGCCCTATTACACAGGAATAAATTCCACTGATATTTGTTGCATCATCAGTGCTAAATATTTGACTACTAAGAGATTTTGGACCCATTTTTCTTAAATGAGTGCCACAGTGAAAGTAAAATCCAATTTCAGTGAAAACTAAAAATCCAGGCTTTGCTGTACATGAACAGAGATCTTTTCTGAAATGGCATTTACTTCAGGTACACTGAAAGATAGCTCAACATTATATCCATTTCCTTTGCAACAGTGCTTTTACTAACTTTCATAGGCTTAGCTATCTGTTTTCTAAAATATTTCATTAGCATCTCCTCAAGTAGCCATAGAAACCTGTTCTGAGCAAGTAACATGATATTTGTTTTATGTGATAATTATGCATCAATGATTCTCTCAGCTTTTTCATCAGGCTATCATATAACAGCTGGATCCTAGCTGTTTAATTTTAAGTACAGCTAGAGTAAGAAGATTTCTGGAAGGGAAGAAGATTTCTTTATACTGATGCTCATACAGGTAGTCCTCCTTTAGTGATTGACTCATTTAGCACTATTCACAGTTACGATGGTGATGAAAAAACTTTTTTTATTTTTTTAAAATTATATTTTTATAAATGCAAATCCTTGCATTTATGACCCTCACAGGTCTGTAAAGTAAAGGAAACCTGAAGTAAGATATTAAGCCCAGTCACTTAGCAACTTCTTAACATCCATGTTGTTGGTCCCAATTTGGTCACTAAACAAGGATTATCTGTAGGATTTTAAGTCATCTAGGTACATTGTATCAGAAAATACACAAGGCTTTTAATATCTAATAATCCTGTTGCTATAAAATGTAATTGTGAATTCAGCTAATGCAAAATTAATGCCCAACTGAAACCAATGCAGTATTCTGCTCCTTTATACTGGTTCTTTATCTGCCAACCAGCATGACTGTTGTGGATAATTCAAGTCCAGACGTTTTGAGGGAATACAGATTGCAAAAGATGGCTACAGTCAAATAATGTCAATGCACGTAAGTATTAAAATTTGCAGTAGGGGGGGGACATAATTTCACAATCCAAACTCCTTTCATACATTTCCTGATGTTGCACATAAGTGCAGAAAGGGAAGGACTTGGATCATGATATTGTAGCCTCATCTTGGAGATGTTGACTGGATACATTCTACCAATAAGACTACAGTTGTGAAGTTGTGAATGCTCCAACATTGGAAGTTTTTAAGAAGAGACTGGATAGCCACTTGTCTGAAATGGTATAGGGTTTCCTGCCTGAGCAGGGGGTTGGACTAGATGACCGCCAGGGTCCCTTCCATCATCATCATCATCATCATCATCATCATCATCATCTAGTAGAATCCTTTACTCATTGACCTATGTTCTACTGAATCCAGGTGGCTATAACTCTCAATAGACTGTATAGAACAGTGCTATCAATTTTACTTTAAACATCTGATATTTCAACCAGATAATGAATAGTAAAACCCATGATGTAAATGAAGAAGAAACATTTTCTTGAACAAATTTGTAACTTGTTTTGAAATCATCTTCAAATAATGTTGCAGCTGTTTTTGTGGTAAAATGATAGTTGGTAAAAATATTACAGTAAAAAGAATAACTGGAAAAGCCCTAAGATTAAACTACCATGTTTTACCTAATAAAAGTAAATTTAGTAATTAGTAATAAAATCTAAATGCAGTTTAATACATTCTGAATGTAATTCCATGTAAGGGGGGAATTCTCAAACATCTGAAAAAGCGCACAATGCTAATAATTTGAAATAAAGAATGAATATATTGTATATTTTTTCTCTTTGGATGAGAAAGTAGAATTGGCTTTTGCCATGGAGATGGGATCATCCCATCAGCTTCTTCGACAGAGCTGTGTGAAACTGGGCTAGTTCTATATTTAAAACAGCAGGTCAGATTTTGTTGTCCCCAATTGTTTTACAACAACTAAAAATCTGTTCAAGAACAGGAATCTCATATTCATTTTATTTAGGGTTTCATCCATTCTGCCTCATTTGCTTTTTTGTTTTTTGATTATTTGGTTCACAGCTGTTCTTCCTGGCATATTATGAATGATACTAACATCAGGTATCCTCAACCATCCCTCCTCAGTTTTTCATCAGTTTTTATTATTGGATTTTAGTGCCTTGTTTTTCAGAGTGCTGCTGGAAGGTCTGCACAGCTGTTGCTCCACAGTTCCAGATTTGCATTTCCAGCTATGAAATCTTTTCTGCTTTAAGAAATGCTTTTCTTAGAAAGCAAAGGTTTTGCTCATATGTTGCAGTGAAGTGGGAAGACACTGGAAATAGTTTGAAAAAGAGGTTTCAAAGCATGTAGCACCTGACTGGAATTCTTCAGAGCAGCTGTGCCTTTTCCTGGCATCATAGGGAATTTGTAATACTTATATCTGAGGGGGGAAAATTACAACCAGAGCTTTTCCCATTTTCATATTAAAGCTGTTTCCCTTCTGGCCATCACTGTGGTGACATAAAACCTCTCATTATTGTTTAAGTGGCATAACAATGATTAAATACCTCTAGAACATATGTAAATCCCTAGGGAGAGCCCTGCCTAAGTATAAATATTGTGTGTAAGACTACAAGAAACACTGGTGTGTCAGAGGGAAAGACTTCTCTGTCCAGCCCATGACTGGGCTATTTATGGTCCTTGACCTAGTAATCTAGTTGCATACTACTGCCAGAATGATACATAGCAATAGTTTAGGTCAAGGATTTAAATGGTTTGTTTTGTTTTCATTTAGTGTGTGGGTAAGCCTAACCACTGTAGAGTATAAACAATGTTTGTCATGATGTATGGACTCCGCACTGTTATTTATTCAGCAAATAATGGTTCAGCCCTGGCTTCACATGATGTGTAAACAAGCTTGTATATGTAAAAAGCTTTGGATAGATTTATAATTCCTGTTCAACCATATATTCCAACAAGTCAGATGATCTCCACAGAGATGGCACCATAGATGGCCAATGTAAGCTACAATGATGTTGCATGTAGCATGATATGATTGCACACCTGAATTATGTAATTTGTATCATTTGCATGATGATGCCATAGCAAGCATAGCATCCCTTGCCCACAGTCTCCTGTGGATTCCCATAACCAATACCATCTAGATCAGTGTTTCTCAACTTTGCAACTTTAACATGTGTGGATTTCAGCTCTCAGAATTCTCCAGCTAGCATGGGAATCGAAGTCCACACATCTTAAAGTTGCCAGTGATGATATAGATCAAGCTCCTCAGCCAGGTAATTTTGAAGTGACAAGTTCACCAGTCACTACCTCTCCCAGGAAAACAGAGCAATCAAACTAAATGTTTCTCCAAATCCCTCACTGTTTTATTATGTTCTGAGAAAGGAAAGCAAATGATTGGACTTACCATTTTTATCTGCTCTTCTCAGAATCTAAGAGGGAATAAACCAGTATATATCAACAAAGAAATATTGTAATACTTACAAGGACACACATACTTTGGTAAACATAGCAATGTTTTAAAGGATTTTTTAAAAAGGCTTATTAATTATGATCCCAGTACAGACAGTACAGTACTACAATAGACAGTACAAACTATACTTTTGAAGAAAGGTGCTTTTAGTATTTTCTTTAGACCCATAGGTGGTGCACATTTGCAATTGATTAGATGCCAAGATTGCCCTTGTATTTGGTGCCAGGTAAAACAATTCACTTCTGTCAGGCTTTCTAATCAATTGTGGGATGATGTATCAGACTGGCTGAAGACAATTACAGGGGACACTGAATAGGTGTTCTCATTTGATGTTCTACTTCTTTGTGGTATTCTGGGAACATTTTACAAAAAAAGACTGGTGTTGGAAATGTTGATCCACAGTGCATCCATACATCTCAGCAAGGATCTGAATTACCAGTCATGTGTAAATCCACAATGAAATAGACATTTGTAATTGCACCATTTAATTGCATGGATGGATTTCTGGTAGGTAGAATCCCCAAACTTTGTTGACCCATTTTCATGAAACAGTGTCCAAATTTATAGCTATTCAGTATTTGAGGATTTATCTATATGAGGACTGGAATCACCTGTGACACTGAATATGTATGATGAATTTTAACCAGATATTCACACTTCTCATACTATCACATATTTTAATATGTGACTTCAGAATATTAAGACTACTGATATATAGTATTGTCTAACAAAGAATGGTATTTAATAGAAGACATAAAATAGTGTTTAGGATTTAATATATTTGTACAATTGACAACAAAAGATTTTACCCTACCTTCCAAATGCAAACCTATCAAGAGCTTCTAATAATCTAAAAGCATTTCAATTTGGAAAGAAAAAATACATACTGAAATTTGTAAATAAAAATTAAAATGTTTTATTTGATACTTGATACATAAAGTTTTTAAATATAATATGTTGCTACTTCTGTACCAAGATTATTTTTTGCCTGCTTATAATAATATTATAACAAAATTGCTTTAAACAAGACTTGTGATTTTTACTGATGTTTTAACCTTTCTGTATGTATACAGCCATTGGAAGTTGAAAAATCACCCATATATTGAAATGAAACATAATCCATTTAAATACTAAATTTATTGCATAGTCTTTTATTTTCCGTAGGAACTATTAGATCCAACAATAATTCACTAATTAGTTTGAAAGGTTAGCATTTTCTCTTTATTTTTAAATCAAACATGGTCCTAACAAATTGTTATTCTATCATTTATGACAATTATATTTTGCTTTTGTTCCAGGAGTTCCAATTGTTGTACATGAATATCTTCCTTTTATTTTTCACCATGCTAATTTAATGAAACATATTAATCAGAGAGATAAGAAAGGAACTAAAATCATCCTATGGCTTAGCTGATTTTAAAAACCACATTTCACCTGCCCAAAGACCAGAAGCCCTTTTCCTATTATTGCGTATCACACAAAATAAAGTGGGTACATAATGCCCATCAATCGTGCACTGATCTAAGTTGTAGACCATCAGATTTATCATTATCATTTGAGACCATCCTAAGGAAGCACCAGGTAGTCTAAAATTCACAACACCTTTTCTAAATTTCCCATCCTGAAGAACCAACTCTTTTGCTTTTTCCATTGATATTAGAGCAAATTGAATCACTCCTGTCATACAGAATCATTGTGACTAATTTTGTAAATACCAAATTTTAAATACTTACATTATTTTTTTTTAAAAAATGTGGCATTTTTTATAAAATCTGAATAGAAGAACTAGTAAGCTGGCATTTTACTACGAAGCATGAGAAAAAAAATACTTTCCCTTTTCTTGGTTGTGCTTTTAAATGTCTAATAAGACAGCATGGAAAAACGGTTAATCTAAATCTGTTTTTCTGATATAGAATAGCTTAATATATTTGCAATGGTCCAGAACCTGTGATTTGTGCCTCAGGTCGTTTAGCATTCAGCTAGAGGGATTTAATCTGGAGGACTCTTAATAGGGCTCATATCAGATAACTGCGATCTAGGCATTAGCATCATTTGACAGGATAATCTCCTTAAGATCAGGGAATTCTTGCTGCACACCGATTTGGGGTGGGCAAACAGTCAACAGGTTGAGGCTTCCGCACACAGAGAGGAGCACAAGCCCAACCTGTTACATGTTTGCAATAGTAATAATTTTTTAAAAAAAAAAGGAAGGAAGGGATGCCCTCCCACCCCTTCACCCCCCCCCCCATTGGACGACCTCCATCCCGTTCGCAAGAGAAAAGGGTCGAACTTCGCTGACGCCCAAGGACGCAGCAGATCAAAGCCCGAAAAGGGGAGGCGAGGGACCCGCCGCGCTTACATCCAGGAAGATGGAGAGCCCCTTGGTCAGGGTCAGGGCAGAGCGGGGCTCCCGGGGGGAAGAGGAGGCAGGAGCTGCGTCCGGGCTCTCCGCGCCATCCATGCTTCGCTCTGGACCTTCCTTTGCCGACTATGCCGGGATGCGAGGAGGGAGGGCGGCAGCTGCTGGCGGCTCTTCCTCCCGTTGCCGGCGAAACCCCCGCCCCGCCCCTTGGCCGAGTCCCGATTCGCAAGGCGACCAGGACGAGCCACGGCGTCTCAACGAGCGAGGGAGGGAGGGAGGGAGCGCGCGCTCAGCCCTCGGTTGCTGCCAGCCGTGGCGCCGCCCTCACCTGCCTTTCGGCTGTGCTCGCCGCCAAGCGCGGCCTTGAATGAACGCTGCTTCCCTTCCGTTGGCAGCTGGGTGAAACCGAAGTTGGAGCATGTGCAGAGTGCCATACAGTAAGTACTTTTATCCTTGGGCATCCATCAGCTGAACCCTTGTTTGCACAGACTTGAACCCCAGCACGGAAAAAAGACAATAAATGAAAAGGATAAATGAAACATCACTGTAAGGCAGAAGTAACTATAAACTATTGGTTGCCAATTCAGGGGTCTTCAAACTTGGCCCTTTTATGACTTGTGGACTTCAACTCCCAGAATTCCTCAGCCAGCGTGTCTGGCTGAGGAATTCTGGGAGTTGAAGTCCACAAGTCATAAAAGGGCCAAGTTTGAAGACCCCTATACTAAATGGTTAATTTCCACAAGTATAAAAATTTCCTTGCTAACTCAGATGAAATAGTCCTCTAGTCTAGCCCAGCCAGAAATTTCTAGACAGTCTACAAGGTGGCCATGGGCAATGGGCTTTCTTCACCAATTGGCTTTCAAAGACTTTCTGCTTTTAAACATGGAAGTTGAGGTGCTCTCCATCAATCTTAGAATCCAATGAAATAGGAATTTCTTCTAAAATTTGCACCCTGAAGGATATCAGATGGAAACGTTTGTTCCATATAAATAAAAGACTGAAAGAAATTGCCACTACTGTTTTTGTACTGCACTCTTTGTTCAACAAACTGCAATGAGGTAACCTCTCAAAACATATTAACTACAAATTGTGTTTTACAGAGAATACTGGCTTGGTTCACAGAATACACAAAGCAGCAATCAAGCAACCCATGTGTTGATTTGGCATTCTATACAAATTGAGTCAATATAGTTACTTTATGGCTCAGTGTATGTCATGCAAAGCGTGAAAACTGGATTCATTAAGCCAACCTGGTTATGTGAATCAGGATAAGGAGATTGTGGGCAACTTGATGGCATACTTGGAAATCTTCAAGAAGATTTTTGGGGATCTTTTAAAATAATTCTTGTCAAAGTGTGCACTCACAGCCGATTTGAAATATATTTGCAATGCTAATATTTGTCCAAATTGTAAGAATTCAAGTTCTTTTTTGTCTATTTTCATCTGTGGATGAAGAACAATAAGGAAAGAAAACTTCCATGCATGGAAATCACACAGAGAAAAGATTAATTCTATTTACTGTTGCATCTGCACTGTTTTTACTTTCAAATAAGTGATCCAGGGAATTCAAATAATAGTCTCTGACAATAGCACATTTTTCTCATTTCCCTCAACAATTTGTTATTTATTCCTTCAAACCAGCTCTCACTTGGAGGAGGGGTTTCAGATATTTGAATGCTTGGTTGATAATTATTTATTCTACAGCTCTTGGGCTGCTTTTTATTAGCATATTGCTGCATTGTAATATTCTTTTTCAGAGAATAAAACAAGATTCTTTAACAGAATAACAGAGTTGGGACCTTGAAGGTCTTCTAATCCAACCTCTGCTCAAGCAAAAGATCTTATGCCATTCCAGATAAGTAGCTTTCCAGTCTCTTCTTAAAAACCTCCAGTAATGAAGCACCCACAAGTGCTGAAGGCAAGTCATTCCACTGGTTAACTAAGGAAATTTCTCCTTAGTTCTAGGTTGCTTCTCTCCTTGAATAGTTTCCAACCATTTTTCTTGTCTTGCCTTCTGGTGCTTTGGAAAATAGTTTTATACCCTCTCCTCTGTGGCAATCCCTCAAAATATTGGAACACTGCTATTGTGTCACCCCTACTCCTTCTTTTCACTAGACTAGCCATACCCAATTCCTGCAACCATTTATTTTATATAATGGGGTGACCAAAACTGGATGTAGTATTCCACATGTGGTCTTACTTTTTTTTAACTCTGACTTTTTGCTGGAGGTAATTTATAGATACTATCCCTCCTCACAGCCCTTTCAATTTCCAACTCTGCTCTGAAAGGCTGCCAATTTTGTAGGAGGGGAATCTTACTGTAGGAGGGAAAATATACAGATTTTGTCCAGATTCATATATCCTTTCTCATATACTAAGAGGCCTTTGATTGCTCTTTGACTCAGGAAGAAACAAGTTGTTTGCTAGACCTTTTGGGATGATTTCAACCTCATTCTGAATGCAAGGCCTATTCCTATGACTTCCTTCAGCCCTGTTAATTGTGGGCTAATTCATACAATTATTGTCAGGATTATTTTGATTAGGTCAACACATTGCTCTACAAGCAGCTGCATTGGTTTGGGTTTTTTGTGGATAATATTCTTTTTGTGGGGCCCATGCAAAAGGCTTGCCAACTTTCTAATTGGCTGAGCAGCTAATATCTTCTGCAGTAGCTGTCTATGTAGGCATTACAACAGAGCAATGTTTATCTCCATGCTGTGAAATGCTCCACCTGCTGATTCCTTCAGATCTAGTTGTCAAGTAGGCTTGAGTGAGATATAATTTGCATCATTCCCCTCTAGCTGAGACACACACATGCAGAGAGAATATGCTCTTCAGCAGGAGGAGACTCCTGCTGGAATCTTCTCAGTAGATTTCAAAACAAAGTTTTGTTGACAGCATTCTGTACTTAATGTGGCTGTGCAAAGCTTGGAGGGGGTACTTTGCTTTCATGTTGCTTTGAGCACAGCAGCCTTCAAAGCTGCTTTATTAAATAACCTTCAGACCCCACTTCTAAAAGCAAAGGAAAGTGGCTGCATTGTTTTGTTGTGTACTTCTGCAAGGCCTTGTTTGGAAACTGGAAGAAGCATCTGTTCGGCTCGTCTGTGTGACCAGAAGACTCTGGACATTTCTAGACTGCTGCTGAAAAACCTGGCAAGACTTGTGAGTGACACAAATTTCCTTTGATGGGACAAATAACATCACTCCTGTTCCTCTGTGCATAACTGTGACATAAGGATGAAACAGAGTCTCAAAAATCATCCTTCACATCGATGTGATACCATTTATATATAATTTTCAATTGCTACTCCATTGTCCCCAGACTTGAACATCAATATATTTCATTTTCAGATCCATACTATTTGCTGCATCATACAGTTTTCCTAAGATTCACTGCAAATTGTACAGCTTCTCAATCAAAAACACAATAAATAAATGAGTATGTTGTAAGATATTAATAAAATCTTGTTAATAAAAAAAGAATCCAACATCCATTATAGAACAAAACCTTTCTTAAGTTCTATTCAAAGGTTTATGCAAGATTGTGAGTTCTTTACAGTCATCACTGCTTTTGTTTGTACCTTGATTAATGGCTGTCATTGCTGTAAGCTTAAAACAGAGAAAGAATATATATTAATTGAAAGGCCACTATTTTACTAATTTCTGCTTATTTTTTGTCATGCATTATTTAATGGATTTGAAGCTAATACAAAGCAAAAGCAAAAAATCACTGCTGGATTCCAAATTATAGTTTATTATATTTTGTTATATAGATTGCATTCTTTTTATTATTTTTATAGATTGTATAAAAGGGTTTACAATACCATGTTTGATGGAAAGATGGAATGCACATTTAAAAGTAAATTAGCAACAAAATAATAATTCATACAAGATAAGCATAGTTCTGTAATTGGGACTTGCTCTATAATTTTAAACAAATTAATTTAGAAATGAGCCTCATATAACTGGGTGAGGTTAGCTCTGGATAAAGAAGTTCAGAATTCCTTGTTAGTTGGCAGCTAATTATACTTTGGTCTTATGCAGATTCTTTTATTCTTTAGGAGCACAAAATGAAATTATCAATCACTGTTAGTTAGGTACCTTTGTGGCAAATCTGACCTCCAGGGACTGTATTAACAAAATAATAAAGGCAGAATAAGTAAATAAATAAAATGCCAGTTGTCTTGTTCTGTTCCTGATGACAAGCCAAAGCTCTTCTAAGGAAAATTCATCCATCTCTTTGATCTTACCCTTATTATCTATAGATCCTTGATTCCTTTAGTTTTGTGTGATTTTAATGGGGTGTTTTGGTGGAACCTGTGTTCTGGGATATGTAATCTGGTAAAATGTCCAGCTTAGACTCCCAGCTCTCGTTTTTCACTTCATAATAAAGGGAAGATACTTTCCTTTTTTGGGCCCTGTTCTGAAATCCCTTCTTGAACAAGCAAGAGGCAGAGGGGATGACATCAAATACCAATGAAGGCATTCACTGTTGTTGCATTTCTTCCTGCCCAGCTGTCTTGGTTTGACAGGACAGCCAGGTGGTGGTAGAAATCTCCTAGCAGAAGACAGCTCTATCCTTGAACATTACTGGTTTTTTTTTTCTTTAAAGTTGGTACCTTTCTATAGATGCAATTAATTATGCAATTATTTATTTAACAGTAAAATCTAAAGATTAAAATGTAGTTAACAATGACAGTTAAACCAGTGAATCAGCTGAATAACAGAATAAATAAAATGCATATTTTATATTTCAGAGAATTTCTAATTTCCTGTTCTGTAGAAGCCCTTGCTTTCATTTCTACTCTTTCTGACTCAGTTCACAGAATGCTCTTTAATTCATAATTTCTTCAACAAACATGCCCTCTCCTGGTCTAAAGAGAGAACTATCTGAATTGTTTTGAAAGAACAAATTGTGCATATGAATTTACCATTCCACAAACTACTTGTAGCATCCTAAGAGCTAACAATGTGAGGCAAAATAACTTAACAATAAACTAAATTTTGTGAGCAATTTATTGCAACATGGCTAACTCATGCTGTATAGGTTATTATCTGTATTAATAGTCTGACATTTTCTTAGTTATAACATTGAAAATGTTTGATTAATCTACATTTGCATCAATTCATCTGAGTAGCATTAAAATATTTAATCAATTCATTGTTTTAAAAGCCTTGTTAATTTTCAAAGTAGTTATTAATGTTTTCCCTCAAAAGATCTTTAAATCTTTTAGATCCTAGTGAGAGATTATAATATTTTGTTGCTGTAATTAATTATTATCTAGTTAACTGCTTTTAACTAGGTTTCAAAGCAATTAAAATATAATGGTAAATATAGTCATTGACAGATGAGATAAAGGATGCAAGAAAATTAAGGCCATCTCATAGTAATCAAGCCCAATGAAACAAGAATTCTGTAGATTTCAGTAAGGTCTCTTTAATCCATCTGGAACAAATTCAGAATCTTAAATAATAAAAAAATTTCCAGGCTCATTTAAAGATTTAAGGCAGAGGCTCATTGAATACCTCATGATTCATTTCCCCAGATTGTTCCCTCCTGGGCTGAGTTGTCTTTTAGAAAATAATTTATGAATTCAACTGCTTTCCCTTTCTTTCCTTTCCCAGCCTCCCACAATCTCTCTTTCACACAGAATTCCTTTTATTCTCATAGGCAAACTATGATAACAAGGTACTGATCCGTTTGTATGGTGTGAAATTTTATGGCTGTGGCACTTGTAAAGGAAAAGGGCACAAGCAGTATCACAGTACCATAATCCAACCACCACCTTTTTCTCTATTTTTATTTATTAAACATTTTTTTAAATAATTTAATTTAAATAATTACATTTATTTATTTAGTCCATACACTGCCCATCCCACTGTTACAGCAAATCTGGAAGGCTTACCACACAATATAAAGATAAAAAGATAATACAAAAAAATTAAAAATTGCCTTATGACATCATATTCCAACAGGGCAGGCTTACACCAGTGGTTCCCAATCTTTTTGGCACTAGGGACCGGTTTCATAGAAGGCCATTTTTCCATGGACTGGGGGGAGGGAAGGAGGAAGAGCATGCAACCTAGATCCCTCGCATGTACAGTTTACAATAGGGTTCAGGCTCCTATGAGTGTCTAATGCCTGAGTGGAGCTGAGGCGGTGATGCTAGCCCTAGGGAGTGGCTGCAAATACAGATGAAGCTCACCCGCAGCTCACCTCCAGCTGTGCAGCCGGTCCATGGCCCGAGGGTTTGGGATTCCTGACTTACACCCTAACACTGTTTTCATTCTGCCATACAGCTTGCATTGGCAATTCCAATACAGACTTTCCCCACAAAGTGGGTGGAAGATACATATTCAAACGTCAAAAGGTAAAAAAAAGTATGGTAACAAAACACTGTCGTCTCTTCTGTTTTCCTTTTTACTCATGTATATATTGCAATGCCAGTACCTGTATTCTGAAATTATGGAGCCATAGCAGATCATTAGCATATGATTAAATAAATCAGAATATATCCTTTGCCTTCGGATTTCCCAGCGTACAGGAGGAGCCACTTCTAATCCAGTTAGGTAGTATGTCACTAGATTAATACAGTTTAAGAAGTCCTCAAGATATGACTGGTTACTTAGCAGATGTTCAAAGTTATGACAGATTCCCCCCCCCCTAAAGCTACATACAAACCTAGGGTGATGTCTGGACCAGCTGATGAGTCTAGAATTTGACCCACCAAAACAAGCTAAATAATTATAATAATTTTGTATAAAATGGTTTTGAGGTAGATAGGAAATATATGTAGTTTCCTTATTTTGGGTTTAAAAAAATAACTATTAGATTAAATTCAGAAATATAAGCATAGGGTAATTACCAATTATAAGAAGTTTTTCTTTTTTAAGATACTTTTATCTAAGTATCATGGATTACGGCTAGGATTATTGCAGAATATAATTAAGAAAAACATCTATGACATATTTCAAACATATTAGTAGTAGGCCCATAAAAATAAATCAAAACCATAGTAATATTGACTATCTTTATAATCAAGAAAATGAAATACCAAATATCCTTCACAACAATGGCAACTAACTAAGGAGAGAAGCAACTTAGAACTAAGGAGAAATTTCCTAATGGTGAGAGTAATTAACCAAAGGAATAGCTTGCCTTCAGAAGTTGTGGGTGCTCCATCACTGAAGACATTCAAAAAGACACTGGACAACCATTTGTCTGAAATGATATAGGGTCTCCTGCTTGAGCAGGGAATTGGACTAGAAGACCTCTGAAGTCCCTTCAATAGAACATGTTCTATACTCTATGTTCATGGTGCTTATATTTTGCACCACTGCAGAGTTGATATTAAACAAAATATTACCCTATATGCTTCATCTGAACATCCACCAATACTCTGTAGATTATAGATGAAATTTAAGTTTTATAGTTTGTACAGACTCTATAAAATACTTGCAGTTATATTTTCTTGAAATATACCACAGTATGTTGAATTAAAGATGTCCAAATGTAGAGTTACAATTTCAGTAGATAGAAACGGTAGATAGTTAAGATTTCCACTGTGTCTATGGGAGGTAGATATTTTATACAGATATATATTATTGAGAATATTTATATAGCAAGATAGAGCTCCTCAAATATCTTTGGCCAAACTGAGGTTGCATTATGAGGATGGTGGTATAAATTTATCAGACTTTCAGCTTTACAGTTGGGCTTTTATTTCAGCACCTGTTTTCTACGGAATGGAAACTTTTCTGAATATGTTTCGTTTGGGCCCGATTAAAGAGTATGTACATGGTTTTTTTGAAATCTTGGCAAGTTTAAAGGAGAAGTAAACAGATTTTTTTCCTCCAGCCTTGAAAACTGTAGATATATGATGTTACGGAATTATCTAAAATTGAAGATACAAAGGATTTCATTTTATTGGAAATCTGGAATATAAATAAATTATTTTATTTACAATGATTATTTTAAATATTTTGAGAGATTACATATGGCTACTTATTACTCATTTCTTCTGCTTGGCAATACCAGCTAGCAGAAGTTGTAGAAGAATCTAAGTTTATGAATGAATGAATGAATAAAAAATAAATAAATAAACTTGAAACCATTACTAAAAAAAGAATATGATTCAGTTGTTTTAGCAGCTTTTATTATTGTTGTAGTTCTTACATGTGGGCCCTAGAGTTTAAAAGCCTTAATGAATATATATTTTTAAAGATTTTTTTTTAAAATTTTAATTCCATTTATATCCCGCCCTTCTCCGAAGACTCAGGGCGGCTTACTAGCTTAGCAGTAAATGCGTAAGTTAGCATAGACCATATTGCATCATATTGGGGGACGGGGTAAGGCTTCTGGAACCAAAAATATAACACTTGTCCCACCAATTCCTGTCTATTCACGCAGCATTTGCTTTACTTCTGAATTCTGGGATTTGTTTTCCTCTTCTATAAATATTTCGCTGTCTTTCTCTTCTTCCTTTACAAGTATGAGCACCCTTCATGACTTTTTATTGCTTTTAACCACCTATTTAAAAAACTAGAGTCCTTTCTGACGCAATTCTTCAAAATCCTGTTTATCTGCAGACTATATTACTGTAAATCTTCTGTGTAATTTTGCTAATACTTACTCGCTCTTTGTTATAATTCCAGACTGGACAACTATTTGGCTTCTTCACTTCCTTGTTTTGTTTATATTTGAAGGAGCTTTCTTCTGTTAATATATTTTCCCATGACATTTGATTTTCTAAGCCATCATTCCTTTCCCTCTTGTTATTTTAATTTAAGCTTCTTTTCCTAATCCATACAATTCTCTGAAATAAATGCTGGGAAATTACTCCTCTTGTGCTCCTTAGAGGTAATTAAGAGCAAAGAGAAGCTAATTTCAGATACACCCAAACAGGAAACCCTCCTTTAAAAAGCAGTTAAATCTCTTATAGACATTTAGTGGGAATTTCCATTAAAATTGAGAAGATGATGAGATGGGGCAATGACTTGAGAATAGGTCCTGCAGAAATGGTCTGTGGGCCACTATCACATCTGAAAAAGGAAGCCATGTGGATTTGTGCTAAATGGATCGTAAAGTTCAGCAAATATCATAGGACTACTTTATACTGTAATGAAATAATATCTTTACTTGTTATGATTGTTGTCCTGCAGAAAAATTGATGAGTCAGATTCTATAGAAATCAATGAGGAAAATCTAGGGCTTTGTAACCTTCCTCTACTCCAGGTTCACCATGCTACTGGAAAATCTAGCGTTAACAGATGGAATAAAATGACCATTCGTGTACATCTTTTTCAAAACCAGGAGTACCAGATTTTAAAATAATATGAAGTGAAAAAGAAACATAGGTTTGTTTTTATAGGGATTGTACAAAAGGCTATTCTTGTTATTAGCCTAATGACCGCTACTTTGCTTCTGTACACTGCGCTTGCATTAGAGACGCCATTTTGGTGAAGGCAGGAAGATCATATACACAGACCCAGAGACAGGGGAAAAAGCGGGAAAGTAATGAAAGATGATTGATTAATATTCTGTGTGTCAACAAGTGTCACCTTGGAATTGGTTGTTATCTGTGTATAAATAGAAGTGCCTAATTGACCACTGTGTGGCACTTCTGAATGCAGCTGCCAGTGTTTCAGTGTTCCACCCAGCAACTTCACTTGGCCAAATAAGGTTGTGTTTGACTTGAAGCCTCTGCTTGAGTCTCCTGATTTGCCCTCTTGGAACCTCAAGTTCTTCGGGTAGCTGCTGACCCTTACATTTTGAAGTGGGCAGCTATACACAGTTCAAGAAAAAAGTAGTACCATACAACTGAAAATCCTTTCTTGCAGTTATCACCTGTGTTTTTTTATTCCATATTTGGAATACCATGTGCGCCCTTAAAATTTATCAAGTTCTAACATGGAATTTGCTTCTGAATATGGTATTTCATCAAATATTTTTATTGGCTGACTTATTATTATTCTAATGTATATCTAGCTTTTTAACCCAAGGTGTGGTATCATCAGAGATGAGTAAAGAAAAACAATGATTTCACATGTCTTTGATGCATTGTTCCTTATAATGCAGTTGTTTTAGTCATTCTAGCAGCCATTTCATGCTCCTGACTTATGTTGTTTGTTTTTAATGATTACACCTAGCTCCTTCTCAAAAGTAGTGTTTCCAAGCTGTGAATCCCTCATCTACTGCTAAGCTTGTAAGCCGCCCTGAGTCTTCGGAGAAGGGCGGGATATAAATGTAATAAAAATAAATAAAATAATAAAATAAATCTTACATTATGTCCTACATTTTTTCCTCTGCAAATGTAATCCAGTATGTTTCTTTCTGTTTAAGGACATCTTGTTCTTTTTCCAGTCTTCCAAGATGTCCAGATTAGACTGTAATCTCATTCTGTCTTCTTGGATGTTGTCCAGACCTCCAAATTTGTTCATCTGCAAATCCGATAAGCAGTCCATCAGTCCCATCATCCCGGTCATTAATACAGATGTTGAATAACACTTCTCAAACCAGATCACTACAGAACACTGCTGATTATTGCTTTCCGACTCAGTGTAGAGGCATTAATGTTGGTTCAATTAAGGTGGTTAGCCAGCCAGTTATAGACCCACCTTGTCTTAAAAACTAGGCAAAATTAATTATTATGACAACTCTAAAGATCTGGATGATCATAGTGTTAAATAGCGGGTTCTTTGGCGCAGGAATGAAGACGCGGTACGGAGTACAGGGTAACTCATCGTTTATTTCGTGCAGTGACTGTACCGGGGGAATGGCTGCAACAAGCCGCAGTATATAGTCTAGCCCCTAGGCAGCAGCCAATAGGTTTGAATCAACCATTGCCACCTGGAGATAGCCAATTGCAGCACAGGAGACTTGTAGTCTGGGTTGCTGGAGAGCTGTTAGCTGCTCCAGCAACCCACGTGGTATTCCCTCAAGAGCCCAGTACATAACACCCCTCCCCTCTTAGAACAGATCATAATAACACCAATTAGTCTCAACAATTGTCAAGACTCAATATCCAAACACACTAAAGTAAAAGTAATAATAATAATAATAATAATAATAATAATAATAATAATAATAATAATAATAATGTAGACTACAATGTTATTAAACAATGTCTGAATGAATAGGCTACCAAAATGGCACTTTTAGACAGTTACATCATAGCACTAGTTTCTGTAGTCTAGTGGCAACAGGATTTACAACAATATATAGCTCTTTAATATACAATGTAATCTGCAAGATATGAAGGAGGCTTGTGTGCCCTAGAGGAATGTCTCGGAGTTCCCATCACTTTGTGGTCTACCAGCTTACCCAGTGGGCTGGGTAGACTTGTGTCCCTTTGTGCTCCTGAGTCAAGGGGATTTGATGCACTCTGGCTGGAGTCAGACTGTTCGGCAGAGTAGGCACAGCGGTTGCTGAAGTTCGGTTGGCTTGCTCCTTTAGGGGACCCATGTTGCACTCCAGGGCTCCCCAGTTCTCCCTCCAGTTCTGCCTCAGTTAAGAAGGAAAAGTCCTGGTAGTCCATGTGAGGGCTGGCTTGGCCGCAAGTTTGAGGACCTTGGGAGGGACTTATGACGCAGTCCTCGCTTAGTGGCCATTCTGGAAACCGTTTCCTGAGCTGATCAATGTGTCGTCTGACAACTCACCCTCCCTCCAACCCCACTTCATAAGATAGGGGTCCGGATGCCTTGGTAATTTGACCAGGAACCCACAGATTCCCATGACCATAGTTCTTGGCCCAAACCCAATCGCCCATGTGCAGCCCCCTCAGGGGTTTTGGCCGAGAGGCTTCTGCTGCCACTCTATCTGGATGCAACCTGTCCAGTTTAGTGATCAAACGCCTCCTCCAATGTAGTTCTGCAGGACTTTTGCCTGTGGCAGTGCAGGGCGTAGAATGCTGGCAGAGTAAAAAATCTGCCAATCTGTGATGCCAGTCACCTGTGACAATGCGCTTGAGTGCCTCCTTCATTGTCCTCACCATGCGTTCAGCTTGACCATTAGAAGATGGATGAAAAGGCGCAGATGTTGCATGTCTAATGAGATTAGCTCTAAGGAAGGCCTGAAATTCAGCAGCAGTGAATTGGGTCCCATTGTCTGAAACTAAGACATCTGGCAACCCATGTGTGGCAAAGAGTTTTCTCAGCACCTGGATGGTCCTAGCAGTAGTCATGTTAGGAACTGGAATTACTTCCAGCCATTTGGAGTAGCTAGCCACTACTATAAGGAAGAGCTGTCCCTGAAAGGGCCCAGCATAGTCTATGTGAACCCTAGACCAGGGAGTGTGCGTTTCCTCCCACCTGTGAACTGGAGCCTGTGGCATTTCAGGCCTAGATTGCTGGCATGTATAACAACCATGGACTTGAGCCTCAATGTCCTTATCAAGGCCAGGCCACCAGAAGTAGCTTCTAGCTAAAGCTTTCATTCTGACAATGCCTGGATGGCCTTCATGTAATGATTGTAAAACCCTGTCTCTTAGGGAAGTGGGAATTATGACTCTGTTCCCCCATCAAATGCACCCTTTATGGGCAGATAACTCATGTCTCCTGACAAAATAGCTCTGAAATTCTGAGCCTGGACTTTTATCCAACCATCCCGTGTATACCCATGACAATACTCTACTAAGTATTTTATCTGTGGCAGTTTCAGCAGCAATGTCCCCTGCATGGATGGGAAACTCAGGTATGTCCTGTATGGACAATATTCTAGCAGCAGAAGCCGGATCTGGATCCATTAGTGGCAGTGGTAGTCTGCTGAGGCCATCAGCATGGCCCATTTCCTTGCCCGGTTTGTGAATTAATTTAAAATTGTATGCAGATAGGAAAATAGACCATCTCAACATTCTTGGAGATAGTATGTGGGGGGTTTGTTTGTCTGTTGTGAAAAGTCCCAACAGAGGTTTGTGGTCAGTGTAGACCACGAAATCCCTGCCATATAAATAGTCATGGAATTTTTTTATTCCAGCAACAATGGCTAGGGCCACTTTGTCAATCTGAGCATAGTTGCGCTCAGCAGAGGACAATGTCCTTGAGTAAAATGCTATAGGAACCTGTTTCCCATTTTCTCTATGTGACTTAAAACTGCCCCCACCCCACAGGAAGATGCATCACATGCAAGACATACAGGTTTAGACTCTTTGTAGTGAGTTACAGTGGACTTTTCTGACAATAGTGCTTTTAAGTCCTGGAAACTTTTTTCACATAAGTTAGTCCATTTCCATGGAGCTTTCTTATCTAGAAGCCTGTGGAGGGGCTCTGCTATTGCTGCCTTATGAGGTAGAAATGTGTGATAGAAGTTTAGGAGACCCAAGAATGCTTGTAGCTATCCTTTTGATTTGGGCCTAGGAGCCATTTTAATGGCCTTCACTTTAGAATCAGCGAGGTGAATGCCTTTAGCATCAATTTGGAAACCCAGGAATTCTTTTGAAGAAACCCCAATACTACACTTGTTCTTTTTTAATTTGAGGCCTGCTTCGCGAAGCCTCTGCAAGACAGCCCTGAGCCTACTGGCCAACACTTCTGGGGATTCCCCTGCAATAAGAACATCATCAAAATAAGGGCAGACACCCTGAATACTGTTGAGTGTACGCTCCATGATTCCCTGAAAAATACCCGGTGCAACACTGACTCCAAACTGTAAGCGTTTAACTTTGAAAGCCCCTCTGTGAGTCACAATCGTTTGAGCCATGGCTGTGGCCTCATCAACCGGCAATTGCTGATAGGCCTGTGCTAAATCAAGTTTAGCAAAAATAGTACCCCCTTGCAAGGAGGCTAAAATATGATTGACCACTGGGACCGGGTAAGCGTGTTGCTTGAGGGCTTTATTTAGTGTGCATTTATAGTCAGCACAAATGTGAATTTTCCCATTGGCTTTAAGTGGAGTGACTATAGGAGTTTCCCACTCTCCACCATCAACAGGCTGTAACACGCCCTATTCTACAAGCTTATCAATTTCGGAATCAATTTTATGTTTTAAGGCAAAGGGGACCCTACGAGGCTTAACCCTGATTGGAACTATGTTGGGATCTAGCTTAAATGAGATAGGTGGGCCTGTGTATGTTCCAAGGGTTGAATAAAAAACATCCGCATATTCCTCGCACACTGACGCGAGGTCTGCAGTTTGTGTCCGGTTTATGCCAGTAATCTGAATACCTAAGGCATCAAACCAATCGAGTCCAATGAGACTCGTTCTCTGGCCCCCTACTACTATTACATCCAGGTGCCCAAAAACCCTTTAAACTTTACCAACAAAGTGGCTTCTCCCTTAACTTTAATGTGAGCATTTTGAAAATCCGTTAGGTTTATATCTGAGGGTCTTAGTTTGGCCCAATTGTTACTGCGCCTACATTTCATTTCATTTCATTTCATTTATTAAATTTGTATACCGCCCTTCTCCCGAGGGACTCAGGGCAGTGAACAGGGCACATATAAATAGAGAATACAAAAATTAAAAAAGAATTAAATAATCACCCAGATAAAACAGTAACAATATAAAAACCCATTAAAAACCCTAACATCCCCCATCAGGCCAGGCCAGCTTGTTCAAATAAATGGGTCTTCAGACCGCGTCGGAAGGAGCGAAGGTCCGGTGCCGTCCGGAGCTCGACCGGCAACTGGTTCCATAAAGCCGGAGCGCCCACAGAGAAGGCCCTCCCCCTGGGGGCCGCCAGCCGACATTCTCTGACCGGAGGCACCCTGAGGAGGCCCTCTCTGTGGGAACGCACAGGGCGGAGGGAAGTTGACGCCGGCAGCAGGTGGTCCCCGAGGTAGTTGGGGGAAGAAGTTAAAAGTGTCTTGAGAAATGATTGAGACTGCAGAGCCAGAGTCCAATTCCATCTTACATGGAACTCCTTTTAGCTCTACCATGAGCTTAAGTTTGGGTTTGAGGGGGCATTGAGCTCCGGTACGGCATACGCTTCTATGGCTTCTGAAGAATCCCACACTAACTGGACCCTGGGCCCCAATACATTTCCTAGTCGGTTCTTCCGACTGGTGTTTGGGTGGCCGGTCTCTCTGGCGGGTTCTGCAAACCACCGCGATGTGGCGTGTCCTTCCGCAAGCTCTACACGTGGCTGAACGAAATCTGCAATTGGTGCGAAAATGATTGCTGCCGCACCCCTTACATCTTGGTAAGGGAACTGCCTTGTAACTGTCCTCTCGCTGTTGGCTGTTGCGGTGTTGCACGTTGGGTTGCTTTTGGAGTCGGTTGATTTCAGGTTCTTCTTCCTCGGAAGATTCTCCAGTGCATTTGGCATCCTCAAGGTGGACCGTTTCTTCAAACTTTGTCGATTTGGTGGGCTGTACTGTTTGAACTGCGCCCCTGGCAGCTTCGTCGGCCATCACCTTGTCTTGTGCTTCAGAAAATGTTAAATTTGGCCTAGCAAATAGTCTCTGCTGAAGCGTTCTGTCCCGTAGGCCGCAGATGAGCCGGTCTCTTAGTCGCTCTTCTATATTTGAAAATTTGCATAGGCGTGCGGCCTGCCTTAGGCCCGCTATGAATTCTGAAGCTGACTCCCTGGGTAGCTGCACTCTTTGGTCGAACTTGAACCGCCAAGCCATTTCAGACATCTTGGGCAGGAAGTGCCCGGTTAGCTTCTTTTTGAGATCTGCATAGACTGCTTCGATTGGTATCAGCGTGAAAAGGTTCTCGGCCAAATCAAAGGTTGCTGGGCCACATATGCAGAGTAGCATTGCAGCCTTTAGTTCTTCTTCCGCGATCTGATTGGCTCTGAGCTAGTTTTCTACTTGCGATAAATATGATGGCCATTGCTTTGGGTGTTTTATGTCGAATTCTCGCAGTTTACCGACCTCCGGCATTCTTTCTTGCTGGTTCCTGCATTCTTCCGGATCCTGCTTCCAGGCTCAGGGAATGAGTCCACTGAGCACGAGGTCGCTAGCGTAGCTTGCTAGCTGACCTTGAGAGGGGAGGGAAATGCCTCTTCCCTCCGGCGTGTGCTGCCTTTCCCTCGTAGACTTCAACTCTTCATTCAGTGAAGCAGGATCCCATCCTTGTCGCCACTGTTAAATAGCGGGTTCTTTGGCGCAGGAATGAAGACGTGGAACGGAGTACAGGGTAACTCATCGTTTATTTCGTGCAGTGACTATACCGGGGGAATGGCTGCAACAAGCCGCAATATATAGTCTAGCCCCTAGGCGGCAGCCAATAGGTTTAAATCAACCATTGCCACCTGGAGATAGCAAATTGCAGCACAGGAGACTTGTAGTCTGGGTTGCGGGAGAGCCGTTAGCTGCTCCAGCAAACCACGTGGTATTCCCTCAAGAGCCCAGTACATAACACATAGTATATTATATTTTAAGTATTATAGTTTTACGCGATCACAGAAAGAGAAATTTGTATGAAAGAGCACACTACTATCTGTGCAGTTGCACTGTGAAATTAAATTTATATCCATGTGTTCAAAAAGGATCAATATAAATTACAAACACACATCTACATGAATTTTCTATTTCCTGTATTTTTATTCTTTTAAATATATGTCTATAATATCTGGTGAATGTCTCTGAATCAATAAGGATATTAACAGAGAATATGGGAATATTATGCCATGCTGACAATGCTAGAGGTGTGAAATCATACATGATTAAATTGATCATATCAATAAACACATAGAACATACAAGTTTATTTTTTTAAGTCAATTTAAATTAATTTTCCATGCTTTATAAAAGAATAGACGTGAACCCAAACCACGATGTTAGGAAAAAGTCTTAATCATGATAACTACTTGCTACTCCTGATAACTATTTGCTACTTTTATAGTGTGTAGACCAAGTTTAATGGAAGCTGTTCCCTTTTTTTAATTCTTTCCTTTATCCTTTATGATGTTGTTCCTCAACAATGACAGATGTAACCTATTAAGTATATTTTGAATTAGAGGAAACGCTTTCAGATTGTTGTGATTGTAATGATCTATGAAAGTTTTCTAGGTCTTGTGATCAAAAGTTACATTCAAACATTTCACAGTTTTATCCTTCCATATTCAGAAGCTGGGGCAGGCGGGGGAGAGGAATAACACATTCTGTTTGGGAATGTTTCCATGCTGCCTCCACTTTCACTCTTCAGTCTCTAACCTTTCAAATAATTTGATCTTACAAAGCTAATGACATGGAACAAATGTATGCATTTTTTTACTATGCGAAAATTTCCTAGCAGTTCCTGTGAGGTGAAGCTGTCTCGTTGTAAGATCCAAAGTCCAAGAGCCGGAAGTGTGTGAAACAGTGGTTCCTGCAAATGGAGACATGGACTTTCTATTCAACTCCAGAGAGCTGCAATGATGAGCAAGAGTCTAGTTTTATTGCCACTTCAACTATGCCACAACTGATCAACTCTCAAACACCTGCGATGCTGTTAGATTCCAAGAACCTGGAAATGCTTTTGAATTTTAAAAGTGCCCATAGCTTCAGTTGTCCCAGTGAAATACAGAAAAATATCTGAAAATAACTCCGTTATAAAACTAATTGGTAAACTATTACACCTATGCCCTGCATTGTCCAACTACACTTGATAAACTCATTTTGCTTTCACTAGGATTGGTAGCTTGCCTTTATTTTTTGCAAATTCTTTTATGATTACTGGTGGATGTTGGTGTCACATGAGGTATCTAATCCTAGTTCTCTTTAGTATTTGATAATTCCCCCTCCCCTTTAAACCTTCTTAAATTAAAGTCAATTACTAATACATTTCCTTTAAATTTTTATTCAAGAAATAAGTTAAAATTATTTTGTAAATGGAAAAATGTCTACCATCTGAACCTTAATACCTGGGCAGAAACATATTGGCTTCAAATCCTGCAATATACATGTATGTGAATTTTTGGTTTCAATTTAATTTTATGGTTGTGGATGTGTAAACAAGGTCACGTAAGGGACGCGGTGGCTCAGTGGGTTAGGACGCTGAGCTTGTCGATCAGAAGGTCGGCAGTTTGGCGGGTCGAATCCCGAGTGCCGCGTAGCAGAGTGAGCGCCTGTTACTTGTCCCAGCTTCTGCCAACCTAGCAGTTCGAAAGCACATAAAAAATGCAAGTAGAAAAATAGGGACCACTCCGGTGGGAAGGTAACAGCGTTCCGTGCGCCTTTGGCGTCTAGTCATGCCGGCCACATGACCATGGAGACGTCCTCGGACAAGCGCTGGCTCTTCGGCTTTGAAACGGAGATGAGCACCGGCCCCTAGAGTCGGAAACGACTAGTACACGTGTGCGGGGGGGAACCTAAACAAGGTCACATATCACAGGAAAGTAAAAGAAAAAATGTTCTTAATTTAAAACCTCAGATAAAACCTAAATACAGACTAAAGTGCAGTGAAAACAAAGATTGATTTTCCACTAAGCGTTTAAAAAGCTTTATTATTTCTAGAGTAGCATGGCATTTATCCTGATTGTAGAAACAGGCTACCCTTTCCTAGGTGAAATTAAAAATGCTATCAGCAATACCTACTAAAGAAATATAAGGTACATTGTAAAAGTCAACTGGCCTGAAGATTATTTAACCTGGAACTGATGGAAATATATGAAAAAAAGTTATAGACATTATGCAATTAGAAAAATATTACCTGTGCAGCTTGTTTGTTGTAGGGTAGAATGCCATAGTCAACATTTGAAATACATAGAGACCGTCACCATTTTCTAATCCAGATATGGGTGCAAGTATGTAGATATACAGATATTCAATCTAGACCTCATCTAATTCTAGGCTTGTCTCTAGTTTAAGCAACAGTGACCACAGGAATGCCACCTGGTATTTCTGGATGATTTGTCATCCATACTGTTGTGTAGTGAGTTCGTTGCACAGGAATGAAGACGAGGCGAGTAAGTTCAGCAATGAACATGTTTATTTGCTTGCAGGATCTGAACTGAGAAACTGAGCTGCAGCCTGCAGCAATTTATAGCCTGGCCCCTAGGCGGCAGCCAATAGGTTTAAAGACTGACTATAAGAAGAGAATAGAAGAGGAAATTGAAGAATGATATATACTAATCAATAAGATCAACTCTAATGGATGCAGAAAATGTGAAGGAAATAAACCTTCTCTTTGATATATTCTCTCTGAGGTGGTAAGAAAAAAAGCAGTAGAAATTTCTGACTGTTCTGAGAACGTGAGACTCAAAGAACTGGTCTATGGATTTGCTGTGTCATAAATCTTTGGCAGCTAACAAATATAAATATGGTAAATATACAAGTTCCATTTTGTTATTGGTCTAGAGTTAGTCACTGCTTGGATTTACACATCATGTGTAGTCTGCTATAAGTTCATATGGAGTTGATGGAGCATAAACAATGTAATAAACAAACAAAAAAGCAAAGTAGGTTGTAATTTGGTTTGCTTATTTGTGACTAAGCCTATTTTGTGAATCCTGTCACTATAGTTTGTAAACTTGTTTATGGTTAAGTGCAGTGCAGAAACTAGCCTGTTATGGCTTATTTAAAAAGTCTTGTCAACCAAAAACTGATTTAGCATTATGTTTCTCTAAGTAGATCTATGAAAAGTTGGCGTGTTCATTTTCCATTGCCAATATCATACAATGTGAAATTCCCTCCCCCCGTCCCGTCTTACTATTTTCCACAACTCTTTGTGCTTATATTTATTTATATATTTAAGCAATATGGCTGCCCATCTCATTGCAGTAGATTTTTATTACAGGCGTGCATTGATTCTCTTTGTTATTTATTTTCTATCTTTCTATAACTCCGTATGTAATTAAAGATGTAATGATATGACTGTTCTTGGCAGATCAACTTTAATCCCTTCCTTCAAGACAAACCCATTCTTTGGTTATTATGAGCTATGCAGGAACAGGGTTTGGAAAAATGTGCTCAAGATAGCAATTTTCTGGTATTAAAATACCTTACCACAGCCTTTACTCACATGCAAAAAAATTGCAGTATTTCTGCAGACCTTGTGATATTATGAAGGATGTTCACTTACTGATTTATTGGTGGTAAAGTAAAAATAGGAGCACATTTTTCACATCCCTAGTCAATTAATCACAAATTACTGTGATTCTATAGTTAAGTATAGTGCTGCAGATCCCAGGATACAAATAGCAAATGAGCAACAATGCTTTGAATTGGGAATAACTGGAAATTTCAAGTCGTATAAAACAATCTCTATCTTCTTCACAGCCAAGTGAGACACAATTTCTTGCATGTTCTACCTTATGATTATGAACACTTATTATTATTAATCATCACAGTCAGCCAGATGTTCAGACTGAGTTTGGCATTTTTGTCTACCTATCGAGTCCTTATCAAGGACTTGGAATAGGCACATGTGGATGTTCAATGGTGTTACAGATATCATTGCAGGATGGAAGCTGTTCCCAGTAAGGCTACTTTTTGCAGTTGACTAATGGCGAATTTGTCAATGCCAATGGTGTCCAAGTGGTACTCCAGTTGTTTTGGGATTGTACCCAATCTACTGATACTACTGATACTAACCTTGCTTGCCTTCGCCACAGTCATTCTATTTCTATTTGTAGGTCTTCTCCAGTTCTTTCTCTTCTATTCTGCGGTCTTCAGGTACTGCCACATTCACTATCTAAACTTGTCTTTCATATCACAATTGTTAAGTCTGGGGTGTTATGTGGCAGGTGCCTGTCTGTTTGAATTCTAAAGTCCCAGAGCAATTTAACTTTTTCATTTTCTATGATTTTCTCTATTTTATGGTCCCACCAGTTCTTGCTTGCAGGCAAATATTTCTTGCAGATCTTCCAATGCACCATTTTTGCTACTTTATCATGCCGCTGCTTGATGTCTATGCACCAAATAATAATAATAATAACAACAACAATAACAATAATTTCTTTACTTCTCTGTAGCCTCATTAAGCAAAAGCAGCCTCAGGATACAAGCTGAATTCCTTACTGGGTTACTTAATCTGTCCAGAAATGGAAGGAAGAGTTTAGAAACTGTAGGTGGATACTTACAGCATCTTACCTGCCCTGCTTCATATCACTATTCAAACCATCCTTGGTGAGAACAACTTGGAAGACAAGTGAGTTGGATAAATGGCAGCTTCTAAATGACTAAGAGATTGCACAATTTATAGTGTGAGACTCAGATTAGTTCCTGTGATATTTACACTATTATGTATTTCTTGTATCACAAACCTAAAAAAAATCAACATCATTTCTTAGGTTACAGGATCAACCTGCTTGGTCATTCAGTTAGTCAAGGGCCAATTCCCATCAAGTTTTCTAAGGTCCTAATTTGAGTTTGATCCTCAACCTGGAGAATTGATACTTGTTCTGTGAATAATATCTGTGCTCCTGCTTTTTTTCTGATTGACATATGCAGTTTGATCCCTAAGTGCTCTGCATCTGCTTCTAGTCCTTCTGATCCTTTACTGCATTTTTTACTCTTTCCCAGTTTTATGTGTTCTTATTTCTCTAGTCCCTCTGATCTCTTTGATAATCTGTACTTCAAGCTCTTCCTGGGTTTGATTATTCACTTGAATTTGAGTTGTTGTCAGAATCCATTTATATCACATTTCATAATTGTATAGGTAGAACAACGTGCTATTTCTGGGGATTCTGCCATCTCTCCGAGGGGGGGGGGAGAGGATGGTTATTAAAGCGATTTTCGAACAACAGGGGATGTTTTACTGGGGAAGGGAGGGGGGACAGACAGGTCTGGATTGTATCTTCATTTACAACTGAAAAGGAAAGCAATAACCATAAAACCAAGGAGAGTTCCCTTTCCCATGGAAGGCCCTGACACCTAGCAACTGATGAGAGCCTGACCAAATGGATGAGGGGAGGGGCTGGAATGGGAATGGTTTATATAGGATTGAAATGTAACTTTTCTCAGATTCCGTCTTGTATTCCCACAATCGATTCCATCCTAGTAAACATTTTCCTTTTGGACTATCTTGCATCCAAGAGTTCTTATTTCCTAAGATGTGGATTGAGGTGGGTCCTGACAGTAGACGGAATCTGCTTTAAGAGTCAACCTGGAAGGGAAAACCTTACCGGGGGACTTTGCAACAAATAAAATGTCTGGCGACGAAGCAAGAGAGGAGGGAAGCCCCATGGAGGGAGAGTCTTCCCCCCAAATGGAATCCCAGAGACAATGGGAAGCTGAAGCAGCATATTCCCCCGGGGAAGAAGCAGTGGAGCAGTACGACCGAAAACCCCAGTGGTCAATGGGCGTTGGAAGGAAAAGTGAGTGGGAAAAGGCTTCGGGAGAAACGACCCTGAGGCGTAGTAACCACCAACCGGAATGGAGGCAAGAGATGGAGAGTTCCCTGCACGCCAGCGAGGAGGAGCGGATCCTGGAAAAGGCCATTGATCTGATGAAAGCAACCCTGAGTTCACTGAGGGAGGAGAGAGCTGAAAATCGCAACCGAGGCAGCGCCTGGGGACGCAACTGGAAAGGTAACGGAGGGGATCCAACACCTGAAACCCCGGGGCCATCCAATGGAACAGGAATTGCTGCCTCAGCAGTACCCCCCCCCAGAACCACAGATGGGGACCAGGATGAGGAGCGATACCGGCCACGGCGCAGACAACGCTCCAGCCAAAGACTCCCGCCCCTGGAAGTCAAATTCAAGGGGGAGCCATCACGACTGGGATTTTTCCTAACCCAAGTCCTCAGCTACATGGAAGAGTACGGACGGGACATCCCCAGTGACAAAACACGCATCCGAATTGTGCAATCTGCCCTGGACGGGACGGCTGCAGACTGGGTGGTGAACCTGCATGACTCCAACGCCCCAGAACTCAACGACTTCAACCGATTCATGTCATCTTTGAGGCGACGGTTCGAGGATCCTTTGGCTGACCGTAAGGCCCGGGAGAGAATCAAAACGGTGAGGCAGGGCAGGCGAGCAGTGGCTGATTATACCCAAGAATTCCGAGCCATTGCCAGCAAGCTGAACTGGCCAGAAGACATCCTCCTTAGCCACTTCAAAGATGGTCTGAACTACAACCTGTATGATGCTTGCCTGCCTCGAGGAGACCCACCCCACCTCGACGACTGGTACATCCTGGCAGAGGAAGTGGAAATAGACCTACTGAAGAGACACCGCAGAGGAAAACCATGGGGCCGCCTGCCACCCGAGCAAACACGCGAGGGTGAAAAACCACCAGCCACAGCCAAAAAATCAACAAGTTGCTTCAACTGCGGGAGAGAGGGCCACTGTGCTGCAGAATGTCGTTCAAAATCCCCCCACGAAAACCAGAGGCATCATCCTCCAAGAAGCCGGGGAAGCCCCAAGGCAACACAAAAGAATCTTCCATGAAGGGGACAGAGGCTGTAGAGTCCACAATTCCTGCCAGGAACTGGGACTGGACTCCGGCCTGCACCGCAGGGACGGTGGACAACTCGGAAGACAGCTCAGAGGGAGAACCATTGGTAAGTGGACCCCTTCCACCCATACTTAAGACAGTGACTATATTAGCTTCCCCTATGCCTGAAGCAGCCAAAATAAAAGCTCTGATAGACTCTGGGTGCATCCGCTGCCTTATCAGCCCAACGCTGGTGGAGAGATTGAGCATCCCAGTGAGGAGGCTAAAACAACAAATCTCTTTTAGTCAATTAGATGGGACAATAGCAGGGGGAGGACCAGCCACCCTAGCCACTTTACCAATCCACCTATCACTGGGGCCCCATGAGGAGGACATAACGTTTATAGTGGCCCCAGGCATGGAATGCCCAATGATCCTAGGACTGGAATGGCTGAAGAAATGGAACCCCGGGATAAACTGGAGGACAGCAGAACTCAATTTCCCAAAGGGGGGGCAGAAGAACTTAGACTCCAAAAGCACCCCCCCAACCCAGAGGGAGCAGACAGCAGCAGTGGGGAAAGAGAAGGGATTACCAGAGATACCGGAGGAATACAGGGACCTGACTGAGGTTTTCAGTGAGGAAAGAGCAGATGAGCTTCCCCCCCACCGCCCCACAGACTGCACCATAGAATTCAAACCTGGGGCAAAACTCCCAAAACCCAGGATGTATGCCATGAGCCCAAGGGAAATGGCAGAAATGGAGAGATTCATAAAGAAAAACTTAGAAAGAGGATTTATTGAGCCTGCCAAACCCAAAGTGGCCGCCCCGGTTCTGTTCAGGGAGAAGAAGGATGGGTCCTTTCGTTTGGTTGTGGACTATAGAAATTTGAACACAATTAGTGAATGTAATCTGTACCCCCTTCCCCTAATGAAGGATATGTTATCCCACCTATCGAAAGGAAAGATTTTTACCAAACTAGACCTGAGGGAAGCATACTACCGTATTAGGATTAAGGAAGGAGACGAATGGAAGACTGCATTCAACTGCCCAATGGGGTGCTATCAATTCAAAGTATTGCCATTCGGACTGCAAGGGCCTCCCGCAGTCTTTATGCAATTAATTAATGACGTGCTGAGAGAGCACCTATATAAGGGGGTCCTGGTTTACCTCGATGACATCCTTATCTTCACAGAAACCAAAGAGGAACATATCAAACTAGTCAGAGCAGTCCTGAAGAAGTTGCGAGCTGCCCACTTATATGCTAAATTATCGAAGTGTGAATTCCATCAGGAAAAAATCGACTACCTGGGATATCGCATATCTCCAGAGGGCATCGAAATGGACCCTGAGAAGGTCAGGGCAGTACTAGAGTGGGCACCCCCCCGCACACGGAAGCAATTGCAAAGTTTCCTGGGGTTTGCAAACTTCTACCGCCAATTCATCCCCGCATTTGGCCAAATAGCCATGCCCCTCACAAATTTGTTGAAAACGAAGGGGGGGGGGTCACCCGTGAAACCCAGCCAGCCTCTGAAATGGTCAATGGAATGTCAAGCAGCATTTGAGAGGCTAAAGAGACTTTTTTCTGCTGAACCTGTCCTAAAACACCCAGATCCCGACAAACCTTTTGTAATACAGGCAGATGCGAGTGATGTAGCGGTAGGAGCCGTACTATTACAAGAAAATGATGGGGGGACATTGCAACCATGCGCATACACATCCAGAAAACTCACAGAAACAGAACAACGCTGGCCAATATGGGAAAAAGAGGCATTCTCGTTGAGGTGGGCATTACTAACATGGCGCCAATTTTTAGAAGGAAATAAAATACCTTTCCAGGTCTGGACAGACCACAAAAATTTGGAAGCACTAAAAACGCCTAGGAAGCTCACTCCTAAGCAAGCCCGCTGGTCCCAACATTTTCACCGATTCAATTTCACTCTCAAACACTTACCGGGGGGAAAGAACTTCCTGGCAGATGCATTATCCCGCATGCCCCAATATAACAGCACAAGAGTTACTGACTTTAAACCACTTGTACCGGAACAACAACTGGCAGCACCAGTCACCACCAGGGCACAAGAAAAAATGAAGCCGAAGGTAGATAGCCAAACTGGAATAGAATTCAGGAAATCTTTGGAAAGTGATGAATGGTTCCAGAAAAATAAACATGTGTGCACAATTAAAGATGGACTGCCGTGGGTGGGGGAGAAGCTATATATACCTGCCACACAGAGAATCACTTTCATGCAACTGTGCCATGATACAAAATCAGCAGGACACTTTGGCTTTGTAAAAACCTTACACTTAACTAAAAGGCAATTTTGGTGGCCATCTATGAAAAAGGACATAGAAAGCTATGTGGGTAGCTGTCAAATTTGAGCGATGGCCAAAAGACTGCAAGGGAAACCGCCAGGTCTGTTACAACCGGTGGCAAACCCCTCAGCCCCATGGAAAGAAATAGCCATGGATTTTATCGTAGAACTGCCAGAAAGTAATGGAAACACCGTAGTCTGGACTGTCACAGATCTGTTCTCTAAGCAAGTACATTTCATACCTTGCCAAAAAATCCCGACTGCAAAAGCATTAGCAAAACTTTTTGTACAGCATATTTACAGATTGCACGGGGTACCACAACGCATCATATCTGACAGAGGGGTGCAATTTACGTCGGCATTTTGGAAAGAATTTTTATCCCTCTTAGGAACCACCCAAGGACTGTCATCTAGTCACCATCCTCAGACAGACGGAGCTTCTGAAAGACTTAATAATATACTTGAACAATATCTGAGATGCTATATTAATTTTCAGCAGTCCGACTGGACGGACCTACTGCCTTTTGCAGAAGTAGCATATAATAATGCAGTCCACTCAAGCACAGGTTACACTCCTTTTCAAGTAGCTACAGGCCAGAGTTTCAACCCAATACCAGAAAATCCCTGATCTGAAGGAATGGATTGCTCAATTACAAAATACATGGCCAATCGTTAGGAAAGCGTTGGAAGATGCCAGAAAAGCATACAAGACACAGGCAGACAAAAAAAGAACCGATCCCACACCATTTAGGGTAGGAGAGATGGTATATTTATCCACAAAATACCTGAAATCACTCCAACCCTGTAAAAAACTAGGACCAAAATATATTGGACCTTTTCCAATTAAAAGAATCATAAACCCAGTAACAGTTGAATTAGAACTACCCAAAAACTTAGACGAATACACCCAACCTTCCACTGCAGTCTATTAAAGAGAACAACAATCACCACTACGAGAAAAAATCCCACCACCACCACCCCCCATCATGGTGGAAGGAGAACAACATTTTGAAGTGAAAGAAATCTTAGATTCCAGAAAACACCATGGAACGATACAATATTTAGTGGCATGGAAACACCTCCCCTCCTCAGAAAATGAGTGGGTTAACAAACTCCATGTTAAAGCACCTAAGTTGCTTAAGAGGTTTCATACAGAATATCCAAACAAACCAGGCTAACATTTATATGTTTTCTTTCCCCACAGATGGACTCATCTTTTTTTGAAAGGAGAGCCGAATGTCAGAATCCATTTATATCACATTTCATAATTGTATAGGTAGAACAACGTGCTATTTCTGGGGATTCTGCCATCTCTCCGAGGGGGGGGGGAGAGGATGGTTACTAAAGCGATTTTCGAACAACAGGGGATGTTTTACTGGGGAAGGGAGGGGGGACAGACAGGTCTGGATTGTATCTTCATTTACAACTGAAAAGGAAAGCAATAACCATAAAACCAAGGCGAGTTCCCTTTCCCATGGAAGGACCTGACACCTAGCAACTGACGACAGCCTGACCAAATGGATGAGGGGAGGGGCTGGAATGGGAATGGTTTATATAGGATTGAAATGTAACTTTTCTCAGATTCCGTCTTGTATTCCCACAATCGATTCCATCCTAGTAAACATTTTCCTTTTGGACTAACTTGCATCCAAGAGTTCTTATTTCCTAAGATGTGGATTGAGGTGGGTCCTGACAGTTGTCTTTTTTCTTTCCTGCACTGGACTTTTGATCTCTGCTTGCTATGGAGTGAATATACCGTATGCTTTCTAGCTCATTTGGACTAATGTCCAGAATGTGTCTGCTTGGAAGCTGACCCTTTGTGAAGTCCAAAAGGATAATTATCTACTCAATAAACTCCCTCTTCTTCCTTGACTTAAAAACCATTCAAATATTTATTGTTTGGTTAAAGATATACCAAGAATAAGTTAAATGTCAAATCGACTTGTTATTCAGTTTATGTTAAAAACTACAAATATGGTCTTGGGATCTGAAAAGCTAATGTATTTATTATGAAATTATGTTAACAGAACAGACATAACAACAAACAATAAATAGAAGCTGGAGCATATGCTTCTTGATGAAGTACTATATAAATAATGTACAAATTATTCCTATATAGCCCTTATTCATTTTGAATTTGGTTTATTGCTTCTATTGTGGTATCATATGGACTGCTATGAGAGCTATTTAGAAACATTAAAATATAATGTATAAAATATAATTCTGCATTTTCAGTCCTCTTTCCTTACGTTATACACTTGAATGGAAAAAATGCAAATGCTTACAGCATACAGTAAACACACTTCTGTAACAGTGAAGCCTTCTCATGTAAAAAAGGTTCATTGGACTGATGGAGACTTGAGTCAACTCATTTATTATCTTGCCCTGAGACAGAGACTGCTACACCCAGATCTTTAATGTATTTAGATAATATCCTCTCAGCTTGTCTAGCAATGGCAATTACATTCCATGGCAGAAGAGCAGCCTTTAGCATTAAACAAATTATAATGTTCAGCAAATTTCTGATCACAGTGTAGTGTGAGTGTTTATTTTCTTTCTCAGTGTAGCTATTCCTTCCTAGTTCTAAGAGGAGTAAATTGGACAGTGTGAAATATTGTTTTATCTTGTGGCCATAGTAGCTGACTCAGGATGTGGTCAAAGCTTTCAACAGAACTAAGAGTTTAGAAGAACATGCATACAAAATAGAAGATGGATGTAATCACCAAGGAGTTGCAGCACAAAAATTAGAAGAACTAAAGAGCAAAAAGAACTTAGATTTGCAAAGGAAATGAAAGGCAAGAAAAAGAGCTATTTCCTACCATACTACTAAAAACAACAACCAGGAAGGGGTAGGTGCAGTACTATGAGCAGAGAGTAAGAGAATAGTACATGATGGGGAGGAGAAAGAGATTGTCAACTTCTATATTCTTCAGTGTTCTCCCCCAAGAATTGAGATCAAATGGACCTAAATAGAATAACTAACAAAAGAAGAGAATGGCAGCCCAAGGGGAACAAAAAGGTAGCTACTTAAAGAAATGGATCAATGTTTTCTCAATCTCTGTAAGTTGAAAATAGAGGTGTTTGAACAAAGGCTCAGTTGTACTGCTTGGGAACATGGAGACTGCAAATTCTAGTCCATGGTTAGGGCATGGAAGCCAGCTGATTACCTTAGGCAGGTCACTTTGTCCTAGCCCAGCCCACCCTAAAGAGCCGCAAATGTGGAAAAATAAATCAAATTAATATCTGTCCCTGGCAGGGGGTTTGTACTAGGTCAGAGGTCCCCAATGTTTTGGGCACCAGGGACTGGCTACGTGGAGAGAGGTTTTTCTGGTTTTGTGATTTTGTGTGCTGCCTGCATCCTGTGGATGGGGCTTTCCTTGTTTGTGCAGACTGGTTGCTGGCATGCCACAGAACCTGGTCCACGGGGTTAGGGGCCCTGTACTAGGTGATTTCCAAAATCCCTTTCAAACTTTAGGTCTGATTCTATAAAAATGTTATAAAGTGGGGTGGGGTGGGAAAGGAAAGGAAAAATGGGGTGGAAATAGTTTGTTAAATTTAAAACTGACTGACTTAAACTTAAAATAGATTATAATAAAATATTACATCTTCTTTTTCCAGCATCTCTGTAATTTTGAAGCTCCAATGGAAACAGTGTTAAGGAAAAGCACCCCCAAAATTCTCAGCTAGGGTTTGTTTGCACACAGCTCAATTAAGTGGATCTATTCCATGAAAGAACAGTCTTACACTTATTTAAAATTAATATTATGTCATAGACATTGCATTACCATTGTATGCATCATGCATTACACATTATATTATGGTACATCAAAAACCGCTCTTACATAACAAAGTACTGTATTCACAGTTTATCCTGAAAGTCCAAGTTATTGTCTACTTTAAAAAAATGATTGACCTCAGAACTTCTTGGCATTGGCAGAATGCAAAAGTGATGGTACCTCGTTTTCACTTTTTTAGGTGGTATACCTTGTTAAAAAATACCAGTAAAGCCAGCGAGGTGTTACGTTTCAGTAAGTGGCTGGATTTCAAACTTGTTTCCATTTTCCTTCTTTCATCAGCTTTGATTATATTTGTGTTAAATTACAGATTATGAAGCTAACTTGTAATTATGGTCTTTATAAACCACACACTTCATCTCTTTCCAACTTAAACCAAAATACTTTATGAGGTATTTGATATGCTAATAACGCCCCTAACGGCTAATCCCCTGGTACACTTCAGGCTGCGGTTTGTGCGCTGTCAATAGACATCCGCACCAGATCACAAGCGTGTAGGAGGCCAACAAGCTGTGCGGATAAACGTGAAAGTGCATTTGTGTAAACAGATCGATGTGATTGCACTCAGGACAGGAAAGCTTTCGAATGTAAAGCCAAAGGGGTTGGGGAGGTTCACATCCGTAAGCACGACGCCCTGCGCGCCAAAAAAAAAACTTGTTTATGACTGCGAGGCGTCTGTGGTGAAAGACGTGGCAGACTCCACAGAGAGAGACCCTGGTGGACGCAGACTTATGAAGTGTTTCATCTTTGCACCACAGCGCAACGGGAACTGGTTGTGAAGTGTGGGGGGGGGAAGGGAGAAAAGCAGCTCCCTTCTGGAAACGCGCAGACCACCAAATCTTTCTGCAACTCCGCTGCGTGAGGAAGGGGAGGAGGCGGAGGAGGCGACGTCGGCGGCAATCTCGCCCGGCCCCCTCCCAGCGCCGCCCATCCGCCCCCAACAGGCCGCGGAGGATCGACGCATCCTCGGCGTCTTTTCTACCTCGCGCCCGCCGCCGCGTAGCCGCGCGCTTTTTGAGGCGGCTGCGCCCGAGTCGCGGCGGCCTTTCGCCCCGGCGGCGGGGCCTCGGCAACGCTTGGGAATGGGGTGCCGCAGCTGTTGCTCCTGCTTCTTCGCGGGGCGTCCCTTCTGGCAAGGCCGCGATGGCTTTGGCCGCCGCCGCCGCTGCTTAACCGCCGGGTAAAACGAGACCACCGGCTGCGGCTGGTTGTGCAAGATAACCGCCCGCGCCCTCCTCAGTCCGGCGCCTTCCTCGGCTGAGGCGGCGGCGGCGGCGATGAGCGAGCGGCCGCGTCTTCATCCAGCGAAGCGGGGAAGGCGCAGCGCTCCCTCGACCTTCGCCCGTTGGCGGCGCCTCCTCCTCCTCCGCCTCCCCCTCGCCGCGCTCAGCACTCCGTAGACGCCGGCCGGCTATGTGGAGCTCCGGGGCCGCCGCGTTGCAGCTGCTCTCGCGGGCCACTAAGCAAGCCTTCGCTCAGGGAGCCCGGCAAGACCTGAGCCGCTGGCTGCCGCCTCTGGGAGCCGCGAGCGAGCCGGCGGAAGGGGCAAGCAGAGGGGCCGGCGGCGAGCAGCTGCTCTTTGGAGAGCAGAACGGGCTGTATCACTGCCCTCCGCCTCATCCTTCTCAGGAACCGTCGGTGGAGCTCCTGCTCTGCCAGCTGCCCGAAGCGGGACACGGCTTGGGGGAGAGCAGGACGTGGCACTGCTCGGGATGCCTGCTGGGCACCTGCTGGTGCAAGAGTTGCCTGAGCGTGTGTTTTTTGGCGATGTTCTGCTTCGCCTCGCTCGCCTTGGTGCGCCAGTACCTGCGGGACCTGATGCTCTGGGCTGAGAGCTTGGACAGTCTGGCGGGCGTGCTTCTCTTCACCGTGGGCTTCATCGTGGTGTCCTTCCCTTGTGGCTGGGGCTACATCTTACTCAACGTGGCCGCCGGATATCTCTACGGCTTCGTGCTGGGCATGGGCCTCATGGTTCTGGGTGTCCTGATCGGCACCTTCATCTCCCACGTGGTCTGCAAGAAACTCCTGGCCCGATGGGTGCTGGCTAGGATCCAGGGCAGCGAGAAGCTCAGCGCTGTCATCCGCGTTGTGGAAGGAGGAAGTGGCCTCAAGGTGGTGGCCTTGGCTAGGCTTACACCAATACCCTTTGGACTTCAAAATGCACTCTTCTCTGTGAGTAACTGTCAAGGAGTTCTGGATGTGCCTTGCTTAACAAACCGCAGGCGAAAGGCTCCTTCTTGAAGCCAGTGCCAGTTCTAGTTCAGGGTTTAGCAACTTGCTACTCTCCAGGTGTATTGTATTAGCTCCCACCAGCCCCATCTTGCACAGGGTTGTGTGCCTTATAGTTCAGAGGAGCTAGATAGTGTGAGATTGGCTATCCCACCAGTTCAGATCCAGTTACAGGACAAAGAGGTTGCAAAAAAATTGGTTTATCAGTAGTAAGAACCCAGGAGTAATCAGAATATATATATATATTTTCAAAGGCACTGTTTTGGAAGAGTTCCTAAATCTGCTTGTTCAAAGAAGATCAATATAGGTCAGATATTCCCTGCAGATGCATGTAATGATAGCCCACAATGGGAAAGCTTCCTGGAATGTAACTTGACACTGCAAAACAAGGGGATAGGGATATTTAGGTGTTTGCCTTGTCTCAAATACCTGCCAAATAGCATCTCTTCCTGTGTAGTGTACAGTAGTTTACTTCCTGGAGACAGAAGGCACTGCTAAATAGTCTTGCATTTAGAAAAAATAAAGCTGTGCTATTCAAAAGGAAACAGTGGCAGAAAACAGGTTACGGTAAGTTATGCTTTCTTGCTATCAGTTCTCTGCTTCCATTATTAAGAAGCTGTGGTTTTTAATATTATTTTTACAACTCTGTTAGCATACCTTTCATAACCACTGAGAAATGTACATACTTAGATATTGGTAGAATATTATATTCCTACTTCTTATTTCAGTGTTTAGAAGACAATATGTGGCTTTTAAATTTGACAAAATTTGATCCATCGCAAGAAGCTTCCAAAACAATTCTGATGTAGGGGTTTTTTTAGCATAAGAATCAACTTGTCTCCCCTACTTACAAGAAATGGTGCTTAAAACCTGAAATCCAATTTTGTACTGGTTCTGTAACCCGTGAAGGTTAATTTGGTACATTTTATAATTTTCTTAAAAGAATAGTTGGTTTTGGCCTGTAACATAACCCATGTATTTTCCTGCATTCAAGGGGAAGGATGAATATATATTTAGTACTTGTGTTTGGTCCTTAAAGTATTTTACATTTTATGATTGATTAGGAAGCCTGGATTGTTTGTTACATGGTGACATCTAAAAAGATTTTATTTCCTTGGGAAACTGCAGAAATATGTTGTCATGATTGTAGGGCAATTAATATGCAAAATGTATTTTTACTTCTTTTTTTGGCTTAGTGTTCACAATTAAAGTAAAAAGATACAAAAAGAAAAAAAGTGAAAGAAAAAAGTCATAATGTACACACACACACACACATACACACACACACACACACATATATATAAATCTTGAGCAGATGAAACAATATTGATCAATCTTTCCATCAGTAAAAGGCCAGTTTATAAACAGAGAGTGAATGTAAGTCATCAGTTCAAAATTGTAATTGAGGGTGGCATTTCATACATATGATGTATTTTTATTGCAAAGCAATAATCTTTTTTGCTGTGTTGTAGCCTGGTAAATTTGTAGTTCTCTCAATACTAATACTTTTCAAGATGTTGGTATATGATTCAAATCATATTCATCCCTTAAACTCTCTTCTCAAAGCCATATTAACAACTAAAATATACTCAACCAAAATCAAAACAATAAAATGTACCTCTAAGCGTAAATGTGCCCTCTGTCATTTTGTATAATCAGTTCAAAGTAGACAAAAAATTCTTTCAATGCATTCTTTGAGATATCCAATAAAAATAAAAATAAAAGTTGAATGAGTCTCATCCTGAAGTTATAAGTAACATGCTTAATGTTCTTTAAGACTCTTATTCATTGATTTGTGAATATAGGATATTCCAATACTTCATTCCAAAGTACTTTAATATAACTGATAACATATTTCAGTGATGGTGTTCAGGATTTTGAGATGTATCTGAAACGAAAAGTTTTCAGTAAAAAGTTGTTTTAATCAAATATACCACTGGTCTTAATTTTTAGACAACCTCAAATTCCCCTTGCAATAATTCAGATTTAAACAAATTAAATTTAATTTAATTCACATCTTGAAGTGAACAATTATGTATAGTGGAGATCTCAAATTTAAACCTCCTTTCTTAGAAGTCATCTTAGTCTTGACACCCTGGTCCTACTTTCTGTCCTTTGAAATAATGACTTGCTCATGCACATTGTCACCTATCTATCTTTCAGGAAACATTTTATTTGGTGCTCTTCCTCAATGGGAATATTGATCTACATATATCCATCCTTCAGTAATACTAATTTCCTTTTCCTATAAGCTCTTTAGGATTTTGTCTATGGAGATTCCCAGTCACCCAAGTCATAGTAGCCCCAAAGGTGTTTTTTCAAGAAGCACCTTTGGGATCTTTAGGATTTTAAAAATCTTTTAATAGTTTACTGAAATTTAAAAATTGACAAAATTAAAACTACAAAAAAGGGATATTGCCATGGGTTAGGGTTTGGATTTGGGTTCTCCGGTAATTGAAAGAATTTTCCCACCAAGTCAGCTGGGTGACCTTGGGCCAGTTAATCTCTCTCATCCCAAGCCAAGGCCATCTTTTATTCAACTTCCTCAGGATATCTTGATGTGTGAGTAAATAATTCCAATTGTAATTAATTACCTTGCTGAGGGATTAGAATATTGCACATCAAAGAATATTGTGCCAGAATTTAAACTGACATATCAAGGATATTTCTACATCCATCAAAACCTCCACTGCCAACTCCAGTTTTTCTGAACATGTATCTGAAATAACAAGGGGCAATCTAATGTGTTAGGCTTGAAAATCTTTTATTAAACCAGATTGCACAGAATAGATAATTGAAGTAATATTGTCTGTAATCTGTAGGGCACAAAGAAAAAAAATCTACGAACTCCATATGGCATCAGGAAGGACATTGAGCCACTAAACACTCAGCTGCATGGAGTTGCCCAACTCAGCCCTGATTTAAGGGATTACACAATAATAAAAAGGAATTATTGTCTGTAATCTGTATGCCAGGATTGTAATAAAACAATTGGTGCAACATTTAAATTTTACAACCTATTGCATTAGAGTAAAAGCAGAATTTGTACCAGCTTCAAATCATAGTTATATGCACTAATTACAGGACATTGGAAAAAATATTTTTTAAAATTAATTGTAAACTTCAAACAGTACAGAATTATTATAGTTCTGAGGAGTTTTCATGTTTTCATATATTTAATAATATCATTTCCTGCAGAGATAAAGGAGCAGTTAGATAAACAGCTGGTTCATGTATGATCTTCAGACGAGCTTTATTATTTACATTTATTAAATGTAAAAGTATAACCAAGGCTGATTATGAAATGAATTTACTTTTAAGCATGTTATTAATTTCTTATATATGAAACCATAAATTGCAAAATTTGTTATCACTTATTTTTGTTAGTTTGAAAGATAGAAAGGTAGAAAACAAAGCTAACAAGGCCATTCAAGGGAGGTACAGCAAGGGTCAGGAAGTGTGTGCTTGGGTAAGCAAGTGGTGCAGTGCAAGTGCAGAGGGGCTGGGGAGGGTGAGCAAGTAGCAGTAGGACTTATATACTCTTCACAGTGCTTTACAGCCTTCTCTAAGTGGTTTACAGTGTCAACAAATTGCCCCCAACAATCTGGGTCCTCATTTTACTGACCTCGGAAGGATGGAAGGCTGAGTCAACTTTGAGCCAGTGAGACTTGAACTGCTGGCAGTCGGCAGTCAGCAGAATTAATCTGCACCTGCAGAGTTAGGTAGGGGGTGACATTCCCTGCTAATTTCCCCATTGACTTTCTGGGGAAGCTGACAGGAAAGGTGCAAATGATAATCATGTCATTGCAGGGTGCTTCAGTGGTCATAAGTGGGAGCTGGTTGCCAAGTTCCCAGATTGCAATCACGTGATACGGAGGTGCTAGGATGGCCCGTGCTTTGAGGATTGATCGTAACCACCATTTGTTCAGTGTCATTGTGATTTCACTGGAAAAGAGTTGTAACTCAAGGACTATTTATATTTGTTATTTAAAATAAAAGTATTAGTGAAGGAATATCCAATATTTGAATCATAGTAAGCCACTAGCAAGATGTGATTATTATGGACTATTGACTGCACACAGAAGTGCAAAATCAAAACAGGTGCTATAATTCAGGAGATGCAAAACAGTGTCTTACCCAACTCATTCAACAGATGTATTATAGTGGAGTTATTTTCATGTGCTACAACTACCTGAACTCCATAATTAATTTAATTCTCAAGTGTTGAACATGCATATTCTAACAAAATAAAAATATAATCTCTTTAGTCACATGGGAGAATTCCATCCTGTCTTTATAACAGCTATCAGCCTTTTCTATAAAGTTGTAGATGCGAGGAATGTGATTCTCTGGATGCTTATGCTGAAGCAAATCACAGGGTCTTTTGCTGGGATTATTGTCACGTGTGCTTTTGATTGCAGCCTAAATTTGCACTCTTGTCCACCTAACTTGGATATAAACCAATTTAATAGCTTTCAATACTGCATTGTAGAATTAGGAAATTCAATAAAATAAGGTTTTAAATCCCAATTATTTAAGATACCTGCATTTTACAACTACAAATGTAATTTGTAATCAGTTTTAGAGATTTTTAGGAACAACTTTATATCCAAGTTTTTATAAATTCTCCATGTTTATAATAAATGTAATTAGCAAGCTAATATTGTAAACTGAGGTATATTTGGAAAAGAAAGGTAAATATGTATCCATTTAAAATATAATGTATATTGGATTCAGTTAGTCTTCTATAATTAATTATTCACCTATTTGATATGTATAACCAATTAGATTTTACTGTAAATTGTAAGATTATTACATCTTGTAGTTTCTAACATAAAAATCCAGATAATCAGGAATATTCTGAAAATGCCCATATTTAAGTCAGTTTTTCTTCTAATCTTGTAAGCTCCATAATAAGTCTCTAGCAGACCTTTTTAGAATATCATTACAATACAAGGAGGCAGTATGAAGTACTGAATCTGGCTGAACTGCTAATGTATTCTACCAATGTTTGCTATATATGTTATATCAGTAGTCAGAAGTAGCATGCCCATATCCCAGTGCTACATGACCTGCCTTGCTTGTCAGTTGACTTTCAAATACAATGTAATATGCTGGTCATTACTTATAAAGCTCTTAATGGCATAGATCCTGGTTAATTGAGGGACCAGCCTTCTCCGAATGTTTTTGTCTGCTTGGTACTCTCTAGCAATGCAGGTACAGCCCAGATCCTCTCTATTAAACATATTGAATATTCTTTATTGGCCAAATGTGACTGGACACACAAGGAATTTATCTCCAGTGCATAAACTCTCAATGTACATAAAACCAACAAAATGATAAGTCATAGATCATAAATCATAATAACAGTCATAAATCATAAGATACAAACAACATGTGATCATTCATAAAATACCAATAGAAGAACCAAGTGGGACCAAGGAAGCAGGACCAAGGAAGTGGGACCAAGGACAACAGAGAAGTTGTAACCCCTACCCTCTGGAAAATTGTCTCCCTAGAGTTATGAATGGTGCTTTCTTAAGATCAGGCTCTAGTCCAGACATGTCAAAAACAAGGCCCAGGGGCCAGATCCGGCCCGCGAAGTGGTTTCATGTGGCCCGTGAAGCCATCCTGGAAACAGTGAGGGAACGGCCACCACTGCCTTGGCCCTGGCCCAGAGACCCTCCTTCCGCCAGAGACCCTCAGATCTGTCCCACTCCTGCCCAGGCCCCCATAGGCACCCTTGATGCGAACGATGTAGAGCTGGCCACGCCCACCCAGTAGGCCATATGCACTCTAGCCACACCCACCCAGTAGGCCACGCCCACCCTGGCCATACCCACCCGGCCCCCTGAGGGCAACCACAATGCTGATGCGGCCCTCAGTGAAATTGAGTTTGACACCCCTGCTCTAGTCCAAGCCCTGAGGTTAATGCATTTTGTGGTTACCTGTTGTTATGATTGTTTCAGTCTGAGCTGACAGTCTTGTACTATATTTTATTTATTAGATTTTTATTCCACCTGTATTATTTTCATAAATAATTCAAGGTAGCAAACGTACTTAATACCTCCTTCCTCCTCCTGTTTTCCTCACAACAACAGCACAACAGTGAGGTGAGTTGGGCTGAGACAGAGTGACAGGCCCAAACTCACCCAGTTGGCTTTCATGCCTAAAGTGGGACTAGAATTCATAGTCTTCCGGTTTCTAGACCAACAGGTTAACCACCAAAACTGGCTTTTATAGAACTATTTGGCTTTTGTAAGTTGCCCAGAACTGCTGGAGTAGGGAACTACCTACCTACCTACCTACATACATACATACATACATAAATACATACATACATATGGTTTTTTTCTGCTAGGGGTGCACTAACTTTGATTAACAAGTTTTAGAATTTGTAATGGAATATGGAAAAATGATACAGTGGAAAATTGATAATATTACTAATTAAATGTCTTAATAATTGTAATGAATTAATTACAATGAGTATTAATGATTATTCAGTGTTTTATGTTAAGTGATCTTACTATCTATATATGTGTTTGTGTGTGTGTGTGTGTGCGTGTGTGTGTGTGTGTGTGTGTGTGTGTGTGTACAAGCATATATGAATGGCTACAGATTCTTGAGTATGCTGTAAAATTGCATAAAGCTATGTTTATCTCTACATGGAACTAAATATCCATTTCCAAACATTTTTTGCAAAAAGGTTATGTATTTTGAAATAAGAAATTAAGTATATTCTTTCTTGAAAATTTAAACCATGTATCTGATTTACATCAAAGTGATCTTGCACAAATAGCAGGATATGATAAAACAATATCATACTTCCTGTGAGTGAGTTGGGCAGTTTCTAAATTTTCTATATAAATAAAATAAAATGAAGGAATATAATGGTCATCCATAGTTTCAGCCAAACAAATTTCAACCATGGAGGATTTGGGCTGCTTGTTAATGAGGTATTCTTGTTTATGGTTGCAAAGTTGTAGTTCCTAATTTGTACCCCACAGTCAAAAAGTGCAAAATAATACATTAGAATGGTATCAGCTTTAAAGGAAGAGGCATCAGATCAAAATACAGATGTAAATGTAAGCTTTATATCCCCCCCCCTAAAATATACCAGAGTAGGGGAAAGAATTCTGTAGAGCTACAGCTGAAAAGTTTTCATCCTGAGTAGGTTGCCATGATGCTTCTTCCTGAGGTGACAATACAAAAGTCCTTTATGTGAATGAAAAATCTTTCTGAAAGTATATTTCTGTGCCTTGTGATCCAGGATATACTCCAGCTTGGAATTACTATATAGCTTTGGCAAACTGTTCTTTACCTTTCTGAATAAACATAGGCTGGACAAACTGTGTTTAAGTATAATCAGATGCCTTTCCCCTCCCCCCCTTTTATTTTTCTTGAAATGTAGGGTTGTTAAATTGCTGTCATTTCAGCAAGAGTGAAAAAAACTGATCAGACTTGCTTGTCTAATGAATAATTTATATGTATTTCTTTTGTTTAGATCACAGATCTTTCACTACCAAACTACCTGATGGCTTCTTCCATTGGATTACTTCCAACTCAACTTCTAAACTCTTACCTGGGAACTACCTTGCGCACCATGGAAGATGTTATTGCAGAACAAAGTTTGAGTGGTTATTTCATTTTTAGTTTTCAGGTAAATTGTTTCGACCTCACTCAGCAATTTGTTCTCATAGCATTTTAGCTTAGCTTTTATGAATTAGTGCATCTCTGTGGTACTCGCTTGCTCTTTTGGGCTGGGACTTCCATAATCTCTTACCTTGACTATATTGATGGAAATTAAACCACAAAATGTCTACTATATTGCCTACCCTTACTGAAAGTATTTCATCTAAGATACCATAGCGTTTTGTGGAATTTACTGCTAATTCCTAAATTTTAATTGAAATGCTCATGCTTAGGGAGATAAAAAATATTCGGCCCATTCTAGAAGCCATTGCATTTAAATAATGCTTTAATTGAAGGAAGCTCTTCTGGTTATTCAGGTATTTGCTTTGGAACCAATGCAATGGCTCAGCAGTTAAAGAAGTAGCTCCCCTCTCATATTTGATACAGTAGTTGGTAATAGTTGGAGTTCTGTCATTTTCTCCAAACCCAAAGTTTTGGACTTTTATTCATTTTGCCACAATATTGTTAAAGCAATATTTTCTTAGTGTTAGAATACATGGCAAAGTGCAAGACATGACAGTAATTTTCATTTTTTTTATAAGTTGGACAAATCTTGTATAAGTAGAGGTAAAACTGTAAGAAGAAATCCATAATAAAATGTTGGGAGCTAACAACCAAACCCAATTTTATGACTATTTTTACTATGATCATAAGTCAAGTCAGTTATAAGTGCAATTCCAGTTTAATCAATAGCAAATTGAGTAACATGATGGTGGGACACTGCAGCTAGTTGGAAATGCGAGCCTATTGCTAAGTGCCTGAATTGCAATCATGTGGCTGTGGGGGCAGGGTGAGGGTCATAAGTTTGAATTTATAATAACTGACCATTTTGAAGGCCATTGTTAATTTGAACATCATTAAGGACTTCCTATATTGGCTTCTTTTAGTAATTTTCTATGAGATCCTTGGCGGCACTTAGGTTCGGTGAAGGATGTGACACCTAGGGGCACCTTTGCAGTGAGGTAAAAATCTGGAATAGACATAGAATATTTGTGTGCAGAATGCATAGTCATTCATTAACTAGGCTTTCCAAGATGGCGTCCTTCAGATTACAAATTACATAATCTCAGCCCATGCCAAGTTGGGGAAAAAATACATTACTTACTTTTAAATATCTGACATAATATTCAGATGCTTTATTTGAATTTTTGGCACAGAGTACTGAAAGATTGCTACATGTGGCATTGCGAATGATACTTTGGAACACCAGGTAGCTCAGCATGACATGTGCAAATCTTTCTAAAGATTTTTCCCCACATTAAATCAATATATGGCTTCTGTGAAAAGATTATATTACTCTGTTGAAACAAATTTTATTTGTGTCTTGTAATGAGATACAATATGTTTTTTTGGAAAGGGCATTAATATTTTAGTATTTGAGAGTTGTGCAAATGCCAAGATCACTCTTTAGGCCTGATGCAGAATGTTTGTTTGTTTGTTTAAGCCTAAATTGCCTAGAGAATCCATGGCAGAAATGAAATTCAAACCAGCAGTATTATACAGTAGTTTACAGCGCTTGTTTTCTATATCACATTATATATAGCTGTAAATTCTGTTACATTAAACTAAACATGGGATATAAAGTTTGTTTATTTTTCATCTAAATTAAAATTATTTGTTTATTTAGCTTAGACAACTCTTAGAGTGTTGATAAAGGTTGATCATGCATCTATATCAAAGACACAATTAATTGCTTACCTTCCCCCAGGGGGAGGGCCTTCTCTGTGGGCGCCCTGGCTCTGTGGAATCAACTGCCGGTTGAGCTCCGGATGGCACCGGATCTCCGCTCCTTCCGGCGCGGGTTAAAGACCCACCTATTCGAACAAGCTGGCCTGGCCTTATGGGGAGTTAATTTGGGTTTTAAATATTTGTATATTTTATTGTTTTATTTTGGGCATTAATTTAATTCTATTTTAACTTTTGTATTTTTGTATTTTTATTATATGCCCTGTTCACCGCCCTGAGTCCTTCGGGAGAAGGGCGGTATAAAAATTTAATAAACTAAACTAAACTAAACTAAACTTTTGTCAGCTGTTGCCAAGAGCAGACTTCAATATTGATACAGGTAGTCCTCAACTTACAATCAAAATTTCTGCTGCTAAGTGAGACATATGTTAAATGAGTTTTGCCCCATTTTACGACTTTTCTTGCCACAGTTGTTAAGTGAGTCAGTGCAGTTGTTAAGTTAGTAACATGGTTGTTAAATGAATCTGGCTTCCCTATTGACTTTGCTTATCAGAAGGTCACAAAAGGGGATCACATGACACCTGGACACTGCAACCATCATAAATATGAGTCAGTTGCCAAGCGTCTGAATTTTGATCACGTGACCATGGGGATGTCACAAAAGTTGTAAGTGTGAAAAATGGTCATTTCACTTTTTTCAGTGGCGTAACTTCGAATGGTCACTAAATGAACTGTTGTACTTTGAAGACTACCTGTATTTTGACTCTCTGTCTTGCTTAGTAATTTGTGGGCACATGACAGTTCAATTGCAGTAAAACACCAGTTTTACTTTCTTGATGTACTTTAAATATTTTTATGTCCATGATTGTGGCTGAAAATATTAAACCAAAGCAACCGTATCTGCTTCATCCACAGATTGTAATAAGTATAGGCCTCATGTTCTATGTTGTCCACCGGGCTCAAATGGAATTGAATGCAGCCATAGTTGCATGTGAAATCGAAATGAAGACATCCCTGGTGCAAAGCAGTCAGACCAGCAGCAACAATTCAACATTTTGCAACAAGAGGACACTTGCATTTTCTGGAGGAGGAATCAACATTGTGTGATTTCCTCTCATTTTCTGCAGTATTGTGTTAGCTTTGTGAAACTGGGTCATTTAATTTGTTGCTTACGACTGCTGGACTTTTCAGCAACACTTAAAATCCAAGTGGCTGGCAGATGTACTGGGGTACAAAGTACATGGCAGTTTTTATATAGTAAACTGGCTAAATTTTTGTAGGGTTCAATAGTAACTAAACATAGATGCAAATCTGGCTGCACCTTTGTCTTTATTATCATGACTTATAGTCTGCACTTTAGACTTTGTTTGGTGTTTGCTTTTATAAACTAAAGAATACTCTGATACAGTTTTCTTTCTGCTTAGCATTATTTATAAGACTGACTAAAAATGGTAGATCTTTAATACTTATAAAAATGTACAATATGCAACTTCATGTGCAGAACTCTTAAATGTGTGCATTTTTGAAACTCAGTGAAACCTTGACCTAACAGTACAGTTTGCAGAGTGGACTTTGTTCCTCATGAATGTCCATGAAATCTCTAATTACATCATTTCTGGTGATTTAACTATCTGAGCAAATAATGTACACTGCCACAAATGATGTAATACTTATTGAAAATTACAGGCCTCATTTAGATGATCTTGGATGGAAAATTCTTGTCCGTTAATTGGGAGGAAATCTAGAGAGAAATTGACTCATTGTATCTGAAGTCCACTAAACAGATATTCACTAAATTAAGGTTTCACTGTATTTCTGGAAAATACAACCTTTTTTCACAATTGAGAACAATCAGTGCAGGAAAACCCCATTTTTCATAGCTGGGATAATAAGATGAGCATTTCCTCATGAGAGAGCTCTTCTGGATTCCAGAGTAATTTTCTTATTTGTAATTGGTTAAAGGATATCCCCATATTTCTCTGGGGTTACCTGCTAAAGAAAAGTGGAGAAAGTTTTTGCTATTTTGGGAACTATTTGGTTTCCTTGTTTTGTTAAAAAATATGAAAGCTGAGAGAGAGAAAGAGAAAAAAAAACCCTTACATAAATCTTTAGTTGAATGTATTTTTGTAAGCCTGTGAAATGTTCTGGAGCCATCTTAAATGTTCCTATAAGTTCAAATCCTACATTGTGGGACTGAAGTGCTCTTATATAACATGTTAAGTTATACTGTATAATATGCAAAGTAAAAGGGGAACTACAGAGTACTTAACAGATTGTGGAAAAGAATGGTGTGAAGGAGAATTTGCAGGTGAAATACAAATCTTTGATAGGGTTTATCCTTGTGAGTACCAACAAAAGGGCTCTTCCACAGTCTCTAACTAGCCGTGAAAAGATTTTAGGAAACTACATCAGATTTGCTTCATTCTGCACTCTGTAACACTAGCAAAATAGATGGAATAAACCTTTCCGAAAACATAATGATACTAATTAATCACATGGCCTTTACTTTTTAGAGAAGACTTTTTGTTTTTTCTTTTTAAAAAAGCTTTAAAAATCCACCCAATTCTTCTCTGCGTATGTTTTCTTCTGATCATAAAATAATGCTCTGATATAAGTTTTCTGCAGTATTTTAAGATTTGTATCTATGAAGATAAGGAGATTGCATGTGTCCCTTTTTTTTGAAAAATTAAGAAAAATAGGTTTTCCATCTTTAAAACATTGACTAGGAAATGGCAGAAATGTCTTGAGGCTCAGGAATCTGTAAACATTTTTAAAAGACAATTTCATAAAATAAGTTGAATTCTCTTTCGAAAATCACTTTGCTCTATAGGTTTGAATGAACTGGAATAAGCATAACTTGTTCATGTGTCTTCATATCAATTCTTTAAAATTGCATATTTGTATGCCTGACATGAGAATTCACAAAGATATTTCATAGCAGTTTGAATCAACTCAAAACTTTGAATTCACTTTCAGTTTTGTCTGAACGGTAGAGTCCAGTTCTGGGCTCTTACACTTTTGCAATATCCCTTCCATTCCCTCCTAGTCTGTTGTCATGGTGCAGTGATTTGTGGAAGTCTTAACTACAATACAAAATCTGGCCGTTGACTTCAACAAGTTTATTTTGTGTTGAGGCTAATGGTTTTCAAATTTATTGTGCAAAATAATATTCTGCTCAGACTCTACCGTATTTGTTAAATAGTTGAATAAGTAAATATGCCATATCCCCATATAGCTTAAAATATCACAATATTTCAAATTTAGTGATAAATATGGAACTATTGGCAAGACCTTGTTTGGGAAATTCGGTGTTGTTCTACAATTGCATTGTTTTTGTTATTTGAAAATTGGAAGTTTGGCTATTATTTTATGACACTTTGATAGTGAATGATTGCTGATCCCTTTATTACTGTGACTTTCATTTGAAAAGTAATACCAGTAGGCACTGTAACTGATGTTACTTCACCCAAGATTTTATCAATATTTGTTATTCTGTGAACTCCTTTATTAACAACAATAAAGGAATCTTTGCATAGCTTATTTTTACTGGCAGTTTTAGTTGCACTGTGTTTTCAGATTGAGATAATTTGATTGTACAAGGATTTTGAAATTGAATCCTTTCAAAGTTTTTGCATGCAGTATGGCATTTATATTCAAAAATGAATTATTATTTCTTAACTTACACGTCTGCCCATTTTACCCAAGTGACCCTGTGCTACTCACAACAGGTAAAAGGAATCCAATAAAAACTAATTAAAAACTAATAAACATATAAAAACTAAGTGTCATTTAAAAAACAGAATTATAAGCAGTGGCAGAATTCACCTTACATGACTTAGTCATTGCAAAAGCTCTTCACCATAGCCAGACCCTAGACACAGCAGCAGAGCCATGTCTTTACAATCTTCCTAAAAGTTGGGAGGGTTGGGGCTAAGCTAAGGTCCATGGCAGTAAAGGGTCTCTTCCTAGGTCCCGCCAGATAACAGTTTCTGTTCTGTCCCAGGCTATGTGAGTCCTTGTTATGCTCACAAGGAGAAACCCCTCTTCCAAGAAACAGGCAGGAACCACAAGAAAAAACCAACCCCTTTTATTCTCACAGATCTGAGTCACATGTCCAAGGCAGACAAACACAGTCCACAGAAACTCCATCCTCAATACGAATGGTTGCCTTTGGCAACCAGCATCTCCCACACCTTTCCTTTTTTAATTCAGCCAAGGCATGGCTTCCTAATGCCTTCTCCTTTGCTTTCAGAGCGGTCCCATTGCATTTCTCTGTCCTACTCGCTTCTCTTGCCTGCGCTTTTGTGCATCCTGGATTTGTCCCAACTGTTCTTCATCACTGTCCAACTCAGGCTCCTAGCACAGCTGTGTCTCAGCCTGAGCATGACTTGAGGGGCCAGGGAACTTATCTGACTGTAAATCTTGGAGCTCCTCAGAGCCTTCCTCTGACTAATGTCACTTTCAGGCCCCTCCTCATCTGATTCCTCAGACTCAGCTGTCAGATTCCCTGGTTGGCGAGGAATCACAACCCTTTCATAGATGGCATCCACAACATTACACACACACACACACACACACACACACACACAGCCGCTGGTCCTGATGGGGAGAGACAATAACTGAACTCAGAATCATGCCACATGGAGCTTTATAGGTCACAACGAGTATCTTGGAACCTGGAAGCCAGTGTGGATTGCAGAAAAAATGTATAATGTGTGTTGATTGAGGAGTGCACATAATTGCCCATGGTGCCAAATTCTATGCCAACTGCAGCTTCCACATGTTCAAGATTCCACCCCATCTAGAACAAAAGCTGCTCCATCTTGTTAGGGTTGAGTCAAAGCTAGTTGTTCCTTATTCAGAGCCCTACAGCCCTGTGACACCAGGACAGGACCCCAACAGAACTGCTTAATTTGCCAAGGATAAGAATTACAAATCTGGATATCAGCACTTTTTTTAATCCCATTTATATCCTGCCCTTCTCCGAAGACTCAGGGCGGCTTACAATTTAAAGCATAAATCAATGTGCTTAGCAATAGCCTTCATTCTATGTATATGCCTGCTTATTAGGGCTTTCGCCCCCCCCCCCAAGCGGCATTATTACAAAGTCAGCTTATTGCCCCCAACAATCTGGGTCCTCATTTTATCTACCTCGGAAGGATGGAAGGCTGAGTCAACCTTGAGCCTGGTGGGATGCGAACCTGCACTAATTGCAGGCAGCTGGTGTTACTTAAGGAGGCATTAGCCCACTGCTCCACCAAGGCTCTTATTTGATGATGCCTCACCTCATGACAATGTAGCTGTTTCAGTACTAAATTCCTAAGGAATCTCACAGTGCAGAGGCTGAAGACAGGACCTAACACCAACGCCAAAGGAAGGAGGAGAACCAGCACAAACAGTGCTGCCCACCTCCAATTCACAAAACTAGTCCAGAAGGATATGGTTGATGGCATTAAAGACTGCCAAGACATCAAGAAAAAGAAGGATTGTTGGGAAACACCCAATTTGTTGGGGAGGAGGACTTAAGCATGGAGTTAGTCTGAAGTCACTGGGCAACCACAAAAGGGCTAGGACCAATCCCCAGGCCAAGTTCCATGGAGTCTCAATTATTTTTTCTCAGTCTGGGGAGATTTCTGTATAAAAGGCAAAACAAAATAAAGTAGCTAGCTTGAACTCTATACATTTGTTAATGTTTGTTCCATTATTAGAAGAACAATATGATTTTTTTTATTTCCATGTTATGGCATTCTAATCATAAAATAAGGATGTACTGTATATAGAAAAAAGTTGTAATAATCTAGATTATTAGGTCATCAAATTCAGGATTACAAGTACGGTAGGCTTTCTTTATATTTGCCTCAAAGAAGGATTCTTCATGACCAAACTTGGAATCTGTGGGCAAAGTGTATATTCTACTGACGTACAGCCTTTCTCCCAAAATATTGAAATGGCACCTGTTATTTAGAATACTTTGGTTAATACATACATTACCTGCAGAGTGCCTGGATATGAAATTTGAAGATATTAAGACATTAAGTAAAACATTAAGAAGATAGTTAGAATACCTAATCTGAACTGTTGAAAGCACCTCTCAAACATATTTCAGAGAAATTCTAAGGGTATAGCAACCAGGGCTTTTTTTGTCATAGAACGCTCAGAACGGAGTTACGGCACCTTTTTTGGATGGAACCTTGTATGGTAGGCAAGGCGGATTGTATGACAAGTGTGAGTTCCGGCACCTTTTTCTTTTACAAAAAAAGCACTGATAGCAACTGAGACTGAACTCAAGAGAATTTACTCTTCTGTGCTTAATTTTCATTTACGTTGACTGCTGAAATACTACTGTTATCTTGTATACTTTATGCAATTATATTATGTTCTCTTTTATTATTTAAATGTATTCTGTACATCACCTAGAGATGCGTTGCCTATCAGCTAGTACTTAAATAAATGTAACAAGTAATTAAAACATCTCAGATAAGATCATCTGCTAGCTTGTATTTTAACAATTGTCAATGCTATAAAAGGCACTGATGAAATAAGCCCCAAAGTAAATAACAAGTCTGTTTGTATAGTTGGTTGACCTAGATATTTTGATTGTTATATTTCAAAGAAAAATCAGATATTTTATTAAGCATGACTAAAAATACTTTTGCCTTTTTTAAAGAAACCAAAGTAGGTTCAGAACATAGATATATTTATGGGCTTTGCCTGCTATATTTTCACCTATTTGTGCCCCTACCTGCAATGTGCCGGTTTAAAAGAAATGTATGGCATAGAATTTTAGTCAGCTGTTGTTTAAAAGTGTGCTATAAGATTTATGATTTTAAATGTATGAGGTAAAAATTAAGCTGCATGCACCTGCTGTTTTAAGCTTGAAATGCACATAGCAGATAATTGGAAAAACTTTGAGAACGTGTATGTCTGCCTCATTGATGTGTTTTTCATAATGGTGTCTCTAAAACAAGAAATTGCTCAGCATATAGTGAGTGTGTTGCTTCTTTTAAACTTTCTATAGCTTCAGCTTGCTGCTTTCACAACTCTTTTCTTCCAACTTTTGTATTAATACATTGGATTGTGTTAATTATGCCCATCTTGTCAGGTGCAAGCAACTGGAGCCATTTGTAATTAGCTAAAGTAAATTACTTTATTGTCTTCTACCTAAGTTACAAGAATCTTCCCAGACTGCTTACCTTCCCATGGGGATGACCAGATAAGGCTTCATGGATCTTGAGGGAAGTGAAACTTATGTTGCTTGCAGCTTCGCAACAATTCTAAGCAGGGTTCTTGCTTGACCCCTTCTTACAGCCAAGCTGGCAGTTTCCCACCATCTAGATGTTTATCAGTAGAGTGGAGTTACTACCTTACAAACCTCAGATGTTCTCCTCCATAAATTTGGAACAATGGGGGCATGAAGGGAATGGGGAAGTAATGCAGAAGCCAAAAATGTGTTTATGTACTATATGTAGATTCTGGTTCTTTATCTGAGAATAAACTGTAGGACAAAATGAGCTTCACAGGATTTTATATTTGATCTATAGACCAGATAAATAGCTTGTATGCATTTTAGATTCTTTGATTGAAATGGGAAAAAGGCATGTATAGTATAGAATACAAACAGATGTAGAAGATGAGAGAAAAGTTAGATTGGACTGTATTTATCCAATTATCCATTGGTTAGAGCCATATTTGTTAGTTGGTATGGTAACAGGCAGGGGGGGTGAGAGTGAAGTGATAAAACTCCTCAGAAAATGTATTTACTCTGCCTTATAAAGATAACATTCACAGTTCAACTTGAGGGCATTAAAAATGGGATTCAATGGCCCAGCCCAACCATTAAACAAAGGACAAGCCAAACTCAAAGTACTAAAATTATTCCTTGTCCCTGCATTACATTTTTCCTAAACAATGAGTCCTTCTTGAACAAAACATTATGATACTTCAAAATAATGCAATTTAGTATTGCTGATGCTAATCAGGACCTTCTACACGTGAGGTCTTTGACAATTCCCACTTCCTCTCCCTAAAAAATATATTGGCTATAGATATCTCTTTAGTCTTGGATTGGGTTAGCTTCTCTCCTTTTGAATGGTGTCCAGGATTCACACCATCATCTGGTGAACCAGCTGCACTTGTCTCTAGATCAGGAGACCATCCAGAAAATCATTCTTGCTCTAGGCATCTCACAAATGTGTTGTATGTATGCAGCCTCTGGGGACTGCAGGTGATCCCTAATACAGCAATTTTGGCAATGGTGGGCATGCTGTGTTATGCCCATGGGTCACTACTGCTGCATATACTATATTGGTTGCTATTTTGCTTCCAAGTGCTGGTTATTGCCTATACCATGGAATAGGCCTGGTTATTTGAGGCATTGTCTGTGTTCAGTACTTTCTGCAACTACACTAACATTGGGTACAATGGGTGCCCTCCAGGTCTCATTGATTAAACAATGTCATTTATTGGGATCTGGGAAGCATGCCTTTTTTGTTGCAGTGCCTGCCATCTGGAACACCATCTTCCAGAGGTCTGTATGGCTTCCACCCTGATGACATTCTGAAAATCTGTTTTCTCATGCTTTGGAGTAGGTAGAAGGTGAACTCGTTGCCTTTATGTTCTGTTGTACATTTTTTTCTGAATATGCATGCTTCCTTTTCCTTGTTTTATTGGAGGGAGGTTTCTGCTTTTTAAACTGTAAACTACACAGAGTAATCTGGACTCAGGAGGCCTCTAAATTTAAATGAATAAATAAGTCTGTATATACAATCACAAGCTTCAGCTTATTTAAAGGCAACATTTTGGAAGTAGTTAAAAGATAGGTAGGTAAGAAGTAGGTAGAGTGGTAGATCATAGATAGATAGATAGATAGATAGATAGATAGATAGATAGATAGATAGATAGATGACAACAACTGTGCAAAATAGATAAATACATACATTGATTAATGAGTGCTTTGAAAGCTAAATTGCATTCAAATATTAGCCAGAGATATTCTATGATACTTTCTTCTCTGAAAAGCTGTGCTATTTTTTGATACCATATTAAGGGTTGGCAAGCTATGTCAACATACTTGGTTGATTGTGTAATGCTACAAAAAAGCGGGGAGTGTCAAAGGAATAGCATAATTCTAGTTTGTTCTAGTACTGTAGAAGAATCTACTTCAAGATGAATCACGCAACAGATTCCTCACTTTTCTGAATCACCTTGTTTTGAGAATGTAATTATTGTTCAATGATGTTAAATAATGTGTACTCTGCAATGTGTCTTACAGAATTTGAGATTATTTCCCACCACTACCACCATGATTTATTAAACTGACTTCTTACTGGATGGTAACATCTCCTTAACACTAACTGCAGAGACTTGTCTTTATGCAAATGAGCTTGCTGTAATGACTTTTACTGTTCCTGCCTTGTTATGTCATCACATTCCATGTAATAACAGAAGGAGCAGAGTGATCGCTGTTACTGGGAAAGGATATATACAATGAGCTGCTTTGGTTTCTCTGCAGTTCTCAAGTCACAAACTTTTGTAATGGCACTTTATGGTAGCTCATGACAACTAGTCCTCAAGAAGACATCTGTGTTCCAGGAGGAATTTTGTTCCTGGATGAGTTATAAGTGGATACAATACACCATTCTGCATTTCTGGGGATTTTGATGTCCATAAGGATGGCTCTTCTTCCAAGTTTTTGGAGCAGATTTTCAACAGTTTGTATGATTAGAGTTCATCTTTCATCCTTCATCACCTATGCATGTAAAAGATCGTTTCCTGGGCTTGGTGATGACAAAAGGTCTTGAGAACTTTACAGAACTTTATACTTTCCCAGTTCAAATGACTGAGTTTTTAGCATAATACTCATAATGGCATTGTGCACTTGAGTTCCCACACCTGTGTGTCTCCATGGACTGAGTGGATTTTCCTAAAGCTCAGTGCCCCAAATCCTAATCTATAAAATTTCTCTTTAATAATTTGAAATAGTACAGCAGTTTGAGGTTTGAAGGCAGGGGTGGCTGAGTTACTTGCACACTGGTGGGAATTCTCTACCTCCAGGCTCCCTTCCTGCAGTTGAGATCTTCAACACCTCATGACCTTTCCTCTACTTTGCAGATCTAGTCAGTCAGCAAGAGTGATAAACAAGTGAGATAAGGAAGGCAATGGGTCGCAGTTGAGGTGTTATTAGAGAAAGCCAGCTGGAGAGAGACTTGCAGCCAGGGCAATTACTAATTGTTGAGAGACTAGATCTGAGTTTGAGAAATGAAAATGCAAAGTGATAAAAATTGTCTCAGTTTACTTTGGGTGAATAAATATATTAAAAGCCAATTCAAAGTCCAAATAAATAGTAACAGGAAGCACAACCACACGAGCTAATTCAGCTTTATTGTAAGGTCATATTATTTATTTATTTATTTTATTTTATTATATTTGTATACCGCCCTTCTCCCGAAGGACTCAGGGCGGTGAACAGGGCACATATAAAAATACAGAGTACAAAAATTAAAAAAAAATTAAATAGGAGCCCGAACTAAAACAATAGATAGTAATATAAAAATCCACAATAAAAACCCCAACACATCCCCCATCAGGCCAGGCCGGCTTGTTCAAATAGATAGGTCTTCAGACTGCGTTGGAAGGAGCGAAGGTCAGGTGCCATCCGGAGCTCAACCGGCAACTGATTCCATAAATCCGGGGGGCCCACAGAGAAGGCCCTCCCCCTGGAGGCCACCAGCCGACATTCTCTGACCGGTGGCACCCTGAGGAGGCCCTCTCTGTGGGAACGCACAGGGCGGAGGGAAGTTGACGCCGGCAGCAGGTGATCCCCGAGGTACTTCGGACCCATGCCATGTAGGGCCTTGAAAACCATTACCAAAACCTTGAATATTAATAGATTTTGTAAATCTGAAAATACAGATCTCCCACCATCAGTAAGGGTGAATCATTTTGAAGTTTCTTTTTGTGCCCATTGAGCAGTTATAGGCTCCTCTCACTTTTTCTGATCATTCCTAGGGAGTATTTCTTCCTTTCTTGCCAGAAAGTCATTCCCACATACCATTACATGCAAGATTCACAGTTCAATGGCTAGAATTCATAAATTATGTCTTTAAGGTAACAAATGTTCTTTTTTCTTAATGCTAACACAAAAGAGAAAGAGAAAGGCACAGCTCAAGCAACTTCATTGCATTTCCCCCCTTTCTTGTACATATCACCATCATTTTAGCCATTGTCTATCCATTGTCTTGTACATATAGCACTGTTAAATACTTCAAAGGTTATTGTGTTACCTATAAATACTTTGTATCATTGCAGTTGTTAACAATCTGTAATCAACAGTCATTTAACTGCTGTTAAGGAGTCCCACGAGAAATATAATAAGGTGTAAACTAGTAGAGTGCAACCTGCTTCAAGAATGTCAATGAATCAGGAAAAATATTTTTCGGAGCTCTCTGGCACATGAAAAGAATTGTTTGTCATCATTACTAATAAACTGACTTTTAAAAAGATTCTATCTTCCTGGCTGATTATGAAAAAAAGTCAGAGCATCTCCCTAAATCAAATATTCACAAAACAAAGCAGGAAGCCTGTTGTTCCCTTTCATGTGCAAATTGCAGCTACTAGGGAAAAAGAGGGTTGTAAATATGTGAAAGATTTAAGAAGTACAGATGAATGAGGACTGGGTGACAAGTAAACCTAATGGGATTTGAGCATACTTGGTAATCATGTTTGAGAAAAGGAAAACCTGAACATTTAGAGCTGTAGATGGGGAAATAGAAATTGCAGGAAAAGCGCATTGTTTTGCAATAGAAAGGTTAGGATTATCTCCTAGTGCACGGGTCGGCAACCCGCGGCTCCGGAGCCGCATGCGGCTCTTTAAGCCGTCTCATGCGGCTCCCAGTCCTCCTCTGCCGTTCTGCAAAAAAGTCCCATTCAGAGAATGGGGCGGCGGAGGTTTGGAGAGCTGATGCCTTTCGGGGCCAAAAGAAATGCGAACGAAGGCAGCAGCTCTCCAAACGGGGCGCCGGAGGTTTGGAGAGCTGCGCAGGTCTCCAAACCTCCACCGCCCCGTGTGGAGAGCTGCTCCCTTCCGCGTTTCTTTCTTTTTTTTTATTGAAAAGTTTTACAGTACATTTTATCTTTAACAATCCCCCCTCCCCCCACCCCTACCTAACCCTCCCTATCCCTCCCCCCCATTCTCCCCTCCCCCCTGACTTCCCAGAGCTAAGTACAAGGTATAAAAACAAAAAACAATCATAAACATCCATATGCTAACAGCAATAAACTATTAATTCTATCGCCCTCTAGCTCATATGAAATGACTACAAGCAATACTAATATTACATATAAAAAGAAAAAAAAAAGAAAAGAAAACTTATTCAAATGCTAAATGAAACTTTTTAGTCCCATATTTGTTCTGGATATAATCAATCCACTTTTTCCACTCCATAATATAACGTTCTTGCGAATGATCTTTCAAGTAAGCCGAAATCTTTGCCATTTCCGCCAGGTCAGAAACTTTTAGAGTCCATTCTTCTATAGTCGGCAGTTCCTCCTTTTTCCAATATTGACCTATTAAGAGTCTTGCTGCTGTAATTAAGTTCAACATCAACTTAATGTCCACAACAGTAGCATCTGTAATTATGCCCAACAAAAACAATTGCGGACAAAACTTTATCCTTTGCTTAAAGATCTTCTGCATATTCCACCAAATTTTTATCCAAAAAGCCTTAACCTTTTTGCAGGTCCACCATATATGAAAATACGTTGCATCTTCGCCACCACACCTCCAACATTTAGGTTGATAATTCGGATACATACTTGCAAGCTTTTTAGGATCTAAATGCCATCTATAAAACATTTTATAAAAGTTCTCTCTTAGGTTTTGGGCTTGCGTAAATTTTACGTTCCTCACCCAGATCTTTTCCATTGTAATAATAACTTCTTGAATATTCTGGGCCCATTTTATCATACAGTCTTTAACAAGTTCTGTTTCTGAGTCAATATCTATCAATGCAAGATAAATCCGTTTGATATGCGCTGGACCCTGGTTTCTAATTTGCTTTATCAAATTTTCATCAGTCATTGAGAAACCAATTTTCTGATCTTCTTTCCACCTGGCACGTAATTGAGTATATTGGAACCAAGTTTGAACGATCTTCTCATCTCGCAAGAGATTGTACGGCTTCAAACACCAGACGTTCGTTTCCAAGCTTAAGATCTCCTTATACGTAGTCACATCATGTTTGAAGCCAACATTTATGTTTTCTATTGCATGTTTCGGGATTGCCCACAACGGCATCTTGTAGTCTAACTTGTGTCTATACTTCTTCCAAACTCTCAACAATGCCTGTCTTAAAATATGCACTTTAAACACATTATCTACCTTCTTATCATACAACAAATATGCATGCCAGCCAAATAACAAGTCGTGGCCCTCAAGATTTAATAATCTCCCTTGTGTCAAATTAATCCAGTCACTTATTCCTGACAACGCAGCAGCTTCATAATATAATTTAAGATTAGGCATTTTAAGACCACCTCTTTCACGAGTATCCTGCATAATCTTGAGTTTAACTCGTGGCCTTTTCCCTGCCCACACAAATTTATTGATACCCCGTTGCCATTCTTCCAAATTAGAGTCTTTTTTAAGGACCGGTATCATTTGGAATAAAAATAAAAATTTAGGCAGGACATTCATTTTCACTGCTGCAATTCTTCCCAGCAAAGACAATTGCAGTTTTTCCCAGCTCTCCAATTCTTTTTGAATTTTTCCCCATAACTTTTCATAATTATTTTTATATAACTTTGCATTGGAGGGTGACAAATACACCCCCAGATATTTAACCCTTTTAACAATCTCAAATCCAGTTAATCCTTCTAAAAGGGCCTTTTGCGGTGCTGTCATATTTTTGGCCAAATTTTTTGTTTTTTGTACATTAACCTTAAATCCAGAAACCTTCCCATATTGCATTATTATCTCCATCAGGTCCACAACAGAGTTTTCTGGCTGGGTCACCGTAACAACCAGATCATCTGCAAACGCCCTCAATCTATAATCCTGATCTCTAATTTGAATACCCTTAATTTTTTCCGAGTTCCGTATTTTTATCAATAATATCTCCAATGTTAAAACAAATAATAAAGGTGATAACGGACACCCTTGTCTTGTGCCCTTCTCAATATTGCATACTTCAGTCAGGCTATTGTTAACTATTATTCGGGCAGTTTGTTTTTGATATAATGCCCTAATTGGTTGTAAAAAATTATCCCCAAAATTCATTTTATCTAAAACTTTCATCAGAAATTGCCAATCCAATTGATCAAAAGCTTTTTCAGCATCTAAAAAAATTAGCGCCGCAGGGATCTGGTTGTTCCTTTCCAAAAACTCCACCACATCAACTATATGCCTCACATTATTTTTCATTTGTCTACCACTAATAAACCCAGTTTGATCCCCATAAATCATCTGTTGCAAAACCCTCATCAATCTGTTAGCTAACACCTTAGCAAATATCTTGTAGTCTGTATTTAAAAGTGATATTGGTCTGTAGTTTTTTACTTGAGTAGCATCTTGATCTTCCTTCGGAATCAAAGAAATAAAAGCAGTTCTCCAAGACGGAGGCACCCTTCCCCCCCTCTGAATTGTCTGAAACAATTCCCTTAATGGCTTTATCAGCTCCAATTGTAAATTTTTGTAGTAGACCGCAGTCAGACCATCTGTACCTGGCGCTTTATCCACCTTCAATTCCTTAATTGCTATAAGAATTTCTTCTTCTGTTATCAATTGATTAATCTCCTCCTTTTGTTCTTGTGTAAGAACTGGGATGCTAGCATTCTTCAAATATACATCAATATCTGTTTCATTAATCTTCTCCTTAACATATAATTTAGAATAAAAATCCACAAAGGCTTCCTTAATAAGATCCTGTTGAAACACAACCTTTCCTTTGTATTCAATTTTATCTATATTAGAAGCCCTTTGTTTTTTCCTTAACCTGTAGGCTAACCACCTACCTGGTTTATTGGCATTGCAAAAAGTATTATGCCTAGCAAACCGTAGGTTAATTGCCACCTGATCAGCCATCAACTTATCAAATTGTCCTCTTAGCAGGTTAATGACCTCCTTAATCTTCGTATCCGATGGATTCAAAATTAGGGCCTTTTCTTTTTCCCTGATTTCATTCTCCAGTTCTTTCCTTCTAACTTCCAAATTACGTTTATATTTATTATTCATATATATTAACACCCCTCTCATATAGGCTTTGCTAGCATCCCAAACCATGTCCATAGAGGTATCCTTGTTCATATTAATTTCAAAAAAATCCTTCATCTGCTTTTTACATTCTTCCACATTTCTCTGGTTTCTAAACAAATTCTCATTTACGCGCCAGGAGCGCCTATCTCTATTGTCCTTTTTGATCTCTAACCAGACTGGACTATGGTCAGATATAGTTCTTGCACAAATCTTTATCTTCTTAGTCCTAGAAAAAAAATCATTAGTCAGTAATATAAAATCAATCCTAGAAAAAGATTGATGTCTATCAGAAAAAAAAGTATAATCCTTTTCATGTAAGTGTGTATCTCGCCAAATGTCTCGCAATTCCAGGTCGTCCTTCATTTCAAAAAAAGATTTAGGCAATCTAGCATGACTCGGGGCACGCTTAAAGAAACCAGCTTTATCCAGCTGTACATCCAGGACACCATTCCAATCTCCCATAAAAATAAAAGATTTATAATCCAACTGGGTAATCTTTATATGTAGTAAACTAAAAAAATCAGTTTGTTGTTGATTAGGAGCATACAGTCCAACTAAAAGCGTTTTTTTGCCTTCTAACAGCAAATCTATCATAACATATCTTCCTTGTTTGTCTACTTCAATTAGTTCTGCTGTCAGAGTACTCTTGACATAGATAACCACTCCATTTTTCTTATTCATTGCAGAAGCAATAAATTGCGTGCCCAGCCTTGAGTTCAACAAATACTTTTGGTCCATAACCCTAATATGCGTTTCTTGCAAACCCCCTGCGTTTCTTTCAAATGCGGACGAAGGCAGCAGCTCTCCAAACGGGGTGCCGGAGGTTTAGAGAGCTGCACAGGTCTCCAAAACGCGAAGGCAGCATCTCTCCAAACGGGGCCGCAGAGGTTTGGAGAGCTGTGCAGCTCTCCAAACCTCCGTGGCCCCATTTGGAGAGCTGCTGCCTTTGTCCGCTTATGAAAGAAATGCGGACGAAGGCAGCAACTCTCCAAATCTCTGGTGCCCTGTTTGGAGAGTTGCTACCTTCGTGTTTGAAAGAAATGGGGGCAGAGCTGGTGCTTGTTTTGCGCATGTGCATGCATGCACGCATGCACATGCACATTTTGCGGCTCCCACTTTTTTGTGTGTGTGACGGAACCGGTTTCGAGTGGCTCTTTCACTGTTTCAGGTTGCCAACCCCTGTCCTAGTGTAACACTTTGACCAAAGCTCATCATATCAAACAAGTGAAGAAAAAGACATAGTAAGGTTGGAGTCGTGAGGAAGATCTGAAAATAACAGACTAGTGAAAAATATCTGGGAGGAAGCCCATTAGCTACCCTTGCATGGCCATTTCCAAGTTTGACCATTGCTGTAGAGAAACTCTTATCACGTGTTCCTATTCAAAATGAGCCTCTGATATTTCCAGGAAGCACAATACTGTATCTGCAGAAGAGCTGAGAATTGTAGCTGCTAAGTTTCTTCTTTTCATGGAATTGCTGACAGGAGAAGAGACAGGGATGAGTCAAAATTATAAAACAAAAATTAAAAAAAGAGCAGGCCTTTAATTAGGTAATTGTAGCCATCATCTGGATACTTTTGTCCTCTGGCCCTGGCCCTAGGGCTGCCCCTGATTAATCCTCTGTCAATCCATGTGCTTCACCATGGATTTCAGGCAGCAAGATAGCCCCATTAAAAGACAAGTTCCCACAATATTGTGGAAAGAAAAATCTTCATCAGGGTCCAGTCCAAACTGGGAATAAACAAAATGGAGACTGCCTTTAGAAAGAAGGTTGTAGTTTATTGAAGAGCAGAGCCAAATAGAAGCGTGGCTCTGGGAAAGCTGACCACATGTTGCTGGCAATGGTAGGTTTTTATACCTTCTTGGGCTTTTGTGTTTGGAGTTGTTCTTCCTGTTCATGTGGCATGAACCAGAGCTTTTGAGCATGTCCTTTTGTTATTTTGATGGTGGTGGGTTAATCATATTAGGTCCTAAAGGTCATGCCTTGCTTCTTTGGGGCTGTGGCTGATGGCTTACTACCTGTGTTGGATTTCTTGGGTGAGGGGTTGCTGGTTCTATCACTCTGCTATTATTAGCTATCAGTTTTGCTGCAAGAGATTTCAAAATATTTTGTCTTGAATGGGGTTTTGCCTGGTATTTGCTCATGAATGGGGCCTGAGTCCTTCTGAATGATATTATCAAATCTGCATTTCTACAGACCTGGCCTCTGTCTGGGGCTATTAAGAAAAACTGGGCCTGCTTTTCTGCCTTTAAAATCCTTTGGGGAAATATCATATTCTGCCTTTTTAATATCCCAATACATTTCTTTATGGAGGGGGTGCTGTCCTCCTGCAATATATATGTCTTTGGTTTGATAAGATTGAGTTTGGAGAGGATAAGCAGAGGTGGAGAAGTTGAATCCTTCATAGAAAGAAGAGAAGGAAAGATTCCTCTCTTCTTCAGGCTTGTTGGATTATGAAAGAAGCTCAGATCCAAAGCTGCCCAGTTTCATTCTCATTACAGTATTTCATATTTTGCTTCTTGCCCAACAAGTTCAACCAGACGTCTGAGTAAACTCTCGCTGCAACCTCAAAACCTAGACTGATGTAAAGCAGATTCTATCCTCAAGATCATTAAAAGGGAATCTGGAAAGGATGCTCACAGAATTATTTTCTTTTCGTTTTTGTCTTGTCATTATTGTTTTTTTCATTCTACCCTGAGGTGATTTCCTTTTGAAGAGCGAACCTCTCCCTGGTCTTGGCAGCACATGATCACATTAACTATATAGGTCAAATATAATAATCTGGGAAATACAAATTATTGCCCATTTTCTGGAAGACGTATCTGGCCTCCTGTGAGCCTTTGAGTCAGGTGAAGACAGGTGAGGTCTTACTAACTCACCAGACATCTCCCCTTGATCAGGTTTGCAAAGAAGCTGTGTGGTTTAATCAGTAGCAAGCATGTTATATCTTGCCAGGTTTTCACAGTGAGCTTTTGGATTAGAGAGGATTTTTTGTTTTTCTTTCTCTCCAGCTCATTTTTTGGGGGTAAGGTGGGGAAAACAAAATGGGCAAAACAGGTAATTGACTGAGCTATGACTTTCACATCACACAGCTGACTAAGTGGTTAGATTAATTTTATACATAATTGCATCTGTTGGGGTGGGGTAAATCTAATTCCCTAGAGTCAGTTAACTACATAAATTGACCCCTTTGGGTATTTCTATAACTTTAACTCTGGTTGATTTCTTTAAACGTCTTGTTGGCACTGGCCACTGTAAACTGACTGAATCCATTATTGTTGATCCAGATGAAAAATGGAAAAACCTTTAGAAAAGACATGTCAAACACAAGGCCCACGGGCCGGATGCGGCCCGACATGTGGTTCCATCTGGCCCGGGGACCTGCTCTGAAAAGAGCGAAGGACTCGTCGATTGCACCTCGGTCCGGCCCAGGCCAACCGGGCCCTGATCTACAACCTGGTTGCATCCATCAAAGCCAGAATGCGCTCAGTGTTAAATCCACGGGGCAGCCCTGCCCCGCCCCCTGCGTGCACTCGCAGAGTCCAGTGTCCCTGCTGGCTGTCTTGTCATGCATGCTGACTTCACCCAGGATGCCAGTGCTGGCCATCTGCTGTGCGCACACTCAGGGGGCGGGGCAGAGGTGGCAAAGCAGCTCCTTGCTGATTCCAGTGGATCTTAGGCTGAGCGCGTTCTGGCTTTGATGGACGCAACCAGGTTGTAGATCAGCGCCAACCCCTACCCCCACCAGCAATTCCTTGCAGCCATGAGGCTTTCCTTTCACTGGGACAGACCCACCCCCCATGCGGGATAACAAGACTGGCAGCAACATGGCAGCGCTGGCAATCTCTCCCCCTCCCATCACCCTTCCTGAGTGTGGAGGAAGGAAAGAGATGAGAAGGAAGGAAGTGTAGTGGAGAGGGGAATTGGGGGGGTATCGGCGCTGGCTGGGAGGCTTTGCCAGAGCTCTGATGTTTCGGCAGAGAGGTCGGGAGCTCCAGAGGCCTCCGCGGAAGCTGGGGGTGGGGCGGGGCTCTTGGGGAGGGATTTTTAAAGGAGAAGAGAAGATTGACTGGGGGAAGAAGAGTTTAGTTTCTCTTTTCTGGAGAGACAAGCCAGAAGGAGGGAGAACAAGGTAGGAAGGCAAAAAGGTTTTTTATTCTCTCTCCAGAGAATAAACATCCTACCTCGCTCTCCCTCCTTCTGGCTTGTCTCTCCGGAAAAGAGAAACTAAAATCTCTTCCCCCCAGTCAATCTCCTCTTCCCCTTTAAAAATCCCTCCCCAAGAGCCCCGCCCCCAGCCACCGCGGAGGCCTCTGGAGCTCCTGACCACTCTTCTGAATACCCAGAGCTCTGGCAAAGCCTCCCAGCAAGTGCCAATTCCCCCCCCCCCAATTCCCCTCTCTGCTACACTTTCTTCCTTCCTTCTCTCCTTCTCATCTTTCCTTCCTCAATGCTCGGGAAGGGGTGATGGGAGGGGGAGAGATTGCCAGCGCTGCTATGTTGCTGCCGGTCTTGCTATCCTGTGTGGGGAGGGGGGGGTCTGTGCCAATGAAAGCGATGCCTTGTGGCTGCGAGGGTGGAGGTGCTGGGGGGGGGTGTTTAGCACTGATCTACAACTTGATTGCATCCATCAAAGCCAGAATAAACTCAGCCTTAAATCCATAGGGCAGCCCCATCCCACCCCCTGGGTGTACACACAACTAGAGTCTGGCATCCCTGCTGGTGGTCTTGCCCTGCAGGCTGACTTCAGCCAGGATGCCGGCACTGGCTGTCTCCTGTGTGCACACCCAGGGGGGCAGGACAGAGGTGGCGGGGCAGCTCCTTGCTGGTTCCAGTGGATCTTAGGCTGAGTGTGTTCTGGCTTTGATGGATGCAACCAGGTTGTAGATCAGCACTCCCCCAACCCTCCCACACCAGCACCTCCATCCTTGCACCCACGAGGCATCCCTTTCAACAAGACCGCCCCCACCCACACACATAGTATAGGAGTGGCCAGCAGCAGCATGCTAGTGCTGGCAATCCCTCCCCCTCCCATCACCCCTTCCTGAGTGCGGGGGAAGGAAAGAGATGAGAAGGCAAAGGAAGGGAGGGAGGGAGGAAAAAAGGGAGGGAGGAAGGAAGGAACAGGGAGGAAGGAATGGAGAGTGGGAGGGAAGAAGGAAGGAACAGAGGAAGGAAGGGAAGAAGGAAGGAACAGAGGGAGGAAGGAATGGAGGGTGGGAGGGAGGAAAGAACAGAGGATGAAAAGGAGGGAGGGTGAGAGGGACCATGTCCCAGAACTCGCCCCAGTCCCATCCTCCTCTGCCGGAGACTCTCAGACCTGCCCCAGTCCTACCCAGGAACCCCTGAAGCAAGTGATGTTGAGCTGGCCACGCCCACCCAGTAGGTCACGCCCATCCTAGTCGTGCCCACCCAGTAGGCACACCCATCCTAGCCACACCCACCCAGCCCCCCCGAAGGCAACCACAATGCTGATGTGGCCCTGAATGAAATTGAGTTTGACACCCCTGCTTTAGAAGCAAGTTTTAGATTTATGAATTACAACACAAAAATCCTTGAAATATTAAGCACTGAACTGTAAATGCATTTCCTGCTGCCATATGTGTTAGCTGTGAAGAAATATGACCACACATACAAAGTCATTCCTGATCTAATCGATGGAATAGGAAATATTCAGTTTGTACTATAATATAGGATTTTTATTATACATGTTGTTATTTGTTTTAAATCTGACTATACTTTCTGTTTTCTTACACATACTGTATGTAAAAGTTCTACTTTTGGATGTTTTACTGTATCTGGCCTTATGTCTGTAATAAAATATTTGATTTTGACAACGTGCAGCATTTCACAACTTGGTACCTTCTAAAAATATGGTCTTCAGCTTCCAGAATTCCCCAACCAGCAAGGCCACTGTGAGAATTTTGGTAATTGATGTTGGAGAAAGCTGTTACAAGAAATGTATACATGGGAAGGATTTGGTGAACCAATCCTACTGGACCCATAAGTTCTAAGGATTGAATTGATTTATTCCACCATTTGCTGCAATATGGATTAAAATCTTTATGGATTAAAATCTTCAACATTGCTTTTGAAACATGATAAAATCTGGCTGTAACGGAACCTTTCAGATTTGGTCTAGATATTTAAAATGAATGATGGCATCTTGTCATTCCTAAGGTGAAATATCTTTTCCTGGTTAATTGCAATGAGCTTTTATATAAAATAAAACAGTGAAGGCTTTATTTTATTTCCATGTGGCAGTATCCTATATTGCTAAAGTCTCAAGATTTTGTTCTACCATATTAATTTAATAAAATTGCTGCCATTAGTCAATTACTATTTTCCAGTACTTAAATGAAAGTGGTAAGTTATACATGGAAATTGGCTATTGAAGGCACAATCATGCTATAAATGCAAAATATCCACAAAAGGATGGCTGACTGCTCATAACATCTTCCTACTTGTGGCTGTCAGTTGTACAGATGGTCCTCGACTTACGACCACAATTGACCCCAGAATTTATGTTGCTAAGTGAGAAATTTGTTAAGTGAATTTTGCCCCATTTTACTATTTTTCTTGCCACAGTTAAGTGAATCACTGCCATTGTTAAATTAGTAACATGGTTATTAAATGGATCTGGCTTCCCCATTGACTTTGTTTGTCAAAAGGTCACAAAAGGTGATCACATGACCCCAGGACACTGCAACTGTTGTAAATATGAGCCAATTGCCAAGCATGAGAATTTTGATCATGTGACTATGGGGATGCTTCAAAGGTCATAAGTGTGAAAAATGGTCATAAGTCACTTTTTTCAATGGCGTTGAATAGTCACTAAACAAACTTGTAAATCAAGGACTACCCATATATCTTAAAACTGAGTTTCCTAACCTTTTTGGCTTTGCCAACCAGCAGGGCGCAGAGGGACTAGTTCTGTGTGAGTGGCAGGCAAGCATGCCCACAAGTGCAGCTCCATTTACACGCGCTTGCCTACCACTTGCACGAGTGGGGATGCATGCATGGGCACGCTCACCCATCCCTTCTGCGGCTAGGTTCTGAAAGGCTCAAGGCCTCAAGACAGGGTTGGGGACCCCTGTCTTAAAAAACAAAAATAAAACACAGCAGTTTTATGGACACATACATGGCTATACATTCCACTGAACTCAGTGAGAGTTATTTCTAAGGAATCAGGTATAAAGTTGGGGTTTTATTTTCTTTATCTTTTTTTTAAAAAAACATCCCCATAGAGCAAGGGTGTCAAACAGCCGGCGGTTGCATCATATGGAGGCCGTGCCCACCCCAGCTCCAGCAATGGAATAAAAGTCACAATTTGTCACGACATGTCACGTGAAGTGGCGAGTTTGACACCCGGGCCACAGAGTGACAAAGATGATTACAAAGCTGCCTGTGATCCATTATTTTCTCACTTGTAGTAATGGGCCTGTCTTAAAATGATATTTCAGAAAGTCAGATCTTTCTTCTTTTGACTGTGGATTTATGCCAATTAGGCCTGGTTCCCTGTTTCAGAAAGCAGATGAATAAGGTTGGCAAAGTTTCTGCCCTTTGCTTTCCCCACAATCTGAACAAAATATTAGAGACAGGAAATTTGCATGAAAGAAGAAATATTACTGTAAGATGTTTGCTGGCTTCTGTGGAAAAGCTTAAACACTGACCTAAATAAGATTCTAGGTCATTGTAATTTTTGTATAATGCTAAAAAGCAAATGATTAACACTGATTTGATACTGGGGCTACCATATCTAGTTTATAAAATTCTTTGATCCAGCCTAGTTATCATTTTGATTTTTATAACCCAGATGTGATAGCCCTATTGACATTGATCTTGGTGAATTTTGTTCCCAAACTGCGAACTATTTTATAATTATATATCCACAGTAGAATAGGAAACTGTCTATAAAAGATACACCTCTTACTTTATTTTTTTCCTTGTGGACATCTTATTTAATCTCATATCCAAGGTTTTTATGTTACAAGCCTTGCTTTCTATTCTGCCATTTCCGTGTATTCAAAACAATAGATCCTCTATGAATACCATAATTGTGTGTGATCTGTAGTACTAAGAGATACCAGCGGATGGTGCCATTGTGTCATTTTTTAAAAACTTGCTGTCCTTCACAGCTTGAAAGCTATTATTAAAAAGTATTTGCTAGGAAAATACCATCCTCTTTGCTATTCACATTCATATTTTTAAAGTGACCCAAAGAAAATGAATATAAATCAACAGTTTTTCTAAGTGAAAATAGGTAACACAGTAGTTACAGGCTTTTTATTTAGGTACGAAGGCTAAAGGCATTCATCAGAAATATTCTGGACTGACTTTCAGGGTTGTTTTAGGATATTTTCAATACTAATCCTTCAAAAAACAGTTTGAACATAACCCACCACCATTTTCAGGTCTCAAACACTGAAAACAAGGAACAAGAATGATTGCTTATCTGTCAGCTGCCACAGATAAAAGGGAAATAAAATAATTTACACACACACACACACCCACACACACAGACGGACAGACAGAGAGACAGACATACAGAGAAAAAAAAAGTATTTTTCATGTTGTGTGTGCTTTGTCTGGTTGTATGCAAAAAAAGTCTCAGAACGTCCTATATAGGGATAAGTAAAAAGACATCAAGTAACCTTCTTCTTGAAAATCTTGAAGCCCAAAGACAACTCCAAAGACAGGGTTTAGTTTCTGCAAAAGGAGTAACTTGCTGGGAATTTAAATAAAATTCTGCATACTATGAATGACCAATTCAGGGTATTATATTGGCAAATGAATAGTTTGAAACAGTGTGATGCAAGACCAGAGCAATTCTGAGGAACTCTTGAGAGTTCACAAAGACAAGGATGATAAACAAAAAACAAGAGACGTTAGAAAGAAACAGTTTTGAAGATCAAAATCTTCTGGAAAGATGCTGACAAAGATTCTGGACAAAAAAGAAACAATACAAAGCAAGATCATCCATGAAAACATTGTGGCAGATACTAGGCTATGAAATAGGTAATATATGTGACAAAAATATAAGAGAGTTGTTTCAGAATATTCTAGAAATTGCAGTCATAAACCACAAGGTGGCAAGGGAGTCCTAAAGGTAATGATTTTCTCTGAACAGTCTGAACAACCGATGAACTCATAGTGTGAGCCCTTCCTAGGTAAAGAACCAACAAGAATAGTATGGGGTATCTTTCCAAACACAAAATCATGTTAAAGGGATAAATAAATGCTACATATCGGGGAGCCTGTCAGCAATCAAAAGCTACTGTTTAGAAGTTGCCCAACAACCAAGAAGCCCAAGGCCTTTTTTTTCTAACAAAACAAAACAAAAAGGCAAAAAGCAAACCATTTAGGATGTATGAGACTGTTAAGTATGAAGAGAAAGGATAACAATATTGCTGAATCTATATTAATCTTACTGAAAACTTCAGTACTGAAACAAAACTAGCATTGCATCATATTTGATACTGAGGCCCACTATCCCTTCCAAAAGAACCTACAGTGCAGATTTGGTTATTATACATTTATTTTAGGCATAAAATTAATTAACCAAAATTGTGTAGTTCTTTCCTGAATTCATGACGTATGAACCCTAGAAAGCCACAGTTTTTTAATACAAATATTATTGCAGCCAAGCTGAAAATAAGAACCTGTTTTAAATTCAGCAGAAAGCATAGGACTATAACTGTCTAAAGCTAATTTCTAACTGGTGTAGAATCCATAGGCTTACAGAACAAAAGATGATTTCATTCATATCATGTGTTAGCTACTGGAGATGGAGATACTTTTGCACCAGAAACAAAAGGATTTTACAGTATGTCTGACATCACTGTGGATCTGAAGGAGGTTATTTCATTATGTGCAAATTTCCTAATGCAAAGTGAGAAGTTCATTCTTTCTCCCATTGGTGTAAATGGGGCCATCTTCCTAGATCCCTGAGCAATCTCTCATTTCCTACCAGACTACAGAAAATATTAAAATAGTCACCAGCATTGCATAATGGTCTGAACCAAATTCTGTCTCTTAATATTGTATAAGATCAGAGTACCCTTGTTCCTTCTAGTCTGACCAGCAATATATTTAATACGATTCCACTATAATGTAACCTATTAATAAAGTAAGGATTTGTGTTATTCAGTCATAAAATGATTTTGAAATAAGGCTAAAATTCAAACATATTAAACATATATAATTAAATATGATGGAATAAGTTTACTAAATTGAAATAACAACAAGTACACCCCTTGGCCAACCTTCCCTGCATCAAGACGTTAAACAGTATCAAGCTGGGTTAATACTAGGATGGGATTTTTTCCAGGAAATACTAGGGCTGTGGCTAAGAGCAGAGTTTATAGATATAATCAAAAAAATGTCTAGCTGGGGGAAAATTTCACCCATACCAAATATTTTAAAGTCTACTTACAAATTGAAAACCGAAAATATCCCTTAAATACAGATAGTTTTGTTTCATGGTTCAGTGTTGTCTCCTTTATCCTGTCATATTCATCAATTATTCTCATTTATGCTGATAAATTGGTGGAATACCGGGCCATTATCTCAATTAGCCATGAAAAAGTTTTTATCTATAGTCAGTTTATTAGAAGACATTTTTCCTTTATAAGTAACAACTTCAGTTAATTAATTGTAAGCAATCTATTCATATTCCAATGTCTGCTGCATCCTAGATAAGACAGAATAATAAAAACATTTTCTTCACATTTCAAATAACAAGAGATGAGGATATCTTCTGAGAATTGAAGGCACAGAAGAACCAAAGATAACAAGCAAAAGACGGTTCATTAAATATGTTTCAGGATCAACTCCCTTCACAGGAGAAACTCATCTGTCATAAATTGTGAAGCCAATAAGCTCAATGCCATACAGATGGTTGTACTGTTAAAAGCATGCTCAGTTTAAGAATTTTGTTGGTTATTTCACATAATTTTCCACTCATCATTTCACGGAGACTGCATCAAGAAACAGCTTAGTTTGGGAATGAGAATTATAAAACCAGAATAACATTTATAATAAGTACAATAAAATGTAGCCAACTTGATTAAAACACCATTCATGCTAGTTTGTGGCATATTTATGGCACATATTTCTGGTCTGAATTTAGTGGTTTTGTCTGGCCTTAAAACCAGGAAAGACTTGGTGATTGTTCCAAGCAGTTCTTTATTGTTCCATACTTCTAGATAGAATCTTACCAAACTGAAGCATTATACTGTCTTCATCAAGCAAATATTCTGAAAACTATTACAGAGAGGCTGTCTTCACCCTCTTTCTCTCACACAAAATATCTGGACTGATCTCTGTCTTATTCCTCTGGAATGCACCCCCCTCTCTCCTGGGAATACAGCCTACTACAGTGATGGCAAACCTTTTAGAGGCCGAGTGCCCAAACTGCAACCCAAAACCCACTTACGTATCATCGGGTGCCGGGTGGGCATGGCCCTTTGGGTGGGTGTGGCCAGTTGGGTGGGCGTGGCCGCAGTGGTAACGGCAGACTGGGTGGGACTAAAAAGTTCAATAAAACAATTCCAACTTTGCGAGAACTTTTTTTCCCCCCCGTGAGAAGTTGAAATTGATTGATTGATTGAACCTTTTTTTTTTTTGAACATGGCGGCGGAGGTCTAAAGTGAAAAGGTTTTATAAAGCCCAGCTGAAGGCCTAGGACTGGGGCGACAGCGCATGTGCCCACAGAGAAAGCTCGGTGTGCTACCTGTGGCACCCGTGCCATAGGTTCGCCACCACAGGCCTACTACATTCCATCGCAGATTTGTTGATTTAGGATTGGACTAGAAAGAATATGATAGTTGATGTAGAAGATGACTAGGCTGAACTTCAGGACAGGGTCAAATGCACAATTTGGAGTCCCTAAAGCCCTGAAAGAGACCTAAATCCTGCCTCCCTTGAAGTCCATTGATTTTTATCTGCCACCAATTTGGCTTGACCATTAGTAGATCAGAGTCTTGTATATGCTAGATGGAATAAACTCCCCAGTGCTTTTGAATTCTATCTTGGCTCCTGGCATCCTGTGCTTGACAGCTGATGGGAACAATGGGTTGCTTTATTCACGTAGAATCTGTAACTGGCATGGTATTAAACTATAGCAAATAAACAGCCATGATATTTATTATATCTATGGATAAGAGCATTGCATAATAGGAATGTGGATTAATGAATGGAAGATTCTGATTTTGGATTAGATAATTTGGGGGCAGTTTGCTAGTCAACAGATTTTTTGCAGATTTTGGTTTACATGTTTTAAATTAAATGAATAAGCATAATTTTGTAAAAGAAGTTCCTTAAATCTTTGCAAACCTTACAAATGCCTAAGTTAAAAATTGGTTGTATATCTTTAAAATAAAAAAGGATTAGTTATTCTGATTTTCTGATAGGGCATTTGAGGTTAAGTTCAAACTTTTAAGTAATAGGTTCACAACAATCTCATAAATAAGTGCATATAGAGTTCCATTTTGTTCTCTAGTATTATGCAACCCTTTAAGTAGTGTATATCCTGAATTAATAATAAATATTGATATATAGCCAATGCCTCTGTTAATTTAAACGATAAGAGAAGAAACACAAACTTGCAAGTTAATCTCATCCAATATGACTTAATACTGATTTTTTTTTCCATTTTGTGTCTGGCACTCAAATTACTAACCAAACTCAGATTAAGAGTCATCAGTTGCATGCTGTGGATAAATTGGCTGCCAAATTAAAAAAAAAGATGGAGACAAAAGAAACTGAATGTCTGAAGATATTGTTTGCAGCATCTGGAAGGATATAACACATGGAAAATGGATGTGACACTGTGTTTCAGGCTGGCTGTGTGATTAAAGAGAATGGCATGAGCAATTCTTCATGATCTGAACATTAACATTCATTTTGTCTGTGCATGCTGGAACTGTCCCCCAAAGTAAATTTGCTTCTTAAAAAACTTGATCTGGCAAAGCTGCCCATATCCATTTAACTAGCCCTAAATACAAGATCTCTTTGTGCATAAATCCCTCTCCACCACTTCTTCACCTTCCTTAAGAAGAACCTACTCAGAATATATCACTGGAATTTATTTAGATATTCCCAGCTTTAGAATTCCTTTATAACTCTATGTAATGCATAATCTTACTAAGGAATTTTCATGTCTTATCAAGAGGATCAAGTGACAAAAGAACTTTGTCCGAATCTTTAAAGAACTGTTGTTGGTGAAGGCAAGCAGGTTTCGGGTTCCTGAGGATGACTTCATATATATTTTTTTTCTTGTTTCTACAAACTAAGAGAAAGTCAGGTACCCATACACATAATTCAGTTTCCACAGTATGATTCTGCACTATCCAATCATTTATTGCAAGTGAAGGTTTAATTGCCTAAAGTAAGTTCTTCATCCTTTATTTTGTTTTTTAATGTTCTTTGTAGAAGGAAAATTGGATGAAGTGAAGAAACTTCCTGGATGAGAAGCAAAATGTCTTCAAAGAAAAACAAAGAAAATCTAGTTGGAGCTGGAGGCTAAAACATATAGGGAACGGTTGCTGGAATTGGGTATGTGTAGTTTAATGAAGAGAAGGGTGAGGGGTGACATGATAGCAGTGTTCCAATATCTCAGGGGCTACCACAAAGAAGAGGGAGTCAAGCTATTCTCCAAAGCACCTGAAAGCAGGACAAGAAGCAACGGATGGAAACTAGTCAAGGAGAGAAGCAACCTAGAACTAAGGAGAAACTTCCTGACAGTTAGAACAATTAACCAGTGGAACAACCTGCCTCCAGAGGTGGTGAATGCTCCAACACTGGAGGTTTTTAAGAAGAGACTGGACAGCCATTTGCCTGAAATGGTATAGGGTTTCCTGCCTGAGCAGGGGGTTGGACTAGATGACCTCCAAGGTCCCTTCCAACTTTTATTATTATTATTATTATTATTATTATTATTATTATTATTATTATTATTATTATTATTATTATTATTATTATTATTATTATTTGCCTCTTGAAAAAGCACCTTTGGGACAACCATGATCTGGATCAATGAGGATCTCCACAGATATTTGTATTCACATATTTGGAAAGATGCCACATTCTAATAACCCATAGTGAACCCATTTTTTATTATTAAAGGTGCCTTCTTTGACTATGTTTCTGGTTCTGAAGTCAGTAAGAACTTGTTTCTATATGTAAAGCTCTGATGCATCATTTTGCAGGGCAGAGGCCAGTTGTATGTTTTCTCTTGATAGCAGCATTTTTCTATTTCTTGCAAAGCTTGATACTGATGCCAGTTGGTAGAATATCATGAGTTTCATTCATGTGGCCAGAATAACAAATGAAAGAGCAGACCCACTAGTACAAAAAATTGTAGTGTTATAATAAGTGAGGGGAGAAGATGGAGCCCCACAACTCATGCTTGCTTCAATATTCTGTTGAAAGATAAACTATATTTGAATGGATCTGCTTTTTATAAAAAGGAGTGGCAAATTATCACAAGGAAAGAAATAGTTAAGGATTAGCTGGCTACCATGGCTTAACTCTCCAAGACTACACCAATTTGATCCAAAAGTTTTGAAGTAGATTGCAAATGTTTTCTTGGAGACACATTCAATTTTCTTTGAGAAATCATGGAAGATGAGTGTAATGCCAGTGAACTTACCAAGTATAGACTAGGCAGCATAATCCCAACACCAGATACAATTCTGGAACTGTTAAATGCAATTTATTTGTGAACATTTAGAAATGAACACACTGCTTGGTAAGAGCCAGGATGGTTTGACAAGAATAAGCCATGCCAAACCAATCTGATTGTGTTACGATAGAGGTTAGCTAATCACAGTAATACAGTGGACATAGTATTACTTAACATTGGCAAAGCATTCAACATTGTCCCCCATGAGATATTAGAAGACAAGATGATCTGGACTATGCTTTCATTAGGTAGATACAAAGTATGTTGAACAATCATAAAGGTAAAGGTAAAGGTTCCGCTGCACATGTGTGCTAGTTGTTTCCAACTCTAGGGCCTGGTGCTCATCTCCGTTTCAAAGCCGAAGAGCCAGCTCTTCATGTGGCCGGCATGACTAGATGCCAAAGGCGCACGGAACGCTGTTACCTTCCCACCGTAGTGGTCCCTATTTTTCTACTTGCATTTTTACGTGCTTTCGAACTGCTAGCTGGGACGAGTAACAGGCACTCACTCTGTTATGCGGCACTCAGGATTCGACCCGCCAAACTGCCGATCTTCTGATCGACAAGCTCAGCGTCCTAACCCACTGAGCCACCACATCCCTTTGAACAATCATACCCAATAGCTATATCTCAGTAGATCCATGTCAAATTGGAGGAATTGCACATCTCCATTCTAGGTCTTCTGCTGTTCAACATGTTTATGAATGCACTACATGTCCAGAACACATTGCAGCAGATAGAAGCTCTTAGTAGAGGAGTGAGGAAGGAAATAACATCAAAGACTGGGAGAGTTCAGTGTCTCAAGTATTATGTAATACAGAGCTACAGTCTCTATTTAAAAAGTCTCTAAAAAGAATCCAACAGACAGTATCAAAATTCCAAACAGTCTTGACAAGCCAAAACAATAGCAAGAAAAAGTTCAGGAGGAATGAATATAAAATGGTAATTTCGAGTAGAAAAGATCAAAGGCATAACTATAGTTGGAAGGGAACAATGGTGGGCATAGTCTGCATTAACAAAAGTACAGTGTCAAGATACAGATGAGTTCCTGTTGTCTATTTTGTGGTCAGACCGCTGAATATCGAATGCAATTCAATGCAATTCTGGGCACTGCATTTTAGGAAGCACACTGTTTAGGAAGCAAGTTCAGGACAGTGCAACCAAAATAATAATGGGACTGGAAAGAAAAACATATGACAAATATTTGAAGTACTGAAGGGAGATCTGCTAGCTCTCCAAATATATGAAGAATTGTCAGGTAGAAAACAGGACACAATTGTTTCAGGGCTGGACATGAAACAATGGATTTATATTACAAGGAAATATATGTCAGTTTGCGAGCAGGAAAATGCTCTAATGATTACAGCTGTCCAGGGTGCTTGAGCTGGTTAAATAGGTGCTGGATAGGAATTCCCACATTGGACAGAAGGATGGACTAGAATCAGTGTTCCCCAACATGCTGGCTGGGGAATTCTGGAATGGAAGTCCACCAATTGTCCACATCACCAGTATTGTCTACAGTGACAATATGATCCTCTTGAGTTACTTTGAACTAAGTCCATTGGCATTTCCCCCCCTTGAAACTGGGTATTATAACTGAGGCTGGATGGAGCTGAATTTCCAGATAACTGCAAGTATCAAGTGGTCCTCTCTTTAGGATTATAGAAAGGGTTCTATTTCCAGGTCTACTCAAAGACCAAATCTTAAATCTCTGACCTTCAAAACACAGGTTATAGTATCCCTTTTACACTCTGCTTCCCTACTATTTAGGTGGTTAAAGCTGGATGCTGCTGCAGTTTTGCTAAAGTTAAGTACATCTCAGTAACTCTGGTTGATGCATAAATGAAAGACTACCTTACTTTCCATGAAAGAAGAAAAGTGAAAAAGAGTAATGAGTGTAATGGAACAAATCTATCAAATTTATTGTCCTGGTATATTATTATTTTCTTTACCAATTGTCCTTGAGTAGTTAGTAAATAAAATTAAAATAGATTGTCAAAAACTGCAGAGATTTGATTCCTTTTGTTTATGTTCTCACAATGCAAGCATAATTTATAGGTGAGTGAATTCTTGACATAAAAATGCTAATCCCCAGAGCAAACTTGTGTCCTCTTTCTTGTTTTCTTTTAGAAAAACGTCAGGTTGGCTGACAGTTTATACATTTCCCATACAACATGCACATGAAAAAAAAATATTTCTATAAGTTTAACTGTGACCAAATATTTGTAACTCCTTCCCTTCATTTGCATATTCTGAATTTTGCAAAATCTCCATGATGGGTAGAATAATATTATACAATTCAATTTTTTTACTTTAGTCAAGTAATCCTCCAGGGTGAATTCAGGGCAATATTGATCAAGGGAAAGGAGAGACTTAGAACTCTGCTTTGAGGGTTTCCTTAAGGTTTTACCTTCTTCCCATCCCAGTTAAACATCTATATGAAACCAATGGGCATGAGGTGAGGTATCACCAGTAAACTAATGAGAATTAATTTCCTCTCCCCATCTCTGGTTGATCAAGCTATGCCATCAAAATTCTTTCCCAATATTGGGAAGCCGTGAGGACTCCAGATAGGACAGGCCTGAGCTAAACCTGTTAATTTAACATTTTAAATGTTATTTTTTCTCAATATTCACACCTGAAACTGTCAAGAAACAGCCTGTCCTAATTCAAAACATTATATTCTTCACCAATACTGTTTTAAATAGCCAATCAATCAGGCTTTCAGATTTATATTCATTCCTTTGCCATATGTACCCATGAATAGATATATGCTTAAACCACTTATTCAAAAGAGGCTTCTTTCTGAACTGATACTCCCACAGCTATCACCATTCTCAGTTACAAAGGGGTCTTTGAATGGCCCAATCACTTTTTCATTCATGTTGTCTTAACAGCATATTTTTCTTTATGAATCAGGAATCCTTACCATTATTTTACAAAGCTGGCAATATCATTGGAGAGGGAGTCTTATCTAAAGTCAACTAAGGAGAAAATTAGATGTCTGAAGAGAAAATATAAAGATTCCAACCTCACTATGAGTGGGCTTCCTCTCATATACTGTAATGGGATTTATATCTCTTCTTTTGTACCAACTGCAAATCTCTCAAATCTGTTCCAGGGCTTCTTGATCCCCCCCCCCAAACGTAGATGAGTATATTTGTGTGGCAAGGATTGCTATGGCATGTGAAGAGTACATATTTTTTTGTTTGGGGTTTTTTAATGATCACAATAGTTAGGTGCTGTCATTAAACCAATCTAACTCATATTACAAGGTACATGATGATGAGAGAGAGAGAGAGAGAGAGACAGACAGACAGACACAGACACAGAGACACACAGAGAGAGGAGAGTACACTATTAGCAATTTATTACAAAATCCTCCCAGTTGCCACATGCAGACCATGTACTGTAAATTATTCACTACTGTCTTAATATAGATGCGTATCTATTTGAAGAGCTTTCAAATGCACTTACCATGTCATTTCTATGAGCATCTTTATAGCATGGTCCCATCTTTTCTCCAGACTCAGAAGAAGCATAGAGGGCTTCTCTGGATTTTGTAATGGGACAGTTCTGAAACTTGATATGACATTACATTATAAGTCAAGACTCCACCCTTTTTCTGCAATTTCAGGCAGCATGACACATTGGCCTTCTCTATGTTACTTGTTAGCCATTGTCAAGTAAAAGGAAACCAAAATATAAACAATAGAAAAACAAATCTTATGAATGGAGTAAGTTATCGCATTAGGAGTTCTAACCTTCTTCAAATAATAAAAGTTATATCCATTGGTGGGATTCAAATATGTGAACAATCGGTTCTTTGTGTGGATGCCACTTCCAGAAGTCCATTCCAGGCCTGGGCAACAAAAAATTAGCCACCGGTTCTGCCAAACTGGTGCAAACTGGCTGAATCCCACCACTGGTTATATCCTTCTCTTTCAGCAGATGTTTCTGCTGCTATTGCTCTTTGCATGCCTATTATTCAGTGCATGCTTTATTACGCTGGCATTGCCATGGTAACGGCAGAAACTGAAATGGCTGCCCAAAATGATTCCTATCCAGCCACAATCATACTGAATTGACCTGTCAGTCTTGACATTAAAGGAAGCAGGCTTGAAAGTAGGGTTGACATAAATAATTACCACGATGGTTGTGTTTTGAGGGGACCACCAGTTACAGGCCCAGAAATTGTTTTAATATCAACAGTGTGATTACTATAAGTGGGGGAATTTTATTGTATCTATAAGTTATTTCCTTTTCAAAATAAATACCCTAGTGAAGCCCAGACAAAATCACTAAGAGAAATCTATCTCACCTTGAGGGCAGAGGAAACAATTGATCTACTCTGGAAAATGAATGAAAATGGATCTTTATGCTTCCTCAAACATTTTTCAATTTCAATCAGCCAAGCCAGGAAGAGTCCTCAGGATGTACAGCAAAAACAAGGGTATCATCAACAGATTTATCTTCTTAAAAAAGAGGATGAAGTATGTTGACTTAATTACCACCTGTCTCAATTAATCAGAGTAATACCTGGCACTTAATTAAGGATGATAGTAGACTTTATAACAATTCTCTCCATTTATTCTGCTGATGTCTGATTTCATACCAAATCCATGCTTCTGAAATGCACATGATGGTTAAAAATATAAATATATAGCGATCAAAATAATGTTGAAAATAAAAAATCAATCAATCAATCAGAGACCTGCAAAAAAGAACAAGAAACTCATATTATTTGAAAACATATATGAGTGTAATTTTAATTATATACAAGTTAAACTTCCATTTTCAGCAGGTTTTTTTAAAGAGCTCCCTTTAATTATTTTTATTGCTTTACCAATATATAAAATACAAAGAGAAATAAAAATAGAAAATTAAGAGAAGAAAAATAGAGGGGGAAAGAAAATATGAAGTACATGGGAAGAAAGAAAGTGTTGACTTCCAACTCTTTTTAGCAGAGTACAAGATAACATTCCAGCCTCAACTTTTTACTTTTACACATTAGTATATAACTAACCATTTCTATAACAACAAATCTATTTAATCAGCAAAACCAAAGTCAAAGTTTCATTTTTTTTATCACAAGGACAAAATCCAGAAGTGTTATTCAAATAAAAAATATAATTAAATCTCCTCTTTGAATAAAACAGTCAATTTAACCATTTCTGCTTTATCTTCCTTGCTGTGGAAATAATATGTATTTCTATTTGCACTTAATAATCTTTATAAACTATCACCATTTATATGAACAAAATTCACTGTATTCTTTCAGAGTCTCTAACCTTAAAGGGAAAAATACTTTCTTTTCATCCATTTTAAAACACTAAACTTTTCTTTAAAAACATTTTTGAAATCAAAACTTTCTAATACATTTTAACTTCCTCTTAACATGCATACTTTAAAGTTCACTGTTGAATTTAGATCACTCCCTCCAGGTTACCCTGATAGAATATTTTTTTTATTTTTTTTAAAAAAATGTTTATATAGAGAGACATAATCTATTAGGAACTGCATGCAAGTAATCTTTATTTAGTCAATGAGCAGCACAAAATAAGCAGAGAGACCAACAACACTACAACCTAGCCCCAAATAGGAGAGGGAGGTAGCATAGTACAATATATTACAATAATAAAAAAATATCTATAAGACTACAGTTAATATTAAAACTATAAAGAAACTAAAATATTACAAAATAGTTCCTAAAACAATATAAATCATTTAACAGTATAACTACAAACCATAGTACTAGAAAATTAAAGAAAAAAAGTTAATTAAATCGTCCCTTTACTTGCTTTGCTTTAGTTCCATTGTGGCAATACAAAACTTAGTTATTGATTGAGCGAGAGGTTACAGATCTAAAAGAAGCTTTACAAAATGCTTGTCTGATCTTCCAGCATGTTTGCATAATAGAGATAACATAAGATTGGTCCAAATGGCTTTCTAAAATTTAGGGTGCCACTATGTGGCCATTTCTATCTCACTAGCACTATGAGGGCAAGTATGTTCAATCAATGGAATTTACCTGCCTTCTATTAGGGTTAGGTTAGGATTAGGGTTGGGTTAGGGTGGGAATAATGTTATGTCTAGTTTCAAGAATGCTTGTTTTCAGGTTGTGAAAAGTTAGAAGATATAAATAATTTGCTGTAAATAATGTTATACAATGGGGAGTTCCAACTAACTCATCACATTCATATCCCAAGTCTTCTTCACATACTTTATAATATATAAAAGTATATAAAACAGCTGTATATCAGTTTGAAATGCTTTGTTTTATTTTAAATGATGGGATATAAGCTATTTTTCAAACATTTTACTTGTTCTTTATTACTAAGTTGGATTTAAGTTAGATTCTGAGTTAAAGAAGAAAATATTTCATTTGCCTCATTTGAAACCAAAATGGAACTCTGGAGTTTTTTGAGACATATTATATAATAATAATTTTATTTCTTGTTTAGCAATCAGGAATATTTATTAATTTGACAAACTACTCATTTAATTTGACCATCTATTTATCCACCTTGAATATTAATTTCATACTGTTGTACTTATAGTATATAATAAAACATATTGGGATAGTAGAATGGTATTGTAAAATGTGTACTTACATTATATAATTGTACTTTCATTGTACTTACAGTATATAATAAAACTTATTGGGATAGTAGAATGGTATTGTAAAATATGCTTTTATAAAATAAAAATGATTTATCAAGAAGTTCAGGATATTCTAGACACACGTATGTTACTTGACATTGCTGGAATTTGAATATTTCTAACACAAGATGTCTTTTGGAGATAAAATATATGAAGGTGTTTCAGAATTGTTTAACAGCAGTTTATGAAAATACATCATAATCATAAGAATTCATTTAAGCTATGTCCATTGTTATAAACAGACAACAAAGTTCATTCCTGCTTTCTGTGTTCACAATTTTCTGCTAGCTTCAGGTTTATCTCTTGTTGTTTACCAGCTTGCCAAAAGAAATAAGAATTGTTTTGGTTGAAAGAAAAACAAAGAAAAAACAATTCTTTCACTGTATATCACTCAGGTTATGGAACAATGGAAGACGTTTCTTACTTTTGATGCCTGGAGAGAATAGCAGTATAAATCTATGAAAAATCAGCAGACATTTAATGAAATCTTCAAGACCTTCTATTGACAAAAATGTATAATAAACTGAAAAAGAAACTTTGTGATAAGTCAGAAAACCAGGGATCCATTTGAGATTTTCAATATTATGATTATCACTCTATGAAAATAGATTAAAATGAATAGAAGAAATCTTTAGCACCTTAACTGTTACCAGGAATAAAATAAATTAAGCAAGTGGAATATAATGGCATATAAAACAACATTTTGTTTCATCCCCCAGCAATTTAAGAGATCAATCTTCTGCAGTTTGGAAGTGTTTGCTATAGGACAAAGATCCTTATTACCATCAAAAATATTTCCCCCCCAATTCATTTACTACATGCCAAACAAGGAACATTATAAGAAAGCTTTGAGGGGTGTGACATATTTGCTTTTGCCTTTAGATTTGAAGAATGTGTTTAAAGTTTTACTTTTTAAAAAAGTGTGAAGATAATATAGTTATATCCCTACATTAAATGTATGAGCTGCATCTTATAATAGGCATATACAAAGCAATGAGAGCTGTGTTGGTCCTTGAGAGAAATAAAATTTATTTTTTTAGAACTAATCAACTAACATAAAAGAATAAAGGGAGATATGATAATATTATTCATCTAACTGAAGGTATACCTCAGAAAAGCTACAACTTTTCCTTTATTAAACTAATAAGACATAGAATAACCATTTTCAATTACAGAAAATCAGATTTAACTTAAATGTTACAAAAACTTCCTAAGGATAAATGCAACAGTGGAATGAATTACTGAGGGAGATAAGTTTCCCTTTGCTGAAAGTATTCAAGCAGAGACTGATAAATATCTATTGCGATATTTCAGTTTACAGTCTTGCAATGGAATATAACTTTGGGACTAAATATATCTACAGGTAGTCCTTGACTTATGACCATTCATTTGGCAACCATTAGAAGTTATCATGGCACTGAAATGAGTGATTTATAACCAGTCTTCACACTTGACAATTGTTACATGATTGCGATTTGGGCACTTGGCAACCAAGATGTATTTGTGAGGGTTGCAGAAGGCTGGAGTCACATGATCTCCATTTGCAACCTTCTCAGCCAGTTTCTAACAAGCAAAGTTAATGGTGGAAATTGGATTTATTTAATGACTGTGGTAAAATGTTGTAAAATTGGACATGGTCACATGATGATTTATTTAACAACTACAGCAGAAGCTCCGATCCCAATTGTGTTTGTAAGATGAAGAATACCTATAGTTGGACAGTATGGAATATATTGCTTATACTCTAAATCAGGGCTTTTCAACTGGTGGTACGTGTACCACCTGTGGTACTTTGGCACATGGCATGTGGCACACAACCATCCTAGAGAAGTGTAGAGGGGGAGGGGAATGAGCCGAAGTGACCCAAGCCTGAGGGAGAGACAGCTGGAGCTTCAGGACTGTCAGGGCTCGGCAGAAGCCCCAGGCATGCCAGCAGGGCTCCAGCTGATTGGTGCTTCTGGAAGCAGTGCAGAGCTGGAGGTAAACTGGAGAAAAAGTGGGGGAGGAGAGGAGAGGATATAAAAGAAGGTGGTTTTGGTGGGAAAGGGGAAAAAAAGACAACAGGGAAAGAGAAGGGGATGGAGAAGAAGCTGTGGAAGGAAAATTCAGCAGGCAGGGAGGAAAAAGAGTCAGGGAAGAAGAAGCAGCTGTTGCTGGAAGAAAAGGTCCCTAGGTTCGTTTTCTCCAGCAAGGAGAATGTAACCAGCACGGATGAAATGAAAAGCCGGGAGATGAGCATGTCGGGAAGGAGGTGGGTTTATTTTTGAAGCCAGTGGGTTCCTGATCAGCTGGCAGCTTGAATGGATTACCATAAAGATTTTTACAGCATTTTGTAATTCAGAGGCTTGGTTTGTGTGCTTTGGTTATTGGAATATTTTAGTCTGTTTCACAAAGTATAGCAATGAGTCCAAAGTGTTGCTTTCTGTAGGTTTAATCACTTTAAACAAATGTAATTAGTTTTACCCCCTTATCTTGAGTCTGTCTATGGCTTTTAACAAGTTTTCTTTGTAGGTAAACAGGCTTAATTTAAGGTTATCGCCGGAGCCTGTTTGCTATATTGTTTAAACTGAGACACACTTGAGGCAACTTAAAAGAAAAAAAAACCCACTGGAGTTTAGTATTTTTTTATTCTAGGAGGCTTTTGTGAGCCTTTCTTGCTTTGCACTTGATTTCTGTGTCTTTAAGGGTACAGGGAAGGGACTGGGGGGTGAGGAGTATATTCTTGCTATATTGTGGAAGGAGAGCTCAGAAGGCAGGGAGGAAGAAGAGGAGACGGAGAGAGGAAGAAGGGCCAACCAGCTAGGTCAGAGGTCTACAAACTGCATATTAATAAACATGGATAAATTCATCATACATTTGTCAGTGCAAAGGGAAAGTGATTCAGCAAAGGAACAGCCACCAAAGAAATTAAACGGGTACTTTTTTACTTTTTTCTACAGTTTGTAACATTTTATTAGATTATAGAATAAAATACAAAAATACAAAAGCAAATAGTAGGATACAGTGGGGAGGAAAAAGGGGGGGAAGTGAGGGGGAGAAGGGAAAAAGAACAGACTTCCTCTGTTGCAATGGAAGGAAGCATTAACATTGAACCACAACTTTTTACTTTTCCATAATATTATAAACTAGCCATTTCTATAACAACAAATGAATCTAATCAGTAAAACCCAAAATTCCCCCCCTTTTTTAGTCATCAAGCTTTTGACACCTTGCTAAGCACTGGTGGTACTCAAATATTGTCATGTCCTAAAAGTGGTACAATCTGTGAAAAGATTGAAAAGCCCTGCTCTAAATGATGATTTAAATGTGGTTCCCTGTCTTTCAACATTTATGCTCTAGCTCAGTTTTGGTTTTGGTCTTGGTCTTGCTGAATTTTATTCAGTTGAGGAAAGTTTTGAAGGGTTGATTTTCACCGAAGTTGCTCAAGCACAGCTTGGGATAATCAACCATCCTGATGTTTTAAAATGGATGCCTTTATAAAGCAGTGAGTTGGAATCAATGGCCCCTTTCAGCCATATTCCATGAATATACAAAGTTCAGGACTATTTACTTTATTTTACAAGTGGAAAAGCTTTGGAGAACTTAAAAGCTTGTACACTTCTTGGTTTTACTTTGCTCCCAATTAATATTTTCCTTGCGATCAATTCTTATTTATTTATTTCTAAATTAGTAACATTTCTGAGTGTTCTTGGCTGAATAGCAGCAACACAGAGCTAAAATAGTTTTGCTTAAGTGTTATCTTTCAGAAACATTGGGAGTATAGTATGGCTACACTGGCTAGTCTGGGAAAATAGAAAATAAACCATACAATGCAATTCATATATAATTCTACAATTGTATAGCATTGTTTGTATTTGAGTGGAATTTTGATTCATCTCCAAAGAACAAGATATAATGCTGCTATTGCTAAAGTCATAAATATAAATAATATTTATATTAATTCCTCATGGGTTTTTGATGTGCTCTATCTCTGGTTAATTCATGTGTAAATGCAAATATAAAATTACCACTTGGGTTAGACACTAGATATTCTCTTTTCAATCTCCAGTTGAAATATGGAAGAGCTTCCATGGATCACTCACAGCCTCTCAAACATAAAACATTTAGTATTCCTCCCATAATGTTCTATGTAGAGCAATTATTAAACATAATTCTTCAGGTTTTATACTTAGGAGTAAATTTAATGTAGAAAATATTCTCTTTATAAAGAGTAATTCTGGTTCCATTCCCTTCTAGGACAACACATAAAACTGGAATGCTTGGATAGCAATCTTTTTTTTTATCAACCCAACAATATTTGTTTGTTTGTTTGCTTGTTTGTGGAATGTAATTTATGGATTTATTTACTATCTCAATCCATTAGGGCTTAGATTTGTCAACAAAATATTAGAAACATAGTCAACAATGCTTAAATATTAAGTCTTGGTGCCCTCTGAGCTTGGTTCTTTGCTTGAAGATGTTTTATAACTTGGCAAGATAATATCATCATTGGTAGTAAGTATGGGATTTGCTCCCTGTTTATACAATAGCTTGCCCTGCCAGTATTGATCAGTGTGGTTTTTTCCTTGATAGTTCCTTAATTAAGCTATTGTTTTCTGCGTGATTGTTTGTCTGGTGTTAATCCCTACTCGTGTGGGTGTTGATTGCTGGAAAGGATGTGTTCTGGTCTTTTGTTTCCTTCTTAGCTTTTTTTATTGTTTTCAAAACAAGGCATTTTGTTTAAGATTTTATTAAAACAAGGCACAAAATGAAGCCCAAGAAACAGTCTCTCTCTCTGTCTCTCTCTTTCTGTCTCTCTCTTTCTCTCTCTGTCCCTCCCCCCCCCTCTCTCCCTCTCTCTCTCTCTCTCTCTCTCTCTCTCTCTCTCTCTCTCTCTCTCTCTCTCTCTCTCTCTCTCTCTCTCTCTCTCTCTCTCTCTCTCTCTCTCTCTCTCTCTCTCATTAAGTGATTAAGATGCTGGGATTGCTGGCTGGGCAGTTGACAGCCCAGTTTTGAGATCCAAGTGCATGATGAAGTGAGCTCCTGGTACTTGCCTCAGTTCCTGCCAACCTAGCAGTTTAGAAGCATGCAAATGCAAGTAGATAAATAGGTACCTTTCAGTGGGAAAGTAACAGCATTCCGTGCACCTTGGCATATAGTCATGCTGGCCACATGACCATGGAAATGTCTTTGGACAACCCTGGTTCCCTTGGCTAGAAAATGGAGATGAGCACCACCCCCTAGAGTTGGACACAACTGGACAGGGGAAAGTTTTACCTTTATATAAATATAAAACAGTTGTCAAGAAGTCAGTGGACTAGAAGCTCACCAAAGGAAAAATAAATCAGACTTCTACACCCTGTCAGCCTTCAACGTACTATATATTTCCTGTGTTTATCGCTAACATTCCATCTTATCCTTTTACTTCTCAATTTTTTTAGAACCTATTAAAAGTATTGTTAAATACTGTATCAATACCAATGTAATAAAAAAACTAGAGTGACTCTGGATCAGCAGGAAACAATTCAGCTGGCCCTTTTGTTAGAAAACCAAACTATTGCCATGGCAACACAGCATACCTTAGTCAGGAATGAATGAAAGAGGGATATTTAAGGATGGCAAGTCAATTGAAGGTAGCCAAGCCATTCTGCAAAATAAATATCCATGTGCAAATGGATGCAGGCATGTGCACACCCCCACAAATCTTTGACTTCAAATTTCAGTACAACAGTGCAAAGGCATCAAATATAACTATTAGAAAAATGTGTGCATAATTTAGAGACATATCACACATACCTATGATATAATAGTTATATGGAAAACAAGTTTCTGACATTTTCAAATGGAAGTATAATAAATACATGGAATTATATTATCTTCATTGATATAATAAATAAACTACATGTTGTTACTATTGTTATGGGCTTGTGATAATGACTTCCAGTTGTTTTATATTTCAGATCTGAGTATACTCTAGCAAACATGGCCATAAAGACAGGGTTTCTTAGTTTTAGCTGTACTAGTGTATTTTACAACAGATAGCCAAAAGTTTCCAAAGAAAATAATCTGAAAGTGTCTATTAACCAAAGGGACTGAAATAATAGCTGGCTACTTCAGATTGCTCAACTAGTTTCAGAACTTTGCACTGGGAAGAGACAGCTATGTCAGGATGCTTTTCAGCAATCTTGATAACAAGCTGCTATATTTGGCCATGAAAGTGGACTACAGTGCAGGGGAACTACCAAACTCTGGGGAGTAGGATGCTAAGAGAGGAATTATAAAGCAAAATAAATGACTATTATTTATTAAGTAATTGAGTCCAAATCCTTTTGATTAAATCAAGCAACCTACATTACCATTATATTTTTAGAACTGCTTGTCCCTTGAGATGAAAATCCTATTTTGCAGGAAGGAATGAGTGTATATTGCATTAATCCTTTTTATAATGCTTAACAAGACACGGATGGAAAGTTAACACTCCCTCTCCATCCCCACCCCACCCCAAATCCACACTTCTAGGTTAAACTTTGAAATAACAACAGTTTACCACTATAAGACAAGTTTGAGTATACCATATCCACAGTTAAAACAATTACCACCACTTAAATACGGGAACCGAGTAGTTCCAATTTAATTAATGAAATTTAAATATGATTTTGGTTAATATCCTTCTCCTTCTTGTTTATTTCTTAAAATTTATTTGGCTTTTATAATATTGGTGCAGCTCCAATCCTATCAATTCTGGCATTGTAGAAATAAACAATTTCCTGCCTTTTCCAGGAAAACTCAAACACAGAAGAGAAAAAGCAAATAATTGCCTACTTATTTTAGTTTAAAAGATCTTTTGCCCCCAAGTGGCCAGTTATAGATATTACAGGTACAATTGCAGGCTTAATAATAGCGGCTCAACTTATTGCTCAAAGATTGACTATTTCAAGAGATTCAGAGTTAGTAAGAGAGCCTTCTTTTCCTGGACCACAACCACAGATCCTAGATTGCCAAAGATTATGTATGTGGGCTCTAGTAAAACAATAAACAGTCAGATACCCCATCCCACTCCTAATGGGTTATAAGTCCAGATAGTATGAGTAATGACAAGTATTGTCCATTAAGTTGCTTACCCAGACTTTGATATGTAAAAACCCATAAGTTTTATATAGGTTTTAGAGAGGTAAATCTTCTCATCAATTTTATATTTGGGAATTACATTTGTTCTTTTTGGTATAAAATCTTTGTGATGTCTTGGCTGATCCACTCCATTTCAGCCTAAAAGGTAAAGGTAAAGTTTCCCCCGCACATGCGTGCTAGTTGTTTCCAACTCTAGGGGCCGGTGCTTATCTCCGTTTCAAAGCCGAAGAGCCAATGTTTGTCCGAGAACGTCTCCGTGGTCATGTGGCCGGCATGACTAGACACCAAAGGTGCACGGAACACTGTTACCTTCCCACCGTAGTGGTCCCTATTTTTCTACTTGCATTTTTACGTGCTTTCGAACTGCTAGGTTGGCAGAAGCTGGGCCGAGTAACAGGCGCTCACTCTGCTACGTGGCACTCAGGATTTGACCCGCCAAACTGCTGACCTTCTGATCGACAAGCTCAGCGTCCTAACCCACAGAGCCACCGCGTCCCTCATTTCAGCCTACTGCAATTTAACTTTCATTTTCCACGTTTTTCTATCAGGGACATATTAGAGGGCATGTAGATATGAATTCTGCCTTAACGCAAACATTGTATCCCAAATATTCACAGCTCCACAAAAGCAAGCTGGGAATATTGTAGGCTAGTTAAAACTGTCATTAGTGCTGCTGCCTCTTTTTCTGAGAATTCTAAAATTCTGTATTTAATGATGCTTCCTGGTTAACTCTAATTAGCCAGGACATTGCTATTCTGGAGATGAAGATTTTATAATAGGCTAACAGTTCTTACACTTTTTAAAGACGATGCACTTAAAGATTTCCTGATATCATTTATTCCATTTATTTGCTTTAAAAGTCCAGAGTAGATGCCTTAAAATAAAAAATGTTAATATGATGAGCCGGTGTTTAAAAACATAGCATATGTAAGCAGCAAATATAGATATCTTGGTTGGGTGATGTATAACATTAATTAGCAAAAGGCACTGGTATAGCAATATTTTTGAAAAAAATAATTGTACAAGTATTGTTTTTTTCCAGCTTTACTTCCTGCTAGGAGCTCATATTCTTATCATATGCAATCAAAGAGAGACACCATAAATGTTTTGATATTGCTGCTCCAGTTCTGAGTGATCAAAGAAAGGCATCTTCTGCTGTTCTCTTTCTTTTTTTCCCCTTAAAAATTAGGGCAGCCTCTCCATCACCTATTTAAATTTTGCATCTTCTGAATTCATCGTCTGTTTTAATATAGAGAAGAAAGTTTTGAAACTGTATTAGTGGACCAGGCAGGGATGAAAAATCCTTTTGGAATAATTTCAGCTGTGCTGAGGTTCCAAAAGAATGCAGAATATTCCGGATGGTAAATACAAACCTTATTTGGGCTTTGCATTTGAGTTTTTCTAATTCTCTGCATAGAGGTGGGCAACCTTGGGTAAATAGGCGAGATCCTTAGGGATTTTTTTGGGGAGGGGGGAAGCGGGTGCCAGAAAAGGGGACCATGTTACACACTAAGTAGAAAGCTGTAATTTTCAATGTGTTTTTCTAAGTGTAATAGTGATAGGTAATATTAGGAAAAATCTAAGTAGAGACAAAGAGAAGAAAGAAGAAGTCCCTTGCTTGCAGTTTTTACTCCCAGTCAATAAGATAAAAAGGGATAAAAATGTAAAAAAATGTAAAAATGTAAAAAGTTGATATTTTTGAATGTCAGGAATTACCGTGACTTAATTGTTTTCTTTTAACAGAGAGACAGAGTGAATTGAAAGTTCTCAGCTAGTTAGGAAATCTTGAGTTAGTCAGACAATCCTATTCAGTCCCTTACATTCATTTTAAAGAAATGGAACTAATTTTCAAACTCTCTCTTCAGGAAAGGTACATAAATGAAAACATTTCAGTATATACAATGTGGTAGGAATGCAGCAGCCCTGAAAATATGTATTGTGTTCTATGAGCAATTTTATATTTCCCTAGTATGTATGTATGTATGTGTACACACACACACACACACACACACACACACACACACACACACACACACACACACAGTGTGAAAATAACAACAGTATTACAACAGAAACAGTAATCTGAGCTGGGTTATCTCAAAGAGTACTGAAATTAATTGGATGTATTGCACAACAGGATAGTGTTTCTTTACATAAATCAAATTTAATTCAATGGTAATTAAAATATAGTATGGTGAGTTTTGCCCATAGCATTCAAAATATTTAAAACACAGGTATATGAGTAGAAACAGCAATGGTGAATATTATTAGACAATATATTTCTTAAATTATATAATATTGTTCAATTTCCAAGCTGCCTTAATTAATCAGAATGTTTCTTATGAAAAGTCATAGGATTTTTTAAAATTCATGGGCTGAATCAAGTATAATTTTCCCACAGGTTTACAAGGACAACATGTGAATCTAAATATAACTTTGCAAAATGTACTTCATTTGTTATTACTGTGAAGTGAACTGATTTGAATTGGCAGGTTGGAAGGAATGAAGAAATACTGAATATCATTTATTATTTAAATTTGTAATAGCTGCCAAATTCCAACAGACTCTGACTAGTGTACAAAACCAAAAAAAATAAAAATAAAACATAAAAACATAAAACCACAGAGACTGCCTGGAGTAAAGCAATGATATCAGAATTGTCTTGATTCTTTGTGCCTGACCCTCTCTCCCTTAATTGATTAATCTCAGGTCTGGAACCAAAGGCAGTTTTTAAGAGCTTCCTAGAATCCCAATAGATCCATATCTCTATCTATTCATATCTCTAAGGGGATGCCATTCTAGAGGGTTGGGAACCCAATAGAGATGGCATACTTCCTTGATCCTCCAAGGTAACCGTATTTAATGGAGGAGATCTGAAGTGCACCCACTCTACTGGAATGTACTGGACAGGCAGATATTTATTTATTTTATTTATTTATTTATTTATTTTATTTAGTTGCATTTATATACCGCCCTATTCCCTGAGGACTCAGGGCGGTTTACAGGGAATTAAAAATCCACCATACAAAAGTTAAAAAACCAATTAAAAAATATTAAATTACCCTGTATACATTAAAACCCGAATTAAAAATTTCTCCTCAGCCTGGGCCTGAGAGCTCAAAGAGCCAGGTCTTCAGGCCCCGGCGGAATGATCGGAGGTCGGGGGCAGTCCTCAGCTCCACCGGCAGCTGGTTCCAGAGGGCAGGCGCTCCCACAGAGAAGGCCCTATCCCTGGGTGTCACCCGCCGGCAATCTCTCACCGGCGGCACCCTGAGCAGACCCTCCCTGTGGGAGCGCACTGGGCGAAGGGCGTTTGATGCCGGCATATATAACTGGATACAAGCGGTTTCTCAGCTACCTGGATGCTATTCCATGGATAAATAGCTTGCTAGAACCATGAGAACAGATAGCAGTGGGTGCAAAAATGGCTGTTGAGAACAGATCAAATAATTCACATACACCTTATCATACAGTAGTCTTTGACCAACTTTGACTAACTATGAGTGACATATAATCTTCCCCACCAATCTGAGGCGAAAACATATATTAGATATTCAAACAAGTGTTTTGAATAATTAAATCTGCATTGAATATCTAAATCAGATGATAATTAAAGCCCCATCCTTTCTGCCCATGCGTTTGCACGACATCACATCTGCCATCTTTCAGGCTTTGATACCCCCCCCCACATAAACACCTGTTTTCGACCTTGTGCAAAAAAGCATAGCATTGCCTGCAATTTATTAGAACAACCTCGCTTTTTTCAAGCTTCAGTATGAGTGGGAAATAATAGAAAACCTTTAAAGAATCCAGTAAGTCAACACAGTGTGACAAAAAGCAGTATCTTAGGTGAAGCTTGAAAAGGGTCATGACATGTCTGGCACATGTTAGTTGAAGAGGGGTCTTAGAAAGTAGAAAATGGGAGGGGGGGAGTAGCACTTAGGGATGAGAGAATATCTCCCTTTTTTGTGAATGGGTTTTTGTTATTGGCCTGATGTGTTTTCCGACTCTGTTCAATTCAGTTTCCAGACTGTTACCATCAAAGTGTTTCTTTTCAAGAATTTTTAATGTGGATGTGACACTTATTTCTTAATTAGCTTGGCAATATAAATTGCCTACAGGTAGTCCTTGACTTACAACTATTTCTTTAGTGACTGAAGTTACAACAACACTGAGAAAAGTGACTCATGACCATTTTTCATATTTACGACCGTTGCAGCATCCCCATGGTCACATACAACAGAGCCTGATGTGAACAAATATCATTTGCAAGAATACCACATTACTATTTTGTTCAAGTTAATTATTATACTTTCAGTAAAAGGATTTTCATAAAAAAATTCTAATCAAATTTAATCTAATGTGTTTACTATCTAATTAGTAACAAACTAATTGCAAACGTATTACACTTAGGGAAAATTCTGGTGGCTTCATTGAAGGCTAACCTTGTTTGCTCACAATTTCATGCAATGTCATTTGCTTTTCCGTTTTACAATAGTCTTTTTATTATTTGCCCACAAATTTAATATGAATTTTGAACGCCTCTTGAAACGTTAATTATTGACATTATTTATTTATATATCAAATTTAGAAATTGCCCATCTCCTTCACAGAGGGACATAAACTGATATCTTAAGCACAGGTAGTTCTCAAATTATGCCCATTATTTCAGCAATCATTCAAAGTTATAATAGCAACAGCATTTAGACTTATACACCACATCACAGTGATTTACAGCTCTCTCTAAGCAATTTACAGAGTCAGTATTTTTTTAATTTTTATTTTAATTCCATTTATATCCCGCCCTTCTCTGAAGACTCAGGGCAGCTTACAAGCTTAGCAGTAGCCTTCATTCTATGTATATGCCTGCTTATTAGGGCTTTCACACACACCCCCAAGCGGCATTATTATAAAGTCAGCTTAATTGCCCCCAACAATCTGGGTCCTCATTTTACCTACCTTGGAAGGATGGAAGGCTGAGTCAACCTTGAGCCTGGTGGGATGCGAACCTGCACTAATTGCAGGCAGCTGGTGTTACTTAAGGAGGCATTAGCCCACTGCTCCACCAAGGCTAGTATATTGCCCCCAACAATCTGGGTTCTCATTTTAGCAACCTAGGAAGGATGGAAGGCTTGAGCCGGTCAGGATCGAACTCTTAGCTATGGACAGAATTAGCCTGCAATCCTGCATTCTAACCACTGCGCCGTACAGCTCTATATCACAATAGCACTGAATAAATGATAGTTATGATCAGTCCTTGAAGTTCTGACCATTGCAGTAATCCCATAATCATGTGTTCTAAGCTTGGTGCTTGCCAGTTCTCCAGCAGCACTTCCAGTATGAGCTACAAAGCATTCATTGTGCCTCTAGGAAGCCCCCATCCATCCCTTTCATGCAGTTTTACCACCATCCAAAATAATGCTTCCTACATAGCCGCTCCCTTCATTTGGGGAGCCATCATGGCTGCCACATCCCCTGCTTGTCAAGCAATGGAATCTGCTGTGCCTTGCCAATCTGTCCTACTGTACTCTCCGTGGTCTGGGGGCTATCACTCCTAACACAGATAGTGGAGGACTGGGCTCCACTGTCCTTCCTCCTCCACTGGAGAGGTCTGGCAAGGCCCCTTTAGCAGAAGAGGTCCTGCTGTGCTCCTGCCCAGTGCTTGGATTCCAGATCAGCAGTGGGAGAAAGAAGATGGCGAAGGTCATCTGGGGGTGGCAGTGATGGTAAACTCAGTTGAGATAGTTAGCAGGCTGCCCAAAGGGCAAAGGTGGGAGAGATAGATGGACAGAGAAAGTTGAAGCAGAGGCAGTTAGTGCAGAGGCAGTTAGTGCAGGGCAAGCAGTCCTGGCAGTCCAGGCAAGAGATGACCACAGCCTGGACTGCCAGGACTGCTCTCTCTAAGCAGCAAGATCACACAATGCTTTGCTTAATGCCTGCTTTGCTTTTGCAAAGGAAACTCCATCCCAGTTAAGGTTATAACTAAAGGACTACCAATACTGACATTTTTTGACAACATAAGCACATAAGGCAGAGCCCTCCCCCCACTTGATTGGAAATAGTGAATCCTTGGTGCATCATAAATTTTATATGATATTAATGTTATTCTAGGCTCAGTGGGTTAGGACACTGAGCTTGTCGATCAGAAGGTCGGCAGTTTGGCAGGTCGAATCCCGAGTGCCGCGTAACAGAGTGAGCGCCTGTTACTCGTCCCAGCTTCTGCTAACCTAGCAGTTCGAAAGCACGTAAAAATGCAAGTAGAAAAATAGGGACCACTACGGTGGGAAGGTAACAGCGTTCTGTGCGCCTTTGGCGTCTAGTCATGCTGGACACATGACCACGGAGACATCCTCGGACAAGCGCTGGCTCTTCGGCTTTGAAACGGAGATGAGCACTGGCCCCTAGAGTCGGAAATGACTAGCACGCATGTGCGGGGGAACCTTTACCTTTATAGTATTGAAATACATTGGAAATAACATATGGGTCAAACTATATACAAATCTTGAAGATAACAGCACATTTTCACTTAATAGTGTAATTAATCTGTTAGCTGAATCTTTGAATGGAGAGCCATTTTGGTGTAGTGGTTAAGGCACCAGAGTAGAAGCTGGGAGACCATAAGTTCCAGTGGGGCCTTGGGGATGGAACCCGCTGGTGACTTTGGCCAAGCCACTTTTTTTTTAGTCCTAGGTAGGAGGCAATGGCAAACTACTTCTGAAAAACCTTGCCAAGAAAACTGCAGGGACTTGTGCTGTCAGTCTCTAAGATTGAACAAGATTGCAAAGAAGGAAAAAAGAACATGTCCAACAGGGAAAAGAGTAATGCATTAGAAATTCTCACAGAATTTTGGATAAATTAAGCAAAGATAATATTCCTGATCCAATCTTCATATTTTATTAAAGTCTTTAAAATCTGATTAACACGTAATCTTCAGTGTTCTGAAATTCTGAATTCTAAGGACTGCCATGTAGAACTTTATGCACTGGTTGATAAAATTATTGTTTTTGCATAAGTCTGTAACAAGGAATACTGTTGTTGTTGTTGTTGTTAGTTGCGAAGTCGTGTCCAACCCATCGCGACCCTATGGACAATGTTCCTCCAGGCCTTCCTGTCCTCTACCATCTTCTGGAGTCCATCTAAGCTCACGCCTACTGCTTCAGTGACTCCATCCAGCCACCTCATTCTCTGTCGTCCCTTTCTTCTATTGCCCTCAATCTTTCCCAGCATTAGGCTCTTCTCCAGTGAGTCCTTCCTTCTCATTAGGTGGCCAAAGTATTTGAGTTTTAGCTTCAGGATCTGGCCTTCTAAAGAGCAGTCAGGGTTGATCTCCTCTAGGACTGACCGGTTTGATCACCTTGCAGTCCAAGGAACTCGCAGGAGTCTTCTCCAGCACCATAGTTCAAAGGCTTCAATTCTTTGGCGCTCAGCCTTTCTTATGGTCCAGCTTTCACTGTCATACATTGCAACTGGGAAGACCATAGCCTTGACTATACGCACTTTTGTTGACAGGGTGATGTCTCTGCTTTATAGTGTGCTGTCTAGATTTGCCATGGCTTTCCTCCCAAGGAGCAAGCGTCTTTTAATTTCTTGGCTACAGTCCCCATCTGCAGTGATCTTGGAGCCCAGGAAAATAAAATCTGTCACTACCTCCATTTCTTCCCCATCTATTTGCCAGGAATTGAGAGGGCCAGATGCCATGATCTTGGTTTTCTTAATGTTTAGTTTCAACCCAAGTTTTGCACTCTCCTTCTTCACCCGCAACAAGAGGCTCTTTAGTTCTTCTTCACTTTCTGCCATTAGAGTGGTATCAGGTGTACTGTAGCAGGTGCTAGATTGGAGCTGGCTCTAAACTTGTTGATGCCAATCTCTCTCCTCACCCAGTGCCACATGTGGCCCATCCCCATTGTGTTTGGCAGTTTGGCTGAGGGAGCCGCCACCATTATCACAACCCTAACTTATTCATAGAGTAACCACTCCTCTTCCAGAAAAGCTGCTGCAGCACAAATAACAAACTTGCTTGGAAAGAAGAGCTAAGCTGATCTTGGGCACAGCACTGTTGAATGTACAAAGTGGCAGAATCTCTGTTCTCTGTCTTCCCCCACCTAATATGAGTGCTCACAGCAAGGCAGCACAATGAGCATGGGTTTGGCCAGGTTTGTCAACCTAAATCACATTAATAGCAGAAACACCCCCCCCTCCACCCCAGTATTTACTGTTTTAATATCTGGACTTTAGGCTCTTTAGACTAGAGTATATTTTTATAGCTTAGATAGCATGTCACAAAAAACCATTTGTGATCCTACTTTTCTTACTAGATTATTCTTTGAGATGTCAGTAATTTTGAAACTACATGATTATGTGCTAGCTTAATTGCCTCTTAGGATGACAGTTGCCTCTTAGGTTCATGATGGTATACTCAGTTAGTTCTTAATGCAAACTATATTTCTATTAGATACAGAGACACACTCATGCTACATGTCTAAATAATCCTGCCCTTGACTGAACGGTTGAGAGATAATTTATTTAAAAACATATGGAGGGGAGGAAAGAGTCTTCATTAGGAAATGAAGGAACTGGTATTTTATGCCTCCTCCAAATTAAAGTTTACATATAACTTCCTCCGTCCTTTCCTAAAGTCAGAATCAGCCACTCTTCAAATATAGGGTGCCATGCTAAAGAGATATGGCCTTTGTAAAATGGAGTATAGGTAGTGGAAGGTGATGCTAAAATTGTAACCAATTGGAAACTTACGTTCTCTATTTATTTAAGTGTGTCAGAGACACACTATTTAAGACTTTGGAGTGATTAAACAGTGAGATGTGATTTTGTTTTGTTTTGGTACATACAATGAATCAAATAGGAGCTGAAACGTTCATACAGTACATTTTCAGGAAAACAAAGAAAGATGTTGGATGCTAAATTAATTTCAACTCTGCTACCATTTCTTACAAATCGTGCAATACCAATGTTTATGTAAACTTGAAAGCTCAGTCCCAGCAGAGTGATACTTTGCCTAGAGAGGGCAATGCAACTCAAGACAGAATATTGCCCTGCCTACTTACTCTACTTTCTTAATCTTGCTGTTCTTCTATCACCACTTAAGCCCCCATCATATTAGGAAGGATAAACATTCACCAACAAAGAATGTTGATGAGCATTGATCAGCAAATACTGATGCTCCTACTCAGGAAAACTTTTCATCTTATCCCCCATCAGTTTTATACAGAGAGATAATTCAGCATATTTTCTGGACCCTGGCTTTTCATTTCTTTTTTAAAAAAATCTCCAAGTGAGGCTATTAGAGAAGACAGAGATGCTATTCACTACTTCTTGCTACCCTTTTGGTGATCTTTCCTCTCTGTGTACTACTGATATTATAGCTTTTCCCTCCTTCTGTAGATCTGGACTACAACTATTTTTCCTCCTCATGAGAACAATGGATGATGGGACCTGTAATCTAATACCTCTGGAAGGTGCCAATAAGGAAACTTTTCTGTAACTATGTAAAACGTTTCCCCGTTTTTCATATAAAAGAGGTGAAATTCTTTTTTTATTTAGGGAAGAAAGGGTGGAAAAAGACCAAGCCCAAACTCAGTACTACCCCCCTGACATAATAACCTGATCTTGAAGATTTCTGTTAGCACATGAACAAGCCAAAAATGGAAGAAGGATGATGCAAAATATTTATTTTTATTTTGTATAATACAGGTAATCCTGTATTTTACAACAGTTCATTTAGTGACCATTCAAAGTTACAACTGGAAAAAAGTGACTTATGATCGCTTTTCACCCTTGCGACTTTTGTGACATGCCCATGGTCACGTGATCAAAATTCAGACACTTGGCAACTGACTCATATTTACGATGGTTGCAGTGTCCTGGGATCTTGTGATCACCATTTGCGACTTTCTGACAAGCAAAGCCACTGGGGAAGCCAGATTCACTTAACAACCGTGTTACTAACTTAACAATTGCAGTGATTCACTCAAGAACTGTGGCACGAAAAGTCATAAAATGGGGCAAAACTTAACAAGTGTCTCACGTGGGCTCTGTTTTGGTTGTAAATTGAGGACTACTTGTAAATAAATATTATAAAAACCATCTCTGTATGGATCACTTCTTAACAAATGGCTATATTTTGGCTTGTGGTCCAGAAATGAACAGAAATATTATCCTACAAGTGCATCTTCTACTATGGAGAAAAATAATTTGCACAACATCTTTCACATGTTTAAAGTACAAAGCCTTTGTTAGGCTCAATAAACTATAAACTAGCTGTAGCTGTTGATTTTAATTAGAGTCTGACAGCTCAAAAATCTGATTTGTGCTTTACAAAGAAAATGTGAAGTAGTTATTCTGCAGTTCAAATGCTGGGACTGAGACCATTAAAAAGGTAGATTTTTCATTTCATTCTTCTTGTTAATAAATCTGTTGTATAGATCACCTATTTCTCAGCCCTATCATCCTTTTCTCTGTCTCCTGGTATTGTTGTTGCTGGATATCAGCAAATATAAATACCAAATATAGATGTGCAACATTTGGAATGTATGTCTTTTGGTAATCTTCAGCAATGGATTGAAAGATGGAGGATTATGAGGATTTAGAGAAATAAAGCAGAGCTTTTCACATCTCCAACAGCTTCTTTTGTCCTCTGACTGTGGCACTGCTTGTATTTGCGGTAACTGAGTGGCCTCTCTGCTGTATGGGTTCAGTGCACAAAACAGGGAATTCTGTAAAAGGAACAGTTGCTAATCCTCTGAAGATTTGATGTATTTTGAGAACGGAGGTACTGTCAAATTAGGAGTTTCTGAAGAAGTTGGAAGATATTTACATTTGCAAATCACAGAGTGGATGAATTGGAGGGGACATTGTAAACCACTTGGTCCAATGCTCTCATTTCTCCCTGACTGGTGGCCATCCAGCCTGTTTGAAAATTCCAGTAAGGTGGGGAGGTCTGCTACCATTCCAGGCAGACTATTCTATTTCTTAGCATCTCTGTCTGCCATGAAACATCTCCTTATATTCAGCTTGCATCTCTATCCCTTCTTTTAATTTCAACTTGTTAATCCTTGTATTGCCCTCTGTTTTAACAGAGAACCCATCTGCCCTTCTTATATTGGCTGTCATTTAGATATTTGTGGACTGTTATGTAACACTTATAGTAGCAGGGCTAAGTTCACAAGTTGAAAGTCTGCAGGTCTCAAACTTTTTCTCTTAGACGTCTTCTGAGTCAATATAGATCAGGGCTTTTCAACCTTTTCACCCATTATACCACTTTTAGGATATGGCAACATCTGAGTACCACCAGTCACCTAGCAAGGTGTCAAAAACTTCATGACCAAAAAAAAAAAAAAGGAAAAAAGTGATGAAGTACAGGTAGTTCCCGACTTACAACAGTTCACTTAGTGACTGTTCGAAGTTACAATGGCACTGAAAAAAGTGCCCCACAAGCCACAGCCGAGCAAGACACCTGCCTGCCCACCCAGCGGCGCTCTTCCTCCTGTCCAAGGTTTTCATTGTTTTGAGCATTTCTGTTGAGGATTGGCAGTGGGGTGGGGTGTTTGGTTTTTATTTCCCCCCCCCCTCTGCTGAGTGGTTGCAGCAGGTTTTGGTCACTTCACATGACCCTGGGATATTGACTGTCATAAATATGAATCAGTTGCCAAACATCTGAATGTAAATCACAAGATCCTGGCTATGCTGAAACATTCCAGCTGATTGGCGCTTCTTCTGGGCTCAGCAGAAGCGCCAGGATCAGCGCCGAGCTCAAGCTGGAGCCTGGCGCTGATCCTGGTGCTTCCGCTGAGCCCTGACAGTCCTGCAGCTCCAGCCGTCTCTCGCTCAGGCTTGTGCGGTGCTGCCACCAGTTCAGCTCATTCCCCTCCCCAGCTACCACTTTTCTAGGATGGTCGCGTACCACCTGCCAGGTGCCAATGTACCACAGGTGGTACCCGTACCACTGGTTGAAAAGCCGTGATATAGATAACTCCTGACTTCCTGCCCAGGTGTAGCTGCTTGATAGTTACTGGTGTCACCATCTGTCATCCAGTGGTCTCCTCATTTGGCACTTTCTCCTGGTGTGAGAGACACATAGGATTCCCCTCACTTGTGCATTATACTGGGAAGGAAAAGAATGAAAGTGAAAGTGATAAAACCGATTTTTTTTGTCACCCCATGGCCTATAGTTCTGAATGGGTGACTAAGAAAATGAGTTGCTTCCTTTGAGCAAATGGTCATGAAAGTACCTAAACTAAAAGGACTTTATACCAATAAAACAACAACAACAACAACAACAACAACTAACTAACTAACTAACTAACTAAATAAATAAAGATGGACAGGACTTGGAGGTCATCTAGTCCAACTCCCTGCTCGGGCAGGAAACCTTAAACCATTTCAGACAAATGACTGTCCAGTCTCTTCTTAAAAACCTCTAGTGTTGGAGCATTTACAACTTCTGGAGGCAGGTTGTTCCACTGATTAGTTCTATCAGGAAATTTCTCCTTAGTTCTAGGTTGCTTTCTCTTTGATTAGTATCCATCCATTGCTTCTTGTCCTGCCTTCAGGTGCTTTGGAGAGTAGCTTGACTCCCTCTTCTTTGTGGCAGCCCCTGAGAACACTGCTATCATGTCACCCCTCTTCCTTCTCTTCATTAGACTAGACCAGGGGTCGGCAACCTAAAAAAGAAAAAGAGCCACTGGGAACCGGTTCCATCACAAATTAAAAAAAGAGGGAGCCGCGTGCGTGTGTCCATGCACGCGCATGCGCAAAAAGGTTTTTTTGCGCATGCGCGGACGCACGCGGCTGCCATTTTTTTAAAAATGAGATGGAACCGGTTCCCGGTTGCCCGATGGCGACGGCCTGTCTGCAAAGCTGCCGCTTTCGGCAGCTTTGCAGACGGGCCGTGGCAGCTTCCTCAAAGAGCGGCGCCCCTGCCCATTCCGAGAGGTGCGCGCGCACCTCTCCGAACGACCGGAGGTGCGCGCGTACCTCCGCGCGAATGGGCAGCGGTGCCGCTCTTTCAGGAAGCCCGCCGCGGCCCGTCTGTGAAGCTGCCGAAAGCGGCAGCTTAGCAGACGGGCCGCGGCAGCTTCCTCAAAGAGCGGCGCCCCTGCCCATTCCGAGAGGTGCGCGCGCACCTCTCCGAACGACCGGAGTTGCGCGCGCACCTCCCCAAACCTTTGGGGAGGTGCGCGCGTACCTCCGTGCGAAGGGGCAGCGGCGCCGCTCTTTGAGGAAGCTGCCGAAAGCGGCAGCTTCCTCAAAGAGCGGCACCGCTGCCCGTTCGCGCGGAGGTACGCGCGCACCTCCGGTCGTTCGGAGAGGTGCGCGCGCACCTCTCGGAATGGGCAGGGGCGCCGCTCTTTGAGGAAGCTGCCGCGGCCCGTCTGCTAAGCTGCCGCTTTCGGCAGCTTCACAGACGGGCCGCGGCGGGCTTCCTGAAAGAGCGGCACCGCTGCCCATTCGCGCGGAGGTACGCGCGCACCTCCGGTCGTTCGGAGAGGTGCGCGCGCACCTCTCGGAATGGGCAGGGGCGCCGCTCTTTGAGGAAGCTGCCGCGGCCCGTCTGCTAAGCTGCCGCTTTCGGCAGCTTCACAGACGGGCCGCGGCAGCTTCCTCAAAGAGCGGCACCGCTGCCCGTTTGGGGAGGTGCGCGCGCACCTCCGCCCATTCGGGGAGGTGCGCGTGCACCTCTCCAAACGGGCGGTGCCACTCTCCATTTGGAGAGGTGCACGCGCACCACTGCCCGTTGGAAGAGGTGCGCGCGCACCGGGCGGCTGGGAGCCGCAAGAGACGGCTCAAAGAGCCGCATGCGGCTCCGGAGCCGCAGGTTGCCGACCTGTGGACTAGACATACTCAATTCCAGCAACCGTTCCTTATATGTTTTAGCCTCCGGTACCCTAATCATCTCTGTTGCTCTTCTCTGTACTCTTTCTAGAGTCTCAACATCTTTTTTACATCATGGTGACCAAAACTGGATGCAGTATTCCAAGTGTGGCCTTACAAAGACATTGTAAAATGCTAACACTTCACATGATTTGATTTGTACCTGGAAAACTAGATATCCATGGTGCAGCAACTAAAGGAAAACTTTTATTCTGCCGAATCAGCTTTTACTTGTCAGAATACAAATTGCCATATTGTATATCAACTGCAGTTGTATAGTAGTATTCAAGGTCAGCCCAACTACAGCATATTGCAATAATCTAACCTCAAGATGATGAAGGTCATGAGTGACTCAAGCAAAGTCTTCAGCTTGAAGACTGTAAGTAATGCCAGAGTTGAAGACTGTAGCCAAGAAATTAAAAGACGCTTGCTCCTGGGGAGGAAAGCCATGGCAAATCTAGACAGCACACTAAAAAGCAGAGACATCACCCTGTCAACAAAAGTGCATCTAGTCAAGGCTATGGTCTTCCCAGTTGCAATGTATGGCAGTGAAAGTTGGACCATAAGAAAGGCTGAGCACCAAAGAATTGAGGCCTTTGAACTATGGTGCTGGAGAAGACTCCTGCGAGTCCCTTGGACTGCAAGGCGATCAAACCGGTCAGTCCTAGAGGAGATCAATCCTGACTGCTCTTTAGAAGGCCAGATCCTGAAGCTAAAACTCAAATACTTTGGCCACCTAATGAGAAGGAAGGACTCACTGGAGAAGAGCCTCATGCTGGGAAAGATCGAGGGCAATAGAAGAAGGGGACGACAGAGAATGAGGTGGCTGGATGGAGTCACTGAAGCAGTAGGCGTGAGCTTAAATGGACTCCAGAAGATGGTAGAGGACAGGAAGGCCTGGAGGAATGTTGTCCATAGGGTCGCGATGGGTCGGACACGACTTCGCAGCTAACAACAACAACAAAAAGTTCCACTAATTGCAGTCTCCACCTGCTATTTCAGTGGGAGCCCTAAGTCCAGACAAGCTCTTTCAGGCAGATAAAGAATCAAAATTGGAGCTTTTTAGAAGGCAAATATTTCTGAACAAACAACCTTGTTGGGTTGGTAGTCCAGTCTGTAAGAACTTCCAGATGCAGATAATTGCATTGCATCTCTTGTTCAGTCTAGGCAGAGATGACTAATGTATGATCTTGCCCTGAGACTTTATGTCATTGTTAATAAGATGGGCTGAACTCTGTAGCATCCCATGGAAGAGTGGCTAGGTCTGAACCTGTCTTCCTTCATCACTCCTGCATGAAAAGGAGAACAACTACTAAAGAACCACTAGTAGGCTGTTAAGAAGATATGCAAAGAAATCTAACAGACTAGAAGGACTATTCTGCCCATCCAGGTCTCATTGTAGACCATCCAGAAAGGAAACCAATGCAGTTTTTGTTCCATGCCCAGGTCTGAAACCATTATCTTTGAAAATATGAAGTGAATCACTGGTCACTGCTTATTCACATAAATGTCTGGATTCATAATTAGACAAAGCTGAGAACCGTGGTTTACCAACTCCAGTGGCAAGGTTAAAACATCACACACACACAAGCAAATATATTATCTCACTATTTTCCTTCTGATAGCTGGAGTTGTCATGATCAGATACATGGTTCCATCTAGCCACCTTAGATGAATTAAATGGGTTGGTGGGGAAAACAGTCAGTAGGCAAAGAAGCAGAAAATAAGGGCATGGCAGAAGTGAAACTGACAGGGTCAGTTTAGGTGGAAAAGACAGAAACATGAACCTGATATGGAACTTGAGAAGCTACCATGGGATAGGTATTAAAGGGAAAGAAATATAGTCTTAGAAGAAGGAAACTGATCCTGCTTAACTCCGTAGACTGGAGTGGTGTTAGATACAAAGCATAGCCAGCTGGAAAGATAGTAGTTCATTAATTATACTTGTATTTCATTTGGAACAAGTCATATCAAGGATATCTTACGAACTGAAGACAAAGATAAGAATTTTGCAGTACCACAATATTTCAGCAGCCCAATTGGCTAGGATTCCACCAAGCACACTCAGCATTTATTGCTATTATCATATGTAGCAACATACACAGTGTCCTTTTTATCTGTCAAGGTGTTTTCTAGACTATACTCTATTGCAAGTAAAATAACTGCAGCTAACACACACACACACACACACATATACACACATCCATCATAAATTGGAAATAATTTATTTTGCTAGTCAGTGCTTCAGAAATTGCTTTGTACGATAAATTGAATTATCAGATTTGTGCTGTAAAATTCTGGATGTCCATTAGATGGGCAACGAAATGATATGGTTTCTTCCTTCTGTTGTCATATAGTCCTTTTCTGGCCTTTGCAGCACAAATATGCTAGCAGATATAAAATTCTGTTTTATTTCTTGTATCAAGGCTACAGAAATATGGATGACCGCTAGATGTAACTGTAAATGGATGTTAGCAGCTCACATCTGATGTTAATCACACATTATGTAGCTGATCCTATTTCTTGAATTTACTCTGAAGTTGGCATGCAAAGTTCTAATTTTGGATTATGTCACTGTTTATGGGAAGTGAAAAGCTACTTCATGCTGCTTTATTTGCAAAACTTGTTGCTTCCTGCAGGTTTTTATTTTAAGTTACCATAACATTGATATTATAAAAACAGATCATAGTCAAGCATTATGAAGAGAAAGTGTACAAAGAGAAAAAGTGAAGCTTTTTAGGGATACAATTAAACCTTATATTATTTATTAAGAATTAAGACTTCCCACGGTGCCAGCTCTAGGGTAACTGTAATACTTTAGGTTATTAAACAGGTTTATTGCATTCCACAATTCCAAAAATAAAACTATAATTAATACAATTTAGTAAATAATATTTGGGACTAATGACACAAAGCAATAAAATAAACAGCAACATGCTTAGCACAAAGAAATTGTCAAATGAGAAGCAGTATTGTATGGAGGATGTAATATATTTGATTCAATGAGAAAAAAAAGCAAAGACTAAGTTCAAAAAAAAGGTGGGGAAGTTTGGATTTTAAGAAAGGTTTCACTTTCATGGAGAATATAGAACTCATCTGGTGATAGGGAAAGCAGAAAAATAAAGATGTAAATTTAAAGCTTGAGCAAAGAAAGAGAAAAAGCTTCAGGCTTCTTGTTACAGTACAGAAAGTAATAAACACACTCTTGAATATGTTATAGACAGGATGCCCATGAGAAAGCCCAACTGCATACAAAGGGTGGCCTTCACCAGAATAATTGAAGCCCTGGGGTTTTTTATATTTGTGCAATGCAGATATATGATAATTTGTTATTTTGACGTTGCTGGCACCCTTTACATTACACAGCACATTAAGCACAATAGTGTTTGTATTAAATAAACCTATACTAGACTAATTAAAAGGGACGCAGTGGCTCAGTGGGTTAGGAGGCTGAGCTTGTTGTCGATCAGAAGGTCGGCAGTTTGGCGGGTTGAATCCCGAGTGCCATGTAGCAGAGTGAGCGCCTGTTACTTGTCCCAGCTTCTGCCAACCTAGCAGTTTGAAAGCACGTAAAAATGCAAGTAGAAAAATAGGGACCACTCCGGTGGGAAGGTAACAGCGTTCCGTGCGCCTTTGGTGTCTAGTCATGCCGGCCACATGACCACGGAGACGTCCTCAGACAAGCGCTGGCTCTTCGGCTTTGAAACGGAGATGAGCACCGGCCCCTAGAGTTGGAAACGACTAGCACGCATGTGCGGGGGAATCTTTACCTTTACCTTATACTAGACTAATTAGATTTCCTATACATCCCAATGGGTATTCATTTTGGCATTTATAAGGGAAGAAAAATAGTTATTTTCTATTTGGTTTTAAAGTGGGCAAATTTTATTGGAGATCTTTTCAACCAAGCAACTAAATCTTATCAAGCCATTTTTCAAGCAAAACATTATCCAGATAGTTCCACCGATGAAGAGTGATTGACCTTGCTTTGAGAAGCAGATAAATAGTAACTCCTTTGAATAGACATAATAAATCTTCATTTGATGATAACCCATCTGGTTTTGGTTATTGCTATCATTTCATCAAATTGAACACATGATAAATTCTCTTGAAAATTTTAAGATTTAATCAAGTTCCCACCAAAGATGGAAGATTTTTTGCAATTTCTTACCAATGTAAACTTTCAATATATTACCTGCAGCAACATATGGGTAAGAAAACTTGTATTACAGTTACAAAAATATATTATAAATTATAATTTTCTGACAAAGTTAAATAAGATTCTTTTTGGAATGCATCTGGATTGGTCTAAATGTATAATTTTTAGTATACCATAATTAAAGTGGCTCCCTTACAGTTTAGTATATAATATATAATTTACGTTCATCACAAAATAGGTTTATAAGAAGAAAAATCTTGTGAGTTCTTGCCTGGCTTTAAAAAAAAAGGCTGATTTTAAAACTTCTTCAAGATGTTGGAAAATCTTTTCTCTGTTCCAACTAATTATATATTAATAAAACTTCTAGAAATGGAACATCTTTATATCCTTCATAAAATTCTCCAAAGAGCCCATCTGGATTTGATGATTTCCAATTTTTGAAATGTTTGAAATTGTTTCTATTTTGCTGAACGGTGCATCTAAAAATTCCTAATTTTTAAAGTGTCTCTTGCTGAAAAAAAGTCGAGAAGTAAGATTTTTAAGAGTAGGTAGAGAGGGCCACCCATCCAGGTAGGGCATATTAGGAAATAAAGGAAGGATGTACTCAGAAGGAGATGCTAATGTTTGCATCTAAAATCATGACAATAGTGATTAAGGAAGAAAACCCCAAATTAAGAAGGTTATATTATAGACAATGTAGAATACACATTAGAGAGTTGAGCATCTGGTTTGATTACTGGTTTTTCCTCTGGGCATGAACAAAGAATAGTCAGAGAACTTGGATATTTGCTTACTCATTTAACTGTCAAAGAGGACTTGCCAAATGCAGCTAATGCAAATATCCTTCTGCTTAAATCTGCCCATCATCTTATTAAAATTCCACAATGCATGCCAATGTGGGGGTTGAGAGGATGTTTCATTTTGGGTCTTCTTAAGTATTATTTTATTCATTGTTTGCCCAGAGTCATATACTGCAAGTGAGAGGAGTAAATCAAGTAATATGTACAATATTTTCTTTTTGTGGAACAACAAGCTGCCAACTCAGATATATGAATCAATATCTTCAAAAAGCAAAATTCATCCCCACCAGCCTCTTTCTTTCTGGGTGAAAGAGCTTTTGTACTTTGAGAAAGTACAACTAGAACTCTGAGAGAAAAGGAAGAAGAACTTAGAGATTAGAAGGAAACTATTCTTATAAAAAAGGAGAAAAAGTCTAAAGGAAGTGAGGAAAAAGTCCACATAAACAGCTTTAGGCATCAGATCACCTTAAGGAACAGGTAACATGTCTATTTAGAAGTATGATGTAAGACTGTTATTTTAATGCCACATATATATTTAAGTCTCCATTTACAGTATTGTGCCTGGTGATTAATCTCTTATGCAAGTTCAGTTCTTGTGTATTTTATGGAAATTGACATCTCTTTACATGAGAACAGCTTCTAAACTAGGAGCCAACCAGCTTCATCTTCTGGTCTGTAAGAATGTTAACTTTCTCTGTACTTTTTTCTTTCCCCTGGAGATCCTTTAAGATACTGTCTGTATTTAGTGGCTGTAGAATACTTAATTTTTACATAAGATGGCTCAAATCTTTTTTTAAAAAATCTTTTCAATTTTCCTCTTTTAATAAAATTTGATTCTGTTTATACTGTTACATGAAGAGGTGATTGAGACTTCCAACATTTCACCTTAGAGACTTAGTGCAGCTTCTAGAACATCAGATATGGAACAATAGAAGGAAACCAACAGACTTCAAAAGATTCTAATATGAAACTAGAATTATGATTACAGTGATTAAAGGATGAAAGTTAAAAGGCAATTAATTGAAAGACGCAGCCCTCTACGTAGTAGAGTTAAATGTCTGGTTTGATTAAAGGTTTTTCCTCTGGATACAAACATAGAATAGGCAGTATACCTGGATATTAGCTTACTTCTTTAAATATCATGAAGATTTTACCAAATATACCTAATGGGAACATCCTTCTGCTAAAGCTACTGGTCTCTTGTTAAAATTCCACAATCAGTCATGCCAATGTGGAGGTAAGAAAAAGTTAGAACAACATAACTTATTTATTCATTTCAGAGTTTTCCTTTCTAACAGAAAGTTTCCTTCAAGTCAAGTTTAATTCCTGGTGACTGCTTAGCATGTCCATGTCATTTTCTTGGCAACAATACCGAAATGGTTTGCCTCTGCTTTCATTCAGGGTTTTTTTCAAGACAAGCTTAAAGCCCTGGTATTTCCAGGTGGTTCCCTATATACGCCAGGCCTGTTTGATTCCAAGATCAGGAAAATAAATGGTGATAGAACACTTGCATATCTAGTGCATGCTGTCTTCTAGCCTGCTTTGTTTATTTTTGTGATTAGTTCTGGAATAAAACATTAAGCATCACCAGTGCTTTTTTTGTAAAAGAAAAAGGTGCCGGAACTCACACATGTCATACAACCCACCTTGCCTACCCTACAAGGTTCCATCCAAAAAAGGTGCCGGAACTCCATTCTGAGCATTCAATGAGAAAAAAAGCCCTGAGCATCACCCTTGGAGGGGTGGAGAGTTCTCACTTTTTGAATATAGATAGATAGATTTTGGATTTATTTAATATTAAAAACATTTTTTCCAATTGCCAATTTAAAATGTTTATTTTGAAAACAAAGGGAACATGCCTAATATAAGTTGATTTTCTTTCAGTTATCGACTCTCTCTTTATGTCCGGCCAGTGCTCTGAGCTCCATTTAGTCTCCCTGACTCCACCCCGATGCAAGGGATTATAGAGTCATTAAAAGAGAAAAAAATCTATTACCTCTTTAAGAAAGTGTTTTTCAACTTCAGCAATTTTAGAATATGTGGACTTCAACTCCCAGAAATCACCAGCCAATATGTGGCTGGAGAATTCTGGGGGTTTAAATTCACATATCTGAAAGTTACAGAAGTTGAGAAACAGTTCTTTAGAGTACCAAAGTGACTGTTTTTAAACTGTCTAATCAGAAATTTTTCCCATATTAATGTTAATTTCTTTCCAGGATGTTCTCATCTTCTTGATTGCAAACACGAAAATATGTTGTTCTCCCCTATATATTCTTTCTCAGAGGCAAAAAAAATATTCAAAGTTATGCAAAAGAGAACACTGGCAAAATGCAGCAGCAGGAGTTAACATACATTGGCAAAATTGGTGGTAGCTCAAGAGAGATTGGGGATCACTCAGGAAAAAAAAATCTCAAGAACTACATGCAGCCTTGCCCACTGAGTTGCATGCTCATATAACATGTGATAGAAAGCTGTATTTAAAAGTGTCTTCCCTTGATGGCTTCTAATAGGACTCATTATGCTATAGAACAATTTCTATATTTTATATTCCTTATTTCTATATAGGCTTATTTATGAAAATAAACTATGCTAAAGATGCTTTAGGAAAACTAAAACTTGGCCAGTGGTAGAGTGAGCAAAACAACCCCTTGACATGTTAAAATAGTCAGGTTTTACACATTTCTCATGTATACTACAAGCAGTTGCTCATTTTGTATAAAACAGATGCATGTATCCATAATATTTATTTAGTTCAGCGATCTTACTCTAGAGGAGTCATGCATTCCCAGGATCATTTGAGCTCAACCATCTCTGGTATTTTCATGATCAGGTTTGTTGTGGCCTACGTACAGATGCCAGCCAATCCTCTGTTAACAGGATTGTTAGAGATAAAACTCCATTGGACACTACCAATAGGAGAAATGACTATAAAATGGCAAACAGCTACTGTAAGTACTCAGAGTTGCCTGTCAACAATAGATTGAGCATTTGGTCACTACAGTTACCACTACACTATTTCTATTTTCAGTGTACTACTAGTAGCCCTTGTTTAGTGACTGTTCACAGTTATGGTGGATATGAAAAGGGGGAAAGGCATTATGAAATTGAAGAAATCCTCAATTCTAGATATTGCACAGGGAAGCTGCAGTATCGAATAAAATGGAAAGGTTACCCCCCTTAGCAGAGACACAGTGGGTGGCAGCTGCAAATGTTAGAGCAGATAGGCTAATAAGAAAATTCCATTTAAAATACCCTAACCAACCTCAAAGAGGGAAGGGAAGTTGGATATGAGATAGTTATCTCTCTCTCTCTCTCTCTCTCTCTCTCTCTCTCTCTCTCTCTCTCTCTCTCTCTCTCTCTCTCTCTCTCTCTCTCTCTCTCTCTCTCTCTCTCTCTCTCTCTCTCTCTCTCTCTCTCTCTCTCTCTCTCTCTCTCTCTCTCTCTCTCTCTCTCTCTCTCTCTTTCCAGATCCATTCTTCTGTAGAGGGGGCAGTATGTCAAGAGTGCTTTGCATAGCTGTAAAGCAAAGGAAATCTGAAGTAAGACTGTAAGCACAGTTGTGATTTCACTTAGAGACCACTTTGCTTAACGACTGAGTTGCCTGTCATAATTGTGGTTGCTAAATGAGGATTACTTGTAATTAATTAAAAATGTGCACTCATACTTAAGTTAGCACATTACCCCTTTCCTTTTTATTTTTAAAAATCTCTGTCCTTTTTTGTCTACAGTCTAGCAACACGTTTTTATTTTACTGGGTCAGGGGAATGACATGGATGTTTCAATTTGTTTCTAGAAGAATGTAACAAACTTTGCTTTGCTTGAGCTTCCATCAAAGTAAAACATCCACTTGAAGATCTGTAGAGCTTCACACAATGTATTTTTCATGCTCTGCCAAATCTTTACATTCTAGTACAAAGACAAGCAAAGTCTTGCATTCAACTTTAATTGTCCAAACCTTTTTTTTAATCTGTGCACTGGAACTGGGCAACTTTAAAATAAATGGACCAAATTCATTATTAAGCTCAGGAAAAGGAAGCATACATATAAATGTTTGTTTGGTGGAAACCTTGTAGTCAGAGAAAGTAGAAAAACAACATTTTGTGAAAAAAGAAAATGTATTCTTTTACTTCTGGATCTTTGTAATCTTTAAAGTGCCTAACAATGTTAGCTGTTATTCACACATTAATTGATTTGGACAGTTAATAATTGTACAGTGAAGGGTTTTTTATTTATCTTTGTCTTCCTTTGACTGTTACACTTGACACTTGGGCTGTGTGGGCAGGGATAGTCCCAAAGCATTCTTTCTCCAGTACACATACAATAGAGCACAGGTTTCAAACTCAATTGCATCACGTGACATACTGTGACATATTGTGACTTTTTTGCCTTTGTGGAGCCTGGGTGGGCGTGGCCTGCGTGTAATGCATCTGGCCCGTGGGCTACCAGTTTGACACCCCTGGAATAGAGATTCTGAGTTCATTTAGGATTATTTTCTGTTTTCAAATGTTTGCTAGAAACAATTTGGATATACCTCCTTTAAAGAAGTGGAAAGGATAGCTTGAAAAATGGAAAATTAATGTATATCATGAGTACAGGAACAAAATAGGAGGAGCAACTAAAGGAATGATGTCAGCTATATATTAAAATGCTCAACTGTCTATGTGAGTTTAATACATTTTTGTTCTCCACAAAAATAAGTACTACTATATATATACTCTAGAGGGATATGGTGGCTCAGTGGGTTAGGACACTGAGCTTGTCGATCAGAAGGTCAGCAGTTTGGCAGGTCAAATCCCGAGTGCTGCATAACAGAGTGAGTGCCTGTTACTCATCCCAGCTTCTGCCAACCTAGCAGTTCGAAAGCACGTAAAAATGCAAGTAGAAAAATAGGGACCACTACGGTGGGAAGGTAACAGCGTTCCGTGCGCCTTTGGCGTCTAGTCATGCTGGCCACATGACCACGGAGATGTCCTCAGACAAGCTCTGGCTCTTCGGCTTTGAAACAGAGATGATCACCGGCCCCTAGAGTTGGAAATGACTAGCACGCATGTGTGGGGGAACCTTTACCTTTATATATATACTCTAGGAGAGGAGTGCAGGTACTTTCCAATTTATAACCAGTTGCTGCAACTATTTGAAGTTATGGAGAAAGCCCCCAAAGATACTTACAATCCGGTTCTGAAAAATGGCCTATAGCAAACAATGGGTTCACTTTATGATTGCTGCATTCACTTTATGGGCAGAGTCCATTATGGCTGTAAGTCAAGGACTATCGTGCTATGCCACACCACTAGCTACAGAACACATGATTGGGGCACTGGATGTCAGGGCTCATCAATGCTCTCAACCAGCTTGCAAAATTTCCACAAATTTAACAATTGGCTCTCACACCAGGATAAAGTGGCTCCAATGCACAAATAGTGAGCTATTTGGAAATTTGACAAGAAAAAAAATTCAAACTGGATTCTTTATTCATACAGAATCAAATCTTGCCTTAATTTTTCAAAGGGATTATCATATCCTGTGGTTAATAAAAAAACACAATATAAATGTATTAGTAGTATGTACAAGAACTTTAATCTGTTCCGATGGTTGCCTATTTAGTTCTGTTAATTTATGGCTGTGTTCTCATTTCTGGAATGAGAGAGAGAAATGCCACAGTTAAAGTTACTGCTACCTTATTTTCTTCTCACATGAAAAGGTTTTAATGAAGCCCTTCAGGATGGAAAGATATACTTACTGTATCTTTGAAGTGGAGAAAAGGTCAAAACTGGCTCTTAATCCCTTTCCTCCAGTCAGCATGTGTCAGATCTTCTTGAATTTCCACAGCAAACAATCTCAGTTCAAACACTAAGCCAAACTAACAGCTCTAGCAGGCAGGTGAGTTGTATGCTGTAAAATAACTGCTGTTATTCAGGCAAGCACTGCAGGAATGGTTTCAATCCCTGGAGAAGGATGGATGCCGTGGGAAGCATGGCTAGGAACTTGCCAAGGCCTATATCCCAAGAGGGCCCATTGTTAAATCCCAGAATTTAACTCTTCAGATTCTTAATTTTCCTGACTCTGACTACTTGCTCACTCCCAACCTTCATTTGTCCCCTGCATAGCTGACCTCAAAATGCTTGGAACATTAAACGAGACACCACCGCTGATAAACAGAGAGTTTGAAAAGTAATGAGAACAAGAAGAAAGAACTTCACCTTATGTTACTTTTTTCTCTTCTCCTTATGCCTAGATCAAGAGGACAAGTAAATGACCAGCCATGATAATAGCTTGGAATTGGATCAACTAAGGTACTCATGTCAAAATATACCTTCCCCACCAAAAATTCTGGAGCTAGTTTTACATTCTAAGACAGATATTTTTTTCCGGAGTGGATATATTTCACTTCCAGAAGCTCCTATGATACTGATATTCCAACATTCTGAAAGAACAGGCTATAATCAACAAATGGCTCATCCTTCTCATTTACATGATCTTTCCTAGAACTTGATTCCTGCAGATAAATTATAATACAGGTAGTCCTCAATTTATGAACCATTCAAAGTTATGAGGACAGGAAAAAAGGTGACTTAAGACTAGTCCATGCATTTATGATTGTTGCAGTGTCCTTCTAGTCAAGCGATCAAAATAAAATGAAAATAAATGAGGCAACCTGTTCTAGAACAGGAGAAAGTTCGGAAGATAAGTGAGGCAATATTTATGCCATAGGGAGATTATGATGATAGAGATAGAGATGATAGAGACAGACAGAGAGATAGAGAAGCAGAGACAGAGATACTTAATTGGAATCCAGATGGCTGCCAAAAGCTTAATTTCATAATTACTATGTGTTACAAATATTTATATATGTGTGTCTCTTGTGTGTGTATGTGTGTGTGCACATGTATGTATGTGTGTGCATGTGTGTGTGTGTATACACACACACACACATGTATATGTATAACCAATAAAATCTTTGTCAATACTTCCGAAAGATTTGCATAAAACTTATAAACCTCCTTACCTTTGACTTTGCCTTATAATAATTAGAACCTGTGTGTAGGGGTACGATCGGAGCCTTCTTGGAAGTGGGCTTTTAAGAGGTAAGGACCACTTCAACCTTATTTTTAGAGTTATTTTATGAAAACACATTTTTTTGAGTCTAGAACTTTATTTTTGTAATTGGCCATTAGATAGCATATTCCAAGGTAGAGTGGTATTTGATCCTTGAATTTGTATTCTGTAATTCTACTCCTACTTTTATTATTATGACATCTTGGTTTCCCTGTTGGGAGAGTACCATGATGGACAGTATTTATAATTGCATAATATCTGCAAAAGACAAAGAAATACCTAAAAGATGGTGGTCTACCTACTGAATTTAACCATGGAGTGGGGGGGAGGAGAGATAGAGACAGGGTGAAAGGGCATTAAATGTTGGCAACTCAGCTGCTTCAATGCTTGCCTTTATTCTTCCTTTCATGAAGTTTCCAGCTGTGCCTGCAAAAAATCTTGTTGCTGAAGGGATCCAATTCTGAACAATTCACAGTTTGTAGTTGCAAAGTCCAAGCTGACTACAGAGAATTCCCCGCAGAACAATTGTGCTGTAGGTATCTTTGAGAAGGGGCTGATTCAGAATTGCCCTTAAAGCTCTTGGGTTTCAAACTGAGAGAGGACAGTGTATACAACATAGCCAAAGTTACTAAAATCAACTTTAAATATCACAACACTTCATCAGACCAAATGATTGTACTCAGGGAGTTGTGCATTTGGGGATTAAAAAAAAAACAATTTTTTTTGCCCTAAAAGTTAATCCAAATGGAAAACTAAAATTTAACAGCTGTTCCTGGTGATAAAAAGCAACCCTTGACTCCAAGTAATACTTTGAAGAAATGATTTCATAAAGTGATTGTCCACCAGACAAGGCTCTGGGGGTCTGTGACATAGTAATGAAACCACCTGATGTATAATGGCTCCTAGGGATACTTTCAGAAAGTTTCCAGGCCCATTCCCAATCTTGAGCTAGGTTCACAGTTATTCCAACTCCAATATTGTTTTATTTTATTTTTTTTTATTATTTTTTTCACCACAAGGCAACTCTGAGTGGCTTACAAAGTTAAAAACAGTATAAAAATATATATCAATAACATTATAAATTATGATAAAAAGTTGGGGAGGGAGAGAAGAAGTTGTGTAGGAGGTGAGGTGGAATTTGAATAACAGAATAGCAGAGTTGGAAGGTACCTTGGAGGTCATCTAGTCCAACCTCCTGCTCAGGCAGGAAACCCTATACAGTACAATTTCAGACAAATGGCTGTCTAATCTCTTCTTAAAAACCTCAAATGTTGGAGCACCCACAATTTCTGGAGGCAAATTGTTCCACTGATTAATTGCAGTCACTGTCAGGAAATTTCTCCTTAGTTCTAGGTTAGAATAATAATAATAATAATAAAATTGGAAGGGACCTTGGAGGTCTTCTAGTCCAACCCCCTGGTCACGGAGAAAACCCTATACCATTTTGGACAAATGGCTGTCCAGTCTCTTCTTAAAAACTTCCAGTGTTGGAGCATTCACCACCTCTGGCGGCAGGTTGTTCCACTGGTTAATTGTTCTAACTGTCAGGAAGTTTCTCCTTAGTTCTAGGTTGCTTCTCTCCTTGATTAGTTTCCATCTGTTGCTTCTTGTCCTGCTTTCAGGTGCTTTGGAGAATAGCCTGAGTCCCTCCTGTTTGTGGCAGCCCCTGAGATATTGGAACACTGCTATCATGTCCCCCCTCGTCCTTCTCTACATTAAACTAGACATACCCAGTTCCAGCAACCATTCCTTATATGTTTTAGCCTCCAGTCCCCTAATCATCTTTGTTGCTCTTCTCTGTATTCTTTCTAGAGTCTCAACATCTTTTTTACATTGTGGTGACCAAAACTGGATGCAGTATTCCAAGTGTGGCCTTACCAAGGCATTGTAAAGTGGTATTAATACTTCACGTGATCTTGGTTCTATCCCTCTATTAATGCAGCCTAGCACTGTGTTGGCTTTTTTGGCAGCTGCAGCACACTGCTGTCTCATATTTAAGTGATTGTCCACTAGGATTCCGAGATCCCTCTCACAGTTACTACTATTGAGCAAGGTACCCCCTATATTATACCTGTACATTTGGTTTTTCTTGCCTAAATGTAGAACCTTACTTTTATCACCATTGAATCTCATTTAGTTAGATAGCACCCAGTGTTCAAGTCTGTCCAGATCCTCCTGTATCTTAAGCCTGTCTTCTGGAGTGTTGGCTATTCCTGCCAGTTTGGTGTCGTCTGCAAATTTGATGAGTTCCCCATTTATCCCCTTGTCCAAATCATTGATGAAGATGTTGAAGAGCACTGGGCCCAGAACAGAACCCTGAGGCACCCCACTACATACTTCCCTCTCTCCTTAATTATTTGCTTCTTGTAATGCCTTCAGATGCTTTGGAGTATAGGTTGACTTCCTCCTCTCTGTGACAGCCCCTTGGAGTACAGAATAACAGAGTTGGAAGGGTCTTCTATCTAGTCCAGGCATGTCAAACTGCCAGCCCACGGGCCGGATGCATCACGCCAAAACTGTGCCCACCTCATTGCCAGCAATGGGGAAAAAGTCATGATACATTGTGCAACATCATGTGATGTCACGAGTTTGACATGCCTGATCTAGTCCAACCTCCTGCTCAGGCAGGAGACCCTATAATCTTTCAGACAAATGGCTATTCAGTCTCTTCTTAAAAACCTCCAGTGATGGAGAACCCACAACTTGTGAAGGCAAATCACTCCACTGATTAATTGTTCTCACTGTCAGGAAATTTCTCCTGAAAGTCTGCTATTAGTCCATCAACCACTTCCTGCATGATACTCCCTATTGGGGCCCCAAGCCAACTGAAGACCCAGGTTTTCAGGCCCTTATGGAAGGTTAGGAGGGTGGGAACAGATCTCACCCCAGGGGGTAAAAGATGATCCAAAGGGCAGGAGACATAGCAGAGAAGGATCTTCTGTACTCCACCAGCCAAAATTCCTTGACTGATGGGATCTGCAGCAAGCTTCCTCTGCTGGCGTGGATGGGGCAGCATTCTGTTCATTCTGGAAATCCAGTTTAAGTCACTTTTTGGTTCAAAACTAGTTAAAACCTAATATTTCTGTCCACTGCTATAAAGCATTAAGTGACTGAGGGGAAAATGTAAAGGTAATTGGTAAATCATTTAAACTGGGGCAATTCACTGTTTGGTGTTCCCATTTTAAGGGATCAGCTTTGATAGACTGTGTAGGGTATAAAGGGGGCAGTTTGGTGTATTGATTAAGACATCAGGCTAGAAATGGAGGGGCTGTGTTTTTAAGCACACCTTAGGCATGAAATCAGTTGGCTGCCCTTAGTCAGCCACTCTCTTTCCTTTTCTCCAAAGGAGAAAAGAAAAATCTTGACAAGAAAACTGCAGGGACTTGTTCAAGTAGTTGCCAGGAGTAAACCCTCACTTAAAGGTGCCATACAATAATACCTATAAATTACCAGAAAAGCCCTCACATTAATAATATGATACCACTGTCACAACTCCTATTTTTACAAAAATGCTAAGAAACAATTTTGGGAATGATGGGATTTAGGATTTTACCACATTATCACATAGGACACTTTGTTGTGACTAATTTTATCTTAAAAGCATTATACTCGGGAAAAAAGTTCAGCTGTTTCCCATACCTGTATGACCCAATTGTAACAGACAGACTGACTGATCAGCTGACCAACCAGCACCGGCAATTCTGTCAGTGTTTATCAAGTGTCTGAAAAAGGAACTTGACCAGATAATCTTTTTCCAGTCATTCTTATCAATGTCTCAGATTTTGTGTGGAATACCTTTATGTCACTTTGCTGTACTGATAACATTGTTACCTCTAACCTGCCAAACATGACAATTACCAGAAATACTGGAACGTATGACCAATATTCTGCCACATTTTTAGTTACAATGCAAAGTTATCGTCAAACATATCCAAAGATTTAAATATGAAATTGAATTACGGCTGATTCAAAATATTCCATCTGCTCACTGGTAATTTAATAGAAAATAAATTAATTACATCCAAGTAACTTTTTTAAAAAATAAATTAAATCTGAGATTCTTCTGATAAATATTCTGATGTTTTTGTTTCTGGATGTTTTCCTGATTAAAAAAAGTGTAAGTGCTTTCCTCAAGAATGTCCACTTGAGGTTAATGATAAAATGTTCTGAGAAGTCAAAATATTTCTTTACTGCTTTGTGGATGTAATCAGTTTGGTTCCTATTCCTGGATCACTGTGGTATTGTCAGTTTTTGCTGCTTATTAGCTATTTTAGGTTAAGCAGCTGTCTATAAGCAAATGTGGGCCGACTTGACAAGCCCTGTGAGAATGTAAGAATATTATGAATGAACTGCAGATTATTGATGCCATATTTGGCGTTCACATACTGTGGTGATGTGTGAACGCCTATGATTCTGCCATTGATTGGATGTGTACTTCAAAATTAAAGTAATTGTGGATAAGTATGAAATAGCAGAGCTTGTCCCTAAGGCGCTGTAACTGTGGATAGCTATTGGTGCTGATTTTCAGGAGATTACAGTTAGTCTGCAGATTTGAAGAGGTCTCTATGAAACCTGGAGAGTTGGTGACATATGATTGGGGAAGATAACCTCATAAAACATAGTTCTATCCCATTGTTGATGAAGATCTGAACATTGGATGTCTTGCTGGAATCCTTAGGTGAGATTTTTAAAATAACTATTCAAAGATAATTTAGTATTCTGAATAATGTAAATTATTCAGATGTTTCAACCAAAACCAATGTACTTCACCTTCACTTATTGCTGACCAATTCTTGATTTTCCTTGCCTTTTTCTTCACCATTTCTGCTTTTATTGCAAGTTCTTTCATTTCAGCTTCTTTTGCATTCTTATCCACCTATTTTATCCAAACATTATGCTTATTGTATTTCTTTGGGATGTCCCATAGCTGCACTATGAACTACACTGTTTTTTGTTAGTCAGGCATTGACACTGCAGTCTCTCCATCGATGGATTGGTAGAAGCATTTCTGATTCAACGGAAATTGAAGATCCTGCCTATAGTATGCAATTTGAGCTTGCTATCTGCTGATCTTCTTGGCTATAGCTGTTATTTGCTGCTTAATTATTTACAGTATTTCCTTAGTCTTCCTTTTTTCTAGGTGATATTTCATAATCAGGTTTTCATTGGTCTTCTTGTTCTTCAGCTTTCCCCCCCCCCTTTCATCTCTTTCAATTTGCTTGCATCTGATCTTAGCAGGCTGATCTTATTTTCTACTCTGATCTTCCATTTTGGTGGAGCACTGTTTGGCTTTTTTATTCTCTGTAGATTTTTCATCCAAGGCATACAGTTACAACTGCAATCACGCTGTACATTAATTGGCTTGTTTCTTGCAGTGAGCTGGTGTTTATATTTGTTATTACAATATTGCCATCTTTAATACGTATGCTAGTTAAGGCAAGGTTCAATGCAGGCAATCTTATTCTGTTTTGTGTGTGTGCTGTTCTAATGCTAAATATTCTGTCTTCTTCTTCTTCTTCTTCTTCTTCTTCTTCTTCTTCTTCTTCTTCTTCTTCTTCTTCTTCTTCTTCTTCTTCTTCTCCTTCTCCTTCTCCTTCTTCCTCCTCCTCCTCCTTCTCCTCCTTCTCCTCTTCCTCAATAAAAATTCCAAAATTCTGCTTTCACAGAAATGCAAGTAGTGGGTGTTTACAGCTTGATGCTGTATTTGGAAGTGTGCTTACTGCCCTTTACAATGACAAACTATCATATGGGGGTGGGTGAGTGGCATAGGGCAACCTGCTTATGGTAAAGGAGTGCTGTTTTGTGTTAGGCCATGTTCAGCATTGTAGCCCTTTCCTAAAATCTTCTTGGCATGAGCTCAAAACCCTAAATGTACTTACTGGGGAAAAGTTACCCATCTGCAATATCTTTCATCCATAGTCCTTATGTATCTCTAAATGTATCAATCTATTTATTAGGCTAAGTTATAAGCTGATATTTAGCTAGTAAAGGTAAAGGTTCCCCCGCACAGGCATGCTAGTCGTTTCCAACTCTAGGGGCCGGTGCTCATCTCCGTTTCAAAGCCAAAGAGCCAGCGCTTGTCTGAGGATGTCCCCATGGTCACGTGGCCGGCATGACTAGACGCCAAAGGCGCACGGAACACTATTACCTTCCCACCGGAGTGGTCCCTATTTTTCTACTTGCATTTTTATGTGCTTTTGAACTGCTAGGTTGGTAGAAGCTGGGACGAGTAACAGGTGCTCACTCTGCTATGCAGCACTTGGGATTCGACCCGCCAAACTGCTGATCTTCTGATCGACAAGCTCAGCATCCTAACCCACTGAGCCACCGCATCCCTTTTATTTAGCTAGTAGAACCCACTAATAAGATTTACTGGTGAGCATTTATTTATGATTCATTTGTGATGACGGTCTCCTCCTGTCCCCTCATCAAGTTATGTGATTTCCTCCCTTGACAGGCTTGACTGGTGCCTGCATGGAATCATTCTGGCATCAGACGAAGACCTTTCTGTTTCCCAAGGCTTTTAAATTAGGATATTATTGCATTTTAATTGCATTTTAACTTATTTTAGTCCATGAATGACTTCCTTGCTGTTGCCTAGTTTATATGGTGTTTTTATTTTGCATGTTTTGCATGTTTTTATTCAGACCATATTTTTCAGAGAGTTTTCTTGTAAACCACCAAGAAAACTTTTGGGCAGTTTTCAACTTTTTAATAAAACAAATAAACAAACTGGCTGGATATACCATTTTGGGGAAAAAACAAATATAAAAATTCAATAAAAATATTCCTGGGGTGCATCCAATATTTTGAAATTTGCACTGGTTCTGCATTTAATTTCTAGAAACCAACACTCAGCCTTACTTCTCCTCTTCCCCTCCTCCTTTTTTTTTGGCTGTTGTTAAAACTAAAGTAAAAGATTATGTCATTCAGCAAATGAATAGACGTGGCTCCTCAGGATGTGTAAAGCACACAGTGGAAAAAGAAAAAGGCTGAGTAAAGAACACTTGTCACTTATCTCAGAGACAACGTGTGTGTTTTGGCCCTTAAGTAGTTTGCTCTTTAACATGGTAGTATAAAGTGTCTGGACAGGGCTATTAAAGCTAATTATTTCCTAGTGTCCCTGCTAAAGTCAGCAGGATTCTCTCTGCAGTTTGTGGTTTTATGGGGTTGAGAAGCCATAAACACCGCTACAGGTTTCAGCTCTGGGTCTTGCAACCCTTAGCTTAGCAGCTGTGAGAAAGGAGAAAGCAGGGATGACTCATGTCCAGGGCACTTCTGCTCTGATGGGCTGTGCTCTTTGCTCCCAGACTGCATAGGACCCACCTACTTGCCATGAACATACTTTAGCCTTATTTGTAAGGAAAGCTGCTGGATGTGCACTCCTTACATTGGTGAAGGACTTTGTATAAACATGTCAAAATCACAGCTCCACATAGGCATTTCCATGCATATAAGCTTTGCTTTCTGATGGAGGAACTCTGTAAGCATGTTTAACCAAAGAGACTTACATAATCTGCTGCAGATGATGGGGCTAAATGCATGATGGTTTCTCATTGAAAGCACACATCCAGATCTCCTCACCATGCCAACTCTGTTTGGATACAGGCAAAAGATTTTTAAAAAAGATGTGCCTGAGGAACTAGAATTTGTCCTGTCAGGAGAAAATGGGAATGCCCCGAATGAGATTTTCTGAATATATATATATATATTAAAAAAATATATTAATTGGCTTCTAGTCATCTTGTAAAATTTTCCATGTATATTCCAAATGTATAATTTAATCCCAGAAGAAATACAGGTATTGATTTTTGTGTAATAATAATCTGGTATAGTCTTTATTTGAAAGTACATCTTATGGTCACAAGGGCACATTTCTTGCATTGCTCCTGGATTTTAACTTCAGTACACTAAATGAGCATAAATGTTTGCAATTCCTTTTCCTTCCTCCCATTGCCAACAAAAGTAAACTTGTTATCTGGGACAAAAACATGGAGACATGCAAATGTCAGAAGCTGGCTCCTCTGTATGAGAATGAAGAAATTTAAGTCTTACAGGGATAACATGAAAAGTATTACTATAACTACAGATAAAAATAGAGTACCTATTCTAAATATACCTTGCTAGAATATCAGCTATCTGCAAGGCAGGTAGGCAGATGAGAGAGAGAGAGAGAGAGAGAGAGAGAGAGAGAGAGAGAGAGAGAGAGAGAGAGAGAGAGAGAGAGAGAGAGAGAGAGAGAGAGAGAGAGAGAGAGAGAGAGACCTGGCATTCATTATGTCAAGAAAATAAATACTTTTTACCATTATATTTGTTGGGATTATAAGCCCCAAAATTTCCAATTAACACAGTCAATTTGCATCATATGTTACACTACAGACATGTCCCAGTGCCTTAACTATGGAAACACAACTTTGGAAAAAACAGCACAGCCTTAAACTAAATCTTAGCATGATGGAGCTACTGCTTAGGGTGCTCTGTGCTCCCGATATTGTCTCTGGATGGAGTGCCATTGCCTTTCAAGAAGCAGGTCTGTGAATTGGGAGTTCTCCTGGACTTTCAGCTGCTTCTAGACCAATAGGTAGAAGCTGTGGCCATGAGGGCCTTTACCCACTTGCAGCTAGTGTACCAGTTACAGCCTTTCTTGTGTCTAGAGTACAATGGCTCCTGCCCTCATACTGCATATTTAGACGCCTGTACCATGCTTTCAGAGGGACGCGGTGGCTCAGTGGGTTAGGACGCTGAGCTTGTTGATCAGAAGGTCGGCAGTTTGGCGGGTCGAATCCCGAGTGCCGCGTAGCAGAGTGAGCGCCTGTTACTCGTCCCAGCTTCTGCCAACCTAGCAGTTCGAAAGCAGGTAAAAATGCAAGTAGAAAAATAGGGACCACTCCGGTGGGAAGGTAATAGTGTTCCGTGTGCCTTTGGCGTCTAGTCATGCCGGCCACATGACCACTGAGAAGTCCTCGGACAAGCGCTGGCTCTTCGGCTTTGAAACGGAGATGAGCACCGGTCCCTAGAGTTGGAAACGACTAGCATGCCTGTGCAGGGGAACCTTTACCTTTACCTTTTTTTACCATGCTTTCATGGGGCTACCTTTTTTTTAATAAAGGTTTTTATTGAATTTTATAAGGTTGGGGAAGTAGTAGGACCAGGACAGAGATTAGGTTCAGGGTAGGGTTAGGATCGGGATTGGGGTTGGGGTTGGAACGGGATTGGGAACAACATTGGGGTTGCCTCCCAGTAACATTTTCAAACTTTAACAAACAGACTATTGTCCGGGTACATGTGTTCAGTTAACGCTAACTAATATAATAGTAAATAGCTGTAATATATATGCTTAACGATAATCATAAGCGGTATCAGTTGGTCAATACATATCATTCTCCTTACTAATATATATTCAAAATAACATATCACATTCATTTCTCGTTAGTTCGTTTTCCCAACCATTGGTAAAATTTATCCCATGTTTTAAAATAAATTGAATCCTCTTTCTCTTTAATTTCTAATGTTAATCTATCCATTTCTGCACACTGAATTTTTTTTTTATTAAGATCTCTTCAATTGGTAAGTTTTCATTTTTCCAGGATTGGGCAAATACTATTCTCACTGCTGTCAATAAATGCAATATTAAATATTCATTCTCTTTCTCATAGTTATATCCTAATATTCCTAACAAAAACAGCTCTGGTTTAAGTTCTATCTGTATTTTAGTAATCTTTTCCAGCCATATATGTATCTTAAGTCAGAATTTATTTGCTTTAGGGCATACCCACCAGATATCGTAGTAAGTACCTGGCCTGTGTTTACATTTCCAACATTTATTCAAAGTATTTTTAAATGCTTTGGCTAATCTTACTGGCATCATATGCCATCTATAAAACATTTTATACACATTTTCTTTATATAAAACTGCTTTAGTCAATTTAATATTTCTATCCCATAATTTTTGCCAGTTTTCCAAGTCTGTAGAATATCCAAAGTTTTTTGCCCGTGTTATCATTGTTTCTTTTACTTATTCTTCTTCCATCTTCACATTTAGCAGAAATCTGTAAAATTTCTTAATCAGGTTTTCAATGCTACCTTTAAAGACCATCCCAAAGCTTCAGTTGAGGCAAAATAGCTTGGGTGCTCAGGGAAGTTGATCTTTATATAAATATTACACCTGTTTTACAGGCCTTGAACTATAGGGAGGAAGAGACCATGTGTCTACTTCATTCCAGCTCCATGGAGGCTACCTATCTACCTACAAGAACATAACTGAACTTATTGCTAGAACTGTTATTCTGTTGCAACACTACTTAAGGATGCACCTCACTGTGACTTCCGGTGGCTCCGCGGCGACGGAGACAGCCTTCCCGGGCTGCCCGCGGCTCAGCTGTTGTTTTTTCGCCCGAAACAGCGCCGATCAGCTGTTCGGGCGAATTTGAAGCCCCCTCCTCTGGAGAAGAGGAGGGGGCGAGCTCCCAGGTAGGGGTAGAGTTCTCCAGGGCCGCCTGAGCTTATGGCTTGGGCGGCTGAAGGATTGAACTCCCCCGTAGCCTGGGCTGCTCCCAGCTGGCCGGCGCCTCTGCTCCTGATTCTTGGAGCAGAGCCAGGCGTCTGCGACCACCCCTGCCTGAAGGAATGACTATGGATTAAAGGAGCAGGCAGAGCGATACAAGAGGAAAAGGTGATATTTTACTCTCCAGCTTGATGGACTTTTTTGGATTATAAATTTGAAGTGAAAGTGCGTCGCATTTGGCAAAAGATGGCGGCTAAACCACCCCCTAAAACTCTTCGGAGTGCTGGAACTTCTCCTGTGCAACAATCATTACTGCAGGCGCTGCATCCTCCTGATGTATTGACATCAAAGGACTTACAAGATGCTCTTGAAAAACACGCCCAGGTAATTTTGGAATCAATTAATGCTAGATTTGTACAGATGGAGGAGAAATTGGAGAAATTGGAGGAGAGGATGGAGGAGAGGATGGAACAGAAGTTCAGAGTGATGAAGGCAGACATCTTGTCTTCAGTGTGTAAAGTGGCTCGCTGTGTGGAAGAATTGGAGGAAAAGCTAGAAGATCTGACTCAAAAGAATGCTATATTAGAAGCAAAAGTATTGGAGAATGAAGATAAAGTGGAAAAGGAACTGAGTCTTGCTCAATATTACCAGATGCAGTTTGCCATTAGAGTTAGAGGCTTAAAGGAGAATACCAAGGAAGATCTAAAGCAGCTGGTTTCTGAGGCTTTTGAAGAAGTGTTGAAACAGCCAGCATCTGAAATAAAGGGAGGCATGGATAAAGTGTTTCGTGTGAATTCATGGATTGCTAGACAGAGAAAGTTGCCTAGAGATGTGGTGGTATATTTTGCAAAAAGGGAAACTAGAGATGAAGTCATACGAGCTGCTTATGATACTAAAGTTGTGATTGCTAATCAAGAAGTTTTGGTCTTAAAAGAAATTCCTCCAAAGATTTTAAGGAGAAGGAAGGATTTTACATTCCTTGTGCAAGAGCTCAAGCAATGAGATATAAGGTTTAGATGGGAGATCCCAGCTGGGTTGATGGTGACGCACGAAGGTAAAAGGTACCGTCTGGTTACTGTGATGCAAGCGCGTGATTTCTATAATAATGTTTTAAATGCAACGCCATTAACATCTCTGGAAGCTGAAAAGGGATCTGGAGAAGGAGTGCATCAAGAGGTCGAAGGTGGTCAGATAGAAGACAACGGTGTTGGAAGAGATCAAGATACAACTTCGTCGGATGATTCTATAGAACAGAGGGTGACGCGTGCTGCTGCAAAACGATCTAAGAAGAGAAAATAGCAGGATTTGCAGAAGTCTATGGAATTTCTACGACGTATTTATAGTCAAGTATGGGAGGTGGGAAAAGATTTGGGTGTAGACGCAATATATTTTTTACATGTGGTGGTTTTGTGGAAAGGGTGAGGTTTTTTTGGATTAAAGTTTGGTGGAATATATAGAAGATTTCCAAATGGAGGTTAAAGTTTTGTTCGCAATTTTTTTATTGTTTGGAATAATTATAGATGTGCTGGAAGAGGAACGGCTGATTACAGAAGAGTGGACTTTAAAGTTTTCTGATTTGGTTGAGGTGGCGAAGATCTTGGTTAATTAAAGATTATTTGTAAGAACGTTATATCATGGAATGGACAAAAAGGGATGGAGTCTATTTAGGATAAGTATAGGTTGAGAAGTATTATATAGTATTTGAATAATTCTTTTTTCCTTTTTTTTCCTGTTTTTTTTTCCTCTTTCTATTTTGGGGTTCTTTTTCCTGTTTTTAATGTATATTTAATATTATTAAGGTTTGTCTTATTCTATATAAGCTAGAAAGTGTTTTTTTTTATTTTAGTTTTTTATATATATTTAATATTGCCAAGGTTTGGTTTATCCTATATAAGCTAGAGAGTGATGGATTTTAGAATTTATAGTTGTTAGTACATGGTTGCTTATGTTTGCCTTCCTTTTTTTTCCTCTTTCTTTTTTTATATATATACCTTGTATTCAGCTCTGGGAAGTCGGGGGGGGGAGGGGGGGAGGGGGGGAGGTGGGGGGGGAGGAGGGAGGGAGGGAGGGGGGAGGTAGGGGGGGAGGAGGGAGGGGGAAGGGGGGTTTTTTAAAGGAAAATTGTATTTTAAAACTTTTCAATAAAAAAAAAAAAAAAGGATGCACCTCACTGATTACTAACACTTCCTCCACAATCCCTTCTGATTCACCCTGTGTCCCTTCTCTATGCCTGAGAACTGTCAATCAGACTAGTTCTGGAGATAGATCCATGACTTTAGAAAATCCTACACCTTCCTGAGAAACAGTCCAACTGACAGATCGTAATACTACTGTGCCTCCATGCATATAATCCTCAGATGGCTTGACAAGTAATTAAACATGCCATTTTAGTTATCTACTGTATTTCCCTGTTCTATTCAACTGCACATAAAAGGCAAACATGGTGGGAAGGAAACAAAGTGAGGAGAATTCACAAATTGCTTTCCTTAAGTTGTTAACTGAATTAAAATTGTAATGTGAGCACCAGGCACCAGCATCATTACTTCAACTGATTATGGTTCAGCAATCAGCACACTTTATTCCCAAAAGTTATTGCAAGGACTAGGCACTTTAACATGGTTCTCTGGAAGTACCTAGAAATAGGTTCTGAATCAACCAGCACACTTCTACAAATTAAAACAGCTTTCTCAGACCTACATTCAGTGCCTAAACAATGGTGTAGAGCCGTGGAGGTGAACCTATGGCACACATGCCACAGGTGGATCACACAGCCCTCTATGGTGGCATGCGCGCCATCGCCCCAGTCCTAGGCCTTCAGCTGGGTTTTATAAAACCTTTTTGTTTTAGGCCTCCACCACCGTGTGCAAAAAAAAAAAAATAGTGATGTCCATTTTGCTTTCTGAGTTCAGGATGACCTAACCCTAAGTGGAATTTTCCTCCAATGGGATTTTCCCATGTATTTTACCACGAAAGATAGATAGGGCAGGCTAGAAAAGTCAGTGCCCTCCAAACCATACCCAAGGACTCCGAGTTTGTTGGTGATGTCCATTTTGCTGTATGAGTTCATGGTGACCTAACCCTAACCCTAAGTGGAATTTTCCTCCAATGGGATTTTCCCATGTATTTTATCATGAAAGATGATAGGGCAGCCTAGAAAAGTCAGTGCCCTCCTAACTATACCCAAGGACTCCGAGTTTGTTGACAATGTGCATTTTGCTATATGATTTCATGGTAACCTAACCCTAACCCTAAGTGGAATTTTCCTCCAATGGGATTTTCCCATGTATTTTACCAGGAAACAAAGATAGGGCAGGCTAGAAAAGGCAGTGCCCTCCTAACCATACCAAAGCACTCTGAGTTTGTTGGCAAGGTCCCTTTTGCTGTATGAGTTCATGGTGACCTAACCCTAACCCTAAGTTGAATTTTCCTCCAATTTTCCCAGGAAACATAGATAGGGCAGCCTAGAAAAGTCAGTGCTCTCCTAACCATACCCAAACATTGTGAATTTGTTGGCAATGTCCATTTTGCTGTATGAGTTCATGGTGACCTAACCCTAACCCTAAGTGGAATTTTCCTCCAATGGGATTTTCCCATGTATTTTCCCAGGAAACATAGATAGGGCAGGATAGAAAAGTAAGTGCCCTCCTAACCATACCCAAGGACTCCGAGTTTGTTGGAAATGTGCATTTTGCTATATGAGTTCATGGTGACATAATCCTAACCCTACGTTGAATTTACCTCCAATGGGATTTTCCCATGTATTTTACCAGGAAAGATAGATAGGGCAGGTTACCAAAGTCAGTGCCCTCCTAACCATACCCAAGCACTCTGAGTTTGTTGGCAATGTCCATTTTGCTGTATGTGTTGTGATTCAGTGTCAGCCTGTGCTCCCAGCAGCTGAGTCCGATGAATCTGAGGAGGAGGAGGAGGGGTTTGGAGAGCCTTTGGTGTCAGAGGGAGGCTCTGATGCACTGCAGGACTCTCAGCCTGGCTCCTCCAGTCATGTTCCTCATGAGGCTCAGCTGTGTGAGTACGAGGTGTCGGACTCAGAAGAGTCACAGCTGAATCTGTTCAGAGACGCTAGAAGGAGAAGGCAATCCAGCAGAGCAGAGCAGAGAAAATCAATGAGGCAACTCAGTGAGAGGAGGAGAAGGCAGTGAGAAGCCACGCCTTGGGACTGATAATAAAAGGGGAAGGTATGGGCAGGGCTGGTTGCTGAAGGCAACCGTTTGGAGACATTCTAAGAGAATCCTGGTCTGTTCTTGCTACTTCTGTTTCACTCTTGTTTGATATTATGATTCATTTATTGAAGGAAATATTCTGTTACTTTTTTGTTTGAACTGTAAATAAATTTGGGTTGGGTTTTTCCAGCCTATTGACTGTAAAAAGGAAAAAGAGGTTGTCCCTGACACACAAACAGAGCTGGTCTTAGGCTGGAACAGAAGAGTATGAGTTCATGGTGACCTAACCCTAACCCTAAGTAGAATTTTCCTCCAATGGGATTTTCCCATGTATTTTATCATGAAAGATAGATAGGGCAGGCTAGAAAAGTCAGTGCCCTCCTAATCATACCCAAGCACTGCAAATTTGTTCACAATGTCCATTTTGCTGTATGAGTTCATGGTATCCTAACCCTAACCCTAAGTGGAATATTCCTTCAAAGGGATTTTCCCATGTATTTTACAAGGAAACATAGATAGGGCAGGATAGAAACGTAAGTGCCCACCTAACCATACCCAAGCACTCTGAGTTTGTTGGCAATGTCCATTTTGCTGTATGAGTTCATGGTGACCTAACCCTAACCCTAAGTCGAATTTTCCTCCAATGGGATTTTCCCATGTATTTTATCATGAAAGATGATTGGGCAGCCTAGAAAAGTCAGTGCCCTCCTAACTATACCCAAGCACTCCGAGTTTGTTGGCGATGTCCATTTTGCTGTATGAGTTCATGGTGATCTAACCCTAACCCTATGTCCATAGGGGCGAACCTATGGGACCCGTGCCACAGGTGGCATGCAGAGCCCTCTCTGTGGGCATGAATGCTGTCACCCCTGTCCTAGGACTTCAGTTGGGTTTTATAAAACCTTTTCGCTTTAGGCCTCCACCCCCATGTGCAAAAAACAAAAGGTTCAACCAATCAATTTCAACTTCTCGCAGCAAAAAAAAATCTTGCAAGGTTGGAATTAATTGATTGAACTTTTTAGTCCGACCCAGTCTGCTGTTACCACCACAGCCACAGCCATCCAATGGGCCACACCCACCCAATTGTCCACATCCACCCAATGGGCCACACCCACCTGGCACCCAACGATACATAAGTGGGTTTCGGGTTGCAGTTTCGGGACTCGGCCTCTAAAAGGTTCGCCATCATTGGTGTAGAGCATGGATGTGAAACTCAATCGCGTCACGTGATGTAGCATGACATATCACAACGTTTTTTGTCTTTGCGGAACCAGGGTGGGCATAGCCTGTATGTGACGCATCTGGCCCACGAGCCACCAGTTTGACAGTCCCGGTGTAGAGTTTCCTGCTTGAGCAGGGGATTGGACTAGAAGACCTCCAAGGTCCCTTCCAACACTGTTATTCTGTTATTTACCTTTACCATGAAATGATATTTACTCTCAAAATACAAGAATTACTTTTGCTATTTTATTTTAACTGATTTGATTTACTGCCTCAAATAAACACTGTCTATACAGCTTCTCATTTGATAACCACACTTTGAATGAAGAGCCTTTCATCTGTGGGGCCAGAGAAACACCTCATTTTCACCTTAAAAATGTCCCTGAATTCTTCTCTTTAAATGGCACTTGAGGCTAGTGGTTTAACTAATGCTAATCTGAGAGGAAATTCCACTGAGCAGAATGAGAGTTCTTAAGCATCTTCCTAACACTGCATTACTGATGTGTTAAGGTGGCGTTGGGGTACAATTTGGCTTTGGGATGTATCATAGGAACTGTCCAACATGAAGTGTTAACAGAGGCATTCACAGTTCCTTGTAATAATAAATGAACAAACAGAAATAATCAAAGTTGTCTGAAGTTGCTCCTATTGTTATTTTCCTCCCTAACTCCCACCAGAGTCACCAGGCCAGTTCTTATGGAATAGACATTAAGTGGAAATTAGCAATCTTATTAAAATTTATGAGGAAAGATAGGCATCTTTGGATTGTGCTAAGATGACCCCATTTAACTTCATCTTAAGTACCTACGATAATTACATCAGTGTTAAATGCAAAAACATGAAACATTTTCTGAATGCAGTGCATACTTGATAATCTCTCCACCTCCCACTATTCTGGGCCCCCATTCATAGGCTTTCAAAACTGACAATTTACACAGATTTTAAATAATACACTTTCATTTTGACTTCATTTCTTGACCATTTCTCCTGCAGTCAGCAAGGCATGAGTTGAAATTTGCTCTTACTTAGAGGGAGTGTTGACTGCTGAATATAAATTGGAATATCAACTACCTATACTGAATAAATATTTCTCCAATTAAAATAATTGCCCTTAGTTACATCTTCAAAAGCAATAACTAGGTATCAAAGCTGAAACAGTTTGAGCAACCTCTGGTTAAAAAAAAATACAAATATGTTTAGATGTTTGGATGGGCAGATGCACATTCTCAGATTGAATCACTTGAAAGTTAAATTGTACTAAAAATAGATATATAACACTTATTTTGAAAAATGAAACTTCACTGCTCAGAAGAGTATTATTGTTAGTGTTCATATTTTCTTTTCCAGATAATATATTCAGTTTATAAGTTCTATAACAGAGCACAATACTTGTATCTATCAGTAAAAAGGTAAAGGTAAAGGTTCCCCTGCACATGCGTGCTAGTTGTTTCCAACTCTAGGGGCCGGTGCTTATCTCTGTTTCAAAGCCAAAGAGCCAGCGCTTGTCTGAGGACGTCTCCGTGGTCATGTGGCTGGCATGACTAGATGCCAAAGGCGCACGGAACGCTGTTACCTTCCCACCGTAGTGGTCCCTATTTTTCTACTTGCATTTTTACGTGCTTTCGAACTGCTAGGTTGGCAGAAGCTGGGAAAAAGTAACAGGCGCTCACTCTGTTACGCGGCACTCGGGATTCGACCCGCCAAACTGCCGACCTTCTGATCGACAAGCTCAGCGTCCTAACCCACTGAGCCACTGCGTTCCTTATCTACCAGTACCAACAAGTTTTTGCATTTGCCAGGCTCCCTTGCCTAAGTTTAATTATTTAATATTCTATCATCATCACCCTGATCATCATCATCATCATCATCACAAAGGGGGTATCATGTTACAATGTTTCAGTTTATAGCATCACCATGTTAGAGTCCTCTAATCCCATGGATATTCTTAAATTAAAAATGGTTAACAGGTGCTATCCAGCAGTGCAGCTGTATGAAAGCATACCTACCCATGAAGAAAAAACGGAAACAATCAGATATCAAAATAGAATAAATGATAAAAGCAATATTTTGCAATTAGTCACACCCACCAGAGCAACTCAATCAACAAGCCATACTGCGACAGTAAGAATGCCAATAATAAGCTGTCAAAATTTCAAATGTGGCCATCATCCCAAAGAGAACTTGCAGATAGACCTACTGGATCAAATCTAAGTCCATCTAGCCAGCATTCTGTCTGACGTGACCTACCAAATTCATCTAAAAAGTCCACAAAGAGGAATATGAGGTGGCAATATTTTCCAGAAGGCCTCTGACAGCAAAATGCAGGCCAGAGCTCCATTCTCAGTTGCAGAATGAAGCTGCTCCTTCGGCTGCAGAAGACGTGGGCTGGCTGGGCAGGGCTGTTGGTGCCGCCACGGCAAGGTGAGTGAAAAAGACACATCCCTGCTGAAAATAAGACCTGGTGCCTCTTTTGGAGGCAAAAAAAAAAAAATGAGACCTGGTCTTATTTTTAGGGAGTAGTGACAGATTTTATTTTCCTGGGCTCCAAGATCACTGCAGATGGGGACTGTAGCCAAGAAATTAAAAGACGCTTGCTCCTGGGGAGGAAAGCCATGGCAAATCTAGACAGCACACTAAAAAGCAGAGACATCACCCTGTCAACAAAAGTGCGTATAGTCAAGGCTATGGTCTTCCCAGTTGCAATGTATGGCAGTGAAAGTTGGACCATAAGAAAGGCTGAGCACCAAAGAATTGAGGCCTTTGAACTATGGTGCTGGAGAAGACTCCTGCGAGTCCCTTGGGCTGCAAGGCGATCAAACCGGTCAGTCCTAGAGGAGATCAATCCTGACTGCTCTTTAGAAGGCCAGATCCTGAAGCTAAAACTCAAATACTTTGGCCACCTAATGAGAAGGAAGGACTCACTGGAGAAGAGCCTCATGCTGGGAAAGATCGAGGGCAATAGAAGAAGGGGACGACAGAGAATGAGGTGGCTGGATGGAGTAACTGAAGCAGTAGGCGTGAGCTTAAATGGACTCCAGAAGATGGTAGAGGACAGGAAGGCCTGGAGGAATGTTGTCCATAGGGTCGCGATGGGTCGGACACGACTTCGCAGCTAACAACAACAACGACAAACTACTCCTGTGATTGGAGGCAGCACCTAGCCATCAAGACTAGTAGTCATTGCTAGAATAGTCCTCTAGGAATTTGTCTAGTGCCTTTTGAAGTCATCTAAGATAAAAGCCAGCACCAAAATTTGTGGTAGCATATCTCAGAGGTTGTTTACACATGGGTTAATAAATGATTCTGCTTGTGTTATTAATTAGTCAGTACTTCTATATTATGGGAAATGAATGAAAAAAACTTCCATTCACCCTTAATTAACATGCCTGATGCTATTAATCTCCTTATAAGCATTTTAATAAAATAAACAGCCCCAATCACTGAATCCTCTCCTTATACAAAAAATATTTCATATACCCAGTCATCTTGGTTACCTTTTGTCCATCTTCTCCAGCTCCACAATATCTCTCTTGAGATGTGGAAACCAGAATGGTGGAGAATATTCTAGATGTGGCCACACCATAAAATTGTATAGTGGAGTTATAATAAGAACAAACTTATGGTATATCTGTTGTCTAATGACCCTTAGTATAAAATTTCTTTTCTTTATGGCCACTGTAGACTATACAGGTAATTTCTTTGAACTATCTATTCCAAGAGCTCTTTCTTGATTGGCAGTTAAATTGACTACCCATCAAAGCCATTTTATAAATGATGGATTCCTAGCTCCAATATGCATCTTTTTATACTTCCTAAAGCGGTTGTCAGCACCTACTGTGTTCAGAAGGAATAAGTTTTGCTTACTACATTCTATCAACCAAAAAATGAGTCCTATCATTAGACAATGTGAGATGATTCCTCAGGCAGTTAATTTTTGGTTGTTATGGAGAGCATCAAATTCTTGTTTATTATTGTTTATTTATATTGTAGAGATCTCAAACTATGAACTTATGACGTATCAAAATAACATGGTACCCCAAAATAACTTGCCTCCAGAAAGCCTCATATCCTATTCAGTCTCTGGCAGTAAAATACCTTGAGCTGGCCCCCTATCAAATCAATCAATATGAAAAAGATAATAGAGAAAAGTTCACAATTCCATATCTATGTATAGGAAGATGTTGTAAGCATTCTTCAGATTAATGCCTCAAATCAGAAAAGGTCTTTCTATAGGGCCTCTACCTTCAGTCATATTTCTAGGGCAAAGTTGTTGTAGAAGAAAAGTCAAAATATATCCAGAAACTCTGTCCCAAATATGGAAGCTTGATAACACAGCTAATGCTACATATCACTTGGATAAGGGCTTGCAAATGGCATGCAACTTATCAGTTTATTTTTCTTTTTTTCTCCTTGAATCTATTAGTTAAAAGTCAAGTTGATTAACCTTCAGGATTATAATTAAATTAGAAGCTAGCCAATCTATTTATGATACTTATATGTGTTTCAATAAAATGACACACTTAACTCTTTGAAGCTGAAGAATTTTTACAAGTATGCAGCAGACAGAACTTTATATTCCCTTCCCTACCATATTGCTTGAATTATGTTCTCATAGACAAATTACTTATATAACTTTAAAATAAATACACTAGCACAAGAATGTTTGATTAATCTGCTCTTCATTAATTTGCATGGAAATCAGCAACATGAGACCCAGCTGCATTTTCTTGAATTGAGAGTTGTGACAACATTTAATTATCCTCTTACAAATGCTTCTTGTTTGTTTATGTTTACCCACCTACTTTAGGCCAAACATGATAATTGCTGTACATATGTGCAGTCCTTGGAGAATGTGCAACTTGATGAAAAGAGCTTGCCAGGCTAAAGCCAAGAATAATAGTTATTGGGTACAAGTTGAAAGTTTGACCAAGTTCACAGTATATTTGAGCATCTGACTTATAATAATAATAATAAGTTGGAAGGGACCTTGGAGGTCATCTAGTCCAACCCCCTGCTCAGGCAGGAAACCTTATACCATTTCAGGCAAATGGCTGTCCAGTCTCTTCTTAAAAACCTCCAGTGTTGGAGCATTCACCACCTCTGGAGGCAGGTTGTTCCACTGGTTAATTGTTCTGTCAGGACAATTAATGGATGTTTCTCTATTATAACGGAGATGGAGAAAGTTGGGAATGGCCCCATCTTTACAACCAACGGAAAATGTTCAAAATGAAACCAAAGATAGATAAAACTGAATCTTGAGGGCTCAGTCTCACTGAAACCCCTGAAGAATTCAAACTGTAGAATGTGTGCTGAGTAATTTTTACAAGAAGTTTATTGTTTTAAATCTCATGTCCATTTGATTTACTTCTCAACACTTCTGAATAATTCAAAATCTAGAATTTAATAATCAAAAGTTTTATAATTATTTCTGGGAGTAGAAAGTTCTTTTGATTCACCTCCAACTGGAATACCTGCTTTGCTTTCTCTCACCTGAAAGATTAACAATTAATTTATATTTGGAACCAATTTTTTTCCCTATAGTTTATGACAGCTGTCCCAAATTTGAAGTTCATTAGATTTGTGGACTATAGTTCCCAGAACCTCCAGTCAGTAGAAGCAAGTTGATCCAGTACATTTGAAAGGAAACAGATTGGGAAAGGCTGCTTTATGTACTATAGGCAGATACAGACATATGCATATATAATTAATTATATATATATATATATAATTAATGTATATGTGTATGTATGTATCAGATTGGATATAAATAATTTAGTCTTCTGATTCAAACTGTTAAATAAATGTTGAATTGGATCAGGAAAAAACCCCTTTCTAAAGATGCATGTGTGCAAAATATGATTGAATCATTGGCTTGATTTGCAAGCTAATTCAAGCTGTCTGAACCAATTATATGCTTAAGAAAGTCAACTAATTTTGGAGATTCCTGCACACTCCTTTTTATTCAAATGTCCTGATAACTATCATCAAGCTATTAAAGCAAAAGCAACAGAGAGACTTGTGTCTCCTTAAATATTTATTTATTTATTTTAATCCCATTTATATCCCGCCCTTCTCCGAAGACTCAGGGCGGCTTACAATCTAAGAAGCACAAATCAATGTGCTTAGCAATAGCCTTCATTCTATGTATATGCCTGCTTATTAGGGCTTTCACACACACCCCAAGCGGCATTATTACAAAGTCAGCTTATTGCCCCCAACAATCTGGGTCCTCATTTTACCTATCTCGGAAGGATGGAAGGCTGAGTCAACCTTGAGCCTGGTGGGACTTGAACCTGCACTAATTGCAGGCAGCTGGTGTTACTTAAGGAGGCATTACCCCACTGCTCCACCAAAGCTCAGTATAATATGTGCAAAAACGTATTCCTCAAGTGTGTCAGGACCCACCTCAATCCACATCTTAGGAAATAAGAACTCTTGGATGCAAGTTTAGTCCAAAAAGGAAAATGTTTACTAGGATGGAATCGATTGTGGGAATACAAGACGGAATCTGACAAAAGTTACATTTCAATCCTATATAAAGCATTCCCATTTCAGCCCCTCCCCTCATCCATTTGGTCAGGCTCTCATCAGTTGCTAGGTGTCAGGGCCTTCCATGGGAAAGGGAACTCTCCTTGGTTTTATGGTTATTGCTTTCCTTTTCAGTTGTAAATGAAGATACAATCCAGACCTGTCTGTCCCCCTCCCTCCCCCAGTTAAAACATCCCCTGTTGTTTGAAAATCGCTTTAGTAACCATCCTCTCCCCCCCCCTCGGAGAGATGGCAGAATCCCCAGAAATAGCACGTTGTTCTACCTATACAATTATGAAGTTCTTTTGCCCCCCCTTTGGGAAATTGAGTTCTGCTGTCCTCCAGTTTATCCCAGGGTTCCATTTCTTCAGCCATTCCAGTCCTAGGATCATTGGGCATTCCATGCCTGGGGCCACTATAAACGTTATGTCCTCCTCATGGGCCCCCAGTGATAGGTGGATTGGTAAAGTGGCTAGGGTGGCTGGTCCTCCCCCTGCTATTGTCCCATCTAATTGACTAAAAGAGATTGGTTGTTTTAGCCTCCTCACTGGGATGCTCAATCTCTCCACCAGCGTTGGGCTGATAAGGCAGCGGATGCACCCAGAGTCTATCAGAGCTTTTATTTTGGCTGCTTCAGGCATAGGGGAAGCTAATATAGTCACTGTCTTAAGTATGGGTGGAAGGGGTCCACTTACCAATGGTTCTCCCTCTGAGCTGTCTTCCGAGTTGTCCACCGTCCCTGCGGTGCAGGCCGGAGTCCAGTCCCAGTTCCTGGCAGGAATTGTGGACTCTACAGCCTCTGTCCCCTTCATGGAAGATTCTTTTGTGTTGCCTTGGGGCTTCCCCGGCCTCTTGGAGGATGATGCCTCTGGTTTTTGTGGGGGGGCTTTTGAACGACATTCTGCAGCACGGTGGCCCTCTCTCCCACAGTTGAAGCAACCTGTTGATTTTTTTGGCTGTGGCTGGTGGTTTTTCCCCCTCGCGTGTTTGCTCGGGTGGCAGGCGGCCCCATGGTTTTCCTCTGCGGTGTCTCTTCAGTAGGTCTATTTCCACTTCCTCCGCCAGGATGTACCAGTCGTCGAGGTGGGGTGGGTCTCCTCGAGGCAGGCAAGCGTCATACAGGTCGTAGTTCAGACCGTCTTTGAAGTGGCTAAGGAGGATGTCTTCTGGCCAGTTCAGCTTGCTGGCAATGGCTCGGAATTCTTGGGTATAATCAGCCACTGCTCGCCTGCCCTGCCTCACTGTTTTGATTCTCTCCCGGGCCTTACAGTCAGCCAAAGGATCCTCGAACCGCCGCCTCAAAGATGACATGAATCGGTTGAAGTCGTTGAGTTCTGGGGTGTTGGAGTCATGCAAGTTCACCACCCAGTCTGCAGCCGTCCCGTCCAAGGCAGATTGCACAATTCGGATGCGTGTTTTGTCACTGGGGATGTCCCGTCCGTACTCTTCCATGTAGCTGAGGACTTGGGTTAGGAAAAATCCCAGTCGTGATGGCTCCCCCTTGAATTTGACTTCCAGGGGCGGGAGTCTTTGGCTGGAGCGTTGTCTGCGCCGTGGCCGGTATCGCTCCTCATCCTGGTCCCCATCTGTGGTTCTGGGGGGGTGGGTACTGCTGAGGCAGCAATTCCTGTTCCATTGGACGGCCCCGGGGTTTCAGGTGTTGGATCCCCTCCGTTACCTTTCCAGTTGCGTCCCCAGGCGCTTCCTCGGTTGCGATTCTCAGCTCTCTCCTCCCTCAGTGAGCTCAGTGAGCTCAGGGTTGCTTTCATCAGATCAATGGCCTTTTCCAGGATCCGCTCCTCCTCGCTGGCGTGCAGGGAACTCTCCATCTCTTGCCTCCATTCCGGTTGGTGGTTACTACGCCTCAGGGTCTTTTCTCCCGAAGCCTTTTCCCACTCACTTTTCCTTCCAACGCCCATCGACCACCGGGGTTTTCGGTCGTACTGCTCCACTGCTTCTTCCCCGGGGGAATATGCTGCTTCAGCTTCCCATCGTCTCTGGGATTCCATTTGGGGGGAAGACTCCCCCTCCATGGGGATTCCCTCCTCTCTTGCTTCGTTGCCAGACATTGTATTTGTTGCAAAGTCCCCCGGTAAGGTTTTCCCTTCCAGGTTGACTCTTAAAGCAGATTCCGTCTACTGTCAGGACCCCTTTCTAAAGATGCATGTGTGCAAAATATGATTGAATCATTGGCTTGATTTGCAAGCTAATTCAAGCTGTCTGAACCAATTATATGCTTAAGAAAGTCAACTAATTTTGGAGATTCCTGCACACTCCTTTTTATTCAAATGTCCTGATAACTATCATCAAGCTATTAAAGCAAAAGCAACAGAGAGACTTGTGTCTCCTTAAATATTTATTTATTTATTTTAATCCCATTTATATCCCGCCCTTCTCCGAAGACTCAGGGCGGCTTACAATCTAAGAAGCACAAATCAATGTGCTTAGCAATAGCCTTCATTCTATGTATATGCCTGCTTATTAGGGCTTTCACACACACCCCAAGCGGCATTATTACAAAGTCAGCTTATTGCCCCCAACAATCTGGGTCCTCATTTTACCTATCTCGGAAGGATGGAAGGCTGAGTCAACCTTGAGCCTGGTGGGACTTGAACCTGCACTAATTGCAGGCAGCTGGTGTTACTTAAGGAGGCATTACCCCACTGCTCCACCAAAGCTCAGTATAATATGTGCAAAAACGTATTCCTCAAGTGTGTCAGGACCCACCTCAATCCACATCTTAGGAAATAAGAACTCTTGGATGCAAGTTTAGTCCAAAAAGGAAAATGTTTACTAGGATGGAATCGATTGTGGGAATACAAGACGGAATCTGACAAAAGTTACATTTCAATCCTATATAAAGCATTCCCATTTCAACCCCTCCCCTCATCCATTTGGTCAGGCTCTCATCAGTTGCTAGGTGTCAGGGCCTTCCATGGGAAAGGGAACTCTCCTTGGTTTTATGGTTATTGCTTTCCTTTTCAGTTGTAAATGAAGATACAATCCAGACCTGTCTGTCCCCCTCCCTCCCCCAGTTAAAACATCCCCTGTTGTTTGAAAATCGCTTTAGTAACCATCCTCTCCCCCCCCCCTCGGAGAGATGGCAGAATCCCCAGAAATAGCACGTTGTTCTACCTATACAATTATGAAATGTGATATAAATGGATTCTGACATAGTGGATAAACTTGGTAGAACTTGATAGCTTTGAAGTTTTTCCACTTTCTAACTTAAAAAAAGAATTCCTCTATTTCACATAAATCTCACAGTATATTAAATGCAAACTCAGTTCATTATTTACTTCTATGTATGTGCCTGTGAAAATAGTAAATGTGTTTATATGTGTGATAAGAGCCTTGGTGGAGCAGTGGGGTAATGCCTCCTTAAGTAACACCAGCTGCCTGCAATTAGTGCAGGTTCGCATCCCACCAGGCTCAAGGTTGACTCAGCCTTCCATCCTTTCAAGGTAGGTAAAATGAGGACCCAGATTGTTGGGGGCAATTAAGCTGACTTTGTAATAATGCCGCTTGGGGGTGTGTGAAAGCCCTAATAAGCAGGCATATACATAGAATGAAGGCTACTGCTAAGTTTGTAAGCCGCCCTGAGTCTTCGGAGAAGGGCGGGATATAAATGGAATTAAAAAAAATATATGCTTAATGATAAACTTATTTTATGAAGATTCCAGTTAATCCATATGAACTATAAAACTATTCTTATGGATTATAATTATTCATATTACATAGGTTATATGGGTTACATAATCCAGCTAAAACTGGCCATTTTAAAGTGCAGCCATAGTGATAATGATGTCTTTCTAATACTTAACTGCTCTGAGAGCTCAAAATATATAATGCAAGATGACACAATATACGAATATCTCTTTTGTTGTTCTACTTATATATATCCTTTTTATGCATGGAAGTAAAAAAAAATTGTTGGGGTTCTAGTAGTATTTAGAAAGAAAGAGGCCTCACATGTTCAGTTTTACAATTTGGGCTCATATTCTAAGCAGACTCATTCTGCATCAAACCTGTTCTGATCTGATCTGCTGTTTCCATTATTTGACTCTGCAAAACTTGTTTTACTTCTGAATGCAATGAGGTCTGGAAAGTTTTGAACAACCAAGATTCAATTTAATCCTTTAGGAACACCCAGACACCATTGAATTAAAAGAAAAAACTGTTTCATCAGTTGAACTTAAAGTTTGTGACATTAATAAGTCCATATCCATGCTTTATGCAAACTTTACTTCTGAGGATAATTAAGAATGAGCTTTGTGCTATGTGCATGTTTATACAGGCACTCACATTATCTTTTTCAGAGCTGTTATACTTGCTATGAGACCCGCACGGGTCTGCAATGTCTTAAGAGAGAAGGAAGCTCATGAGTTTATGTGGAAGACTGAAATTACTGGATTGAATTGGTAGTTTGTACATTAAATGCAATTCTAGCAACCCATATACAAACTGCCATTTTGTGGAGCAGGCAGCAACAGTTTCTCATATGATGTAGCTCAGAAACATGCACAAATGAAGAGTTTCCATAGCAATGCCCTGTAGAGTGTGGCACTAAGCTCCAAATGCCAATCATGTTTATTACTGGCAAGCCAAATGTTGCAAATGCAGGGCTCTTGCACAAATGGCAGAAATGTTTTGATATATTATCCTGCTGAGGCTGTGTCCTAAATTGCACGTGAAATAATATAAAATCAGAGGATACTGTACTGCTATCACTGTGAATACCTGCAACAAGTAAATAAAATGGATGGACTTTGTAGTAGTCTACACACACACACACACACACACACACACACACACAGCGTGCACAGGGGCATATATATGGTTAAGCCAGATCAGGGCTATGCTTTAGTTATTATCTAATCTTTCACAGCTAGGGAGCTTTATTGTAGACATTACTTCACCAGCACTATAGCAAAAAAAAAAAATTGGGTTCGTCCCATAGTATGGTTAGAGCATTTGGCAAAATAAAGTACAAAAGGGCTGCTTCCCAAAATACCAAAATGGCAGTTTGCTAAATTTGGTTAAAAAAAACATACTAAGAAACATGCACTTTCCCCTACTTTACTCCCAATTAGTGGCTTCTTTGGCAGTGGCAGGATACATGGATTACCATGTTGAAATAAAAACTTTGGATGAGTCCATAAATATTACCATAGTATAATTTGTTAGATTTCTGTATATTAGATGTATGAATCAACCATTGTGGGTTTGTAAACTGTGGCTCTTGGCTTAGTGTAATGCAGAACCAGGCCACAATGGTTTTCTCCATAAATTAGGGTTAACAGAAGTATGAATTAGGCTAGCAATGGGAACTATTTTAGCTACCAGCAGGCACATTCAGCTGTACAATCTAGAAGGCTCTCTGAAGGCTGCAATGTGCAAAATGGAACTAGAGGCTGTATTTGGCTCACACTTGCAAGTTGCCCATCCCTTGGAAAGTGTGGTGTCCAAATTCTGGCTTTCACCCAACCTTCCATTTATTCCAAGGCCAAAAAAGCCAATCAAAGTAACAATTTAATACATTCAAGTCATCCATCTACTCTCTGAAAAAATACTACAATTAACTCATTTAATTTAGAGAAGTAGTTTTATCTTTTGTTTACTATAAGGACAAGATCCTTAGATATACTGTGAGAAATGCCTACGTCTCTTCTGTAACATATATTGTATTCTAATTAAGAGTAACACTTTTTAAGATCCTGTGAAGGAGAAAAGTTTATTGGCAGTGAATTCTGAAACTGTGCCACATGGAAACTGATTCTTCAAGATCCTTATCTGCAAATGATGGGATATCTTTTTCCATTGTACGTCATAAGGATAAAAGCAGTCTAAAGTCTCAAGTTACTTTATAGGATAAATCCTATAAAGTTGAGGAAAGAGTTTATGTGGTAATAAAAAATATACAAGATTGCCGTTCCCTGCTAGCTAGAGCAGCAAAAGACTTTTAAATGAAAACTGATAGGTTAAAATCTACCTAGTGTACTTTAGTTCTTTTAACCTAAGCACTATTTGCTATCAGGTACTTGTGCATTATTTATAATCAGTATTCACATTATCTATCCAGGAGTCTTCAAACTTGGCCCTTTTATGAGTTGTGGACTTCAACTCCCAAAATTCCTCAGCCAGCATGCCTGGCTGAGGAATTCTGGGAGTTGAAGTCCACAATCCATAAAAGGGCCAAGTTTGAAGACCCTGATCTATATATAAAAAAGCATTTCAACTAAATTCAGTTTGTTTTAGCTCTTAAGTGCATAAATTAATTTTATTTAATTTTAATTAAATATAAGTGAAATAGTAAAATATTTTGAGGCTACGTATTTATTCTCATGCTTCACTCACAAGAACAATTATGGTTCTGCTCAGAAAGACTAAAGGTATCCCAAACATACCAATAGTTGGTCTACAGAGACTGAATCAGAAGGTCAGAAATGTAATTGGGCCAGTGTTACCATATGCATACATTCTTGATCACAATGACATCAACATGACAAAATGTACATTGTGATATCACATTGCAAACTCCACCCTTTTATACTTACATGAGAATGTCATATATAAAGTGAAATGTTTGGGTTCCTCACATTTCATCACTCCCTCCAGCCCATGGCTACAAGCTTTCCACACCCTCAAAGGAGAATCTGAATTCCATTTATTAGAATTTATAAAAAAAATGTCATAACTGTATAAAGTCCACTGTCCAGGCTCATAAGCTAAACCATAGCCAGAAATGATGAGAATCATTTGCATGAATCAATATCCCAGGCTCAGGTGCAGACCTAAGGAACAGAATGCATGATCCAGAGGACACCCATGGATTGAATTAACTATCCTATTACAATCTGCAATTCAACATTCATTTGATGATTCAGCTGCAGACCTAAAGCAATATTCAGCCTTGCCAGTGAATTATGATTGGCCTTCAGAATAAAATTAATTCTCCCTGTATTGACAGGAGAGAATTAATTTTGCCTTATAAAGGAAAGAGACAAAATGTAGCTGTATGGACAGCCACCAGTGCTCTCAGTGACAATTAGTTTTTTGCTTTAAGAGTTCAGAATTATAATGAGAGGATTTTTTTTGTTCCTTCTGTTCAATTGTGTCCATTTCTTGGAGACTGCCTGGACAAGTTCCTGCAGTTTTCTTGGTAAAATTTTCGGAAGTGGTTTGTCATTGCTGGTTTCCTGGGGCTGTGAAGGTCATCCAGCTAGCTTTGTGCCTAAGGCAGGACTAGAATTCACACTCTCCCAATTTCTATCTTGATTCTTTAAACACTACATCACATTGGCTGTCTATAATGAAATTAAGCATGCATAAATTTTGTATATGTAATATGAAGTGTGATAACATCTTATAGCACAATGATTTACAGTGAAACAGATGCACTTACAAAACCTTGCTATGAGGGCACTAGGTTGAAATTTTGCTTGATGGGATAACCCTAATCATAATAGGAATGCATATTTAGATTTCATGCTTGGTTAATTTGTAGGAAGCAAAGAGCAACTGGTATTAACCAGCCTGCTGGTATATTGCCTACAGTGTTACTAACTGGTTAATCAAAAGTTAAAAATAGATCTTGCACAGAAAGTGAAGTGAACTGTATCTGATCTGGCTATCTAGATCCATTTATTTTTGTTTTTAATATAAAATAGCACAGAATGCTGCAGATGGCCTCAGTTTGATTAAACAGGAATAATTTCATGCAGATATAGAGAGATAGAAATACAGAACGCATGTATTTTATTTATTTATACTTTTCTGCTGCTCCAGGCCAACAGAATTATAGCTGAAAGTGATTCTGGAGATAATCCAGCCTGGCTCCCCAGCTTCACATAATGCAAAGGTTGATAACTTCAAGTTCTATGCTTGCATAGAAACCCCCCCCCCCATTGAATCCCTCAACTATGGGTCCCAAAAGCTTTTTAAGAGTTGTTATCAAATTGTAATTTTAGTTAACAGGAAAATATTACTTGCACAGCAGGAAAGTAAGCATCTTTCCTATATTTAATGCAGTATAAATCAATCACTTCAAAGTTTTTGTCCCAACCTCACGTACCATTTTGAGCGAAAGCAGTCTCCAGCACACCCTTAAAATATATGCCCAGCATTCAGTTCAGAAAAAATGTCTGCACCATGAATGAAATTATCATACTCTTGCAGAAAAGTGCATTTGTCTTGGGAAATTTCAGTAAGAGATTCTTGATAAATTAGCCTGTAGGAGTTGCAACTCACCAATTCAGATAAACAGCTACAGCCTGTGACATTGGTGTGACATTGGTGGCACATCATTTGTTTTTGTGGCCTCAGACAAATATCATGATTTGGATCTGGATTTTAGACTACATTATGATGCTTGTTGTCTGGTTTGGTTAAAAGATTGAATAACTTTTTTAAAAAAAAATCAAGATTGTTAGCCTTCTAAGGTTTTATTTGAGATTTGGGTGGCTTGCCTATTTGTGGTATAACAAAATAAAAGTTAACACTGGTTTTAAGACTCACACTATTAGGCAATCGATTGGGCATGTATGGTGGAAGTACAAAAGAAGATTAGCTGATAAAGTGCCACTTTAGCTATCATCTCATGAAATAATACATAGAATAAAGTTGGTATCAGAATGTATATAGATGATATTATCAGGACATTGATATTTGAAAAAGAGATATTCAAGATAAAGACAAGAGAACAATTACTAAGTGAAGGATTTGTTTGTGATTGGCTTAATTATATAATTTTTGAAATATTTTAAGCTTGATTAAAAAAAAGTTTTATTTTTGCAAGAACTAAATCTGAACTGGGTGTCAGTTTAAGTTCTGGAGATGACCACTTAATTGCAAAAGTATATAAAATGTTACTCAAGATGAATCTGGAAGATGAATACGTCAAAGATTGTATGGTAAAATTGGAAAAAAACCTTTGGGTATATCATAATGCTAGATAAATGGGAGAATGTATGGATTAATGGACCAAAATTTACATTGAATTATAGCTTGAAAGAACATTTCTATGAAATGATGCATCGTTGGTATTTGGCCTCAGGCAGGCTAATAAAAATGTATAAAAGCACTTCTAATAAGTGCTGGAAATGCAATCAAAATCCAGGTTCACTTTATCATATGTGGTGGTCTTGCAAATATGTAAAAACATTCTGGATAAACATAATAATGATAATACAGAAAATATTTACGATATAAATATTAATAAAATCTGAATCTTTTCTTTTAGGTATTATGGACACGCCAATTGAAAAACAATTTGGGGTGCTATTCCTTCACATGGTGACTATTGCAAGGATTGTACTTGCCAAGCACTGAAAGAGAAAAGAGATGTTGAGTGTTGAAGAATGGATTTTAAAATTGTCTGAATTAGCAGAGATGATGAAATTAACTGCTTTGATCAGACATAATAGACTAGACCAGACATGTAAAATTTGTGACATCACATGATGTTGCGTGACGTATCAGAACTTTTCCCCCATTGCCGGCAATGGGGTGGGCGCTGTTTCCTCGTGATGTGTCTGGCCCGTGGGCTGGCAGTTTGACACCCCAGGACTAGACTGTTAAATGCAATAATAGATGGTTAACAAAAGGATTTGAAGATTAGTGTAATGTTTAGTTAAACCTGTTGACTGTTCTATATACACTGTGTGTGTGTGTGTTTGTGTGTATTTGTAAAAGGGGAGGAAAATTTATTGCTTTTTTCAGCATCCAGCCAGGGTGGATTCTATATGTTTAATGTTAACTTTATTTGATATTTAGGTCACCTTTTCTCTTTTTTTGCAAACCAATCTTCTTTATTTTTTGTTATTGTTAGTGCTGGATGTGGTTTTTTTTTTGTTTGATTGTTTTTCTATTTTCTATTTTATCTTTTATGATAAAACAAAATAAATTTATTTAAACAAGTGACGTTTATTGTCATTGTATTATCTCCCATGTACAGTCAATGGACTACATTTAGCTGGTAAAAAGACATGGCGATTATATCTGCATTAAAAAAATGAAATGCTATAATCTTTTGGGGAATTATTTATAAAATATGCTATGCTTGTTTAATAATCTGCATCTGTCTGTGTATGGAGGTCTGCAAAACTACAATAAATTAAAAGTAAAAGTCAGCTGTCTGAAATATAGCATTTCCACTGCACCCTTGCACAATTTGTGGCCTACCAAGATTAACGCTGTGTTATCTCAAGGTAAAGGGAGGTAACCTGGTTGATCTTCCCTTCAGTGTTCAGTGGCTTTATAATCTTCCCCAGGGGTTTTCAAACTTTTTCAGATAAATGAATGTATTAGTTAAAATTAATCAAGAGAACTTTTAAAAATGTATTTAATGATAATATTCTCCAGCGGAACTCATCATGCTCTTGTGAAATACTACGTTTTCATGGAAAATAGTGTAAAAACCCATGACCCAGCTCAGGGGTAGGCAGCTGACTCAGGAATTCTGGGAGTTGAAGTCCATGAGTCATAAAAGAGCCGAGGTTGCCTATCCTTGACCTAGCTTATAGATGGTGACTTTTTCCAATGTATAAGATATAAATGATCATGAATTTTTAAAATTTTTACTCCTGTCTAATTTCTATTTTCATGCTTGCAGAGGTCGAACCTTAACATATTATACATTGTAACCCAGGAGCCATTCATGTCATTGTATCAGGAACTACATGGAAATATTTGGGAGAAAACAATTAAATGGCATGGGTCCGGATTATTTACGGGAGCACCTGCTGCCGGCGTCAACTTCCCATCGCCCCGTGCACTCCCACAGAGAGGGTCTCCTCAGGGTGCCGTCAGTCAGGGAGTGCCGGCTGGCGGCCCCCAGGGGGAGAGCATTCTCTGTGGGCGCGCCTGCCCTCTGGAATCAGCTGCCTGTGTTGCTCTGGATGGCTCCCGACCTTTGCTCTTTTCGATGTGACCTGAAAACCTGGTTATTCGAGCTTGCCGGCCTGGACTGAGGGATTGGGGTTTTAAATTTCATAATTTAATTTATTTTGTTTGGGGCTAAATTTAATTTTAATCTATTTTTAACTTTTGTATGTTATATTTTAATTGCCCTGTACACTGCCCTGAGTCCCTTGGGAGAAGGGCGGTATATAAATCTAATAAATAAATAAATAAATAAATAAACAAACAAACAAACAAATAAATAAATAAATAAATAAATAAATAAATAAATAAATAAATAAATAAATAAATAAATAAGCAAACAAACAAACACACTTACTGTTTAAACTGACCTTTCTTAGGTTGGCTTGATTATAAACCAGTTTAAGAAAATCCTGCCGAAAGTGAGACAGTTTAGCAACAGTTTACAAGGTTTTCAGTCTGACCGGAAAGCTTCAGTCTGATCTTCAAAAGAACAGCTTCTTGGTTCTGTGCCTTCCCACTTTTTATTCTATTTTAATGGAAAGTGTAAAATATGACAACAGTAGATTTAAATATGCACACAAACATGCACACAGAGAAAAGTGAAAATTTCAGGGAAAGAAAAATAGTATTTTTTTTAAAAAAAATCTGCCAAGTTTCAAAAGAAGAATCTTTATTTGCAAAGAAAGTTCTTATTGGTACACTGGGTATCATACCAAAAAGTCTTGGACAGCACTTATAAAATGTGAGCTTTGATAAAATCTTTATCTGTCGATTACAAAATTGCTTGGACTCACACATATACTTCACCAACACATTATGACAATCTAGGGTCTGGGGAGGAACCTGATGCACCTGAAAGCCAACACCAGCTAAAGAACTGGCAGTTTGGATTTCACATTACTGTATATAACAACAACAACAACAACAACAATAATTGCATAGAAGTGCCATATATAGTCTAAATATCTGGTTGACTGTGTGACCAGTAACAACAACAATAATAATACCAAAGAGACAAAACTGGCCTACAAAAAAGTCCAAATGAAGAATGGAAAAGAGACATGGTAATGCAAAGTATTACATGACCAGCATATTTTTTTAAAAATAAGGTAGATAAGAACAAGACTTGGCAATGGTTAAAAGCAGAAAACATGATAACGAAACAGAGGGACTAATTTTGACTGCACAAAACTAATCCTTAAGAACAAATGCATTCAGAGCCAAAAATGGAAAGACAGCAGCAGGCAGCAAATACAAGAAATAGCATTTGCCTGCAAGCAAGAAGTGGTGGGAAATAGGAAATGAAGAAGCTAAAGTGCCCTGGACTTTAGAATTCAAGCAGACAAGCACTTTTCAGATTTAACAATTGTTGATAAGAAAGACAAAATAATCTGGATAGTGGATGTTGCAGTACTTAGAGACAACAGAATAGAAGAGAAAGAACTGAAGAAAATCACAAAATACAAAGACCTGCAAATAGAAGTAGAATGGTTATGGCAAAAGAATACAAAGATAGTAGCAATAGTAATAAGCACCTTGGGTACAATCACAAAACATCTGGAGCACCACTTGAACCCCACTGGCACTGACAAAATCCCCACCAACTAATTGCAAAAGGTAGCTTTTACTTGGAACAATTTTCATCCAGTGATGGTTTCTTTAACACCATCAAACAACAACATCTACTTTTCTCAGGTCCTTAGGAAGGATTGGATAGGTGGATAAAAATGTCAAATATACTCTAAACATCTGGCTGATTGTGCAATGAAGCAGAACAACAATAACAATGTACTTTGGAAGTGGAGCATAAAAATGTATCCTGAGATCTAGGTTTCATAGTGACAGGGGGATTAAAAGAGGGTCACACCATCTGTTTCTGTTGTGCAGGAATGGTTGCCTGCCTGTTCTACTGATGGGACAACTCTGCAGTGCAGATAAGCTCTAAGAAAGTCTAGTTAGGAGTTCTTTGCCTGGGAAATGATATAAAACAGCAGATCATTTTTGTTTATTTCCCCTTCTTCTGCTTTATAACAGCTATTGGGATGGCAGTTTTGTACATTTTCTAGTATTTTTTCTTAATGCTAATTAATGTTTATTTTATTGATGTTAGAATCTTCTAATTAATTTAAGTTATAATCCACCCAGATAACTGTTTATTAGATGGATTAAAACTACAATAAATAAATAAATCATAGAGTCATTCAACTACATCTTCATTTAATTAAAACTTAATACATAAATCCAAGTTGATAACTTGCGAATATCAGCTGCTGGAGAATCAACAACAGAGGATGTAGACTTCTGTAACAAAACTATTTGTTATTTATAACAGTGATCCCCAACTTTTCTGATTTTGTGGATGGGCAGGGGGGAGAGGGGATAGTTTGTTGTGAGCAGCAGGTGCGTGCATGAGCACGCACAACTCCATTTGTGCAAGTGGGGGGTGCATGCGGCAGTTCCAAATGGCCCACACCCCGGTAGTGGGCCACAGTCCAGGGGGTTGGGGTTGGGGACTCCTGATTTATAGATTGTTATTTTGTAGACATTGTAGGCTGAATGATGAGCTATAATATCTATAGAGATGATGTGGCTGTGGCTACATTATAATGATTCTTTCATGTATCTGAAAGAGTAGCTGAGAAACGTTCCAGAACTGTGATTGTATTACAGGTAGTCCTTACAGTTCATTTAGCAACAATTCAAAGTTATAACAGCAGTGAAAAAAGTGACTTATGACCGTTTTTCACATTTACAACCATTGTAACACACACACCCCTGGTCCCATGGTCAAAATTCTGATGCTTGGCAATTGACTCATTTATGACTGTTGCAGTGTCCCGGGGTCATGTGATCACCTTTTGCAACCTTTCTGACAAGCAAAGTCAATGAGGAAGCCAGATTCACTTAACAACTGTGTTACTACCATAACAATTGCAGTGATTCACTTAACTGTAGCAAGAAAGATCATAAAATGGGGCAAAATTCACTTAACAACTGTTTTGCTTCCCAAAAATTGGGGCTTGATTGTGTTTGTGAGCCAAGGACTACCTGAATTTGTTTGGATTCCTGCCATTGAAAATAAAACAGCATGTCTTGTTCTATTTTCTTAGAAACTTTTTCTATAATTTTGAATTTTGTCCTCTTTCCCTCTAATGCCCTCCCCTTCTTTGAATAGGCTTAGGGTTTAACTCTGATTCAATTAATGTACCTCAGGCTTTATGAAATAGGGTGAAATTTGCACGTGATGTTTTAAGACTGATTATGAAATATTGTCCCATGCCCGGCATCAGCTTTTTGGTAGGTTGAAGCAAGGAAGTCTGTATTTATTTAGATGGAGCCATGCCTGAAATATTCCCATCCATAACTTAAAATACTATACTAATAAGTGCAGGGCAATTAATTCTGAGCCATAATGAATCTGAGGACTTTAAATGCTGACTATATCTATCCTGATATAATGAACAATAAAGATAACTTTCTTTATGACTCCTAAATATTGAGTCTAAGATACTGCAGCAGGATACATATAATGACTGGCCACTGTAAATTAAAAAAAAATACTTCTTATTAGATTCTTTTCTTTTAACTTGATGAAATTTTCTGTGCCAATAATACACAGCATTTATTTCCATTGCTGCACTGGATGCATCTTAATATTTGCTTTACAAATATCTTTATGCTCTTTACAAGCAAATATCAAGATGCATCCAGTGCAGTAATGGAAATAAATGCTATATACAAACATTATTGGCACCGAAAATTTCATCATGTTAACACAAAAGAATCTAGTAAGAAGTATTTTTCCCCCAATTTACATTGGACAGTTATTTCTGCCATTCATTTCCTCCCCCATTTCATATACATATTGGGGAGGGGGGCTTCATTTATCTGTTGCAAAAAACACACTAAACTTTGGACTTCAGCACAAGCAAAGTAAGAAAATGATTAAGCAATTCAGATTGGAAAATGAAATGAATATGTTGTAATCTTTATAGTGCAGTTGTACAGCTATATCTATGAAGAAATAAGTTCTTTGAAATAAAATTGTCTTTTTTCCTGGAATAATGTAATAATTTAAACAACCACTGCATGAGACTACCAGAAAAGTAAATCTTTTTATATGATAAATGCAATAGAATATAAGCAACTTTTGGAAAAAAAATCAATTATTTGAATCCACGTCCTAAATATTTGACTTAATAATAATAAATAGAATTACAGTCAGGTTAATATTAGATTCATTATTTTCTGCTGATGTCATATCCTGGTGCCTTGAGGCTGTGAGGGTCTGGATGGGGAGCAACATGCTTGTACTGAACCCTGGCAAGACTGATTGGCTTTGGTTTTTAGGGTCTTCCAAATCTGAGGCTTTACCATCTTTGGTACTAGTTGGAATGGCCCTGCCCCAAACAGACCTAGTGCACAACTTGGGGGCCCTCCTAGAGCCATGGCTCCTGCTTGAGGAGCAGGTGGCAGTCATGGCCAAGAGGGCCTTTGCATAACTTTGTGTTGGGCAATAGTTGAACCCATTCCTGGGTTGTGATGCTCTACTCATAGTTACTCATACCAGATCATCTACTACTATAATGCACCCTACATGGGGCTGCCCCTGAAGAGTATCCAGAAGTTCCAGAAGATACAAAAATGCAGTGGTCTTGGCAATTATTTGTGCATCTTGAAGGGTATACATGTTACGTTTCTGTTCCAGGACTTGCATTGGTTACCATTTGCTTCCATATCTAATTCAAGGTGCTAGTTTATACCTTTAACGCACTGCATGGCATGGGGCCAGGTTATCTGAGGGACCGCTTCTCCCCAGTTACATCTGCTTAACCCATTAGCCTTGCAGGATAGGCATGTTGCAGGTCCCAACCACTAAAGAATTTGGTCTGACAAGACCCAGGAGACAAGTCTTTTCTGATGCAGCACCTGTTCTGTAGAACATTATCCCCCCTGAGATGGATGTGTGTGTTATTCTAGCCCTTATGATCTTCCAGAAAGCTCTCAAAACATGTTTTTTTCATCAGGCCTTGGGATCCCCTGACAGCAGGGTGTTATACAGTGGTTGCATCATGCTTAACATTTTAATTTTGACCACCTTGTCATCTTGGTTTCAATAATTAATTTAATTGGTTTTATAATATCTGTAAATAAATAAGTGGCCATGTTTATACTTCACATTAAGTCATGTTTTTTCTTATCCACAAGTTACTAAACTAATCCATTAATTAGTTTGTAGACTATGCTAAGCCATTAACTGTTTTACAAGCCTCAATATGTAAAAAAAGATGTCGAGACTCTACAAAGGGTACAGAGAAGAGCAACAAAGATGATTAGGGTGCTGGAGGCTAAAACATATAGGGTACAGTTGCTGGAATTGGGTATGTGTAGTTTAATGAAGAGAAGGGTGAGGGGTGACATGATAGCAGTGTCCCAATATCTCAGGGGATACCACAAAGAAGAGGGAGTCAAGCTATTCTCCAAAGCACCTGAAAGCAGGACAAGAAGCAACGGATGGAAACTAGTCAAGGAGAGAAGCAACCTAGAACTAAGGAGAAACTTCCTAACAGTTAGAACAATTAACCAGTGGAACAACTTGCCTCCAGAGGTGGTGAATGCTCCAACACAGGAGGTTTTTAAGAAGAGACTGGACAGCCATTTGCCTGAAATGGTATAAGGTTTCCTGCCTGAGCAGGGGGTTGGACTAGATGACCTCCAAGGTCCCTTCCAACTTTATTATTATTATTATTATTATTATTATTATTATTATTATTATTATTATTATTATTATTATTATTATTATTATTATTATTATTATATCTCAGTTCACATAATTTAAAACTAAATAGCAACATAATAATTTAACAGAATGGGCAAATCCAACCTGGATCAAACGTCTATGTGTGGCAGCTGATCCATAGCATCCTATTAAATATTTTATGCAAAAGTTAGCATCTTTAATAGATCAAAAAACAAAGAAATGTGTCATCACTAATACTGTAAGATTTGGGAAGAGATCAGACATTATGATAAGGTATCTTTCACTTGTGTGATTCTGTGGGGTAGAATTAGAGGTTAGATTGCAAAAGATAAATCTTAATTTTACACAAAATGTGAATAAATCCTCCAAAATGATAATGGACAGAAAGTATTTTACAAAGAAAAAGACATAATTTAGAGAACAAGCCAAATCTTTCCATTTCTCCTGTTTTGGAGTCACAATGTTATGTTTATAACAGTGTTTTTCACATTTGGCAACTTTAAGATGTGTGAACTGCAGCTCTTAGACATAAATTGCTGTACCTGATATGAATCATTATGAAGGATACAAAATTTATATAGATCTAACTGCTTCATACAGATTACTTCAGATGCAACAGAATTGTCTGTTGCATCATCTGAATGATCAGATAGGAATGTGCATTTGAAGGTTGCTAAAAGGAGGATTTATTAAATTAAGTTTTCATCTTATTTGTAATGCAAATATAATAAGTTACGCTCAACCTACATAAAAGTGCCGATCTATGGAACAAGCGAGTATGTATAACAGAAGTAATAATATCTCGTATTGAAGACTTTGCATCATTTGTGGCAAACTCAGATCCTTTGCTTGCAGAGAAGATTGGTACTGATGGTCACATAATGGCAGTAGGAGAGAATATCAGTTCCCTGGCCTTCTTCCATCAGCAGTTTGTGGTAGCAGCTAATGAGATGGTGGGTAGAAGAGAGCAAATGATGTCCAGTGAGAATGGATCGAACAGAAAACTACTTCTTTTTGCCCAGATATTGCCCATAAATATGAATAAGCAGGTCTTCTGCTTCTCTGACACGATTTTCCCCTCTGTGGAATGAAATAGTTACCTCTCTTTTAAAAACAAAGCTATCTGTAGGGTTGGGAGCCAAGAGTAGGAAATTATGAAAATTGGTCCTTAATAACCAACTCATATATATATAGAGAAATTGAACATTTTTCTCTCTATGTGTATATGTTGATACCAGTACAAATTTTCTGTAGGAGACCATACAGTTGAATTATGCAGTGCGCAATTAATAAAAAGTAGGAAAACCTGGGAGCAACAAATTGCTGCTTTCCAGAGATATCGGATCACAATTTCCATCATATCCTGCCAGATTGGCTGAACGCATCTCCCTAGTTACAATCAATGAAATGTCAGGAGATCTTGATCCATGTCAAAGTACAGCCTTTCATGTACCTGGACCAGGGTGACACAGAGGGATTTAAAACAAGCCTTGCAGGGGATTTGTGTTTTGAAATGGAGTATAAGCTTTTGCAACTATTTCAAATCCAGGAAGATGAACTTTCTTTAAAGTATTTATATGTTTTCTGTTCTAATGTTCCAGGGTGACTGAAAATGAAATTTAAAACTAAACATATCAGAATACAAGAAACAAATGATAGATAACACAGAATTAAAAACCTCTAATTTATTCCATTCTTTGAAAATAGAGCATTCAGCCAATGAGCTTTAAAATACCAACCACTAAAACACCAAACATTGGAGGAAAAGTCTGAACGTGATGCTTGAAAATTCAATTTCCTTAAGGATGGTTCCAGTTACTAACTGAGCAACTATTTTCTGAACTGACTGAACTGTCTTCAAAAGCAACATCATATAGCAGATGGTAGTAATCTAATCTGCAGGATACCAAGGTGGATATGAAAGTGACCAGATCATTTCTGCCTAACAAGAAGTGATTCATTAGTTTTAATCGGCATCTTTCCAGAAATATACACGTAGTCCTCGATTTACAGCCACAATTGAGCCCAAAGTGAGGCATTTGTTAAGTGAGTTTTGCTCCATTTTATGACCTTTCTTGCCACAAATGCTAAGTGAATCATTGCAGTTGTTCAGTTAGTAATATGGTTGTTAAGTGTATCTGGCTTCCCCATTGACTTTGATTGTCAGAAGGTTGCAAAAACTGATCATGTGACTCTGGGACACTGTAATCATCATAAATATGAACCAGTTGCCAAGGATCCGAATTTGGATCACATGATCAAGGGGATACTGCAACAGTTGTAAGTGTGAAAAACTGTAATAAGTCACTTTTCAGGGCCGTTGTAATTTTGAACAGTCACTAAATGAACTGTTGTAAGTCGAGGACTATCTGTACTCTGGATTTTGAGTAAAAAAAGATGATTGGATTTAGGATAACTCATTACGTTATCCTTTTCCTCACTTCAAACTCAAATTGATTTTTTGCTGTCAAGTGAAATCACTGGTGCTTTCCCCTTGATTCTTAGGAATGGGGAACAGAAAGATGATTAAATTCCACCCACCATTTGCAAGATATTAGGAGCCAGGGTGGTGCAGTGTTTAGAATGCAGTATTGCAGGCTAACTCTGCATTCCGCTGCCAGGAGTTCGATCCTGACTGGCTCAAGGTTGACTCAGCTTTCCATCCTTCTAAAGACAGTAAAATGAGGACCCATTTTCTTGGGGGCAAAATGCTGACTCTGTAAACCACTTAGAGAGGACTGTAAAGCATTATGAATTGGTATATAAGTTTAAGTGCTATTGCTATTATTGTAGAGATACCAGTCACATTTTTCTGAGGGCTTTCAGGCTTTAAAAAGTACTATTCCAGGATAACTTACAGAAATTTGAGAATCAAGAGTTCAGGTCAAGATTGTGGAAACATCTTGACCAGCCCTTGAACCAATAATTATGTCAATGCCTCTAAGCTGCTTTTTCCAAATATATTTTTAAACATTCAAATAAAAAAGTACCTTATCCCTGTAAATCTTTGCCCAACCAACTGCTTGAATGCCTGAGGACTTTATAAAGGGTGCTTTAAAGCAATCATATAAATTTCCATCTCTACAAGTAATCCAGTTTTGTTGAGAATTAACACTTTGTTTAACAAGAGACTTTTATTATAGCATTGTGCTGAATAAGAGGTAAGTTCAGTGAGTGTTATAAGACGAACCTATTCACCCATGCAGTCTGTTTGCTATAGTTATTGGTTTTTCCATATTATGCTTTATTCAGACTTTAGTCAGGTAATTATGCTGTTTTTATGTCACACAAGTTGACCTGTAATAAAAGTATTTGGCATAACCCACTTTTTCCATTATTCTACTGAGGGTGGGGAATATCTATTAAAACATCTCACCATACTCTATAATTCTGCTTGAATGGATGACTTCTCAGTCAATAATTATGCAGTAATAAAGTAGATTCTTACAGTGTGGTAGAGATTGTCCTGGACTGTACTGGCAAGAGTACAAAAAAAATCAATATGTTACAACTGTTATAATGGAAACATATTTCTAAGGTAATAAATTTTATTTTATTACTCTGTAGGCAACAGTCTTACGTAATTGATAAATTTTATACCTGGGAAGTGATAATAATTAGCATTAGCAAAGACAATTCAGTACATGTATTCTAAGTCTAGTTTTAATCAGTCCAGTACCTAGAATTCTCTGTATAGACTACACATTCTTCTCTGTAGTTAAGTCCCACTGTATTCAGTGGGGTTTATGCTCTAGTTCACGGGTGTCAAACTCGATGTATTGCAATGTTTTTTGCTTTTGCAGACCTGGGGTGGGCATGGCCTGTGCATGATGCATCTGGCCCACAGCTGCCCGTTTGACACCCCTGCTCTATTAAGTGAGTTTAGTAGCTTCACTATGACATATGCACTGTTCCATTGACATACAAGAAAAATCAGTTTCCAGGGGTGTAGCATATACCATAGCTTAATTGTTTTTAGAAGTTGGAGCTGTATGGCCATTTCTTCAAATATGCAGATTTGATATAAGGGAGGCACAGATTAATCCTTGAGTGACTACTATAAACTGTTAAAAAGAATTTCAGAAAGGAGTAGAAAGAGAGCCAATATGCAATACTTCAAGGGGAAAAAAATCCATAGTTAGATATTTGTGTATTACTCAGATTGACTCTCAACTGCTATTGATTCATGAGCAGCTTTAGCTCTTGGTAGATGCTCCCCTGGTTACAAATATTTTATTCTTAGGTTGCATATCTCTGTTTGGAGTATTGGACATCGGTCATCTGCAGCTGCAGCTCAAAGATAAAGAGGGAAAAAACCCTTATATAACAGGATATGTTAGAAGTTTGTAAAAGGGTGAGAAAGCTGATTGGCACATCTGCATTTTTAATTTTCTTTCACATTGACCATGGTAATCTAATACAGCTGTTCAGTAGAATTAACTGTGTCCCTTCAGGTTTGTGCTGTTTGGAAAATAACACCAAGACAATCAATACACCCTAGAAGTCTTTGTTTATTAGTTTATAGGACTCATAAATCTGCCCTTTCCCCAGATGAGGAACACTCAAATTTCTACACAAAGCAATTATAACTCATTAAGGTAAAGGTAAAGGTTCCCCCGCACATGCGTGCTAGTCGTTTCCGACTCTAGGGGCCGGTGCTCATCTCCGTTTCAAAGCCGAAGAGCCAGCGCTTGTCCGAGGACGTCTCCGTGGTCATGTGGCCGGCATGACTAGACACCAAAGGCGCACGGAACGCTGTTACCTTCCCACCGTAGTGGTCCCTATTTTTCTACTTGCAGTATTACGTGCTTTCGAACTGCTAGGTTGGCAGAAGCTGGGACGAGTAACAGGCGCTCACTCTGTTATGCGGCACTCGGGATTCGACCCGCCAAACTGCCGACCTTCCGATCGACAAGCTCAGCGTCCTAACCCACTGAGCCACCGCATCCCTTGTATAACTCATTACAGTAGTACAATTCAGATTTTTGAAACTCTGGCAGATTACCTGGAGAATACTTTTCCTAATTTTGTCCTATGACTTTGCATTCAGAGAAGATGCTTCAAACTTCAGGTATAATTATTTGTGTACTGCTACTTAGTGAATTAGCAAATATACCTTCAGTTCAGTTTGACCCCTGGTCACACCCATCCAGTTTTCCTGGAAACAGTACAGAAGTAATTTTCCATTGTTGCCTTTGGAGATTGCTTTAAGCTTTTGATAAAAACCTTGGAATGTCATATAATCTCCCATTCAAGTAGTAACCAGGCTGATTCTACTTAGCTTCCAACCCCAGTCAGCCTTTTTAGAATGCAGAATAAAGTTGAAAAAGACATTGAAAGGGACATTCTGGACAAATGGCTATCCAATCTCTTCTTAAAAACCTCCAGTGATGGAACAACTTCTGGAGGCAAGCCATTCCAGTGGTTAATTGTTCTCATTGTTAGGAAAGTTCTCCTTAGTTCTAGATTGCTTCTCTCCTTGATTAGCTTCTATCTGTTACTCCTTATCAACCCCCTCTTCTCTGTGACAGCCCCTTAAATATTGGAAGATTGCTATCATGCCATCCCTAGTCTGTCTCTTTGTTAGACTAGACATATTCAATTACTGCAACTGTTCATTATATGTTTTAGCTTCCAGACTCCTACTTATCTTTGTTGCCCAGCAGGCCCCTCTGAGCATTGTAGTCCCAACAAATCTGGAGAGTGCTTGCCCACCTAGCAGTTTGAAGGTATGCAAATGCGAGTAGCTAAAAACTTTGATGGGAAGGTAGCAGTTCCTTGTTCTGTGCACCTTGATGTATAGTCATACTGTCCACATGACCACGGAAATGTCTTTGAACCATGCTTGCTCCCTCAGCTAAGAAACAGAGATGAGTTGTACATGAGTGGATTTACCTTTATTTTTACCTTTAGGTTGGACTGTACTGGCATACTGTATAGTAAATCACTTGGCCTTTTTATACATCTTGTTAACCAAAATGTATAAATATGCTTACACAGAAAAATCATTGCTCAAATAAAAGGAACTCTGAATCAGAAATAATGAAAAGCTTATTTTTCTTTATGCATTCCACATAGAAATGTTGGCTGTATTCATGAATCAAAGGAACCTTGAAGTAACCCATGGAGGAAATAGAAATGCAGATTGCAAATGCATCTATTATTTCTGCCTTCAGTAGATTAGTGTCAGAGCAGAGTTGGCTGAAAAAAAGAGCTTGTGTGGAGCACTTTGATGGATTTTTGCCTGAGTTGGGTCTTGCATTTGGGATTCTGAAAGTTTAGCAAAAGCATTTTATATTTATGTTTGCCAGATTTCTACTGTACTAAAGGAGAACGATCAACAGTCCTTCTTCTTCTTTCCTTTCTCTTGTATATAACCATTCCTGAAGTTATGAAAACTTAACCTATGTGTTAATTTTCTAGTATATGAGTTTAAAAAGGGAAGTTAACTTTGGCTATTGCAAAGATGAATTTATAAAGCCAGGTGAAATAGATGTCCCTCTAGAACAGTTTGCTTGCTGGGAATTTCTAGGATTAAAGTCCACACATCTTAAAGTGGCCAAATTCGAGAAACACCGCTCTGGAGATTGCTGAACTATATTTCCCAATTTCCCAATTGCCAAAATGACTGATAAGGAATGGAGTTCAGTAATATCATTAGTGCTATAGGGGCTACCTTGTGGATGAAAAATGGTTAAATGAGTTAAGAATACTAACTAGTGTTTTTGATAAAAAAAAAAATCTCTGTTTTCAAATCATCGGATAATATAACAGACATACGGTATATCCTGCACAACACTGTTGAGATAAAATTAGGCTAAAAAATTCTGTATGCCCCCTTGTCATCTACAGTATCAAGGCAGATGGCTCACCAAGTTTTGTAGTCTGAGTCTCTAAAACCTCTGCTTCATATTTTAGCCCTAATGCCACACACTCTTCATTTTACTTTAACAACAGAATAACCTCAAAGATGAAACAGAAAGTTAATACAATTTCCCCAGAAGGGATCTCTGTCTGAGGTTACTGTTTTCTTAAAAGGATATGCATTGTTGCAGCTGCAATGCAAAACTAACAAGAGGCCAGCAGAATCATGGAAGTGGGTTAATCTAGCTAGCCCCTATCTTTTTTCACAGAGGACCATTTAGTTGCTTTTGGAAAGTTCACTTGTAGGGCACTGTGCTCTCCAGCAGCTGATGTTGCAGGGCTTTTAATTCTAGATGCAGCAATAGCCATCTTTTCATATCCAACAACTTAAACAAACTGCATTTTAATCCAAGATAGGACAAAAAATAGCATCTTTGAAAAAACAGAACTGTGTATATTGAAGAGCCAGATTTCTGACACAGGCTGGATTTGACATCTGCTACTGCTGTAGGATGTTTCTCTCAGATAAATATTCCTATGCCCATTTACAATGAAAGAATAGATGTATATCCTAATACTGGAAAAGAAATAAAAATAAGTATCAGGTCAGTCAACTGTTTATCTTATCTCAGTTAAGAATGTTCCTGGTATACTTCAAGTCCAGTCTGCCCTACTCTCTATCCCCAGAAGAAAAAGCCAAGCTACAGTTGCCTGGCAACCACAGGATAAATTCCTGTTCATTTATTAGAAACTTTATTGTAAACATGAGATGCCTCCTCCCCAAAATCTAAAAAATCTAAAAAACAATCTATCATATGTTTACTGTGGCTCCCCCTTAGTCTGATGTCCTCCAAATTATTAGATCATAAAGTAAAGTTAATGAGGTCCTGTTGATTTCTTGGATATATTAAATGCATGTGTTTTTCTTGGCAACACTATAGAAGGGAATTGTTATTGTTTTCTAAAATGTTTTTAGGATATTTCTTGTGTAGCTTATAGCCCATGCAACCCCTGATCAAACTGAACCCCGTTAAGCTTTTTGAGATCAGTCATGATCAGCCAAGATCTGCTGTGGCTACTACGTCCATAAATTTTGACCGTGGGTTATAAAAGTTGTAATTGAACATTTCAGGAGGACACCACATTTAACAAGGATAATTAGGGAAGATTAGGATATTGCATTTAGTAATGTTAAGAGAATATTGTTCATGGAATTGAAAAATATAAAAAATATAAATAGATGTAATGTATAGTACACTTCACTCAAATGAACCAGAGCACTTTGTAAATTCTGCATATTCACACACTAGAATGGGTTAAAAATATTTCAAGAAAACCAATATTTGCCAACTCAGATGATGAGATTTCTCACTGCATTTTTAAACTTCTTATTTCAAGGTTTATTGGAAGACTGATACCACAAGCAATTTATTTATTCCAGAGAGTTTATTCTGGAAGATAGCTTTGAAACCAAACTTCAGTTCTACAGATGTTTTATGTACATGTTCAACTTCAGTTTCTACAAAAAAAACTACAGTCGAATCAATAAAGCTAATCAAAGAAAAATTGAAGCTTTGATGAAAATTAGGGTCTTTTCCCTCATGTCCTTGAAATTTAGCACCCAATTTAAAGAGGTTAAAAATACCTGAATAACTTCTGAAATGTTTTCTATAATCAATTCTATGCCTCCCCATATATGTTTATATGATCCCTATACTGAGACTTGGAACCAAGTCTATATTTTATTTTAATGTTGCATAATATGTTGCCCTAAAGAGGTTAAGGGTACAATTCACTGCACACAGAAATTTGCCTCTAGTATTTGGAAAAAAGAGATATAGAAATCTTATTTAGTTAATGTCTTTTTCTTCTTTTGTTATAAGGGTAATCCATAATTGAACCATTAATATTTCTGCAAAAATATATTAATTGTTTTTCTAAAAATAATTTGGCTGCTTTGTGATAATCCTTGCTCTCAGGGACAGATCTCATGTTTTTAGATACCAAATGATATATTTTTCTTACACAAGTTCTAATTGCTTTTTCCATTGTGAAAGGCAGATATAATTACCTAGAAATACCTATATATTTATCCATATCTATTTATATATATTAAAGCTCTGAGTTTAATTATTTGCTAAACCTGGCAAAGTGACAGAAATCTCAAAATAAGGAAATTCAGTTGGTTAATAAAATGTTTAAGGAATGATTTTCAGGCTTCAAAGATTTTCTTTGCAAGAAAGGTTATTAAGTTTATATAAACTTTGCTGAATGCTCCAAGCTAAGAGTGGGCCTTTTTATATCTCATGCTTAAAAAGTCCAGTTCCTAATAGCATGGGTAATGTCAGAGAAGGAAAGCTCTGTGATCTAGAATTTCTAAAGGATTTCAGTGTGCCAAGCCTTGCACTGAATTTCCATTAATAATGAAATTCTGAAGCTTATTATGTGTTGTGCAAAGATATACTTGTCACCTGTTCTCCTTATCTTCTTAATAGTTATTTTTGTTGGATGATTCCTTGTGCCAAGTTGTAGAATTATCTAATGTAAGCCTATGCAGACATTAGATAATGGCCACAATGCTGCCTTTCTGTCAGCTTCACTGGGCATTTATAAACAGCCAGTAGACTTTGAAAATTATAATGGAATTGTCTTTTCATTTTATTTGCTCTTATTTATTGATTACACTGATTTTACTGATACCCACTCTTTAATGTTTTAATCTTTGCTACTGTAATACTATTATTATTATTATTACTATTTGCCTGGAGAAATATTTTATGAAGGGTGGAATGCAGTGTGGCTACAATAAAAAAAATGTCCCACAACTAACCTTGAAGTATGATAAATGGATTGCACAATTAATTTATAGAAACTAAGTAGCATAACAGGGTTTTCCAATCTGTACTGAATAATAGGGGTTTTTTGACTGTTTATATTTCAATATTGATGCTTTTTGTAAAAACAAAAGAACACCAAAGTTAATTCCTATGAACACAGAATCATCATCTGTGTGCTATTAGGCTGAGACATTCATGGGCACCTCTACAGGAGAGCTTTGTTTGATTGACTCTTTCTGACAATATTCTATTGTCAGATATAAATATAACTAGGATTTGTGGGAAGGCAGCTTGCATACTTCTTTGTTTTTCATTTAAGTATGGATAGTGTCATGGATAGGGGTGAAGGGTTGATTGTGTTGCTGTTGTTGAAATTTTGTCCTGTTGGTCAACTGGAAGGACTGAGAAATGCTGACTATGAATAAATGCTATGTTCTTAGCATTTTGAGATTGGTAGGAGTAAAAACCATTATGAATCAGTGCTAATTATTTTGTAGAGACTGGGAAATAGAAATCATAGTAATAGGAATAGTGCCGCTGATACTAATGGAATTATACATTGCCCACATGCATTAAACTTTCTATGGCCAGCTTTCCCTCAAAGTGGAACACTAGCTGCAAAATCCAAAAATGAGATGGAATTGGGAGTAGGTTAATGGATGGCACAAATATGAAGGAAATCTATTTGAATACAATATGAAATATAATGTTATACGTAGATTATTTCTCCCCACTGGTGCCATTCTAAAGTCTTCACTCTCCTCCCAATCCATTACATTTTTTGAGGGATTTTGAGGAACAGCGTTATATAGTGCTTGCAAATTTCTCCTGGATAGTTTAGATGCCTAGATGTTCGATGGTCCTAAATGAAAGTGGAACCATTCTCCTTGGAAATGTGACTATAGAATAGCTTGGTCCATGGAAACAGATAACCCTGAGCTTTTGCCATTTGTAGAAGATAATTATTTCATCCTATGGTACTTTGCTCTCTCTCTCTTGCTATCTAGAAAAATGAAAGATTGCTGTTGAAAAGAGGAATAAAGAAACTCAAGATAGTACACAAATCATATTATAGATCATATAGCAAAAAAGGTTTTTAGATGCAATGATGAAGAATAATTGTTATATCCTCATTCCAATTGTATGATTTCTAATGAAGATTAAACTAACACAATGCAGCTTCTAATATATAATTTTTCCTATAAAAATAATAATGGTGTGGAAGTAATAACCAATGACACTGTTTTATCCTTCTGTTTGCCCTCTGCTGCCCATAAATCTTTAATACCTAATGTAATTTCTTTTGGGGAAGTAGTACATACCATAGGAAAAGGTTTAGCTATGTCTTAATCCTGTTCCATATTGGAACTTAGTTCTGCTCCTTTTCTTCCCTGGGTATGCAGCAATATTGTTTAAACATTAAGATTTAGTTTGTTCTCATAATCTTTGAAACAAATAGGTCTAATCAGTTTTGGGTCTGCTCATATATGTTTTGATTTTTGTTTCATATTTGCCTAATGGTCTTGCTCCTAAAATACAGTACTAGTTAGATTTGCAGCCTTCCAAATATTATGGTTTCTCTCTAAGGATATAAAAAGTTATTTCAATGGAGATTTAGAATTCAAACAATTATTTCTCCCATATAAATGTCTGGTTCCTTTATGTCCATGAGCAAGATTAGTTTTAACTGACCTACATTTCTCTGGTTCATCTCTTTATATGGCTCTATAATGAACATAAACTGCAATGAGTGTGTGCCCTGCACGGAAGAGTTCAAGAGTTGTAGTTCTCACAATATAAGAGAACTAGTACAGATTCCTTTTCATATGCATGAATGCATATATTCACATTTGCTGCATCATTAGCCCTAACATCCCAGATGGATTAACTATAACTCATATCTTTTCCACATAGTAGAACTATTCGATGTACAAATGAGCTGTAGTCAAACTCATATACAGTATAGATGCTTTGTTTATACAGTTTGATTTTCACAGCTGCAACAGTTCTGTTTTAATTTATTATAGGACATTCCATAAATGAATATGTCCTATTTTTGTAGAAAATACCCAACTAGTTTAAACTGTTAATGCTGAACATATATACAAATTTAATTCAGAAATTATTAATATTCTCTGCAGTGCTGTTTTAATACATTGTTTTCCATTTCTTCCTGTACTTTCATGATAGAAAAAAAATAAATTTAAAAAATTAACAAAAGCCTAAATCTATTAGCATTTACCAATAAACATTGGATTCAACAGGCTAATTAACTATAATTTGGGCTGATTAATGTAACAATTAAACTAATAGTTCTACTGCAGATCAATCGAGTATATAAAATGTAAAATTGCATTTTATTCACTCATGAAAGGAAAAAAAACCCACTGAAATATGTGAATTCTGTAGGAAAGACTATCACAGTTAGTTTTTACCTATGACAAATATCTCATTCTGAAAAAGGTTCACTGTACAGCATAGGTATAATTAAGAGTAATTGATCTGAACTCATCCAGCTTTCCCTGAATGAAGGATCAGAGAGAGCAATGGAAGACAATGCATTGCCCTGTGTTCACCATGCACTGGCGGTAGCTACTACCAATATCAACAATAGGAAGATGACAATGGAAACTGATTCAGCCTTGAATGTCTACTAAGATTGCTGCTACAAGATGAAAGTTTGCTCTGTGCTGAAAAGTTTAACTTACTTGACAGATATAAAAGGTCATCATACTGGAAAGGTCCTCATCATCCAGTACCATCTCTTAGCCCTCCAACTTTCTCTCTTTCAGGAACATTGATTGGTCTCAGAAAGCCTTCTGACCACGTGATTTCATTATCCATTGCGAGTACTCTTCTCTTAGGCATTGCTGGCACCACTGACAGCTAATTCCCTGCCATTTCTATACCTCAGTGGGAACCAAGATGCCTTTTCATCAGCAAAATATGTTGGAAAGTTTCTTAAGGCATCTATGGAACTAAACACTTGTTGGCTACTAATTTCCTTTGCATTTTCTTAACCAGGTGTCAGAAATTCTCCTGGGAAAGTTTCTATGTTGGGAAAAGTGTTGGGTTGTATGAAAATATCTATTTTGTAGCACTCTGCACTGCTAGAATGATTGCCGATTTACTTAATGGTTTTTGGAAATTTCAACTCAGAATGATTTCCACTTATTTCTTTTAATCATGTGTGGCAAATGTTGTGAAATACATCTGTATTAGCCTTAAATTCCTATGGTTCATAAATTATCTGAGACTGCATAAACATCTTCATGCCGTTTATTCTTAATTCATCACTGTGGAATAATTGTTTCTTCCTGCTTTTTCACAATGAATTAGTGTTTTACAAATAATGATTTTGGAGGACAAGGTCAGAAAGAGGTTTTTTTTAATGAGCTATAAGTAGTCCTTATTTACCAACCATTTGAAGTTTGAATTGGACTGAAAAAAAGTTTTATGATCTCATCTTATGATCTCTCATTTCTATCACAGCATCGCCATGCTCATGTGATGTTGATTCAGGTGCTTGGCAACCATAATGCATTTATGATGGTCACAGCATCCTGAGGTTATGTGATTGCCATTTGCAATAAGCAAAATTAATGGGGAAGCTGGAAGGATATGAACAAGGCCAGCAAGGCACTAGCTGGCCAAGGATGATGGCAGCTGAAATCCAACTCATTTGGATAACATCTGACTGGGGATAAGATAAATTACATAACTCATAGACTATATCAACAGTTATTATCTAATTATCTGGTGGGAAACTCCATTTCAAATCCTTGGTACACTGGAGCTGGAATAACCAAAGTTTATATATTCTTATTGCCAAACAAACAAATTGTCCTGTGTTTTCATTCAGTTTACAAAAAGAGAATTTGCTTTAGATTGTATTTCAAAGAAGCAGAAAATTTTGGGGAAAAAATTCACTGGAGGAAGGTAGAGTTCTTTATGTGGCCAAGCTGTGTATGTGTGATATTGGAAATTAAATACTGAGGAATAATGTCCTGAAGGAACTTCTCTCAGGGGTATTTTTCAGTTATAATGCTGTTATCATTTCTAGTGGGAAATTCTGCAATCAAGGCAACTTGCTAGAGGAATTATTTTGCCATTTGGGGGGGGAATAGTCAGATAAAATGCCTGCTGAATTCTTCTAACCCAGACATGTCAAACACAAGGCCCGGGGGTCAGATCCGGCCCGCGAAGTGGTTTCATGTGGCCCGCGAAGCCATCCTGGAAACAGTGAGGGAATGGCCCCCACTGCCTTGGCCCTGGCCCAGAGACCCTCCTTCTGCCAGAGACCCTCAGATCTGTCCCACTCCTGCCCAGGCCCCCATAGGCACCCTTGATGCGAACGATGTAGAGCTGGCCACGCCCACCCAGTAGGCCATATGCACTCTAGCCACGCCCACCCAGTAGGCCACGCCCACCCTGGCCATAACCACCCAGCCCCCTGAGGGCAACCACAATGCTGATGCGGCCCTCAATGAAATTGAGTTTGACACCCCTGTAAATCTAACCGTTCAATTCCTCTGTCCACTGCCTGGGTGAAAACTTTAACAGGCCTTTTATTCCTGTTACTCCAGAAGCATGGTCAATGGATGTATTTAATTGCACCCCAACCTGGCCAACAGATGTGAAGATCGCATTCTTTTACATCTAGAGAGCAGGAAGTTGATCTTTGGATTGTTTTCATTTATTTAAGATGGAAAATGTGGTTCTCTAGAGAGATGACTCTGGAACTGTGTGATCCTCATTACTCTTTTTGTAGCATTAAGTTGTCACTGCTATGGTTGAGCCTTTTAGATTTTCTGGGGAGCAGACTTGGCTTTATGAGACCCTCCCGCTTTGCTGGACAGGAGGACTATGCAAGAGAGAGAGTGTGAGAGACAGACAGACAGACAGACAGACACACACACACACACACACACACACAGAGAGAGAGAGAGAGAGAGAGAGAGAGAGAGAGGAGGGGGGAGGGAGGGAGCGCTTCAGGGGCGGAGCTCAGAGGCAAAGAAGCGGATAAATAGAGAGTCCTCGGCTAAGAACGAGGAGAACTTCTCCGGGCAGAGAGCCGGTCAGCACCGCGGACAGAGGCACCCGGCAACCGCGCCATTGACCTTCTTGCTTCGCTTGCGCCCGCCGATCGCCCAAGACTCGCGCCATGACCGCGGAGGCTTACCTGCAAGAAGCGACGGTCTCGGCAAGCCAGTTTTTCGCGATCTGGCGCCATTACGACGCTGACGGTGATTGATTACATCGTCCCATTCTTCTAACCCTGTCAGGCTCGGAACCAAAGGGGGAGGGGTGTGTGTGTGAGAACGCTCAGCTGCAAAACTAAGCGAGAGGGACTCGGCGTCCTCCTACTTGCTCTACTGTAAGCAGGAAACTTTGTCGGGCGCAAGTGACAACTTTTACTTCTTTACGTCTAAAACGACGGGAGCATTTGAGAAAACCGACATTTTCGGAAGGACGAGCGCGGACCAGCCTCCGAGCGGTCGGCCGCTCTGCAGGCGTTGGGACTTCTAGCTATTTGCCCTTCGTTCGGCAGCTGAAAGCTTCTAAAAGTCCAAAGCGCCTCCTATAAAAACAGTCATGTAATGTAGAAGGAAACAGGGCATTCTTCTCGGGGAGGCTGAAACCACAACTGCAACCCTATAAGTATTTTCCGAAATCTGGTTGCACTCAGTGGGACTTTGATCTAAGCATAGGATTGCTCTGTTAATTTGCAGGAAGGAAAGAGAGAAACCACTAGAACTGTAACCATTGTGTTCTCTATCTTGGTGTTACAGGCAATGGATACATGGATGGAAAAGAACTGCAGGGTTTTATCCAAGAACTGCAGCAGGCACGACAGAAATCTGGCTTGGTAGGTTAAGATGGGGCTTTTTTTCCCATTTGTAAATATAATAGGAGTAGGAAAATCCCCAGAGTAGAGGGGAGTAATGTGGCATATAAATTTAATAAAAATAATACTTAACTCCAATAACCAAGCTCCAGTAAAGGATGATTATGACCATGTACATATTTGGCCATGCACACATCAGTTTAAATGCAAATTGCTAAAACTGGAGAAATGGAAAAGTTGTGGCTGGAAAATATGGAATTCAGATAAAAAGCAAAATTTCGTGAATCCACACTCTACTAGAGCATTCCAACTCTGGGTTGATAGCAAACAGCTTACTGCATTTGTAAAGAAAGACAGGCAGAACTTTATCCCAGTCATTGCCAATAAAAATACAATCAGTAAAATGAATAACACAATGCTATCCCCTAACAACAAAAACTATTATAAACCATTTGTTGTTACTGTACTTACACATTTTACTACTTTTAGAGAAATGAGTTTATTCTTCTTTAACAGACAGCGCAGATGAAAGCTATCAGAGTGCATTGCAATTTGAATAAAACAGGTGTGATCAACCTCTTGTGAATGTCCCTGTAAAACTGGCAATACAGAAGAATATGAGCTGTGGTTTCTATAGCACCCATATCACAGGGGCAGTATTGGGTTTCATATTGGGTTTTCCTACATTTCTCTTCCAGGAGAGTTGTGGGGAGAACATTAAATGGAGCTAAGGATAAAACTCTCCTAAATTGGGGAACTACGATACGATATAAATATGAAGCTGGTTTAGACTAATATTTGGATTTCTAGTTATATTGTGAGAAAAAGCAGCAATCTCTGTTTCACCTTCTATGTCTAAGATCCTTCATCTTATTATTGATCTGGCTTGATTTAACTTTAGGATGGCATCACATGTGAAACCGTAGAGACTTGGTTTCTTTTAGACTGCTGTTTCCCGAAAAAAAATTGTAATTGTCAATATTAAATGGGTCAGTATGCTAGAATTGTGACGTAGTTTCAATGGGTAGGTAAAGATATTTATTCAGAGATTAGTTTTGAATTTATTGACTCCTGCTTCCTAACGAAGTACTGAATTTGGAACACAGCAGGTACCCTCATAATACTTCTTAGAAATTTTGTTTGAATCTTTCCTAAGGCGATCATACTGTTATATGGTCTTAATTGAGCCCCGTATAGCAATTGTGCTTGAGCTTTAGCTGCAAAAACCTTAATTGCAGCAGAAATAAACTCTGCTCCTCTGGAAAAATAATAAGTTTGTGTAGTTTATGCATTGTGGAAACACAATCCAGACGATCATTTCTGCTTCCTGAGACTTGAAAAAGCTATTCCTAGATATCTAAAAATCTTAACCTGCTCAATGGACTGCCCACCTAAATTCCAGCTTTTCTATTTTGGTCATTTAGAGAAAGTAAGTATCTTGGTCTTAACATAGTTTATTATTAGTCCCTCCTCATTACAGTGATGCATCAGTGATCTCAGACTTCTTTTTAAGCCCAATGGAGGATTACCGCATCACTGGCATACAGAAGTAAACTGATAGGTGTTTGGGCTAATATAGGGGGGGATGGAAGGTAGGCCTACTTAGGTGAAGAATTAATGAGTTTACATAATAGTTGAATAAAACTGGAACCAATACACAGTCCGGTCTATCTCCCTTCCTTACAGGTATTTCTTTTGTGACGTGTCCTTGATTACTGCAATTAACTGTCTTATATTCTTATATAAGATCTTATATTCTCATGAATTTTGATGAGCAGCAGGAGTAGATATTTGTCATTTGTGGCATTTTTTAATTTAAATAAATTTAAATAAAAATAAAAAATAAAAAATTTAATTCTAGATATTGTGCCCAAAACTGACCTGAAATCATAAAAGGATTGTCCTGAGTTGTACTAAGTGTTGCAGCACCAAGGCCCACTCTAATATTGATCGCCCTGTTCTAAACTTAGCCTGTTCATCCCTCAGGATATACTTAGATTCAAGCCCGTCAATTAGTTTTGCCTCGTGTAGATATTTGGCATACATTTTGCTAATCTGTCTTAGCAAACTGATTGGGTGGTAGTTAGCTGGATCATCTCTTTTGCCATTCTTGATATTATAATAGTCAAGCCCCAATCCTTTGGTATCATGGCTGAATGACCTACTGCTGTGAAAAGTGAAGCTAGCACTGGGATCCACCATTCCAAATTATTTTTTATTATCATATGTAATAAATTTTGAACTTGGGGATTTACTGTACATAATTTAAACTGTTTAATTATATTTCTGATCTCTGAACATGTGACAGAGAGGTCTCACCAAGTCTGTCAGGAAATTCTCCCTTTACCCATGTAGGGCAACAAAATGGTATGCAGTGAAGAGCTATTAGAGTTATTGGAAAAGGATGGAGTTACTATTCCCCAAAAGATGGCAGGACCTTTTGCACTGGCAACCACAATCAAGAGTTACCAAATATCCACACTGCATTACCCCCCCCCCCCTTTTTCATAAATTAATTGTACTGGGTTGGTATTTTTTTCCCAATTTCACTAGGTCAGAAATTGAACAAAATTTCAATTTTGTTTGTGTCAAAAAATTCTCTTTGTATAATTTTAGGTGACAATTTAGAGAATTCCAAGCTTCATATGACATGTTCTTGGATTATGCTTAACTGTAATAGGTTGGGGGGCAGTTAACAATGATTGAAATAATTTGTTAAGTTATTGAAATTAGCCAGAACAATTGCCATCCACTATGGCTTAGAACTGGGAAAGATTGAGGGCAAGAGAAGAAGGGGACAACAGAGAATGAGGTGGCTGGATGGAGTCACTGAAGCAGTAGGCCTGAGCTTAAATGGACTCCAGAAGATGGTAGAGGAAGGCCTGGAGGAACATTGTCCATAGGGTTGTGATGAGTTGGACACGACTTCACAACTAATAATAATAAATGGCTTACTAAAGTGATTTGGTTGACACCCATCAAACAAAATTGGTGATTATTGCTGCATGCTGAGGTATTCATATAGCACGAATAGGGCAAAGGTCATAGTAAAAAAAGGGTACAAACAACCTATCAAAAAAATTTAGGTGCAAAGTAACAAACCTAGATAAGGAATTAAGTTTTGGGAGATCCCAGCATAGTCTAACTGGACTAGTGGGTAAACTTAACTGGGTAATTATCACTGCTGGACCCATTTAATACTACCAGATGATTTTGTAAAAGTTTGAAACATGACAAAATCCTCTACAATCAAGGTTTACATTCTTAGATTGGAAGAGTAAAACAGATATTATAGGAGACAATGGCTGGCAAGGGAGTTTAGCAAAGAGTGATTTATCATTTGCTCCAGTTCTTGTGTTAAAGTCATCACTAGTATTAAGTATGCTACTGGGAACACAACCATTAAATCTCCCACATAGGTATCTATTTTATCCCTTACTGGTTTCATCTGTAATCATATTTGCAGGGGTGGAATATACGCATTAAACACGAGGAGTTGCCTCTTCCTGAATTGCAGGAGAGTTGCCAATGCATACCGGTTTGATAGTTGTAAACTAGTTATTTAGGCAGAATGCCTAAGCCCCAACAAAGCCTTCCGTGTTATATGCTAGGCACAGCTTCCAATGTAATTGTCTTAAGCACTTTGACTAGCAGTTTAGCCGCATACAATGCTTCCTGGAAAAAAAATTATGTCATAACTAGAGATATATGCCAGAAAAGATTACTCCTGGATTTCCATCCTGTGGTGTTCCAGGAAATAAAAAACAGAGAAGTAAATATTGGTTGCATGTTATTCAGTTGAGTTGGGCAGTTATTGCTGTAGGCATTTGCTGAAAAACACTGAGGGAGGTTGTATACCCCACACCTCCTGCACTGTCAACTGCAGCACTGGAACAGTATATATCAGATATCCAGGTGCCCTTTAATGAGACTGAGATGGAATCCTGTAAATGTTGATGTGCAAACTCAGTTATTTGTGGGGCTACGTTTGCAGCTCCTGGGGGTACGTTGGATTCTTCAATGACATAAGCTAGTTATTTGTCTGCCTATCTATGAACTTGGAGACAAGTTCATATTAATACCACTTTTGAACTTTCTGCAGGGGGCACGGAAACCAAATCAATGGGGCAGTTGTCTTGTCCACTGTGGATTAAGTTTGTGTAAGGTCCTCTAATTTCTTTAGTAAGCCCTCCTGATTGTAACCAGACAAAGTTCCAAAGGTTTCAATTATTTCTGCTGCCAGCAGTTTAGCTGAAATCTGCCCTTTTCTCTGCCTGAAATTGCTTCTCCCAAAAAGAAGGTTGGTTTATTATTTTTGCAATTGGAGCAGCAGCATCCATTCCTGATTTCTCAAAATTAAAGGATGGTAGTATCTTGATGTAATGGCTCAATGAATGGGGAGATCTGTGTCTCAAAAAATACAGTGGAACTATAAGTAAAGTGGTCAGCATGGGTTTAATTTTGAAAAGCATACTTGGGATATTAGACTGCTTGAATGCATACAGTCCATCTTGCTAGGCTGCCATTTCACTGAGTGTAAGTCAATTGCACAGTAATGACATAGAAGTAGCTGACTTAGGGAGTAATGTATTGTTTTCTTGAACCTCACCATCTACTGCTGAGTCTATTAAAGCTGATTTGTAAGTAGATTAGTTCACAACACATGGTTGTTTTGATCTTGATTTTCAGCCCTCCTGTGCCTCAAGGTTTGGAGGGCAGATTTATTTTGGAGTTTGTTCCCTTTTCTCTATCAATTCGTGGTATAAAGCTTGTATTTCAGTTAGAGTAGCCTGAGAATTTTTGGATGTTTCCTGCTTCAACAAGGTGAGTCAATTTATTGTGGAAAGATTGGGTAAATGCATCAAGGGACTCTTTCAGCAAGTCCACATTCAATTTTGTTTCTGTTAAATAGTCAAAAAATAGTAATTCAGTCTATGCAATTAGTGAGCTTTGCTTAGATGAGATTTCTGTAGTCTCATTTTTAGAAATTTCTTCCTGAAATTTTTTTTTATATGAAATACTGCAGTTGAGTATGCAGCTGCCTCAGAAAAAGAGACTGTTATATCTAGAATACCTAGGGAAATTGGTTCTTCAGTGTTATAAGTGGGATGGTCCTCTGCACTATTATCTTGTTAAGTCCCAATTCATATCTGTTTGAAGCATGTCCAGGAGTAGGTTTAGTGATAATGCTGTTGTAGGTGCTGTCATAACTTAAGTTTTAGTTTTCAGTCACCTCCTTTTTAAATTCCATTATGTCATCTGTTTTGTTGCTTACATGATTTGAGCAATATCTGTATGACAGAATTCATTCTTTGTCATTTCTTCCTCCTTCCCATGCAGTAATCTTCCTGTGGCGGTAATGCATACATAGTTCCTCTCGGCAAGTTGTTTGGAGATTAGTCAAATACAGTTATGCACCAGAACCAGTAATTAAAAAAGTGGATTAGTCTGATAATATAAGATAAAAATAGAAAATTACCATGCACTCTGATCACTAGATGCTTTCACTTTGCTATTTTAGTTCCTCCGCTAAAGAAATGTTTACTTGCATTGTGCTTTTTAGTGTGGATAAAGGAATTTCTTTTAGAGTAAGGATATAACCGTACTACAGTATATAGACTGAAATATGTTTCTGCCCCTTGGTGGCTGAGGAACAGAGCTGCACACAGTATACACAGACACATAGATTCCAAAATGCACACTCTTACACATATCTATTGGATGGTGAAGAACTGGAATCATTAGGAATTCATGTGTTTAACGTAGATGTTTGAAATTGCTTTCTTGAAAGAAAAAGTAGAAATAAATTGATGTGTTACTTGATATTTTTAAAAGTTGTTGAAGCTGTTGGCACTTATAGCATATAATACGTATTTTTCTGAATATTGCTGAGAACTATTTTTATTGGTTTCTGGGCAGGGTTTATCTGCAACAGCTCTCCTTATACTGACATCCTAGAGATGGGTTAGGACTACAGCTTGTAGTATGAATATCTTACCTGGGAATTGTTTGTTCACTGTCATAATCTAGTTAGATGGTGTTAGTTTAAAGAAGGTGGCTTGTTGAGAAATTGCTTTCTGTTGAAGTTTATATCTAAATAATAAGTGCCCAGTAAGATGATCACAGTATGAACACAGCTTGGTACTAACATTTAATCATTAGCTAGTTCCACAGCTTCATTTAGTTGCAGAGTCAGTTTCATTCATGCCACAGTTAATTGCCTTAAGTTTTGGATGCCTTTGTCCATTTCAGATTTACTTTAATTATAGGGAGAATGGAAAAATCTCCCTTCACCTCTCCTTCTTTTTGTTTGACTTTCCAATACAAGGTTTACAAAAAAGCCAAGACACTGATAACTTCAAGTGCTCACCATCGCATTGATTAAAAACTATAAGTGATTATTCTATTTTACTACTTCCAATAGTTTCTCTTCAGGATCTGTGAGAATCCTGTATCATTATTTTGCATTGCACATTGAAACCATGAAGCTTTAGGTGTAATGAATATAGATTGTTGGTTGAAAAGTTAATAATTGTATTATTTTTATTTATTTTGCTGTCTTGTGTATTTCTGCACAGGACTACAAACAGTTTACAAGTAAGATGCACAATAAAAACACTGACATTATATGGTAACATACACCAAACAGCATAAAATAATAACAGATTTAATAATTATTGATAAGAAAAACAGAAAAAGTCTGGATAAAGAACATTGAAGAACTTGAAGACAGCAGAATAGAAGAGAATAGAAAATCACAAAATAAAAGATGTACAATTAGGAATAAAATGACTATGGCAAACGGAAGCAAAGATTGTACTAACAGTAATAGGTGTCTTGGATATGATACCAAAAGAACTGGAGCACCACTTGACACCATGGGAAACTGACAAAATCCCCATCAATCAATTACAAAATTAGATTTACTTGAAACAGCTAACATCCTGTGACAATATCATTAACATCATTTGCCTATCCCCGGTCCTTAGATGAACACATCCAGACTAAATATCTGACTGGGAGATCAACTATAATAATAATAATAATGTTTTATTTGAGTGAAAAAGATCATAAAGTCCAAACAGTGGAGAAAATACTATCAAGGCAATTAACGCCAGTGCAGTTCCAATAATACTCATCTGGAATAGTGGACTGGACTCAAGCAAAACTCAAAGCTTCTGGATAGGAAGTCCAGAAAGATAATGACAATGAATTATGTCTATCATCCAAGCACCAATGTTGACATACTCTACTTACCAAAGAGCATAGGAGGGCATGAATGTTGCAAATACCCCAGACAGTTAAAGAAGACTATCTGAAGGACAGTGAATAAGATGCACTGAAGCTGGTACACCATGAAGGCTTACTGAATAACAGAGAAACCAAAACCAAATGAAGAATAGAAGACAGACATGGCAAGGCAAATTATTTCATGGCCTGAACATTAAAAAAAACCAAACCCCTAGCTGGCAATGCAGATAAGACATGACAATGGCTATATAGTAGCAGTAGAACAATTATTCAAAAGAAAGCAAAGATATTACCAATAGTAATAGGCATCTTGGATGCATTTCCAAAACATCTGGAGCACTGCTTGAACATTATCAGCATTGACAAATTACCATCAGTCAATTTATTTGGAACAGATTTCATTCTTGTGATAGTGATATTTTTAAAACCATGGTGCAATAACATCTGGCTATCTGCATTCATATATTCTCAGCATTCAGCACTGTGTAACTCATGGGTGTCAAACTTGCAATGTCATGTGACGTGTCGTGAGTTTTTTCCCATTGCCGGCAATGGGGTGGGCGCAGTTTTGGCGTGACACATCCGGTCCACAGGCTGGCAGTTTGACACCCGTGAGTTACACAGTGTAACTGAATTCTCTTTGTCTAAGAATTGTCAGCATTGACATACAACGTATGGTACTCATTGGTAATAACGTATACTATAACTACATGTCAGATCCAAACATAGTTATGCCTAGAGCAAACCCACTAAAATCATAGGGAACACTAACTAGCTTAATGTAGCATAGCTTAATACAGATTCACCCCAAGGCAGAAAATGAGCTTTTACCGTGTACCAGCCAAACTGAGTGCAGATTAAACCTTCCCACTGACCCCATTCTGAACACAAAGAAATAAATGTTTCCCCAGGAAACAGGACAATCATTTCTCATTATCTTCTGCTATGCTGATGCTTTCATGGTTTTCCTGTGCCAGTCTTTAGTTGTGTGGCTGATTAGTTTGTGTAAAAAAGAGGTTTATTTGGCAATGGATTGATCCACTTTCCCTAGATTACTGTGTTGCTGTGTGCATTTAGAAGTACATCCAAATACTCCTGATTGAGTACATATGACTGAAGGAGTAGATCACCTTTTCTTGAACACTCAGTATAAAGAGTAGATCTCCCTTTTTGGAAAGCTTTTCACATACTTTGTCAAGAGGCAGAAATAGTTCTTTTAAAGGGAATACCCTAAAAATGTGAAAATGGCAAGAGTACATACTAATGTTCATTATAGCTAGATAGAACAAGAATCCTGAGGGTTTTTTTTAAGTCATAGATTTATTTATATATTTAAATCTTAATCTGAAATTTAATAAAAATCAGAGATTTTTCATTTTATAAATTCATTTCTTAGCATCCATGAACTTAGTTTTTTTTATCAAGATGCCTCTTAATGTGACTATTATTAATAAATTAGGCTGCACCTTTTCTTTTTTTAAATGAGGTTGACCTCTGTCTAGAGGTCAGGGTCCGTCTACTCTGCATTGCAATAATTCAGTGCTTTCCAATATGGGCAAAATTTATGGGATGGATTGTGGTCTTGCTTCCTTTTTGTCTGTGCCTAAAAAAGATAATCAACATGCTTTTTATTTAAAGGGCTTAACTCCAGAAATGAAAACTTTTGTGGATCACTTTTCAAAGAGTTCTGATGGAAAAATAGGAATTGTAGAGGTAAGATTGCTTCTTATTCTGCATTAATTTACATGCTTTGCACTTATAGCTGTGCAGAGACACAAAATATATTTGTTTGTTTGTTTATATTTCATATTTCTAAACCACCCATCTCCCTCAAAAATGGGCTCTGGATGGTGTACAATATAATGTAGCCAATAAATAAAATAATATATAAAAATTAACATTATAAATTAAAAATTAAATTAGGGTAAAATTTTTTCAAAAGTATGGAAAAATGCAATTAAATATCAAAAGGGGAGAAATCTTAAGATGGAGTATTACAGGCGGGGGGGGGAGGAGCTCTCAAGGGACTAGCCAGCCCCATGGTTGTGGAAGGCCAAGAGATTGGGGGATTTTCCTCACCTCTGGGAGGAAGATGTTCCACAAAGCAGGGGGCAGCGGCATAGCAGGGTCTCTTCCTAGACCCCACCAGTCAAAATTCTTTGACTGACGCAGTCTGTAGCATACCTTCCCTGCCTGATCGAGTGAGACCGGCTGCTGAGATTGGGTGAAGCCAGTTCTGTAGGTAACTTGATCCTATGCCATGTAGGGCTTTATACGTGATAACCAACACCTTGAATTGGACCTGGAAACAAATTGGTACTCAGTTTGCGGACTAAGGTGTTATATATGATATGCATATAATACATGTATATTTTACAGTGGTTGTTCATACTAAGCTACAAGATGTTATACAGCCACCTTTTTGCAGGGGAAGTCTTGTGGCCCAGTCAGATTATAGTCCTCTAGTCTGAGGAAAGGAAGGGGTACCGTTTCTATCACCCGTTTTTCTCCTCTGTGGATGGTCCCATTCTGAAGTGAATTCATTTGTCCTTTGCATATCATCTTGAGATAATTTTATAAAATAGTAGTAGAGTGGTGGTAGATTGAATTTGTTCCGATATATATTCAGTCAATGCCTCTGAGCAAACTCTGTGAACTCTTTAGCTGTGCTGTCTCTATTTGCCATTCATGTAACTTAGCAATGACATGACTAATATTTCATCATAAACTAAAAGAGGATAGATTGATACCATTTACTCCCTTTCAAAATATTATTTTTATTTATTTATTTATTTTAATCCCATTTATATCCCGCCCTTCTCTGAAGACTCAGGGCGGCTTACACTCTAAGCACAAATCAATGTGCTTAGCAATAGCCTTCATTCTATGTATATGCCTGCTTATTAGGGCTTTTGCCCCCCCCCCAAGCGGCATTATTACAAAGTCAGCTTATTGCCCCCCCCAACAATCTGGGTCCTTAGTGCAACTGAAGCTTTCATCACATCTTGATCAGCCTAAATTTAAATCTATGCGCCCCAATTAAGTACAACAGCTTGCTTTGGAATTTGCTTTATTCAAGCAAAAACAGAAAGTGTGTCTTTTAAAGAAATCCAGAGGAGAGAGAATATTTAAGAGGATTAGAATTATTTTCTGATAAACCATTGAAAGATGTAAGACCACTTTTGCTAGATGTGTATCCAGGTTGCAGCAATAATCATGACATGTGATATTCTCAAGACCACAAGATGGCTTGAAACAGACCATTTTACAAAGTTTGTGTCCCTTCTTGAGGATCTATTTCATCTTTTGGTCATTGCTGTGTGACAAAATAAGGGATCTACAGTCCTTCAGCAGCTGCTGCACCACAGCAACTGTTGACATAATAGTTAGGCTGATGGGAATTGGAGTCTAAAAAACATCTGAAAGAAAAATAAGCCTCTGATCCCTGCCATACAACACTGACCAAGGTTTGTCCAAGTATTCCATGACATTTCTGGAAATCAACTCCTGAAAAAATATCCAGATTCACCATGGGAGGTATTTTCCAAAGTCACGCTCAAAAAATACATTTGTTATAGAAAATATTCACAATTTGAAACAGCGTCACTGAATGATTTGATCTATACCTGAAGCCAGTTCTCAGGACAGGGGTTGTAATTGGTTGATTTCAAGGCTACCAAGCATCATGTCAAGAATCTGTTAACTCATGGGAAGTGCAGGAGGAAGATCTGAACTGAAGCCACAGTGTGTATAAGTCATTTGTACATTCTTACTGCCATAAATCAAATGTTTTGTACAGCTTCATGATAGTCTGCAATACAATATTTCTCTAGCCACACTAATTCTGAGTCTTCTACCAGGTCTAGCCCAGCAGTTGATCTAAATCATAAAATATCAAAAGATTGGTGATTTCCTGCTTAGTCCTGGAAATGGGCAAGGTCTTTTAAGATTCCAAGATGCCTATTAGCAGAAGGTTCATTCATTCTATTGCCTACCTTTCTTCTCGTCATATCTTATCTTATGAATTTTTTTTTCCAGGAAGGGCTATCCACTGAGGCCAGTGGCTTAGTATCTTCAAAATAATAACATTACTCTTCAGATTTCATTTTAACTTTGTTTTCTATCTTGAATTGAAATAATTGATATACCTCATCATTCTGAAAGTAGAACACTTCCTTGGATGGTACTACAAAAAAATAACCCAAAGGCAAAAACTCCTCTGAAAAGGTCTTGAATGCACTATTTCTCTGTTCTCAGACTCTTGTTACTGATTTTTCTACATGATGGTCACTTCATTCATCCTTTCTTAATTTTTCCTGTTCTTTCCTCCCACTGTTTTTTATGAAGCTGTACTCCACCTCTTAAATTGTATAATTTAAAGAAAACCATGGAATACAATGGAGAATCTATCATTCTTTCTCCCCTTTTTATCTGAAGCTTATTGAAATTTGAAAATATTAGTGGAAAAGGCCCCAACTTTTAAAAAACAAAGCTAATCTGGGCGATTGGAGGGTCCTTTTCTCATCTACAAATCAATATGAAAAGTTATTTTGCTTCTCTTAACAATGAAACATATTTACAACATTTAAGATTTCACTAGCATGTAATAATCAGCCATCTGGAGAAATTTAGAAAGGAAGATAACTGGTTTAAATATTCTGTAGGAACGTGTAGGATGGATTAACAGGCTAAAGACTCTTGGCTAGCTCACATATCACTGCTAGCCACTTACAAAATGAAAAGGCTAAATACACATATTGCACCAAGCCAAAACAAAACTAATCACATTAGGACTCCTATCATTTTATCATTTGTGATCTAAAACTTATCACTTTGTTGTTTGTATGTACACTGCATCGGAAACAAATTCCTTGTGTGTCTAATCACACTTGGCCAAAGAAGAATTCAATTCAGTTCAGTTCTATTCTTCTATTCTATTCTATTCTATTCTATTCTATTCTATTCTATTCTATTCTATTCTATTCTATTCTATTCTATTCTATTCTATTCTATTCTATTCTATTCTATTTTCTATTCTATTCTATTCTATTCTATTCTATTCTATTCTATTCTATTCTATTCTATTCTATTCTATTCTATTCTATTCTATTCTATTCTATTCTATTCTAATTCTATTCTCCATTCCACTTCACTTCACTGCACTCCACTCCATTTCTTCCAGTTTAGTGCTGTGATAGTTCAATGTATTGGGCACACAATAAATTATTCATGGACTGTACCTCGTATTTACAAACTACTAATCAGTTGTATGCAAATGTTTCTTATTTCCTTCTGGAAACATAGTGCAGTAAATTATATTTTTATTCTAGTTAGAAAAAATAATTCTAAATAGAAGTTTTTTTTCCCCTTCAGCTTGCTCAGATACTGCCAACAGAAGAAAACTTCCTATTATTTTTTAAATGCCAACAGCTGAAATCTAGTGAAGATTTCATGCAGGTAATCCACATACATTTTCGCTTGTGAAAAATTGCATTGGCAAGGTACAAAACTTTGCATATGGATGTATGCATTTTTTTCAGTTGCTATTTTCTTAATTTCAGACGTGGCGAAAATATGATAGTGACCATAGTGGATATATTGATGCTGAAGAGCTTAAGGTAAAAAATTTATATAATCATTTCTTAGATATTTGGGGCATTCTACATCAAAAGTATTTGCATAAAGCAACGAAATAAACAAATCTTTAAAAGTAGAGGCTGTACAACATAGCTGTAAAGACCAAAGAGTTTAATTTACTGTGCTATTTCTATTCCAAGTACATTATTTTATTTTATTTTATTTTATTTTATTTTATTTTATTTTATTTTATTTTATTGGATTTGTATACTGCCCTATTCCCGTAGGACTCAGGGCGGTTTACAGGGCAGTTAAAACCATGAATACAAAAAATTAAAAACAATTAAAACAATTAAATTAAATTCAAGCCCCAAGAGTATATCTAAAACCCAGTTAAATTAACAACCCCACAGTCTGGACCAAACAGATCGAAGAGCCAAGTTTTCAGGTCCCGGTGAAATGAGCGAAGGTCGGGGGCAGTCCTAAGTTCTGTGGGTAGTTGGTTCCATAGGGCAGGTGCACCCACAGAGAACACCCTTCCCCTGGGAATAACCCGCCGGCATTCATTAACCGGCGGTACCCTGAGAAGGCCCTCCCTGTGGGGGTGCACAGGACGATGGGAAGATGATGCCGGCAGCAGGTGTTCCCTTAGATAGTCTGGACCCAAGCCATTTAGGGCTTTATAGGTCATTACCAGCACCTTGAATCTCACCCAGAGGGCAACCGGAAGCCAATGTAGCTCACGGAGAAGAGGTGTTACACGGGAGTATCGGGAAGCTCCCATCAAAACTCACGCGGCTGAATTCTGCACCAGTTGAAGCCTTCGGGTGGTCCTCAAGGGCAGCCCCATGTAGAGGGCATTGCAGTAGTCTAACCGGGAGGTCACGAGCGCATAGGTGACTGTACGTAGAGCATCTCGGTCCAGATAGGGAAGCAACTGGCGCACCAGGCGAATCTGGGCAAAAGCCCCCCTGGTCACGGCTCCTATATGATCTTCCAAACTGAGCCGTGAATCCAGGAGGACGCCCAAGTTGCGAGCCCTATCAACGGAGGGTAATACCTCATCCCCTATTGTTAATGATGGAGAAGGCTGGTAAGCCCGAGATGCCGGTCTGAACAGCCACTCAGCAACATTTAAAAATTATAATTCCAAAGAAGAAAACTTACAGAATACAACTACAAATTTCTTTTAGAGTATATAACCTCCCTGAAACCAGTTTTGCAAACCATGAATGCCTACATATTATTGCTTTTGGATTGTACCATTGTTCTGACTGGACTGCAGGAATAAACTTCGTATGGGAACACAGAAAGCTAAACACTAGGGAGAAAGCCCTAGCTTAAATTTCCTAAGAAATACTTCTTTCTCTGTGAAGATAAGGTATTCATCTATGTAATTACTTATTCCTGGAGCCTGAAGCAGTACAACCTAGGAACTGATTTATTTTTACTAAATGTGTTTTGCCCTTCAGCTAAATTTAAAACAACAAATATATAATAAAACACTGATAGAGAGTAAATTATAAAATTAACAGAATCAAATATAACTACATGCATCACAGTACTTCTTAATGTCCTAACCGAGATAAAGCCAAGAGATATAGCTAGGGCTTTAGTAGATGTCAACTGGCATAAACTTCTTCAACAATGGATGACTATTGTACTAAGAAGGGCTACAGAAAAGTTGTTTTTCTAAGCATAGACATACAACTATCATCAGATCCAGCAGAAGTATATTATGGATCCCATCTGCTAGGGAGCCACACTTGGCAGTACCCAGTGAAGCCAGCTCCATCTCTGTTGATATATGGAAGTTGCTCAAACCTGGGTTATGCTATCAGGCCAGGATATTCCAGGGGACGAGTGAGGTACTGAGAAAGTTTGAGGTTGGCATCTGCTGCCCTCAATTTAATAGCAATTTGTTTCCTGGATATTTTTAAAAATATATTACTGTTTTATACTTTTATTATATACCATCTCAGGTCACTTTTTTGTGATATGGGCAGCCGTATAAATTCAATGAATGACTAAATAAACAGAGCAGTGACAGCTGATTGCAGAAGTGGACAGATTATGTTTTGAATCAATCTAAGGAAAGTCACACAGATTATATGCCTTATTTGATCTTAAGACCTTTCATAGTTTTCTCAGATAGAATAACGAAAATGTCCTGGGCTTCTGTTTAGCTAAAACATGAGCAACCTAGAATAGCCCAGCTGAGTTTCCTACATTTTCCCACTTGTGCCCATCCCTATTAAAAGCAAGAATAATACCAAGAATAATACCAAGAAAGAAATTTAGAACAAGCATATGTAGGGATTTTTTCTGATAGACATTCATAATTCCCCAGCTCTCAAAATTTCTAGCTTAATAAAGAATTTTATCATGTCACTAAAGTAGGGCAACTGGCTGCCCATCTGGGAAACAAAATTTTCTTGCAAGGTCAGGAAAGCAACTTCGGCTCTGCTAACTAATTATGGAACCTGCATTTAAAAGAACAGGCACTGCCAGAACTGAGTGATCAGGAATGGCAAGCTTGTAGCCTTAGGGTCACGCATAATACTTTTGGAAGGGCCAAGGGTTCTCCTAAGGGCTTGATGTCCTTTCCCCATAGCCTGTTCCTTAGAAGAAGTCAGTATCAGAGAAAATCAGGAGTGTTTGATGAGAAATGACCTTATCCAAATTAGTTCTGACCTCACCTGCTGCTTGTCTCAGTTTTCCCCAACATACACCTACCCAAAGGGAGTCCTATTCTTACACAAAGCTCTATTCAGAATATTAAACTCATTCAAATGATGACATTTAGAACTCAAAGAAGTACTGTGTTTAGGAAACAAAATTTTAACTTTAAGTTGAGGACCAGTTGATGGGGAAGTGCTAAAGCAGTACAACTTAGTCACATGAGTCACATATCCCCTTTCTCCTAACACTTGGCTTCCGTCCTTATAAAAAAATAAGTCAAGCTATTTGTACTCTTAGAAACTTCCAACCATTTTCAACTAGCCCCAAATCACAAAACAACCAACATTCATGAAGTCACCAACAGGCCTACCAGTTGGTCAGAGGAATGAAGCTGGGGCTCCCAACTTATGACACTCTTAACATAAACTGGAATAGAAGCTTTCCTTATGCCTGCTAGCTGGACAGGGAATTATTTTGTAATATAATGCTAATACATTAAATTTACATTATGGTATAATGCAGGCTAATCTACCTGATCCTCCCCATTGAGAGGACTAGGCATCTTGAATGTAGGAGACAGATTAAGTTTTCAATTGGCATGACTGTTACTCGCTATACTTCTGTCCTTTGCATTTCAAAGATATATAGGGCAATCCATGATTACTTAGAAAGATCTATTAAGGTCAATGATTCTTACCTCCATACGTGAATGAATTGGGATTATAGCTTTTATATTTTCATAGAATAATGAGGAAAAATGTTATTTCTCTATCCATAATTAACTAGAAGAAAAAGATTTTATTCTGCAAGGATATCAGACAAAGTATTGCTTTTTGATATATATTAATTTTGTTGCAGAACTTTTTGAAAGATTTACTACAGAAAGCAAACAAACAGATCGATGATTCAAAATTATCAGAATATACAGATATTATGGTAAGACCTATAACTGCTATTTCTTTATTGGAATTACAGTAATTGCCCTACCCCATTTTAAAATACCCACACAGAACTTAAAATATCTCATAAATGTATTTAGACCTTGTCATCTCACCCTTTGAGTTACAATTTAGTTGGCTCCATAGGGTTCATAAATAAAGAATGGGCAATAAAAAACTCTGAAATAATAACTGAAGAAATCCAGCAGGCTAATCTATAACAGGTCCATTTTGTGTGTACAAGAACAGTCCGCTATCATCTTTGTGCATTTGTATTGCATGGATTTCATTTACAGAATTGTCTACAATGGCCATCCCAGCTGGGAAATCTGGGAATTGAGGACATCATGTTAGGAAAGTCTGCTCTCTGTCTTCTGGAGATAATGAACAGAAACTCAAGAGAGTTTTGGGAATGCCATATACTGCATGAACATAACATAGATTCAGCTATATTAATGTAGTAAACTGCCATCGCCTTGGGAAAATTTTGCATAATCAGCCTCAGAAGGTGGGATTTGGAGATGTGGGGCTTGGGGAGTGCCATTGTAGTTAGAACAATGAACAATAGAACCGTTATTGTGCATCTTGTGCATTTTGGGGGTGGGTGGGATAAATAATAAATTTAGTTTCCACCATTTTAACTCTAACATTTGTATAGTATTTATATTAATTTTTATCTAACTTTCCTTTGTGGACCTATACTTAAAGTGGCTCAGAATTCTTAATCAGTATGAAAAACATCTTAGAAAACCAGGCTAAAAGACTGCATTGTCAGGTATTTTTCTATGTAAAGAATGACTTTGGATCTGATGGCTTTTAGAGAACATGATAACCAGCAATTCTCCTGCATAACCTATACTTTCCTGGAGACCTCCCAAGCTTTCAGAAATGAACCCTAATTGCAGAACTCAATGCTAGGATTTGGGATCCAGCCTGATCAAAACAAAATGTAAAAGCAGATGTAAAAGCTGTTGAAGAATATGATATAGCAAAGTACATGTCATTAAAAGATCTCCTGAAATCCAAACATTTGAAGAGTGACAATGACTTAATGGGGAGGGGGGGGGGCTACTGGGTTTCACTGAGTTAGCATATTTCCCAGATATGGGAGACCTGTGCTTTTAGTCAAACTTTTCTCCTTTTGATTTTTTAAAAATAAACTTCTCATAGACTATAATTTAACCTTTTCAGCTGAAGATGTTTGATGAAAACAATGATGGAAAGCTAGAACTGACAGAAATGGCCCGGTAAGAATATTTGGAGAAAAAAGTAGAAAATCTTATCAATTGGTTGTGGAACATGACACAATAAGGGTGGGCAAAAGGAATGCTGGTACTGAGTACAAAGTGCAAAGCCAGTGCTATAGGATGTGCTGGACTGGTTCCTCCAAGGATAAACAAACTGAGCAGTCCATCCTTGGGTGGAAAAGGTCAACCCAAGCAAGCAATTGTCTAAATGTCTACATGCACTGTTCTTTGACATTGGGAAGAAGGAAATGAGGGCTTCCAAGAGAAGAAACGACCACACTTGTAGGCCCAGCTAGCAATATCCCCTACTCTCAGCAATTTGTTTATTTGTATCTCTTTATTATTATTACAAATAACTGAAGGCAATGAACATATACAACACACCTTCCTCCTCCTATTGTCCCCACAACCCTGGGGGTGAGTTGGGTTGAATGTGTGACTTGCCCAAGGTCACCCAGCTACCTAATTCTATGCTTCAAATAGGCATTTTTTTAAAAAAAAAAAGTCTTCTCAAAGGATTTGTCTACAAAATACAGGATATGTCAGCTCATTTGACTTTCTCAGCATCTATTAATCTTTAAAGAGAGTGAAGTGTATGTGGACAAAGTGTTTTGAAGCCAAAGTATTTTGACCTAGAAACAGTTTCAATTTGAAATGCTTAATTTTGAGTTCAACCAGCTGTTCACTGAAAAAGTGGTGTGAGCTGGAAATAATTTCTAGTGGAAAACACCTACAATGAAACATTAATGTTTTCAACTTGAAATAACTCTAAGAAACTGGATATGGGTTGTTTCAAGCTGAAAGCATTTCAGATTTGAAATAATTTGCTTTGCTCTGTTCTCTGCTTGTTTAATCATTATGGAATTGTTCTGAATTCCTCGTTTTCTCCCAAGGTTACTGCCAGTACAGGAAAACTTTCTCCTTAAATTTCAGGTATGCCAGTTTAAAAGTGTTCTATATTTGTATACTGATATCCTGATTCATTTCTGTTCTAATATTTGTCCTTCTTTTGAATATTAGGGTGTTAAAATGTGTGGAAAGGAATTTAATAAAGTTTTCGATACATTTGATTCAGTAAGTATACTTTTTTTTTAAGATAAAGTCTGTGAACCAAAGTTTTCAATGTATTTCTAAGCTGCAACAAGTCAATGAAAGCAGCAGAAATGAGTAATGCTGTTTTTTTTTCCTATTCAGGATGGGAATGGCTACATAGATGAACTGGAATTAGATGCTTTGCTAAAAGATCTCTGTGAAAAGAATAAAAAGGTAATTCTAAGATTTCCATTTAAATTGTACTTAACGGGCCTTTTTCTCTTTCAAAGTCTAGCCAGTTCAAGAAGTTCTTTTGAAATGCTCTATATTTAGAATTCTGGATACAAAAGGAATGAAATCATATATGTAATACCAGACAGCAGAGTTTACTCCTACATTAACTCTATTCGCATCAGTGCTTTAGTAAAACAGCTACCATTTCTCTTAGATGTGTCCCCAGGCTGAAAGTATAGTAGCTGTCCTATCATCTTCCTACTTTGAATTGAATACCTATTAAAATGAATTTGAAAAGGATCACACAATGCTCTGTCTTAACAAAGACAAAAATAGCTGCTCTCTTCTTAAACCCCTTTCCACTGTTTTCTTTCAAGAAGCCCACAGGGAGCAGCAATTAACCATATTCCCTTAGAGGACCATAAATGTCAAACAAGAAGTCCATATCTAGCAACACCCCTGATAGTTAGTTAATTCATAGTAAAATGGTAGGGAATGGGCACTTAGTGACAAAAGAATGGAAACACAGTTGTCAATATGGCACAATGTCACTCCTGAGGCAGGATTCACATAGGTTGCTAAGGTGAGGGTTAGCATACCACAGACAATAGCTTCCCAAACCAAAATTCTGAAGTAAAATCATGGGTTTTTTTTGCTCTTTGCCCCCATTTTCTTTTGCCAAAATAAATTTAAAAATGTGTGCATGAACCTTTATTAGGTTTAACACGAATGTTTTGATTTGATTGTCCCAGCCCAGAAATTCAACCCTTCTCATTCGGTGGCACATCACTAGCTGTGCCCACTGTGACCCCTGAGAGACAAATAAAAAGTAAACAAATACATAAATAATCCTCACCTGCCAAAGGACTATTATGCCTACATTAGGAATTTTTAACTGTTTTTTTTAATAACCCACAGTTGACTGGGTTAATAGATTGCACTAAACCAGGCATGTCAAACTTGCGACATCACGTGACGTATCACAACTTTTTCCCCATTGCCAGCAATGGGGAGGGCGTGGTTTTGGTGTGACACATCCAGCCCATGGGCCGGCAGTTTGACATGCCTGCACTAAACCATAAAGCAGGTGTTATAATCTGCAATTGTTTATTCATAACTACACAAAAAGCAAACAGTAATTTAGTTTAGCACAACACATAAACACAACTCCAGAAATACACACTGCTTCTCACACACGCAAACTTTTCTAAATCGACTCCTTTCAAACGGCTTGGTAACAACTGTTCCTGTTCCCAACCACCTCAGTGTAAATGTGAGAAATGCAATTCAACACTACTGGAAGATGTCAAGTCAAAAGGAATGATATCTAGTGACTTTAAAATACATTTTCTTTTTTTAAAAACAGGAATTAGATATCAATAACCTTGCAACATACAAGAAGAACATTATGGCCTTGTCTGATGGAGGAAAACTTTACAGAACAGAACTTGCTCTCATCCTCTGCGCTGGGGAAAATTAGAGTCTGTCCTCATTTCCACTCCAACTAGTAATATATTGTATCTTAAAAACAAAAAAGGAAATAAACTGTGCATTATAAGAGAATAGGCTTTATTTCTTTTATACTTTATAAATTTAAAATTGCATATAGATAATTAGCCAGGTTATGTGGCACATTCTTCTCAGCTTGTTCCTACTATGTTCGTAATGTACAGCTTTTGTAACTAAAGAGGATGTCTTAATTACCTGGGCCAGTCTGTCAATATATTTACCAATAAACATGGCTTTGTTTTTGTGAGACATAGGAGAAGGTTTTTAGAGCACAGCTGTGATTGTTATTGGCTCAGTCTCCATTAAGCAAATAGATTTTCGACAATGTCAGAAAGAAACACTCATTTAAAATGATGTGGTGGATTTCTTATTTTTCTTTCCTTTCTTGTAAAGGAATGTAGGACATGGATAGGAGGGAGACTGCTGGGATCCACCAGAATTTTTTGGTGGTGTCATCTTCTAGAAAGTGAAGGTTAGCCTTTTTGTCAAGTGTACTGTAAGTCAATCAATCCAAAAAGACTAGTCACCTCTTTCTAGGAGATATCCCATATCTAAATATGCCAGAAACCACTGAGAAATATTTAAGAAGTTCATTATTTGCAAGCCAGTTTCAGGTGAGAAAGGATTTGGGCATAGAAACATCAGCAGTGCTTTAGATTACATTGATCAGGTCAACTTCCAACATGTTATAAATGTCCCACTCTCCAGCTTCTTTAAATTCACTACCAAGGTCAACAGAGGTTCTGGATGTGAAGGTGCTGAACTTCCTGACGTGTTTTTAAGCTTCCTTGTTGCCTGGCAAGAACAACATTGTATTTTTACCAGACAAATGGCATATTTCTAATCAGTTAAAGATTAATACATAAAATTGCCTCATATTTTACTTTCAATCTTTAGCATTTGTAAATCAGAGAATGTCAGTCCATTTTTCTAAAACTATTTCCACATTTTGCATAATATAACTCCTGAAAACTGCTGTTTTTACATCATTCTGTGTAATCTATAATTAAATTTAATATGCTAATATACCAGTACACAATTTGTTTGATATTCTGTTCTGAAATAAAGTCTTCACAATCATAAGGATCATCCCACAACCCCAGCTAATTTTCCTCCTATCCTCCACAAGAAATAGTGAATTTATCTCCTAATTTTTGTAAGTGGTTGAGGCATATGCAGTGCCAATAAAATTGCTATTATCATCCATGTACCTAACCTAGAAATGACTCAAGGAGTTCAGCAAACATTATGTCTGACTCTATACATACCTATGTGAGAATTTCCATTTAAATATTTTGAGTAGTTTTGTCATTTATTTGTAACAATCCAATGAAAGTACACTCTACTACTGTTTACTTCAAAAGGAAGGTAGAGAGGCTGATATCATATCAATTCAAATGCCATTATATAAACATTTAAAATATTATTTATCAAATCTTCATACATTCATTTATTTTAATAGATTTTGGGAAACTGTACTTTACTGGGCTGAAATTTATTCACTGCACCCAGTCAGGTCTTCCAAACAAATGTGATAATATTCCCAAGTCTGTATTAATGTTGATTTAACTTGCGACACATCTATTTTTATTACTGTATGCTTTCTTGATCAATCTATTCCTTTAAATATACTTTCAAGGACAGTTACTTAATATAATGTAAAGCTGCATTTTTCCCCTATCATATGACAACTAGAATGTACATTTCACTGATACAAGTAAGATAAAATTAGCAAGTGTTTGTATGTTTTTTTTTAATTTATACTACCATTTAGGAGTGTTTCTTCATCAGAAAGATTACTGCATCAAGCTTACTGCTTAATCAAGTCAGAAGGCTATTTTCTTAATTCTACTTCAAGCATTAACCATTTAAACAATGGTAACTTGTATGGGCTATTGCATGGTCAAAGAATTTGCATACTACTTCAGTAGAAGGCAGTTTCATATGGTTATAGAACTGTTTAATTATTAGCATTTAGTAATACTGTGAACAGATAAAGTTACAGTGAAATCATTTTAGCTAACTGTAAATTATATAAGACATCAATAAGTCACTTGATATATAATTATGGCTTTTGAAAAAGCTTGTCTTATAGGATATTCCTTTTATTTACCATGGTAGATATGTATTAATACAGGATCAATACTCCTGTTGATCAAAATATCCATCCTGACTCAAATGTTACTCAAGATGAACCTATAATTAAGCATCTAAATATACATGCCCTAATTTTTGTTAATACTGTGTGGCTACAAAGCCCACTGGCATTTAATAGAGCAGCTGCTGTGAATCTTCATAAATTAGGCCAATGAATATTAATTACTAATTCATCTTAGTATATTTTATTATAAATTAAAGCACAAGGATACACATGTACTCAAGAATGATTCCCAGCACCATTAGTTTTCCTTTATGTCAACGTCATCCAAGGAAAACACTACAGCTTAGTGACAGAAAGCATGCTTTTCAGCTAAATTTTAAAGGTCTGTATAGGGCAGTGGTGGCAGCGCTCAGAGGTCTCTCTGTGGGCACATGCACCATCGCCTCAGACCCGCTTCCCCCCGCGGCCCCACCAGCAGCCCCCTGGAGGAGAGTCGCCCCCAAGTGCAGCCCATGCAGAGCAGTGCAGCCAAGGACATGGCAGCCGAGCAGTGGAGACAAGACCTCACCCTTGCACCCGTCACACGCAGTTGATGCTGCGGGGTGGGGCTGAGAGTGTGGCTGCCATGGTGTTGCTGGGCCACTTGGGCAATCACTGGGCCGTGGCGGCGGTGGGTGGCCCACGGGCGGGCTAGTGGGGGGCAGGTGGGGGGCAGTTTTTGGCACTCAGTCTCTAAAAGGCTTGCCATCACTGGTATAGGGCATTAGCAGGTAGAGTTGAGAAAGATTCCCAACTGAAACCCTGGAGAGCTATTTACAATAAAGGGGATACGTTGGTGTTCTTTAAACATTTTTATTTCTATTTCTGGCCATGATAACTACAAGTGAGGGAAACTGCAACCTGACAACACAAGAAAGGCCATGTTTCTCTGTTATTTAGACAATGCCAAGCTAGACAAAACAACTCTGCTCTGATGCTGGATTTTCACATATTTATTTGGCTTAGGGAATTAATCTATTTCTGGGTTTATGTAGTACAGATACATTAAATCATGACAAAAACACAACCCATACCAAATCAAGTGGGTTAGCACAATTTAATAAACTATATCAATCCAAATAAAGTTAAAGAGAATGTGAGAATGCTGACCTTGATTAAGAATGTGGTCCAAATTCAATAGTTTCAGATGTCTTTTAAGGATGATTTGGTTTACTTCGTACAATGCAGTATCAATTATTGAGAACTGAATCTGGTCCCACCTGTCTAACACATTCTGCTCCTAGTAATCTGTGACAAAGTTAGAATTAGCAGTTGTACATTTAAGCAGTAAAGTTATGCTTAAAATCCTACAAGCTAGACTCCAGCAGTATGTGGATAGAGAACTTCCAGAAGTACAGGCAGGATTTCGAAGAGGCAGAGGAACTAGAGATCAAATTGCCAACATACGCTGGATCATGGAGAAAGCTAGGGAGTTCCAGAAAAACATCTACTTCTGCTTCACTGACTATGCTAAAGCATTTGATTGTGTGGATCACAACAAACTGTGGCAAGTTCTTAAAGAGATGAGAGTACCAGACCATCTTATTTGTCTCTTGATAAACCTATATGCGGGTCAAGAAGCAACAGTGAGAACTAAACACGGAACCACTCACTAGTTCAAAATTGGGAAAGGAGTCCGGCAAGGCTGTATCCTGTCACCTTGCCTATTTAACTTATATGCAGAGCACATCATGAGAAAGGCAGGGCTAGATGAATCAAAAGTTGGAATTAAGATTGTCGGGATAAATATCAACAACCTAAGATATGCAGATGATACCACTCTAATGGCAGAAAGTGAAGAGGAACTAAAGAGCCTCTTGTTGCGAGTGAAGAAGGAAAGTACAAAAGTTGGGCTGAAACTGAACATTAAGGAAACTAAGATCATGGCATCTGGCCCTCTCAATTCCTGGCAAATAGATGAGGAAGAAATGGAGGTAGTGACAGATTTTATTTTCCTGGGCTCCAAGATCACCGCAGATGGGGACTGCAGCCAAAAAATTAAAAGACGCTTGCTCCTGGGGAGGAAAGCCATGGCAAACCTAGACAACACACTAAAAAGCAAAGACATCACCTTGCCAACAAAATTGCATATAGTCAAGGCTATGGTCTTCCCAGTTGCAATGTATGGCTGTGAAAGGTGGACCATAAGAAAGGCTGAGCACCAATGAATTGAAGCCTTTGATCTATGGTGCTTCTGCGAGTCCCTTGGACTGCAAGGCGATCAAACCGGTCAGTCCTAGAGGAGATCAATCCTGACTGCTCTTTAGAAGGCCAGATCCTGAAGTTGAAACTCAAACACTTTGGCCACCTTATGAGAAGTAAGCACTCACTGGAAAAGAGCCTAATGCTGGGAAAGGTTGAGGGCAAGAGAAGAAGGGGACGACAGAGAATGAGGTGGCTGGATTGGATGGAGTCACTGAAGCATTAGTCGTGAGCCTAAATGGACTCCAGAAGATGGTAGAGGACAGGAGGGCCTGGAGGAACGTTGTCCATGGGGTCACGATGGGTCGGACACGACTTCGCAACTAACAACAACAATATTAAATGGACACCAGCAAATACATTAGATTTCAGGGCCATCTGGTTTATCCCCAATGCCTTAAATGCCAAATTGAAATGAAGAGAACTCCTATAATTTCCAAAATGTTATATTAAATATTTATGCCAACATTTGCAAAAAATTTTCAGTTCAAGGATGCACTCCAATAATCATCAGCATCAAAAAAAATGGAAACAGCATCAACAGCATTAACTGAATTAATCATAGCAATGTCTGTAAACTTTCAAATCAAGGAGAATGTGATACAAACTGTCAGATATTTTCAGGCTTTTATAACTAGAATATTGTGTTATGGTCCCCTCTAGTGGACACTGCTCCTTCCAATATTGTCAAAATAAAATCATGATAGGATTCTTCCTCCCATTTCTATAGTAAATGTAGGAGCATTCAGATTTAATCTCATATACGAAATCCCATATACGAAAAGAAACTATGAAAGTATTAACATATGATAATTTGTGTATGCCTGTTAAAATACTGCTTCTAAAGAATGTAATATTGTGATTTGTGAACTTAAAATGGATACACATGGACATACAGATAATTATCAGCAGCAGTGCATTTTATTACTAGAATACAGAACATTTTAGAAATAAGCTATATAAAAAGTCACATAAAAATGTAAATTATGAGCCTTTTGTTTTTCGTATCATTTGTTCCATCATATTCCACTGGTCATTGGTGACCTAGCATAGAAAAGAAAACAGTGTAGTTGAAATGCCGATTTTCTACTATCATCATGTAGTGTGTAAATATAATGGGTATGACCCAGCCAGGGATAATGTTCTTAAATTGCATTCAGAGCAGAACAGATCCTCAAAGTTTTCCAAGTGAAATCAATGGGACTTAAGCTTAGTACTCCATTAAAAGTATATAGTAATACATTAAATTTTTAAGAGGAAAAATATCTCTTAAAAGTGGCTGGATGTTTTTACCAAGCATCAAAAGCTGATATTGGGAGGAAAACGAGAACTATGATGGGAAGTATAGCAGAATGGAGGGCAGTATTAACCAATTAAACATCCAATGGAGTCTTCCATTTTGCAACCTTTTGTTACAAAGTTTTCCTTGTAAATTATTACCTTACGTAATTCATTCAATTCTCCAGCCATATTCACGTATTCACCACCATCCATTCTAATGACCTGTAAGATTGATGAAGAGGTTGTTTCATTAAGAAATTCAAATTATCAGCTGAATTAGTTCAGTAGACCTTTTGTAGAAGAAGAAATACCTTTAAAGTACTCAATTTCTGTGACTTACTGAACTGTACTAAATTTGTCCATAAAGCATTCTTTCCACTAGGTAGTAGGTAGTTTCTAAAAAGTTAATGAGTGATTCATAAAGCATTCTCATCAAGCTCACAGAGCTCCGTAAAAATGCTGTAATTAAATGCCTTCAAGGAATCAGGTGACACTTGTGTGAAATTACACTTTTCTAACAGCAGCAGTGAGCTTCATGCACCCAGGATCAACTTACTGCTCCATTAACCCAACTCGCATAATCACTACAGAGGTAGGTGGCAAGGTTGGCGATCTCTTCCACAGTTCCCAGACGACCACAAGGAATTCTCTGGATCATTTCTTTCTCAAATATCCCCGTGGGGTCCATGCGGCTGAAGGCTCCCTAAAGAAAAAGAGGGGGGGGGGAAATGATTGCTATAGCAAAAAGATAAACAGTAAAATAAAACATGTGATCTCAAGGAAGCACTGCTCCACTCTTCCCAAAGTATTTCTATTTCTAAAAGGTCACTCACAATAACAGGAACTCCTTGAGTTACGACCCATCACAGCTCTAACTCTTGAGAGTTGTAAATTGGGTCACTCATCTGATCACCCCAATTTTATGACTTTTTTTGTGCTGGTGGTGGTTAAGCAAATTCCCAATTGTTAAGCAAACCATTGACTTCCTATGGGCGTGGCTTTGCCCCAAAATGGAGGTAAATACAACCCTGAGTGGGGCAGTGCTTCTGGACACTGCAAAGATCTCAGTTAATTTCTTAATGGGTAATAACATACCTTTGTCTTTATTGGACCTGGTTGAATCACATTGAATCTCATGCCGTATCTACCCCACTCAGCTGCAAGAGACCTAGAAATCAGAGATTAAATATTCTGCATCCAAAGATTAATATAGCTGCAGCAAAATGTAAGACTGGTAAATGAGCACAGACTACAGTTCTGTGAAAAGTATAGACAGACAGATCTAAAACAAAGGTTTAAAGTAGAAGCAGTAAAACAGCTAAATTTACCTCTCAAGGAGAGAATCAAAGGTATTAAGAAAAAGTAATGCATTTTTAAGTAGTACTCACTTGCACAGGGCTTCTACACCTGCTTTGGCAGACGCACTTGGCACCACAAACCCAGACCCGCTTTCTGCATAGACTGCTGTAATGGCCAGAAATGCTGCCCCTGAAAAATACAGGAAAATAAATGTGGGCCATAAGTTATAACTTTGACCTGACAGTTGACTGAGCTTTTCTTATATTTCTTGTAGAAATCAGGATGTATCAGTGAAGACCTAGATATTAGCATTTACATGTAAATCTTTATGGACATGTTTGTATCTTTGTATCAGTTTATTCATACAGATGCGCATTATGCAGTAATTTCAGTTTTTTGCTTTGTAGACTTTAAAAGCATCCATTTCAAAAAGAATAAGAATACAATTTTAAACAAGAAATTCATACTCATGTTGACAGCACTATTTTGGCAACAGAAAGGGATGATACATACTGAATAATTGTAAAAACTATTATTTGTATTATTTGTGATTTGCAAATATGCTACCATCTATTAGACAAATAAATGAATTAATATATATTTATTTCTTTACTTTGCAGCTTAGTTCCAAAGGCTACAGTTTTGTTGGCCAACTGTTAATAAAACAGAAACAGAGCATATCTTTGCCTACATTCCCACATTAAGCAATAAGAATATGTTGAACATGTTGAATAGGTTGAACATGTTACTGGCAATATAAAGTTAAAGAGAAAATATATGACATATAATTAAATTGCAGATAATATTTAGCATAATTAATGATCTTATTTTTTTTAAAAAATGTTCTTTACAAATGTTGCAAAAAAGTTGCAAAATCCCCTTACAAATGTTGCAAAAAAGTTGCAAAATAATGTTTAAGCAGCCATATTTTTATTTTATTTTATTTTATTTTATTAGACTTATATACCGCCCTTCTCCCGTAGGACTCAGGGCAGTTCACAAGGTTTTTAAAAACAATACAAGAAGTTACAAAAATTAAAAACAATTAAAATAATTACACTAACCTTGAACTAAAAACCCCAATTACAATTAAAATACTATTAAAACCCCAGTTAATACTCTCAGTCCAGGCCAGAAAGCTCGAAGAGCCAAGTCTTCAGGTCCCGGCGGAATGAGCGAAGGTCAGGGGCAGTCCTAAGCTCTACAGGCAGCTGGTTCCAAAGGGCCGGCGCACCCACAGAGAAGGCCCTCCCCCTGGGTATTGTCCGCCGGCAATCTTTTACAGGCGGTACCCTGAGAAGACCCTCCCTGTGGGAGCGCACAGGATGAAGGGAGCTTGATGCCGGCAGCAGGTGTTCCCTCAGATATCCCAGACCCAAGCCATTAAGGGCTTTATAGGTCATCACCAGCACCTTGAATCTCACCCGGAGGGCAACCGGAAGCCAATGCAGCTCGCGGAGTAGAGGTGTTACATGGGAGTATCGGGAAACCCCCATCACAACCCGCGCGGCTGCATTCTGCACCAGCTGGAGCCTCCGAGTGGTTCTCAAGGGCAGCCCCATGTAGAGCGCGTTGCAGTAGTCCAATCGGGAGGTCACGAGCTTATGTAATGTCAGAAACAAAGCCAAGACATTTTGTAGCAGTCAGATAATCAGAGAAAAGTGATAGTCATTTTCAATCATCATATTATTACAAGGATTCTGTGAAAACTGCCTAACATTCCATAAAATGCCTATTTATTTTGCATAATTTATATCTACAAAAATATGACTGTAATATAAAGTAACTGTTTTCTTTTTCTCCAGAAGATGGACAAGTAAAAAAAGTTGCCTCATCTTTGCAAAAGGGTTTGCTAATAAACTAACAAAGTATGAGGCTTATTTTCAGAATAATGAACTATACTAAAAACTGAAATCTCCAGACATCTGCAAGGAAATAAACATAGATGTCACTTTCATTCAGTGACAAAAAAGTGATGTTTATCAATCTCAGTTTACCTTTCTGGGCTTTAATCAATTCTTTTCCAATTTGCAAAGTTACATAAGCAGTACCATTCAAAACAATGTCAGTGATAGTCTTCCATGCATTTGCAGAAAGACGTTCAGAAGGAGAAACAAAATTTCCAGCAGCATTATTTATTATTACCTGAAATAAAGAAAAATACATTACATCTGTATTCAATTTGGTCTACAGTTTACTGGAGATAACAAATAAGCACCTACCAATTTCTACATAAACAGAAGACTAGCAGTGAAAACTTGTCATGTCAAGTAATACTTCTGGCTCTAGAAGCTTGTAGAGACTAGGAGACTATTTCAATATAGTCATGTCAAAAAATAAGTATACCCCATCTAAAACTGTTTTTGTTATTTTATCTTCATTTAAATACTATATAAAGATATGAAAAATTTATTTTTGCAGTTTTTTTATTCAACAAAAATTTAACAGGTATGCCGTTTCTTTCTATGGAAAAAGTACACTCTTAGCTTTAATACAGGTACTACCTCTCTGACAGAAATAATTTCAAATAATTATTTCTTATGTGTACCAGACTCTGACATTAGGAGGAATTGTTTCCCACTACTCAATGGAGATTTATTTTTCAGCTGTGAGATTTTGAGTGTTTTCTTGTGATTAGTTGGCATCTTTTAAAACAGGATCTTCAAACTTGGCTTTGCTGGCTGAGTAATTCTGGGAGTTGAAGTCCACAAGTCATAAAAGGACCAAGTTTGAAGATCCCTGTTTTAAAATCCTCATATCCTTTCAATCTAGGTATGATACCACACTCATCAATAATAACGAATAAATAAACTAAATCTCTGAGGTTTAAATAATACAGTCTCTTCCCAGATCCTCTCTAATGATGTTCTAATCCTGTGGATCAGACCTGGTATACCTGATTCTAATTTTAGGTACTTGAGATAATGATGAATATGGGAAGGTACTTAGGTTTTCCACATGAAAAAAAATTGCATTGACGTTTACTTGAATTACACATTGGACTATAAAATGTAAAGGTGGTTTGTTTGTTACATCTATCAGTATTTGTTGTGATTCCGTGCCAGCTAGTGGACCCGGCAGCTGAGTCCAGGGAATCAGAGGAGGAGGAGGAGGGCCCTGGAGAGCCATCAGAGTCGGAGGAAGGCTCTGATGAACTCCAGGACTTACAAACTGATGAAGAGCCTGGCCCTTCCACTCATGCTCAGGCTGAGACCCAGCTGTGCTGAGGATGCACAGCTGGAGGAAATTATAGATGCTCATAAACGCAGACATGCAACATGAGTAGGACAGAGGGAGGCAATGGGGTGGCTCCAAGGAAGGAGGAGAAGGCATTGAGAAGCCATGCCTTGGGGCTGCATAACAAAAAGGGAATGTGTGGGCAGGGCTGGTTGCTGAAGGCAACCATTTGCAAAGGACTCCAGTTTCAAGGGATCATGTTTTGTTTGCTTTGCCTGTGAAAAATTCCCTGCTTGACCCGTGCTCCATTTGCTTTTGAACAATTCTCCGTTGGAAACGTGTTCTGTTGCTTTTGGGACAATTATCAGGTCTGTAATGCAAATAAAAGGGGTTTGTTTTCCAGCCTACTTGTTAAATAGGGGTTTGTCCTTGTGAGGGAACAAGAACTCACATAGGCTAGGGCAGAACAGTATTATTGTAATAAAAATCAAGTACCTGTATGTTGAAATAGGTTAACAAAATAAAAAAAATGAATGGTGTGTATTTTTCTCATGACTGTGTCTAAATTTGCTAACTGGCAAGTAAAACGACATTAATCATAAAGTAATCCATGCAAGTCAACCACTATTGCTTACTCCAGTGTTTCTCAACCTTGATGTGATGGAATCTGCAACTGGAGAAGGAGTGGAAGGGAATGCCGGCAATAGCATTACGGCTTCCCAGGGAAGAGGTACAATATTCCAAAGAGGACCCCAAATCAAGAGACAGCAAACTGGATGGGTAATCGAAGGGAGGAAAAGGTTTGTGTAGCCACACACTACAATCTCTTAGAATATCAATCAAAATTAGTTTTTGTCATTAGATCAAGGTTTTAAACTACAAATCCTGACACGTCACTCCAAGATATGACTTTCATTCCAGAAATTAAACTTGATATAAACAAACTACACTAGAATTTTGCCCAAAACAATTTGCAGAAAATTCTGTCAATATGGAAAATGCTCTACATTATTGAAAGTATGCTCACAGTAATATATATATATATTAGTTAATGTTACTTTGAAATTACAATAAAAAGCAATTTGTATTGCCTTTTGCTTGACTAGTTTACGTATATGACATTCTTTTTTGTTACATATTACGCTATTTTTCCAGGAATAATAAATCAAAATTTTTAATTACTTACATCAGGATGCCCAGCCACATCAATTAATCGACTGACTGCATTGGTAACAGATTCTGGATCTCTCACATTACATTGAATTGCATGAACCTGGTAATAAAGTAAAATAATTACATAATCACTAGCAGCAAAAATAAAATAAATTTTAAAAATATAATTTAAATTTAAATAAAATTTAAAATACTAGATTCAGATGTTGTGCACCGATATTAATAACAATTTTAAATACCTTATTTCCAGTTTTGGAAGATATTTCTTCTGCTGTTTGATTCAATACATCAAGATTCCTGCAAACAGTTATAAATAAGACTGAGTTCCTATAGATTACATAATAAAAAACCCTCCCTTTTTATGACCCTATAACCCCTTAATTTGGGTAGAGTTGGAGCAACTGGATGGAGCTGAGCGCTTACTGGCCAAATACCCTTCTGATGCTACACCGAGTTTGCAGCAAATATTTTTTCTTGGCAGCCTGGAAGAGAAACACCTGTCATTACTAAGGATTGAACTCTCAGCCTTCCCAATAGGAGGAAAGCATCTTATCCGCTAGGCCACCATGCTGCTCAATAACTTACATAACTACATACCTTGTAAAATATTTGACAACTACAAAAATATACTATATATATAGTGTTATATACTTTTGAAAATGTGGCTACAGATTCTTCATATTGTTCCTTATTTAATAGTTACTATTATCTGTACTATCTATATTATTATATTATATTATATTATATTATATTATATTATATTATATTATATCATATCATATCATATCATATTATATTATCTATACTATACTATCTATACTAGTACTATTGATTTACTAAAGCAGGGGTGTCAAACTGCTGGCCCACAGGCTGGATGCGTCATGCTGAAACCATGCCCACCCCAGCTCTGGTAATGGGAAAAAAGTCGTGATATGTCGTGACATGTCATGTGACATTGCAGGTTTGACACTCCTACACTAAAGGGACTCAGAGCTCAATCTTAGGGTCTTTAGGAGACTACTGGCATCTATCAGAGCCATGGTGGCGCAATGGTTAGAATGCACTAGTGCAGGCTAATTCTGCTGACCACCAGCAGTTCAAGTCTTACCGGCTCAAGTTTGACTCAGCTTTCTATCCTTCCGAGGTCAGTAAAATGAGGACCCGGATTGCTGGGGGCCATATGCTGACTCTGTAAACCACTCAGGGCTGTAAAGCACTGTGAAGTGGTATTTAAGTCTAAGTATTATTGCTACTGCTACCTTAGATGCTCTGAGAATTTATGGATTTCCCCAGAAAATGAAGAAGCAAACATGCTCTTGGGAATTTGCAGCAAGTCTGTCACTATTGTGCCTCATCCAGTATACAACATTAAACAAAGCAAAGAGGGGTTTATCCAGCAAGAGATTACTTTGTATTTATTGTTAAGGATTGTTATGCAGAGGTCTCCTTGTGCTACCAAAGAGTTGCACAGACAAGGAAGGGTACTGAGAGCAGTAAGAGTCACACAATAACCACAAGAGTACACTGAGTTGTAAAAGCAAAAAGTATTTTACTTTGAGGTGGTGTAAGAACAAAAATGCATGGTCAAAAATAAACAGTCCAGGTCATACACAATAGCAACAGTCCAAGGAGTAATACAAAATCTTCTTACCGGTCCAGAGGTCAATACACAATTGTACAGGTTTATCACAGTAGTAAACCAACAGTACAGCAAAACAGAGGAAAAACAGTAATAGTAGAGAGCAGTGAATTCAGAGAGAGAAGCTACATTCCTAGCTCCCTCTTATGGCCATGAGAACACTTACACACCCATTGGCCAATTAACATCTTAAAGTCACAACATCATGGTTAATATATTTTCAACCCAACATTGTAGGCTATCACCATATGCCTAACATTTATCATCCAACTAGGATTAGTGGGAATAAAGAGAACATGGAGCTGTAATAAGTTTTATTTGTTTTTACCGGCTTGCTATAACACATTCTGCTCCCAGATTAGACAGCGCATTTGTCATCCCTTTTCCAATGCCCGTACCACCGCCTGTGATAAAGGCCACTTTCCCATGAAAAGCATCTGGTGATAGCATCACTTTCTGAATCGGTGAAAAGAAGCCGCCTTGAGGACTCTTAGTTTGATATAGTACGTTTGTTCCATGGGTGAAATGCTGGAAAAGAAAAAGGGTCATTTTAACCTAGAGATATTTCTTAACTGTAACTATTGCATCAAGGCAGCTGCTACAGTCAATAATAGTGATAATGTGTATAAATGTTTTCAAGTATTCTGCTTTACATGTCTTGATGTTGCCATGCTCCTTACAAAAACATTTTATGTAAAGTCTGCCACTAATATTACTCATTACTTCAAGGCATGATTTGATTAACCGTGTTTAGTAAATAAATCAGTATTGGTTTACGAAAGAGTATAATGCATATAAAATAAAACTGGATTCACACAATAAACTGAGTCATAACTAAACGAACATTACCTGGCAAAGTAAGATTTCAGCTCATAATTGATTCAATGCTCCTGACATGCACCAAAACAATGTCCTTTCATTGTTTTTTCTTTAGATGATGTAATTCTGACAATGTAAATTGCCCTCAAAACATTATGCTCCACAGGAAGTTCAACATGGTCTGCAGAAGGACATGGAAGTTTCCATTCCTATATTGGTGATCCTTAATCTGAATTGTTTATTTACATATCCCATATATCTCTGGAAGATGCTCTGTATCATTACCATTATAACAGAACCACAATGTAGGGTGTTCTTTTAAGATCCTGTTCCTATTTTAACGAGAGATACTGCTTGTAGAATGGAATGGTCTTATAGTTCCCTTTGAAATGATATAGAAAGTCTGCTTCAGAACCAAAAGTTTAACTATTACTAACTCATGGCTTTCAAGGAAGCGTTCAGTACGTAACTTCAGTCTTCTCTATATATATAATAGTCCTTTTAATCGGTGAGTTCTTAAAAGAACTGTTGTCTAATTGATGCCTCTAATTTTTGACCATGAGAAATGCAATATCCAGTTCAGTCGCCATGTACAGTTGCAAGAAAAAGTATGTGAACCCTTTGGGATTACGTGGAGTTTTGCATGAATTGGCCATAAAATGCGCTCTAAACGTCATGTAAGTCACAACAATAGAAAAACACAGTCTGCTTAAAATAATACTACACAAACATTAGCTGTTGTCATGTTTTAATTGAACATAAGATGGAAACATTCACAATGCAGGGTGGAAAAAGTATGTGAACCTTTGGACTCAATAACTGGTTGACCCTCCTTTGGCAGCAATAACCTCAACCAAACGTTTCCTGTAGTTGCAGATCAGACCTGCACAACGATCTGGAGTAATTTTGGACCACTCCTCTGCACAAAACTGTTTCAGTGTAGCAATATTCTTGGGATGTCTGGTGTGAATCGCTCTCTTAAGGTCATGCCACAGCATTTCAATCGGGTTGAGGTCAGGACTCTGACTGGGCCACTCCAGAAGGCGTATTCTGTACTGTTGAAGCCATTGTTTTGTTGAATTACTTGCATGCTTTGGGTCATTGTCCTGTTGCATCACCCATCCTCTGCGGAGCTTCAGTTGGCGGACAGATGGTCGTACGTTTTCCTGCAAAATGTCCTGATAAACTCTGGAATTTATTTTCCCATCAATAACAACAATCTGTCCAGGCCCTGAGGCAGCAAAGCAGCCCCAAACCATGATGCTCCCTCCGCCATGTTTCACAGTGGAGATGAGGTTTTGATGTTTGTGTGCTGTGCCTTTTTTTTTCCACACTTAGTGTTGTGTGTTTTTCCCAAACAACTCAATTTTGGTTTCATCTGTCCACAGTATATTTTCCCAGTAGTGCTGTGGAACATCCACATGCTCTTTTGCAAACTTCAAACGTGCTGCAATATTTTTTTTGGACAGCAATGGCTTCCTCTGTGGTGTCCTCCCATGTACTCCATTCTTGTTTAATGCTTTCCTTATTGTAGATGTGTCAACAAAAATGTTAGCATGTGCCAGAGATTTCTGTAGGTCTTTAGCTGACACACTAGGATTCTTCTTTACCTCATTAAGCATTATGCACTGTGCTCTTGCAGTCATTTTTACAGGATGACCACGCCTAGGGAGAGTAGCAACAGTGCTAAACTTTCTCCATTTGTAGACAGTCTGTCTTACCGTGAACACATGAACATCAAGGCTTTTGGAGATACTTTTGTAACCCTTTCCAGCTTCATGCAAGTCAACAATTCTTGATCGTAGGTCTTCTGACAGCTCTTTTCTGCGAGGCATGGTTCACATCAGACAGTGCTTCTTGAGACCAGTAAACCCAAAACAGGTGTGTTTTTAAAGGGCAGGACAACTGTCAGCAACACATCCAATATCACCACACTGATTGGAGTCAAGATTGGCTCACTCCTGGCTCCAATTAGCTCTTGGAGAAGTCATTAGGCTAGGGGTTCACATACTTTTTCCACCCTGCACTGTGAATGTTTCCATCTTATGTTCAATTAAAACATGACAACAGCTAATGTTTGTGTAGTATTATTTTAAGCAGACTGTGTTTTTCTATTGTTGTGACTTACAACAATAGAAAAACACAATTACTTCTTCCAATGAAAGACTTAATGAACTCTATTCTACAAGGAAATTCTATGTCTGATTCATGGAAAAATGCCTACATTTCTTTGATACCTAAGGAGGGACTTCTTAATTGGTACAGGCCAATTTCTCTTAACTATGACTATAAACTGTTTACATCCATTTTAGCTGAAAGATTTTAATTTTTTTTTTGAGATTACATACATGAAGACCATTGTAATTTTCTACCCAGAAGACAATTAAAAGACTATGTGGGAGTAATCTTCCTTTAATTGAACATTTACAACATCATAGCGACCAACAGGTTGCCCGTTTTAATCTTTTAATCTTATCTTCTTAGGTGCAGAAAAAGCTTTTGATAATTTGAATTAGAACTTTAGGTTAAAGTAGTCAAAAATGGACTTTGGATTGGGCTTTTTACAGGGACTGAAGTCCATTTATAAACTCCAGAAAGCATGGATTATGGTGAATGGAGATTTGACAAAACCATGTGAAATCCAGAAAGAACAAGACAGGGGTGTCTTTTATCCCCCTTATTATTTATCTACTGGAATTGCTAAATAGGGACATTAGATAAGATGACAGAGTAAAAGGATTACAAAGTAAAGCACATAAGTATAAACTTTGTGCTTTTGTTGATGACTTGTTTTTGATTTTGCAGGACCTGATAGAGAACATTGAATAGGTTATGAGAAAGGTTAAAATATTTGGAGAAGTGGCAGGTTTAAAAAGAAATAAATTAAGGATGACAATATTGACTAAGAATATGAATGCAGAAGAGCAGAGGAAATGGAATTTAAAATCTGATTAAAGTTATGAAACAGATAAAATATTTGGGGGTGATTCTCATTAATGAAAATTCTAATTCTAATGATATATCGAGATCTACTGATATTTGAAAAAGATAAAAACAAGAAGATAAAAACAAGAGAACAATTAGTAAGTGAAAGATTTGTTTGAGATTGGTTTAATTATTATATGATCTTTGAAAGATTAAACTTTTGAATTTGCAGGAATTAAAAATTGCTAAAATTTATAAAATGTTTTTAAGATGAATCTGGAAGATGAATTTTTTAAAGATTGTACAGTAAAATGGGCAAAGTTTGGCTACAATATAATGCTAGACTGATGGGAGAATGTATGGACCAATGATTTAAAATTACTTTGAATTATAGTCTGATTTTTTTTTAAGATGATGTACCATTGGTATTTGAGCCTCGATATAGACTGATAGTTTTGGAAATGCAACCCAAATCCAGGTACATTCTATCATATGTGGTGATCTTGTAAATATGCTAAATCGTGTTGGATAAATGTAATATTGATAATGCAGAAAATATTCAGAATACAAATATTAATGAAACCTGAAACTTTTCTTCTAGGTATTATGGACAGACCAATTGAAAAACAGTTTGGAACTTTATTTCTTTCCATGGTGACTTCTGTAAGGCTTATATATGCTAAGCACTGAAAGAAAACAGGGACACTGTTGAAGAGTGGGATTCACTGAATTAGCAGATATGGCAAAATTAACTGTTCTGATTAGAGACAACAGATTAGACAAATTTATAAGAGACTGGAAGCCGTTTGTGGATTTTCTACAGGTTAAATACAATGACAGATGGTTAACAGAGGGATTTGAAGATTAGTTTTAACTTTGGGGTAACCTATTGACTATTGATGTTGGGTCAATTTGATTATTAAACAAATAGATTTCCACATCAGGGATATTTATGTTATAGTATTTTTGTTAAATACAATGGGAAAGTTTATAACTAGTTGTAGAGCCGTTATATAAGGGGAGGGGAATATATTACTTTTTATATGTCTTTCAGCATTCAGCTCTGGTGGATTTTTTCTTGTTTAATGTAGATGTATTTGATATTTTGGGCTTTTTTTCTTTTGCACACAAGTTTTTTCTTTTTGTTGCTAGTATTGGATATTTGTTAGTTTGTTTCTTTTCCCCCCTTTTCTTTGTTTTGTATTTTATCTTTGGTGATAAAAGAATAACATTTGTTTTTAAAAAAGAAGTAGCCAGTGATTACAAAAAAGCATTGCATCAAATTCTATTCTGCTTAAGTGTTAATTTGGAAGTAAATAAGGAAAAGATTACAAATCTGTGTTATTTTAAAAAAGCTGGGATAGTGTCACAAGAAATTGGATAGTTTGAGCAAACTGCAATTTGAAGGTATGAACTTTGTACATATTGGCGCTGAAATCATTGATTTGAGAAAAATGGGTAAAGATAGATTAGAACTACCATTGATGTTAAAAGGGGATTATGATGGGCGAATCATTACAAATAAATTACAGTAGTTCATCTAAAAATTAGGCTAATCACCCATATGTTAAAAAATTTACACAGGAGTTTCAAGTTATTAGCAAGCTGCTTCTTTTGGTTGGTAAATAGCATTACCCATAATATGAGCTGCATTTATGTGCAAAATTCCCAGTAAAACAGATCCAAAAGATATTTTTATCTATTAAGTGATTCACTAACATAATACATGTGTTGCCATTTGTTTTATTTGAACTCCTATAATTAAAAGGCATTTATTACTATTACCATAACATCTGCATTTATAGATTACTGTACCACTTAATCATAAAGTTGTAAAGAAAAAACTATATGAGAAATTGAATCAAGTGGGAAAAAAAGATTCTAGGCTGCTAAGGAGATAACAAGAGCACTATGCTCTCTAGGGTAAAGGTTACCAGCAAGCTAAAAAAAATGGTAAAAGTTACACAAGTTTTACAAAAGAATCCCAGCAGGAGCTAATTTGAGCAACAGCAGCAAATATTTTGAACTAGTGCCCAGACAAAGTTTTAAAAAAACACCCACTAAACTCTTTAAGAATTTGTTGTAGGTGTATTAATAAGAAATATTACTAAAAGAACCACAACATTTTTAGGCAATTTATAGCAAACAAAAGTCGGCCAGATCTCCCCTTCCAACAAAGTTTGGCAGGACTCCTCTTTATTTATTTAGCAGAGGTCATATCACATACACACACATACACACACACACAAAACATAGGATATATTAATTAAGATAAAGCCATAATAAAATCACTTTAATATGGAGCCAAGGAATTGCAATGGGATAGATGTTATAATGGGGTATATGCTATAATGGAGTGTATAGGGCAGGGGTCAGCAACCTGAAACAGTGAAAGAGCCACTCGGAACCGGTTCCCTCACAAAAGGAAAAGCTGGGAGCCGCAAAAAATGTGTGCACATGTGCGTACACGTGCGCATGCGCAGAACAGGGTTTGACTGAAGAGTGGAGCCAAGGCGAGATATGCACCTACCCCGCATATTTGAATTGATTGGTTGAACTTTTTTAGTCCCACTTTTTTTTTTTGGACTGCACATGGCAGAGGACTAGGAGCCGCAGGAGTCGGCTAAAAGAGCCGCATGCGGCTCTGGAGCCGCGGGTTGCAGACCTGTGGTATAGGGGCACATACCCCATATAAAGTATAGGCTGCCTCCACGATGGTAAACCCTGGGCAACTGTCTTAACAGAGGCTATATACATGGCGACCGAACTGGATATTGCATTCCTCATGGTCAAAAATTAGAGGCATCAATTAGACAACCGATTAAAAGGACTATTATATGTATAGAAGTCTGAGGTTACGTACTGAACGCTTCCTTGACGCTTCCTTGAAAGCCATGAGTTGGTAATAAACTTTTGGTTTTAACCATTTACTAGTTAATAATACTAATAGTTTCGGGGGGGGGGGTTTAATTATTACTAGTTAATAGTTTCGGGGGGCGAAATCTAACTTATTATTCCGCACCTGTCCAGATAACGGTGTTATCTTTCACTACTGCCACAGCACTGCACTTCCAGGGTCTCTTTTTTGGGGGAAAATAAAACGCTCAGGGCGCCGTTTCGGGACTCGCTAGAAACGGCAATTATAAAATCACCGCCTCTCTCAGAGAGTTGAAACGGTGCCCGAAGGAGAAGAGGAAGTTTTGAGCTTCTCACCCGCACAGTTGCCGAATAAAGCCACGGAGCAAATAAAGTCTGCGAGCCGAACCGAGCGAACACACCCACCGCCATCTTCCCCCTCTACAGCGGAGCTTCGGAAACGCTTCGCCTCTAGACGGCTGAGATGGGACCGAGGCTTGGCAGGAAGCCCCGCCCATATTTTTTGCGGAGAACAGCTAGCCACGCCCCTTTCCAAAGGCAAAACTTGGTAGGATGACTAAATATACTTCGCTTAACTTTTTGTGCAATTATCACCGCGTTGAGCAAAGTCCCCGCCTAGCGTGGAGCGCAATTTTGTAAACTTGACGTGCAGATTCGCATTCTCAGCCCACAGATAAAGGCCGGTTTACGATGGTTAAAATATTTTAAAAAACGGAATAAACTTACCCCAAAATAAATAAAATAAAAATAACAAAAGATAGTAAATTAACCAAAAAAAAATAATAAACTTCCTCAAGTCTACTTCGACTCCTCAAAAGGAACATCGTTGTAGAGCTTTACTTTTTCACTGGTTTGCCTTTCTTCCCGGGAAATCCTTTTTTTTTTTTCACCAATGGCAAGTCACGTTCCTGGCAGGGTAAGAAACCTTTTCCTCTTGCTGTCCCTAGATGGCGCCGATGGCTCTTTCCGGGTTTATTCCAACCTAGAGATGGCCTGCGCGCAGGCGCACTGTTGTTTTCTGCCTCGGCTGAGGGAGAAGGACTCGGCGGCCCTTTTTTTTTTTACTTGGGAGAAGCGGCACCCTCTGTTCTTCTCTAGGGTTAGGATGTGGAAACTGTGCCCGGCCGATGAGACCGGAGGAGGTAAGCAAGAACACTGAAGCGGGTGGACGGGAAGGGAAGGGTAAAGCGAATAAGTCTAGGCTGCAACACTCCGGACCATCCTCGCGTTGCAAGAAACGAAAGGTGTTTTTTTTTCCAGCCAGACTTTTACGGGTCAGATCGCCTGAAGGGAGAGAGAGTGTTTTCATATGTGGACTTCCTCCGGCTTGGTGCCTGTTTACCCTGCTGCTTTCCGTGTTGTTTAGTTCATCGCACCAGATACCTCAGCCTTATCAACTTTATGCTGTAGCAGTGTTTCTCAACCTTGGCAACTTTAAGATGGATGGACTTTTAATTCCTAGAATTCTGGGAGTTGAAGTCCACTGATCGTATCGTCAAGGTTGAAAAAACACTGCTATGGACTTCAACTCCTAGAATTCCCCAACCAGAATGCAACATGCATGAAACACTCTACCTCAGAGGTCCCCAACCTTTGGGGCATCAGGGACCAGTTCAATGGATAAGAGCTTCTTCCATAGACCGGAGGGGGCATGGTTTAATAATAATGATAATAATAATAAGTTGGAAGGGACCTTGGAGGTCATCTAATCCAACCCCCTGCTCAGGCAGGAAACCCTTTACCATTTCAGGCAAATGGCTGTCCAGTCTCTTCTTAAAAACTTCCAGTGTTGGAGCATTCACAGCTTCTGGAGGCAGGTTGTTCCACTGGTTAGTTGTTCTAACTGTCAGGAAGTTTCTCCTTAGTTCTAGGTTGCTTCTCTCCTTGACTAGTTTCCATCCGTTGCTTCTTGTTCTGCTTTCAGGTGCTTTGGTGAATAGCTTGACTTCCTCTTCTTTATGGCAGTCCCTAAGATATTGAACATTGCTATCAAGTCACCCCTCACCATTCTCTTCGTTAAACTACACATACCCAATTCCTGCAACTGTTCCCTATATGTTTTAGCCTCCAGTCCCCCAATCATCTTTGTTGCTCTTCTCTGTACCCTTTCTAGAGTCTCGACATCTTTTTTACATCGTGGTGACCAAAACTGGATGCAGTATTCCAGGTGTGGCCTTACCAAGGCATTGTAAAGTGGTATTAGTACTTCACGTGATCTTGATTCTATCCCTCTGTTAATGCAGCCTAGCACTGTGTTGGCTTTTTTGGCAGCTGCAGCACACTGCTGGCTCATATTGAAGTGATTGTCTACTAGGACTCCGAGATCCCTCTCACAGTTACTACTATTGAGCAAGGTACCACCTATACCAGGGGTGTCAAACTCAATTTCATTGAGGGCCGCATCAGCATTGCGGTTGCCCTCAAGGGGCCGGGTGGGTATGGCCAGGGTGGGCGTGGCCTACTGGGTGGGCGTGGCTAGAGTCCATATGGCCTACTGGGTGGGCATGGCCAGCTCTACATCGTTCGCATCAAGGGTGCCTATGGGGGCCTGGGCAGGAGTGGGACAGATCTGAGGGTCTCTGGCAGAAAGAGGGTCTCTGGGCCAGGGCCAAGGCAGTGGGGGCCGTTCCCTCACTGTTTCCAGGATGGCTTCGCGGGCCACATGAAACCACTTCGCGGGCTGGATCTGGCCCCCGGGCCTTGTGTTTGACATGTCTGATCTATACTATACCTGTGCATTGTGATTTTTCCTGCCTAAATGTAGAACCTTACTTTTTTCACCATTGAATTTCATTTTGTTAGATAGCGCCCAGTGTTCAAGTCTGTCCAGATCCTCCTGTATTTTAAGCCTATCTTCTGGAGTATTGGCTATTCCTGCCATCTTGGTGTCGTCTGCAAATTTGATGAGTTCCCCATCTATCCCCTCATCCAAATGGTTAATGAAGATGTTGAAGAGCACTGGGCCCAGAACAGAGCCCTGGGGCACCCCACTACACACTTCCTTCCATGTAGATGCAGTTCCATTGAGGACCACACGCTGAGTACAGCCTGTCAGCCAGCTACGAATCCATCTGGTGGTGATGCTATCTAGCCCACATTTTTCTATCTTATCAAGTAGTAGGTTGTGATCTACTTTATCAAATGCCTTACTGAAGTCCAAGTAAATTATATCTACAGCATTCCTCTGGTCCACTAATTTTGTCACTTAGCCAGTTGAAGTTCAGAGTCACGTGTAAGTAAAGGCAGCAAATCAAATATATTTTGAAACCATGGATTGCAGCTCTCTTGATCATGGGCTTTGGAGTATGTGAAAAACAAATATATGTGCCAAGTTTTCAGAAAATAATGAAGAATTTAAAAAAATGATCTGGATCTAATGATCTGGATCCATCTCTCAGAAGTGGAGAGTATGATATAGAGCAGACATGTCAAACACAAGGCCCAGGGGCCGGATCCGGCCCGCGAAGTGGTTTCATGTGGCCCGCGAAGCCATCCTGGAAACAGTGAGGGAACGGCCCCCACTGCCTTGGCCCTGGCCCAGAGACCCTCCTTCTGCCAGAGACCCTCAGATCTGTCCCACTCCTGCCCAGGCCCCCATAGGCACCCTTGATGCGAACGATGTAGAGCTGGCCACGCCCACCCAGTAGGCCATACACACTACCCACGCCCACCCAGTAGACTACACCCACCCTGGCCATACCCACCCGGCCCCCTGAGGGCAACCGCAATGCTGATGCGGCCCTCAATGAAATTGAGTTTGACACCCCTGATATAGAGTATCTTACATTGTCAATGTAGTAGCCATGAAAGAAATTTCAGTTTATGATATTGGATTATGATCCCCCAGTGAAATCACTGTAAGTGATAAGTATTTATTTGGCAGTGCAAAACAGGAACATAGAATTTGGGGCACATGAAATGTATCCCCATTGATATTGATATTACCAGAATTGTTGTTGGTTTTTTTTTGCATTGCTTAACGTTGACCATCTCCTAAAAACTGTCCAGTAATCCATCCATTAGTCTAAAGGGAAGTAGGATGAGCTTGCAGAAAGTGCTAGGCCAGACATGTGAAACTCGCGACGTCACGTGATGTCGTGCAACGTATTGGAGCCTTTTCACCATTGCCGGCAGTGGGGTGGGTGCGGCTTCTGGATGATGCGTCCGGCCTGCGGGCTGGCAGTTTGACACCCCTCTGCTAGTTTGAAGTGTGGTTGCTAATTTGTGGCTCACCCAGCTAGGCAGCAGCACCTAAATGAACTTGACTAATTAAAAAAGATAAGTATTTAACTGGTACTTGGATGGAAGACCAGTAGGTGAAAGATAAACTGGGAAATCCCCACCACCAATCCCAGACATCAGTGAAAAATCACTTCCATATTATTTTCAAAAGCATGGACTTCTCCATAAAGTTACCAGGAGTAAAACTTGACTTTATTTACTATGGAGAGCTAACAGCAGTTTCCTACTTTCACCCCCCACTTATACAAAAAAAAGAGAGCAAAATGGTTGCATATACAAAAAACTAATTCACCTATAAGCTTATTAAGCTAGAATAATGCCGCTAGTGGGTATTTGTTCTTTCAAAGATGGTAGAGAAAAAAGATTGAAAATAATTCTCAGGATAAATTTTATTTATGAGCTTGAAAAAATAATTCAGAAAGAAGAGAGCTGTTGTTTGGGCTGCCTCTTAAAATCATCGTTATCACTGAAGATCTATACAGCTGCTAAAACTAAAGTGCCCATTGATAGCTTTATGTCTTTTATTATGCCCTTTCCTGGGCAGGGAAAGCCTAGTTGCATTTGTTCTCCTGCTAATAATTTCACATTGATCTTAGGTATCTATCCTGCAAGGCTACACTTGTGCTTGGCCAGGAAGCTGCAACCAGCACAGAGTGCAGTGGCTGCTTGCTAAGTGGTGTTTTGGCTATATTCATGTTACACCTTTGTCACTCCACTGGTCACTAGTTAGCTATTGATGTTCAGAGTTTGAATTATGACATACAAAGCCTCACAAACTTGGGACCAAGATCCCAGTCAGATTACCTCTGCAGTTATAGACTTGGTGACTCCCTGAGTTTTTATGGGGAACTCCTGCTCCAGGTACTAAGATCTAGTGAATGCTACCTGGCAGCTGCTTGCAGGAACACCTTCCATATTTTCACCAGTGTTCTGGAATGTTCTCCCCTCTGAGATGCTTCCTATACCATTTTTATCTCCATCATTTTTAAAATGTATTGTTAATTAGGTACAGTTTCTTATTGTATGCTTCAAAATGGTTTATAAGAAACATAAAACAATTAGATACACAGTTTCAGTAAGTCTTATTACATGAGATATCAAACTATAGTTCATAAATACAGTGTATGCATGTTCAATGACACTCTAGAATTTGCCTTTCTTATTTATTTAGTTTTCAAACTTTTTCTAATTTCACTGTGAAATGAATGATAATGCTTTTTCTTGCTTATGACCATTATTGAAACTAACATTTTCTTTAACTTCAGGACAGTTATATCGGCTTCTAGTTGGTGTTGAGTATGTTGTTGGACGAAAGAATTGTGTAATTTTAATTCAAAATGATCAGTCAATCAGTCGAAGTCATGCAGTTCTTTCAGTTAATCATCCACAGGTGAACCTTGTAAGTATCACATTCATAAATTTTCTGCCAACTGCCTGCTGTATCAAAACACGTTTTTTAATTGAACATTTGTTGACTTGGTACAAATAGTATTAAATGTGTCCTGATGTCATTATAGCAAATATTCCAATTATGTAATTTGGATATGAAGCCACTGACAGAAATTATGTAACAAATTCCCATCGCCCAGTACGCTCACACAGAGAAGGCCTCCTCAGGGTACCGTCAGCTAGGCAATGTCGGCTGGCGACCCCCAGGGGGAGGGCCTTCTCTGTGGGAGCACCAACCCTATGGAATCAGCTCCCCCCTGAGCTTCGGATAGCCCAAAACCTCCAATCCTTTCGCCGCGGCCTCAAAACACACCTGTTCCACCAAGCTGACCTAGACTGACAGGCATTTTAATTAATTTATATTTAGTATTTTTAATTCATTTTTAAATTCTCTAATTTTTTATTGCACTGATGTTCTCAATTTCATTTTATCTTGATTTATGCACTTATTATATGTTTTATTGTGAGCCGCCCTGAGTCCTTCAGGAGATAGGGCGGGATATAAATCCCATCAATAAATAAATAAATAAATAAATAAATAAATAAATAATAAATAAATCTGTGTCATTTAAGTAATAATATTCTGATAGCTTGTTGCAGGTGAATATGGTTTGTTGTACCTCGTTGATCAAGCTGCATTGCTCAGGAAAGATTTTTACTGAAATATCTTCAAATAAAACTCTACCTGGACATAAAATATAAGGTTTCACTTTGGCTTTATGATTAGAAGTATTTCACTTTTCAATTAATTATAGTCTCTTATTACCTCTGAACTGGTTGGTCCAAACAAACCCATTCCAAACCATTATTTAATATCCTGGTTTTACCATAACTAAACCTCAATTTAAGTAACAAAACAAACAATAATTTATTAGTTGAAAGCAAGCTGGATTGTGCCATTTTTAGCAACTGCACAGGGAAATCAAGGAGGTAAGTCACTAAAATAGACTTTAGAGGTTCATCCAAACCATCTTTCTAGTTGATTATGCTTAAATTTAAAATATATTCCTTAACATTTTATATATTAGATGATTAACATGATTGCAAGATAAGACTATTAATACAGATAAGCAGATAAGATTAATTATGCTTGTCTTATTTCTGATGTATAGTATTGATTAAAAAGTGTTCCTATTCATCTACATATTTTCAAGAATTTTTTTTAAGTGAAGTAAAGCTAAATTGTGATTCACTTGGATGATTTGTTAGTTTAGTGTGTAAACTGTATTGTGTCATTCTCAAAAACAAAGCAATTGAGTTACTTGGGGTCTTGGATGCTCTTTGAGTTTGGTTGTGTATTTTTTGTACAGTTTTTCATTACCAAAGTAACATCATCACTGATAATATTACCGTACATAATTTGATAATGAAATGTCTACAAGAAAGCAACCAAGCTCAAAGAGTATCAAAGACCCCACAACAAAATAGTATTTTTATGTTAATATGTATGTAGAGGGTTTTTCCCCCTTTCATTCAATCATGTTCAGTTCTTGAAAACTACCTGAACAAATTCCTGCAGTTTTATTAACAAGACTTTTGGAAGTGTTTTGCCATTGCCTCCTTCCGAGGGCTGAGAAAAAGTGACTGGCTACACCAAGCTGGCTCTTGTATGAAAACCTATAGCACATTGATATTAACACTGAGTAGTTTGATATTTTAATGATGTGGTTTTTTTAAAAAAAAGCGGTGAGTATATTATGAATAGGCTTGCTGTCCTTGAAACGTTAAATGCTATGAGCTTTATTGTACTTTCAGAGTCAATCTTCATCATTTCCTGAATTAACTTTAAAAGACACTTCAAAATATGGTACCTTCGTTAATGGAGAAAAGCTACACAATGGTAGTACCATAACATTAAATACTGGAGACAGAATCACTTTTGGAGTTTTTGAAAGCAAGTACAGGTATGATAGATTTCTGCTAATCTTGAAACAGTTAAGGCAGGGATCTTCAAACTTGGCCCTTTTATGACTTGTGGACTTCAACTCCCAGAATTCCTCAGACAGGCATGCTGGCTGAGGAATTCTGGGAGTTGAAGTCCACAAGTCATAAAAGGGCCAAGTTTGAAGACCCCTGAGTTAAGGGGAAATCTATGAGTTTCTTGTGTATTTCAGATGTGAAAGATCATGGTTATGGATGAATTAAACATATAAAACAAAATGTTCATAACTGTGAAGCTTATAGAGCAGAGCTCCCCAACCTTTCCGGACTGGCAGCCCGGAGGGAGAGGGAGGATCAGGGAAATGTATGTGCGTGTGTGCATGCACCCGCGCAAAATGGGCATGTGCACAGCAGTGGTGCTAGCGCTCATGCGCATGCACAAGCAGGCTGCTCACACCTACAATGGTGCTGATGGTGCTGGAGCCCCCATGCATGCACAAACGGGCTGCTTGTGCCCGCGTGATGCTGGTGATGCTGCTAGCGCCCCACGCATGCACTGGGGAGGGTGCATGCACACATGCGCACACTCATCAGCCATTCCCTTGGCCCAGTGACCAATAGGCCACAGACTAGTACCGGCCTATGGCCCACAGGTTGGGGATCCCTGTTATAGAGGACTGAAATTAGTTGATAAAAACAATCATTCAGTATTCCAATTCTTTTTTAATTAGATATAAATTGTAACACTACATAGGTTAATTTAGAAGCATATCTACAGATTCAGCCGATCTTATTGCCAAATAACTGCTAGAGCCTTAGTCGGAAATGAGTCCCAATGAATTCAAGAAATCATCAATGATTTAGTTCAGTTTCCAGGAGGCCTTTCTGCTTTTTAGTTGGATGAATAGGAAAGGGAGAGTTTGCTCTCATTTCTCTCCTGAAAACTTGCTTCAAAGAATTACAGGGTCTACAAGGGAAATAATGGGAAACTAATCTCCTTTCTCTCAGTGAAGAGAACTACACTCTTTTGACCAGAACTACACTCAGGGAGAACCCTTGGATGAAGAGAGAAAAAGAAAATGCTAGTGAATTTTTACAATTGCCAGGTTCACTAAGCTTTGAAATATTGGCCTAGAACAGGGGTAGGCAACCTTGGCTCTTTTATGACTTGTGGACTTGAACTCCCAGAATTCCTGAGCCAGTCATGCTGGCTCAGGAATTCTGTGAGTTGAAGTCCACGAGTCATAAAAGAGCCAAGGTTGCCTACCCCTGGCCTAGAAAGACTAATTTTTCATCTTTCATCTTTTCCAAATCCAGTTTTGTATGCTTTACGTATCCATTGATAATGTTAATCATGGAACGTTGGCTTTATGTTAGTCTTCTCTCTTTGCTATCTTCTTTGTTCATATTGTTTCTCCCTTTTCAAAGTCACAGAAATCATACTCTTTCTATCCTGTTGACCCAAGTTCTGGTCTCTTTTTAAATCTATCTCCCATTACAGTTGATACCCCAAATGAGATAAATATTCCTTTCTTACCTTGATTCTTGTACATCTCTTGAATAGCATGTTGCCAAATGAATCTTCTGCTATTCTGCTCTCATTATAACCTCTGAAATCTTATTTTTCACTGCCTTTCCATTTGTGGATCCAGCATCAAGTTTTTTTCCCCTCCAACCTGATGTGTCTTTGCTTAGAACATTAATTCTTCCACTTATTATCTTCTTAATCCAAAACTGTGGTCTCCAAGATTCTAGCATTTGTCTCTGGATATCCTATATGTTTGCTATTATCTCGGTGGGGATGGTTGAACTGTAATGACACTTCTTCAAATCTCATCTTTTTTGTGAAGTCTTTGATTTAAGCAGAGCAACTGAAACAATCACCTGTTGCTCATTGCCCCACCTGCTTTATATCTTATATATATCTTCCCCTAACAGATGGTAAGCTGTTTGGCATTATTTGTAATCATATTTTGTTTTATTGTACTTTGCAGAGTGGAATATGAACCACTGGTAGTGTGTTCTTCATGCTTAGATGTTTCACAGAAAAATATTTTAAATAAAAATATTCTTCAGCTGGGTGGCCATGTAGTAAATGAGTGGAATGAAGATTGTACCCATCTTGTTATGGTTCTGGTCAAAATTACTGTGAAGGTGAGTGATACATAAGCATGATACAATTTTTTAAAACAGTGTTAGAGAAAATATTCTCTACATGTAATAGTGTTTCTTTGTTCTTTTCCTATTGGCCTAAATTCTTGATTTGAAAATGGAGGCATCCCAGCAATAGTCATTGAAGGCTGAATAGGAAAATTGTTTTATTCGCACTCTTACACAAATTTTCTAGGAAACAAGTCCTATATGTCCATCTGTGCATAGGAATGCAGGCTTGGATGCCTAGTAATGCAGTTATTTATTTATTTAGCATGCAACTAGTAATGCAGTAAGGAAGAGAAAAGGAATATAATATTTTTGGCATACACTAAAAAAGGATAGCTGCCACTGAGATATGTCTATGGAGATTCACAGTCATCCAGTTCATAGTTATTCCAAAGATGCTATGTCCCTAGTTGATTGAAATTATTAGTTGAAATTAATTAGCTGAAAATGCTGACTTGAGAAGTTTGTTGTCAGCAACTCTGTTAATTACCTTATCCCAATCCCAAAGATGCTTTTTCATGAGGCAACTGGACTTTCTTATTTTTCTTTGAAGATGTTTCGCTTCTCATCCAAGAAGCTTCTTCAGCTCTGACTGGATGGTGGGGGAATGGAAGGAAGAAGCTTCTTAGCGAAATGTATTCAAAGAAAAACAAGTCCAGTTGCCTCATGAAAAACATTGTTGGGATTGGGATGAGGTAGTTAATAGAGTTGCTGACCGCAAAAATTTCTTGAGTCAGCATTTTCAACTAATAATTTCAATTAACTATGGACATAGCCCAAGAACTATGTGTATTCTAAATCAAATTGTACTTGTTTGCATAACACATTTTTTTCTGAATTTTTTTGGAAAATTTTCCAATGCAATTTGTCCAGAAAACCCATATATTTAATAGTGGCAACTGAAAATACAGGTAGTCCTTGTTTAAGCAACATCCTAGTTTAGCAACTGTTTGCAGTTATGACATTATGAAAAATGACCGTAAAGCAAAGGAACCCAGTGATATAAGACCATAAGCCCAGTGACGATTGCACTTTGTTTAATGACTGAGTTGCCAGTCTCAATTGTGGCCGCTAAACTATTTGTATTGATGGGAATCCTTTTGTAGAAGAATTGGCTGTACTGTATTGTAAAATTAAGGTACTGACTGGAGGAAGTAATAAAACAGTGCAAATTGTTCTATAGTGATGGTAGAATTTATTATAGGACTTCTGTTCTTTTTTCTAAGGGAAACTCAGTTTAGAATATGATCAATAGTGAATGAGTTTAGAAGCAGAATGGTTTGTAATAGGCAGAAGAACCTGAATTAAAATCAGAGACATTACATGTTTTGTACCACTATGAATTATTATTATAATTTCCCACTTTTGTTGTAGACAATATGTGCACTGATTTGTGGTCGACCAATTATGAAGCCAGAATATTTTGATGAATTAATCAAAGCCATTCAAGCAAAGCAACAGTTACCACTGCCTGAAAGGTAATAAGTTCTAAGGTACATCCTCATTTTAAAAAAGTTTTAATGTTTCATGTTATAATAATCTTATCAGTTAACATTTGCTGAGATTACATTCACTTTCCAAACTACTGAAGTATGCCTTGATTAAATGTAGCTATCCAAGATAAATTAATCATGTGCTATATATTGCAATAAGTTTGTATGTATCAGGTTATAATACATTTTAATTTTTTTGGTATCTTTTTGACTGTGTATGAAGTTTTATTTGTTTAATTGTATCTGAAATTCATTTTACATGAAATGCTACTTTTATTATTTCATAAGAAAATAGTTTAAATTCTCCTATTGACTATTTCTAGCCTTGTGTTAATGAATGGCATTCTTTCTGCAATTCATTGTTTATCTAGGCAGGGAACAATGAAGCATAAAAATACTAATTTAAACAATAGACGGATCAATAATGAGACAGTGGGATCCAGCTCCATGTGTATCTTAGTATCTTTTAAGGTTAAAAGTCCAAAAAGCCCACCTACTTAAATCAATGAAATTGATTTATGTAGATTTAATAAATCTCAGATGATGAAAATTCTACAAATCTAGGGTTAATGAAAGATATAATCTTGACATTGATGGAAGACACAGATTTTTGTTTCTGAATTATGCCAAAGCAAAAAAAAACAAACATTTCAGTTTTGTAAACCCAATTTTAGTCTGGATTATCTCAATGAATGAATTAAATTGGGAGACAAGCAAGGAGGACAGCAAATTCTTACTTGTCTTGATTTTATTTTTGTTCCAGAAAATAGTTTTGTAAATTGAGGATTGATCAATTGTTTGGCATATATACCCTGCAAAGTTTCATCCTGACTTTAAAGAAACAGATTTTTTAAAAACATTTCCAAAGCAGACCACATGAATTAAAAAAGATAGACTCTGCTCTCAATTTAGAAACTAGGTATATCCCTTGATGAACATCCACTTTTAATTGAAAGTGTGACATTATTGAAAGCAATATCCAGAACTACGGACACGTAATTATAATCTGTTATATAATCTGTAAGCATCACAAAATTCTTAGCCTGTAAGGTGTAAACATTTCTCCAGGGGGCACAATAAAAAATAGCTTTGAATTGCCTGGATTATATTTTAATGTATTCATGCTTACCTGCCCTATTACAGATTTCAGGATGTTAATCAGCCATTATACTCAGTTCCAATAGAAAAAAAAGCTGAATGTCATCTATTTATTAACAACAGCTCTTTCTATAACTCCCAGTCAGTATTTCCAGTAGCTTCATGGAAACAGAAAATATTTCTCCTTATATTGCATACTATAATTGTCCACTGAGAAAGTATCAGAACCTGCAAAACTGATTGATATTCTTGAATGTTGTGAGAAGTCAAAAGATTTAGCTTGTACCATCACCCACTTTCTGGGTGAAGGTTATTGAATGAAGGGTGCATAATGTTTTGAGGACTAAATGTTATGCCTTCCTGCTGCACTCTTTGGAACTGCTCTGAAAAGGGCTGTTCCACTAGTAATTCAATTGGTTTAATTTGGAAAAGGACTGTTACAGTATAAGCTACCTATTACAATTAAGACTATGTTTCAAAGTTGGGTCAATTACACAGAATAATCCATTCTGATGAAAGAAGACTTCCAGTGAGGTTGAAATGGCTGAAGGTGGTTCATGAGATTTAAAGGTTACAACATTTGACTTTGCAAACTTCCACTTATCAGGCAGCCTTAGATGACAGCATGTGGCTGATCTTGTCTGGACTTAAAAGCTAAATAAGATTAACCCTGGTTAGACTGGTATGGAAGATAAGCAGATAATATCAGGCTAGATGAAAAATTGAAGAATGTCCTGGAAAAATGCAGTGGCAAAACATTTTTGCATTGCTGCCAAGTGAACAACATGGTTATATCCATAAAACCATTGGCTGTCTAGATCAACCAGAGGACATCTTTAACTTTTTCACTTGTCAGAGAATGATGATAACAGTTGTTTCTGTCTTGAGAATCTTTACAGGACTTCCATTAAAATTTTGTTGTTGTTAGCTGCGAAGTCGTGTCTGACCCATCACGACCCCATGGACAATGTTCCTCCAGGCCTTCCTGTCCTCTACCATCTTCTGGAGTCCATTTAAGCTCACGCCTACTGCTTCAGTGACTCCATCCAGCCACCTCATTCTCTGTCGTCCCCTTCTTCTATTGCCCTCAATCTTCCCCAGCATTAGGCTCTTCTCCAGTGAGTCCTTCCTTCTCATTAGGTGGCCAAAGTATTTGAGTTTCAATCCATTCAAACAGTCATTACCTATATCAATATCCTCCCATTTTTTCATTATGAGGACCATTACATAACTAAAACATTTTTCATGGCTGTTACATAAACCACAGAGGAAATATCTATTTCTTTTGCCATTTGCACTTATTTCTTCTTACAGGCTGTATACAACTAAGCTTAATATAGATTTTAATTTGCAGTGTGTATATTACATTTATGATACAGGGCTATGTGCACTTTTGGGAGGCTACCAGGTATTTTCAATTAATCTAAGAATATCATTGGCTTAATTGCATCAAGTTGCTATAGGGATCTCTACGCTAATATCTTCAAGTCAATGTAAGCCTTGGGAGTAGATACATTAACAAAGATTTTAAATAATACTTTTTTGTGCAGTAAATAGTATCCTGTAAAATATGAATATATATATATATATATATATATATATATATATATATATATATATATATATATATATATATATATATATATATATATATATATATATATATATATATATATATATATATATATATATATATATATATATATATATATACCATATATACTTGAGTATAAGCCGAATTTTTCAGCCCACTTTTTGGGCTGAAAAATTCCACTTCGGCTTATACTCCAGTCAACAAAAAAACTTACCGAGGACTTGTGCGCGGCCAAGGCTTTGGTGCTTCCGGGATCGCGCGCACCTCTCCCAAGCCACCGCCATCCGGAGACCTGCCGAAGTTTGGGGAGGTACGCGCGCACCTCCCCAAACCTCCCCAAACGTCGGCAGGTCTCCGTTCCTCCGCGCAGACCTGCCGACGTTTGGGGAGGTTTGGGCGCCTCCCCAAACCTCCCCAAACGTCGGCAGGAGGAACGGAGGAACGGAGACCTGCCGACGTTTGGGGAGGTTTGGGGAGGCGCCCAAACCTCCCCAAACGTCGGCAGGTCTGCGCGGAGGAACGGAAACCTGCCGACGTTTGGGGAGGTTTGGGGAGGCGCCCAAACCTCCCCAAACTTCGGCAGGTCTCCGGACGGCAGCGGCTTGGGAGAGGTGCGCGTGATCCTGGAAGCACCGAAGCCTCAGCCGCGCGCAAGTCCTTGGTAAGCTCCGGGCGGTCACTTGCTTCGCGTCTCCTGAGGGAAGGGGGGGCGACTGGAGCGGGCGTGTTTCCTCGCCTGCTGGGCGCCGCGATTTGCCCGGGGAACGCACGGGCCCCGAATGGCAGCGTGGAGCGAGGAAGCGGACAGCCATGGCTTCCCCGAGAGCCGCGGCCACACAGGGTATTCCTGTGTATTCAGGCTTGCAAAATGGCGGATCGAGCCTCTGCTGGCGGCAGAGGCTTGCAGAACGGCGGATCGGCTTATACTCGAGTCAATAACTTTTTCCAGTTTTTGGGGGTGAAATTGGGGGTCTTGGCTTATACTCGAGTCGGCTTATACTCAAGTATATACGGTATATATATATATATATATATATATATATATATATATATATATATATATATATATATATATATATATATATCCAATTACAGTACATATTGATATCAGCAGAAAAACACCTATGAATTTAAATATTACAGTTTTGTGAGATTTGATAATTAAAATTGAAATGAATATTATCACTAAAGAGGAGCTCATATTTGAACACTTTAATCACATTTCAATATCACATATCTTTTTGGATCCATCAACTTTTTCTCTGATAAATGGTATACTGTGGGTACATCATGGAATCCTTACTAGTATAATGATGAAGATGTTGACTTCTAGTTCACCATTAGCTACAGAAAAACCCTGGATGGTTTTGGAGACAATCACTCTGTAGACAAAAATGAAACTCCTGAAGAAAGGTGGGATACAAAGTACCGGTAGTCCTCAATTTATGACTCTGAGCTAGGAATTACTATCTACATCATGTCAGTTGTTAAAAAGGTCACCATCTGACTTTGCCTGATTTTTTACAACCTTTTTAATGACGTAAGTGAATCAGCACAGCCACCTAGAATCACTCAGTGATGACATGGGTGTTATACAAATTTAATAATAAGCAAACACTATGGTCGCTATGCAAATCCATTGTCTGCAATGGGTATTCTTTGCTGGAAACTGGAAGTAATCTGAGCATTACTTCAAATCTGGATTGTAAGTAGTCCTGGGGAGACTTGTTATAACTTGGAACTGTCACTAAATAACTAGTCATAAATCGAGGAATACTGTGAATCTAATAAATAACTTTTGGACATACAGATGCTTGATGGGGAGTAATAATCTTTGTTTTCATCCGAGGCTTGCTTTAATAACATGCCCAAGACAAAGGACAGTGCCAAATAGAATCTCAATCAGGGATTGATAAGATGATGAGAAGAGAATATATTTTAAGATTTTATATTAAAACATTTTCAAATATAGAGGAAAGGTTGAGGGAAAAGCTTTGTTTTTAAAGAAAGTCTTTCTTTATAAATAAGTTACATTTTTTATAACAGTGTCTTTTGTTTTTAGATTTTTCCCACAGGTTGATGAACCAAGTATTGAGAATGAAAATATAGATCTTACCAAGTATCCTAGAAGAAGAACTATTTTCAGAGGAAAAACTTTTATGTTTCTAACGGCAAAGCAGGTAAATGGCTCGCTATTCAAAGCCTTAACTAGACCAAGGGGCTAAGTGGGGGTGGAATTGATTCATACATGGATGAAAGACAACCTGAAATCCAATGATACTATAGGTTAGAGTGAGAAGCTGAAAAGCATGTCAGTGAAGGCAATTGCAATGTGAAGAGTGCCAAAAGAACAAGTTGATTGGGTCTTTAGTTTTAATCAAAGCCTGATAAAGAATTAAAGGTATTCTTATGACAGGAGTTCTGTTAGATCAGGGGTGTCCACCCTTGAAGCTTTAAGACTTGTGGACTTCAACTCCCAGCTATGCTGGTTAGGGAATTCGGCGATTGAAATCCACAGGTCTTAAAGTGCTAAGGTTGGACATCCCTGGTATAGATTCAACTTACTTTTAGATAGGTTCTTGATATATTGATATATTGTGCCCCTCTGTTGAATTTGTTATTTGAGAAAACAAAGTAGTATAGCATGTATTAGATTTTCAGTGAGAATATTGTATTGATTTATTTGAAAACAATATCCCTGCTCCTTAATAGGAGGAGGAAGGAGCAAAAATTTCTGGGGATCTATCCCTTAATGTTCTTGCCCATGTGCAAAAAGATCAAATAAGACCTCTAGTTAAAAGAAAAAAAGGATAACTCCCTTCATGTGAATGATGAGTGGGACTACATCTTAGTGTAGGTTGAATGAATGTGGTAGAGTGCTTATGTGATTATACCCAAGGACTCTTCACATAGACAGAATATCTGAGATGTCCACTCATTCATGTAGATTCCCCTGGCTGATATTTTGTTTGGGTTTTGATGAGATGGAAGCAGCTTAGGCATGATCATGTGAATGGACCAGAAATTATTTCAATAGATCTGATGCATATGTTTGAAAAATAGGTAGGTAACCTTGACCAAAGCGTATAATATTAAAATTTCATAGAGATCTAATTTTAGTTTGTGGTCATTATAAAGGCAGGAAACAAATCCGATTCCTTAGTAGATAATTGCATATATGTACCATGTATGATCTAAGAGGAAAGGTTTCTTAGAATTTCTTAGAATTCTGTCTTTGACTTTCAATCAGATAATTGCTTTGGTTTATTTAAAGTTACCTGTTGAGTTTCACTCATTAATCAAAGGCAAATGAACATGCAGTTTTTAAGGGTCCAATAAAAAAAACTACCTGAAAGGAAACAAAAAGATTCAAGACTTGTTCTTATGCTTATCACTTTGAAGAAATTGAAAATGGCACGTATACCTTCTCTCTTATGTTGCCTACTCATATTATTTTATGTACTATACAACACTCAATTATTAGAGTGTATTAGCTCCCTATTTATTAGCTACCTAGATATCAATTTTAAGAAGGTATCATTATAGACAGAACAAAACAATGTATCACAACTGCACTCAAAATTTCTGTTGCTAAGCAAGACACTTTTTTTAGTGAGATTTGTTCCATTTTACAACCTTTCCTGTCACAGTTGTTAAATGAATCAATGCCGTTATTAAGTGAATCTGGCTTCCCCCATTGTCTTGCTTGTCAGAAGGTTGCAAATGATGATCACATGACTTCCGGACACTGCAGCTGTCATAAACGTGAACCAGTTGCCATGCATCCAAATTTTGATCATATGACCCTGGCGAGGCTACAGTAGTAAGTGTGAAAAACAAGTCAGTGCCATTGTAACTTCATATGTTCACTAGATGAATGGTCGTAAATCAAGCACTACCTGTACTTAACATTTGTTTATTGCAGTTTAGAGAGGCCTCTTTTTGTTGTTCTAATGTTTAATTTTGAAATGTCCAGTATATTTATTATTAAAAATTACACATTAATACCAGCTCAGTTCTTTAAATTTAATTTCATTCCAGCATGCAAAATTGAATTCAGCAATTAAACTTGGAGGAGGAGAGGCAAAACTGTTGACTGACAAAACAGAAGATGCTGCTACTTTAATAACGTCTAACACTTGTGTCATTGAAGTAGGCTCTACAAACTCCCAAGCATCAGTTTCTACCTTGGACAAAAAATGGATAGATAACATCACAGCTGCCTTGCAAAGGTGTGGCGTATGTTTATGATTCAGACAGAATTGCTGAGTCAACAACATTTGAGATGTGGTTCAAAATTAAACATGTAAAAGAGATATTCATCTTACACCATAGTTTATTATCTTGTGCAAGAAAGTACTATTGGAATTTGTGTGATGAAATGAAAAAACTCTTAATCAATTTGCCCCAAGGATTCTAGTTTAGCTTATGCTGTATTTAGTAGGATTTCTAAAAGTTTTTTTGCTAGCTAACCCACTCTCAGTTGTATAGTGAAATGTATTTTTACAGAACAAAATTTTGAAATATTTTGAAATAAACTTTCAAGATCATGCATATACAGTATTGACATTCTAAGGTTCCATATAACATACTAAGGTTCCTGTAACCTCCAAAATCTTCTGAAAATATGTGTTCATTTACTATCAAGGCTTTGGATATAACTGTCCAATGAGAAATAGTAAAAAAAATCAGTTGATTGATTAAAGGGTTAACCAATTACAAAAAATCATTTTTAATTTTTTTTATATGAGAACCCTTAGGTTTTAAAAACTGGCACAGTTATAGATTGTAGACTTAAAACTATACATTAAAAATGAATTGATCACTGATATTTCAAGAAAGCATTTTAAAGAGTAGGGGAAGATCTAGCAACCTACCTGAATGTTTTTGTGCTACTGTGAATTCTTTGTAAAAGTCTGTTTTTAAATGTTTTTCTAGATATTTTTAGATGAATGATACTTTTTGATAACTCATTTTATTTCTGTTAGGAAGAATTACAGAACAATTTCAGAGGCAGAAATCGGTTTAGCAGTTATTTTTGCATCTACAGAAAAATACTGTAACCCTCAAATTTCACCCAGTGGAGGTAACAAAAATACTTTTTTCACTTTGTTTTATCTTTTCTTATTAGTCTTTTGTTTAATTGATATTTAGTGAATAGCACTAAGATGGTTGTTTACCTGTTTTACTAAATTGCAGCTTGGTTTTATTTTTAATGAATGTACAGTATGAAAGTAATTTTCATCTTTACCACCCCCCTCAAATATTGTTCTTTCTCTCTTTTAATTTTTCCCCCCATGAATTTACTCAACAAACAATGCCTAAGCAAACCATGCTTATTCCAATTTATAAAAACAATTGTTGTGAATCTCATGCATTTGCATTTTATTTCTAGAATGTAACCAGATAGTCCTTTTTTCTGTGTTTATGCATTGTGTAATCCCCTCCAATTACTTATGAGAGAGTACACTGAAATTCACGACATATAGGAAAAAGTGAGTTGTAAATTACCAAAACCCATCAGCACTGACTAACCTGAGAGAGGATTTCTGAAATAATTTCTAATTTCCTTCCATATAGGAAAGAAATCTTTTTGCTGAGAGTTAGATGTAACTCAAACTTTTTTCAAAATCTCAGGATGCTCAGCAACAGTTATAATCTCATCAATACATTAAAGTCATTTGAGCAAAAAAGAAAAAAACATATACAATTTCCCTTTTTATACAGTAAAAGTAATTATTTTCTTTTTTTCTTTTGATAAAATATTTCAGAAGACGGGAAAATGTTAAAAGTTGACATTACAAAGAATGTTTTAATGAATAGTTTTCTAATAAAAGATATTGATGAATGAAGCCTGTTATCCTAAGATTTAATTCCAGTTCAGATAGATTTATATAACAGCAGACATGATCTGCCACTCCTGTTACTCCTGTTATCATCTCAGTAGTTCTGTAAGTTTGATTAGATAGCTCTCCCAAGCTATCTTGTAATTCAATATATTTTATGAACAAATGGTGTTTTGAATATAGACCTTCATGTGGAATGCTAGCAAATGACGCTGTCATTGTAAACTTGCATTTTGAAGTTTATAATTTTCCTCTTTTTTTCCAAAATATGTTTCTCTGTCTTCTAACTTTTTTTCATGAAAAAAATACAAAATAAGTGTGGGCCTTTTGATTGGCAGCACTAAGCAGTGCCCATCTTTTGAAACACCATTTAGTCCAACACAAACTTTCACATTTACTGTGAGTCCATTATTTGCCTGTGATTAGGGTCACAAAACCATGGGCTACATCAGACCTGCTTTATCTGAATACTTCCTAGTATTACTGTTAGCTGTTACGTTGTACTAAACCAGATATGAAGGTTGTTGTGATTTACAATAATAATAGTGGACTTTATTGTTTATGTTTTATGTTGGGAACTGCCATGGAGTTGTGGGTTGCAAATATCATAAATATAATTTGTTAGATTTATAATCTACCTTTGCTTTAGGAATTCAAGACAGCATAAATAGTGCTTTCTCCTTTAATTTTAACTCACATCAGGAACCCTGTGATCTGTGTTTAGTTGAAGAAAGTGACTGGCACAAAATTATGGGGAAAGGCTGAACATTAATCATGACCACTAACTAAACAGGGATTATTGTTAATTGTATATCAGCACCAATATTAGGATTTTTAGTTGGTGGGTAGTGTTCATTTGTTAGAACACAATTCTTCAGTAATAAGAGCAGATCAGAAAAAACTAGATTGGAGATTTAAATACTCAAGTCCTACTGAAGTCAAGTTTAAATAATTTATGGCTTAGTTAATTTAAAGCCTGAAATATGAGCATGTAGTTTCTTGGATTTTTGGCATATAATTTGATTGAAAGAATACCTGAAAGCTTGATGCTAATAATATTGTATCATTAGCAGCATTAAAAATAGTTTTATTTGAATATTTTTACCTTCATATCTAAATTGCAGATATAAAAACTGATACCATAGCATCCCATGTTGCTGAACAAAGTCAGTCTCGGATTGTGGCAGTGGAGGAAACAACAATGGCTTCCAACCAAGAGGACATCACTGCATATGTAGCTGACACAGAAATGGATGAAGTGATGGACACATTACTGTAAATTATCATTCAGAGTTTTTTTGGGTTGCTACTAAACTATAATTTCTTATCTTCTGTAATTGTTGAAACTAGGGACAACTCATATAGTGTGTGGTTTAGTATAGTGTAGCAACTTCTGTAATATCAAATGATTGTTTTAAAAATTAAGCTGCATGTTGAAAAGAATCTAGTTGTGTGTTTCATTCAAATCTTGGCTGAGATGGATAGATATAGAAAATGAGTAAATAAATAATCAGTCAATTGTGGATGGACATCTAAGTATACATGCATAGGAATTGGTTGTTGAAATTAGTTATTTGCAGCAAACGACTTTTTTTTTTTTACAAAATAGCAACCTACACTTAGTATGTCAACATTAATTGCAATGGAATATTAATTGGATTATATTTAAATACATGGATTTTCCTCTGTATTTTTTTTTTTTATTGAAAAAGTTTTAAAATACAATTTTCCTTTAACAAACCCACCTTCCCCCTCCCTACTCCCCCCCCTACCTCCCCCCAACCTCCCCTCCCTCCATCCCCCCCTCCCCCCCCCGACTTCCCAGAGCTAAATACAAGGTATATATCTATAAAAAGGCAATCATAAGCATCCATATACTACCCACTATAAAATCTAAAATCCATTACTCTCTAGCTTATATAGGATAAGACACACCTTAACAATATTGACTATGTATAAAAAACTAAAAGAAAAAAGAAAAAACGAAAGAAGACTTATTCGAATGCTACATAAAACTTCTTAACCCTATACTTGTTCTGGATAAACTCAATCCATTTTCTCCATTCCATAATATAGCGTTCTTGCGAATGATCTTTCAAATAAGCCGAAATCTTCGCCATCTCTGCCAGGTCGGAAACCTTTAAAGTCCACTCTTCTATGGTCGGCAATTCCTCTTTCTTCCAATATTGGCCTATCAAAAGTCTTGCTGCCGTAATTAGGTTCAACATCAACTTAGTGTCCACAACTGTAGCGTCTGCAATTATTCCCAACAAAAAAAGCTGCGGACAAAACTTTATCCTCTGTTTAAAAATCTTCTGCATATTCCACCAGACTTTTATCCAAAAAGCCTTAACCTTCTTACATGTCCACCATATGTGAAAATATGTTGCATCTTCATCACCACACCTCCAACATTTAGGCTGGTAATTCGGATACATACTTGCAAGCTTTTTAGGATCTAAATGCCATCTATAAAACATTTTATAAAAGTTCTCTCTTAGATTTTGAGCTTGAGTAAATTTTACGTTCCTCACCCAAATCTTTTCCCACATGTCCATTGTGATAACTTCTTGGATGTTTTGGGCCCATTTTATCATACAATCCTTAACAAGCTCTGTCTCTGAATCAATCTCTATCAATGCAAGATATATCCGTTTGATATGTGCTGATCCCTGATTTCTAACTTGCTTTATCAAATTTTCATCAGTCATTATAAAACCATTTTTCTGGTCTTCTTTCCACCTGGCCCGTAGCTGAATATATTGAAACCAATTTTGAACAACCTTCTCTTCTCGCAAGAGGCTATATGATTTCAAACACCAAACATTTCTTTCCAAAGTTAAAATCTCCTTGTACGTAGTCACATCATGTTTGAAGCCAGCATGAATATTTTCTATTGCGTGTTTTGGAATTGCCCACAATGGTATCTTGCAGCTCAACTTATGCCTATACTTCTTCCAAACCCTCAGCAATGCCTGTCTTAAAATATGCACCCTAAACACATTGTCTACCTTCTTATCATACAACAAATATGCATGCCAGCCAAACCACAAATCATGGCCCTCAAGATTTAATAACCTCCCTTGCGTCAAATTAATCCAATCACTTATTCCTACTAATGCAGCAGCTTCATAATATAATTTAAGATTAGGCAGTTTAAGGCCACCTCTCTCACGAGTATCCTGCATAATCTTAAGTTTAACTCGTGGCTTTTTCCCTGCCCACACAAATTTATTGATACCTCGCTGCCATTCCTCCAGATTAGAATCTTTCTTAAGAATCGGTATCATTTGAAACAAAAATAAAAATTTGGGCAGGACATTCATTTTCACTGCTGCAATCCGTCCCAACAAAGACAATTGCAATTTTTGCCAACTCTCCAATTCTTTTTGAATTTTCCCCCATAGTTTTTCATAATTATTTTTATATAGCTTTGTATTAGAGGGCGACAAAATCACCCCCAAATATTTAACCCTCTTAACAATCTCAAATCCAGTTAATCCTTCTAAGAGAGCCTTCTGTGAAACTGTCATATTTTTAGCCAAAATTTTAGTTTTCTGTGTATTTACCTTAAATCCAGAAACCTTCCTATATTGTGTTATTATCTCCATCAGGTCCACAACAGAGTGCTCTGGCTGGGTCACTGTAACAACCAGATCATCTGCAAATGCTCTCAATCTATAATCCTGATCCCCAACTTGTATCCCCTTAATTTTTCCCGAACTCCGAATCTTAACCAATAATATCTCTAATGTTAACACAAATAACAAGGGCGATAACGGACACCCCTGCCTTGTGCCCTTCTCAATGTTACATGCTGCTGTCAGGCTATTGTTAACTATGATTCGGGCAGTTTGTTTTTGATATAATGCCCTAATCGGCTGTAAGAAATTTTCCCCAAAGTCCATTTTATCTAAAACTTTCAACAAAAATTGCCAATTCAATTGATCAAAGGCCTTTTCAGCATCTAAAAAAATTAGCGCTGCAGAGATCTGGTTGTGCCTTTCCAAAAACTCTAAAACATCAACTATATGTCTCACATTATTTTTCATTTGCCTACCACTAATAAACCCCGTTTGATCCCCATGAATCACCTGTTGCAGAACCCTCATCAGTCTATTAGCCAAAACCTTAGCAAATATCTTATAATCTGTGTTCAAAAGCGATATCGGTCTGTAATTTTTAACTTGAGTAGCATCCTGGTCTTCCTTCGGAATCAAAGAAATAAAAGCTGTTCTCCAAGACGGTGGCACCTTTCCCTCCCTCTGAATTGTCTGAAACAGTTCCTTTAACGGCTTTATCATCTCAAATTGCAAATTTTTATAATAGGCTGCAGTCAAGCCATCCGTACCTGGCGCTTTATCCAACTTCAATTCCTTAATTGCTGTAAGAATTTCTTCTTCTGTAATCAGTTGATTAATCCCCTCTTTTTGTACTTGCGTAAGAACTGGGATGCTAGCATTCTCCAAATATATATCAATATCTTTTACATTAATTTCCTCTTTAGTATATAATTTCGAATAAAAATCCACAAAAGCATCCTTAATAAGATTCTGTTGAAACACAACCCTTCCTTTATACTCAATCTTATCTATATTAGAGGCCCTTTGTTTTTTCCTCAGTCTATAAGCTAACCATCTGCCTGGCTTATTAGCGTTGCAAAAAGTATTATGCTTAGCAAACCGCAGATTGGTTGCCACTTGATCTGCCATTAATTTATCAAATTGTCCTCTTAGCAGTCTAATAGCCTCCTTAACCTTCACATCCTCTGGATTCAGAATCAAAGCCTTTTCTTTTTCCTTTATTTCATTCTCCAGTTCTTTCCTTCTAGTTTCCATTACACGTCTATGTCTATTATTCATATATATCAACACCCCTCTCATATATGCCTTACTAGCATCCCAAACCATATCCATAGAGGTACCCTTATTCATATTAATCTCAAAAAAATCCTTCATCCGCTGTTTGCATTCTTCCACATTTCTCTGATTTCTAAACAAATTCTCATTTACACGCCATGAGCGCCTGTCTCTTTTCTCCTTATCAATCTCCAACCAAACTGGACTGTGGTCGGAAATAGTTCTTGCACAAATCTTCACCTTTTTAGTTCTCAAAAAAAAATCATTAGTCAACAAAATAAAATCAATCCTCGAAAAAGATTGGTGTCTATCAGAATAAAAAGTATAATCCTTCTCCTGCAAATGCCTCTCACGCCAAATATCTCTCAATTCCAGGTCGTCCTTCATTTCAAAAAAAAGATTTAGGCAATCTAGCATGACTTGGAATGCGCTTAAAAGCTCCAGCCTTGTCCAACTGTGCATCCAAGACACCATTCCAGTCTCCCATAAGAATAAAAGATTTATAATCCAACTGGGTAAGCTTTGTGTGGAGCAAACTAAAAAAATCCGCTTGTTGTTGATTAGGTGCATATAATCCAACTAGAAGCGTCTTTTTGCCTTCTAACAACAGCTCAATCATAACATATCTTCCATGCTTATCTACTTCAATTAAGTCTGCTGTTAAGGCACTTTTAACATAAACAACCACTCCATTTTTCTTATTCTCTGCAGAGGCAACAAATTGCGTACCCAGTCTCGAGTTCAATAAATACTTTTGATCCAAAACTCTAATGTGCGTTTCTTGCAAACATATAACATCTATCTTAAATTGTTTTAAATATTGAAAAACTTTCTTCCTCTTCTGCGGTGAATTTAGTCCATTAACATTCCAGGTTAGAAATTTAGTTGCCATGCATATCCTCCCAAAGCTCTTGGAGCACAGCTTTGATAGGGCTAATTTCTTTAGGCCGTGCTCCTCCCACAGCTTGCGTACGTTGTGAAGAATCTGAAGACTTTTGCTGATCTTGTTCTTTTATTTTCTTTGCTCGTTTTAAAGCAGCACGCGTTACTCTTTGCTCTCTAGGATCATCCAAAGAAGTTGTATCTTGATCTACTCCAGGGCCACTTTCCTCTGTTTCATCCTCTTGATGTTCTCCTTCTCCCGATCCCTTTCCAGCTTCCAGAAGTGCTGATGGGGTTGCCTTTAAGACGTTATTGTAGAAATCACGCGCTTGCTTCACAGTAATCAGCCGATACCTTTTACCTTCATGCATCACCATCAGCCCATCCGGGATCTCCCATCTAAACCTTATATCTCTTTGCTTAAGCTCATGCACAAGAAATGTATAGTCCTTCCTTCCCCTTAAAATCCTTGGAGGAATTTCTTTTAAAACCAAGACTTCTTGTTCAGCGATCACGACTTTAGCATCATAGGCAGCTTGTATAACTTGATCTCTAATCTCTCTTTTTGCAAAATAAACCACCACATCTCTAGGCAATTTTCTCTGTCTGGCAATCCATGAATTCACCCGAAACACTTTATCCATAGCTGCTCTTATTTCAGATGCTGGCTGGTTTATCACCACTTCAAGAGCCTCAGAAATCAGCTGCTTTAGATCTTCTTTAATATTCTCTTTTAACCCTCTGATTCTAACAGCAAACTGCATCTGGTAATATTGGGATAGGCTTAACTCCCTTTCCATTTTGTCTCTTGCATTTTCATTCTCTCGTGCTTTTACTTCTAATATAGCGTTCCTTTGAGCCAGATCATCCATTTTTTCATCTAATTCTTCCACACATCCCGCCACTTTATGCACTGAAGACAAAATGTCTACCTTCATCACGCTGTACTTCTGTTCCATCCTCTCTTCCATTCTCTCCTCCAATTTCTCCAATTTCTCCTCCATCTGTGCAAATTTATCACCGATTGATTGATTGATTGATTCCAAAAGTTTATCCAGAGCATCTCGTAAATCCTTCGGTGTCAGCACTTCAGAAGGGTGCAACGCCTGTAGTGATGATTGTTGCACCGGCGAGGATCCACCGCTCCGAAGAGTTTTAGGGGGAGGTTTAGCCGCCATCTTTTAATCCTCAATTATGACGCACTTTTAATTAAAGTTTAAAAAGTCCAAAAAGCTAGAAAGTATAGTAAAATAATCCTCTTCACCTTTCCCTCTTGCACCGCTCTGCCTGCTCCTTTAAATCATAGTTCTTTCCTCAGGCAGGGATGGTTCGCAGACGCCTGGCTCTGCTCCAAGAAGTTCGGAGCAGAGACGCCGGCCAGCTGGGAGCAGCCCAGGCTTCGGGGGAGTTCAATCCTACAGCCGCCCAAGCTCCAAGCTCAGGCGGCCCCGGAGAACTCTACCCCTACCTGAGACCTCACCCCCTCCTCTTCTCCCGAGGAGGGGGCTTCAATTTCGCCCGAACAGCTGATCGGCGCTGTTTCGGGCGAAAAAACAAACAGCTGAGCCGCGGGCAGCCCGGGAAGGCTGTCTCCGGCGCCGCGCAGCCACCGGAAGTCGATTTTCCTCTGTATTTTTATATAGCCCTTACACTCCAGGCAATTAATTTTTTTAATTGTTTCAACATATCCCATTTTCTTTGAAATAGCATGCAAACATACAGTCTTAAATAATAGCATTTTTCTCATATTAGATAATAGGAAAAGATTAAAATCGTTGAGTGTCAGTAAGGAGGCAAACTCTGATAGGGATAAGACTTTAAAATATCACACCATTTTGTATTATGTTAACATTTTCTTACATGTCGAGACAATTTAGAATTCTGCAGTTATTTTCAGGGCTTCATGGATTATAGTTCAGGGAGTGTGTTTATCTCAGTTTTGATTATTACTTTTTCGAATCTGTTTCATTTTTACAGTATTGAATTATCGCAAGAGAAAACAAAGACAGAACCACCTGTCATCCAGTCACAGGATATTATTGTTAGGGAGACTCCAGAAGGAGCAGGAAGTGTAAACAGAGGGAAAATCCTGCCCGAGCTGAAGAAGACACATGGAGCTGACTTCACCAGTCTAACATGCTTATCTTCTGAAATTTCAAGTCACAGCAGGAACAGACAGAAAGATTCACAGCAACTCGGTTCAATTAAAAATTACTTTCACGCCACTGCTAAAAAAAGGTACATTAATGCTTTTTCTGACTTGAGTCTTAAGGGTTAAAAAAATAAGCTCTCTTTCTTAACCTTTATTTTTATGTTAGCTAACTTAGTTCCTAAGGTCTTAAGGGGAGCTCTTATTTGATATTTATTCCAATAATGATTATTACAGAGTGATGTGAACTTGGTAGAATTTAGAATTGGTCTTGCTTATAAAATGTAAATACTTCCTTATCTTGTTGAAATATCCATAGGTCCTCCAACTGTATTTATTCAATTACCTATTGTTGACTAGAAAGGTATTTCAAAGTAAGATCAACTCTCAGTCTTTTTTTTCTACTTTAAGAGAAAGGAATGAGGATGTAGAAACACCATTATCAAAACATGCAAAGATGGAGAAGAAGTTGTCACAGGTTTCCCATCAAACATCATCTGTACCTTTTTTGCTATGGGAAAATAATATGGATTCTCAAAAAGGACAGTGTGCAGCAACACAAGGAGTAAGTGACCCAAACATGGACTCAAGAAAATCTTTAATAGTGGAAAATAACAAGTTAAAGCAAACAGGAATGGAAAGTATTCCTGTTGAAACGCCTGCATCAAAGAAGAGAAAAAAAATAGAGGACTCTGTTGAAGATGAAGCTTCGTTAGAACTTGTATTTGCAAGCCAAGAGTTGGACCCAGAAGAGAATATAGGAGATCAGGATGAGCAAAACACTCAAAATGCAAAGAAAAAAGTAAAACTGCATCTTAAAGAAAGCACTTTAAGAAACAAAGAAACAAAAATAGAAGCCACTGGATTTTTGGTGAGACCTGCTTTTTCTCATGGGATCTATCCATATACCGTGTTTCCCTCAAAATGAGACCCAACTGGAAAAAAAGCCCTAGCCTGATTTTTCAGGACACTCGTAATATAAGCCCCACATGAAAAATAAGCCCCAGTTAAGATAGTCAGCCAGACGGACGCACTTAGTACCCTATTTCCCAAATATAAGCCCTAACTGGAAAATAAGCCCTAATTTTTGGAGCAAAAATTAATATAAGACCTGGTCTTATTTTTGAGGAAAGACAGGTATTAGGTCCTTAAATTGCAGACACACTATTAATCAGTTAGCATTTACACAATTTCCTTTTACTTTTCACATATCTATTCTTGCATATATAATACTAATTTTGTTAAGCTGCTGATTTACTGTTTCCACAATGTAATGTAACTGTCAATTACAGATATGCAATCCGGGAAAGCACACAAATCCACATACACAAAATATCACATTGTAGTAATCTTGAATAAATCAAAGCATCTTAAATCACAGTAATACAGTGGAGTGCAATATTTCAAGCATTTTTCTTGAATTCATGAACTTAAGTGTCAGCTGCTTTGTGATTTCTATCTTAAAATTGATTATTTAAAATAGGAAATATAATTATTTTTCAATAGAATAATTCAAGATTGTGGAACCTCATGAGATTATTGATGGTCAAAATATGGGAAGCTTTAGAAGGGTTTGAATGCATTCATGGACTGTAGTAATGGCAATGATTATACTTGAATTGTCTCTACTAATGGGATCAGTGAATCCTGGGTTAATAAAGGGAGGACACTGTTGCACTCTGAGTCTGCTAGTGGGTTTAATAAAAGCAAATGCCTGTTTATTATAAGAAAAGAGTTGGGGATATATCTGCAGGGCCTGAATAAGCATGACTGTTCAGATATTTATGATATAGTTGCAACTGCAGCAACTTTAAATCAGGTTGTTAATGAATAAAAGCTAACTTTTTTATATTATCCCTTAATAATACAAAAATACCTTGTCTGTAAAATGAAGAAATAGGAACTCCAAAAAAAAGCAGGGGGGGAGAATGATGGTTGTACATGAGCTACATGAAAGGAATTCTCTTGGGAAGCAGGGTAGGGTGATGATTTGCACATTAGAGAAGAGCTGGGGAAACCCAGGTTAAGTTACATCCATTGTCGGTTGTACAAAATCACTGCTATTAGCCAGTTAATTTTAGCTCAACTTACCCATGGAATTAGGTGTGGACAAAATGGAGGAGTGAGTACTATTTATACCACCTTGAGCTTTTGATGGTAAGGTGGGATATAAACCTAAATGTTAATCATAGGACTTAAACAGTTTTTGTACAAATATATACAAATATATCTTTCTGTTGAACAGGAAAAAAATGAGGAATCCTTTCCAGCAGAAAACCAGAAAGAAGAAATAAAAAAAGAACAACCAGAACCTGTAAGAAGTGACTCAGATCTAAGGAATCTATTTATGTTTACCTGAAGCTTAACAGGGCTATTGGGAGGATAAAATGGCAGAGCTGTGTATGGTGCCTTGAGCTTTGGAGGAAGGTGGGATGTAAATAGAAGAAATAAGTTTAGTAAAAGGTGAATATAGAAGGAACAATATTTTTAAATTAAAAAATGGTTAAAGTGTTAAGCAAAGCTTTTTAAATAACCGTTTCTTACCCAAAACAATATTGGGGGTAGTGTTAAGAAAATATGTCATGTGTTTTCTGCCTCTTTTCCTCTTTCTTGCTATTAACAGAGCAAACCCATTCCTTACTGGCAATTGATGATGTTTCCTAGTTTGGGTAATGAAATATCTGTAAGAAAACAACCAAGCTTAGAGAGCATCAAGGACCCCTCATTTCTACTCTGAGCTACAAATATTCTCCGTTTTTGACTCTTGCTATTATTTGTCAGGCAATCAAACTAATTATTCCATTTTAGAATTAGGAGTATAGAAGGAGATCCATTTTGTTTTATTTTTTTATAAGGACTGCTGGGAGATTTATAAAGGGAATGTCTGTTAGAAAATGTTGAGACAGTTAAATCAGAGGTGGCTAATCAAGAGCCTGAGGGGTTGCATGTAGCTTCCCAGATTGGAAACAATCCCTAGATTGCACCCACTTCGATGGTTGCTTTCCTTTTTGCCTCTAAAATAGGTAATATTTTTATCTTCCCATTGGTCCAAAAGGAGAAAAAAAGATCAAGAGTTGTCAGAGTGACTTTGTAACAGAATGCTGAATTTTTTAAAGGAAAAAATACCTGTGTATATTAGATGAATTAGTTGTTAGGAAGGTTTCATAGCACATGATTCTTGTATGAGTTCACATCGTTTGAATTTTTCATGGTGAAATGGATTTAATTACAAAATTTGGAGAAATATTGATTTAGGATATAATCCCCAGAGTGGGGGAGGGCGTATTTTTGGTAATCTCATTAATAATAAGAGTTTAATTAGAGTGCCTATACACTCTAGTGCCTAACTGCTCTTCCTTTCTCTCCCTAAATAAGAGTACAGATAAATGTGGAGATGATTCAAGTTATCTACCTGGTAAACTTTTGCTAATGGAATTCAGATCATTGGTTGTTACTCAACCAAGGAAAATCAGTTGTCCAGCAAATTCAGACTACAGGCATCTGAACAACTTTAAAAAATTTAAAAAGGTTTGTATACTGTAACAAGGGAGCCTTGTTTACAATATTAAATTTTAAGGATATTTGTTTAAACTTGTTTTATCCCTCTTTGATTTTGCATATGTACAATTAGTAATTTTTACGATGTATTTGTCTCCTTTTGCATTTTCTGAATGTTTCCATATGTAAAAGCATTTTGAGAGATTACTGTAGGTACTGCTGACATATACAGGACCTTTAGTGAACAAATAATATAAAAATGGTGTTTGTTTCCTTTATTTCATAAACATAATAGTCCAATATGTGTGTCAGTGTGAAAAAGAAATCTTCTCCAAGTTCAGTTAGTTCAATTAAAAGATATGTTGTCATTAGAAAATCAAGGCTAAAATGATTCAAGCTAGAGCTATATATTAATCCCACAAACTTTTGCTTTCCTCATCACAGTGAAGTTCTCACCATAACAATTGCAGAGGCCTCACTCAAAGAAATTTCAGAAGTTTTCTGTTTAAAAAAAGGCATCGTATTGCCTACAGTGCAGAACAGGTTTTGGGACTCAGTTGATCTATTGTCAGAGACACAGTCCTAGGATGAACAAAACTTGGAACAATAATAAATCTTAATAGAAGGATAGTTTTGTCCAAATTACTTCAAGGGCGCTGCATAAAGTCATCCCAGATTAAAAAAAACCCAAAACATCCAGAAATTTTCTGGTCTCTGTTGCCTTGACTAAAATCTAACTCCACCACCAAAAAAAATATGGGTAAAAATGGGATTTATAGGAAATTATAAAGATGGAAATCCACTGTTCACTAAGAAAATTGCCAAAGAAAATTTTGATAGCTGTCAGGATGACTAGATAATTTGTTCTAAAAGAATAACGTTGGGGTCCTAGATGAAGGTTGTTACAGTATATCTGGCAGAAGCAAAGCACTGCCTGCTACAGCAAGAACCTAATATAGTTAGTCCTTGACTTACAGCCATTTGTTTAGTGGTTATACAAAGCTTGTCGATCAGAAGGTCGGCAGTTTGGCGGGTCGAATCCCGAGTGCCACGTAGCAGAGTGAGCGCCTGTTACTCGTCCCAGCTTCTGCCAACCTAGCAGTTCGAAAGCACGTAAAAAATGCAAGTAGAAAAATAGGGACCACTACGGTGGGAAGGTAACAGCGTTCCGTGCGCCTTTGGCGTCTAGTCATGCCGGCCACATGACCACGGAGACGTCCTCGGACAAGCGCTGGCTCTTCGGCTTTGAAACGGAGATGAGCACCGGCCCCTAGAGTCGGAAACGACTAGCACACATGTGCGGGGGAACCTTTACCTTTTTTAAAGTTAAAACAGCACTGAAAAAATGGATTTATGATGATTTTTCACACTTATGACCATTGCAGCATCCCCATGGTCATGTGATCTAAATTCAGATGCTTGGCAACAGGTTTGTATTTATGACAGTTGCAGTGTCCCAGAGTCACTATTTAACTTTTGCGACCTTCTGACAAGCAAAGTCAACGGGGAAGCCAGATTCACTTAACAACCATGATACTAACTTAGCAGCTACAGTGATTCACTTAACAACTGTGTCAGGTAAGGTTGTAAAATGGGACAAAATTCACTTAACAATCATCTTGCTTAGCAACAGAAATTTGGGGCTCAATTGTGCCTGTAAGTCAAGGACTACCTATACTATCTGTCACAGTTGGAACTTCTTTTTCTGATGCAGGAAGTGTTTGTGATATGTGGGAATCCTGGCTTAGAAAACTTTTCTGACTCAGAACCTGGATGATTTAATGTAACAAAAAAAAGAGTCTTACTGGAGAGTATTAAGCTATCTTGTCTATCAGCTGAAGCTGAAATACAAGTGAGTCATTCGGCAAGACAGTGATCCCAAAATGGCAAGCTGGTCTACAAGTGTTTTCAAAAGTTCAGTCCAGGCCTAAGTCTCGTAGAAATTTGTGGTAGAGCCAAGAGTTGAGCAATTCATACTAGAAAGCCGTGAAATATTATTGCTTGAAACAATTCAGCGTGGAATAATGGTCCCAAATTCCTACATGAGGTCTGATGGGGTGATTACTTTTTCATCCTGGCATATGTTGTATTGAATTATTTTATTTATGAACTGAATGAAGCAAAGACCAAAGTTGCATTTATTTTCTTCTGCTTTTGCAACTATTGCCACTAATTAATATTTCTGTTCACAGTGATGTGTTTGTTTGGTTTTTTTGGGGACAGATAGTTTATCCTGGGGCAGGGAGGCTTCCAAATATTATTGGAGGATCAGATCTGATAGCTCATCATGCTAGAAGAAACCCTGACATGGAAGATTGGTTGAGACAAGAAATGGAGGTAAGCAATACAAACATTTGTTCTATAAGCACAAACATTTTTAATAGCTAAAAACAAATATTATTAATAATTTATGCTGCTTGTCTCTCAAATGATTGTGGGAAGGTCAAAACAGTCAAAGGAATTACAATAAAATCAATAAAGATAAAAGATAAAGATAAAAGATACAAGCATAATACCGTATTATTTTTGTACAATATTTTACAATATAATAATATTCTATTTTCAACTTTATCATATTTACCATTTCTTTTGTTGTTATACAATCTGAGTTTGCTTTTTTCTGCATTTATCTTTAGTTTTATCAATTTTAAAATTACCCTCTAAACAATTACTTTAATATTGTGAACATTCTGTTGCAAATTTTGACTTGATTTTACATCTGTGTTTATCTTTTCCTTTATGTTTAAGAAATTAGTAGTTTCTTTATCTAATTTTCAGCAAGCCATATTTTGTTGAATGCAGCTTACTTAAATGCAGAGATGACAGGCTATACATTTTGTGCTTCTTGTTTCCACATTTTTTTAAAAAGGGGTATCTTAAAGTTCACTATTATAAAGACAAAGCGTACTTAGTTTTTACTTTTAATACCCTGAGCTGTGGTGGCACAGTGGTTAGAATGCAGTGTTAAAAGAAAAGTTTTCATCAGGATCCAGTCCAAGCCAGGAATAAACAAAATGGAGACTGCTTTAGAAAGAAGGTTGTCGTTTATTGAAGAGCAGAACACAAGACTTGAGGGTCTGGAGCAGTACATGTTGCTGGGAGTGGTGGGGTTTTTCTACCTTCTTGGGCTTTTGAGGTTGTTTCCTGTTCCTGTGGCATGAACTTTGACCTGAGGTTCAGTGTGCCTTTCTGGTATTCTAATGGTGGGTTAATCGTATTATGTCCTAAAGGTCATACCCTGCTTCTCTGTGGCTGTGGTTGTGGCTGATGACTGTGTCCTGTGTTGGATTTTTTTGGGTGAGGTGTTGTTGATTCTAGGGATCTTTTGTCTTTCTAATCCCATCAGCTCCAAGCTTCCTGGCTCCAGCCTTTCTGAAAGGATTGTCACACCTGCATTTCTACAAACCTGTTTTCTGCTGAGTTTCTGGCTGGGGGGAGGGAGAGGTTTCTGCCTTTCTTTAAGATCATCTCCGTTATTCCTTTGGAGAAATATATTCTGCCTTTTTAATATTCCCCAAAATATTTCTTTTTCTGGGGGGGGAGGGGCTGACTTCCCACAGCAGGATTGCCATAAGTCAAAGTGCTACTGCTACTGCTATTGCTATTATAATTGCAGTCAATGTAATAATTGTGCTTTTACTTCCCAACTACATTTCATATTGAATTAAAAGAGATAATATTTGCCTATGTGTATGTAACATAAATGCATATAAGAAACTTAGACTTTCACTCCCGCTACTTTTTTGATGTCTTCATTGTGATACCAAAGTGGCAAAAGATAAACATAGATACAAATTCTGGAAGCAGAATTTTAGTATGCTTTGTAACACTTAATTGTTAAGGCAGTTAATGACCATTTTAAGTTGTGGTTGTTCAACCTTTTGGCTTGCCTGTACTGTACTAAATGAAGGGGAATAGTCTTGTAAAGTATATAATATAGTTAATATATATAAGTCACATAATAATGATAAAAGTTTACAATCTTCATTACGAAGCTTCACTACTTGATGTCCAGGGCTGCGGATTGGATAAGCATTCTCTACATATAGTGAACCTGATAGCATAAAAAGCTTTTCAATCAGTCAATATTTAATATTTAATACCTAATATAAACATGACTGACATTGTTAGTGCTTAAAATATTTTGCAAAAATGGTTGTTCAGGTTTGTAAAAATATATGACTTTATAGCATCTAAAGCATGTAGCATAGAATATTTTTTTCTTATCTTGATTTTTTTTTACCCTGTCTATGCGCCCACAACTAGACTAAGTTGAAAGAGTTTATAAACCCTAAGCTCCGTGATTCAGTGGGGACATAAAACAAGACTCTAATTTAGGATCACTTTTTAAAGTTATTGATAATTTTGTTGAACAAAAATTTTAGGAATATGTCTTGTGGTTCAATGAAGGCTTGGACATAGTATATAGCTCTATGTATTATATGTATGTATGTATGTATGTATTTTGTAAGCCAAGAAAAATAGTAAGTGAATGCCTATAGTAAAATACTGTAGTGTTTTAAATAAATCAGGAATCGCAGATAACATGTGCTCAGAGGTTAGACTAATTCTTGAGAGTGCCTGATCTAGGCACGCTCAATGCTGTTTGATACAATGTTCTCTGAGAAGATAGCACACCTCAACTATATAGAGCAGGCATGTCAAAATCGCAACGTCACGTGATGTCGTGCGACGTATCACGACTTTTTCCCCATTGCCGGCAATGGGGAGGGCGCGGTTTTGTCGTGATGCATCTGGCCTGCGGGCCGGCAGTTTGACCATGAATACGATTGATGTTTATGAGCATGATTCTTAGAAATATACTTGCTGTGATTAAGAGTCCTTAGGAACCCATTTTATTTATTTTGTTTATTAAATTTATATGGTATCCATGCTACCCAAAGCAACTCTGGGCAGCTTGGAATGCAATAAAAACAAGTATAAACATAAGAACTATTAAAATTACAAGAACTAAATAACATTCTTTTTTTTAAAAAACCGTAGAATTTAGTTTTTTTATTACCATAGTTTCCGGCGTATAAGACAACTTTTTAACCCATGAAAATCTTCACAAAAGTCAGGGGTCGTCTTATACGCCGGGTGCTGAAACTTTCGGGACAGGGCTGGCTGGAAAACCTGGAGAGGATCTTCCATTTAGTCTGCGCAGGGAAAGCGGGACCAATTGGAGTAGAAGCTGCAGTCTGTGATTTTTACAGGCTGGGGTCTGGGCGTCTTTCCTTCTAAAGTTGAAGAGCAGCTGTAGGCAGGTGGGGAATGCAAGAGCAACTTGAAAGGCAGGTGGGGAATGCCGTAGCCAGAGCAGCTGCTTAGCTCTAAGGACACATTTGACTCAGGAACTGGGCAGGCTGGCTGGAAAAACTGCAGCGGATCTCCAAGGTCCCTTCCAAATTATTATTATTATTATTATTATTATTATTATTATTATTATTATTATTATTATTATTATTAAAGTTTAATCCACTTGCACTGTTTTATGTTTACATGTTTGATGACAAACAGCCTTATGTTTATAAGTGACAGTTTTCCTACTAAGTACTTGCATGTCATAAGCATTTGAATTAAAATTACCATATTAAAATCAAATCTGATGTTTTTTAATTTTTATTTGGTGTGCATTGGAAGAGGGGTAGTCTTATACGGCGAGTATAGCCCAAACCCTATAATTTAATAGGAAATGTAGGGGGTCGTCTTATACGCCCAGTCGTCTTATACGCCGGAAAATACGGTAAATCCTTATCCTTTCTAAATGTAGCAGAACATTGAGTGCAATTATTAGAATATTTCATGTACACAACATACAAGGATGGCAGTGGGAATAGAAAAAGAGTTATTGTGAAAAATCAGAGGGAGCTGATATGCTCCTTCCCTGCACTCCATCCCCTCCCCATTCACTGGAATCCTCAGGAAAGCCTTGAATTTGCCCACGTTTGCGGTAGGAAGGAAAGATTGTGAACAGAAATAGCATTGTGGTTGTACAATATAGGATATTATTTATGAATGACTCTATTTAAAATTGTTATTAAAAAGTCCTTGTTACTCATTCTTAAAGAACCATTTTTTCCCCTAGGAGCAGAATTGCCAAACAAGAGAGGAGTCACTTGCAGATGATCTGTTCCGGTAAGGACCTTATTTTTAATACTGAAGTCAGTGGCACTTTTCTTCTTAGCAGTTTAGTGAAATGGCACATGACTGCTGTTTTTCTGTTCTGACCAACAAATAATGATCAGCATTATATAAATAAGTTTGCATATGTAAACAGATGCATAAAGTAGATCACAACTTACTACTTGATAACATAGAAAATGTGGGTTAGACAGCATCACCACCAGATGGATTTGTAGCTGGCTGACCGGCCATACTCAGTGTGTAGTCATCAATGGAACTGCATCTACATGAAGGGAAGTCAGTAGTGGGGTGCCCCAGGGCTCTGTTCTGGGCCCAGTGCTCTTCATATCTTCATCAATGATTTGGATGAGGGGATAGATGGGGAATTGATCAAATTTGCAGACAACACCAAGCTGGCAGGAATAGCCAACACTCCAGGAGACAGGCTTAAGATACAGAATGATCTTGACAGACTTGAACACTGGGCGCTATCTAACAAAATGAAATTCAGTGGTGAAAAAAGTAAGGTTCTACATTTAGGCAAGAAAAACCAAATGTACAGGTATAGTATAGGTGGTACCTTGCTCAGTAGTAGTAACTGTGAGAGGGATCTCGGAGTCCTAGTGGACAATCACTTAAATATGGGCCAGCAGTGTGCTGCAGCTGCCAAAAAAGCCAACACAGTGCTAGGCTGCATTAATAGAGGGATAGAATCAAGATCATGTGAAGTGTTAATACCACTTTACAATGCCTTGGTAAGGCCACACTTGGAATACTGCATCCAGTTTTGATCACCACGATGTAAAAAAGATATTGAGACTCTAGAAAACATACAGAGAAGAGCAACAAAGATGATTAGGGGCCTGGAGACTAAAACCTAGAAGGAATGGTTGCTGGAATTGGGTATGTCTAGTTCACAGGTCGGCAACCTGCGGCTCCGGAGCCGCATGCGGCTCTTTGAGCCGTCTCTTGCGGCTCCCAGCCGCCCGGTGCGCGCGCACCTCTTCCAACGGGCAGTGGTGCGCGCGCACCTCTCCAAATGGAGAGTGGCACCGCCCGTTTGGAGAGGTGCACGCGCACCTCCCCGAATGGGCGGAGGTGCGCGCGCACCTCCCCAAACCTTTGGAGAGGTGCGCGCGTACCTCCGCGCGAATGGGCAGCGGTGCCGCTCTTTCAGGAAGCCCGCCGCGGCCCGTCTGTGAAGCTGCCGAAAGCGGCAGCTTAGCAGACGGGCCGCGGCAGCTTCCGCAAAGAGCGGCGCCCCTGCCCATTCCGAGAGGTGCGCGCGCACCTCTCCGAACGACCGGAGGTGCGCGCGTACCTCCGCGCGAATGGGCAGCGTTTCCGCTCTTTCAGGAAGCCCGCCGCGGCCCGTCTGTGAAGCTGCCGAAAGCGGCAGCTTAGCAGACAGGCCGCGGCAGCTTCCGCAAAGAGCGGCGCCCCTGCCCATTCCGAGAGGTGCGCGCGCACCTCTCCGAACGACCGGAGGTGCGCGCGCACCTCCCCAAACCTTTGGGGAGGTGCGCGCGTACCTCCCCAAAGGTTTGGGGAGGTGCGCGCGCACCTCCGGTCGTTCGGAGAGGTGCGCGTGCACCTCTCGGAATGGGCAGGGGCGCCGCTCTTTGCGGAAGCTGCCGCGGCCCGTCTGCTAAGCTGCCGCTTTCGGCAGCTTCACAGACAGGCCGCGGCGGGCTTCCTGAAAGAGCGGCACCGCTGCCCATTCGCGCGGAGGTACGCGCGCACCTCCGGTCGTTCGGAGAGGTGCGCGCGCACCTCTCGGAATGGGCAGGGGCGCCGCTCTTTGAGGAAGCTGCCACGGCCCGTCTGCAAAGCTGCCGAAAGCGGCAGCTTTGCAGACGGGCCGTCGCCATCGGGCAACCGGGAACCGGTTCCATCTCATTTTTAAAAAAATGGCAGCCGCGTGCGTCCGCGCATGCGCAAAAAACCTTTTTGCGCATGCGCGTGCATGGACACACGCACGCGGCTCCCTCTTTTTTTAATTTGTGATGGAACCGGTTCCCAGTGGCTCTTTTTCTTTTTTAGGTTGCCGACCCCTGGTCTAGTTTAATGAAGAGAAGGACGAGGGGGGACTTGATAGCAGTGTTCCAATATCTCGGGTTGCCACAAAGAACAGGGAATCAAGCTATTCTCCAAAGCATCTGAAGGCAAGACAAGAAGCAATGGATGGAAACTAACCAAAGAGAAAAGCAACTTAGAACTAAGGAGAAATTTCCTGACAGTTAGAACTATTAATCAGTGGAACGACTGGCCTCCAGAAGCTGTGAACGCTCCAACACTGGAAGTCTTTAAGAAGAGATTGGACAGCCATTTGTCTAAAATGGTATAGGGTTTCCTGCCTGAGCAGGGGGTTGGACTAGGTGACTTCCAAGGTCCCTTCCAACTTTGATGATGATGATGATGATGATGAATATGTAAATAAATACATGACATGTGTAGCTGTTTCTTCAAACCAAAGGTGTTTGCTCGTGTATGTTTTTAGAAGGAAACTCTTGGTTTTTCCCCCCTACTGATTATCCCTTAATTTTTGCTACCCATTTTGTTCTCCATTAAGTGAATTGGGGCTTTAAACCTATATCACTATTCAAATATCAGACGGGGGGATGCATGTGGTAAAGATAATTTCCTGTATGTCAGTTAACTGGCTAGCTAAATGGGATTCCACACTATTCCAGAGTATTAAAGCAGTCACTATAAATAGTTTTTTGTTCTGTTTGAAATTGTACATGTTCCTGGACAATGGGTGGAGACCTGTACTTTGGAAAGATAATTTTAAATTATGTTAAGTATGATGTTGAAATTATGAAGGATATAATATATGAAAATTGGAATCTCATATGTTAGATTCAGTGGAGAGGAAGACTGTGGTTTAATGTTACGTGTTTACATTAGCATCAGAATAGTTCAGTATTAATGCACCTGTAGGAGAAGGAATGGCATAACCTGGATCTAGGAATCAGCCTAGAGTTCCTACATAGCCATAAGTGAACTAAATCCAACCCTCCTTGAGTGCTGTTGACCCTTATCTAATTCTAAGCAGTTAGAGCAGGTTAGTCTCAAGCATTAGTTGAGAAAATTCTTGTGCATAGACTATAGCAATAAATCAGGTTAATTGAATTTCATGTGTGGACCTGGTCATTCTGGTTTTTTGCACTCAACAGCACCCAACCTAGAAATATTGATAAAATTCCAACGCTTGTTTACCACCATTGTATTCAGACTTCTTTTTAATGATCTCAGGGTTTCCTCCTGGCTTCCTATAGTAACCTGGCGACAACTTTGTAAGATTAGTTAGACCATACATTTATGGCAGGACTGAAGTCACCCAGGCTAATGTAGGAATTTTAATAAGTAACTTCTTCTACTGTAGTCAGGTTTCCTAATTGCTACCTCACTTTATCCCATTTAATATTTTGTAAGATTTCTTGTTACTTTATTTCTTCATAATTGTCTGATTTTTAGTCAGTTTAAGGTTCTATTTATTAAACATATTTTTTCTTAATTTACAGGTATGATCCACGAATAAAAAGAAGATAATTGTACCTCTAATTGCTTGCTAGGAATAAACTGCAGTATCAGAGAGTTACTTTATAATCAACCACATCTGCTGAAAATGAAAGAATGTTTTTGTTTATAAGAAACAGAACTTGACACGTCCCAATTAGTGATGGATCCAAAACTAGCTAATTTTCTTGTAGGTTTTGAAATATTAACCCAAAGGAAAATATTAAACATCTCAATCTGAGTGGAAGACGAATTTAAGCTTCCTGCATTTGCATAATCTTTCAAGCCTCCCCCAGCCTTGTTACTATTTAGTGAAATTCTCCACCTACATTTGTGCTGCATGTCGGGTCCAATCGAGAGGAATTCCTAGAAAACCCATTGAATGGCATCGGAAACCTTGTTTTCAGTTTTTCCATTAAATACACATTTGTAGCTTGCGGTGAAAACTAGTGGATGAGGGGAAGGCCTTTTCCTCCTGGCACATTGCTGTACTTGGAGTAGCTAGAAGGTATAGTGAAAGAAGCACAGGAAGAGGCAGATGATTCTGAACATATTGCCATGTATCTATAGGACTGTGGGAGCAAGATTTGTGCTGATATTAGAGATTTCATCAAAACAATATTGGAAGCAGTCTTGAAAATGCCAAGCTTTTAATAGCATTCCAACATAGGAAAGTTTTGGTTTTGGATTTTGCTGACCAAGGAGTTTGCCCATTGATACTGAGGTTAATAAGTTTTATGCCTTTCGAATTCCATTTCAAGCCACATTTTAAGAACTTTCTATGAAAGCCTTTGTTTTTATAAAAAGAAATGGAGACACCACATTTTAAAGTGTTTGTTTAATTTATGCATTGCAACTATTTCTATTTATAAAAGATGGCCCTTTTAAAAAGTCACGCTTTATTGGTCTGTAAGTCAGATATTACAGACTAGTCCTTGTAATATTTAACTCCCTTAACTAGTTCTAAGAAAAAGATCCTGATCAGGGAATTTGAAGTAGGATGTGCTAAATTCTTTTCACACTGGATTTCTGTGGTGTTTCTGCCTGCTCAAATATGCTATAAAAAGGTGCTTTTTCATATATTTTAAATTTTGGAGTCTTCAGTGTCAATTTGAATCACTCCAATATGCATTTGCACTACATATTATGCTGGATAAATGAATATTCTGTTGGTTTAGCTGAGTTATTTTCAACTGGAGAATCATACCATGAGCAGCCATTTGTGTAATCTAACCAATAAATGATTTCTGTGAGGAAATGTACCTTTTCACAAAAGTGTCCTGTTTATATTGTTCTCTAACCTGAAGAAGGAAAAGAAATCATTTTCAAATGTTGATGACTTTGCCTTAACATATATTATCTTCTAAATACCGGTAATGAGTAAATTGCTAAAGCAAAAATTGAGAAAGCCTCCATTGCTTTCAGTGCAACAGTTGTTTGATTTGCAGAAAATTTAGCAACATGATAAAGGGTAGAACATCTAATGATTATAAGTTATTTTAAAGTAGCATCAGCCTGAAGAAGTGTACTAATGAGCTAGCAGTACAAAATATTAATTTCCTGTGCGGATATGAAGACTTTTCCCAAGCTGGTAGTTGTAATTCAATTGATTTGCCAAGCATTTCTCTCTTTCGCGCCCCTAACCATTTGAGATCATCGTTCTCATTTATCCATAACATTTCTCCAATCTGTACAGGAACTCAACATTATTTAACGTTTTGAGAATATGAATATCTAAAAGGCTATGTATAGAAACTAGAGAGTCTTGAAACTGCTGGATACATATTATGTCTTATTTGTTGAGAATCACATTTTTCCCCATTTCCCCCCAAGTTCTTCATTATTCCTTTAAAATAGCTGTGAAAAAGTGTTATTTTGTCCTGATACCCTGCTCTTGAGTCTGATAATAAACATCAATTAAAGGAAACCCCAGGGACGCGGTGGCTCAGTGGGTTAGGATGCTGAGTTTGTCAATCAGAAGGTCAGCAGTTTGGCGGGTTGAATCCTGAGTGCCGCGTAACAGTGAGCGCCTGTTACTCGTCCCAGCTTCTACCAACCTAGCAGTTCGAAAGCACGTAAAAACGCAAGTAGAAAAATAGGGACCACTACGGTGGGAAGGTAACAGCGTTCCGTGCGCCTTCGGCATCTAGTCATGCCGGCCACATGACCACGGAGATGTCCTCGGACAAACGCTGGCTTTGAAATGGAGATGAGCACCAGCTCCTAGAGTCAGAAACGACTAGCACGCATGTGCGGGGAAAGCTTTACCTTTACTAAAAGAAACCCCAATGCAAAAAAGTAAGGGCCGAACCAGCTGTATTGCAAATAGACAGTTTGGAAATCACTCAAAAGAGAAGACAAGCCCCAAATTGCTGTTTTCTTAAGGAATTGATGGAGTTGACCCCATTTGGACTTTCTGCTAGCTACAACTTGCGGAAATACAGATAGGTTGACTCTTCTGAGAGAGGCTTGGTCCATTGAATCAGTTTTCTAGCAGAGTTAATAGCCCTCTTTTGCTACAAAAGATGCCATAGATTGCTGAATATCAAGTATTCTTTTCTAATGATTTTCTTTTCAGACATGATCTTTTTTACAGCTATTTTTAATTTATTCTGAACAATTATAATTTATCCTGAGTAAATACTAGTGAAATTTTAATGATAATTTTTTAGGAACTCAAGTGCTTTTGAAGTGGAGAGGATCTTTATTCCATCAACTACCAGTTGAGAATACTATTACTTCATTGTACTATATATAAATAACTTCCAGGTTTTTTGCATATATACCACAGCAATTGAACTGTGTGATTAATAATGTAAAATTTCTCAGATCAAAGTTATAAGTAAACAAGAAAATGCAAAGTTATCATTTTCTAGTGAAAAGCAAAGTATTTAAAATCTATTTTTGGTTGATTTTATTGGAATTATTCATGCAACACATGGAGCTATGATTTATGATTTCTTGGTTAGTTTCATGCAGCACAGTATGCTACAAACAAAATTGTCTTAATGTGTTGTGAGATTGTTATATCCTCCTTTTAGCAAAAATTAAAAGGTAAGTCAAATCCATACAACTGCTAGCGTGTGTATCCTTTCAAAATATTTCTATATCTTCTACAGTGCTCACTGGCTTATGCTTTCACTTTCTCACCTTAATTACTGAAATAACTTCAGGCTGCTTATATGTTAGGATTGCTTCTTTCGTTGTCCAGGCAGAAAGGGTAGCACAGATCAGAGGCGAGATTGAATTGGGTGTCCTCTGGGAAGGTTTCTGGAGAGTGCCTGTTCTCCTTCCCAAACAGGAAAGCTGTTTCCTTGCTTAAATTTAAAGTAACCATGGCCAGTTTCAAATAGAACGTACTTAAAAGTTTTGAAGAAAGAATACTATCAAAGCTGATACATGGCTGAACTCAATGATCAACGTGGCATCAGTCTTTAAATTTATATTGAAATGGGACCATATCTACAGGATTTTTGTGGCAAATGCTTTTAGCAAAGATTGAAATGTTGAGTGAACAAACATCATAGTTCTTTCCTCAACAGGGAGTCTAGAATTATTCCTGAAGATTTCTTCCTCTTAGACATATTCAAAAATGCTGTGTAGCATCTAAAGATGCTTCTAAACAGTTCTGGCCAATGTCGCGTGATGTGTCGCGACGTATCGTGACTTTTTTCCTTTGCCAGCAATGGGGTGGGTGCAGTTTTGCTATGATGCCTGGCCCATGGGCCAGCAGTTTGACAGCCCTGCTCTGTTCATTTCTCTCTATAAGTTGGTAGATTCTTAAATCAATCTCTCTCCAGGCATGTATTCTTCCAAGACACTGAGCCTCTTTCTCATCAGGGCACCCATATACAGGCTCTTTTTATTTAAACTTTTGGGAGGAGAAGGAAAGGTGAGCTTCCATTCTGCAGAAATCATTTAGGTTCTTGACAGTTCTGAGCCCAACAGGAAGAAGAGCATGTTTTGACATGACTACATAACTAGGGTCGTGGTGGCTCAGTGGGTTAGGACACTGAGCTTGTCAATCAGAAGGTCAGCAGATTGGCGGGTCGAATCCTGAGTGCCGTGTAACAGAGTGAGCGCCTGTTACTCGTCCCAGCTTCTGCCAACCTAGCAGTTCGAAAGCACGTAAAAATGCAAGTAGAAAAATAGGGACCACTCCGGTGGGAAGGTAACAGCGTTCCGTGCGCTTTTGGCATCTAGTCATGCCGGCCACATGACCACGGAGATGTCCTCAGACAAACGCTGGCTCTTTGGCTTTGAAACGGAGATGAGCACTGGTCCCTAGAGTCAGAAACGACTAGCATGCATGTGCAGGGGAACCTTTACCTTTACCTTACATAACTTACATAGTAAACTTTCTTACTTTCTAAAACTCTAGAAACCTTGAATATTGTTCTTATTCCAAAATATATGCAGGACTTGGGCAAAATGTAGGTTAGATTTAATGACGTTTCTTGTCTTTCCAGATACTTGTAGTACAGTCTCTAAAACTTTATCTTCATCAGAGGAATTGTACCTACCAATAAAAGAGTGGAGTTATTCCACTTTGTTATAACTCAAGTAAACTGAACACTGTAGTGTTCAAAAACACCATTTACATCAGGCTTTTAATTAGATTATTTTAAGAAATTATGTTGAAAGGAATATATGGGTAACATAATTGGTGCTAGAGGAAAGTAGCTAATCTTTCTTTCCACTGTTCTCAGGTCTATGCAGTTTAATAATGTCATTTTCTCCTTCAGGTATAATTGAGACTCTAGAGACACATGTAACTTTTATTATTGCAATTTAAATTAATGTATCAGGCTGGCCTCTAAGGAATTAACAGCAATTAGACTAAAGAACATTACTTTGCAATGCCATATCTTTCCAAAAATACTCTAGCAATTAATGACTTTTTAAAGAAAAAATAATAATTTTCATTTCTGTCAAATCGCTGTATAAATTCTTGGCCCAGGTTTCAGTAAGTAAAAAACAAATCTAGTTTCAGTATTTCTTCAAATTTTTTAAATTTATATTGAAAAATCATTAATAGCTTAGTGAACTTCAGTTATGTAATTTTATAGGGAAATAGTTTAAAATATGAACAGTTTAGTTAATATTCAAGACTGAAAACTTCAATTATAGAAAGTTAATGAAGCTCATATGAGTTAACTGTTTGTGTTGCAAAACAATTGAACATAATAATTAGATGTTCTCCCTCTCCCATAAAAGTTCATTCTCTTTATAACTTCATAAAGTCCTATTCTGCCTGAACATAAATGCACATTGGGCATGCCAGCCACAATGTACTCACAACATTACTCACAAATGATGGTTCATCCATCATGGTAAGCTTAGCTATCCAAACCCTGCCTGACAGAGTATTGTGTTTGCACTTTGATTAGCCCAGGAGAGAGTATAAATGTGAGAGGCCTCCAACAATCTAAAACCACAACTTTGTTTTTGGGTTTCTGCTAAGCAGGCAAAATATATTTCTATATTCACATCAGATTCAGCTTGATTAACGAAGGAAGCCATGGGTGGCTTTTCAGCTACAAACATTATCAGGTAAGCTGCTATATGCATTTTTTCTTCAAGTATGTACAACTTTACATGGCAGTCATATAATATTGTGGGGCATTTTGCAGATTCTTGCCAATGTAATCTGCTAGTAATTTATTCTCTTCCTCTTCCAGGTCTGCCTGGATTGCAGGTATTCCCATCTTGAGCCTTTACAAGGTGTTTGTTCTTCTATTGGGAGCAGTAAGGATTGATCTCAAAAATTTTGTTGGTACTGCTTCCAGTGCATCCTTCGTTGCATAAATTGCTGTTTGTGCACCATGGTTTGGCCTCAAAAAAATGTTTTAATGCTGCAGGCTTCAACTGTCCACCACATCTGCAAGAGTGGACCTAAGCACTAACTGCACTATGTGATTCTCATGCAGGTTCCAGGTGCCTTTAGCCCTAAGATATTCAAATGAAGTAATTTGCTTTGCTCTTCAGAATAGTTGGATGGCTTTCCTAGCAAAGACCAGAATTTTAGATTTGTCAAAATTCAGAACCAGGCAATTTTTGACTGCAGTACCAAACAAAATATTGCTGTTATTGCTCTTTTCATCACTATGAGTTTATCATCAATATGTTTGTTTATGTTTATTGGACTTATATACCGCCCTTCTCCCGTAGGACTCAGGGTGGTTCACAAGGAATTTAAAATAACAATACAAATTACAAAAGTTAAGAACAATTAAAATAATTAAATTTAGTCCTTGAATAAATAAAACGCCTATTAAACTCCAATTAAAACCCAATTAAAATAAAATTAAAATTAAAATTCTCAGTCCTGGCCGGAAAGCTCAAAGAGCCAGGTATTCAGGTCCCGGCGGAATGAACGATAAATTAGTATAGGGATTTTTATACCAGGTTTAGGTGCATGGAAACCTGTCTTATGAAGAAAGTCCACCACTGAGCTGAGGTGCAAATTGAAAAGAGAGGGGGCAAAGAATACATCTTGCCACACTTCTTTCTGAACACCTATTGTGTCAGAGAAGGACCCTTGGAGATTGCACCTGGTTCTTAAGGTGGTGATGGAATACAATTTCTGTATCAGAAAGAGGAGACACTTGTCAATACTGTAGTTGTGGTTCCTAATTTTTCCCCAAAGGTCATTCCTAGAAAATGACTCAAAGGCATTTCTATGAAGATTCTCAATCATTCAGATCATGATAGTCCTGAAGAAGCTTCTTGGATGAGAAGTGAAATGTCTTCAAGTAGTCAAAAGCTTTTCTAAAAAAGTAAGCCCGCGAAGAAGGAGGAGTGTGCAAGATAGTGGAGCACCAAAATGCAATCCAGATAAGGAGGGCTTGGAGGAGTATGATAAGCCATTGCCTGAAAGTCCCGTTCTTTTTAATTGTACTGACTTCTCTAATTTTAATAGACATTTTTTCATCTTCCTGAAAGAACCTGAAGAGCAGACATTGTCATTATAGGGCTTTCTATACAATTCCTAATTTCTTTAGGATATGACCAACCCAAACAACTGCTCGCTCAAAGAATAAGGGATGTGAAGTTTCAGACTAAGTTAATAGGATGCTCCAACATTGCAGATGTTGGGTTGGATTAATAAGGGCATTTGGGAACCAGTAAGCTATTTCCAAAAGGATTGCATTTTTCTAAGCTATCACCAAAGACATTTTACCAAGGCAGATATTCCCGAACCCCATTAACTGAGCAAACTTATCCGTGATCATGGGATGACAGGGGATCAAAATAATTTCACATGCATTATTACATTATAAATTCTACAGGGAAATCAGATCTGCTTATATTCTGTTCCTGGTACATAAATTTCCAGGAAGGCCAGATGATTTCTATGTGAACTATCTTTTAGAAGATTCAAAACCTTTTATCACTTGTTCGGTAGCTAAATTGCAGTTTAATACATCTAGCTATTTGGTTTTAGGTTTTATATATTTATATTTACTTCATAAATTCTAATATCTTAGATTTACACTTGCACAGGCAATCAACATACCATTTTAGTAACATACAGTATGTTATATATTTATCTGTTTTATCTTTGTTATCCTAGTATTTTATATTTATTTTTTTAAGTTCTATTTTTAAAAAATTTGGCTGGTCATTTACCAAATAATCCGCATTGCTTTCTTTGATTTGCTAGTATGTATGATTGTAGAAGAGGGTTTATTTATCTTTCAGATTTATATAACTGTTCCTCTCATGAATGTGACTGGGTAGTGTACAACAAAACCAAACAACTGAATCAAGTCTTAAATAATAATTAAAGAAATTAAACCAATAAAAAATAATTACACCTAAATATAAATGCTCCAAAATCTCACACACAATACAGCCATTTCGCAGCTTCTGTTTCCATGGGATCCCTAAGCCTATTATAACACCTAATGTAATGTAGTGTATGATTTTGATACTTTGGCTCTAAGTTTCTAGTTAACAATATGGCTTTTAATAGTACTAAACCCTATGGGAAAACATACAAATACTGTGGTTCTTTTTCGGATTTTACTTGAGGAGAATCATAGAATATGGATTTCTGGATTGTATCACTGAAGTGTCTTAGGTACCTGCAAGGATTAACACACACACACAAATAAATATATGACCCCCCAAAAAAAGATTCCCCCCATCTTGGGCATGGGGGTATTTGTATAAAAAGGATATTTCCCTTATATGCCAAATTGAATGAAAACATTGAAAAAATAATTTTTGCACTCAAGGACTTCTATGAGTTAAGTGTTATTCTGATTTATGATAATTTCATAATCCAATAAACCATTAATTTAGGGAGGTCCCTCATAATGAAAATATGTAAAATCGTTTGTAAATGTTATTCCAATAAAGCAACCCAACCACAAATTCATTTGCTGCTTCCAATCAAATTGATTTTCTGCTATACTGAAAGGTTGTGCACTAAAATGTTTAAGAAAGATACAGTAATAATTAGAAAACCCCAAGTATGTAGATTTATACAGTCAAATTTGGACTAGTAGTATTCATTAAGTCTTTACAGGAACTTGATTACTTTTAGAAAAAGTTTCTAAAAGTTTAGTTTGTTATCCTGATGTGCAATGCAAATGATACAGACTTAAAAAGCCAACAACTGATTTGAAGGGACCCTCTTTAAAAATACTAAAATAGTTTAATGAATCTAGTCTCTTTATTGGCTGTTTTACAATGAATTTAACTTATGTGTCTCTAACACTGAGGATACTTACCTGAGTTTACAATAGTTCTGATTCAAATTCATAAGAGACGAAGTGTAGAAGCCAGAGGGCGAGTTTAAAAATGTTTATGTAAAAGAGGGAAAAGACAAATCTTTTGAACGCCATGCTTTTATTTAAAATTATTGGCAACCCTGAAGTTTATCCCTACAATTAAAAATTGGCAGTCTTTAAATGTTGGACATTCATTTAATCCCACACGCAATGTAATCCAGAATTATTATGTTACATACTCCATAATATACATAAGGGTAAAGTGAATTAAAAGTAAAAGCCTTTTATACTAGCCAACTTTTATATTTATAGTATAATTGGTTAGCAATTCCAGTTCCATATATTTAATATATTAGCATAAATTACATTTCGTATTTTCTTCTCATTTTCCCTAATAGTAAACACCCCAGCTTTAAATGAGCAGGGGCATAATTGTTAAAATTGGAGATTAGGAAACTAATTTGCTCCACATGCATTTTGATGTCTATAGGGATTGCTGCCAATGGACATAATCAAAGTTTAGGAGGCTAAAAAATAAACATTCATAGTTTATAAAAATTAAATACAAAGAGAACCACTAGTTATCCTTGTGGTTTCTATAGCAATAACTTTCATAATTAACATATACATTTTGCCTCAGATATATTGTGGATATATTGTAATGGAAACTACATAAAATATGGGCAAATTCTCCCATCTCCACATGCTTTCCTAGAGCATGACTTGTGTGTGAAATGTCAGATTTAGCTGGATTGTACTGCATGTTTTAGATTAATGATTGGTGCCTTCATCAGACTCAAGCACTAGATCTGATTTAGATGTACGAGATTAGGCACATCTCAAATTTGTAGCTAATTGAGATTCAGAATATGCAACATTCTCAGGTTGACTTTATAAAATCTTAGCTGCAAATAACTGGCTGAAAATTTGCCTTAATCTGTGTTAAGGAGAAAATTCTATCCTTGAATACTCATCTAGTTTTGTATAGCAAAACAATTAGCTTATGAGGAAAAACTTTATATATTTCTAAGCTTTGAAACCAAAGCAAATTGGCATGCATTGTTATCCTTTACAGTTGCCTTAATTGGAAGCAATTCCAGAAAAACTGCCATTTTTTTGCATTTTGCAAGGCTGCAATAATGTTGTAGCATCTTCCTCTATGAGGCAATGCAAGCACAAAAAACTGGTATGTATAATAAAACCAAGACTAATCACTTAGTTATTAATGGTCAGATTAGTTATTACCATATGCCTGCAGCTCCTCAGGTTATGTCTATGTCTACTTGCTTTAGGGCACTCCATCTGCACCTCTTTCAACTATAAATTGATGTTTCTTCTGTTTTGCAACTAAATGCCGTGTAATTCCCAATGCTCCCCCTTTTAAAAAGCGTACAAAATTGTCTCCAACCAATGGACCAAGTGCAAAAAGATTGGGTTCCTTTATACACTCATATGTATATGGATCAATTTCAATAGGGTTGCCCTTGCAAGTAACTGGTTCATTTGGATTATGGCATATGCTCTGGCCTTGATCCTTCAGGAAGCATAAGTTAGGATGCGAACCTATTAAGACTACAGCTAAAGAGAATTTTAAGATCTTCTTTAATCCCGAAGAACTCTGTAGGATACACTTCATATCGGGTTGAAAAGAAAGAACTTGATGTTCAGGGAAACTGGTATAAGCAGGATGCACGTTGTAATCCAGAGTAATTGACTGAGTACACATCATATGGTAGACTTTATGATATTCTGGATAAAGTTTTTTTGGTAGCTGTTTGAAAATTAAACTTGGGTCAGTGACCCTCCTACGGAATGCATGAATAATAGGTATATTGTTATTGTAAGCATACAGAACTGCATCTGCTGCTGTGAGTCCACCACCTATAATTAAAACTGGATCGGTTTTCCCATGCAATATTCCTTTATCTATGGCAGCTCCAAAATCAGATATGGTATGGAGCACAAAAGGAAAGTCTTCTCCTTCAACTTGCAATCGTCCAGGAGCATCAAAAGTTCCAGTAGCGAGAGCCACATTCTCAGCAAACAAGCAGAATGGCATATGAGAGCCATCTGCTGATCTCTGGTAACCTCTAATTTCCCAATTTCTTTTGATCAGTGTAGTCTGCCCACCTTGTTCTTCTATCTGCAAAGAGCTTTCGCTTTCACAGTCCTGATCCCGATAAAACTTTGATACAGATGTTATATAAGTATTTTCTCTGAAGTTTTTCTGTAAGCCCATGATTTTAACATAGTGCTTGTAATAATTTGCAACTTCCTCTGGCAGAACTCTGTCACACTTCATATTTCTGAAAAATCAGATGAGAAAATTATTTATATTTGTTATAGTTAAAGTATACAATCACAACAGAAACATCCCTCAACTCTAAATTTCATTGTAGTATCCCTTAAAGCCAAAAAAGAGGGGCAGTATAGTTATTCTGTTTTATTTTACAAAACACAAATTTATTTTATACTATCTCAACATTTCCCTCTAGGTGGAAATCTGAAGTATGATTTCCATTGAGCTGGAAACCTACAGTATGATCTCTACATCCAGGCATCAGTTTTCTTTCTACATCAGTATAAAAAAGAGCCATGGTGGCAAAGTGGTTAGAATGCAGTATTGCAGGCTAATTCTGCTGACTGCCGAATGCCAGCTGTTTGGCAGTTCGACTCTCACCAGCTCAAGGCTGACTCAGCCTTCCATCCTTCTGAGGTCAGTAAAATGAGGTCCCAGATTTTTGGTGCTAATATGCTGACTCTGTAAAACTGCTTAGAGAGGGCTGTGAAGCAGTGTGAAGCAGTATATAAGTCTAAGTGCTATTGCTAAAAATGTTACCAAGCTCACCTTCGTTTAGTAGCAGCCCAATCTTTAAATGCATATCCAGGTAATTCCATCCAGTTTCCAAAACTGATAGTGAGTATAGAACCTTCCATAGACTAGATGGAAATAAAATCATGACTTCATTCAAAATATATAATCTTATCTTTCTATAAAAATAGTATTGCATTTTGAAGATTAATTTTAAAAGAAACTGAAATATATACCATGCATTACGTACAAAAGGCCAATTAATTTATTATTTGTTTCACAGGTTTCCAGTGACTCTTACTAAAAGTATACTTATTCAGTTTGTCATGGTGATATTTAGAATAAAACGCTTCCAAGCTCTATTGCTGATAGGGAAACTAAATAATCCAGAGCATCACATTACAAGCTACATTTGACAATGTAATCAGAGAAAAAAAAATCATCTCCTGACATAAGATAATCTACCTTTCATCATCATGTTTTCATTTTGGTAGGATTCATTTTGCTACTTTCTTAGTCTTATTATGAATGTCTTCAGTTGATACTATCCAGTGATTATTGTTTGCAATAAAATAGGGACTTCAGGATCTAACAGTAGGTTTTGCTAAACATTGCCTATAGTAACTAATTGATCCAATTAACAAAAAATAGGATTAGGATAAAAAAATAATATAATCTTCCATATTCTAAGCCTGTGAAAATGAGGACAGAAAATGTGCTAAACCAACTGCTAAGCAATCAGATTTAATATTTTTATGGATCATTAAAAATACTGGGTTATTCATGGGATGCTAAGAGCACAGTGGCTCACAGGGTTAGAACAATCTGCAAGCTCGCATTCGGGACCCAAGTGCTGCGATGTGGTGGGGTGAGCTCTTGTCATTCACTCCAGCTCCTGCTGACCTAGCAGTCTGAAAGCGTAGTAGATAAACAGCTACTACTTTGGTGGGCTCACTAATGGGGACATGAAAGGAGCCCCCAATGGTTATCTCCTAGGCAACAGGATGGTTCCGCCCTAGGCGCCTTATGGACCCTGAGCGGTTCCAAACGGCGCTTGGGCCCCCACCTGCCTCCTTTGCTCACAGCTCGGTCGATGCCCTGGTGGAAGCCTGGGAAAGGGCAGCCACAGAGGCACTCGACCAAGTTGTACCCATGCGGCCCTTGACCCGACGCAGATCCCACCGGCCCCATGGTTCTCCATGGAGCTCCGCGAGATGAAGCGTCGGAGACGGGGCCTAGAGAGCTGTTGGAGGTCCAGCCGATCCGAATCCGACCGGTTACGACTAAGGTCGTTTACGAGAACTTATCTCGCAGCATTGAGGGTGGCTAGGTCTAACCACTTTGCCACCCTCATTGCGTCCGCAGAGAATCGCCCGGCCGCCCTGTTTAGGGTGACTCGCTCTCTCCTTAATCAGGAGGTGAGGGAGGAACCCTTGCAGGGTCGAGCCGAGGAGTTTAGTCGATTTCTGTCGGACAAAATCGCTCGGATCCGGACCGGTTTGGACTCCGACTGGGCAGAGTCTGACGAAGAGGATACGGGCGGTCTTGTCGATTTAATCTGGGAAGAGTTCGATCCTGTGACACCTGAAGAAGTGGACAAGATCATGGGGAAGCTGAGCTCCACCACGTGTTTGTTGGACCCGTGCCCCTCCTGGCTGACTTATGCAGCCCGGGATGGGACACGAGGCTGGCTCCAGGCAGTGATTACTGCTTCTTTGAGTCACGGTAGTTTTCCCGCCGCCTTGAAGGAGGCGGTGGTGAGACCCCTCCTCAAGAAGCCTGCCTTGGACCCAGCAATTTTAAACAACTATCGTCCGGTCTCCAACCTTCGCTTTTTGGCGAAGGTTGTTGAGAGCGTGGTGGCGCATCAGCTCCCTTTGTTCTTGGAGGAAGCTGACTACCTAGACCCGTACCAATCGGGTTTCAGGCCCGGGTACAGCACGGAGACGGCATTGGTCGCGCTGGTGAATGATCTCTGGCGGGCTCGGGACAGGGGTTGTTCCTCTGTCCTAGTCCTTTTAGACCTCTCAGCGGCTTTTGATACCATCGACCATGGTATCCTGCTGCGACGTCTCAGGGGGTTAGGAGTGGGAGGCACGGTTCTCCAGTGGTTCTCCTCTTACCTCCTGGGACGTTCGCAGTCGGTGTTAGCAGGGGGGCAGAGATCGACCCTGAGACCTCTCATTTGTGGAGTTCCTCAGGGGTCGGTTCTCTCGCCTCTCCTGTTCAACATCTATATGAAGCCGCTGGGTGAGATCATTCGTGGTTTTGGAGTTGGGTATCACCAATATGCTGATGATACCCAACTTTTTATTTCTACCCCAAACCACCCCAGCGATGCCCTCGACGTGATGTCCCGTTGCCTGGAGGAGGTCCGGGTCTGGATGGGGAGGAACAGGCTTCGACTCAACCCTGACAAGACTGAGTGGCTGTTCGTGCCGGCATCCCGGGAAATTCCGATTATCCCATCATTGGCCATGGGGGGTGAGCTATTACCCCCCGTAGATAGGGCCCGCAACTTGGGGGTCCTTCTAGATTCACAGCTCTCTTTGGAAGAGCATATTGGAGCTGTGACTAGGGGGGCCTTTGCCCAGGTTCGCCTGGTGCGCCAGTTGCGGCCCTATCTAGACCGGGATGCCTTGCGCACAGTCACTCATGCGCTCGTGACCTCTCGTCTAGACTACTGTAATGCTCTCTACATGGGGCTGCCCTTGAGGTCCACCCGGAGACTCCAGCTGGTGCAGAATGCAGCCGCGCGAGTCGTCTTGGGAGTTTCCCGATACTCCCATGTTACACCTCTGCTCCGCGAGCTGCATTGGCTACCGGTTGCTCTCCGGGTGAGGTTCAAGGTGTTAGTTATGATGTACAAAGCCCTTCATGGCATGGGTCCGGATTACCTACGGCAACACCTGCGACCGGCGTCAACGTCCCTCCGTCCAGTGCGCTCCCACAGAGAGGGCCTCCTCAGGGTGCCGCCGATCAAAGAATGCCGATTGGTGACCCCCAGGGGGAGAGCGTTCTCTGTGGGCGCGCCAGACCTTTGGAACAGCTTACCGGTTGAGCTCCGGACGGCCCCCGACCTTCGCTCCTTCCGGCGCGATCTTAAAACATTCTTTTTCGAACAAGCTGGCCTGGTCTGACGGGATGGGGTTGGGTTTTTGAAATTAGTTTTTAACTTAATATGTATTGTTTTTATGGGCATGATGTTTAATTGGTTTTTAATGGTTTTTTAATTTTTGTATCTGATTTTTATTGTGTATTGCCCTGTTCACCGCCCTGAGTCCTTCGGGAGAAGGGCGGTATAGAAATCAAATTATTAAATTAAAATTAAATTAAACAGTGATGTCACCAGTTAATCCTTTCAACCCTGAAGTGCCTCAGTGCTTCCAACATGAATACGATGACGATGGGATGCTGTGCATGATAAAAGCTCAAAAAAATATAAATGGGCATTTGCTGTAGAAGTCACAACCAATCAGAAGTCCTACGTTGTACATGTACATAGCTGATTAAAAAAGTTAAAGTTATTCTTACATGCCAAGCACCACCAGGTGGGCCTTTGCCAAGCACTATATGAGGTATGCACTGATGTGGTTCAAATTTCCATTGAAGAACTGGTGGGTACTTAAATCCAAAATCAGCTTCAGGATGAAGCAAAGTGTCAAATAGAACTGCAACAGGATTTGAAGAGCGTCCTTCCAGGCCTTCAGCCAAGTACTCTAATTCCTGATTTGAAAAGATAAGATTTAAATGGCTGTTCAACTTTTCCTCAGAGAACATGTGTAGTGGAAAAAACACTTTGCTTCCCTTGTACATCAGTTATATGAATCTTCTTACAAATTCTTTGAACCTAGTTTCTTTACTTCCTGTTTACAAATTCAAGATTGATTTGTCCTTTGATTTTAATTAGCTTGGAAGTTTTTTTTTGGGGGGGGAGATAACCCCAGAATATCTAGAGACCATGGTATAAGACTGACAAATTTGTGTTGGGAATGCATTAGAGTCAAGATTTAGCTGTATATATACATAGCTAAATATGGAGAATGTCTTATTAATGTATTATAATTGAACAGTTTCTTTTTGGCAGCTTTTTTTTTGGAAAAGCTTATATCCATTTTAGTGATATTGTGATGTCTGTGACACACCATAAAATAGTTTGCTCAGCTCTACTATTTAGTTCACATTAAATTAATAGATCACAGGATTATTAATAGCCACTACTTATGATACCTAAAATGTATCACCTTTTGGAAATAAATATACTAGTGTGGAAGTACACTGAAAACTGAGTTTGATCTTTGGGAAATGTTTATATATTTATTGCATAGTACATGTCTGGTACCTTGTATTTCAAGTGCACTTTATATTAACTGCAATAGCAGGAAACAATAAAAGCTACTGGCAGCTTACAATACAAATGGAATCAATATTTTTAAGTCTGGATATATAATATGTAATCAACTATGACATAAAATTAAATGTTTCATAGCTAAAATATATTTTTTGATTAATAAGCATATAAGCATAAGATTAACATATACTGTACCCAGGGCTTTTTGTCTCATAGAACGCTCAGAACGGAGTTCCGGCACCTTTTTTGGATGGAACCTTGTAGCGTAGGCAAGGCGGGTTGTATGACATGTGTGAGTTCCGGCACCTTTTTCTTTTACAAAAAAAGCACTGACTGTACCTGATCAACAATAGAAAGATGAATAGCTTCTTTTAACTTATTGTACAAAATAAGATTTGGATGTTCCGCGTCGGGAGATAAATATGGTCTATATCCAGATAACATGTAAGAGAGGCATATTCCAGAAGGTCCATTACCTGTTTGTTTTTGGGGAAAAATAATAAAAAAAAGAAATGAACATATTATATCAAAATTAAATATTTTTAAACCTACTGATTTAGAAGTAAATGCTTTTCATTTACAATTCCTTCCATAGAAAGTTGGATAAAAACCTGGAATTTTCAAAAACTCAGACTTATTGCTAGATTGATATTCAATGTTCACATTTTAGACATTGTTTTAATAATTTTTAAACTGCTATTGATATTAGGAAAATATGTAAGTGAAGTGCTATTTTATAACTATGATTTTTATTATTTTGTATTAAATCATTAATAAGTAATTAGAACTAATTAATAATAATCATTTCTTAGCTGATCTTGAAAAGCTAATAAAGAGCAGACCAGCTTAATTAAATACAGGAAGTGTAAACTAGATTGAAAATTTAAAACAAAACAAAACAAAACAGAGATGTCAATGAAACACAGCTTACAGCTTGTTGCCAAGAAAACTACATTGTGTCACCAGGATTCAAATTTTATCTGAACATAGTCTAGGCAAATTCAGTATCTCTTTACCCTTTAGAGGTATTTCTTGACTTATGACCATAGTGGAGCCTTTCCATAAAGGTCCTAAGTTATGAAAGTTGTAAAACGGGGTCATTTATACGAACCACCCAATTTTACAACTTTTCAATAGTCATTAAGTGACTGCCTCAAGGAAATCAATGGTTCACTATAGGAGCATTTTAGCTGAAAATAGAAATAAATGCTGGTTTTCTGCAAAGCCGTCATATAGCTGCATGACTGGGGACACTGCAAACAGCCGTAAATGCAGTCCAGCTGCTGAGCGCCTGAAGCTCAATTACATGATTATGGGGTATGTGTGTGTGTGAAACTTTGAATCTGGGTCAAAACTATTACCCAGATAAATTTGTTGAAACTTTGACAGCCACTAAATATCAAGAACTATATAACTTTACAAAGAGGTATCTCAAATTATTTTAAACTTGTCATTCTGAAGGTCTCTTTAAGATGGGTTAATAAGCAATTTCCAAAATCAGAAAATGAGGCTTGTGAATTTAGTATCCTTTAAAAAAAAAACTTTACTGTGGTTGTGAGCAAGATGCCTAATCTGTTAGTCTTTTGGTGCTTACGCCTATAGGAGATCTCTACCATTAATCCCCCCACAAGAAACACCTATCAATAGCACATGGGGCAATCTTCGGTCTTCTCTTTATTCAGAGAGATTCTGAAGAACCGGTTTACTTATTAGTACTTCGGTCTTTGCCATAATTCTACTTTCATGGAGATGTCTTCAATTCACTTGCCTCCCCCAGAAGTCCCACCCAGTATCAAGTTTTACGAGAATCTTAATTTCACCAATTAATAATGTTATTTGACATTCTGAAAATTATTGATAACTTTTCCTTCCATTTTAATGGAGATATACTGAATTTTCTTAAGCATCATTTGCAAGAAGGATCTTGGAAGTATTCATGAAAGGCAATTAAAAATGCATACAAATTTCCAAAGAGTTAATCCTTCCCCCTCCACACCTTACCATCAGCTACTTCCATAGCTAAATGGAACAAAGTGGAATAGGTTTAAGACATTTCAAAAGTTTATGTAACCTGTTAATAATGCCTATTCTTTCCTAAAGCATGTAAAAGCAAGCAACTGACCAGAAATTAATAAAGCATATACAGGTTGACCTTGCTGCCTCAATGCAGCAACCATTCAAAGCTATGATAGTGCTGAAAAAATAACTATGTGACCAAGGTGCACATTTGTGAGCTTTGCAGTATCTGTCTCTGTTATTTGATCAGCATTATAGTCAGTCAGTACATGACCTGTGTTTGACCCATTTCTTTAATTTTTTTCCACCTCTAAGAGTGGACAGATTGTTAAAATAAGAAATCTCTTCAGGCAATCCCTTCTGTGTCTGATCCTTTTTCTCCTCCTCTCCTCGCAGAATGGAGAAATTGGAGAGGAAGAGATTACAAGAGACCAAGGAGGCACAGAGTTGGTACTAGTACATCCCTTTGTGTATTCTTTATTGTGTGCCTATTTATTCCCTCGTAATCCCTTCCTCCTGAATGAATGTAAATACAAACATTAATTCCCTTTTTGTTAATTATCCCAAAGCTGAGGTGAATATTTCATAGGGCATGGGAGTGTGTGTGGGGGGGGAGTGGAAGTAAATTGTAAGCATAGTCACAGACATGTGACTTTCCCCTTAACAACTGTGTCAATTAGAAATAACTGACTCCAACTGTGGTCAATAAATGAGGACTACTTTTATCTAAAGCCAGCAGGGCAGAAAGTTGATATGGAGGGATGATCTGAAATTAAGAAGTGTTGAATGGAGAAGAAGCTTCTTGGATGAGAAGCGAAACATCTTCAAAGAAAAAGAAAGTCCAGTTGCCTCCTGAAAAAGGACCTTTGGGAAAACCATGACCTGGATGACTGAGAATCTCCATAGACATTTAGCTATGCACTTTGGGATGAACACCCTTTGAATGGTATGGGAGTATGAACAGATTTCCAGAAAATATTGCAGACTACAGGAACCATTTACGCTTCAATTTGAGATGCAAGGCAACAGAGACTCACTCCCAATAGCCTGCGCCTGTCTTCAACAGTGAAGGGACACAGGGCAAAAAACATCCTGCAGCCAAGAAGGCTCCACACATATTTGCACTGCTCAGGTGAACCTGAGGACACAGGCAAACCTCCAAGTGGCAACTCTCTAAAAGAATGCAAATGACCATCTGTCTTCAAGGAATATAAATCCTTCCATTCCCCACCATCCAGTCAGAGTTGAAGAAGCTTCTTGGATGAAAGGTGAACATCTTCAAAGAAAAACAAGTCCAGTTGTGTCCTGAAAAAGTACCTTTGGGACAACCATTACCTGGCTGACTGAGAACCTCCACAGACATTCCATTCCAAATTCTGCACTGTAAAGTAGATTTTAAAATCTAAAAAGGGAATTTACCTAGTTCAATTACATATATAAAAATGTCTTTGTTAATTCTTAAAATCTGCTTTGGAATCTTTGTAGATGTTAAAAAAAGTATTAACATATCAGTGCTGCCCACAGTCTTTCAATCTTACAGATACAATTCAAAAGTAATGGTGCCAAGGGGTAGAACACAGAATCATAGGGCTGGAAGGGACCTCAGAGGTCTTCTAGTCCAATCCCCTGTTCAAGGCAGAAGAATTTATACCATCCCAGTTAAATGGTTGTCCAGTCTATTTTTTTAAAACCTACAATGATGGAGCCACAACTCTGGGAGGCAAGCTATTCCATTGATTAATTGTTCTCATTATCAGAAAATTTTGCCTTTCTTCTAGACTGAATATCTATAGAAATTCTCAGTCATCTAGGACACGATTGTCCCAAAGATGTTTTTTCAAAGGCAACGGGACTTTCTTTGTTTTTCCTTTTGCTTCTCATCCAAGAAGCTTCTTCAGTTCTTCAACAGTTCTTGTCTTTGAAAAAGCACATTTGAGTTCTAGGTTGGATCTCTCTTTGACAAGCTTCCATCCATTACTTCGTGTTGTGGCCTCTGAAGCTTTGGAAAAGAAGTCAATCCCCTCTTCTCTGTGACAGCCACTCAAGTTCTGGAAGATAATTATCATATTCCCCCTAATCTTTTTCTTTGAAAGTTCCCTCAATTGTTTACCATACGATTTAGCTTTCAGATCCTTTATCAGCTTTGTTGCCCTTCTCTGCACTCTTTCTAGGACCTCAGCATCTTGTTTTATGATGCCCAGAACTATGTGCAATATTATACATTTAGTTAGACCCCAAAGCCAGACTTCGTAGACAAACTATATATGCTGGCAAAAAATTATTTCAGCTACAAAATCTTTTCCAATACCATCTGATAACTGTATGTCAGATAAGGTTTATGAGCTAACAAGGATACACATAAGTGAAATTGATTAAGTCATCAGTTTTTTCTATATAATTTAATAATAGAAATTCATTATTAGCTAAGCATGAAACCTATTTGAGAGTAACTCACCGATTATTACTATAGGCAAAGTCAATGTTGGGTCCACAGGTAGCGTACTTTCTTGTAGTAATGGCATGGTTTTAGCGTTGGTTCCAAGATTGTCACCAAAATACTGCACTAAGGAATTCAAAAAGCATCCTTCAGCTTCTGGACTACCGTAATTTCTATTTAAAAGGAAACAAAACAAATCATTATTATAAAACAACCTTCACTGTAAATACTTCCTTCGTTCATGCTGATTTGTTAAATACAGTATTTTAGCCACATGCTAATATATGTTATTTTTCCCCCAAGAAACATATGAACAATAGGGGTGACAGATTGCTGAGGTTTTAATCGTGAAACAAGATCATTTTAAAAATCAAGTAGTGAATACAAAACTCTACATCTAAATATGTATAAACGGAATGCTTACTTAACAGGATTCTTTGGGTTTTTCAAATAAATAACATACCTTGCCTGGATCAACAAACAAAGAGAAGAGAGGGGGTGTGAGTTCATTAATTGACTCTGGATCTGTTTTCCCCCCCCCCATTTGAGGAGTAACTATTATAGAAATGGCATTTTTTTTAAAAAAAAGGCATCCGAATAAATAACTTCGAGACATAAATTTTTAAATGTATACGCTACACACGTATGCATGCCGAAAAAGGGGAAGTGACAAAATGAAATACAATTTGTCTTGCACATTTTCAATCGAGACACACACACACACACAAACACACACAAACACAAACACACACAAAACGATTCGGGAAGGCGGCGTTTCCGAGCGCGTGCAACCGGGCCGGCGCTTCTCCGCCTCAGCCGCCCATACCGCCCCCATCCCCACGACCTCGTGTGCGCCAGGCCTCCGCCAGGATGCTCCGGGGCTCCTCGCCTCGCATTCCTCAGCGGCAGCAAGTGCTTACCGCCGGGTTTCCTGAAGCCGGCCTAACGCGCCGGATCCTGGATGGCCCTCAAGTCGCGGGTTCCCCAGGAGGAAGAGTCGGAAGCCGGCGGCGTCCCCGGCGCCACGCTTGGTAGCCGACTGCGGCTCGAGGCGCTTACCTGAAGCGGCTGGTTAAGGAGCATCGGCAGCACCACACCGTCATGAGGGACTGAGGAAAGAGGACGTCGAGAGATGGAGATGCGGCGGCGGCCGCTGCGGTTGCCGCCGCCTCCTTCCTTTCTTCTGCCGCCGCGCTGGGGGCCGCTGTTGGTTGCCGCTGCCTCCTCCCCCTCGCATTTCGCCTCGCGAGCGGCGCTGTGCCAGAGGAGCGGAGGCGGAGCCTGGCTTGGACCAGGCGGGCGGAGGGCAGCGGAGGGAGGGTCTGTCCTCGGTGTCGGGCGGGGAGGGGGGGGACGTAAGACGACGCTTAGGGGGAGCTCGCTTCTCCCGAGAGCGTCTAGGACAGGGGTCTTCAAACTTGGCCCTTTTATGACTTGTGGACTTCAACTCCCAGAATTCCTCAGCCAGCAAAGCTGGCTGAGGAATTCTGGGAGTTGAAGTCCACAAGTCATAAAAGGGCCAAGTTTGAAGACCCCTGGTCTAGGAAGGAGGGAAAGGAGGTGAAAAGCAGCCGCGAGGACCGCAGCGGCGAAGGTTGGAGGGCGGCGACCAATCGCGCTTCTTTAGCAAGTGCCTTAGGATGACTGCAGGGGTTCTTCTCGGGAGTGAGCTGCAGCTCTGGGTCTCCCAATTCTGTACCAAATGTCCCTTTAAAAATACCATCAGCATCCTCCCCATCATCCCTCGGATGCTTCTCTCTACAATTACAAAAGAAAAAGCAATGGAAGGTGTTATGTATTGGGCTCAATAGTAATACCATGTGGGTTGCTGGAGCAGCTAAGGGGTCTCCAGCAACTCAGACTACGAGTCTCCAGTGCTGCTATTGCAGACATGTCAAACACAAGGCCCGGGGGCCGTATCCGGCCCGCGAAGTGGTTTCATGTGGCCCGTGAAGCCATCCTGGAAACAGTGAGGGAACGCCCCCCCCCTGCCTTAGCCCTGGCCCAGAGACCCTCCTTCTGCCAGAGACCCTCAGATCTGTCCCACTCCTGCCCAGGCCCCCATAGGCACCCTTGATGCAAATGATGTAGAGCTGGCCATGCCCACCCAGTAGGCCATACGCACTTTAGCCACTCCCACCCAGTAGGCCACACCCACCCTGGCCATACCCACGCGGCCCCCTGAGGGCAACCGCAATGCTGATGCGGCCTTCAATGAAATTGAGTTTGACACCCCTGTGCTATTGGCTATCCCTAGACGGAAGGCAATGGTTGCTTCAAACCTATTGCCTGCTGCCTAGGTGCTAGACCAGGGGTAGGCAACCTCGGCTCTTTTATGACTCATGGACTTCAACTCCCAGAATTCCTGAGGTCCGTGAGTCATAAAAGAGCCGAGGTTGTCTACCGCTGGGCTAGACTATATATTGCGGCTAGTTACAGCCCAATTCTCAGTTCAGATCTTGCAAGCAATAAACCATGAGCTTCTCTGAACTCACTTGCCTTGTTTTCATTCCTCCTCCAAAGAACCCACTACACAACACTGGCAACGAAGGAGGGATCCTGCTTCTCTGAAAAAGAGCTGAAGTCTTAGAGGGGAAGGCAGCGCACACCGGAGGGAAAAGGCAGTTTCCCCCCCCTCAAGGTCTGCTAGCAAACTATGCTAGCGACCTCGTGCTCAGTGGATTCATTCCCTGAGCCTGGGAAGCAGGATTGGAAGAAACTGCAGGAACCAGCAGAGACAGAATGCCGAAGGTCGGGAGACTTCGAGAATTTGACATAAAGCACCCAGAGGAATGGCCATCCTATTTGTCCCAGGTAGAAAACTACCTCCGGGCAAACCAGATCACAGAAGGACTGAAGTCCGCAATGCTACTTTGCCTGTGCGGCCCAGCAACCTTTGATTTGGCCGAGAACCTTTTTGCTCTGACACTGATAGAATCGGTCTCCTACGCAGACCTCAGAGAGAAGCTAACCGAACATTTTCAGCCCAAGATGTCTGAGATAGCATGGTGTTTCAAGTTTGACCAGAGAGTACAGCAACCCGGTGAATCAGCTTCAGAATTCATCGCGGGCCTGAGGCAGGCCTTTGTAAATTTTCAAATTTAGAAGAGAGACTACCAGACCGGCTCGTCTGTGGCCTACGGAACCGAACGCTTCAACAGAGACTCTTTGCCAAACCGAACTTAACGTTTTCAGAAGCACAAGACGAAGTAATGGCCAACGAAGCCGCCAGGGGGGCAGTTCAAACAGTACAGCCTGCCAAAACGACAAAGCATGAAGAAATGGTCCACCACGAGGACGCCAATTGCCCCAAAGAGTCTTCCGAGGAAGAAGAGCCTGAAATCAACAGACTCCAAAAGCAACCCAAAAGAAACACCGCAACAGCCGGCAGCAAGAGAACACTTACAAGGCAGTTCTCTTACCTACATGTAATGGGTGCAGCGGCATCCATGTTCACGCCGATTGCAGATTCTGATGAGCCATGTGCAGAGCTTGCGGCAGGACAGGCCACATCATAGCGGTTTGCAGAGCCCGCCAGAGGAACCGGCCACCCAAACACCAGTCGGAAGAACTGACTAGGAGAGGTACTGGGGCCCAGGGTCCGGTTAGTGTGGGGTTTTTCAGAAGCCGTAGAAGTGTGTGTCGCACTGGGGCCTGACGCCCCCTCAAACCTAAACTCAGACTCCTGGTAGAGCTATAAGGAGTTCCTTGTAAAATGGAATTGGACTCTGGCTCTGCAGTCTCAATTGGTTTGATGCCTTAGGTATTCAGATTACTGGTATCCATTGGACACAAACTGCAGACCTCGTCAGTGTGCGAGGACTATGGAGATGTTTTGGATTCAACCCTAGGAATGTACACAGGCCCGCCTATCTCATTTAAGCTAGATCCCAATGTAGTTCCAATCAGGGTTAAACCTCGTAGGGTCCCCTTTGCCTTAAAACATAAAATTGATTCAGAAATTGACAAGCTTGTAGAGCAGGGCATTTTACAGCCAGTCGATGGAGGGGAGTGGGAAACTCCTATAGTCACCCCACTTAAAGCCAATGGGGAAATTCACATTTGTACTGATTATAAATGCACTCTAAATAAAGCCCTCAAGCAATGTGCTTACCCGGTTCCAGTGGTCAACCACATTTTAGCCTCCTTGCAAGGGGGTACTATTTTTGCTAAACTAGATTTAGCACAGGCCTATCAGCAATTGCCGGTTGATGAGGCCACAGCTGCAGGTCAGACGATCGTGACTCACAGGGGGGCTTTCAAAGTAAAACGCTTACAGTTTGGAGTCTGTGTTGCTTCAGGCATATTCCAGGGGATCATGGAACGCACACTTAAAGGCATTCAGGGCGTCGGCCCTTATTTTGATGATGTTCTTATTGCTGGGGAATCCCCAGAAGTGTTAGCCAGAAGGCTGTTCTACAGAGGTTTTGCGAAGCAAGCCTCAATTTAAAAAAGAGCAAGTGTAGTATTGGGGTCCCTTCAACAGAATTCCTGGGATTCAGAATTGATGCTAACAGTATTCACCCTGCTGAATACAAAGTGAAGGCCATTAAAATGGCTCCTAGGCCCAAATCTAAAGGAGAGCTACAAGCATTCTTGGTCCTCCTCAACTTCTATCACACATTTCTACCTCACAAGGCTGCACTAGCAGAGCCCCTGCACAGGCTTCTAGATAAGAAAGCTCCATGGACTAGTCTACATGAAAAAAGTTTCCTGGACTTAAAAGCACTATTGTCAGAAAAGTCCACTGTAACTGATTACAAAGAGTCTAAACCAGTTGTCTTGCATGTGATTCATCTCCCTATGGGGTGGGGGCAGTTTTAAGTCACTTAGAAAAAAATGGAACACAGGTTCCTATAGCATTCTACTCAAGGACATTGTCCTCTGCTGAGCGCAACTATGCTCAGATTGACAAAGAGGCCCTAGCCATTGTTGCTGGAATAAAAAATTCCATGACTATTTATATGGCAGGAACTTCACAGTCTTTACAGACCAAAAACCTCTGTTGGGACTTTTCACAACAGACATGAATGGTGAGGACAACGGAGGAATCACTCAAGCGCATTGTAACAGGTGACTGGCATCACAGATTGGCAGATTTTCTACTCTGCCAGCATTCTATGCCCTGTACTGCTACAGGCAAAAGTCCTGAAGAACTGCGTTGGGGGAGATGTTTGATTACTAAACTGGACAGGTTGTATCCAGATAGAGTGGCAGCTGAAGCCTCTCAATCAAAACCCCCAAGGGGGCTGCACATGGGCGATTGGGTTTGGGCCAGGAACTATGTTCATGGGAATCTGTGGGTTCCTAGTCAAATTACCAAGGCATCCGGACTCCTATCTTGTGAAGTGGGGCTGGCGGGAGGGCGAGTTGTCAGACGACACATTGATCAGCTCAGGAAACAGTTTCCAGAATGGCCACTAAGTGAGGACTGCATCATAAGTCCCTCCCAAGGTCCTCAAACTTGCGGCCAAGCCAGTCCTCAGATGGACTCTCAGGACTTTTCATTCATAACCAATGAGGAAACAGATGGAGATGTGGGGAGTCCAGGAATGCAACATGGATCCCCTGAAGGAGCAAGCCAACCAGACTTCGGCAACCGCTGTGCCTACTCTGCTGATCAGTCTGACTCTGGGGTGGGCCAACCTGGAGAGGCCCTTGACTCAGGAACATCAAGGGACACAGGTCTACCCAGCCCACTGGGTAAGCTGGTAGACCACAAAGTGACTGGAATTCCGAGACGTTCCACTAGGGCTTACAAGCCTCCTTCATATCTTGCTGATTACGTTGTAAAATAAAGATCTATAATGTTGTTGTATTGCAACTTGCCACTGTACTACAGAAACTAGCGTTATGATGTTAACTGTCTAGAGTACTGTCAATGAAGGCCTATTCATTCAGATGCTATGATGCTAACTGTCTAGTGTGCTGTCAATGAAGCCTATTCATTCAGATGCTGTAAGTTAACCTTGTAACCTATATGGGTTGTTTTTCTATTAATATTATGTAAGATTGTTTTGATAATGAGTCTTGATAATTGTATTAAGACTAACTTATGCTATAATATTGTCTGATCTAAGAGGGGAGGGGTGTTATATATTGGGCTCAATAGTAATACCACATGGGTTGCTGGAGCAGCTAATGGCTCTCCAGCAACCCAGACTACAAGTCTCCAGTGCTGCTATTGGCTATTCCTAGGCCGCAATGGTTGCTTCAAACCTATTAGCTGCTGCCTAGGGGCTAGATTATATATTGCGGCTAGTTACAGCCCAATTCTCAGTTCAGATTCTGCAAGCAAATAAACATGAGCTTTCCTGAACTCACTTGCCTCATCTTCATTCCTGCGCCAAAGAACCTGCTACACAACAGAAGGAGAGACCATTATTATGCCTGTTTCCACTAGAACACCCCCCCCCCCAAATAAACGTGGCTTGATTAGACCACTGCAATGGTGGAGCTTCATTTTTCTCCTTGCAGCGCAGTTAGGAAAATACCATACTGCTAAGCTTGTAAGCCGCCCTGAGTCTTTGGAGAAGGGCGGGATATAAATGGAATTAAAATAAAAAAATAAAAAAATACTATATTTTTGCCATTTGATTGGGTTCAAGTGTTGATCTCCTGCTTAAAGGAAATGTAGTAAAGTTGTTTCAGTTAAAACAAGGTATTCCATCTCCTTATTCCTTATTCCATCTCCTTATTTCCTTGCAAATGACAACTGTATCTGTCTCCATAATATTTTTAAGCTGGCTCTCAAAAGATCCAAAACTTTTTCCAATAATAATTTAAGAATCTTAGATACTAATATTTATGGTTCAAATGGCTTTTTCTACATTTCTCAAAATGAGGATATCCCAAATATATTATTTTCTTAAGGAAATGGAGATAAAATTTATTTTCTATTATCCAAACATGAATGGCAGCTTTTACTGCAGGAAATACAATTGCTTTGGGGACAAATCAAAGTCTTTTGTTGTTGTTAGTTGCGAAGTCGTGTCCGACCCATCGCGACCCTATGGACAATGTTCCTCCAGGCCTTCCTGTCCTCTACCATCAAAGTCTACACAATTCCAAAATGCTTGAATGAGCCTACATTACGGTACACTTAAATTCATGCTCAAGGCAAGACATTGTTTCAGATTATACGCTTGAAATGGTTCAGAACCTAAAGTTTTGCACTACCTATACTTAAGGTTATATATTATGTTTCATTGAATGAAAGCTAATTATTTTAAATACTGAAACTTTGGATGGTCTTAGTAGTTTTGACATTGTTTATCTTAACACAAATCAAAACAGGCTGTGCTTACTGCAAAGATTATCTAACATTGCATTAACAAAGACTGTTGGATCCTAGGTTTATTTAATCCAATATAAGAAATGATTGAGCTTCTAGTTTTCCCTGGCATTGTGGCCCTTCCAGATGTTGTTAAATTATAATTCAATTTAACACATGCATTATGATATGGAGAATAGGAAGTCTTTGTTCAAGATTCAAGCTATAGAAAAGTTAAATGTCTTGGAGAATTCTAGATCAGTTCTTTCACACTGACATGTTTCCTGAATATGGTAGTTTGCATCTGCTGATATATTTTTCCATTCTATTTGGATTATGCCATACTGTACTCTGAGAAACGTCAGACTTAAATTGTTAAGGTTTTGTTTACTGAATTTGGACATTCAAAAATTTACATCCTGTATGCGATGATTTTGGAAAAGTAAGTATCTAATATGTTGTGCCTATGTGTCTACTTTCATCAGACTACATTTAGAATGATAAAAATAAGTCATGTGAATTTAAGTCCTCATCTAGGGACAAAATGTTCCACTATACATTATAATACGGTTTATCTTTTCTTCTAAAAATCTCTTCTGTGTTTAATTCCCTGGCACATGTGCAAAAGGATTATTAGCTTTAGAATCTGATTGTGTCTTTCCTAATGGTTTAAACAAACAGCAACATTTTAGTTTGCCATGCAAATTCCTGTCAGTTATGCTGTGTTCAGTAAATTCCTCTGTTAATGTTTATATCTCAATGAAAGTAAAAGACAAAGCGATAGGAGTTAAAGTATTAATGTTTGTGGAAACATTTCAAAAGTATATAAAAAACTTGAAACTGATCCACTGTTAGTGTTCAATTAAATATACAGTCCATTCTTTATCATTCATGCTAGCGTGATGTTCTTTAAAAACTAAACCTGTTAACAGGATTCTGCCCAAAGTCACACTCTTATGAAATGGGCGCCATACAAATAGAATAAATTAAGAGAAAATAAAAAGACAAAAATCTATTGTACTTGAAATTATTATTACATTAAAAAAATTAAAGGGATTCATTTCAATCTATAACTTGTTCCATTTGTTTTTAAGAGAGCAGAATTTCAAATGAATGTACCATATTTTCATATTGTTTACTATTGCAGTATAAGTTGAATTGTATTTCCTTTAAAAATATTTTAGACTGCATATACCACTTGTTGCATCTTGTTTTGCAACAGAATACTGCATTTTGCAATACTCATACTAAGTTAGCAGAGCTTCTTTATAAGATATTTTCCTGATTATTTTGTTATTTTAGAGCAAAGGTCATAAGCTAAAGATTTTTTTTGTCTGTGAATGCCATCAAGGTGGTGGTGGTGGTGATGATTTTAAAAACTTTTTTTCTTGCAAATCTATTACTAATGCCCCTCATATATGTGAATGGGATTCTTTTGGCATTTAGTTCTCACTTAGCAGACAGGTGTCCAAGAATTAATTCTCTAATAACATCACTGCAACTGTGAGATTGTTTGTATTTGGATTTTAATCAAATAAATATCTGAAAAACCTAGGAAAGCTTGTTTTGATTCAGCTCCATGTTTGTGATAATGTGGCCATTTATTCTTCTTTACAGCCTTTGTCCCTTACTTGGAAACAGTCAAAGGACATTCAGCTGTTAGAAAGTGTCATTTCCTTGAGAAGCATCTTCTCTTTTCCACTCTACATCTTATTGAAGGAAATAGACTATAAGGGAAAGGAAAAGAGGGTGAAGTGAGCACCTGAACAGTAAGATGAGATTTATTGAATGACTATATTATACAATATTTGTTCCTACATATCATGCCCTCTTTTTGTGGCCAGGCATCGCTGCTTTTCTGGGTGCTTCCTTGTACATCATGCACTAATTCATGGGTTGGAATGGGAATTGTTAATAGACTTAGGGAACTGGGATCAATGATCTTACCTAAAAATGTCCAATCTTCCTTATTAACTATGCAACTGGGACATTAGAATAATTACCATATAATGATATTTTCACAGACTTCTCGAATTTACCATTTTGAATTGAACAGATCAGCCTACAGGCTGAAGATTACATTCGGTCAATTTTGTCAGCAATAAAAGCTCAGCAACATAAATGCTATTAAAGGGAAGGTGGGTCATATTCAGAAAGATAATGGCATATTTGTATTATGGCAAAATTGTTTTATTCAATGGTCATTATTGTTTAAAAAGCAGCAGAACAAATTGCCTTTTACATGAAACAGTCTGAGCTGAAAGTAAAATTGAGCACCCTCATTTTATAAACAAATTCCTTCCACCACAGATGAGACATTTTCTAGCTTCATCCATGGCTGCCTTCATTCAACAACAGTAGAAAGATCGAACAATTGTTGGGATTATTTGGATTGGAACAGTTGGGGAAGGAGGTTTTAACACTTTGTCACCATTCCAGTTCCCCAACAATTGATCTCTGATTAACTATTCACTCTACATAACCCTGAAAAGCTCTTTTTGTCCTGTTGAGAAACAAGATAAGGAAATGATTGGTCCATTAGTGGGGGAAAGTGGCAAGAAGATGACAAGCAACAGAGAGAAAGCAGAACTATTTAACTCATTTTTTGCATCTGTCTTTACACAAAGGGGAAAAACAGTCCAACCTATCAAAAACTGTGCCATAAAAAACAATAGAAACACAAGCATCTACATGGAGGGAAGTGTGTAGTCGGGTGCCCCAGGGCTCTGTTCTAGACCCAGTGCTTTTCAAGATCTTCATCAATGATTTAGACAAGGGGATACATGGGGAACTCATCAAATTTGCAGATGACACCAAGCTGGCAGGAATAGCCAGCACTTCAGAAGATGGGTTTAAGATACAGGAGGATCTGGACAGACTTGAACACTGGGCGTTATCTAACAAAATGAAATTCAATGGTGAAAAAAATAAGCTTCTATATTTAGGCAAGAAAAACCAAATGTACAGGTATAGTATAGGTGGTACCTTGTTCAATAGTAGCAACTGTGAGAGGGATCTCGGAGTCCTAGTGGACAATCACTTAAATATGAGCCAGCAGTGTGCTGCAGCTGCCAAAAAAGCCAACACAGTGCTAGGCTGCATTAACAGAGGGATAGAATCAAGATCACGTAAAGTATTAATACCACTTTAACCTTAATATAAATCTGGGAACAAATGAACTTTTCAACAGTATTATTAATACTAAGAATTCTCCCACTGTATATTTGGTGTCTGATAAAGAACACATTTATTTATCTAGATATGACATACAATATTCTATGTTTGAGGATTTGAAACAAATGATCCTGGGTCAATCTCAATCTCCTTTCTTCCTTTCTCTTCCAGTCCAAATAAAGCTGCACTCCTGTGCAGATGACTGAGCAAAGAACAACTTCAGGGACCAAAAACAGACTTAGGGTGAACTAAAAATATGCCATAATTAAATACAATACTGATATATAGTTTGGTTATATTATCATTCAACTACTTTGCAATAAGATTACCTATTTAAAAAAGAAGTACTAATCCACAGAAAAGAATAGATCAGAAAAAGAGAGGAAAAGAGGAATGTCAGAAATATATTTTCAAGAGTGAAATTTAACGTTTTTAAGTTTGGTTGAACAACTAGCTTGTTTTAGCATTACCTACCATTGTGGGTTCATCTCTGTCCAATTACTGTGAGAAACATCCTTTAAAATGTCTTTTAAAAGCCTGGTAAACTTGTGAGATTAATAGGAAGAAATATCTAGATGGATTGAATATTTTTTCTAGGACTGCACACTAAACTCCACAGATTCTTTCATTCTCCAGAAAAAATTTTTTGATTCAAGTATAGCACTTTACAAATTGTTGCAAAAATATCACAGTACTTTTTTTTCCTGACTTCAGAAAAAATGAATTAAGATACTATTGTTCTATTCTAGTGGTCTAGAGAAAATAAGACTAAAGCTTATTTTAAATCCATCAGAATGTGATATTTTATAAACTTGCATGTGTTGAACGAACATTCCTGTATAAATTTCAGGTGCAGAATTTTGTAGGGAATCTTTGGGATGAAAATCACTTTAGTTCTGTTCTAGAAAAAGTTTTATACATTCATAAATTCTGGGAATTATGATTCTTCAGTTTCATATACACTGGCACACAAAGCAGTTATTTAAAACTAAGGTTTATTCAAAACTGAAGTAAGTTTCAAAGTCTTCTAGCAATACAGCATGCATTTTTTAAAAATATATAAAACGTTTGGACTGATGGAAAATAAAAATGTTAATTGATTCAGGCACATACAGTATTTTACAATATTACAGATAGTTGAAGTTTTAGAAGAAAATATGATAGTGTGGCATACATAGTTCTTACTGAGAGCCTGGTACTGGTGTCATAACTGTTATTTACAGAATCACGAATAGAACTCCTGATATGTTAACAGCTCTTATTTCTCTTCTTAAGATGCTGCTAACAGCAAGATTCTCTACTAATTATATTTTTCCATAATACATTATTCTCCAAGGAGAAAAGGCACACTGTGCTATTACAGTGATAGTAACATTAGATGTTTCAATATTGAACCTAAACATTAGGCACCAGTACAAAGACATACAGTATCTCCACTGATACCCTTCATGGATTTCTTTGACTCAGTGACATAAGATGAACTCCACTGATGCAGACTAGTTATATTCATCCACCAAATAATTTGGACACCTTCCGTCTGTAAAAGACAATGCCTTAGAATTTACAAGGATGAACCTGAAACTTTAAAACTTGATATCTTTAGTTTGTCTTCCTGCCATTATTTTAATTTTTCCTTCCTATTTGGTTATCTATGTCACTTTTATGGGAAACTCTAAATCCCTGGCACGTTATAAGTACCTGCCTTGGTACAATATCAATCTGTAATTGTTATATAGGAAACAGGCATGAAGAAATTCCTCAAATTGATAACAATAAAGAAAAGGTGGATAAAGTAACATAGTCTGGAGAAAATCCTGCAAAATGTTGCACAGTACAGTTATATATTTCTTGGTTTGTTCTACAAAAGAATATATCCAGCTGCTTGAATTTTATACATCCACTTCATATGTGTAGTAATTGTCCAAAAAAGTCTACTTTGCTTTGATTTCCAATGTCCCTGTTTCAGTGTCCTTGTCTGTCAGACAGCAATAGAATAACTTTTGAACATACTGTGTAGTGATAGCTGCAAGACAAAATAAAGTCACCGTATTATAAATATGGTAATTACATCAGCATTACTGGAATTTCTTATGATGTAAAAATCTTCATTAATATGGCAATCTTGCTTTCCATAACAAATTGGTTACTGAAATCTGGTGTGATATAGGGATAAATTTTTTTTTTGAAAGTTAAGGAAGTGATATAGTGAGGACAACTGCATCATTTTTTTAAAAAGGGCAGGGTGAAGACAAAAGATGAAGATCAAAATGTTATTTCATTCAATCTAATTTACATTAAATTTTAGCTACAGTTAAATTAACCAAATATAGTTGAAAGAATTTGTTAGATACTGAGTTTGTTGCTTCAATGACGAGATGAGGTGAGTGAGTTCAGCAAAGATCATTGTTTATTGCTTGCAGGAACTGAACTGAGAAACAGGGCTGCGAATGCAGCAATTTATACCCTGGCCTCTAGGCAGCAGTGAATAGGTTTAAAGCAACCTATTGCCGCTCTAGAGGCAGCCAATGGCGGTACTGGAGACGGGTTGTCTGAGGAGCTGGGAGCCGTTAGCCAGCTTCCCTGCTTGAGCAACCTTCCAGCAATTAATCCACGTGATATTCCTTTAGCAAGACAAAGCCCAATACATTACAGAATTAGTCCCAGTTTTCATTTCCCCCCCTCCTGTCTCATTAAAAGTTATAATTTAATGGAACCACTGTGGAAACTGTGTGCAAGATTTTGTGAGTAAGAATGTATGTCATTCTAGGACATTGGATGGTTGACTCCCTCATGCAGGAGTGTCTGACTGGAGGTGTCAGAAATTAAAGTTATTGTGTCCCAAAGCTGCTTTTTCAAAGGCAACTGAATTATCTTGGGTTTTTTCCTTGAAAACATTTTGCTTCTCATCCAAGAAACTTCTTCAGTTCTGAACTGAAGAAAAGTCTTGGATGAGAAGTGAAATGTTTTCAAGGGAAAAAACTAAGAAAGTCCAGGCCTTTGGAAAAGCACTTTTGGGAGAACCATGACCTGGATGATTCGAGAATCTCCATATACATAAGCTATTGTGATAGCACAGTAAAAGCACATGGAGCTTCAATTGCATGGTTGAGGTTGCCATTATACCTATTTTGCCCTCTAAAAGAGATGCCACTATCATTAGATGGATAGGAGTTGAAATAAATACAAGTTAATAGTTTGTGATTTGATCCATGTTAAGATTATTCCATCCATCTATCCCTTTTAAACTTTAAGTTGCATATAGAGGATATACATTTGTAAAATTGTAAATAAACTATACAGTTTCTTACCAGAAAGCCAATGAAGATACCTAGGTCTCTTTTCTACTGGTAAATAAACTCCCAAAAAGTAAGCAGGAATTCCAGAGAGTGCAATGCCAATTCCAATAACAGAATTAATTGTATCACTATAGAGAGGCACTATAACAAGGAAAACGGTGCATATACAATATACAATGGGAAAGAAGAGACTGAGCTGAAAATAAAAAAAAGATAATTCCAAGCTAAAGTATGTGCACCTGAAAAATGTTCTCATTACCACAACTTTTACAGTTTCAAAAAAGCTTTTATATAACTGTGTTTCATATCCCAGAAGAAAATTATACCCTTGGCAAAGAATATTTCTTAGTATATGATCTGAAATTCTTGAAAACAACAATAACAAGAACAATCTGATCTTCACTTTAACCTGAAAGCCAGTTTAACAGATAAAAAGTAGATATTAGAAATAATTGTTTGCTTCTCAAATTAAAAGACTTCTAATCTTCTAATCTAGGCACCATTTTCCAACTCTTAAAACATTCAGAAAATGCTAGTTATTTGTTGCCACCCAGTGAATATATGCATTTTTGCAGCCTAGATATTTTGCCCTATAGGCAAAAGGCCAATGGTTTCATAAATGGAATTCTCTATAGAGGCTTAATATAAAAACTAGAACTACGGTATATACAACTGGTTACAATTTTAAGCATTAATTCTCTTCTGTACTTACTTTAATGGGCCTTGGTCTATCTGGCTGGATATACCTTAAATATATTAATCCTGCAATGGATAGTCCAACAAAAAACCAATAGCTGAAACAGTAGTAATATATCAGGAGAAAGACATCTTCCACAAAGAGATAAACCAAAGTCATTAAACCCTATCAGAAGATAAAAGAGAAAGAATGAAGTGTATAGAGGCAAAAAATAAATGTATGCTTTAAATCAATGTTTTCAACTTTCGAGAACCAACTTCACAACTTTAAGATTTATTTTATTTTTTATTTTAATCCCATTTATATCCCGCCCTTCTCCGAAGACTCAGGGCGGCTTACAATCTAAGCACAAATCAAATGTGCTTAGCAATAGCCTTCATTCTATGTATATGCCTGCTTATTAGGGCTTTCACACACACCCCAAGCGGCATTATTACAAAGTCAGCTTATTGCCCCCAACAATCTGGGTCCTCATTTTACCTACCTCGGAAGGATGGAAGGCTGAGTCAACCTTGAGCCTGGTGGGACGCGAACCTGCACTAATTGCAGGCAGCTGGTGTTACTTAAGGAGGCATTAGCCCACTGCTCCACCAAGGCAAGATGTGTAGAGTTCAACTTCCAGAATTCCCCAGCCTGCTCTAAATGATTTTTAATCACTGATTTGTCTTAACTGATGTTTACAGGCTCGTAAATTTAGTTTATACTGCTAACAGCTTTAACCAGATAAAGTGCACCAATTGGAGGTGTTCTTTTGGGCTAGTTGCCCTTGAACCTGACCATGAAGGAAAATGCGGTCCCAATCTCCAGACAGATGCTATAGAGTTACATTTGGGAAGTTTCTTTATTTTGTTGTTGCTGATGGTTCTTGCTCTTATTTTTTTATAAAATGGCTAGAGAATAATTTGACTAGAAGTCGTATATCCAATCTCAAAGACATACTATTAAATCCAATCAGTCTTCAAAAGAGACATGAATTGGGTACTGTTGTGACTGCTTGAACAATGCCTATATATTCAATTGTGAAAATCAATTGCTTGCCTCAGTTCACATTAAATAAATATATGAGTCTAGGTTTCAAAATAAGCAAAGCTTTATTCTCTTATGCTTTACATTACTTACATTAAAAACAAGAGCTGGAACAGGGGTGAAACATTTTATATGAATTAAGCTCAGGCTATCAGGGAGATGTCCTTCTCTAGCTCCAACATAAAAAAGTCTATCAAAAGTGGGAAAAAAGTATTAGTGTATAATTCTATACATTCACAATAATATTGATGTAAATCATAGCATAAAATAGATACTCCCTCTTACTCCTCCTCCCCATTTAAAATAATGTATAATTTTAATTTTGTCCTTCAGAGAATTCAGAATAGAACATCTTTACAATTTTTGTGTGAAATGAATTAGACTGAGTAAAAATGATTGATGCAAAGTTACCTAAAATTTTTATTTACTAGAGTTTTGAAACTGAATTTTCATGCATTGAGTCCAACATTTTATCCTCTGCTGTGCTCCTTGTGGTGAAGTGCTAATGGATGCAGTCTCTACACTATCCATAAGAAACTGCCCTTTGTAATTCCATTATGAAATTAATCATGTGGAAATGTTTGTTAACATCATGTATACATGGTCAGCAATTCCCTGAATTAGGCAAAGACACAGTGCAGGATAAAATATTATTTGTGTAAATAAAATATGAAATCGACGCTTTCAAAACTAGTAGATTGGAACTTCTTTGGGAAGCTGACATGCAGTGCCATTGCTAAAAAAACCCCTTCTCTGTCTTGTAACCACCTATTCAATCTCAGGATAAATGCTCAAGACCATATTCTTATAGTCAAGATAGTTAAACAGTATGTAGAAGAGTGAGATCCTTCAGGAAACATTGCTCTTAATCACTTAATATAAAATTGGTACATAATAGAAATTTCTGAACAGCTTCTCTTCTCTTTAGAAAACAGATTTCCAAGAAAGAAATGGCACAGTTCTGCTAAAAGTGTAATTGACAACTGTGGTGGAATGAAGAGCCAGCAAAGGGGACTGGGTCTTTGTAATTACTCTCTGGAAAAGGCGAGAACTTGAGATCTCCCACAAGTGCTCCAGATACGGTAATAGCTGCTTGTGAAGAAATTGCAAGACAGCCAGTCTCTGGAGACAAAGGAAGACCTATCTTGCTCAAGCCACGGTTGGTGCCTTCAAAAGGGCACTGGGTTTTCATACTTCCTTTTCTAATCATTTTTATAAACTGCTTGTTTATTGCTCTTCAGGTATTACAAAAACAGTTGGATGACATGTTTTATAGCACAGGATCATTTTCATTCAATTCTTAGCAAAAGAAATTTTAAATGCAAATTTAATTTTTTTCCTTTTGGAATAAAAGGATGATTAGAACCTTGATCTTGGAAAGCTACAAATGGACTAAGGGTCTGGTGGCTTTGAAATAAGATTTCGGAATTAATTATAAGTATCCTTGCTGTTATACTTTTAAAGACAGGATTTCAAAGAGACTTTAAAAGCTGGACACTAGAGGGAACCAGAAGGAAGAAAAAACAGATTCAGCTTCATAGACATATTGATAAAAGGAATAGCTTTTAGCTGTCTTGTTTAAAGAAAATACACGGTTGCTTCTTGAGCCACTTTCAGGAATTAATGAATGAGCAGAAAGCATTATGGTGGGGGGTATTAAAAGCACACATTACCATAAATTTCTGGGCTGATAGTACAATAAATTTGTGTGGTGTCCTGAAATCAGGTGTCTTTAACCCAGTGTCCCCCCAACAAATGTATTGGTCTTCAACTTCCAGAAGTTTCAGCTAGCATGGCTGTTGCATACAAAGTTGGCCATGTTGGTTGGGGAATGATGGAATTATCACAGATGTAGCATCTGATCCTTGTAACAGGCCTTTCCTAAAATGAGACTGAATCTTGCTACCATTGATGTCTGATGGTTTGAGGAAAAGAAACAAAGAAGAGTAGTCTCTTAAGAGAAAAAGAGTGATAACAAAATAGGAGTATGCTCTATCTATCTATCTATCTATCATCTATCTATCTATCTATCTATCTATCTATCTATCTATCTATCTATCTATCTATCTATCTATCTATCTATCATCTATCTATCTGTCTATCTATCTGTCTATCTATCTATCATTCCACATACAATTTAATAAAATAGCATTTTATTCCCCTCACAATAGGATAGATAATTTTGGTGACATTCTCATGGGTGGAATATGATGCTTTTTCACTTAATCAGTAGACCATGGGATAGACGAGAATTGCTTAATTTTCACAGTAGTTTCTCCAGTAATTTCCAGCCTATTTTGGTTTCAATTAAATTCCAAGGGAGATCATGAGTTCGCCTCCTCTTTGGCTTTTTGACTAGTGGTGCCTCCTACCATTCATAGATTGCTGGAAAACTCTTTTCCCTAGAGAAAATTCAAGAAATGATTCACCCAGTTTCTTTTCCTAAAAAGCCTGAGGAAGAATTTTTAAAAGCTATTTATGCTCAGCATTACATTGCACAACAGAAACATTTATTAAGAATTGGCTACTGACTTATCAGCCCAGTGTTCATTTCCTAGTGTCTCATACCTTGAAGCTGCAATAATTGATGAGTTTAATCCTCCATAACAAGACATTGCCACTGCAATAGGAATGATCCATTTAGCATGGCTAAGAGTTTCATTACCAAATGTCTGCAACAGAAAAACATAAAAGAAAAGATTCATTCAGCTAGCTCCCTAAGTCAGGGAAATTGACTGCATGAAAATTTAAGTTCTAGCATAAAATTATACTCAGTGAATTCTGACAAAACCAGCATCTTGACAGAGTCTTTGAATTAGGTACCTAACAGGGACAACTAGATTTCTAGTGATTAAGTAATAAAAGACAATAAAGCCATAAAATAATTATGATGATGTGATAAGACTTTTTAATAAACATGGGAGAATTTTGTAGAGTCCCAAATTTTCTGTAGGTAGTGAAAGAAATAATCATCTATCTTATTTGCTTCTACCCACCTAGCATTTCAAAAGCATGCAAATGCAAGTAGATTAATAGGTATCATTTCGCTGGGAAGGTAACAGCATTCCATGCATCTTTGGCATATAGACATGCTGGCCACATGAACATGGAAAATGTCTTTGGACAACACTGGCTCCCTTGGCCAAGAAACGGAGATGAACACCTCGCCCTAGAGTCATCCACGACCGGAGAACCTTTACTCATATTTGTTCTACAGTAAAGTTTCCTAACATGGGGGACTCCTGAAGTGTTGAAACTATATGGTCAAGAATCTCAGCAACTTTGCAAATAATGTCTTCTCTTTATATTGCCTGCAAATTGTATTCCAAACTGTATCTGGAGATGACCATGTTAAAGAGGCTTTTCTTGCAGAGGTTTCATTACCTAAGCTAGCTAATGTAATCAGTGCACTGAGGATGTTACCTAGTTTGAGTAATGAAACATCTGCAAGAAAATAACCAAGCTCAAAGAGCACCAAGGACCTCTCAATAATCATCTTATTGTGAGAATAAAGGAGTGAGAAAATTAAGGATACTGAGTACTTATGTACATTGTGTATGTTGTAGAAAAAAATAATTTGGTTCTATCATTTTAAATAAAAGCTTTTCCTGACTGGTAATGAGATATTCTCACAAGTTAGTCACTCCAATTAAATAGAAAGTTGCATTCAAGTGTGATAACTTAGAAAGACGTAAACCTTTTGAACTGGCAGGCTGGTTTAGAATATTGAAAGCATACTACAGTATAAGAAAGGTGCCCATGGGAACGGGGGTGGGTGGGTGAGGGGAACAAATGATAAAAACAGTACCACGATGCTGCACACACACAAAAGGAGCTTGGTTTGTGATGTTGTAACACTGCTTTAGTTATTTGGGGTGAAAGTATCAGAACATTTGGACACTCCGCCCTATCATGTTTAGCTTGTTTATAAAAAAATGGTAGCCAAATTATTGTGACCAATAACAAAACATCTATTGACCAAAACACAAACTAGAGGTTGTGCCTATCAGTTCCTCCAGCCCGTGTGGATGCTTTCTATCATGTTGTTGTTATGATTATCCTGGACAGGTGGATTGCCAAACCTCCATACAGCACACCAATCATTTTATAAGTATACTTATCTTTGCTTTAATTATTTTGTAAATAAGATAATAATTTATTATCACTGTAATAAAATGAAAAAAAGAAAAAAAAATCCAAGGGTATGGAACCTAGTGGGAACCTATGGGCAACATACTGCTGATTCTTGATATAGAGTTGATATTTCTGTTCTGCTTTCCACCAGTATTCCACTTTAGTGTTCAGAGGTCAGATTGACCATGCTGCAATTCGAAAGAGATGTTTCTGAATCAACACTGGATTCAAATGTTGGATGAGAAACAACAATTCATGGGAAAGGAGTCCTGTGTCTCTGTCTATTTATGTCCTCTGTTTAAGGTCCATGGAACTTACTGCTCTAAAGTAAAGTAACTCCCAGGGTCAAAGTATTCCCAAAGAAGAACATTTGATAGCTTCCAAAACATGGGTTGCTTCTTCAGAATAATAACTCACTTTAAAAGCAAGACACAATCTTGCTAATTCAGAATCAGGAGGTTACATTTGCAAGGCAATGATAATGTTGCTTAGTGATAATTTCTAACAGCTTCCTGTCTATTTCCCAGATTCTTAGTTCTTAACTATTGCTTTTCTACATGTTCTGAATAATTTATATCTCTCTATTTTTGTCCCTTAATCACTGATAAAAATGTCTACCGTAATTCTGTTTCTAAACTCTCAAACTTTTAAAGATTGCAAAATATATAAAGATTGCAAATATATCTTATTTCCTTATTTACTACCTACAACTTTAATTCAGAATTATACTCATAATAAATTCCATCACTTGAAAACAAGGAGTCATTGCTATATCCATAAATTGCCATCTCATAAATTTTAAAAGAGCAGGCAACCAATGAATTGCATGCAGCTCTCAGCATCCAGCAAGATCTAAAATTCATTAGCAAAATGATTGCATTTTGATTGTAATATTTCAGACCATGGGGCAGGGATGTTCAGTTTACATGAAAATATTGGTTTGTTTACCAGGTGATTTTTGCTTGCATTTGCACCCTTAAACAATTGCAATACCTCTCCTACCTCCAGTGGGCCAAAAAAGATTCAGCCATCTAGTTCTAGTGATACTGCAAAAGTACTAAATTATCTGGCTTTCCAGGAACTCATGGTTTTTTCTATTGCACATGTTGCTTCTTGTGTCAAAGCATCTAAGAAAATGAGCTGATACTAAGCCTGATGTATATTTCTATGACTCAAAATCTAAAAGACTACTAGGTTTTAAAATCAACAAAGAGTGTAATTGATTTAGTCACATGCTGTCTCTATCCAACATAGATTTCCCATAGCCAACAAATGAGAAGTTTGGCTCAGTAGCACCTATAACATATGCGTCTGATGAAAACAATGCTATTCCATTTTATCCTGTGCTTTTGTATGTGCCTCATGACATCACAGAGATCCCAAAGGGATGGAGTTGTGGTGCAATATCACAGCACTGCTTTTGTTATTTTGATGAAAGGAGCACTATGGACATTGTGTTTGGACTGCATGAAAGGCAAGTGGTAAGTAGACATAAAAAATGTATAATGTGTTTATTACTCAGGTCAGCCTTCTTCAACCTGCTGTTCTTCAGATGCATTGAAACTCTTGGAGTTGCAATCCAATACCTGTAGATTTTCTGCGATTGGGGAAGGCTGCGCATCAGATGCACCCAACAATTTATAATGCACAACATACCACAGCCACGGCATCACTTGTTAAGAGAGCAGACATATCCAACACGACATAGTAGGCCACATTGGTCAGCAAGTAAATAATAGTCACTATAGGCATTGATATGGCAATGGAAAGTGGAAGGTTTCTGAAGAAAGAAATAAAACAGCAGAATACATTAAATACACCTGAATTAAGGATAAATCCAAACGGATAAAGCAAGTATTAATACAGCAGTTTATATATGAATGTATCTTTCTACATTACTGACCTTACTCAAATATATATACCGGTACATAAAAAAACCCATGCCAGATGCAAAAAGAAGAGGAAGAGATATATTTATCCAGCACAAATACATACCTTTCTGGGTTTTTAATTTCTTCAGTGACAAAATTCAATGTATCCCATCCAGAGTAGGAATAGAGGGCAGAATAAAGAGCAAGTGCAATAAATCCTGCATTTGTTGTGGAACCTTCAAATGGTTCCTTAAGGTTTTCAGTTTTTCCTATGGAAACATGAGAAATTTGAGGTTTTGTTTAAATTTAGGCATATAGGTATTTTATATGTACTCAGGTAAAAGTGGGCAGAAGTGAAATATTCACTGCATAAAAATCATGGTCACATTTTTCCTTTCCATAACTCAATTCATAGTTGGTTATATTGCTTGTATATTCTTTTTACCCTTCTGGGAAGCAAGTCTCTTCATACCAGTTTTCTGGCACCAGAGGAGATAAGTCACAAAAGATCATTAGAAATACGCCGCTTGGAAGCAAGTTCTAATCTATACAATGACACATTCTTCCAAGAATTTTCTTTACTAGAGTTACTTTGCCTCCATTAGATTTAAAAAGAAGAAGAGCTAATAACGATAATGAACGAACTCAGAGCAGCTCCCTGTTATAAAATATAAAACAAAAAACTACATCTGGATTGCTCAGGATAATTGCTGCAATCTAATAATGATCTGCTAGCAGTATATGGTTAAAGGTGTTTTTGGAAATAATGATGGCTAAGATTTTGACACACTACAAAAAAAAATGGATTTCAAGAAGGATGGGATGCTGATAAAGATTGTCTTATCCACCCTTAAAAACTAGGTATTTTGATGTGTTCTCTGCTCTACAGTCATAAGAATAATTAATATAATTTACTCAGTTACAACCATAGATCTGCATGTCCAATATCAAGTTATTCAGAGCATTGTAGAAATTGGAAACAAGAGTTGTGTGGAAACAAAGTGCCAAGAGGTCCATGACCCTAGAACAATGGATCACAATGTTTTTTTTTCCTGCATAAGAGGAATGAATCATGTCAAATATATACACACTGATACCATAGAGCGAAATGGTAATATCTGACTTAAAATCAATGGTTGCCTCTAACTACTATTTATTTTGCCATATTTATAACAGTAAGTTCCTTCTTACCTTGACTAATTTTATAAAGGCCCACAGCTATGACCATGATAAGAGCCATCACTTTTGCATATGTGAAAAGATCCTGTACTCGGGTTCCCCACTTCACATTGACACAATTAATAAAAGTCAGGGAGCCTTACAAAAAATAGGAAACAAACATAATAAACATTGTTAGCTGCATTTAATTAGAACACCCAAGCTATTTGAAGTATCTCTTTTAACAGTCTGGCTACTTTTTGAAAGTGTAGGTGAATGTATTAAAGAACTATAGGTAGTCCTTGTTTAGCACCATACTTGGGACCAGCAACTCAATTGCTAAGTGAAGCAGTTGCTAAATAAAATTACAATTGTGCCTATGACTATGCTTCAGTTTTCTTTTGCTTTAGAGACCTTTGAAGATTGTAAATGCAGGGATTGGTCATAAAGTTACTTTTTCATCATTGCCTTAACTGTGAATGGTCACTAAAAGAAGCATTTGCTAAACAAAAACCACCTGTAAAGGTCAGCACCCAATGCAGTCCTAAAACAAATTTGCTAGCAGCATATAGATAAAAATGAGTCATCTCTTTTTCCTCCATATCCCTTCAGCGGGTGGCAGAAACCAAAACAATTGGAACAATATAAACTATTCTTTAAAAAAAATAATACTGATTAGTAAATGGTTTATCTGATAGATAATGCTGTAATTTCTGAGCATGTTTAACCAGATTTGCCAGTTTTGGAATGGAAATATAATCTTATCAGTCAGATCATAAGAGTAAACAATGAAGACATGCCATCCTAAATGTCCTCTTATTTCTCCATCAGGCTGATTAAGACAAATTGTGAGAATTTGTTACAATACGGCACATATTTTCAGGGGGAAAAAATCACACTGAGTGCAGTATTACAATTTTCATTAAACATTGAAAAGATTGCACAATCTTTTGAATTCTTTCCTCAGACATTTAATTTATATGGGTTTGTCAAACCTCTCTGTTTCATTTCAACTTCCTATTTTTAAAGAGCTGAAATGTAAATGATATTAAGGGGTGTTGGGAAGGTGAAAAGAAGTTCAGTTTCAGTTATATGTTGAATATATATATATATATATATAACAATATATGACCATTTTTAGGTGCAAGGCCAATAATAGTTAATTGTGAATATGTTGCTCAAAATAGCTGGAAGCCACCAGATTGCCATTGTCTAGATCGCATGTCCAAAGTTATAATGTTGGGTTAAAGGACAAAGGGGGTAGACTAGATCTAAAGGATCTAAAGGACAAAGGAGACATTTCCAATGAAAACCAAAATCTAAAATCATCTGCATGCACACTCTTCCCTCTCTGGTAGTTAGCAGGAAACTATACAAAAACCTTCCATATTTAATTGTTTTCATCTTCAAACCAAGTCTACTGAGCTAATAAGAATTTAGAAAGTTCTTCTGATAAAATGGCAGTTTCTGGAATTTTTTTGGCTCACTGTTGTTCCAGAAAATGAATAAAACATATTATATTCTAAAACTGTACCATATATAATAAATTATTGCTTTGACCAAGTGAAATTTTACTTACAGATGCAGGCTGCTGCAATCAATCTAACTGCTCCATAGGGTGGCTCACAAAATGGAAATATTGGCTGAACAATGTAATTAGCAAAAGTAATTGCTATGATTGCCTGCGTGGTAGGTTCAATGATCAACAAGGAAGACCATAGTCTGATAAATGCTATAAATCCTCCAAAAGCTTCTAGAATATAGGCATAGCTTGCTCCTGATTTAATTATGGATGTCCCCAGTTCAGCATAACACAATGCTCCAAACAAAGAGAAGATCCCGCCAAGGGCCCAGAGTAGTAGTGCGAGTCCATATGAGCCACTATACATTAGCACACCCTTGGGTGATACAAATATTCCTGAGCCAATCATGTTCCCTACAATTAAAGAAATGCCATTAAGCAAGGTGATTTCTTGTTTCATTTGCATTTTTTCCTTCTTGTTCTCTGCCACTGAGTCCAACTCTTGTAATTCATTCTTGGGTTTGTGTTTTTTATTGCAGCATGTTGTCCAAGGACCCGTCATCTTCAGTTAATCATTACCTGGAAATAAGAACGAGAGAATGTTTTGTCTGGGTAAAAAAATGTGGAAACAAGGAACAGTTATACTATAACACTTTAATTGCATGGAGGCTCATTTCTGTTATCAGTAGGCCAAGAGTTTTCAAATATTTTTCAAGCCATTGGATATGTTAGTTTAATAATAATAATCAACATCAACATCACCTAGAACCCCTAATCCAAACTCTTGTAATTAAAGTGAATTCTTTGTTTATTTCCTTAGTCTTTCACAGAACCCCATCAAGTTTTCATCCAAGTCTAACGCCAGAACCTCTGGTGCTCCAGGGGTTTTCCTACATGTAACTGCCCCTCATTGCAGATACACCTAATGCACTTGTTTTATAAGATTAGAGTGCTTTGCTTGGACAGCGGACAGGACAAGAAAGAAAACATTTAAGTCTAAAATTCATGATTAGAAGGCCTATTTTTCTTTGCAGAAAAGTTTTCATAATAAAATTATGATTTTATGGTTCATGAAAAGCAGACTTTGAAAGACTGATTCCAGACCTTTCCTAGATAAAAACAAAAGTTTATTGGCTTTGGTTAGAAATTTAAAATACTAGTTAATACATGGTACATAATATTACTATGATTAATTTTTACTAGAAGCCTAAGCAGTGATAGGCACCACATAAAGTTTAGCTATTGCTTTGTGTACTACACATGGAAATTTAATTTGGAGAACTTTCTTTTGAGAGCACCTTATGCAGCAAAGTTAAAACCATACAAGGGACTATCCAAGATTGACTCAATATTTTTTGAAGGCTAGTATAGTATTTCTTCCATTTCTACATGCAGAATACTACTAGGGGGATAATTGACTTGTGTTGCTAAAGTGACTCAGGGACTGTCACTAGAAAATTTGGACCAATCACTGTCTTTCAGGCAACCCACACGATTGGGAATTAGGAGATATGAGTCATATAAAGCACTTTAAGTTCTCAAACAAAAGGTAGAATCTCAGTGCAATTGACAGTCACTTTCTCTTACCCTACAATGCTAGGATTGGGCAACAGGTCATCAGTCAGTCAATTCTTGTTGCATCCAATGGATCAACACTTGGTTGATCTGGAAAAAGAACACACCTTGCACTGGTAAGGTAAAGGTAAAGGTTCCCCCACACATGTGTGCTAGTCGTTTCCGACTCTAGGGGCCGATGCTCATCTCCGTTTCAAAGCTGAAGAGCCAGCGTTTGTCCGAGGACAAACTAGTCATGTGGCCGGCATGACTAGACGCCAAAGGCGCACGGAACACTGTTACCTTCCCACTGTAGTGGTCCCTATTTTTCTACTTGCATTTTTTCGTGCTTTCGAACTGCTAGATTGTCAGAAGCTGGGATGAGTAACAGGCGCTCACTCTGCTACATGGCACTCGGGATTCGACCTGCCAAACTGCCGATCTTCTGATCGACAAGCTCAGCGTCCTAACCCACTGAGCCACTGCACTGATAGGTAAACACTAAAAAGAAAAAAGAAAAATGAGTATATTTTTTTGCTACAATATCTGAGAAATATTTAAGGAAGCCCTATCAGATTCTGGAGCATCCAAAGTTATCTCCTCAGATCTGCCTTCTAACTTCCCAGTTTCAGCCACTTGAGGTAGTCATCTAATATTAATTTAATTTTGTTTTTAACTGTTTTTATTATGTTTATATATAACATTTCTGTTTTTATGTCTATTTGTACATCATCTAGAGTTGTTCTGTGAGGGAGATGGATGGTTTCTAAATGTGATAAATAAATAACATGGAGTTAATCTCCACTTCCTCCACTTCTCTTCTTATTACACAATATAAAGTATCTTCTTTCAGCCAGAGAAACACTGACTAACCTCAGCTATCGCAGCTTTTTTTTTTCATATTGAACATGAATATTGTTGCTCCATAGACATTTTCTAATTCATGCATGTAGTACTTTATGCATTGCAGCTTTCCTTTGACCCAAGAAATTATAATTGGATTCTTATGCTAACCCACAATGCCATTTGGTTCAGCATCTTTTGTGAATAAAGTCACTGAAGCTTGTTGCAGAAATCATGATTAAAATAACTTTGACTAACTTTACTTAAAATGTGAGCCCAGCTACAGTATATTATCTCAAATTGATAGCCAGAATTACTTCTGTGGAAATAGCCTGCCACGCATAACCCATAGAATGAAACTGTAGTTTCTTGACTTATTTTGATATTAGTGTATTACAACAAACAAGCCCAGCAATACACAAATTATTCCAAGTTTACCAGCTGGCAGCAATAATTCCTGAATGTTCTCATTTGCCTTAATGACAAAAAATAGCTAAGAATCAACAAAGACCTTCAGAGTTCCTCCGCTAAAATGAAGAAACCAACATATTTAAGATCCTGAAAGAATGCAGCTATAGCATATATACAGAGAAGTCATTGCAAGTTGACTGTCAGCAGGGATGTGGAATAAATTTATGCAGTTCATATTTGAATGTGAACATATCACATTTTTAATAATTAGAATTTTAATACAATTCTAATTATTCTCCACATTTCTCCTGACTCCAAATTTGCAATGCATTCACCATTTTTTTTAAAAAAATGCAATTCAGGAAATCAATAGAAGAGATTATATGTAGCTCAGGGTTGAACTGAGGCTTGCAGACATTTCATTAACCAGCTAGGTAACATTATCAATGTGAGTGTAGGATTTACTTTCTGTTTAGGGAAAGTATATATTAGGGGAAAGTCCTCACAAAACTATTTTCAATCTTGTTTTCCTTGTTTGCGTGCCATCCTCAATACATTTGGATTCAAAGAAAATTCAGACAATTATTTATAATCTAGTGTAAAAAAATGTGGTGGGATACTTTCTTTCAAGTCAGGCTATCATTCTTCAGAATAATTACCGTGTTATTACAAAACAGCCAAAGAAAGCCTACTGAAATGCATAAGTCGATCTTTGATAGGGAATATTACTTTGCTCATTTTTCTTGACAAACACTCTAAAGAATTAAGCAGCACAGTAAAAATCAGATATTTAGTACTTGAGCCCATTAGATTATATTCTTTAGCCTGAGGGGGTGGGGGGTGGGTAGGAGAGAATTAAGAAAATCAAATTATTTAGTGATGGTGATGATGTACTGTGTTTATTTGATAGGTGGCTTGGTGAAATGATGAATAAACTAGGGCAGAATGACCTGTCCAAAAATGTGAAGAGCCTTTGCTAAGTGAACATTAAAAGCTTAGATTAAACCAAGAGCATTTTTGTTTTACCAAAAGTTTATAATGTGAACTAGCAATATCATTTGGTTTAATTGTACAACAGTTAAACCTCCCTTTAGCATTATTTTGCATTTTGTAATTATGAGTTCAATAAATATGCAGAATGATTCTAAATTGCAAAAAGACATTATTTTAAAAATAATTCTTGTAGGGGAAAATTGAGAAAAGTAAGACCAAGGGAAATGGATTTTTTTATGTTGTGGATGAAGATACATCTTGTAAGAAATTAATAAACTGACTCCTATTCTTCATAACAGCATCTATATAGATTTTTGTTGAATCAGGAATGTACCCTTTCTCATGAAAGGGCCTGTAGTCCACCAAAAATATATAATGATTTTGTTCATAATTAGGGTATCACAAGTCTGTGACCCTACTTTGACCTTCCACTTTTCACTATCTTTACTACTTCAGCTGACGTTTGAGCCAGAACTCAGTTTAAATTCTGTCTTCTCTTATCTCTTCGGTTCTTTGCTTCTTTCCTTCCCCTGGGCAGAGACTTATATCACTTCTCTGCTCCGAGTTCCTGGTCTGGTGAAGTTGATATTGCTTACTACTGGTGCATGGAAAGACAGTATGTAGACTAAAAACAGATCTCTGTTTTGGAGTTCAACTCCTATGAGCCTTGGACAACATGTCCAGTGGCAACGAACTGTGAGAATTACATCAGTAGAACATTTGTTTATCTACTTTTACAGTACTGGATGAGCTCATGGAACAGTTAAATAGATTTACAATACTAAATGCCTGGCTGTTATGGTTTGCATCAAACATTACTTTCATAATCTTAGGAAAATTTTCCTGAGAGATAGCATAAATTGCCCCAAGATGTTTCATCTAACCATTTGTTCAAAATCACAGTGATGTATCTATAAATATTTTCTAGCTAGCTCATCGTATTTGTTACAGCATGAATTGGCAATGAAACCCAGCCATGCAAAGTTCATTTGAGTTTACCACCCCTTGCCTACTTAAAGTAATATCTTCAGAAGTAAATGGAGGTGAATCATCGGTGAGGGGTTTGAAACTTTTGACAGTTCACTTGGGTGAGATGCCTACGTATACAAATGAAATAAAAGACTCTTAAATAATGCATCATGTAATAGAAATGCCTTTACTAGTTTCTAAATAATTAATGGGTACGTGGAAAAAAATAGCTATACTAAACCATGTATGAGATCAACTATAGTACTGGAAAATCAGCTGAAACAGACCTCAATATACAATATAGCTATTGAGTATGATTAAAAGTAAGCTGTAAGAGAAGTGTTTGTTGTATGAACATTTGCCCAAGCTGGAATATCCTAAATGTATAAAACAAAACTGTCATCAAGAAATGTCTTTCCAAATGTTACACTATTGAACTAAATCCTCCTATCCTTTGAATGGATGATACAATTTCATATGCAGCGGTCCCTACCTCCTAATATTTCCTAGTACCACATGCTATTTTTCTGCTTATCTACAATATTGAAAAAGTTCCTCTGTTTCAGTTTCTCTAACCTAGTACTTACCAGATCCATAGGACTACAACACACAGTGATGGGGTATGATGCAAGCTGTAGTCCCAAGTATCTTGGAAGAGCTAGTTAAGAAAGTATGTTTTCCAATGAACATTTTTAAAATGTAATTTGAAAAACAAGATCCTCCCTTGCTTTACCTTTTCAATGGTCCCTTTCTAACGACCCGAACATATCAAAAGGAAAAGTCATTCCTACCTGAAATTAATCAGTAAAGGTAAAAAGGAGTTATACGGTGGCTCACCCATGAACGATATCCTCCTTACTTTAGAGGGAAAGCTGCTGTAACTTCAGAAATGGAATGGTGATCTCACTCTAAGTAAGCAACAGAACAAACAGCTGCCTGATGTAGAGTGGAAACTGATATGAATATGAATAGCCTCTTCGCTCTTTCTCTTCCCCCTTCTGTGTGCTGCTATTTGAGCAGGAAATCCACGATGAGCAGATGAGCCGCTTCAACAACAACCAATAAAATAAACTCTCTTCCACTAAAAGCTCAAGTGTACTAATGAGCAGTAACTGTTGAGGCTACACCCAGTCTTTAGTTTGGTGTAGATATTACAGGAGAACTGTGTCAGTCTATGGCAGCCAAAAAGAATCCTAGGAATGTAGAACACAACAAAAGGAGTCTGGTAGACCCCTCTCAGACTATTAAATTTCATTAAAAGTCATAAGACTTGTGAAAAAGTGCTGAAAAGGGGCTACCAGATTCCTGTGGTGTTCAGAATATCTCACAAATGTACTGTGCTTGCTAAAAATAAAAGAATTCAACAGGATCTGATCTGATTTTAAGGGAGACTTTGCTTTATGTGGTCAGGGATCAGCTCCACATTCCTAGGATTTTTCATTGTTCCTTTGATTTCAATGTAAAATGGGGGATTTTGAATATTTTTTACAGCAATGCTTCCTAAACCTTTTCCTTCATATCCCTAAACTACTTTTCAGAAAGTCCTTTTTAATCACTTATCAGAAAGCCTTTATTTAAATATCCCTATTGTGATTGGCTGATGGGTTCATGTGTCGTTATCCAAAGAAAAATCACTTTTATCCAGTTTTGGGTATAATTTACCCAAATTTGAGAAGAACTGTTAAGGAGGGTGTAAACATAAACCAACTTCTTTTAAGAGAAGGAGTAGAATTAAGGCTAGATGGAAGTATGAACAGAAAGGAATTCAATCATGAGTCACTAATTCAGAGTAAAAAATCAGCCAAGCCAGAAGAAAAGATCAACAATCTCATGACATAATAAGTCAGGGATCACAGCGGAAGATATTACATTGGGTGTGTAACATTCTGATTCCAAAAAATTAGGAATTAGTTTCACGACTAGCTGATCATTAAGCAAAACAAATGAATCCAGCCCACATCTACTGTAGATAAATGTTCTATGTGCTTTTCTGAGACACAAGTGTCTACTGTAGCAAATAGGAATTAAATTTACATTCCTGAGAGTAACGATTACCTAGACAGGACAAAATAGCCTAAAATGACTCCCAGACTCATTGCTTAATGCTTAATAGCAGATACTGGACACAGTTACAGGAAAATGCAAGACCATTGATGTAGAAATACAAAATAGGGATAAAATTCAGGCAAGGCAAATAATAAGTGAAATAGATTGAAAACATGGATGTTTAAGATAATTAGGACAAAAATCTTATGCATTCACTGGTTTCACACCACAGCTAGATTTGTTACTAGCTGCATACTGTAGTTTGTTGACTGCACACTCAGAATGACCTTGGGTGGCAGACAGATTAAAAAAAACACATAAAAATTCAAAAAATTAAAACCTTAATAAAGAAAATATGATCAAACAGGTAAACAACAAACACAATAACCATAAACCAATTCACAATGAGGCTTATTTCAATGTATGGAAAAATGCCAGATCTTAGCATGGTAGTGGTAATCTAGCAAAAACTTCCATGATTAGGCCAAATAAGTTAAAACCATATAATGCTGCATGGATTGTCCCTGCAACTATGTGGGACAGACCGTGAGGAAGCTAACCACCAGATTATAAGATCATAAGTGAGTGGTTAGAAATGGAGACCTGAAGTTAATGGTAGCCTCACACTGCAATGAACAAGGACATGTATTCAAGGTCCAACCTGGGTCAGTCACTGGGACTAGAGGTTTAGTCTTCAAAGCTTTCAGTGTCCTGTGGAGCCCATTCTTAGGGAACCTTTTTCTAGCAGAATGTGTGCTTTGGGCTATTCTATGCATAGTATTGATATGGCGCCTTGTTGCGTATGGCATTTTAGTTATTGATTGGGGTGTTGAGGGCTAGCTATTAAGTCATTGGCTGTTTTTTCCTTGTGCTTCCAAGTCTTTGGCTTCTAAGAACTTGATAAGCTGGTGGTAAATCAGCACTTCTGTTGATTGACAAGGGGCCAGTTTCCCAGGCTTCAATCATTTCCCTGGCTATTTTTGTATCTGCTCAGCCAACAATCTTAGTAGCTGTGGAATTGAATGTATGTCCTTATTAATTGGCAGCATGGTGGCTCAGTGGTTAAGATGCTGGGCTTGTCAACTGGAAAGCCAGCAACCCAAGTTTGAGACCTGAGCACCATGAAATAGAATGCGCTCCCATCCTCTCCCCAGCTCCTACCAACCTACCAGTTCAAAACCATACAAATGTGAGTAGATAAATAGATACCACTTCAGTGGGAAAGTAACAGTGATGTTATGATGGTCGCATGATTGCAGAAATGTCTTTGGGCAGTGCTGGCTCAATGGCCTTGAAACGGAATGAGCACCACCCCCTATAGTCGGCAATGACTAATGGAGTAAAATCTGCAGGGACTCCTTTATCTTTTTATTTTTCACCTTATTCATTGCAATGTGAGGCTACCAATGAGTTTGGGTCTTCTCATCTGACTGCTCACTTGTATTCAATTTCACATATACAGGTGAAACTCGAAAAATTAGAATATTGTGCAAAAGTTCATTTATTTCAGTAATACAACTTAAAAGGGGAAACTAATATATGAGATAGACTCATTATATGCAAAGCAAGATAGTTCAAGCCATGATTTGTCATAATTGTGATGATTATGGCGTACAGCTCATGAAAACCCCAAATCCACAATCTCAGAAAATTAGAATATTGTGAAAAGGTGCAATATTCTAGGCTCAAAGTGTCCCACTCTAATCAGCTAATTAAGCCATAACACCTGCAAAGGGTTCCTGAGCCTTTAAATGGTCTCTCAGTCTGGTTCAGTAGGAATCACAATTATGGGGAAGACTGCTGACCTGACAGTTGTGCAGAAAACCATCATTGACACCCTCCATAAGGAGGGAAAGCCTCAAAAGGTAATTGCAAAAGAAGTTGGATGTTTCCAAAGTGCTGTATCAAAGCACATTAATAGAAAATTATGTGGAAGGGAAAAGTGTGGAAGAAAAAGGTGCACAAGCAGCTGGGATGACCGCAGCCTGGAGAGGATTGTCAGGAAAAGGCCATTCAAAAGTGCTGGGGACTTTCACAAGGAGTGGACTAAGGCTGGAGTCAGTGCATCAAGAGCCACCACACACAGACGGATCCTGGACATGGGCTTCAAATGTCGTATTCCTCTTGTCAAGCTGCTCCTGAACAACAAACAATGTCAGAAGTGTCTTACCTGGGCTAAAGAAAAACAGACCTGGTCTGTTGCTCAGTGGTCCAAAGTCCTCTTTTCTGATGAGAGCAACTTTTGCATCTCATTTGGAAACCAAGGACCCAGAATCTGGAGGAAGAATGGAGAGGCACACACTGCAAGATGCTTGAAGTCCAGTGTGAAGTTTCCACAGTCTGTGTTGATTTGGGGAGCCATGTCATCTTCTGGTGTTGGTCCACTGTGCTTCATTAAGTCCAGGTTCAATGCAGCCGTCTACCAGGAGATTTTGGAGCACTTCATGCTTCCTTCCGCAGATGAGCTTTATGGGGATGCTGACTTCACTTTCCAGCAGGACATGGCACCTGCCCACACTGCCAAAAGCACCAAAACCTGGTTCAATGACCGTGGGATTACTGTGCTTGATTGGCCAGCAAACTTGCCTAACCTGAACCCCATAGAGAATCTATGGGGCATTGCCAAGAGAAAGATGAGAGACATGAGACCAAACAATGCAGAAGAGCTGAAGGCCGCTATTGAAGCATCCTGGTCTTCCATAACACCTCAGCAGTGCCACAGGCTGATAGCGTCCATGCCACGCCGCATTGAGGCAGTAATTGCTGCAAAAGGGGCCCAAACCAAGTACTGAGTACATATGCATGCTTATATTTTTCAGAGGTCCGATATTGTTCTATGTACACTCCTTGTTTTATTGATTGCATGTAATATTCTAATTTTCTGAGATTGTGGATTTGGGGTTTTCATGAGCTGTCATCACAATTATGACAAATCACGGCTTGAACTATCTTGCTTTGCATGTAATGAGTCTATCTCATATATTAGTTTCCCCTTTTAAGTTGCATTACTGAAATAAATGAACTTTTACATATTTTATTTATTTAGTTGCATTTGCATTTGTATACCGCCCTTTCCCTGAGGACTCAGGGCGGTTTACAGGGAATTAAAAATCAAAACATACAAAAGTTAAAACCAGTTAAAAAGCATTAAATTCACCCTGTACACTAAAAACCCCAGTTAAAATTTTCTCCTCAGCCTGGGCCCGAGAGCTCAAAGAGCCAGGTCTTCAGGCCCCGGCGGAATGATCGGAGGTCGGGAGCAGTCCTCAGCTCCACCGGCAGCTGGTTCCAGAGGGCAGGCACTCCCACTGAGAAGGCCCTATCCCTGGGTGTCACCCGCCGGCAATCTCTCACCGGCGGAACCCTGAGCAGACCCTCCCTGTGGGAGCGCACTGGGCGAAGGGCGTTTGATGCCGGCAGCAGGTGTTCCCTCAAATAACCCGGACCCAGGCCATGTAGGGCTTTATAGGTAATAACCAGCACCTTGAATTTCACCCGGAGGGCAACCGGAAGCCAATGCAGCTCGCGGAGTAGAGGTGTTACATGGGAGTATCGGGAAACCCCCATTACAACTCGCGCGGCCGCATTCTGCACCAGTTAAAGCCTCCGAGTGGTCTTCAAGGGCAGCCCCATGTAGAGAGCGTTACAGTAGTCCAAACGGGAGGTCACAAGCGCATGAGTGACTGTGCGTAGGGCGTCTCGGTCCAGATAGGGACGCAACTGGCGCACCAGGCGAACCTGTGCAAAAGCCCCCCTGGTCACGGCTCCTATGTGATCTTCAAAATTGAGCCGTGAATCCAGGAGGACGCCCAAGTTGCAAGCCCTATCAACGGGGGGTAACACCTCACCCCCCCATCATTAGAGGTGGAATAACTTGGTTAACCCGAGACGCCGATATGCACAGCCACTCAGTCTTGGCGGGATTGAGACGAAGCCTGTTTCTCCCCATCCAGACCTGAACCGCCTCCAGGCAGCGGGACATCACGGAGAGGGCATCACTGGGTTGGTTCGGGGTGGAAAGAAAAAGTTGGGTATCATCAGCGTACTGGTGATACCCCACCCCAAAACCACGAATGATCTCGCCCAGCGGCTTCATATAGATGTTGAACAGGAGAGGCGAGAGAACCGACCCCTGAGGGACTCCACAAATGAGAGACCGCGGGGCGGATCTCTGCCTTCCTGTCAACACCGACTGCGAGCGGCCCTGGAGGTAGGAGGAGAACCACCGTAGAACGGTGCCTCCCACTCCCAACCCCCTGAGACGCCGCAGCAGGATACCATGGTCGATGGTATCGAAAGCCGCTGAGAGATCTAATAGGATCAGGACAGAGGAGCAACCCCTGTCCCTAGCCCTCCAGAGATCATTCACCAGCGCGACCAATGCCGTCTCCGTGCTGTGTCCGGGCCTGAAGCCCGATTGGTACGGGTCCAGATAATCAGTTTCCTCCAGGAACAGAGGGAGCTGATGCGCCACCACACTCTCAACAACCTTCGCCAGAAAGCGAAGGTTGGAGACTGGACGATAGTTGTTTAAAACAGCCGGGTCCAAAGCAGGCTTCTTGAGGAGGGGTCTCACCACCGCCTCCTTCAAGGCGGCAGGGAAGACACCCTCCTTCAAAGAAGCAGTTATTACTGCATGGAACCAGCCTCGTGTTCCCTCCCGAGCCGCATAAGCTAGCCAGGAGGGGCACGGATCCAACAAACAGGTGGTGGAGCTCAGTCTCCCCATGATCCTGTCCACATCATCAGGGGAAACAGGGTCGAACTCAGTCCAGATAACATGCTCAAGACCGCCTGATTCCTCCACATCAGACACTGCCCAGTCAGAGTCCAAGCCGGTCCGGATCCGAGCGATTTTGTCCGTCAGATGATGACTGAACTCCTCGGCTCGTCCCTGCAAGGGATCCTCCCTCACCTCCTGGTTAAGGAGGGAGCGAGTCACCCTAAACAGGGCGGCCGGGCGATTATCTGCGGACGCGACAAGGGCGGCAAAGTAGTTGGACTTCGCCGTCCTTATCGCCGCAAGATAAGACCTTATAAAGGTTCTTAACTGCAATCGGTCGGATTCGGATCGGCTGGATCTCCAACCGCTCTCTAGACCTCGTCTCCGACGCTTCATCTCCCGGAGCTCCACCGAGAACCATGGAGCCCAGCGGGATCTGCGCCGAGTCAGAGGTCGCATGGGAACAACACAGTCGAGTGCCCTGGTGGCAGCCGTTTCCCAGGCCTCCACCAGAGCATCGACTGGGCTGTGGGTAAGGGTGATAGGTATCGGCCCAAGCGCCCTCTGGAACCGGTCCGGGTCCATTAGGCGCCTGGGGCGGAACCACCTGGTCGGTTCCGCCGCCCAGCGGCGGGGGATGGCATGACGGAAAACCAGCCTCAGGAGGTAATGATCTGACCATGACAGAGGGGTGATGGACGGAGAACCCCCTCCCAGATCATCCAACCACTGTCCAGACAGGAACACCAGGTCGAGAGTATGATCCCCCTCGTGAGTAGGGCCCTCAATAACCTGGGTCAGGCCCATGGCTGTCATGGAAGCCATGAACTCCCGAGCTAACTCCGACGACCCCCCCAGTGATGGCAGGTTGAAGTCACCCAGGACTATAAGCCTGGGGAACTCCACCGCCAACCCTGAGAGGGTGTCGAGCAGCTCAGGCAGGGCTGTTGCCACACAGCTGGGCGCCAGGTATGTGAGCAACAAGCCCAACTGAACCCGAGGACCACATCTCAAGAGGAGGGATTCACTCCCGGCCATCTGGACAATGGTGGCCTCCCGGGGACACAAAGTCTCCCGAATAACCACTGCCACCCCACCACCCCTGCCCTGAGCCCGTGGCTGGTGCAGCACCCGGAAACCTGGCGGGCATAACTCGGTGAGAGGCACCCCTCCCTCCGAACCCAACCAAGTTTCCGTGATGCACGCTAGATCCGCACATTCCTCCTCGATCAGATCACGGATGAGGGGAGCTTTGTTAACTACGGATCTAGCGTTAAAATAGACCAACCTGAGCTCAGGGGCCTGATCACCCTCATCCCCGGGTAGGAGGGTGCTAACCGGAGGGTCGGAGCGCGCCACCGCTCGGAGATAGCGGGGGCGCGATCCCAGATGTTGATATGGCCCTCCGCGCAAACACCTGCTGCCATTCCCTATCGCCGTGGGGATTTGAAGCCCCACCCCCACATTCCCAGAACCAGCAGCCACCTCCCCCGACCCCGTCCCGTCAGGACCTCTAACAGGACCAGACTGAGTGCCGGTTAAAGATTCCCTCCCTACCCCCCCTCCCTCCCCCTCCCTAACCTCTTAAAATAACCAGCTAAAAATTTTATCAGGGGCCTCTTAGCATGTCTTGACTCGAGGCCCCTATCTAAGCCCAGCCACCTCTCGGAATCCCAAAGCTTGGGATCGTCATTAAGGGGAGTATGGAAACAGGCGACAGGTCGCGCCCATGAGGCAGGAACTGCCCTAAGGGCATACAAGTCCGCTTCGGAGTAATAAATCATACTGCGCTGAGATAGTCTTTTAATTTTTCGAGTTTCACCTGTATTTAATTTTGCAGCTATTATGATTGTTGGCCAAGCAGGGACAAAAATAGCCAGAGAAATGATTAAAGTCTGGGAAATAGGCCCCTTGTCAGTCAATAGAAATGCTGATTTACCACCAGCCTATCAGGTACTCAGGAGCTGATGGTGCAGGGGCACAAGGAAAAAACAATTAGTGTCTTACTAGTCAGCCATTAATACTCTAATCAACAACTAAAAGCTACATATAACTAGGAACTATATAAATGCAACATGTAGAACAGACCAGTGCACATATTCTGGAGAAAGAGAAGTTTCCTGATAATGAGCTCCAGCACAAGCCAGAAAGTTTGGAAGAATAAACCCATGGTCTAGTGACCAACTCAGATTGGATCCCGAACTATATAATGTTTTATATTTTTGGATGCAGCTTGTTATGCCACATATTAATTATACCTGGTCAACTGACATTTGGAGTCTAGAGTGTTGTGTGAACTGAATTGTCTGAAAAATGTGCAAGAGATACACTTAACAGTAGCCCACGAGGATGGGTTATTTCAGTTACTGCCTCTCCTCAGTGACATTCACCTATCCCGTCAGGACTAGGAGAAGAATCTTGTTGTGAGTTCCACCAATTAAAAAGTGTCATCTGATGGGATCCAGGAGGAGGGCCTTTTCTGTTGCTGCACTTGTCCTATGGAACATAATTGCCCCTGAGGTTAGGCTGACCCCAACCTTGATGGATTACTGGAAGGTCTTGAAGACCTGATTTTGTCATTTGGCTTGGTGATCAGAGAGTGGTGTGGAACCCATAAAATGGTTGCACTGTTCTTAAAATACTGTGTTCTCCTGCATCCTGAATTGCATGGTTTTTAATGGTTTTAATGTTTTTGATTGTTTGTATGATTGCTTCAGGTTTTTGGTTTTTGGTATTGTTGTTTTAAATGTCTGCTATGAATTTTAGGTGGGAAGCTTTAGAAATTGAATAAATAAAATAAATAAGATGCACAATAGGAAGATTGCTGCTGCTGAACTCTCAGTAGTATGCCACCAGCAAAGTGAGTACATTTCAGTGCAGTTCGAAAGTCTCTGTTGATTTCAGGGAGAATCAACAAAGACCTAATTTATAGCATTATTAACTCAAAGAATGGCTATTTTTCGTCAGCTGTATCTCTGTATTTACCTGTTTAACTAGAGAATGGGCGATGAGTAAAGGTTCTGTTTGCCTTCTTAATTTCTGTGCTAATTTCAGGGAAACATATTTAAAGCAATCTTCATGTACTTCAAAGAGTCTACTTGAACGTCTAACTTTCTGACTCCAAAGAGAAAAATAAAAGTTGATCCTAAGGTGGGTTCAACAGGTTTCTGGTAACTTTGCAGCTTGAGCTGGGACAGTCAACTGGTTTGTGATCTCTACATATTATACCTACCAGTATGAAAACTGCTATGTAACCAGTACTTGATTTTACTACTCTGTTCAACTGTACTTATTTTTAGGATTTCTTTTTCATAACAATCTATTAACTATGTCTTGAATTGTTATAAAAACCAATATTAATCTTCTTTGCTTAGATATTTCAAAAGTGATATCATATCCTGTCTCTTTTCTCAGGGCTAAACTCCTTGCTACTCATAAAACTTAGTTTCCAGTTCCTAGATTCATGGACCTCATTTACTTTCTTTGAATCTTTCTTAAATATATTTCCCAGAACTGGACACAAATGTGCAGTTTATTTCAACAAACACAGAATATAGTAGAATGTTAATTCTTTTTAATACCAATAGGTAATCACCTTAGAATTGACAATTAAGGTACTGAAGTGGTGAATAGCTTTTACTTTTTAGGATTGACAGTCACAGTAATCAAGAAATACGTATATCACAGACTAACTTTGGATAAAACAGAAGTGAACCCTTGGAAAAAATATCTAGATGCTCTGATACATCTTAGAATTATTCAGGTAATGGTTTTCCATGTGACACTCTGTGGAAATGAAAGTTGGACTTTGGAGAAGCAGATAGAAAGAGTTCTGATTAGCACTGATGAAGTTACCTAGTTTGGTTAATAAAAGTATGTATTGCTATTAGTACTGATTGTATGAAAGGGCACAGAGGATTTGTGGGTTAGTGTGATTCCTGGGATGCTATGGCTGCACCCCATGCATACAGCCAAGGACTGAAACAGCTTTATTGTAGAGTTATTAGGATTTTTTCTCCCATGTTACTAACTATGGTGCAAAGATGTCTTTATAATGATTCTAGTTCAACTCCAGTTCACAGTGAAAGCAAATTTGACTTTAGCTGGCCCATTTTAGCTGATTCCTTCTTTTGGCTGTGGATAAGATGTGGGACATTTTGTCAATAGTACAGTTGATTATATGATCAGGGCTGGGATCTGCCCAGCACCTTTGAGCAAATTTGGGCCATTGTGGGCATATCTCTTTCCATTTAGTCCCTGGGCAATATTTTCCAGGGCTACTTATTTGGGCAGCAGGAGAGTAGCTGACAAAGCACAAGAGTGAAGGACCTATATTCTCAGCCATCAACATACCCCAATCAACATCTAAAAAGCCACTTACAACAGGTACTATAAATACCACACACACAGAACAGCACACATTGCTAGAGAGAAGTTCTCTGAGGATGGGCTCCAGCATGAGTCCAAAAGCTCAGAAGACAGAAACTCAGATTGGATCCTGTATCCTCATTCACAATGCCACTGAAGCATCCCACATCAAAGACTATCTAGCATTTGCCCAGGTTTCCTTCATCCCATTCCAAAATCCTCTTCCCATAACAATATGGGGTTTGAGTGTACCTGCCGGTTATTTCCCTTCCCCTACTTGTTTTAACCTTTGCCTCATTTCTACCACCCAGATCATACATCTCAACAGTGGTGAGCTAAAACAAGGGAGAAGGAAAAATTAGGAAGACATTAAATTGCTTCAACTTTGCTGGGATCCAGAGGACAGAAAGATTCTAACTGACCAGCTTCAGTGCTGTTGTAGTGATGATGAAGCAGTCTCATCTTCCCAATGAACATGTCTTATTGGAGGGGAAGCAGCTTGGTTCCTCTGAGTTTTTTGGACTGAAATATCCTCCAGGTACCGTACCCAGTGACAAGGAACTGTGAAAATTGTAATCCAAAATAATTTGACCGTATCAGATGATCTATTCCTGTTTTTTTTAGTGAAAATTGCAGTCAGCAATTTTATGTGAGGTTAGGAGTAATGTGCAAGATAAGGGAGTGGATCTCCTTTTGTATCTGGCACCTGTAGCTGATGAACATTAGTCCTGCTGATATCCAAATATTGATCAGCTTTCTTCATTTCTCATGGAATTAATTCTTCCTAGTTTCATCCCACTGTCCCCAGGTGTGTGTTAGAGACTATCCTGGAGACACTATTTGAAGGTGCTTTTAAATTAATTCAAAATGACCCCAATTTGTAAGGAAAAGACTTACCACACATCTACTGGCTAGATGTTCCTCACAGTCATATAGTTCCTTATTTAGAGCGTGCTTGTTGGCATCCAGAGGCCAGAATGAAGCAAAGTACACAACAGCCAAAGAAGCTGAGTAGAAAAACAGTCCCTGTGGAGTGTCTTGTGAGCAGCAGTTTAAGAAGTTAATGAATGCTGGAAAACTGTGAGGCAGTCAAAACAAACCAGCCAGAGTCAAGGAATGCATTTCTGCTCCTAAAGTCAAAGAGCAACTGGAAGCAGAATAGCCATGGGGATATGACCTAAGCCAGTCAGACCTTTTTTCTCAGGATCTGCTAGTTATATTCCTAGCTCTTGCTTTCTCTCATTCTGCTCCCTCCCTACCCACTCCTTCCACCCACTCCTAATTGCTTGGGGTTTTTAATAGTAACTAGCCCTAGAAGAATGAATTTTAAGAGTAAATATTTGGATTTAAGGAGCTTTGGTGCTTCTGTTTCCCACAAAGGTTCAAGGTTCAAAAGGCTTTTCATAGACCTCAATACTGAACTCTATTCAACAATAAGCAACTGAATGGCAATAAATGTAAAGTTATGTTCTAGTCAGGAAAAACAAGCCAAAACACAGATACACAGGTACATGATGGGAAGTATGTAGCTCAGGAGTAATATTGGTGAGAAGGATCTGGATGTCCTGGTAGATCACAGATTAAGCATGAGGCAACAATGTGCTATAGCTGCCAAAAGAGCCAGTGTGATCTTGAGCAGGATCAGCGGACGTATAATGCCGAGAACATTGTTCCAATGCACTAGTTAGACTGCATCTACAGTACATCCAGTTTTGGTCACTACAACAGCAAGAGCAAGAGCATTTAGACTTACTGTATATACCACTCCATTGTGCAGTGCCTCCCAACCTTTTCTATACCCCCACCACTATATTCTCGCACCATTTACTAATGTTCGAAATAACAGCAACAAATTATGCATGTACACTATAAGTTTGAAAACTCAAGTTTTCCCACCCCTTGGAATATCGTCTTGCACCCCCAGTTGGGAACCCCTACCATAGTGTTTTTGCAGCACTCTCTTGAGTGGTTTACATCAGCATATTGCCCCCAACAATCAGGATCTTCATTTTACCAACCTCAGAAGGATGGATAGTTGAGTCAACCTAAAGCCCACCAGGATTGAACTCCAGACTGTGGTTAGAGTTAGCTTGCAATACTGCATTCTAACCAGGGCTCCTACAATATAAGAAGGATGTTGAGGAAATGGAAAGAGTACAGAGCCAAAGGTCAAAGGCAGTGAGAAATTTGAAAGCTAAGTCTTATGAAGAAGTTATTGCTGGTCTTCAGCTTATGACCATTCATTTAGCAACTGTTCCAAATTATGACAGCCTTGAAAAAAATGACTTATGACTGGTCCTCACATATATGCAACATCCCCACAACTACAAGATCACAATCTCGGTGCCTGACAACCAGCTTATATTTATGACGGTTGCAGCATTCTGAGCTCATGTGACTGCCATTTGCAACCTTCCCAGCCAGTTTCTAACATGCAACATCAGTGGGGAAGCTGGCAGGGAAGGTAACGTGTTGTGATGTCTCATTTAACAACCGCACCACTATGAATTTTTCAGTCGTTATTGTGGTTGTAAATTAAGAACTACCTGCAGAAGAACTGGGCATGCTTAGTTTAAAGATGAGAAGGCTAGGACCACAGCCCTCTTTCAATACTGAAACAGCTGTTATAGAAAGCGAGTAGGTTGATCTAAGCTTGCAATAAGGAAGAATCTTTTTTAACAATGAGAGCTATAAAGCAGTGGATCATCTGCCTCCTGGAAGCACAAATTTAAAGCAACCACTTTTTTTGGATGGTCTGAGATTCTTGCTCAGGGAATAGGGTTGGACTAGGTCTCCCAGGTCCCTTCCAATTATATAATTCTATGATACACTAATCAGAGAGGTGAATTCTGAGTAACATTGAAACTCAGAATTTTCAAGGTTTATTCAATGCTTATATAACAGCGCTTTCTACAATCTTCAGCTTTTTATACTAAATTTTCAGGTCAGATGCTAATTTTGCTTGACTATAAAAAAATTCTCAGGAAATTACAAGTCATGACAAAATATTTATATGCATGAATAACAAACCTGTGAATTGGAGTTTGGGTGGGGTTTTTATTTGCAACCAATTGCAAAATTATAATTTGAGAGGGCTTACTACTGGGAAGCTATTTCCAGTTCTGAGAAATTCTATTCCTTCTGTAATGGTTGTGCTATTTTAAGACAGCAATAAATAAGAGAGAAAGAGGGAATGAAAAGCCAGATGATACAAGGCGTTGCTTCTTTTTCTGCAGGATAATGATTTCCAAGATTCTTTCAATTCTGTTATTCAATAACACATCCTAGAATTTGCAGAACTTTTTACACTGAAAATAAGATGGCTTCATGCCCGCCAACTTAAAAAGACAAAAAACCCTCAGATCCTGGTGAATGCAGGATTAGGTAGAACTGTGCACAGATTTTTCTATCCACACCCCAGTACTCCCAATTTTCCATGCTGCAGAATTCTTTATGCTCCCCCTCTCCATTTCAGAGTAGGGCAAGAGGAGGAAGCGTGACTTTCCTCAAGAAACATTTACTTTCCATTTAGGTCACAAAAGGCTGCAGATGTCAAACTGTTAGTCTTCTAAATTTTGCTGTATTATAGTATACAATAATGGGCATACTTATGTGCATACAGTAAACATGCACAATATTTCTGAGTAATCGAAAGTACAAAAGTAATCAGAGGTACAAAAAGTAACATAGACATGCTTTCTTTTATCACATTTTAATGTGGATAGAAATTAAAATAAAGAAAGAAGTAATATGCTGGATCAAAATACTGGAACAAAATTAACAAAGGCATTGTTGGTTTTGGCTATTTCTTCTGTTTTCCCCCCCTTTCCCAATTGTTTCAATCCAGATCAAGACTTTCTTTTTCTGGAACACTTCAGCTTGCAAACCATGTAAGAAGAATAACAACCCAGATAACTGCATAGCTGTGACCGGTGGTTCAAAGTGTAACCTCATTCTTTCTTTGGTAAGTACAATTCAGGTACAGGCTTCAAAGCTTTATCTTTCTGATCCCATTAAACAGTTGTAATTCTCTGCTTCAAACAATGCTTTGATCTTAGCTTGTAACTTCCTCATGTACTTTACCTCTTCAGAGAATATCTTTGCCTTATGACATGCAATGAACAATAAAGCTTCCACACAATCAAGACTGTTCTGTTTAATGCATTACAGCTAGCCCTCAACTTATGACAATTGAGCCCAAAATTTATGTTGCTAAGTGAAGCATTTGAGTTTTGCCCATTGTATGACTTTCCTTGCCAGTTATTAAGTGAATTATTGCAGTTGTTAAGTTAGTAACCCAGTTATTAAATGAATCCCCGTTGACTTTGCAAAAGGTGATTGATCACATGATCCCAGGACACTGCAACCATCATAAATATGAGCCAGTTGCCAAGCATTTGAATTTTGATGACATGACCATGGGGCTGCTACAATAGTTTTGTGAGAAACAGTCATAAATCACTTTTTTAAATGCCATGGTGACTTTGGTCACTAAACAAACTGTTTAGTGCAAGTTGAGGAGTACCTGTACTTGAACCAGCCTCTGCGTCACACTAGTTGGCTGGTCCTCTGCTTCTGAGGATTATGCTACTCTCCTAGGCTAAAAATATACTTCAGAAACAATTGTGATCTTCTTTCTTCCAAAATAAGCCAATGGCTAGAACACATCAGTGGCCATTTTTTTTAAACTGCGAACTTTGAGAAGTTACGAGTATGTCAAACTGTACATATATTTGTTATCTGACTTTTTCGTGGCACTTAACATGAAGTGTTTGACACTGACATTAAATCCATTACCATTACCCTATTTGACTCTTCTCTGCGCTCTGATTCTGTAACAAAATACTAGTGCTAAAGTTCATATCGGCAGGCTGCCAGACTGAAAAAATTGGGGCATTCTTCAGCCTGGCTTGGTACATCTTTGTTTCAAGGAATTAGATGAAAAGTTTGTAACAGAAGAGACTAACAGAGTTGGAAGGGACTTTGGAGGTCTTCTAGTCCACCCCCTACTCAAGCAGGAAACCTATACCATTTCAGACAAATGGTTGTCCAACCTCTTCTTTAAAACCTCCAAAGTTGGAGCACCCACAACTTCTGGAAGCAAGCCATTCTACTGATTTATTGTCCTCTGGCAGGAAATTTCTTCTTAGATCTAGGTTGGTTTTCTCCTTGATTAGTTTCCATCTTGTTATATGAAGCTAGGGAGTTCCACTGGTAGTAATGATTTGTTGGATCAGATCCTTTAGCTCAATGTTTTTCAGAAAGCTGGTGCTTAGTTTCATTGGCTGGCAAATCATATATGCTCTACTCACATTTGCCAATGGCAGTTCATGTACACTGTGAATAACAGGGGAAAGTGATAGCAATATTATTGACAAAAGAAGAAAGCACCAGAAACAGGCCAAGAGCGTGGCCCACTTTTATCTAGATGATGACGGTATTTAAGGCAGGAATATCTCAGCAATACAGTATGTGGTTGACATAGAGAAAATACCAGGCTCCATTAAATAGCAGTGCCTTGAGCAACCACACCTAATTGAAGAACTTTTCCCAATTCAGGGGGAAATGAATAGTTTAGTTAAACCAAGGGTGTAACAAAGTAGATGATGAAGTCTTATCTTCATTAGCAGCAAACAGGCATTAGCTGAACATTAAATGCGAAATCTCAAACAGGGTACACGTATAATCCATCAAAAGCCATCATTCTTAAGGGTAAATTTTCATATTTTGCAACAAGACACATCACCCCTTTTGAGCCAAAGATTTTTCAGTGATGAAAGGCTTAGTTCAATGATGAATATAAATGTAATAAAATTAAATACTGATTATCACTCTATGTATATTCAGTAATTTCATCATAGACTTTAGTGGAGTACATGAAACCCAGAACCTCAAGTTGTACACCAATGCATTTATGAAAATATCCCATATGTGTCCTCAATATTGCAGACAATAAGGAATGGACTTTGAAGAAATGGGAAACTGACTGATGCTTTTGAACTTTGATGTAGAAGACTGCTGAGAACCCAATGCACAGCCAAGAGGGGAAAAAAAAAGATCATTGAACAAAATAGTCCAGACTTTTCACTCAAAACATAAATGACATGGCTAAAATTATCCTACTTCAGACTCTGAAGGATCTAACTCTCTAGAAAAGACTCTAAAGCAGGGAAAAGTTTAAAGAAACAGAAGATGAGGACTCAATTACAGTGGTGATGACAATACCATTGGAAGACAAGACGTAAAGGACCAGGTTAGGGAGTTGGGGGAAAAATCACCAATGTGGTCACCAAAAGTCAACACTGACGTGATGATACATAATCAATCAATCAATCAGACAAAATTGAGAGGACTTTTGGCTTCCTAACACTATTAATAATCTATATGCAGCAATATTCAAACTGAGCACCTTCTAGATGTATAGAAACAGAATTATGGAATTGGAAGGCACTACATGAATCATTTAGTTCAACCTTCTGCAATGCGTAAAAACAAAATAAAACAATTAAACCATCCTTGAGAGGTGGCAGTCCACCTTCTTCTTAAAAACTTCCAGACATAAGAGAGTCCACAACTTCAGCAGGTTAATTTTCCATTATGCACAGATCTTAGGAATCAGGATTTTTTTCCTTATCATTATAGAAATTCTGGAAAAGTAAAAGGTGGCAGGCTCTAACTAAATCATGTCAGACTCATCACAGCAGTGAGCTTTGGGAAAAGCTGAGGTAAGAACAGCTGCCCATCAAGAAAAAAAGCCAGGCCTGACAGAACTATCCCAGATCTAGACAACACACATTAGAATTCTGAACAGAACATATGTAAGTAGAAATCTGGCAATTGCCACCAACACATGCAATGAATTTTGTTACATTTAACCAATGCTGGGCTACCCATTACTCTTTCAGATACAAATAAATGAACAATGAAAAGTTTAAGTCAAAAGCAAAATAATCTTTGTAACATAAAAGGACAGCTTTTATCTACTAATTGGGCTTGAAAAGCTCAATCAATAGCGGTCCTCAATGGTCTATTCTTCCTAATGGCAACTCCTGGAAGAGATTTTTCCTATTAGCTACTATCTCAACTTTTTAATTTAACTGATAATACTAAGGATTGAACCTAGAACATTCTGAATGAGAATAATTTTCAGCTATATCACTAAATCTTTCCAACCATAATTTGCATTTTTATAGAGAACTGTCTGAATCCTACCAGTCACATGTGAATTAAAATTATATTAAGTTTTTAAAAAACTTATTATTTGGCTTCTAAAGAACATTACGTAGTCTCTCTCCTGCCACAGCTCCTCTATTCCACCAAACTATAGTCAGCATAATCCTTGGTGGTTTAACTGGAAGAGCTTCAAAGGCATTTGTTCATAATGATAGATACAGTAGTAATTCAGGAATTAATTCTATGATTTATTTTTTGTCTCTTCAAGTCAGCTTTGAATCCTGGCAACTACCTAGACAGGTCTCTGTAGTTTTATTGATAGGATTTCAGAAGTGGATTGCTATTCACCCAGTTGGTTCCGTGCCTAAAGAACTACAACTGGTCTACATATCCACTCTTCCGTTTTCTAGCTCGACACCAGACTGGTTTTATATGATTCGTACTTATTTTATATGCTATTGGTGGACTACTTGAAGGATCATTTCATCTTTTTAGAAGATGCCATTCTCCTCCCCATATATCTAAACAGAATTAGACTACTAGAGTATGGAGTGCAACTTCATTTTGTAAAGAGGCAGGCATTGTGAGGCAAAACCTCATTCATGCTTGTCAGGTTCTCTTCAGTTCTTCAATGTCTTTAAAGAGTTTCCTCTTCAGAAGTGGTTGTTATATCCACCTTGCCACACCTACTTTTGAGTTAAGGCACACTGAACATGGATTGCTGCAGGCCTATTTCCATCTTAGCAAAGTATTCATGAACAATTTGAGCTATAATCAATGGGGCCTCTATGAAAACAGTATAGATTTTTCCTAAAATCCAATACAATCCATTTGAACAACACTCTACTCTTTGGGGGATTAATGTCTTACATCCTGCAAATCTGGACTCGAGATATTCTTTAAAGATTATTAACAGAGAACATGTTGCTTTCAATAACAACTTACAGACCACTTTTTTCCCTATTTTACAAAGCTGCAAAGCGGTAGCGTATGCATTCCAAAATACATCTGGGGTTTGTCTCATTATATCTGGACAATGTTTGGCATAGCCAAATAGGGTATGTGTTTTTTGCCTCAAAGCACATGATTAAAGAAAAGGAAATCCATGTAGAAGTGGTTCCTATTCATGTAAAAGACTTTATAAAGAGTGGTGTTTTAGAACTATTGTACTAACACTCTAACCCGGTAACCCTTCCCTACTTAAAGGCAGGTTTGACTGACAGAATGCTTCAAAAGACAGAAAACCCTTTTGAGTTGCCTATTATTTTGTATTCTTTATATATTTCATATTTTCTTTTTAATAATTCCACAAAATACAAATTTATTCAGTGAGGAAAGTCCAAGTGTGTTGTTCTTTTTAAAAATGGTAAGGACACTGTAATACTTCCATTTGCCAGATGCCCTCTCCCTCAGCCAGCAAACTAAGAACCTCAGTTTGTAGCCATTTAGCACAAACATAAAGAGGTACTTCAGAAATAGGAATCCACACTGCAAGTCCTCATTTATAGATGCAAAGAAGTGCTCCTGGATGCAGGAGGTATATTTGGGTAAGGCTGAAGCCCCATCTGTTTGTTATCTTTCAGTTTTTGCACTATGATTCTAGCCACGTCTTCTCCTTGACTGTCAGTAGTATCAAGCAGTTGCCTGACTCTTGAGGTCCTTGTAGGTTTGGTGTTAACAAGTTCATAATCCTCTTTCATGATTAAATCCCTGGAAAGAAGGGCATCTAAACACTGGTTAATGCAAGTGTCAGTCATCTGATGGACAATATCCTCTCTTTTAGTTTGGATCCAATGCTGAGCTACAGCGAAGTCTTGTGATTGCATAGTCCTCAATATAAAGTCTAATACAGAGAAGGAAAGAAACAACAAAATCTGACTCAGTCCTAAAAGAAAAATAACATCAATCTACACAGAGCAACTTAAGAGAAAATAACATATTTTTATATATTTTTTAGATAACAGTATGATACTTCAAAACTACCATATGTCCTTTCACCCTTATTAAAATAAAAGTTGTATTCTCCCATTATTCACTACATACTAGCTCTTCCTTCAGCACCTCAGCACCTCCTTAATTATGTTATCTACCACTTTATCACATCTGGAGACATAGCCATTGCTTTTGTTAGATAAAGACGATGGCCAGTTATGATCAAATGCACTTGAAGGTGAAAGTAAGATAGACCATACATATTGTTGCAGTGTGAAAATCCCAAACTTTAGACTAACGTTTTACCTAAATATTAGGGACACTTAAAGCATTTGGAGATTGTTCTTCCGAGTTATTAAGCAGATAGTGTGTCCCACACTTTGAAGTCATCTCCAACACGAAACAGACGATCCCGGCAGAAATATGTCCACACTTTCCAGAAACAAGTGTCTTCTGTACATGTACCCCAAATGTTTTGTACAACGCATTTGTTATGTTTCTTTTAGATGTTATGTTTCTTTTAGATGTTCACTTCATTTTTTATTCTACTCATTTTGTTCTAAATACCCTTTTAAGGAACACATTTTTAATGTTATTTAATGTTGTAAATCAAGATATCAGAACATTAATTATAATCCTCATTGTTTAAAACAATCACAAACTCTTGAGCGACATGTAGATTCTGTTCAAAAGTTCTACCTTCTCTATAGTTTCCACTTTCTTCTATACTTGTAAACTGTGTATGAGCTGAAGCCATAAAATGATTTAATAGTTCCAGTATACTACTATCTGAAGAATTCTATTTCTGATCGATCCTTGTGATAGACAGTATGTGCAGTGCTACCAAGAAAAAAATAGTTTTAAGTTTTCTTTTTATAAATTCCCCCATAAAGTAACTCTCACAAATGTGTAAAAGAGAATAATGCATGCACACCTGTAGAAACTGTGTTACTCTAGAGATCTGATCCATTTATATAATAAAACAAGCTGATCATGAGTAGGATTCAAAACTCTCAGCTGCATACCTGGATCAGCTCCCGATAGCTGCAGCAAGCCCGGTGTGGAATTTGACGAATTAGAACTATCTGTGTTAGATGAAGAACTTTGTTGAGATACGTAAGACTGAGTACTCTGTGAGTGTGGAACATAACTGAGCAGCGAGTGTGGTTCATCCTTAACTATCACAAAAGAAAAAAAGCATCTTATTAATTTAATTTAAAAAAGAGTAAAAATAAAAACAATGCACAAAATAAACCCAGAACTACTCTGCCATTTACCTACAAATTACTTAACATCCCAGCCAGGCTGCAAACATAACCAGTAGACTGATTTCTCTCATTATCCTAATGGATAACATCAAACATTATTTTCTATCAACCTAAAAGCACTTTTGTTCTTCTGAAACATAATCTGGTATCTTCCAAATGTGTTGCATTGTACAATATGGCTGTTGGTAGTACAGTTGGCAGTGCTGTTCAGAGATGAGACCTGCTGCAGCCCAATGGGTCTAGGAGTACCAGGTTAGTACAGATACTTGCTGCCTCTTAAAAGAATGGCCCTGCAATCAAATTCACAAATCAGAAAGGCAGGATATACTAGAAGGAAAGACAAATGGATTGGAAAAAAAGAAAGCAGAGAGATCAAGGCCACAATGAAATGTTAAACATAAAGTGATTGATATTTATAGTTGCAACCATTTTTTTTTGCTAACAACTAAATGTTGTATCTTGGCATAGTGAGACTGAACTTATTTTTAAATCTACAGATCTAGGGTAAAACTATCTTTTATTACACAATTTGATCTTTATTTAAAACAATATAGTTGGAATCAATATATTTACCCACATAATACTTTAAAAATAATATTGTTTACTGATACTGATTATTGTAGAATACAGGTAGTCCTCGACTTACGACCACAATTGAACCCAAAATTTCTTTTGCTAAGTGAGACATTTGTTAAGTGAATTTTGCCCCATTTTATGACCTTTCTTGTTATAGTTGTTAAGTGAATCACTGCAGGTGTTAAATTAGTAGCACAGTTGTTAAGTGAATCTAGTTTCCCCATTGAATTTGCTTGTCAGACAGGTTTTTTTTATCCCATTTATATCCCGCCCTTCTCCGAAGACTCAGGGCGGCTTGCAATCTAAGAAGCACAAATCAATGTGCTTAGCAATAATCTTCATTCTATGTATATGCCTGCTTATTAGGGCTTTCAGCCCCACCCAAGCGGCATTTTTACAAAGTCAGCTTATTGCCCCCAACAATCTGGGTCCTCATTTTACCTACCTCGGAAGGATGGAAGGCTGAGTCAACCTTGAGCCTGGTGGGACTCGAACCTGCACTAATTGCAGGCAGCTGTGTTACTTAAGGAGGCATTAGCCCACTGCTCCACCAAGGCTCTTCTAAAAAAGCTGATCACGTGATCCCAGAACACTGCAACCATTAGAAATATGAGTAAGTTGCTAAGTGTCTCAATTTTAATCACATGACCATGGAGAATGCTGCAATGGTCATAAGTGTGAAAAATGGTCATAAAGTCACTTTTTCCAATGGCATTGTAACTTTGAAAGCTCACTAAATGAACTGTTATGAGTCAAAGACTACCTGTACTAGTCTTCAATCTAAAATCTTATCCTGGATAGGATGCCATCTGTTCAACTCTCTGTTTTGGTTCAATTTATTATTAACATTCTGTGAACCAGAGAGACACTATCTAGTTATGCTGTATCCATGAGAGGTGAGGGGTCCTTAGTGCTCTCTGAGCTTGGTTATTTTCTTGCAGATGTTTCCTTACCCCAACTAAGTAATATCATCAGTGCTAGTCTGATGACTCTAACACTGATAAAGTTGCCTACTTTGGGTAATGAAACATCTTTAAGAAAACAATCAAGCTCAAAGAGCACAAAGGATGCCTCATTTCAAACCTATGCTGCAAATATTCTCCTTTATTGGTATCCATAAGAGGATTATGTAATTGCCAATAGTAAACTTCAATTGTGTGCAGAGGACATACCATATGAAAGGAGGTTGCATGGTTTTGATATATTCTGGGGAACACTTGATGGATAAGATTGATCATCTTGGGATGAACAGGAATTCTGGAATGGACAGAATCACATGGAACAAAGATTTTTGGTTTAATTTTTTTATTGGTAAAATTTAGCAAATACAATGACCACAAAATGCACTAGTGATTGTTTTTAAATTCCTATTTACATATCAGTAATTAAAATAAGCACACACAAAAAAGAAAAACTTACTATAAAATTCTATATAGTATCAATTTTGTTTCAACACGGGATTAATTTAATCTTTAAACTCATAAAGGGGCCGCAGTACTAGCTGTTCAGAGCCACATATGGCCCATGGGCTGGGCATGCCTGAGGTACATGAAGTAATGGCTTGACTCCATGTGCCCCACATAAATGAAACATCTTGTTTTTGTTCTCTGCACATTTTTGTTTTGCAGTATGAATCTAGTTCTAGTAGGAGATATTTCTGAACAGAAATAGCATTGCAGATTTCTCAATGGTACCCTTAATGCCATTAATTCTACTTTATATTGAGGTCTGAGGGCATCTAGAATAATTTTACTCATACTTATGGCTTTCCAATTTGTTTGGGTTGATTCTTTCAGAATTTATAATCAGTATAGCTAAATTCTAATCTGTCTGAGGGTGTCAGGAAAGCTATTTTAAAATGTTGCATTCATACCAAAATTGTTGGTTATAAATACTACACACAATCACTAATTGCCACAGCTGTATTGTAGTTCATTTAGAATGTAGCAAAGGTATTGCAAAGTTTTTTTGGTGAAAACTAAAGCTAAATTCATTGTACAATTGTTGCATATGGCTCTTCATCAAGGGACAACATATTCTCAGCCTTAAATAATGAAACACCCCCCCCCATAATACTGTAAAAGAGCACTGTCACTTGCCAATTTCCTCATAAAAATTACCAATGTTCTTTTATTTTTTGTCATTTTATTAATAACAAAATGACATAAATTATGTCTATACTTTTAATTAATGACAACTCTGTAAGGAACATATCACTGAGAGAATGTGATTAGCCCAAAGTCACCCGGGAAAACTTCCATGGCCAATAGTGCACTTGAACCCAAGATTTCTAGGCTTAATACAACATTAATAACTGCACAGATTCTCTACCACTGTTATTGCCATTAAATCAATTCATTGTGTCTATTCTCCGATTCTACAGGGATATTCATCAAATTCAGGTTGAAATTAAAGGTTGATCCCTAGTATGATCAAAAAGTGAGGTGAAATTATATCACCTTTTTACACAGTTATTTGCTCTTTTCCAAATGTCTGTGGTGTTTCTCTGTGAATGAATTCAAGTGATTTCCCCAATGGGGAAAGCCATTTTTTTCTTCCTTTTAAGAACCTGTGGGAAGGATGCTATATCTTAAACGTGGTGCAAATTCCCATTGTACTATCTGTCCTAAATTAGACAGGTAATGTAGCAGGAGGCAGCCTAAAATCACTTGATAATGGTGTAAAGTTTCTCTGCCCACCCACTTCCCAAAGAAAAACAAACATAAAAATGTTTTTGGCTATCTGATCTTTCAAGGACGAGCCCTTTTTAGAGATGCTAGGGCTTAAATAGCACAGAGAATATCAGCTACTGGGTGACTGAAATGACCCTAAATGTTAGATATCTTTCACTGTCTTCAACAGAGCAATGTATTATTCATGCAAATATTATATGGTTTCTGAAATGATACTGAATTATAAGTGCTGGAAGATCTATTTATTTCAAGGAAGACAACAGTGGTCCGAAAACATGACACCTCTCTGTCCCTACATGCTATTTCAGTTTCACCCTTTGGAAGCTATTCTTTTAAAAATTCATACCTATTCTGTGGCATTCAAACATGGAGCAGGTGTCCCCCTGTATCATAGTATGGTAAGCAGGAATCAGTAATTATCCATGTTTGTCATTCGTCATTCATCAGTTTATTTTCTGCCTTGAGTGGATATATGAATATGCTAATTTATAGGGGTGCCTATGATTAGCATAGTATAAAATTGTTAGCTATCCCCTGAAAGAACAGGTCTGCAATGGTGAAAAATGCTGTATGTTTATCCTTGGCAGAGAGCTCATTGTTTAGCTCACCATAAATCTTTGCATCACTGGATGAGACTTAATGTGTTCCAACTTCCAACCCAATATAGTTTACAAATGAAATAATCTTATGCATTCTCTCTGACTCTCTACAAAACCAACAACTGATCTTTGGCAAAAAACAGTCTTAAGAATATTAAGGTGTTTATGTTAATAATAGAAAAAATGTTTTACCTCTTGTATACTAGTGTTCAGTGGTATATTTAAAGATATTGATTCATCACTGGCTATCTTGTTAGGCAAATGAATGCATGTCCACTCATATTGTGCCTGAAAGAGATATTGGCATAAAACAAAATGGTGTTATGAAATCAAAGCATAATTATAAGATAAAATACCTAAGAGTTCTCATCTGAGAAACAGCACAATTTGGGACTGTCCTTACCTACAGCCAACTGCTTGCAAAGATTTTTATTGTTTAACACAGCAATAAATAAATTTATTCTATAAACAATAAACAAATTATAATTTATGTTTATATTATATAAATATATTAAACTATAATAATAAAAATAAACAATACACAAATAAATGGACAGGATATCCCTTTAGCTAACCATGCTTACAGTTCTATCTATGATCAGGCATCCGAACAGGGCAGTTTTCTGATTACATATATCTCAATGGACTTATGATCCCATAAGACCCCATACAGTATATCTTAGCATAACTCAGCCTGGGAAAGTGAACATTCTGTATATGATTAATAGTATGAGAAGTCTAGCTTCAGCTATATGGATGTCCAGTTTCTTATTGGGAATAACTTCTATTCATAACAGATTATAATATGAGCACTTACTTTGGCCCTCTTTATCTCTATTACTGCTTCAAGCATAGGTATCTCTTCAAATGTCCTCATCACAGATTCTAGATCTATTAAGCACCCTAAACAAAGACAGTCACCATTAGGTCTCTTAATAGAACATTTAAATTATGGAAATTACATTCCTGAAAAATATTTTAAAACATACTCCCTAAGGCCAGTTTCTCTTAATGAAGAGAAAAAGAAATACTGAATGAACACAATCTATGCAGTATATGATATAATTTTGAGTGCATTTCGGTAGAGAATAACTGGCATGCATTGTTTGCTGAGTGCTGTCTGACCGCCAGAACAGGAACCAGGAAATATCAGGGTTAAGAATTTGCGTGCAACAAACACATTAGATGGCCTTAGGTAAAATAGTATGCTACGACCTATAGGAAGAATAATATTGACATGTTCACTCTCTTCAGTCATTCCAAAATTGGATAGAGATCAGGCTACAATACAGAAACAACGCTTCCATTCAAACACAGGTGTACAGCATAAAAAAAATCAAGATCCCAGATCCTACAGACAGCTCTATTTTGGTTCATCCAATTGCAGAAAGCCTCTCCTTCAGCTAAATGCATGAAAATTGGGAAGAGAAGAAAATCAGAGTTCCATTCTTCATCTATTTGGAACTCCTATACATATGTAGGTGAATGGCTGGAGGATGTGAGAAACTTTCTAATACACTGAAAACATTTGTTTATTATGTGCCGCTTTTTTGTCAAGAAAAGCCAATCTTTAAGGGCATAAATAGCAAAATATATATATATCGAAAAGTGAGAAAAACTGAATATTAATATAAAAATTGTTCTAGATTTTTCTAAGTCTAGAATACTGACACTTAACTTTTCTAATTTGTATGCCAATATAAAATACATGAATATAAGTGGTCCTCAATTTACCACCAGTTGCTTAGCAACTGTTGAAGTTATGACCGACATGAAAAAGGGGGTCCAAGACCTGGATGTGACGTGTTAGTCATATGATTGAACTTTGAGTGCTCAACAACAGGGTTGCATTTTACGGTCATTATCATAGCATATTACCATGGTTTTGCTGAAAACTGGAATTTGCTTCCAGATTTTGGCAAAACTTCACTCATAGCGAGCCTTTGATTCCTTAATGACTGTGCTGCTACAGCAAAAAAAAGCCATAAAATGGGGTCAGTCACATGAACAACTATTTTTATGACCATTAAGATATATCACTGCAATAAGCAGGCTCCATTATAGTCGTATGTTGAGAATTACCTGTACCTACGAAGGCAACCAGACTTTTTTCTCTGCATTCACCCTGTTTAAATTTAAATATTAGAATATTTATATCAATTGACTAGAATAATATAGTATTAGTTGTAACATCAATAGCTTCCTGAATCCAAATACCAGATATCTGATTAGTACAAATGTATCTGATATTATTGGATAGTTGTGTTACTATCTAGATGGTCCTAAAGCACTAAACATTTTACAAATAAGAGTAATATATGCATCATAAAATTACTCATAGACTTTCTATCTCAGTTCTGCATAGCAGGGCAGTTTAGCCACAGAAGCCACATGAGACTTGCTAAGTATTGACTGCTTTAGTGGTTCAAGAAGAGGTGCTTCACTCAAGCTCACTTGCTTGGAGAATTACCATTTTTATTCCTTCATTTCTAGCAACTGTTTCAGTTTTGAAATTCAGCTGTAAAATGGGAAAAAGAGTAACCATATCCTGACAAGGAGTTTTAAAAGGCACAAGAACTGCTTGACTGAGCAACCTTCAGTGAACAGATACTCAAAACTTTCCACTGCAACTGAATCACAAAATAAATATAGGGTTATCTATTAGGTGTATATTCTCCTTAGTCAACAGACCTGTACAAGATTACAATTTTTAAGGGGAAAAGGTGCTTCAAATTCATTGGTCATGGACCAAGCATTGGCCCACAATTCCTTAATATGTATTTTTTACATATGTAAAAAAAAGTTTTAATAAAATATTTTTAATAAGTTCTTTACTAGTACACTATGCCTGCTCCAAAGTATCTTTACCCATTGAATCCAGCTAACTTGTGGTGATGGGTAAGACCCACCTAGTAGGTAGCCCTAATTTTATAATGGTAAAATAAAGCTTGAAGGCCAATGCAAATTATACTTAATAACTTTAATATACAAATAAAGCAATCTCAAGTAATCCTTGACATGCTTTCAGCCGTTGAATAGTCTTGAACATTGTATTCCAGTGTGGCCTTTCCTCATTTCAATAGTTGATGTGGAAGAGAAGTAGTTCAGAGGGTGCAACAAATATCCAACACCAGAGTGTAGCCAGAGCTGCTGTTACCTATCATACAGAGCAAAAGAGAAACTCACTTGAAAAAGATGGCCTTTCCTCTGGATTGGGTGCCCAAGCAGATTCCATTAAAGACACCATCAATTCTCGGTAAGGAATATCAAGGGGCAAAGTTTCTTCCCCAACATCTGGACGCTTCCCTTGTGACATGCTAAACATAATTTGCAAGTGATGTATAACATCTGCAAAAGTCAATACACGCATGTGTTAGAAATATATGTGCATTTCTTCCAATTCTAGAAATTGGAACATAAATAGTAAATTTTAAATTATATTATATTGTGATCTAAACCTAATTTGAAAATGTTAAATGCAAAATATATCACCTCCCCTTCCTACCAATATTCTGCAATACATGGTATTTTACTACAATACAATAGTACAATACAATGCAAGCTTAAGACAAAGGGGAAACAATGGCCTTTTAAAAAAATACTGTTTACATTAATCTTACATTAATCTTAACAGGTTAGTCTATCTCAGCTATTCTTTAACAGAATTAGACAAAGACAAAAATCTGACCTTCAAATGGTTTTTTTCTTGACATCACTTCCCACATAATAATGGCATAACTGTTGCAAACAAAAATGCATGTTAGTATGTATTTTTTAAATTAGTTCATTTTTCCCCCCAAGACAAAATAATCTCAGTAAAATGAAAATATCCTGATTGTTGTTTTGTGGGAAATCTACATCTCACTCCAACAGCAAACAATATTATTATTCAAATATTTTCAGTGACTAGTTGGGACAAATACCCATGGTATCTTAAAAACACAGTAATTTCTTTATATACACAGCATTTGTGTATATAAATACATCATATCGACCTATTACACCTAATACAAATACAGGGATACTTTCTCAAATGTTATTTAAATATTTTTTTTAATCCCATTTATATCCCGCCCTTCTCCAAAGACTCAGGGCAGCTTACAATTTAAAGCACAAATCAATGTGCTTAGCAATAGCAATATTAATTGTAATCAACTGCATTCTTGTATCAGTATATATCCTGACCTACTAGAAATTAAGTAGAGTAAATTTTAGTTTTCCATGCTAATTTTCCTCTTACAGTATATAGCAGCAAAGGAAAGTTTGGAAGATTTTACACCTATTTTTTATTGAATACAGCCCCCTTTTAAAATAAATTTAGCAAAACCTCCTTCCCTACAAGATATGCCTTCTTAAAGTCAGAAGCTGACTTCATTCAAGAGCTTAAGTTTAAGATGAACCTTTTTAAAGCTTTTTTAAATTTAAAATGGAAGCAATGTTTTTGAAAATATGCAGGAAGCTGTATTGAAAGAGAACACAAAGCAGAAGTTCTGTCAGTAAACCAGTGTTTATTGTGATAGCTGGATGTGTAAAGTGTAAAGTAATTCTGTGGAGAGTGAGACACCAAAGTATGCAACATTTTGGGTCTTTAATCTCACTGCATTTTATATACACTGTCTATAATGCCCAATATGGTTGTTTTTTATATTTTTAAAAAATAAGCACACATTGTTCCAAAACTCCATAACAGAATAACATACCTGTATATATCATGCTTTACACTTGAGCGGATTTTGCTGCCATCATAACATTCAGGTGGTATGTAAATGATGGTCCCTCCCTCAGATATCGATTTATCCCCTTTTGAAAGTGACATGGACACCATGCGCCACTTTGATAAACCAAAATCTGCAATCTGAAAGATGGAAAAGAAACTTAGGTCACCGTGTGCAGCTCAGAGAAAAAGGTTTAGATCAGGGGTAGGCAACCTTGGCTCTTTTATGACTCATGGACTTCAACTCCCAGAATTCCTGAGCCAGTAGAGCCAAAGTTGCCTACCCTTGGTTTAGGTCCATTAAAATTTATACTTTGGTCACAGGAGAGCAGAGTTCAAATTTATTTATTTATTTTATTAAATTTATATACCGCCCTTTCCGTAGGACTCAGGGCGGTTTACAGGGCATAAAAAACGTCAGTACAAAAATTAAGAACAATTAAAAAGATTAAACTAAATCCCTGAAAAATATAAAACATATAAAACCCTAGTTAAAATCCCAATTAAAATTCAGCCTGGGCCGGAAAGCTCGAAGAGCCAGGTCTTCAGGTCTCGGCGAAATGATCGAAGGTCGGGGGCAGTCCTAAGCTCCACGGGCAGCTGGTTCCAGAGGGCAGGCGCACCCACTGAGAAGGCCCTCCCCCTGGGTGTTATCCGACGGCATTCTTTTACTGGCCGCACCCTGAGAAGGCCTTCCCTGTGGGAGCGCACAGGACGAAGGGAACTTGATGCCGGCAGCAGGTGTTCCCTCAGATATCCTGGACCCAAGCCATTTAGGGCTTTATAGGTCATCACCAGCACCTTGAATCTCACCCGGAGGGCAACCGGAAGCCAATGCAGCTCACGGAGCAGAGGTGTTACATGGGAGTAACGGGAAACCCCCATCACAACTCGTGCGGCTGCATTTTGCACCAGCTGAAGCCTCCGAGTGGTCCTCAAGGGCAGCCCCATGTAGAGAGCATTGCAGTAGTCTAAACGGGAGGTCACGAGCACATGAGTGACTGTGCGTAGGGCGTCTCGGTCCAGGTAGGGTCGCAACTGGCGCACCAGGCGAACCTGGGCAAAAGCACCCCTGGTCACGGCTCCTATATGGTCTTCAAAACTGAGCCGCGAATCCAGGAGGACACCCAAGTTGCGAGCCCTATCAACGGGGGGTAACACCTCACCCCCCATCGTTAATGATGGAATAATCTGGTTAACCCGAGATGCCGGTATGCACAGCCACTCAGTCTTGGCAGGATTGAGACGAAGCCTGTTTCTCCCCATCCAAACCCGGACTGCCTCCAGGCAGCGGGACATCACGGTGAGGGCATCACTGGGTTGGTTCGGGGTGGAGAAAAAAAGTTGGGTATCATCAGCGTACTGATGATACCCCACCCCAAAACCACGAATGATCTCGGCTTCATATAGATGTTGAACCGGAGGGGAGAGAGAACCGACCCCCTGAGGAACTCCACAAACGAGAGGCCTTGGGGAGGATCTCTGCCCTCCCATCAACACTGACTGTGAGCGGCCCAGGAGATAGGCGAACCACCGTAAAATGGTGCCTCCCACTCCCAACCCCGAGACGCCGCAGTAGGATACCATGGTCGATGGTATCAAAAGCCACTGAGAGATCTAATAGGACTAGGACAGAGGAACAACCCCTGTCCCGAGCCCGCCAGAGATCATTCACCAGTGCGACCAATGCTGTCTCCGTGCTGTGCCCGGGCCTGAAACCCGATTGGTACGGGTCCAGATAATCAGTTTCCTCCAGGAACAGGGGAAGCTGATGCACCACCACACTCTCAACAACCTTCGCCAGAAAACGAAGGTTGGAGACCGGACGATAGTTGTTTAAAACAGCCGGGTCCAGGGCAGGCTTCTTGAGGAGGGGTCTCACCACCGCCTCCTTCAAGACGGAGGGGAAGATACCCTCCTTCAAGGACGCAGTTATTACTGCCTGGAACCAGCCTCATGTCTCTTCCCGGGCCGCAAAAACCAGCCAGGAGGGGCATGGGTCCAACAAACAGGTGGTGGAGCTCAGCCACCCCATAATCCTGTCCACATCATCAGGGGAAACAGGATCGAACTCAGTCCAGATAACATGCTCAAGACCGTCCGATTCCTCCATATCAGACTCTGCCCAGTCCGAGTCCAAACCGGTCTGTATCTGCGCGATTTTGTCCGTCAGATGATAACTAAACTCCTCGGCCTGACCCTGTAAGGGATCCTCCCTCACCTCCTGGTTAAGAAGGGAGCGAGTCACCCTAAACAGGGCGGCCAGGCGATTATCTGCGGACGCGATGAGGGCAGCGAAATAATTAGCCTTCGCTGTCCTCATCACCGCAAGATAAGACCTTATGAAGGTTCTTAACTGCAATCCATCAGATTCGGATCGGCTGGACTTCCAACCGCTCTCCAGACACCGTCTCCGACGCTTCATCTCCTGGAGCTCCACAGAAAACCATGGAGCCCAACGGGATCTGCGCCGGGTCAGGGGTCGCAAGGGTACAACACGGTCGAGTGCCTCGGTGGCCGCCTTTTCCCAGGCACCCACCAAGGCATCAGCCGGGCTGTGAATGAGGGCGATGGGTATAGACCCAAGCGCCATCTGGAACTGTTCTGGGTCCATTAGGTGCCTGGGGCGGAACCACCTGGTCGGCTCCACAGCCCAGCGACGGGGGGTGGCATAGTGGAAGACCAGCCGCAGGAGATAATGATCGGACCATGACAGGGGAAAAATGGCTGGCAAACCCCCTCCCAGATCATCCAACCACTGCCCGGATAAAGACTAGGTCGAGAGTGTGACCCCCCACATGAGTCGGGCCCTGAATTACTGGGTCAGGTCCATGGCCATCATGGAAGCCATGAACTCCCGAACTAACTCTGACAACCCTCCCAGGGAAGGCAGGTTGAAGTCACCCAGCACTATAAGCCTGGGGAACTCCACCGCCAACCCTGAGAGGGTGTCGAGCAGCCCAGGCAGGGCTGTTGCCACACAGCTGGGTGCCAGGTATGTGAGCAACAAGCCCATCTGGTCCCGAGGGCCAAATCTCAGGAGGAGGGACTCACTCCCGCCTATCTGGACAATGGTGGTCTCCCGTGGACATAAAGTCTCCCGAATAACCACCGCCACCCCACCGCCCCTACCCTGAGCCCGTGGCTGGTGTAGCACACAGAAACCTGGGGGGCATAGCTTAGTCAGAGGGACCCCTCCCTCCGAGCCCAACCAGGTTTTGGTAATGCATGCCAGATTTGCGCATTCCTCCTCGATCAAATCACGAACGAGGGGAGCCTTATTAACAACGGATCTGGCATTAAAATACACCAGCCTAAGCTCAGGGGCCTGATCACCCTCATCCCCAGGCAAAAGGGTGCTAACCGGAGGGTCGGAGTGCGCCACCGCTCGAAGATAGCGAGGGCGCGATCCCAGATATTGATGTGGCCCTCTGTGCAACTACCTGCTGCCATTCCCTATCGTCGTGGGGATTTGACACCCCACCCCAGCACATGCAGAGCCAGCAGCCTCCACCCCCAACCCCCAGAGCCCATAAGGGACCCAGACCGAGTGCCGGTTATTAGTTCCCTCCCCTCCCCACTATTCCTCCCCCTCCCTAACCCCTTAAAATAACCGGCTTAAAACATATCAGGGGCCTCTTAGTGCGTCTCCCCCAGAGGCCCCTAGGTAAACCCAACCACCTCTCAGGATCCCAACAATTGGGCCTGTCATCAAGGGAGATGGTAAACAGAAAGGCTGGTTGTGACCAGGAGGGAGAAACCCCCCTAAGGGCGTACAAGTCCGACCTAGAATATTGTAATCGGCCCATATAGAGCAAATATCCATGTGAGCCATTGTTCACAATGGAAAGTCAGATGTTATAAGATGTTGTAAGATGTTAAAGTTGTTAAGATGATAAAATGTTAAGACCGGAACACGTCTTCATCCACTAATCTGGCTCTGCTCTCACCTGAGCCGGCCCAGACGATGAGCTCACAGCTGACCTCTCACCACAGCTGTGAGATCCAGTCTGGAGTGGGTAAGCGTCATTGCCGGGTAGAACCTCCCCCACTGGCCTCTCACACCAGCGGGGAGGTTGATGAACAGTTCAGGGCCGCCCTCTCACCACGGTCCAGTCCTGGGTTTGTTCCGGACCATCAAAGGGAAGTCACGAGAGCAGGGAAATCTCAGTCCGTCCAAACCCTGCATCAATCTCCAGCCATCATCCGATGTAATCCAAATGCAAATGCAATCGCAATCGCAATCAGGGCCGATCTTCAAGCTGCCAACCCCATAAGCAGCAGTAGCAATTAAATAAGATGATACAAACATGCTGCCAGAGACTAACCCAGTTAATCCTAAGTACCTGGAATTCTGCGGCCAATTTTCGGGCCGCCAGTTGTTTACAAACAATTTCATGCTTTATGTTATAAAACTAGAATCATGGTCACCGCTACCTTTCTAAAAGTTCTTACTCGGTAAGTGGCAATTTTTACTTCCCCCTTTGAGACATAAATATGAGCAATGCAATTATCTACTAAGCCACAATATTGCTTTTCTGTATATCAATTACATAAATGAATAAGAAAATTGAAAGAATATTTAATAATTTGCAAACTTCTAAAAATATGGTATGTGGAAATATGATGGAAACTGATCTCTGTTGAAATTCAAGAGAGGACTGGGGTTAAATAGGTTAAATTAAAAGAGAGGAGATTCATAATGAGTATTTAGGAGGAATTTCCTGCTAAGAGCTGTTAAGCCGTGGAATAAAGGCCAGAACAATGGTGGACTCTCCTTGCAGGAGGTTTTCAAACAGTGGTTCAAGCTGCCAGTCAGGGTAGTTTAGTAGATTCCACTCATTCATAATGAGCACGTAAAAAAGGGACAAGGGTTCAAGTTAAGAAGTTGTACTTGCCAACTGCTGCAGGTGCCCCTGTACCTCACTGAGCTGGGGAATTGGGCTAGATAACTATAAGGATCCACTCAAATAATAAAACTGGGACAACTGCATTAAAAAATAAATTACTTGAATATATAGCCAACTAAGATGATTTTGGTAAATTCTTTAAATTGATAAAGAATTTGGGAGCATTCGGTACAAATCTTACTGAAATAAAGTTGTGATTATAGCCTTCCCTTTTTCGTTTAAAAGGATTTAAAACTTTAGCAGCGGAACAGCTTCAAAAGATTTTGATAACACTTGGCATAATTTTAGGAAGCTTTTAAAAATAGAACTTGGGACACTCCAAGTGTAAAATGCCCTTTTCTTATATAAAATGCCCTTCTCTTCTGTAACATGCCCTTCTCTCTCTCTCTCTGATTTTTTGTACCACCCATCTCATCTAAGGGACTCTTTTCAACATTGATCTGTCTTACCTCCCATGTGCAAAGTTTTTCTCTGCACTGTAAAGTTGCTACCCCTGATTTTTCCACTTCTTCTCTGTAGAAGAGCCCAGCCTTACCTTAACATGGAACTCACTGTCAAGTAAAATATTCTGGGTCTTCAAATCATGGTGCATGAGTGGAGGACTCAGGTTGTGAAGATAATTTACTCCTAAAGCGATTTCATACAAAATGCGATACCTGAGTGACCAAGCAATATCAGGATAGATGTTTTTCTATTTAGAAAAGAGAAAGAACATAACACATGGAGATACAGAGAGACAGACTAGAATGTTTGAAAGGGCATCTTGAAGTTAGCTGATCTACTAGCTTACGTATTTATTTATCGAATTCTAAAACGACTCATCTCCCATCTGGGTACAGTACAGATAAAATATTAAAATGTAAAAACAATATATAAAATTTAATAATAATAAGCAGCAGCAGCAACAAAACAAAAACAATACTACTAGTACTACTACTACTAATAATGATGATGATGATGTTGGAAGGGACCTTGGAGGTCATCTAGTCAACCCCCTGCTCAAGCAGGAAATCCTATACCAAGGGTGTCAAAGTCGCAACATCATGTGATTTGTCGCAACTTTTTTTCCCATTACCGGCAATGGGGTGGCCATGGTTTTGCCATGACAAATCCAGCCCACGGGCTGGCAGTTTGACACCCCTGCCCTATACCATTCCCCATCTATCCCCTCATCCAAATCGTTGATGAAGATGTTGAAGAGCACTGGGCCCTGAACAGAGCCCTGGGGCACCACACTATACACTTCCCTCCATGTACATGCAGTTCCATTGCTGAATATGGCCGGTCAGCCAGCTACGAATCCATCTGGTGGTGATGCTGTCTAACCCACATTTTTCTATCTTTTCTATTTCAAATAGGCAAGGATGATTAAGATGTTAAAAGTTAATTTTAAAAGGTGGGGGGACCCTTTTCAGAGCACTAACCAGCCCCACAGCTGACTGCTCCTCTGTGAGCTCCAAGCAAAACAACAGAGCCATGTTTTCAAACTTTTGCAAAAGGCCCACCTCATCTCTGGCGGGAAGACGGAGGGGTGCAACACAGAGAAGGCTCTTTTATGGACCCCACAAGTCAGAATTCTTTAGCTGACAGGTCTACAATATACTTATCCCTGATTGACAGGATGGGCTGGGCTGTGTAATGGGCTACTGTTAGGAGACTTGGTAGCATAGTATTGCAGGTAAATTTTCCCCACAATCAGGAGTTTGATCCTGACTGGCTCAAGGTTGACTCAGCCTTCCCTGCTTCTGAGGTCAATAAAATGAGGACACAAATTGTTTGGGCAATATGCTGACATTGTAAAATGCCTAGACAGTGTGGGACTTCTGGTTTGTGTCGCGGCAGATCAGGATGCAGGAAAGCAGGACTCTGCCTTCCACGCCCAATTTCTCCCTGCTGGGGGCTCTAAAAAGGACCTAAAATCACCCCGAAGAGGCTGTTGTGATTCAGGGTCAGCCTGTGGGTCCGGCAGCCGGGTCGGATGACTCGGATGACTCAGACGAGGGGGAGGAGGAGGGTGTTGAAGACGAACTTGCTGATGATGGCTTGGAGGCTTCGCAGAGCCCCCAGCCAGGCCCCTCTTCTCAGCTGCGCGAGCCCGACAGTGCGGATGATGATGACCCACAGCTGGCCCTGTTCAAGGATGCCCGACGCAGGAGGCAGTCAAGCAGGAGCAAGCAGAGAAAGGCTGTGGGACTCCTCGGAAGGAGGCACAGGGAGGCCACGCCCTGAACTCTAATAAAGGGAGTGTTTGGGGAAGGGCTGGTTGCTGAAAGCAACCGCTCCGTTTGAGGATCAAAGTTCCGGTATCTTGTTTCATGTTTTGTTGCTTGTTTGTATAATAAATCTTGGCAGACGTTTTCCAGCCTCAGACGCTCTCCAGCCTCTGCCGTTTGTACAGGGGTTGCCTTTCTGCAAGGCCGGTAGCAGGCTGGTACAGAACAGAGGCGATGAAGAGGAGGGGTGCCTTGTTGATCACGGTCTTTCTGTTTGATTGAAGGAAAGGCCTCCAAACTGGCAGGGGAAAGACTGGCTACATTCCTGTGGCCGGCCATTAGCTGCTGACAACCGATGAAGAAAAAAGCACTACTTAATACATCATAAACAGCATTTTTGGAACTGGGTAAGAATATTGATCCTTCTTTACTATTTTGCAATGGAATTTCCTGGGAAAGGCTCCCAAGAAGCTAAAAACCTCTGAATGTAAACAGAAGCGGCATTTTAATCTTATGGGGGACAGAAACATACAATATTGAAGTGGAAGAAAAATAAAGCTACAGTTTCAACAAATTTGAGAACTGAGATAACTGTTAAGATTTCCTTTTTGAAAAAGAAATACATTGAGGCGAAATATAAGAAATCAAGCCTTTGTTTTAAGAGTGGAAAATGGACTTTGAATGACATCTAGTGGTGGATTTATGTATAGCACTATATTTTGCTTTGCTTGGTGATTCCTACCTTGGGAGAAGAGTTGCTGGTAATAAAAGAAAATATTTTGCCATACTTATCATCCTGACCTTCTTGGATTATAAATACCTACTGAGCTTGGACTTTAACTTCAAGAGCTAGTGGGAAAGAATGCGACTTGGCAAAAAAAGAAACCGAGAGATTTAAAAAACAGAAATTTGACCTTTTAGAAGGGGCATTATATATTTAAATATGTCTTTTAATAAGGTTAAAAGAACGGAAGACTTTTAGATATAATTACACTGTTATAATGAAAGATATGATTTAGAATTAAGATAACATTTCCCCCCTCTTTTTCTGATATGGGAAATATGAACATAAGAGGATTGATTTGAATAAAACTTTCAGTTATATAAATGTAATTAATATTGAGAAAATCATAATTTATAAAGATATTTCAAATACTGATGGAAATTAAACTTTAACAAGAGCACAAAAAACAGGATATTGATTAATGAATTGATATTATTGATTTATGAATTGATATTAGTTATTTGTATGTTATTAGTAAAATATGATGAAGATGCTTATATCTAACACTATACATTAATAGTACTAAAAATTGTAATGAAGGGAAAATGGAAAAAATATGGAGAAGAAAGGAGGATCAGGGAAAAATACTGGATTGTGTAGTATTGAACAGATTTATACTGAATAAGTTAATGTTAAATATTTGAACCCAGACAACATGTTGCTTACTAAAGACTGTAATTTTAAAAAATTAATAAAACTTTTACCAAAAAAATAAAATAAAATTTAATAATTTAATTTAATTTAATAATATTTGTATACCGCCCTTCTCCCTGAGGACTCAGGGCGGTTCACAGGGCAGAATAAAATACTAAATACAAACGTTAAAAAGAGATTAAATAGTTGCCCATATTAAAACAGTTAAAATAGAATTCTAAAACACCAAGTTAAAAACTAAACCACCAAAAATAAAAAACCCCACCAATCCCCATCAGGCTAGGCCGGCTTGTACAAACAGAAAGGTCTTGAGATCGCGACGAAAGGAGCGAAGATCGGGCGCCATCCGGAGCTCTACCGGTAGCTGGTTCCACAGCTCCGGAGCGCCCACAGAGAAGGATCTCCCCCTGGGGGCCACCAATCGACATTCTCTGATCGGTGGCACCCTGAGGAGGCCCTCTCTGTGGGAACGCACAGGGCGCAGGGAGCTTGATGCCAGCAGCAGATGTTCCCTAAGGTACTCCGGCCCCATGCCATGGAGTGCTTTGAACACCGTTACCAGTACCTTGAATCTCACCCGGAAGACAACTGGCAACCAATGCAGCTCACGGAGCAGCGGTGTAACGTGGGAGTATCGGGAGACTCCCAACACAACTCTCGCGGCTGCATTCTGTACCAGTTGGAGCTTCCGGGTGGTCCTCAAGGGCAGCCCCATGTAGAGAGCGTTGCAGTAGTCCAGACGAGAGGACACGAGCGCATGAGTGACCGTGCACAAATCATCCCGGCTAAGATAGGGCCGCAACTGGCGCACCAGGCGAACCTGGGCGAAGGCCCCCCTAGTCACAGCTCCTACATGGTCTTCCAAGGTGAGCCGTGAATCTAGGAGGACTCCCAAGTTGCGAGCCCTATCTACGGGGGGTAATAGTTCACCCCCCATAGCCAGAGGTGGAATATCCGAATAAACCCGGGATGAAGGTATGCAAAGCCACTCAGTCTTGTCGGGGTTGAGTTGAAGTCTGTTCCTCCCCATCCAGACCCGAACCGCCTCCAGGCACCGGGACATCACGTTGAGGGCATCACTGGGGTGGTTTGGGGTCGAAAGGAAAAGTTGGGTATCATCAGCGTACTGATGATACCCAACTCCAAAGCCACGAATGATCTCACCCAGCGGCTTCATGTAGATGTTGAACAGGAGAGGCGAGAGGACCGACCCCTGAGGAACTCCACAAATGAGAGACCTCGCGGTCGACCTCTGCCCTCCTGCCAACACCGACTGCGAACGTCCCTGGAGATAGGAGGAGAACCACTGTAAAACTGTGCCTCCCACTCCCAGTCCCCTGAGACGCCGCAGCAAGATACCATGGTCGATGGTATCGAAAGCCGCCGAGAGGTCTAATAGGACTAGAACAGAGGAATATCCCCTGTCCCGAGCCCTCCAGAGATCATTCACCAGCGCGACCAATGCCGTCTCCGTGCTGTGCCCGGGCCTGAAACCCGATTGGTATGGGTCTAGATAATCCGCTTCATCCAGGACCAGAGGGAGCTGATGCGCCACCACACTCTCAACAACCTTCGCAAGAAAGCGAAGGTTGGAGACAGGACGAAAGTTGTTTAATACAGCTGGGTCCAAGGCAGGCTTCTTGAGGAGAGGCCTCACCACCGCCTCTTTCAAGACGGCGGGGAAGCTACCCTCACTCAGAGAAGCCGATATAACTGCCTGGAACCAGCTGCGTGTCCTCTCCCGGGCTGCATAGACCAGCCAGGAAGGGCACAGGTCCAATAAACATGTGGTGGTGCTCAGCCTCCCCATGATCCTGTCCACTCCCTCCGGAGTCACAGAATCAAACTCCTCCCAGGTGATATCGACAAGACCGCCCGTGTCCTGATCGTCAGACTCTGCCCAGTCAGAGTCCAGACCGGTCCGAATCCGAGCGATTTTGTCCGACAGATGTTGGTTAAACTCCTCGGCACGACCCTGCAAGGGATCCTCCCTCACCTCCTGATTTAGGAGGGAGCGAGTCACCCTAAACAGGGCGGCCGGGCGATTATCTGCGGACGCGATAAGGGTGGCGAAGTGGTTAGACCTCGCCTCCCTTATCGCAGCGAGATAAGACCTAATGTGGGCTCTTAGTCGCAATCGGTCGGATTCGGATCGGCTGGACCTCCAACCGCTCTCTAGGCCCCGTCTCCGACGCTTCATCTCCCGGAGCTCCGCAGAGAACCATGGAGCTCGACGAGATCTGCACCGGGTCAGGGGCCGCAGGGGTACAACTCGGTCAAGAGCCTCAGTGGCCATCCTTTCCCAGGCTTCCACTAAAGCGTCTGCCGAGCTGTGAGCAAGGGAGGCAGGTGGGGACCCCAGCGCTGCCTGGAACCTCTGGGGATCCATTAAGCGTCTGGGGCGGTACCATTTAATTGGTTCCACACACCCACGGCGGGGGGTGGCAAAACGGAAGACCAGCCGCAGGAGATGATGATCGGTCCATGACAGGGGCATAATAATTGGAGAGCCCCCACCAAGATCATCTAACCACCGTCCAGATAAGAAAACTAGGTCAAGGGTGTGGCCTCCCTCATGAGTCGGTCCCGAAATTACTTGCGTCAGGTCCATGGCCGTCATGGAAGCCATGAACTCCCGAGCCAACTCAGATGATCCTCCCAGCGATGGTAGATTGAAGTCCCCCAAAACTATAAGTTTGGGGAACTCAACCACCAGCCCAGAGAGGACATCGAGCAGCTCAGGCAGGGCTGCTGCTGCGTGACTAGGCGAAAGGTACACCAGCAGCAAGCCCAACTGCGCACCAGGGCCGCATCTCAAAAAGAGAGACTCACACCCGACTATCTGAGGAACGGTGGCCTCCCGCGGACACAAGGTCTCCCTCATAACAACAGCCACACCCCCACCCCTACCCTGAGCCCGAGGCCGGTGCAGCACCCGAAAACCTGGTGGGCAAAGGTCGACCAGAGGAATCCCGCCCTCTGGGCCCAACCAAGTCTCCGTGATGCAAGCCAGGTCCGCCTGCTCACCCTCGACCAGGTCACGAACGAGAGGAGCCTTATTAGAGACAGACCTGGCATTCAAGTACACCAGCCGGAGCTCAGGGGGCTGCACACCCTCACTCCCGGGACCTTGGGGTAGAGGCAGAGGGTCGGAGTGCCTCACCGCTTGTAAGCAGCGGAGAGGCCTTCCCTGAGATTGATACGGCCCTGCTTAGACAGTGCTGTAAATGACTCTAGAGCAGGGGTGTCAAACTCAATTTCATTGAGGGCCGCATCAGCATTGCGGTTGCCCTCAAGGGGCCGGGTGGGCGTGGCTAGAGTGGGCGTGGCCTACTGTGTGGGCGTGGCTAGAGTGTGTATGGCCTACTGGGTGGGCATGGCCAGCTCTACATCATTCGCATCAAGGATACCTATGGGGGCCTGGGCAGGAGTGGGACAGATCTGAGGGTCTCTGGCAGAAGGAGGGTCTCTGGGCCAGGGCCAAGGCAGTGGGGGCCATTCCCTCACTGTTTCCAGGATGGCTTTGCGGGCCACATGAAACCACTTCGCGGGCCGGATCTGTGCTATTACTATTGCTATTGTCGAGATAACCTGAAGAAGTGGTTCCTTAACACTTGGTGAAGAATTGACCTCAACTAGATAGCACCTTCATCTTTTACCAATTGCCCACAGTTTATGTGCACAATAATTAAAACTACACAATTAAAAATTAATAAAATTAATTACACAACTAAAACTATTTCATATTCATTCTCAATCTATAACAATATTTTGAATCTAATAAAGAAAACATGTATAAGCTCTGGAGAATGGCTATATTCAGCAGCTTTTTAGAGGCTCTCTAAAAGCACTTACCAATCCATATCAATGCATGAAGATGGGGAACTTGTTCTCAAATTGCCCCTTTCTGGATTAAGACACAACACTGGTCAGAACATACGCTTCTCTTCTTCCTGAAGCATTAACTCAGTATTTCTCAACTTCAGCAATTAAAAAAAATGTGCACTTCAATTCCCAGAATTCCCCAGCATGTATGAGTTCCTGAGACTGGTTCCCAAAGGTTTCCTTATTTTAAAATTAATAAAGTAGCTCTAAACACTTATTACTGTTGTTCACACTCACCTCATATAAAAGTTGGTTCAGTGAACCATTAGGCATATATTCTGTCACAATACCCAGAAACTGAGGTTCATTGCAAATTCCCAAAATTGGTAGAATGTAACTGAATCTTGCCTGATGTAAAATTTCAGCTTCTTTTAAGAGACTGTCTCTCTCACTACAAGAATAAATGGAAAAAACAATAGTCAAATTTATTTTTCTTCCAGATAATAGACTTAAAATATACACTGTGGAAAGACATGGTTAAAGAAAAAGAAAAAAAGGCTTGTTTACATATTTATTTAAATGTGCCCATTCTTTTTGCATCTTTCACCAGCTGCTGAAGTCAAAATATACAGCTGTTTTCAATTCTATTCCCAGAATTTCTATTTTGAAGCCAGATTTACTTTTGCTAGTCATTTTATGTAATATAGCAAATTATATTTTCTATAGCTTCATGGATTTTTACCTTAAAATCAATCCTAGCAAGTTCCTTCAGATAAGATAATTTAGAATTTTAAAAAGGGACCAAATCACAGCATGGATTTCTGCTTCCACTTTAGGTGTGAATAAAGGGTGCAGTTTGAAAATGTTAGCTTCTTATTTGTATTTCCATAATTATTCAACTACTGTATGTTTTATTAAAACAAGCTGGTTGCAAACTAAATATGAATGCTCATAAAACCAGTTAGAGATAACTAGTTTTATTTGCATAATACCGAACAGTACATACAAGATAGCTGCATCTTGTTTCTGTGATGAAAACTAAGTTTCTCTTCTTTGCAGGAACTAGCATCTTGTCTCTAATAAAGGCATCCAAATTCTAATTATCTTCTGATAGTCGTTTCACATCTCCAATTCATCTGATATGGTGACCATATCTGGGCTGCAAAATCTAGGTGATTAATAAATACAGCAAAGAGAATCATCTTTGCTGCCTTCTACTGGTTGTTTGGATTTTTTTCCAGTCTAGACATAATAGTATCAATCATACTACAAGGCAGTGTATAGGTGAGGTTGTGCCATTACATAGTAGGGCAGCTGAGTACAATCCTCATAACTAGACCTTTGTAATTCAGAAAACAAAAATATATACTCTTAAGACTCAAGACAAAGCATTAGTGCCTTTAGAACCATATGCATTAGGTTGAAGGATTACAAATGTTAAGGCTGTGCTGGAACTGTGCCAAGAATGCTAGCCTAGGAAATAGTTACTATGATAAGTGTTCTGGTAAACAAATAAGGAATCTTACACTCAAATTAAGAAAGTATTAAAATGGCATTTCTTAGTCTAGACCAGGGGTCAGCAACCTGAAACAGTGAAAGAGCCACTCGGAACCGGTTCCCTCACAAAAGGAAAAACTGGGAGCCACAAAAAATGTGTGCACATGCGCATACATGCGCGCATGCGCAGAACAGGGTTTGACTGAAGAGTGGAGCCAAGGTGAGATATGCACCTACCCTGCATATTTGAATTGATTGGTTGAACTTTTTTAGTCCCACTTTTTTTTTTGGACTGCACATGGCAGAGGACTGGGAGCCGCAGGAGACGGCTGAAAGAGCCGCATGCGGCTCTGGAGCCGCAGGTTGCAGACCTGTGGTCTAGACATAACAGTGTCTTTTAAGAATTGTAAAGGTACTGTATATCATTTACAAAAATATTTTCCCCAAAGGGAAATTCGTAAGTAGAGACTAGACTGAAGATGCTTCAGAACTGCCTTAAGAACCCAGTATATGAGACACACCTTTTAATTTTGCACACCCACCTCATTTCCATAGATGGAATCTACAAATTTTATGAAGGCTTTAAGGTAAAGTTGAAGAAAAAAGAAAGAATCACAGAAGTGAATAATTCCAAACTATAATATTCAGCATTACTGGCAGGGGAAGTAAGCCTTTCATTAACCAAACCAAATTGTGAAAGTAAAGTAAAAAGTAAAAGTAAAGTCTTCCTTATCTGAATTAATGTTACCACTATTTTAATTTTCAAAATGTTGCAAGCCAGTAATTAAGTTGTTTGATTGAAGTTTTGATTCTTTTCAACTGAAGGCCGAAATATAGCCTGTGTCAAGCATGAGAAATCAGGAAATCCAGGCAGTTCAAATGAATGTAAAGGTTTCTTGAAAGCTTAAGGTCTCTATAAGAATCTGAATTACTAATTGTCAAAGCAAATTGGCATAGATAAAAGTCAATGGAATTCAAGGTGGGCTGGACTTAGACCTCTTGTGGGCACAAAGGGACTTAAAACTGATGACATGTTTGACCTCTCCCTCAGGCTCAGCCTGGCCATCTCCCACAGCTGCTTTATATTCCCTATGTCTGTTTGGAGAATTTTTTGGGGAGAAACTCCAGCTATGAGATGTTTTGATTAAATTCAAATAAACTACATGTCAATATCCAGTTTGAGAATCTAAATAAAACTCCAGGTTCATTCCATTTCCAAAACTCTTACTGTTTATTGAATATACTGCGTGATAATGTCAAAGCAAAACTAACTCTGAGATTCCCAGACACCAGTTCATAGAATTAAACAATAATTTCTCCAACCAAACCCCCAACCTCTCATGTAGACCATGTTAACAATTTCACTTTGTTATGTGAACTGTCTGCTTTCTCTCCACAACTGCTGCGGTGTCCTTGGAAAGGTTTCAAGCTCTCACAGTCTTCAGTGGAATCATAGAGGTTTTGTTTCTTCATCTAATAATCCATTCTAAAGCAATACCCCCCTTCTTACTCTAATGGCAAGTTGAAACAAGTTTCATTCTTGACACTACACTTATTTTCCCTCCCCTGTCTGTGTGTTTGTGTGTGTGTAAACAAAATCTGGGCAATGTCCCAGATTTTATCATGAGATTGTCTTAATTCCCCAACTTTTATTGATGACCTTCTTATCCAGTCAATGTTTGAACTGGAATGACACTTCTTTTTCATGTCATACTTTTTTGAGGTAGGCAGGTGAGCCTTTGCCCAAGGATCCTCATTGGTAAGACAGGTAGCAGCCAGGAGTTGAACCCAGGTATTCCGCATCAAAGGTGGCACTCTAACATATGTTCTACAATCCATCCACTCACCAGAAGACAGCATTGATGATAGAGCAGTGCCAAGTAACAGCAACATCAACAGAAAGAAGTATGAGAAGCTGCAGAAATACCAGGATTTGAAGAAGAAACGAGAGCGCATTTGGATAATAAAGGCCAAAGTAATAAAGGCCAATGGTGCACTCAAGAAGCACTTGATACTATGACTTCTGTCCAAAAGAGTGCAAAGGACAGATAAGATCCTGAGCAGAACCTTCAAACTCCCAGGCTGTTGGTAGAGTGCCCACGATTGAGGATGAGAATGGAATTTTTATACATTTATCTAGAGAGAGAAACCATGAGTGAGATAAATATATTCCTAAATGTATTCTTCTGGCAAGCAAACAAATTAGGTAAACAAAATTGGAAAATTTGAAGTTTAACAAATTTGAAAGTTGCTAGTGAAGAGGCTATTGAATGTAACCATTTACAGGCGAAGACTAAGAAACAATCAAGCCAATGAGTTGGATTTGAAGTGGGCTTTGTTTAATGCAAAGGCCATAATCCTGGGAACTGTAAAATATTATTCATTAGAATATTACAAAAAAGCATGGGAAGCTGACACACCAATCCATATAGAAATCTGCTGTTGGTTTTCTATGTTTCTAAGTTTCTAATTACATTTCAAGAGGGAGGGAATATTTCTCCTTTAGGAAGAGATACATTATCTGGTCCTCCCAAAAAGTCACATCTCACTGTCTGGAAAATGTCTTAAGAGTTCCCCTTTTGTAAATTTTACAAAAGTCTTACTAGAAAAGCATGCATGAGTCACACACATGGTTGTCCTGTCATTTCTTCACAAAGTCTGGGACTATTCTCAGAATACAGCTTTGTTGTTAATAATTTATCAGAAGGCAAATAATCTTCCTAAGACTTCAAAACAAATAGACCCAACTCTTAGATGCAGCCACCTAAACTATCTCTGAAGGCCATCACAAAGTGCAATTTTGAAAACCAAAAAAAGTTAATGGGAATAATCATACATATTGTATTCTGATTAAATCTAGTTTATTTATTGTTGGTTCTAGTCTGCTGGTTGTTACTTACAAAATTCCCCCACTTAAATGTCACATGTGCCTTTTAGATAAGGCTATCATCCTTTCATAACTGGGTGGGAATTTGAAAGCCAGAGTGACCTAGCGCTTATTCTAAGGAGTGTTTAAATTTTCAGAAAGATGAATTCTCTTGAATCTGATGACTACATGAGCTCATCCAGGTGATTTTCTTAACAGTAAGACAAACGTGAGTTGCCACTGCCCTTTCTCAGAATGATAAAAACAAAAACCTTTCTAGTTCAGTTTTCAATACTGAATGTCTTGACAGTTATTCCATATAGCAATTTGAAGAGCAGCAAGATGCTGCTATCTGCACTTTCCCTCCAAAAACAAAAGCATGCCTGTTTTCAGCCTTCAGAATCCACCCCTCCCCCAAAGCTTATTCCAGCAGGCTTCATTTTGGGAAGGGTATAGGATTGGGAAAGCAAAAGAACAAAATGGGTGCTTTAGCAAAATGGGTTTAAGGTGCTTGCTTTAATACTTAAATATTTTCACTTTGCAATAAAAGAAGTCCTGCCTCTGCCCATTTTTTCACCACATGCTGCATTAAGAAAAAATTGCATACCTTCATGATTACTCCAGGGAATGCTTAATTTTAGGGATCTGCAATATTGTATTAAAGTCTGTTTAAATTGGCCTAGTACCAGCTCATGTGATCTTTCCTGCTTCATTTACTGTATTTATTTAGAAAATGTATATCGGCTGCCTGTTTTAAGTACATTTGCAAAAAAATAAATAAAAGAAATCCACATAAAAGAAATCCAAAACTAGATAAAATTAAAATAATCCAAATATATTAAAAAAAAACCTACAGGGTCCCAAGTAACTTGCAAATGGGAAAGCATAACATCCCAACTCTAAAACCTAAGGAAAAAGCCAGATCGTAGCAGCCTTCTGATGGCCAAGAGAGTTAGAGCCAAGAAAATAATTACCTTCTCAAAGCACAAATTGTGCTTGATTAATTTTAAACGAATTGATTCTTTTTCAATTCTTATTTTTTTCTTACTCAACTTATTGTTTTCTTATTACTCAATTCTTATTCAATACTTATTCTATCATTTTTGTTTTTATTGGGGAAAAATATCATTATGTTACTCTCTACCTTCAATTAAGTTTAAAGTAAAGAGATGGGACACCTACTAAAATAAAAAAGCACAAACTCTGTGCATTGCTGATTTTCTTTTGTTACCAGATTCTTTCATAACACATGAAGCTTCTGTCTTGCCCCCAAAACCTGTCAGCCTGACTTTTATTTCCTTAGGGTGCTCAGCAACCAGGTACACATTGTATCTTGGCTCTGTTCCCTTATCTTTAAATCAAAATATTTTGCTGTTAGCATGAGCAAACACCAGGCCATCACAAGCGCTTTGATTCACCTTGGGGAGGCAGAATTGAGTTCATGTTTCTTATTAACAGAAACATGGCTCTGTCTTAAATGATAATGCAGAACATGGCTACTCCTCTGGAAAACAGAACAGCAATCTCAAGAGGAACCCTCCCAAGAGGAAGCAAACTGTCTTTAATATATTCATGAACTATATAAGTCTAATAAAATAAATAAATAACAAATAAATAAATAAACTATAAATAGAAGCATAAGGGACTAAGAGTGAAATTAATGTGTCTGTGTCTTCAAGTCAGTTTCTCACTCCTGCTCACTACCAGGACAATTCCCTGCAGTTTTCTTGGCAGGATTTCAGAAGTGGTTTGCTAGTGCCCTCTTTCTAGGGCTGAGAGAGAGTGACAGGCCCAAGGCTGCCCAGATGATTTCATAGCTAAGATGGGACTTACGGACTCTTACTTTCAAGACTGATACCTTAACCACTACACCAAATTGGCTCTCCAGTTTATTAACTGAATTAAGAGGAAATATAGAAAATAAAAGTGGTGATACTTCTATTAAAAAAAATAAAGACCAGCTGATAATAGAAATAAAAATTAACACTTGTAGTGCAGTTAACACACACACACACACACACACACACACACACACACACACACACAGACCAAGTTGATCTGAGTTTCGGAAAGTGGTACTGAACTTGCAGGTGAATTGTACATTATTATCTATCGTTTTACGTTGAGCAAGAATGATCCCTTCCAATTTTATTATTATTCTACCTCGTTCATTACTAAGCAAAGCATTTGTACTGAACAGGATTGTGTATTCAATTTATAGGATTGCTTTTTTATTTTACACTGCATAACTGTCCAGCCTCGCCTCATTTCTTCTTGATCCAGATGCATCAGCTAGTTAACTATAGAGAACTTTTGGTTATTGTAGTCCACTAGCCTTGGAATAAGGGACGCGGTGGCTCAGTGGGTTAGGACGCTGAGCTTGTCGATCAGAAGGTCGGCAGTTTGGCGGGGTCGAATCCCGAGTGCCGTGTAACAGAGTGAGCGCCTGTTACTCGTCCCAGCTTCTGCCAACCTAGCAGTTCGAAAGCACGTAAAAATGCAAGTAGAAAAATAGGGACCCCTACGGTGGGAAGGTAACAGCGTTCTGTGCGCCTTTGGCGTCTAGTCATGCCAGCCACATGACCACGGAGACGTCCTCAGACAAGCGCTGGCTCTTTGGCTTTGAAACGGAGATGAGCCCCTAGAGTTGGAAATGACTAGCACACATGTGCGGGGGAACCTTTACCTTTACCTTTAGCCTTGGAATTTATCTCTTTGCCAGCTTAGAAACAAGCCAAGGAATCTCAAAATTTTTGTTAAGGAAATTATATATAGTACAAAGAAGTCAAATAAAAGTTTATGTTCCATAGATGAACAGGAAACATCCTTGATTACACTGATTCAACGTGAATAAATATGGAATACGATGAGATTTCAACATATATCAAATGAAGCTTATCAAGATTTCAGCCCTTAACATGTGTTGATTTACATCATGCTTTATTCCACTTTTCTGCTGATGACAATCAGTGCACTGATGACTCTGCCTTGGATTGTTTAAGCTCCTCTCTCTTTTTTGGCTTACAATTTTTACATATGCATATAACGTTATATTCCTCCAAGTCTATGTAGTAATTGAACAATATAATTGGGAGCAATACCGATTTTGACTTTTTGTATTTCCTTGTACTAATGAGAAGTAGTTTTACAAATACAGGGACGTTAAGATTATTTCTCAAAACTGTAGTTCTAATCAGACAATATTTGTAGAAGTAGTCCACATCTCAATTTCCAAAGGTAGACAGTGTCTTAACATATTAGCATTTTTACCAGATGTCTTGAAAGGGGATAATTCCTAGTTAGTATGCCTTTGTGTATTAGTATTTTAGAAAGTGTTCTGGCTAGAGATTTGATCAGGTATCCTATAATTTGGATAGGTCCTACCATTTAGCAAAACCAAAAACATTAGGAGTGCCTGACTTTATATTAACCAAGAAGGAAATTGTAATTGAGAAAGTAGAAGTAGCAAAAACATGTGGAAGAAATGTTGGCATTCTTGATTTTAATGAAAATTAAACCTGAATAAAATGGAACCAACATGTCTGACTTCAAAAGCAGAGATTTTGAGAGCAATGATGTGTAGAATTCCGTGACAAATAGGAAAAGTTGCCCTCAATAGGTGAGAAATAAAATAAGACTATGCAAAATATTCAAAATGGACACCTCACAAGCTAGTTTAGTACAATTGAACACATCTTGCTGAACCTTTAGATGTAAAATCAGGAAATGGTACATGTACATATTACTGGAGACATTCTTCCTGCCTAATACTAAAAAGAAAATTGGAAATTAGGGAAGTTCCCTCCTGGGCCACTTCCTGAATAGCAACAATTGCAGGCTGCTGATGTTTATTTTTATGTCCCCATCTCACAGCTCAATGCCAGATTCCACCACATCTCAATAGAGATTTCTCATAAATGATCACTGACTTGAATGCCACAAAGTTCAGTCTTACTCAACTAAAAACAAGCTGATCAATATTGACAACAAAACAAAACTGGTTAAGACAGGGGTGTCAAACTCAATTTCATTGAGGGCCGCATCAGCATTGCGGTTGCCCTCAGGGGGCCGGGTGGGTATAGCCAGGGTGGGCATGGCCTATACTGGGTGGGCGTGGCTAGAATGCATATGGCCTACTGGGTGGGCATGGCCAGCTCTACATTGTTCGCATCAAGGGTGCCTCTGGGGGCCTGGGCAGGAGTGGGACAGATCTGAGGGTCTCTGGCAGGAGGAGGGTCTCTGGGCCAGGGCCAAGGCAGTGGGGGCCGCTCCCTCACTGTTTCCAGGATGGCTTTGCGGGCCGCATGAAACCACTTCGCGGGCCGGATCTGGCCCCCGGGCCTTGTGTTTGACATGTCTGGGTTAAGATAACTAAAAATACAGAGAGAAAATTCAAAAGATGTTGATAGAGTAAATAAATGGCTAAGAAAAGAATGAAATTCAAAGAGACAAATGCAATTTTCTTCACCTAGGCCAGACATGTCAAACACAAGGCCCGGGGGCCAGATGCAGCCTGCAAAGTGGTTTCATGCGGCCCGCAAAGCCATCCTGGAAACAGTGAGGGAACGGCCCCCACTGCCTTGGCCCTGGCCGAGACCATCCTTCTGCCAGAGACCCCCAGATCTGTCCCACTCCTGCCGAGGCCCCCATAGGCACCCTTGATGCAAACGATGTAGAGCTGGCCACGCCCACCCAGTAGGCCATATGCACTCTAGCCACGCCCACCCAGTAGGCCACGCCCACCCTGGCCATAACCAACCAGCCCCCTGAGGGCAACCGCAATGCTGATGCGGCCCTCAATGAAATTGAGTTTGACACCCCTGACCTAGGCAATCAAAACTGAATGTAAATGGGATGAAGGCTACCTAGCATGGCAACAGTAATTCTTTAAAAAACAAACAAACAAACCTGGAACAAGCATTACAAACTGAACTTATCAGATATGATAGGACTGCAAAAATGCCAAAGCTAATATTGGAGTGCAAAACCAGAAACAGTGTTTCAAATAATGAGCTGCAATTGTTTCATTTTGTTCTGTTTGGTCATATGCCAGGAGGAATTGGTGTGTCCTGGTATTGCATTGCATAAAGAATTCGAGCAATCTGGTTTGGAGAAAAGCAACAAGGATGATCTGGAGATTAAAAACGAAATACTATGAAGACAAGTAGAAGGGACCCTTATCATTCCAGAGTGGATAGCTGCAAACTGAAAACAGTGGTGTCCCAAAACGGCCTAAGTGCTTCAAATTATTGATGGTCAACATTGAAACAATGAGTTATTTCAAATATCTAGGGTTGAATTCTTATACAACACTTACATTCTATCTCTTTAAAATATGGCAGGATTTTCTAATAGTTCCTATACTACTTGTACTCTCAAAGGACCAGCTAATATTAGATTCATTGAAAGGATAAACTGAACTTGATATCCTCCCCTTACCACCCCAAAATAATGCACACTTGCTGCAGGTTGTTCACCTAGACTTGCCAACTGCCTACTGAAATTTAGGAAATTCCTTCCCACACAAAATGGGTGCCTATGACTCACCAGTCTTCCTAGATGTATGCAGGTATTATTTACCTGGCAGAAGCGGTAAACCAAACCAAGATAATGTTGGAGTGCAAATATATATTAACTCACTTAAAAATATGAATTAAAACTTATTTGCCTGTAATGTAATGTACCCCATTTACAAGGCTATTATCTCTCTGCATGCACTATCCTCCAGAAATATACGCATATTCACAAATATAGCCCTTCCTCCCTCTTGCAAAACAAAACAAATAAAAAAGTCCAGAATAGCAATTATGGGACAAAAAGTATTCTAGGAATCCCACCCAAAACTATATTACAGAACCATATTGCTTTCCTCCACGAGCATACTAATATCCTCCCAAAACATTGCAGTATTTCATTTTTTTCCCTAAACAGAAAGCGAAAGAAACTTCCAGAATTTATCAGTCTGTTACTGAAACTGGGTAACATCGTGAGCATTGATGATGTTACCTAGTTTGGATAATGAAACGTCTAAAAGAAAACAAGCAAGCTCAGAGAGCACCAAGGAGCCCTCATGTCAACCCTGAGCTACAAATATTCTCCTTTATTTACCAGTCTGATCCCCTACGAGTTACTTTACCAACCTATACAATAGCATTCACCATCAGAGTTCTAATAAACGTTTGCTTAACGTGCAAATTAAATTTCTTGTAATGTTGATCCGACTGCTTCGCCCTTAAACGCTCATTAGCTCACGCGGCCAGAAGCAAGAACTGGTGGGAGAAGAGCAGGCCTTATCGTGGCTAAGTGTACAATCCCGTATGAACCACAGATAAAAAAAACAAACAAACGCCCAAACCTTCCAAAGAGAAAGCATAGATCGAACAATTACGAGACTTCGTTCAGGCTTGGGTTTTTTTATTTTTTGAAAAGGAGAACGACAACTTTTTAAAAAGCTTTTCGGAAAAAAAAGCAATGGAGAGAAACGGCTCGTCTAGCGGGAAGAGGCTGGGTTAGAGCAAAGTTTCCCAAACTTTCTGACTTTGCGGACGGGCGCCTGGGGAAGGGGGGGGGTGGAGGAGGAGAGGGGATGGTTCCGCACGAGTGGCTGGCAAGCGCACCTGTGCGCGCCGCTTCTTTTGCACGAATGGGGTGCATCCACGCCCGCCACTCACGCAATTGGAGCGCACGTGCACGCGCTCGCTCGCCCAAGTTCGGATGTGCGCGCGCGCGCTCGCAGCCCGTTTCCGCAGCCCGGTTGCAAACAACTTGGGGACCCCGGGGTTATAATAATAATAATAAATAATAAACCTTTATTGTCAAAGTACAACATGTGTACATTGAGATTAGCTGAGCCTCCCCCTGTGCTCTCTCCCCCCAACACAGGGGCTTTTAGCAACGTCTAGCTATCAGGCATTCGCTTTTAGCCCTAAAGGTTACCTTTCTAACAGGTTGCCTTGCAAGGACTTGACAGCTACCGGGATTCGCCAGTCTGCGTGACGCGCGGAGGACACCGTCCCGTAGGCCCCGCGGCTAACGAAGCGCTGGTCCGGGAGCTTGTTGGAAGAGATGATGGGGAGTGTGTAGCTGATGTTGCAAGGCGCGCAACTGGCGCTGATCCCGCAATCGGGGCCTCCGCCGTTCGTCCTCATGCTGCCGTCAGCGGCCATCAAACTAGGGCAGTCTTCCGAAACGCGCCCCCTCGCGAGGGAATTCAGGCAAGGGATCCGCAAACGGGGCCCGGCCCGGCGAACTGACGGGATCTCAGCCTTTTTCAGCGACCCTCAACAATCTCAGCCAAGAGGCGCCGGTTCTTCCGCGACTCGCTTCTAACTTTTCTTTGCATCGTATCCTGCTCTCTCTAACTGGCTCTTCACCGGCGGCTCATCCGAATCGTCCCGAACATCGACCTCCTTTTTTTTTTTTTTACCAAGTCCTCATCATACGTCCTTTCTCGGCCGCCATCTCTTCCGCTCCGAATCCGGCTGGCCTACTCTAGGCGAACTTTTCAGAAGCCGCTCCGGCTTCCCCTTTTCCAAAACTTTCCTCCCACCTCTTGACGCCTCTTCTCCCACTCCCTGGCCCGGAACAGGTGACAGAACCTCGCGCCACAGCGAGCGTCGGGCTTTCGAGCTTGCGATTCGCAGGACGACCGAGCCGACGCACCCTTCGCCTCTTGAGGGGCGGGGAAGAACCTCGAGGCACCGCAGGCCTCGGTAGCGATGCAAGATTTCCAAGGTTCGAAAGTCGAACCACGCCCGCTGAGACCGCTGGGCTTCGGATGGAAGGAGAAAACACGGAGGGCGAGGGACGCTGAAGTAAGCCAGCTCGCTGCGACCGGCGATGCCCAAGTCAGTGGCGCCCTAAAATCTTCAAGGCCCCTCTTCTCGCGGGGACCTAGATACTCCTCCCGCCTCGGAGAGTTAGTCAGCTGTGCGTAGACAAAACAGGCAGGAAGGCGTTGCCTGGGCTGCCTTCCCAAAACCTCCGACTCCCTACGGTATTCCGGAAGAGCAGAGGCGCACGCACTGGAAAGTCTGGCTAGCGCCCGCCCCTCCCCACTGGCTCACTTGTCGCTGCGGATTGGCGGTTCTCCTCCCCTTAGTTCAGGGGTAGGCAACCTCGGCTCTTTTAGGACTCATGGACTTCAACTCCCAGAATTCCTGAGTCAGCATAGCTGACTCAGGAATTCTGGGAGTTGAAGTCCATGAGTCCTAAAAGAGCCGAGGTTGCCTACCCCTGCCTTAGTTGCTTAAGGCCAGGGGTGTCAAACTCAATTTCATTGAGGGCCGCATCAGCATTGCGGTTGCCCTCAAGGGGGCAGGTGGGTATGGCCAGGGTAGGCGTGGCCTACTGGGTGGGCGTGGCTAGAGTGCATATGGCCTAGTGGGTGGGCATGGCCAGCTCTACATCGTTCGCATCAAGGGTGCCTATGGGGGCCTGGGCAGGAATGGGACAGATCTGAGGGTCTCTGGCAGAAGGAGGGTCTCTGAGCCAGGGCCAAGGCAGTGGGGGCCATTCCCTCACTGTTTCCAGGATGGCTTCGTGGGCCACATGCAGTGGCGTAGCGTGGGTTGTCAGCACCCGGGGCAAGGGAAGTAATTTGCGCCCCCTAACCTGTGGATTTTAGCACTCGAGTCTCTTCCACTAGCTCAGGAATTCTGGGAGTTGAAGTCCATGAGTCATAAAAGAGCCAAGGTTGCCTACCCTTGAGTTAGGTTCAAGGCAAAAAAGGGTCTCTGGAGAAGAGGGAAAATGCTAGTTTAAAACTGAAACAAGGCAACTTTAAGGTGCCTCAGCTGTGATTTAGGATGAGACAAAGAGAGGACATGGCGTTGAAAATGGTTAATGGGGCATGTTTGTTCCACTCTTAGTGGATGTCAAGATAAACCCCACGAGAGAATGACCTTACAACAGATGTGAATAGGCTTGGACTACGTTTGTAGATTGAGTGCATACATCACATGGAGCGATGATGGGCTTCATCAAGATTTATGATCCCACAATTGGCTAGTTTTCTCCATCTTGTCCTAAACCCTGGATACCAACCACGGTTTATGGCTTAGTATGTGGTGTGGGGTGACCCAACATGTTAGGCAACAAACAATGACTTCCAACTTACAATGCCTCAGCTTCCCAAGGTTATTCCAAAGCCGGAAAAGCCAACCAACCCACCCTGCAGCTTTGCCTGCTTAGGCTGAACCCCAGGAGTTCATACTTGCTGTGGCGCCTGACCTATTTTCTGCCCAGACGCTGCTTATCCAAGCCAAGCCGCCTCCTTCTCTTTGGCACCTCGCCCCAAAGATTCGCCGGACTGGCTGGAAACTCTCGCTGCTGGCGACGTGTGTCGGGGGGGCGTCCTGATCGCCTCCTGCAGGGGGAACCGAGTGGCCGCAGAGAGTCAATACGGCAGGAGGAGGAGGAGAAGGAGGAGGAGGAGGAGCAGCAAGCAGCCGCAGGTGCGGCGGCTGCAGTTGTTACCTTTACCTCCAGGAAAGGAGGAGACGGGGGCGGGAGCTGGGTCGGGGGGGCGGGCTTGCAGGTTGAGAGCCAAGCGGAGGAGAGCCGCGGTGGGAGAAAGAGAGGGAGGCGAGACGCCGCCAAGCCTCCCCACCCCCACCCGAGAAAGGAGGCGATCCGCAGCCGCGAGAGGACGGGATCCCGCTCTAGCTGGGCGCAGCGAATGCGGTTGCTTTCTATGCTCCGCCCACTCGCTCGCTCCTCCGACCCTCGGTGAAGCAGAATCGTCCCCCTCCGGCGAGCTTAATGGGCGCCCCCCCAGATGTTGCGCCCGGTGCGGCCGGCCCCCCCTGCACCCCCCACGCTACGCCACTGGCCACATGAAACCACTTTGCGGGCCGGATCTGGCCCCCGGGCCTTGTGTTTGACATGTCTGCTTAAGGCGGAATCGTTCATGAAGACCCATTGGTCGGCAACTAACTCACCGGCAGGCTTCGGAGAGGAGATCCAACCTAGTCCTGGATTTAACGACCGCAACTGAGCGCCCAATTTATGTGGCTAAAGGAGACGTTTGTTAAGTGAATTTTGCCCTATTTGTGAATCATTGTAGCTGTCAAGTTGGTAACAGGGTTGTTTGTTAAGTGAATCCGATTTCCCCATTGACTTTGCTTGTCAGAAAGTCTCAAAAGCTGGTGCTTTTGGATGCCAGGAGACTGCAACTGTCATAAGCACGAACTAGTTGTCAGGTGTCTGAAATTTGATCACGTGGCCATGGGGATGCTGCACTAGTCGTAAGTGTGAAAAACAGTCATGTCACTTTTTTCAGTGCTGTTGTAACTTTGAACGGTCGCTAAACTGTTTGTAAGTCGAGGACTACCTCTACTTGTCGGCAAGCAAGAAGAAATATATCTGAAGTCCACAAACTGATTTATTTGGGCTCAAGGCGCTAAAGCTTTAAGCTGCGGTCCTGTCACTTTTTGTCTCACTACTTTTACAGTATATGCTTACATATTTGAGGTTATCTAAGAAGTGTTACACCTCGTTAGGTTGTGTTAAGTGTCAGCTAACCACACAATCTTTAATCTGTGTTTACATAACATTAAGACAATTCTTAACAAGCAAATAACATTATGTCTTAGGTTGTTACGTGATTCAAGCCTATCCTACCTCAGTGTATAAACCTCAGTGAACGGAAAGTGATTATAAAATTTAATTAATGCAGAAGAAAAAATGTCATTTTAAAAAAAATATTTTCCACAGGCTCTATTCTGGTTCCTTTCTGAGGAACAGAGGAACCACTCCAGATCTACTGAGATCAAAGAATCTAACCTAATTTACAAATAAGTAGAGGGAGAAGTTTTTGGTTCTCCCCCAGGTTTAGTTTTTTTTTTATATTGAAACCTAGGTTTAGTTTTAATCATGTGGAAGTCAGCGGAGAAGAGTAATTTCTGGAAATCCGCCGCATTAGCATGCTTTTTCAGAGACAGCATTTTGTAAAAAACAAAAAAGCTATACTTTATAACTTGCCACCAAAATCCAATAGAAGAAACCAATATTAACATCAATTATTACATTTGAAATTGAGAAGCAATTCTCTTAATTCTTCCATAATTCCATCAGTCTTGAGAAAGCGTGGAGTCTCATCAGAACACTGATGTTACCTAGTATGGTAGTAAAATGTCCCGAAGGATCTTTCTTTTTCTGTCTCTCTTATCTATTTATCTATCTCCCTCCATCTATTTTCTTCCTTCCTTCCTTCCTTCCTTCCTTCCTTCCTTCCTTCCTTCCTTCCTTCCTTCCTTCCTTCCTTCCTTCCTTCCTCCCTCCCTCCCTCCCTCCCTCCCTCCATTTCCTTCCTCCCTCCCTCCCTCCCTGTGATTCTCTAAAATTGGACTTGCACTTGACTAACCTTATTCCCCCCTCCTCGCCTTTCTGCTGGCTTCAGAGTTATCCCAATATCTGCTGATTCTCCCTTGTTGGTTTTGATGACTTCATGAGATTGAACGGAAAACCTTGTTCTGTCTTAATATTCATTTTTTAAATTTGGAAGTTAATTACTATAATTTATAAAAACAAGATATTATAATATTCTTTCCCTGGAAACAAGTTTTTGAATATTGAAAGGAGAATAATCGGAGGTCCCAAGGAAAGAGCAACTGGTCAGCATACTTCACATACGGAAATCAGAAATTATTTCCTTTCATGTATTTGGGAAATTCCTGTCAGAGGTCTTTTATCAAATTTGGCATTTTCCTAGCTATTTACAACAGCCTTGGATCCTATATAAGCAATCTAATCTAGGTTGTTTTGTAAAATGATGTACTATTTTCTGTTTTTCTGTATTTATTTATTAGATTTAGATGCCACCCATCTCACTTTGGAAAATATCTGGGCTACTTTTCAAGTTCAGAGTTAGAAACTGGAGTTCTAGTTCCAGTTAGAAACTGGATGATACAATTGATAAAATAGGTGGATATTTTATTACATATGATATTAATTTAATATAGGATATTGTATCATGTAACAAATGGAAATATTTCCAAATTCCGTATCCTTCTACTCTTCAACCTGGTGCCTTCCGCAATCTTCAACATTTCAACTTCCATGATACCCAGGCACTTTATGCAGATGTTCCATCTTTACTTTCTTCTCTTTTATAATAAAAAAAGTGGAGAAACACCAGAAAACATTTTCAAGCATTGTCACAAGAGATTGGTGTGGTGTACTGGTGGTGGTGGTGGGGGCATGGGACCACAACTAGAAAGACAAGAAAGAAAAAAACTAGAAAGAAATTCAAAGCACTCCGAGCCTTTGGGGAAAAAAAATCAGTGGGTGGCTTTGGACCAGTAATTGTCTTTCAGCCCAACTGATTCTCTAGAATAAGTTAAGTGGAAGTAGTACAAATGTGTGTGGAGCCTTCTTGGCTGAAGGTTGTTTTCTGCCCTTTGTCCCTTCACTGTTGTAGACAGGTGTGGGCTGTTGGGGATGAGTCTGTGTTATCTGCATCTCAAACTGAAGCACAAGAATCTTTTTGGATGAGAAGTGAAACGTCTTCAAAGAAAAACAAGTCTAGTTGCCTCCTGAAAAAGCACCTTTGGGACATCCATGACCTGGATCACTGAGAATCTCCATAGACATTTACCTATGCACTTTGGGATGAACTCCCCTTGAGTGGTGCGGGAGTATGAATGGATTTCCAGAAAATATTGCAGAGTACAGGAACCATCTGCGCTTCAGTTTGAGATGCAAGACAACAGAAACTCATCCCCAACAGCCTGCGTCTGCCTTCAAGTGAAGGGACACAGGGCAGAAAACATCCACACATATTTGCACTACTCAGGTGAACCTGAGGACACAGGCAAGCCTCCAAGTGGCCTCAATGACTCTCTAAAAGAATGCAAATGACCTTCTGTCTGCAAGGAATATAAATCCTTCCGTATTCCGTTCCCTACCATCCAGTCAGAGTTGAAGCAGCTTCTTGGATGAGAAGTGAAACATCTTCAAAGAAAAATAAGAAAGTCCAGTTGCCTCCTGAAACAAATGGAAAGAATGTTCTGTACAATCTTCCAATGAAAAGATAGAATAAATAAGTAACAAAGAAATGAATTTGAACCCTTTGTGAAATTCTGTGTTTGAGAAAGGCTATTGTGCAATTAAAGCCTAATCTGGAAACACCCTGAAGGAGGGCATCATCAAGCAGTGCATATAAAAGAAGGAAAGTCCTTTGTTGAAGTAATACATTTGGCCACAGGTTTGGGCCAGCTGTTAAGCAGAAAAATAGACTTATCTCAGATTGGACACAGAAGTCAGGCCAGGCAGAAATACTGGGAAATTCCCTTACTCCCCCTCGCTTCTGGCTAAGTTAGTTGTCAACAGGAAGGAGGAAATAGTTCACTCGCTCTACAGAAGAGCTACAAGAGCAAGCAGAGATTCTGCAAATGCATGGCTTGGGGAGGAGGACAGAAGGAGCTCTGTGCAAACTGCAGACCTTTATCGTTAACTATTTTAATTGCATCTCTTTTATACACATTGCTTTGCATGTGTTCAGTTGTCCACTCGGAGCATTTCATGGAAATTCCCACTGAACGGATCCTGAATGTAGTGAAAATGAAACCAGCAGTTGGGTAAGGGGTGGAGAAGGGTGGATTAACAGGATTGAGGAACTGGATTTCACCTTGTTTTTGTTTGACGATTAAACAATCTGAGAAATGAACAGTTGATTTAATTGATTACTTGTCAACCACCCTGAAACAATTAAGTTTGGGGAGTGCTTGAATTGAAATAAATATAAAGTGTAGACATTTTTTAAAGGTCCAATGAGTATCGATTGGAACTGTTCAGTGTTTTCTTTTCTCTCTTGATTTTCTTTTCCTTCTATTTGCTCTCTACTGCCAGGTGTCATTCCAGGCTTCCTAATCACACCTTATTCTCCTGGAGCTGTTGAACCGGTTTCCCTCCACTCTCTTCTTCTTCCCCACTCCCTTCCTCTCCCAACATTTCCCCCTCTCCTCTCCCACAGCCTTTTCTTCTGTGTTTCTGCAAATCTCTGGGTTTCCCCTCTGTCTTGTAATGCCTCCCTCTTGTTTGCAGTCATTGCTTATTTTTGACTGTCCGTGCACCAACCTTCCTTCCTGAAGACTGAAAGTGGAATGTAAATTATTGCATGTGCTGTTGGTTTTGAAACCTCTTATTCATTAGGAAAAATGTCTGTTTCTCACTTTGCCTTTCTCCCTACAGCCAATTAATTTACAAGTAAAATCTGGCTCAGTGGCACAGTCTTGCATTTCACTTGATTTGCTTTAAGATGTCAGAAATTGGCATGGGCATCTTTGGAGAAAAGAGGCAGCAAATGAGCTGCCTGACCTGGAGAGGTAAGGGAGACCATAATGACATCACTAAAAGAGGGAGAACCATCCTCCCCCCAGTCCGTATTGCTGGAGTGGATGGGATGCAGATTGGGAGAAAGCAATTCATTGGAGGCAATCCATTCTGAACCCCACCCTTATTACATCGATAAATAAAGTCTGAAATCAGAGCTGATTTGGGCTATTTGGGAAATTTTTAAGGGTAAGGTGAGAATGGTTTGATTGCCCTTTCCTCCTATTCCCATGTCCCAGAAGACAAAATGATTGGCAAAATTGGATCTAGAAACTAGATTTGATGTCCATCGGCTTGAGGGATAAGGGCAACTGGGAGCATTTTGCTCCATGTTACCACCAAATTTAGCTACTAAAGTTGTCATATGCTCATGGAAATTAAAAATGGGTTGTGGACAACAGATTACCCACTCACACTGTATTGGATAACAAACAAAGTTTTCAGAATTCTGTTGCTAGATTGTTGACTTGTGGATTATGTCTTTGTTATTGAAGGTCCTCTAGCTCAGACATGTCAAACTCGCGATGTCATGAGACGTTGCGTGACGTATTGGAGCTTTTTCTCCATTGCTGGCAATGGGGTGGGCGCAGTTTCCTTGTGACACACTCAGCCCGTGGGCCGGCAGTTTGACATGCCTGCTCTAGCTGTTCCTTAGCACAGTAAAATTCTGATTATGGCCTATAAAGAAGAGAATTTTTCTAAAATATTAGATGAGAGACCTTTATCAGCGCTTCATATAATGAGTCCAGGCAATAGCTCTTCCTAAGACACACAGTTTGGTTGTTAGTCAGTGCATCAGAGGGTGGTTTCATCTGCTTCCTAAGAAAGTGTTTTCACAGAAGACGAAGTAGGTCTTTCTTTAATAGTGGCTCCCACCTGTGCAGGTAGCAAACTACATAATCATCAGGGAGCATGGCTATTGGCCTACCTGGCTCTGATGGGATTTGTAATCTCTAGTATCTAAAAGATGCCAGGTTGAAGAAGGTTATTCAATATTATGCTTGCAATAGAACTGCCTCTTAATACAGTATGTCAGGGAATGTATGTCGTGCTGGGAATAATAATAATAACCACTCTGGAAAATAATATTCAGTAATATATTAAAACATTGCTGAAATAAAATTCAGTAACAAATGTCCCTTATTTAATGAAATGCCCTCCAGATTTCAATTTCCATCAATTTATTCCCATTTTGCTTCATTCACTGGAAGTGAATCTCACCAATAACCATCGTGCATTCAAATTTCATTTGGTTTTGTGTTATCTTAAACCTATACCACTAATACAAGACTTGGAATGGTTGATAGTAATTCACACTGCTGCTGATATAAGTGAGGTTATGTATTGGTTATTTTGGACTTCAAAAATTGCTTTGTAAACAAGTACTCTTTGTCTATTTCTTTTTATTTATATGCTTGATTCCTCTATATTTCTCTGCTGTAGAATTTTTTTTATTTTTCCCAAACAGCCACTTTATCAATTTTAAAATAGGATTAGTTTTTTAAATGTCATTTGAAAATTTAAAACAGAAATATGTTTCTAAAATGGATAATATCTGTAGATGGACAGATAATTATACAATTAACGCTCAGTATAGCATTAATAAGAGATACCAAGCATTTTATTTAGCATATGAATGAATATTAGAATTATAAGATGTATTATTACTTACTTATGTTTAAGGGGAGTTAAAGTGTGATAGGATTTAAAGTGTATTTATAGTTGGTTAGCATATTTTAGCTTAAGTTTGTTTGAGGCAATACTCTGTATTCAGCTCTGGGAAGTTCGGGGGGGAAGGGGGAGGGGGGGAGGGGGAGGGAAGGAGTATATGCTTAAAATGTACTGTAAAACTTTTCAATAAAAAAATAAGATACCAAGCAAAGTACTTTTAATTATTTTATTATTTATTTATTTTATTTTATTATTTAACTTATATACCGCCCTATTCCCGTAGGACTTAGGGCGGTTTACAGGGCAATTAAAATCATACCATACAAAAGTTAAAAAAATTAAAGCAGTTAATTAAAACAGTTAATTAAATTTAGAGCCCAAAATTTAAAACCCAATTAAAACCCCTCAGTCTAGGCCCGACAGCTCAAAGAGCCAAGTTTTCAGGTCCTGGCAGAATGAGCGGAGGTCGGAGGCAGTCCTAGGTTCCATTGGAAGCTGGTTCCAGAGGGCAGGCGCACCCACAGAGAAGGCCCTCTCTCTGGGAGTCACCTGCTGGCAATCCTTTACCGGCGGTACCCTAAGAAGGCCCTCCCTGTGGGAGCGCACAGGACGATGGGAAGTTGATGCCGGCAGCAGGTGTTCCTTCAGATTTAGATTTAGATTTTAGATTTTATTAGATTTATATACCGCCCTTTCCCGAAGGACTCAGGATGGTTTACAGGGCATTTTAAAATCACATCAATATAAAATACAAAGTTAAAAGAGAATTAAAAGATTAAATTATCCCTGAAAATAAAACCCCAGTTAAAATTCTCAGCCTGGGTCAGAGAGCTCAAAGAGCCAAGTCTTCAGGTCCTGGTGGAATGAGCGTAGGTCAGGGGCAGTCCTGAGCTCTACGGGCAGCTGGTTCCAGAGGGCAGGTGCACCCACAGAAAAGGCCCTCTCCCTGGGTGTTATCCGCCAGCAGCCGGCGGCACCCTGAGAAGACCCTCCCTCTGCGAGCGCACTGGACGAAGGGAACTTGATGCTGGCAGCAGGTGTTCCCTCAAATATTTTCATGACATTAAAGAAAAAAATGTGATTTTTTTATCTTAAGGGAATCTCTGCTAAATTATTACTTATACATGTATAAAATAGAAGAAAAAAACAAGAAAAAATATCACCCTAAAACAAATTAGATATTATATTGCTGTAGGAGTTCTGTTATGTACTTAAAGCATAAAATGAAAGCAAGTCTATCACATTTATCTATTATGCAGGCAGAGGAAAGAAGGACTTGCACTCAAAATATCCATTCTAGTGTTGGATAGTTTTTAATAGCTTGCTGGTCATGCAGGAGAAAAGGAGTAAGAGGAAAGCTACCTTAAACTGGATAGTTTATTTAATAGCAAAAAGACAAATCAAAAATAGACTTTGAGTTTATGGATAAAAGTTTACAAATCTGCTTAATCTATTTACATGCTATCAAAAAAATACTGTACATCTGTTTGTGGGTCTTTCACTACAGGAATAAGATTATTGGTGAACTTTGCCCTCTTAGGCTTCCCAAAATCTGGGGCTTTACAGATATGTTGAACTTCAGTGTCTGTAATTGCCAGTCAACATTCCATTGGTTATACCAATTCCGCTGGTTATGGAATTATGGATCGTGGTCATAGACTTCGGAAATTAACAGACTGAAGAACCTTATAGCAATGTATTTTACATATCTTGCCTGCCATCTTGTGGTAGTATAGCAGTATGATTTGTTTTCATTGATGACAATCCTCTCTACACGTATCTAAATTAATACATTATAAAATGTCATATTTGTTAAAGGACGTGAAACTTAAACAAGATCAATGGGGTGATTATAGCTTGCTTAACTCTCCTGAGGAGCTGTTCAGATAAAACTAAAGTTATTGGAGAGGAGATAAGCTAACAAATGTGTTTAATACACTCTCTGTAACACCAGGAACAACAATTAAAAGGAATATTACTAACAGATTCAAAATATGTTTAATAGAGGCTAGGCTGCATTCATTCATTGGACTTAAGATTCCTTCCTTGACAATCCTCAAGAATCAAGAAAGTTTTTTATTAACATAAATTGTCTCAGATGCAAGTTACAAGTTAGTATGATCCATTCTGGATTCCATTCATATCACACAATAATTGGATATCCAACTCTCACTTGTATTATTTATCTATTATGATCTGAACAGGCTGGTATAATACAGACATCTAATGATGTCTCTTTCCTTCCTCTATTCTTTTGTTTGTGTTATGTACAACGCATTTGTTCTATAATTATTTTAGTTTTTTTTAATAACTGAAATCATCACCTCTTGTCCTAGGTGATATTTCTTTTTAGTCAGTTCATTAACTGCATTTAAGTTTGCAGTGGAGAATATGGTTGCAATCTTACACTCTTAAGTGGATTCTATAATACAAATTGCCCTTCTAGCTCTAAAAAATACAATAAAATATTATGAACGTTGCTGCTTCCTACATCAATCATTCAACCTCTTATTACTTTATGTTCATCCTTTTGATTGTCAAAAACTATGTGCTCACTCTCATTGGCATTGTAGAGCACATTCCATTCGTTTAAGGTTGAAATTAGCATGTTTACATGGAAAGAAACTTATGTGTACAGGTAGTCCTTGACTTATAACCACAATTGAGCCCAAAATTTCTGTTGCTAAATAAGATAGTTGTTAAGTGAGTTTTGCCCCATTTTACACACTTTCTTGCCACTGTTGTTAAGTGAATTACTGCAGTTGCTGAGTTAGTGACATGATTGTTAAGTGAATCTGGCTTCCCCATTGACTTTGCTTATTAAAAAAGGTAAAGGTTCCCCGGCACATGAGTGCTAGTTGTTTCCGACTCTAGGGGCCGGTGCTCATCTCCGTTTCAAAGCCGAAGAGCCAGCGAGCAGCTGCATAAACATTTTAAATAAATGTTTAATGGGTTGAGCTTCATGTATGATGGCAAAAGGTACTGTTTGGGTACTGTGAAGCAAGCGCATGATTTTTACAACAATGTTTTAAAAGCAACCCCATCAACACTTCTGGAAGCTGCAGAGGGCTCTGGAGAAGGAGAACATCAAGAGGATGAAGATGGACAGATAGACGAGAAGGGTACAGGAGGAGATCAAGCTGCAACTCTTTTGGATGATCCTAGAGAACAGAGGGTGACGCGTGCTGCCTTAAAACGCTCAAAAAAGATTAAAAAATAAGACCAGTAGAAATCTATGGAACTTCCACAATATACTTATAGTCAAGTGGTAGCTGTGTTTTTAAGAGTTTTGGGATGATATCTATGGTAACAGAATGTTCAATTTGGAATTAATGGACAATTTACTACAGAGGAAGAGGAAGAAAATTTTGTGGGTTAATGCGGGTTAATTTGTGTAAGAACTATCTATTATAGCCTATTTTGGCTAGAGAGGTTAATAGGGATAGGTGCTTGTGATGTGTAAGTGAGAATATGTCTAGGTAATAGTGAATTGTGGAAGAACATAGATGGGAATGATGCTAGTTTTCTTTTATTTTAGTTCTTTATACATATTTAGTATTGTTAAGGATTGGTTTACTCTATATAAGCTAGAGAGTGATGGATTTTAGAGTTTATAATTGTTAGTATATGATTGTTTATGATTGCTTTTTAGATATATACCTTGTATTTTGCTCTGGGAAGTCGGGGGGGGGGAGGGGGGGAGGAGGGGAAGTAGAGGGGTGGGAGGCAGGGGAGGGAGGAGGGAGAGGGGGAGGGGGGGAGATAGGGGGGAGGTAGGGAGGGGAGGAGGGAGGGGGAAGGGGGGTTTTTCAAAGGAAAATTGTATTTTAAAACTTTTCAATAAAAAAAAAAAAAAAAAAAAAAAAAAAAAGCCGAAGAGCCAGCGCTTGTCCGAGGACGTCTCCGTGGTCATGTGGCCGGCATGACTAGACGCCAAAGGCGCACGGAACGCTGTTACCTTCCCACCGTAGTGGTCCCTATTTTTCTACTTGAGTTTTTCACGTGCTTTCGAACTGCTAGGTTGGCAGAAGCTGGGACGAGTAACAGGCGCTCATTCTGTTACGCGGCACTCAGGATTCGACCCGCCAAACTGCCGACCTTCTGATCGACAAGCTCAGCGTCCTAACCCACTGAGCCACCGCGTCCCCGACTTTGCTTATTAGAAGGTTGCAAAAGGTGATCACATGACCCCTGGACACTGCAACGGTCATAAATATGATTCATAAATATGAGCAAGGTGCTAAGCATCTGAATTTTTATCACATGACCATGGGGATGCTGCAACAGTCGTAAACGTAAAACACAGAAGTCACTTTTTTCAATGCCATTGTAAACTTTGGTCACTAAATGAACTGTTGTAAGTTGAGGACTACCTGTATTTTGGAAGTCCCAAATTACAATAGTCCCAAATTAAAACCTTTAAAGATGTTTAATACATTTACTTTATTCCCCAAAGTAGCACTGCCAAATTTAAACAAAAGTATAAAAAGTTTTATTAAAGCTAAATGCTATTCTATTACAGTTAAAATGAAATGACAAACTTTTGGAGAATTTTCAGGGAACTGCAGCTGGCACTCCGCCTAGCCACTTGATGTCACTGTTGTGACAAATTCTCTGATCTAAAAATAAATAGGAGAAAATTATCTCTCATTTATAATGACACTTGTATTAATGAGAACTTGAACGAAACATTCTCAGCTAGTCTTATCTCTATACGTAACCGTTTTAAGAATAAATTGGCCCTGTTTGAAGTAATTCTCGTCCCATCTTGGCTTTTGAAAATGAATCAAGGGCTTGTGGAACCTAGCACTGCTTTGGTTCTATTTTCTTAAATGTTTTGGAAATGTCAGATTTTGTTGGAAAAATGTTCATGGAGCTACTTGCCAGAAGTTTACTTTTGGGGGTGCTGCGAAATCCTTGTATAGATCCAACTGAGTAAAACTTCAGAATTGATCGATATGTGACGTTAAGTCATTCTTGATTCCTAGCAACCACATCGATTGTGGTCTATCAGAATAGTCAGAATTCAGTAGTTAGAATTCACTTTTTCAGAGTACTTAGATTCAAATGCCATTCTCTTAGTAGCTCTACAGAGTTATTCAGGTTGCTCAAACAATAAGGGAGGAGGAGATCAGCTCTACCTTCTCTTCCACTGACAAACATCTTACCCAATATGCTTTGCAGTGCAGATCCTTCACCACTTTTGGAAAGCCCAAGTGCAAGTAGCATGTGAAAATGTTCCCTGATCAAAACTGTGTGGCAAAGTCTCAATTGCAAACAGTTACCTCAAACTTGTAGATGGGAACTGGGGGTGGTGGTGGCCAAATAGGGCTAAGGAAGAGTTCCCATCTCTTTTTCTACTCATTACATCACTAATCTGAATGCCAACATTTCTTAAACCAATTCAGTTTAAAATAAAATTTTAATCTCAGAATTGATGGTTGTTGTTAGTTGCGAAGTCATGTCCGACCCATCGCGACCCTATGGACAACGTTCCTCCAGGCCTTCCTGTCCTCTACCATCTTCTGGAGTCCATTTAAGCTCACGCCTACTGCTTCAGTGACTCCATCCAGCCACCTCATTCTCTGTTGTCCCCTTCTTCTATTTCCCTCAATCTTTCCCAGCATTAGGCTCTTCTCCAGTGAGTCCTTCCTTCTCATTAGGTGGCCAAAGAATTTGAGTTTTAGCTTCAGGATCTGGCCTTCTAAAGAGCAGTCAGGGTTGATCTCCTCTAGGACTGACCGGTTTGATCGCCTTGCAGTCCAAGGAACTCGCAGGAGTCTTCTCCAGCACCATATTTCAAAGGCTTCAATTCTTTGGCGCTCAGCCTTTCTTATGGTCCAACTTTCACTGCCATACATTGCAACTGGGAAGACCATAGCCTTGACTATACGCACTTTTGTTGACAGGGTGATATCTCTGCTTTTTAGTGTGCTGTCTAGATTTGTCATGGCTTTCCTCCCGAGGAGCAAGCGTCTTTTAATTTCTTGGCTACAGTCCCCATCTGCAATGATCTTGGAGCCCAGGAAAATAAAATCTGTCACTACCTCCATTTCTTCCCCATCTATTTGCCAGGAATTGAGAGGGCCAGATGCCATGATCTTGGTTTTCTTAATGTTTAGTTTCAACCCAAGTTTTGCACTCTCCTTCTTCACTCGCAACAAGAGGCTCTTTAGTTCCTCTTCACTTTCTGCCATTAGAGTGGTATCATCTGCATATCTTAGGTTGTTGATGTTTCTTCCGGGCAATCTTAATTCCAACTTTTGATTCATCTAGCCCTGCCTTTCTCATGATGTGCTCTGCATATAAGTTAAATAGGCAAGGTGACAGTATACAGCCTTGCCGGACTCCTTTCCCAATTTTGAACCTATCAGTGGTTCCGTTTCCAGTTCTCACTGTTGCTTCTTGGCATATAGGTTTCTCAAGAGACAAATAAGATGGTCTGGCACGCCCATCTCTTTAAGGACTTGCCACAGTTTGTTATGATCCACACAATCAAAGGCTTTAGCATAGTCAATGAAGCAGAAGTAGATGTTTTTCTGGAACTCTCTAGCTTTCTCCATGATCCAGCGTATGTTAGCAATTTGATCTCTAGTTCCTCTGCCTCTTCGAAATCCTGCCTGTACTTCTGGTAGTTCTCGATCCACATACTGCTGGAGTCTAGCTTGTAGGATTTTAAGCATAACTGTTCTGTACCAGCCTGCTACCGGCCCTGCAGCAAAAGCAGGGACAACCCCTTTACAAATGGCAAGAGGCTGGAATAAAGCCTGCCAAATTTATTAACATAAAACAGAGCAAGACAAGACACCAACCATGAAACAGGAGCTATGAAACAGGAACTATCCAAGTGGGTGCCTTCAGCAAACCAGCCCTCCCACACATTCCCCTTAAATACAGTTCAGGGCATGGCCTCTCTCTGCCTCCTTCCGAGGTGCCCCATTGCCTTCCTCTGTTTACTCCTGATTGACTGCCTCCTGCGTCGGGCATCCTTGAACAGGGCCAGCTGTGGGTCATCTTTATCCACGCTGTCAGGCTCACACAGCTGGGTCTCCGTCGTGACCAGGTGGGAGGGGCCCGGCTGAGGGCTCTGCGGAGCCTCAAGGCCATCATCAGCAAGCTCTTCAACACCCCCCTCCTCCTGTTCTGAGTCGTCCGACCCAACTGCCAAACCCACAGGCTGACCCTGAATCACAACAATAAGTTTACTAGCGTGAGGAATGAGTGCAATGGTGCGATAGTTTGAACATTCTTTGGCACTGCCTTTCTTTGGAATTGGAATGTAAACTGATCTTTTCCAATCCTGTGGCCACTGTTAAGTTTTCCAAATTTCCTGGCAAATTGAGTGTAGCACTTTTACTGCATCGTCTTTTAAGATTTTGAATAGCTCAGCTGGAATACTGTCACCTCCACTAGCTTTGTTGTCGCTCAACTTTTCTAAGGCCCACTTCACTTCACATTGTAGGATGTCTGGCTCGAGGTCAGTGACCACCTCATTGTGATTATCAGGGATGTTAAGCTCATTCTTGTATAGTTCTTCTGTGTAATTTTGCCACCTCTTCTTAATCTCTTCTGCCTCTGTTAGGTCCCTGCCATTTTGGTCCTTTATCATGCCCATTTTTGCATGAAACGTTCCTTTCATCTCTCCAATTTTCTTGAAAAGATCTCTGGTCCTCCCTATTCTATTGTTTTCTTCTATTTCTTTGCATTGTTCATTTAAGAAGGCATTCTTATCTCTTCTAGCTATTCTTTGGAATTCTGCATTTAATTGGGCATATCTTTCTTTTTCTTTGCCATTCGCTTCCCTCCTTTCCTCAGCTATTTGCAAAGCTTCCTCAGACAGCCATTTTGCTTTCTTGCATTTCTTTTTCTTTGGGATGGTTTTGGTTGCTACCTCTTGCACAATGTTGCGAACCTCTGTCCATAGTTCTTCAGGCACCCTGTCTATCCTTAAATCTTTTTGTCACCTCTACTGTATATTCAACAGGGATATGATTTAATTCATACCTGACTGGCCTAGTGCTTTTCCCTACTTTCTTCAGTTTAAGCCTAAACTTTGCAACGAGAAGCTCATGGTCTGAGCCGCAGTCAGCTCCTGGTCTTGTTTTTACTGACTGTATAGAGCTTCTCCATCTTTGGCTGCAGAGCATGTAGTCAATCTGATTTCTGTGTTGACTGTCTGGTGATGTCCATGTGTAGAGCCATCTCTTGGGTTGTTGGAAAAGAGTGTTTGCTATGACCATCGTATTCTCTTGACAAAATTCTATCAGCCTGTGCCCTGCTTCATTTTGTACTCCAAGGTCAAACTTGCCTGTTATTCCGGTTATCTTTTGGCTTCCTACTTTAGCATTCCAATCCCCCATGACGATAAGAACATCATTTTTTGGTGTTAGTTCTATAAGGTGCTGTAGGGCTTCATAGAACCGGTTAATTTCATCCTCTTCAGCACCGGTGGTTGGGGCATAGACTTGGACTACTGTGATATTGAATGGTTTGTCTTGGATTCGAACTGAGATCATTCTGTCATTTTGAGGATTGTATCCCAGTATTGCTTTTCCTATTCTTTTATTGACTATGAAGGCTACTCCATTTCTTCTGAGGGATTCTTGCCAGCAGTAGTATACCTGATGGTCATCTGAATTAAATTCACCCATTCCTGTCCATTTTAGTTCGCTGATACCTAAGATGTCGATGTTCAGTCTTGTCATCTTTTGTTTGACCACGTCCAGCTTTCCTTGATTCATGGATCTTACATTCCAGGTTCCTATGGAGAAAAAATCTTTACAGCATCGGACTTTCCTTTCACCACCAGACACATCCACAGCTGAGCGTCCTTTTGGCTTTGGCCCAGTCACTTCATTCTTTCTGGCACTACTAGTACTAGCCCTCTGCTCTTCCCCAGTAGCATATTGGATGCCTTCCGACCTGAGGGGCTCATCTTCCAGCGTCATATCGTTTTGCCTTTTGGTACTGTCCATAGGGTTTTCATGGCAAAGATACTGGAGTGGGTTGCCATTTCCTTCTCCAGTGGATCACGTTTTGTCAGAACTCTCTGCTATGACCTGTCCGTCTTGGGTGGCCCTGCATGGCATAGCTCATAGCTTCATTGAATTACGCAAGCCCCTTCGCCACGACAAGGCAGTAATCCATGAAGGGGCAGAATTAATTATAGTGTATCTAAATCAAAAATGGTCAGTTGACAGCCTATGATTCATATGTGCCTTCGCCCCGGACACCTCTGAATCATTAATATATGGCTGGGAATTATAGACCAATATACTGTTCTTGGAAGGGCGTGATAGCTCAGCAATGAAAGATGCTGAGCTTGTCAGCTGGAGAGTTGACAGTCTGGGTTTGAAACCCCAGTGCCATGCAACAGAGTGAGCTCCCATTACTTGCCCTAGGTCCTGCCCACCTAGCAGTTTGAAAGCTTGCAAATCTGAATATATTAATAGATGCCACTTTGATGGGAAGGTAACAGCATTCTGTGTCCCTTTGGTAGATAGACAGGCTGGCCACTTGACCACGGAAAATATCTTTGGACAATGCTGGCTCCCATGACCAAGAAATGGAGATGAGCACCCTAGAAGTCGATGTGACTGGACAGGGAAACCTTTATGTAAGGAAAAGGTTATGAAAGGCTGATTTGGACAACAGCAGAAGATTAGAATTATTTGTTTGTTTATTTGTTTGTATGTTTAACAATAGAAGATTAGAATTATTTATTTAGCACATGGCATACAAGGAGGCTACAATGTTACGCACACAGTAGAAGTCCTGGTAGCCGACAGTTCCTAGTCTGTTTGTTACACCGATGCACCACAAAAGGGCACACTAGGTTAACACCGGCTGGCCTGCAGTATTCTTAGAGGAAGTCAGTTCATCCAGGACTTTCCTCCACCACTCCTTTGCCAATCACATCCAGGCAGATCCAGCACTGGTTCCAGCTCCCCATGCAGAACACAGCCAGTAGTTTCCCACCACCAAAATGGAGGTACTTATCTATCCACTCCCACACAATGTTTTCAAACTGCTAGGTAGGCAAGAGCTAGGGACAACAGACAGGAGCTCACCCTGTCCTGCAGAATTGCACTCGAACCACTGGAGTGATGGCAATTGCTCAGCACATCCAAGCGTCATTAAGCCTCTGCATCACTGCATCCCCACAGAAGGTTAGAAATAATTAGAAATAAAATATTAGATACAGATATATTAACTATGGTAGATTCCTTTTTTCATTGAACAATTCTTGATGTTTAATCTTTTTTTCCTGAATTTAGATATGTTCTAATAGCATGTGTTATTCATTATTTCTAACTGTAATTGTCCTTAGAGTAAAAAGTGTTTGGCAGTGATGCTAATGGTGAGATGCTGGACTTATTCTTGTTTTTAGAAATTTCAGTTTTTTTAAAATAAACTATTGTCTTATCTCAGGGACGCGGTGGCTCAGTGGGTTAGGATGCTGAGCTTGTCGATCAGAAGGTCGGCAGTTTGGTGGGTCGAATCCCGAGTGCTGCGTAACAGCGTGAGCGCCTGTTCCTCGTCCCAGCTTCTGCCAACCTAGCAGTTCGAAAGCATCTAAAAATGCAAGTAGAAAAATAGGGACCACTACGGTGGGAAGGTAACAGCGTTCCGTGCGCCTTTGGCGTCTAGGCATGCCGGCCACATGACCATGGAGACGTCCTCGGACAAGCGCTGGCTCTTTGGCTTTGAAACGGAGATGAGCACCAGCCCCTAGAGTTGGAAACGACTAGCACGCATGTGTAGGGGAACCTTTACGTTTATCGTCTTATCTGCCATCAATCAGATTCTTTTCTTCTTTGGTTTCTTTATTCCGTATAGCAACAGCACTTAGACTTATATACCACTCCATAGTGCTTTACAACACTCTCTGGGCAGTTTATAGTGTCAGCATATTACCCCTAACATTCAGGGTCGTCATTACAAATAAACCTCTCAAGTCCATTAGCTAATCCTGTTCTTTTTATAATTGGCATTTTGTTGTTCAGGCATGTTATCCATCCTGTTGTCCATAATAGGCAATTTACTCTGTGATGCAATCTGACATTGGGAAAAGTTACTCTGCATCTTTCCTTTGAGCCCTGCAAGACCTTGTCCCCCCCCCCAACTCCAGCACGGAGACGGCATTGGTCGCGCTGGTGAATGATCTCTGGAGGGCTCGGGACAGGGGTCATTCCTCTGTTCTAGTCCTATTGGACCTCTCAGCGGCTTTCGATACCATCGACCATGGTATCCTGCTGCGGCGTCTCAGGGGATTGGGAGTGGGAGGCACGGTTTTACAGTGGTTCTCCTCCTATCTCCAGGGACGCTCGCAGTCGGTGTTGACAGGAGGGCAGAGGTCGACCGCGAGGTCTCTCGTTTGTGGAGTTCCTCAGGGGTCGGTCCTCTCGCCTCTCCTGTTCAACATCTATATGAAACCGCTGGGTGAGATCATTCGTGGCTTTGGAGTTGGGTATCATCAGTACGCTGATGATACCCAGCTTTTTCTTTCTACCCCAAACCACCCCAGTGATGCCCTCAACGTGATGTCCCGTTGCCTGGAGGCGGTTCGGGTCTGGATGGGGAGGAACAGACTTCAACTCAACCCCGACAAGACCGAGTGGCTTTGCATACCTTCATCCCGGGTCTATTCGGATATTCCATCTCTTTCTATGGGGGGTGAATTATTACCCCCCGTAGATAGGGCTCGCAACTTGGGAGTCCTCCTAGATTCGCGGCTTACCTTGGAAGATCACATGGTGGCCGTGACTAGGGGGGCTTTCGCCCAGGTTCGCCTGGTGCGCCAGTTGCGGCCCTATCTAAGCCGGGATGATTTATGCACGGTCACTCACGCGCTCGTGACCTCTCGTCTAGACTACTGCAACGCCCTCTACATGGGGCTTCCCTTGAGGACCACCCGGAGGCTCCAACTGGTACAGAATGCAGCCGCGAGAGTTGTGTTGGGAGTTTCCCGATACTCCCACGTGACACCTCTGCTCCGTGAGCTGCATTGGTTGCCAGTTGTCTTCCGGGTGAGATTCAAGGTGCTAGTAATGGCGTTCAAAGCCCTCCATGGCATGGGGCCGGAGTACCTCAGGGAACATCTGCTGCCGGCATCAAGCTCCCTGCGCCCTGTGCGTTCCCACAGAGAGGGCCTCCTCAGGGTGCCACTGGTCAGAGAATGCCGTCTGGTGGCCCCCAGGGGGAGATCCTTCTCTGTGGGCGCCCCGGAGCTATGGAACCAGTTACCGGTTGAGCTCCGGACGGCGCCCGATCTGCGCTCCTTTCGCCGCGATCTGAAAACATACTTGTTCGAGCAAGCCGGCCTGGCCTGAGGGGGGATTGGTGGGGTTTTTTATCATTTTTATTGGGGTTTTTATTATGTATCAATTGTATTTTAATCGGGCATGCATTTAATTATTTTTTAATTTTTGTAAATTTCTGTGTTTTATTCTTGCCCTGTACACCGCCCTGAGTCCTTCGGGAGAAGGGCGGTATAGAAATGATAATAAATTAAATTAAATTAAATCTAAATCTGTTTATAGCTCTTTGCCAGTCCTGCATATTTTGTCTGAAATTCAGATTGGTCCATTTGGAATCGATACTTCAACTTGGGAAGTATATTCATGTTTATCATCCTACCCAAGGAAGTTTTAATTTTTTCCACCTTTCAATGTTTTATTTCTATAATTTATTGTAATTATTTTGAAGCGTATCTTTATTGCTTCCTATCAAGTGGAGACCTAGATCCTTCACTGAATCTTTTGCTATTTCACAATGTCACACTCTTGTTCTTCAGAGGTTAAATGCTTTTTTAACTGTTTAACTGTTTTCTTTTCACTGATCTTATATTCAGAAAAGCAGCCAAAGTCTTTGATTACATGAATCAACTGTCATATGGAGCTTCGTGGTTGTGAAATTATTAATATTATATCATCCGCATAGTATTTCATCTTTCATTCCTCTCACTGAATTTTAATTCTGATTGTTTGTGTATCTTGTTTGCTAGAACTTGCAAAATGATTACAAATAGTGTCAGGGAGAGTGGACAACCTTACCTTGTATCTTTACATATAGAAAAAAAGAGTTTTTCATTCATTGTAATCTTTGCTGTTTGCTGTTGATATATGCTTTCCACCCATTCTTCTCTGTGACTTATTTTGTCTAGAACTTCCAATAGAAATATCAATTCAAGTTGTCAAAGGCTTTTTCCACATCTAAAATATTACCACTGCTTTATGTCAGGCTCCAAAAACCAGAGTTACTTTTAAGTAGTTTTCTTTATTGTTCTTCACCTATAGACAGAAAACTTGCCAAACTAAAGCAAATGTTTACATCATTTAAAGACATACTGTATGAATTTTCAGGAAGTAGTAATTTTGACCCTCTTCCTTCCAAATAAACTGTCTAAACTTCATTGTGTTTTGGTTCTCTGGAATGCAGCCACACTCTCCTGGATATCCAGACTAGCTTCCACCACAGGTTTTTTTTAATCTTAAAGTTGATATTTGCAGTACCTTTATGATAAATCTAGTATAGTCTATCATGTTCCTCTTTGGAATATAATCTTTTGCTATATAGTAAGTACTAATTTGAAAGTAGGGATGCGGTGGCTCAGTGGGTTAGGATGCTGAGCTTGTCGATCAGAAGGTCAGCAGTTTGGTGGGTCGAATCCCGAGTGCGGCGTAGCAGAGTGAGCGCCTGTTCCTCGTCCCAGCTTCTGCCAACCTAGCAGTTCGAAAGCACGTAAAAATGCAAGTAGAAAAATAGGGACCACTACGGTGGGAAGGTAACAGTGTTCCGTGCGCCTTTGGCGTCTAGTCATGCCGGTCACATGACCACAGAGACGTCCTCGGACAAGCTCTGGCTCTTTGGCTTTGAAACGGAGATGAGCACCGGCCCCTAGAGTTGGAAATGACTAGCACGCATGTGCGGGGGAACCTTTACCTTTACCTTAATTTGAAAGTATTCTATCTTGTACAAATATCTTATAATTAATGTTCAATAAATAAATTTGTATGGCTGAGATTGCTTTGAGTCACTCCCTTCTTTGTGTATTAAAGTTACAGCTTTTCATATCTTTGTTATTGTTATTTGAATTTCATTCATTGTCTTCTTTAGTGTTTCCTCCAGTCTTTTCTTCTAATTTCTTATAATATTGGGCAATTAGCTTTTGTGGTCTGGTGCCCAATTCTAATTTTATTTATTGTTTCAATGTAGTTCTCTTGAATTGTTACAGACTTACTTTGTATGTATCTGTATTCTTCAGTGAATACATTACATTCTGACTCTTAAATGCATGTTTTCTGATTTTTCCTGTCAGCCTTATGTTTTGTGCAAAATTTCAAAGATGCAATCACGCTGTATGAATTGGAAAACTAAAGGGGGAAAAAATCAATAAAATTTACTTCAAGTTATAATTTAAGGGCAAATTGCTGTAAAATGTTTTACAGATGCTGTATAACTCTGCCAATTGCCAAGATCGACCAAGTATCTAACAACAAATACAAATGGATCTTTGTTGGAAATGCTGCGACAAAGAAGAAACCTTTTACTATATGAGATCGTTATGTAAAAAACTCCACAAAATACTGAAAAGTAATACATCATAGTATTTTTAAAAAATCCTAAAAATACAGTTCAGACTGACAGCATAGATGTTTTTATTAACTATAATCCCTGAAAACAGAAGTGACAAGTATCACAATTTACTAAGATACATGTAGACACTTGCAAGAACAAACCTTGTTCAAAACTGGAAAAAAGAAACCTTGCCAACAATAGTAAAATAAAATATTTTCTGTAATGGCAGCCATATTCCAAAACAGAGCAGACAGCAACAAATTAGCAGGTTTTTAACAAGGTTGGCAGTTTGGCAGGTTGAATCTCGAGTGCCGCGTAACAGAGTGAGCGCCTGTTCCTCGTCCCAGCTTCTGCCAACCTAGCAGTTCGAAAGCACGTAAAAATGCAAGTAGAAAAATAGGGACCACTACGGTGGGAAGGTAACAGCGTTCCGTGCGCCTTTGGCGTCTAGTCATGCTGGCCACATGACCACAGAGATGTCCTCAGACAAACGCTGGCTCTTTGGCTTTGAAACAGAGATGAGCACCAGCCCCTAGAGTTGGAAACGACTAGCATGCATGTGCAGGGGAAACTTTACCTTAAAAATAATTTTACCTCCATTATAGCCCACATTAGTGCCTATGGATATATTAATGAATAGTCAAGTAGATAATATTACATAAGTTCTGTTACCTTTAAATTTATCTGCTTTTATAGCTTTTAATTGTATTGGCTGATGGATTTTAAACAAAATTTTAATTGAAGTTTTCCTACATTTTAGTTCATTGTCTTATTCCTGCAAATCATGATGTGAGTCAGCTGGTAAATATTAAAATAGAAATTGAACGAAATCAGTAGAGATTTTAAAGATGCCAATTTTACTTTAGAAATTTTGCTTGCAAGATGATCCTGGTCCAGGTCCCAAAATATTTAATTAAAGGAGTCATGGTGGACTAGACAATTACTGCATATTATTTCTAATGTTGTCTTTACTAATAGTATTCACTGTTAATCAGTGGAAAACAACTGTGATGGTACTGGGCTCATGTCTGCTTTATAACTGTCCCATGGGAATGTGGCTGGGGACAAGGAACATAATATTGATTTAGAAAGGCTTTTAATCCAATCCAACCGGTGGACCTTATATTATTAGGAACAATAATCAACAAAGGATTGTATCATAAAATCTGTTTTTTGTTAATTGTGGTGATGTTTAGAGCAGTGCAAGAGATGGCTGAGTTTCTAAACCCTATTTGAGACCAGGATTTCTTAAAAAATGTACTTGTTCTCTCTGGACTTGCTGATGACTTCACACTTTTTTCATAAAGAAGAACATTTTTAGTTGTGCTTCCAAGAAATTTTCACCTATAAATCACACTAAGAGACATGTTATTTATGAAAGAGTCCATTGCTGAGCATATATTGCATGGAGGACTGAAATTGAGATATCTCTGTGTTAAGCACTTCTTGACACTCATCTTAATATATGAAAGAAAGCCCAACATATTACAGAGACCTCTTATGACTCAAATGAAGAGGTTCTGGTACAAAAGTGTTCCCCATTGCTCTGGAGATTCATAGCTCCCTTTTGAGATGGACGGCAAAGATGACTTATTTCAGGAAAGATCATGAACAAAACCAAAGGTGAGACCTTTTCATTGACTGTGAATCAGGCCAGCTTTTTTTTTTTTAGCTTTGGGGGAAATATCATTAGGGAAATATAGTTTCAAATTATTTGCTAAAATCTGGGTTTTTTGTAGCAAATTTGCCATTTGTTTCACTTATCATCTTAGCCCTTGGGACAGTGCCAAAATTTATGCTTATGTTTGGCAACAGTGAAATGTCCATGGGTCACATTGCATCATTGTGGAGGATATGTCCTGTACATTGTCTACCTTTTTCTGAGACTTCCTTAACACAGTTTTTTGAGAGAGTTGCTTTGCTCTTGTGACTGTTTTGCAGCCTGGGCAAAGCCTCAATCAAGGCTTCAACAAAATACCTTTTGTTGTACTGCTCTGCACTGCATCATTGACCTTCAAGATGCAAATATTTCCATGAAGTAAAGGGACCAGGAAGATGGCAACCTCAAAGGTGGGGATACAAAGTGTTAAAGCAAAAGGCCTTTCTTTGCTGAGTTAGATGCTATCTTGAAGTAGATGGCTTCAGCAATTGGAATCAAGGGTGACTCCAAAAGTAAACTTGTTTTCCTCTCTTCCTCCTGTTGTAATCATTCATTATTGGTTTACAGGGGTTAAAACAATGCCCAAAATTGAATTCTATTCTTCACTATTTTGCCCATGCAGGAAACAAAAGAAATCTGGATTCTAATGATGTTTTCCCTTAGTTATTTTGGATGATTGTGCAACTGATTATGAGTGATTCCTGTAATTCAAAGAACTGATTTTTTGAAGTTCACCAAATATGCATTGGCATTTTTACCCATCGACTGTGAACATGGAGTAATGAAAAAGGGTGACATTGTGTAAAAATTGACTGTCCTTGGTCTGAACCGGTGACATTTCTATTCTCTAATCACATATGCACAAAGTTCTATGTTGCAGAGGCAGGTGAGCAACAGGTATTGACATAAGATTCATCTGAGCAACTTTGTATAAATCATCTGTGTGATTTATTACAGCATTACATTTTTGGTTATGAGGGAGAAAACGGAGAATATTTTTAGTTTAAATTATATAACAGATTCAGACTCTGAGACTCAAAAAAACTCATACATAAAAGCGTATTTGTTGGTTTTTTTTCCTGTCTTCAGTAAAGTAGGAAAAAATGCAGTATAATTATGTACTGGGAATTGAAGATATATTTCTTTGTATGGTATAGTGCATGAAAACAATAATAACACTGAATCTGAAATTACTATGTGGTCTCATATCACATATGAAATCTTAGAACTTCAACCAAGTCATATTAGACTAATTAAGTGGATACAGATTTTACAGGATGGTAAATCTTGGTATAAGTCCACTGAAGAGTGAATTCTGTTCATACACCATAACAAGAAAGGAGGCAGGTAGGGTATTCTCTCTCCCTATCCTTTCCCCCCTCAAAAGTGTTTTTTTTAAAAAAAAATGAATGAGCATTTGGCTACTCTGTTCTAAAAAGATAATTTCATACTAATATATCTCTTGTATTTTTAGAAGAATCTACGAAGTTTGGTTAAGTATCTTTCTCCATACTGAATTTGGGGCAAAACTTCTTTTATATCCCTTCTCTTCCCCAGTGGGGTCAAAAAGAGAATTTCTTGGCAATTGATGACTATTTTCTTTATATTGCTAGTATGGATAGCATCCTAACTTGGTATTCTCCAAAAGCCAACAGTCCTTGGAATATGAGTGTCCATGGGGAAGGCTGTCTTAAAGCATTTAGGAAAGCTTTATAGCTGTATCTTACTTGGTTGAGTAGTACTTGCACTACTTTGGTATCAAATCATCAAAACATGCTCTGAAACACCTGTCTGCACCATTTTAAGGTAGCTCTATCTTTTCCCAGGTGCTAAAACATCTTTTTCTAATTGATTTCAAAATGTTGCAAAGTCCTAGTTAAGCATTAGCAAATCAACTCTTTCTTGAAAGAAGACTACAGAAGAAAGAAACCAGTAAGATAATATGTGGATGTTGACTTGGTCTAAAGTAGCTTTCTACATTAATTCTTAATACATTGGCAAAATAAATGATAGTTGAACTTCATATTGCTATCAAGTAAATATTTTAATAACTATAGCAATGAAACATTGCGGTGTGACTTTTGGGATAAAAAAATCTCTTTGGTTTTATAGCAGAAAATGGATGGCACTTGGAAAATAAACTAGCTAAGCAGCCCACCCCAGTACTTTTAATACCAGACCTTTGATGAAGTTCAGAAACCTTTATAGGTATTCCCAGCATTATTAAAAAATGCCTTTGTGGCAGTTCTTTCCATAAAAAGCTGAACGTTATATAAAAATAAATAGTCTATGGAGAAGGATTATTTCTTCACAGACTCCTGTGCCTGCAAAAGCAGCCAGTCAAATTTGAACAGATGCTCCCTTGACAGATAATGCAGCATGAGGCATTGGTAAATCAGTCATAGGCCATACTTATAAATCACAACATTTCAGAGGACTCACTTCAGCTCTTGCAGTTAAAATGCACTTTTTATCTCTCTCTCTTTCTCTCTTTCTCTCTCTCTCTTCTTAATAAGTGCAAAGGGCCAGGTTGATATTGAACTTGAAATTGAAAATTATGTCATAGAAGTGAACAGTGAGATCCATTGTTCGGGTTCAGTGCTCAAGGTTGATATTGCGTTACAGTCTTTTCTATCTATTCTACAGAGCTCTTTGAAAATGTCCATGAGACACCAGCTGGCATTTAGACTGGGTTTGTTCATTGGGTTGTGAAAGGATACCTAAAATCTACCGTTGTTTTTGAATATATTTTATATATTTTTACTTTATTGTAACTCAGGATCAAGCTGGAATTCTAACCTGAATTGTAGAGTTGTGCCTTGAACATACATGCTAGGTTTTATACTAATAACACAAAAAATATCTGATCCAATATTCATACACTTGTTTAATCCTTGCATACCGCAAGATGGAATGGAATTAGGTTTGTAGCCCCAAATGACTGTATTCAAATATTAAACTAGGTCAATTAAAGATGTAACAACTACATTCACTCTAATAAATTTGGTTAGTATTAATCTTGGTTAGTTATTGTAGTTGCTAAGTATCTTATATTAGCCCAGCCTGTTCGGTTAGTTTCTGGTTCAATGTATTGTGCAAACCAAGAAAATAAGACAATTCAGTAACCTGGTGAAACATGTGTGAACATAGCCAGTTTGTACACATGCATCTCACTGTATGCAAGACTGGAAAGCAACAGACATGTATTGAGTTTTTTCTGCCAATGATGAAGCTAGAAGATGCAATTTAACTTTTGTATTGTGTTGACGGAATATAGGGAAGAGAACATGGTACGCAAAGTAGTTTGTATAAAAGATGATCTAGCAAGTAGACTTGCCATTTCCTCAAAGTACAGAAAATGTCTGAATGAAAAAAAACACTAAAGAATCTGTGATTTCAGGGGAGGAGATTCTGTAGTCAAGCATCACTACCAAATCAGTTATACTAAGTTTGAGTTATCAAATGAACCCAAAAGATGCATTCCCCAAGCCCAGGTTCAGTGTGAGCCATCAGAACTGCAACCAAGAGGTTTACAACTGATTGGGTTAGTATGCTCAGAATTTGCTCTTTTAAAAAAGAGAAAGTAACTGAGTGTGTTTAAGGCCAGAAGACTGTTTCTCCAGTGCTTTTTATTTTGTAAAGAAAAGAAAGAGTTTGAGAGAGAAATGTGAAAGTTGAGGCATACGAGTCTTCATTCTAATCTCCAGCTTGAGTGAATTGCTCCCTTGATGTAGCAACATCTGGATTGCTATCTTACTCCATGGTCAAATGGCTTCTTGAAACCAGAATCTGCCACCAAGAGATACATCTTAATTAATAGAAAACTGCCAAGTAGGCAAATCAAATGAAAACATTCATACTGTTTAATTGTTTGGAGATAATGAGGCTATGGACCTGTGCATAGGGAATGGGATTCCTCTTTGGTTTCTTTTTTTCTGTTCTTTCTTCAGTAACTCTAACTGGGCTCCAAACAACTTCAATTACATATTGATGAAAACTCTATTCCATCTTTTAATTAACTCATTCTAAAACAATTGCCCATAAACAAATAAAGAGGATTAAAAAGACAGTGATAGCAAATCAAATAAATCAATAAATAGATATGTTCTGTGTATAAATTTATAGAGCCTTGGTGGAGCAGTGGGCTAATGCCTCCTTAAGTAACACCAGCTGCCTGCAATTACTGCAGGTTCGCATCCCACCAGGCTCAAGGTTGACTCAGCCTTCCATCCTTCCGTGGTAGGTAAAATGAGGACCCAGATTGTTGGGGGCAATTAAGCTGACTTTGTAATAATGCCGCTGGGGTGTGTGTGAAAGCCCTAACAAGCAGGCATATACATAGAATGAAGGCTACTGCTAAGCACATTGGTTTGTGCTTAAATTGTAAGCCGCCCTGAGTCTTCGGAGAAGGGCAGGATATAAATGGGATTAAAATAAATTTGAAAAGAAATTAAACAATCAATTTACAGTTCCTGTAGTGTATACCATTCCTGTGTCAACATAATATGAATCTTAGTGAGAACTAAATGAGAGGTTATAATTGGGTTGTTAGACCCCAAAAATCAATTGCTAATTTGCCTTTAGTCTAACTACTTTATTACAACAATCCTAAAGATCAAGGTAAAGCAGAGGTTTAATAATAAATACCAAAGAAAGTTATATTAACAAATCAACTTTTTTTAAACAAACAAAAATCCTTTATGACTGCAATCTCTCCATCAAATTGCACAGATTCTTGCTGCTGAATGCAAGCTATATATGAATACTTTTGAATGGAAATGAATGAAAATAAAATACCACTTCTATAAGAACTGAACCACAACAGTACTGCTTTCACAGTAGTCAAAACTAAAACCCAGTATTTAGCTTGCTTATTTATCTTGGACAAGAAGTGAAACTTCTCTTGTAGCTTTATACAGCTTGCCTGAACCCCCCCCCACACACAATTAACTATGTTTATCAAAATGAAGTCTCTGAACATCCCACTGCACCTACATAGGAGGTTAATGGTGTATGAAGCATTAGCAAAATCAGGACTGAATGTGCTGATGTCCAAAAGAATTGGCAGCTTATATGAGGAATGCAACATCATGAGTTCTATTTTTTTTAGAGGTGAACCCCTCAGTCAGGACTGCAGCCAGAGATGAGGCTGTTTCTGCAGGATTAATTCAGCCTCCAATCCTTTCTGTATGAACCTTCTTCTTTACTTTCATTCAAGCTAATATGACCAGGAGTGGAGGTGGGATGGAGAGATGTAGTAGAAGTATGGTGTCCCATTCAACAAAATAAGCCCCAAAGCAGAAATTCTGGATTACTATATTCTGAAACAAGAACATATTGCCATCTACGAAGTGCTCCAAATTACGTCTTGGTTCATCTCATCTACTACTGATTAGCCAGAATAAAAATGGCCAATCTTTGGCTCATGTGATGCAGAGCAATAAGTAAACAGTGTACCTGCAAACTTATTTCCTCATAAACTTTTGTACATATAAACAGTATTCCACTCCCAAACATTTTCATAATCTTAGCTATGGAGACGAGGATAAAGATTCTGCTATTACAAGCTGTTCTGCTGCTAGCAGTTGCCCTGCCCTTCAGCCTTGCAAGAACAGAAATGTTCAGAAAATTGGACTAAGCAATAGAGGCAGGCAGAAAAAAAAGGCAAGTGAAGTTCCTGAACTTTTATTTACTTACTTGCAAATGGAAAGAGAGCAGGGAGGATTTGAGGAGGACTATCTGTAAGGAAAAGAATGAACATCCCAGTGGCAGATCAAAGCTCTTTTGAGGGCCAGGGGTAGTTCACATATTCCAGATGAGTTAGAATATAGAAGGAAACATTATTGGCAAACTAGGTTTGAATCTCTTTGGCTATTAATAAGACAAAGGATGCCCAAAGAAGAAAAACATTTTATCAATTTTGTCAAGACTATTACTGTATTGAACCTCAGCTTCATTATCAAGGCTTTATTCTTCAGCATGTCAGTCTGTATAGAAATGCTGCAGTTTCTAGATACATAGAAACTTCACTGCCCAGATTTTTTTTCCTCTGGTTTGTCTAAGAGTTTCATAATTTAAATCAAATTTATAACAACTGGTTATCAGTCACACTTTTTCTCAAGTGATACGCAAAACAATGCAAACTTCAAATAAGTAAGCAATACCAAGCGAAATAAAAGTCATGAGAAGCAAAAAATATTCCCTATGTTTCATGAGAGAATCTAGCCCTATAGGTGGGGAAAACACAGAGCTTCAAGTTATGAAATTTCAGGCATGGAACCAGGGGATGGAGAATAATTCTTTAAACACTGGAATTGGAAAATGTTGATGGAGTGAAAAAAAATGACAATAATTTATGAAGGATATAAATACAAGAGTGGTGCAAAGCAGTGCTTTTCCATGCTGAGGCATTCTCTTAATGCAGACCATTGCAGGAGGTATCCAATTTGAGACAGTGCTTCAGCTCAGAAATTCAGTTGCTCCCACCCAAGGCTCAAATGCCAGCTGCTTTACTCCAGTGGGAAAGAGCCTCTGCTGCTGCTTCAGATGACTGATTCAATCCAAGCTTGTTGAACCATAACACCCTTTCCAAGATCTGCTCAAATAAACACAAATGGCCTTTTGAAATGGTCGCCTAAATCTGCAGGCAAAGGGCTCAAAAACACGACAGAAGGATTTTCTTCATGAAAATTATGCTGGGAATGTAATGAAATGGGAAAAGTCAGGAGGGCTACTGGCTGCTAGAGTGAAGGTTTAATTAAAGGCAAGACTGTAATAGACACATGTGATGGCCACCTAATGATTAAAGAAGTGGATAACGCCACACTTCTTCCATAAGAATTTAACTGCAATTCTTTTCACCCTAAAAAAAAATCAAAATCAAATTATCTTTCATCAGACTAAATGAGAACTGGAAGGAAAAAATGCAAGACACATTCTCTATGCAAGATTAATTTATATAGGTATACAGAGTCCATGGCAGGTATCGTCAGAATAAATGCACTATATCCAATGTGCAATGTTTCCCATATGTGGGATCAAAAATTATTATTGAGACAGTAATACTTTATATTGCACTGAAGTGCTGCCTTGTGCCCTCCAATTAAAAAAGGAAAACCTGTTAAAAAGATGAGTGTGTGTTTCTTCTCAAAGCTAACAATAGTCCACAGGGACACATTCTGCAGCTATTTGCTCATGCACAGGAACCAAATGAGGTATGAGTCATCAGAAGGTGTAAAGAAGTGTTGACAATGAACACAAAGAGAAATGAGGAATAATTCTGAAGCACAGCAGCTGAACAAGCGACAGACTGCAATGTCTAACAAATACTGGCAAACAAAGATAAGAGGTGGCTGAGTGTAATGTAAAAATAGACAAATATTATGTAGAATGAGACAATAAAGGCAAAGCTTGACGGGAGAAAAGCAAACAAAAAATTCCCAACACTTGAAGCACTGAAGAAAACTTCTGAAAAAATAAAATTGTGGAAAAACAGAAATTGAAAAAATAATGGGAGCGAGAAAGATCAGAGGCATTAGACTGTACCGTTTGGTTGGGTCTGTTGCTGGGGGATCCAGAACTTGTATGGGCTGTGACTTGGATAAATCTGAAGCAGACATTTGTATTATTATCATGATTTACTAATTGATGATTATGTGCTATCAAGTTGGTGCCAATTTTACTGACTACACAGATTTTTCTCCAGAATGAACTCTTCTTAAACTGGTTCTTCAGATTTTTCCCTGGTGCACTCATAGCCTCTGTAATTGAGTCAGTTGACCCTACTGCTGATCATCCTCTTCCTGTTCTTTCCTTCCACCTTTCCCAACATTATATTCTTTCTATCTTCTTCTTTAAAATCCAGCTTTTGCTTCCATAGACTGCCACATGCCAAAAATTGCAAATGACTGCCTGCAAAGTTCTGATCTTTGTAATTATCTCCTGGCAACAGAATGTCTTTTTCAAGCCCTTCATGGCTTTTTGTTCCACATTTTATATTATGACATATTTATTGGCTGCTGGTTCCTTTATTGCTGATACTCCATCCTAAAAGGAAGAAGCGGTCCACCTCTTCAATATTTTCATTGCCAATTCTATGGCTAGTTGCTGTACCTATAATAATTTACTCTTCTTTATTCTGTTGAGAGGCAATGCACATTTGTTTTCAGACTGATTCAGAAATCTGAACTGAATCCAGCCAACTTAAAACATAAGTATGGACTTCCAAATTTTAAATTTTGGAGTGAATTAAAAGTAACAATTGGATCAATTTTCTGAATCAAATTAAAATAATCAGATCTTGCTTGTTTTAAAAGATATACTTTCCAATTACAGTTATGTTACTACTATATTCTATTTGTGGTCTTGTTTGCTTGGCTTTTTGCTACAAAATAATGGAGGATTTTGGCTTGTAATCCTGCTCAGTTTTTATTTTCCAGGATTAGAATTTTTTATTGCCTTGATGTAGGGAACAATCAGAGGAACAAGGGCCATTAGATTGTTGCCCTCTCCAGGAAGAATATCACAAAGTGTAATTAGCCTGGCCTTAGTTATCAGCCAGAGAATGAACAGTTAGTGAAGTGCCAATCAGTATGAATCTGATCCATTCTACTACCTTGGTTAATAAGACAATTTTCAGATCATTCAGAATATTTGAGGTGGACATTCATTCATTCATCCATAACTTTCCCTAATAAATGGACTTTCACCTGCAAATTCTCCTTAAGCCCATATAAACTGATTAGGAAGAATTTATTTAATGAGAGTTTGTTACATAATTTTCTCAATATAGGATTATTTTTTACATAAAAAATGTAAGTTGCCTTTATTTAAACAAGCAACCAAAATACAATAGGGAAAAAACAGAGTAAAACAATAAGAATATATTCCTTTATATTCCATTATAATTAGATTCTTCATACTTATATAGAGAGTTTTTTCTAGCAAGTTCAGTATTGGTTGGCCATTCAAATAGTAATTATACTTAACTAATCTATGCCTGTAATGATTAGATGTATCTTTCCAGTACTGAAGGACTAGTCTTTTAGCATTAAAGAACAATACAATCTAATTTTTCACACACAATTATTTGAAAGTAATGCTGTTTTTTTTGCATTGGTTCTGGGTTTGCAGAAGTAAGAAAAAAAAGTCATGCTGGCATTTATTACCAGCTGAACAAGCAAAGACTAGCAAATAATTTTCATTTGGCTGCAAATCCCTTTAATACCATTTGATCAAAAGGATTCACTTAGAGTCTGATGATAATTGAGTGTTGCTTTTCTTCACTACCACTTCTCATTTAATTTGTTAAGGACATTTGCTTTTGACTTTTGAATTTCAGGATATGTTGCTATCAACATTCATTAACAAGGTGGCCATTGTGCAATTTTTTTGGGGGGCTCTATAACCTACTTCTCTTTGCACACTTTAATTAAATCCCAATGAAAGAAATTAAGAAAATTAGGATATCCTCTCTCCCATGGAATTTTTCAGATTGGGAAGCATGAGCATCCACTATGAGGCTTTGAGAGGGAGGAAAACTGGAGAACAGAAGAGGAGTGATAGAGTTCTCTGCCACCTTCAATGGTAAAGTAAGCTCACTAAGAAAAATTTGAAGAAAAAAAAAAGAAAGCCCACTCTCAAACAGACTGAGATTAAAGTAGAGAAATATAAGCCTCTTTAGTGGGAGGGACATTCTATGGGAGAGAAATTGCTAGACAGCAGTATTAAGTGCTATCATGATACCAATCAATAGATGAAGTAGGAAAAGAGATAGAACTCACTTTTGCTTTGTGACAATTTGATTCTCCATAGAAAGTTATTATGTCTAGTGATCCTCTATTTCTGTCCATCTCCTTTCAACCAAACACTGTTATTATGCTGCTTCACTAAGTGACTGAAGAAGCTGCACACATAACTGAAATGAAAGATGGATGAGCAGTGCTCAAACCGACTTTTGTTTGAGGAAATGTTTTAGCTGCAAATGAAAAACCATTTTTGACAAAATAATCAGAAACTAATGGATTTAAGAAGCAAACTAAAAATGTGAACAGGTCATTGAAGTTATGAAAATTAGCATGACCTCCTCTCATCAACTGAGGTAGATTTTGAAGAAACAATGGACAGAAATAAGTCAAAAGTAATAATACCTGACTTACATCCACAGGTCATAAATCAGAGGTATTTGATAGTGCCATAATAGAGATTTGTAACATTTCAAGAGCTACAAAGGCTAAGTCTGAAATCCTAAAGATTGACATATTATCCAAAGCTCAAACTAATTATCACATGTAAAGCTGGAGGGAAAGACAGTGATGATCAAATACAAACTCTAAACAATATGTGCAGTACTGACTGTAGTCAATATTTTATGTCAATACAGAAGATGTTAGGACTGTAAATCATTATATGAGGCTATACAATATTGCACTCAACAACAATGCTATATTGAAAATATGTCAGAGTTGAGAAGGTATATTTTGAGATTTGTTTGGTTTTTAATGTATTTAAAGGAATGAAATGCCCATAGTTTATAGAATGGATCTGGCTGAATGAGTTTTTTTTAAAATCAAAGTATTTCTTATCTGCCTGTATTCTGACTCTGATAATGGAGTTCCTATAAGGTTGTATTCATTTTGCAAGAGATGATTTGAAAACATAGCAAAATATGGGTAATGAGAGATATTTATGAACTAATGTGATGGTAAAAATCTAAACTTCTTAAGAATTCTTTTCATTGGGTATTCTATCACGAATAAACAATAAGTCAGAAGATGCTAGATAAACTCAGATACTCATCAGCCTAACTAGCTGATGGAATAAAAACAATTTGAGGCTAAGATTGAATACTATAAAAGAAACAGCCAAATGATCTACAGGGGGGAAATGAGGGCAATCTTATGAAAATCTGCAAGTCAATTGTATTTAGCTATCCTGGAGACAAATTGGATCAGAAAATTATAGAGTTGGAAGAAGAATTTGAAGTCATGAAGTCAAACTCCTTGTTTATTCCAAAAATTAACTTGTTTTGCAAAATAAATTGAAAATTACTGATAAAACTTTATATTAGACATGTTGTGAAAAAATGCCTCCCCATACAAATAGTCTTGTGGCAATAGTCTTTTACCCTTGTAAAAAAGACACTATTTGTCTTCCACATAGAAATGACATTCACATCTCTTTCTTTTGCACAGCTCTTCATCACTATGCAGGCTCCATTGCTAGCTACACTTCCTGTTCTGGAAAAATCCAGTGGGAAGTATTTGCACATTGTGTCTTCTCTTGAATTTAAGGCAAATATGAGGGGAAACTCCAGACTGCTTATGTTGTAATGATGAAAGACAAGATACACACTGCCATAGATCCACCTCAACTACTTCATAATTAAATTAAATTTAAAAATCTACTCCCTACCTATGAAAATGTTTTTCTTGTCTTTAGGGGATTTTTGTTTTACGTGAAATTGAAGTGGAATGGTTCAGTAAGGAGATTAGAACTTTGATTTTACAAGGTTACAAATGCACTAAAATGATGGATTTGAATTAAGATTTTGGAATTAATCATAAGAATCCTTCCCTAGGGAAATGCTTTTCTTTAAATTCTTTTTAAAAATGACGAGAATTTGAAAAATTGGGCACTAGTTGGACATTAACACAGAACGAAGCAAATATTTTAATATTGGACATATTGAAGGATGTTTTTGAACAGTGGGCTCCGACGTTAATTTTAAGAATATCTGCCTCTTTGGATACACTATGTTTAAAGATGTTTTGAAAAAGGAACAAGTTATATTTGAGAAGATTGAGATTAATCTGAAAATGGTTTTTAAAATGATAAGCTATAAAAATGATATGGAAAAAGGTGCTACACTGGACATGCAAAAGAAGTTGGCTGATGTATTAATAATTAAAATGGATGTACAACTTTCAAACCAAGAAAGGAAACGACATTTTTCTTACACTAGAGTTACAAAAGAGGCTTGTTAAAGCTTTGAAAATTTTTGTGAAACAAAGAAAAAATGAAAAGAAATCAAATTCTAGGATATCATTAAAAAGGTAAAGGTTCCCCCGCACGTGCGTGCTAGTCGTTTCCAACTCTAGGGGCCGGTGCTCATCTCTGTTTCAAAGCCGAAGAGCCAGCGCTAATCCGAGGATGTCTCCGTGGTCATGTGGCCGGCATGACTAGATGCCAAAGGCGCACGGAACGCTGTTACCTTCCCACCGTAGTGGTCCCTATTTTTCTACTTGCATTTTTACGTGCTTTCGAACTGCTAGGTTGGCAGAAGCTAGGACGAGTAGCAGGCGCTCACTCTGCTACGCGGCACTCGGGATTCGACCCGCCAAACTGCCGACCTTCTGATCGACAAGCTCAGCGTCCTAACCCACTGAGCCAGGGACTAAACATCAAGGTGGTTAGAAGCAAAAGGAAGGAATATAAAGTTGGTTTATTTGACCAAGGTTAAAATAGATATGTTGTTATCTCTGGTGACCATTAATGGATTTTTGCTGATCAGAACTGAAATGGGGGAGGCTTTAAGTATTTGTGCATGGATAAGAGATGGGATATAGAAAAAAAGATCTTTTTATTTTAAGAGAAGGTGATAAGTCTCAAAGGTGCTTTTCTAGGAGGCAACTGGAACATTCTTGTTTTTTTTCTTTGAAGATGTTTTGCTTCTCATCCAAGAAGCTTCTTCAGCTCTGACTAGATAGTGGGGTATGGAAGGATGCCCACCATCTAGTCAGAGCTGAAGAAGCTTCTTGGATGAGAAACAAAACATCTTCAAAGATAAAAAAAAAACAAGAAAGCTCAGTTGCCTCCTGAAAAACCAACTCTGGGACAACCATGACCTGGATGAAAGAGAAACTCCATAGACAGAAGGTGATAAATTATTAAAATTGTTTATACTTGTGATGAAGGCAGAAGTCATTTCTTTTTACATTTCTTTTATTTTTCTTTATTATATTCTTATTTTTCTTTCTTTTCTATTTTTCTTTCTATTTTTTCTTTTCTACACTTTCAATTTTATCTTTTTATTCTTGTTTTAGTTTGTATTAATTTTTATCCTTTTAATTGGAATAAAATTGCTATTGGAAGTAAGACATGCCTAAATATTCTGAAATAATGTCTGATTCCTTTTGCATAGTTTCAAAAACCTCTCTCAGCCTATAGTACTGGTAACTGACGTTAACAAGAAAATCTGCAAGAAAAGAAACAGAATGGCGTGTCTGAATATTTCATAATCTAATATTACTGCCTAGAGATCCATTGAAAAAAAACTTTGTCTTGTTTGTGATGGTTCTGAGAGAGAAAGAGGCTGCCTCTGTGAATTCAGGACTTGCCATCACAGAATAGATCCATTTAATTATATCACTGTTTTGTGAAGAGGTAACATTTAGGGAAGAATAATGCAACTTTCACACATGACTTTAGATTCTTTCTCTCGCTTCCCATGAAATACAAAACAAATCTCAATGCTGAATCTAGTTCCTTATTAGCCAAATAAAATTAAAAAACCCAAACAGCTTTATTTTGCAAATACCACTATAATTTCTTAAAATTCAAGCTTTCAGTCACCTAAAACTCATATTAGTTATTAAAATACAATTAAAAATACTATTCCAAAGATCCAAGTTTCAGCTTGCTTATACATATGCTAAATAGATATTATTAACTTCAGAGATAATGATAACCCTTTATATTGGCATGTAAAATAAAGAATGGACTCATTTACAAAACAGATTGAAATAAATAGTTCTAACGCATTGAACTGGGAACATCTTTTAAATTGACCCAGGGCAAAAAGGGCCCAAAACACTGACTTATTACCTAAAAAGTTGTTTCCTTAGTGTCAAGATTGGTACTAAACAATATGTGTTGCATCTCATGAGATCACTTGCAAAATATACACAGTTAAGTGCACAAAGTAGCTTTGGCTAAAAGAGATGAACTGAATTGGACCTAAGAATTAGCCCTGTTTTTTTATTGCTTCTTTCCTGAACCTGTTAATAGTCTCTTTGATGTAAGAACTATCCAGGATAGAGGAAAAAGGATCAAACTATCCTTCCTGATTAATTATCTTCTGCTATAGGCCATTTCTACAAATTCTCAGCCTTTTGGGAACAGAACACTGCTGCTGTTTATCTTGACTGAACTCAACAGGACTCACTTCTGTGTAGCCGGCACAGGATAATGCTATAAAAATCCAAGTGTCAGCTTGGGAGAAATAAACTAGGCCATTTCGAGGCAAAGAAACTTTATATTGCAGTTCCATGTTGGGAGCCAGATTGGAAGCTCCAAGTTGTGGTGGATAATGGGAGATTCCTGGAGGCTCTTTTTCCATCATTTTGATAAACCAGAAAACAAAAGCCTCTTGTTTATCTCTGATGATATATATTTGGCAGCCTGGATTCTTGGGTCACTGCCCACTACAAACTTGACATAGTGCAGTGTAATTGATCCTATGCATCATTTTTTAATTTGTGTGGATGGTCTACATAAAAATGCAATCACACAGCTTTGCTCTAGATGCAGTAAATAGCTGAGCCAAGATTTACTCTCCCTCCAGATTGCTTAGCAATGTAAATCTACCCCTCAGTTGTGCAAAAGAGGAACTTTCCCTTGTGTAAAGTGGCTTGTTCCACCTTGAGATGTGTGTTTTCTCATTCGTAAGCTTTAGCAACCCTCAACTTAAACTTAAGATGGAATATATATATTGTCAGCTGTTGACTTACAAACCAACACTCTATTGTGGTATCACCTTTTGAACAATGTGTATACTGGGAAGGATGCCAGTGTTTCCACAATTAAATATTTTCAAGATGTGTACAAAGGAACTGTTGTTCTTCAGTTCAAAGTATATAAACCCAGCTCAACAAAACAATGAATCCTATTAAAGTGTGCAATGCTTCCTTGCCTCTCTCCACAAAAAAGACAGTTATTTATACTGCTACTTGGAAAAGAAGTAGCCTAGAATTTGTAATAGCCAGAAGGCTGAACCTTTCGAGACAAGAATGCAAACTGCATGCATTCACATTAGTGTCAATGCATCTTAAAAGCAAATATTTCCTCACAGTCAGTTCTGGTTTACTAAACTGAATCAGAAAAAGTTAGGGAGGTTCATTCTTCTTGGAGAATGTGACACAACCTAGTTTTAGAAGGCTTTTTGATTCTGTTGCACTGGCACTGCAATCTTAGTTTAGGACCATATACTTGCTTGACTTATTTACTTGCTCTTTGGTTACTTAGCTCTTTACCTTAGCTGGATATAATTTCTGATGTCCCAATCAACCAGAAAGAAGCCTTTTTATTTACCATAATGGACACCAATTCCCTCCCTATACAAACAAATAACAATTCCATGGTGACCTAATCAAGGGTCAAGGGAAAGCTAACTCATCCTCAAACAGCTAATAGTCAGTACACATGATAACTACCAAGTAATACTGGTATCATGATGATGATGTTACCATTGTCCCTTGTTTGTTCCTATTTTCCTCATTTCATGCTAGTGATATATGGAATTTTCCCACTACACAAGCACGGGAGAACCTAGGCCCTTTCACCTTTGGCTAAAACAGCTTACAACAATGAGCTGTTGAGAATTGTCACTCAGAAATACCTGGAGGGCTACATGTTTCTTACCACTATACAACAGAAGTCATTCCACAGAAGTGGGTTTAGCTGGCTGCAAAAAATCCTGCTAAAGGGCAGGAAATATTTTTTCTCTCATTGCTAACCCTTAATAATTGTCCAGACATGATAACCCCCAAAGCTATATGGAACTAACAGCCATCTTAAACCTTGCTTTGTTCCTTCTCAAGAGGCAAATGTTTTAAGCTAACGTTACTTGAACAGAGATATTTTGTAAATCATCTACTCTGTGGGAGAAGTGTCAGTACCTATTTCTGTCTCACTAATATGATGGAGTCTGATTTCAAAGAACAAACTGCAAGGGACTCTTTATGGCTGAGGCTGCTCATTGTATTCAGCAATTGTTCTCTGTGTATCACATGCCTGCATGACAGAAGGAGTAGCAGGCTTGTTTGGGCACATGCAAAGTACATGTGAAGTTCAACACAACCAGCTGGCTTCCTTTTATAACATTTCCAGGCAGGAACATAAAAAGCATCACTGGTAGATTACAGCTTAAAAAAACATCTCCCAAGGCTGAAATGATTTTCAAATTACTTCTGATGTTACTCTTTGCCCTGCTTCTAGCTCAGACTAACAACACATCCATCTTGCTGAAATTTAATCGGAGAGTTTAGAACCACAATTTAGATATGGCAATGGGGCTGTGGTTATATAGCATTTATAGAAACCTTGACTGGAAAAATAAGAGGCAGGATCCAACAGTACAGTAATATACAGGTAATCCTTGACTTATAACCATTTGTTTACCAACTATTAAAAGGTAAAACAACTGTAAAAAGTGACTTATAACTGGTCCTCACACTTATGATTGTTGCAGCATCCCTATAGTCATGTGATCAAAATTTGGTAATTGGCAATTGGCATGTATTTACAAGAGTTGCAACATTCCAAGGTCATGTAATTGCCATTTGTGATCTTCCCAGCCAGGTTCCGACAAGCAAAGCCAATGTGGAAGGCAGAATTCGCTTAACAAACCTTTGGTTCACTTAATAACTGAAGTATTTGCCTAACATCTGTGGCAAAAAAGATTGTAAAGTCAGGTGTGATTCACTTAACTACCTGTACATAGCATTTCTTGACCTTGGCCAGGTAGCTAAATCTGGTTGCTCCTGAAATTTAACATATTGCAGCGTTTTTTGTTGCCATTCTCAGAAATATGCAAAAAACCCTTCAAAAGTTGCAACTTTATGCAGACATTTCTTTAAAGCACAATTTGAAAATAGGGCTCATTTCTGCATAACAGGCTTGTACTCTCAGTGACTACAATTGTATACTGCCAGCAAGAAGTCAAAAGTGCTATTTCTTAAGCAGTTTTTCACACCTTGCTGTATGCCTAGTTTTGACCTTAATTTTGACTTCAAAACACTTAGGAATAAAACAACTATGTAATGTAAATTAATAAATAACCTGCATCACAGTTTTAGATAAAACTGGTAATAACTTCAAATGGAATGAGATTAAAGATCAAATTGCATCTTTACCTTGAAGTTAACCTTTTAGGGCTAATTTTATCTAGTCTTTGAATCATTTAGCTTATTTTATAGAGTTATTTTGTTTTTAGATTATTCTGTTGTACATTCCAAATGAGGCTTTCATCTAATAATAACAGAAAACAAACCCATTGAAAAAATAGAATGTTGATAAATGTATTACTAGTGGGAGTCACCAGGTTAATGTAGATTTAAACCACATTAGAGCAGGGAATAAACTGATTGGTGCCATGATGTTTCACAAGGCTATCTTGTTAAGGAATAGGGTAGTGTATACTTCAAAAATAATCCTAAAGAATTATTTCTGATCAAGCGCAAGTGCAGCATTTCTATGCTGTTCTGCAAATCAGAAAAAAATATCATTTTTCAGGAGTTCCTTAATTAAATTTAATGCCAAATTGAGATGTGTATTGCTGCACCTTTAAGAAACAGGCTGCACTGATCTGTCATACTAGAGCAAGGGTGTTAAACTGCTGGCCCATGGGCCAGTTGCATCATGTTGAAACTGCACCCACCCCATTGCCGGCAATGACATGTCACGTGATGCAGTGAGTTTGACACCCATGTACTGGAGTTTCTGCCTTGCAATAACTACTCAGGGTTAAGCAGGTTACAGTTATATTTGCTACTGGTTTATGATATCATTAGACAGCCAGAGTGGTTAAGGTATCAAGCTAGAAACCAGGAGACTATGAGTTCTAGTCCCATTTGGACCAGTCACTTTCTCTCAACTCTAGGAAAGAGATAATGGCAATCACTTTTGAGCAAGTTGTCCAGGCAACCTTGGGGGAATTGAACATAACTGAAAGGAAGACAAATATGCCATTAATTGTTTCTTTATATATAGTTGAGGGGGATCTCTTATTATGTGACCTATGCCAACAATGAAATCACTGGAGATTTCTAATAGGGTGCTGTCAGTCAGGAGAGGGGGAAAATTCAGTCAATTTGAGCATGTTTCTGGAAGAGAGTGCAGTAAGGATTGCCACTAGTCATTGAGTCTTTCCAGTTGGAGATTTAGAGCCTTTTAAACCTTTTTCTGGACTTGTATTATCTGGGAACCTAGAAGAAAACTAAGCGGGTGATAACAGATATGACAGCTGCATCTGTTGATGAGCTGATCTTCAAACTACATGTCCTCAGACCCAGCCATCAAAGGAAAACAAATGGTCTTTTCTTTTTCAGCATGAGCGAGGGAGGTAAAGAAACAAAGGAATCCAATCATAGGGATTCTGGTCAAAGTAATCTGGACAGAATATTGGAGCATCACTCTGGACAGGTTACAGGAAGAACGTGAAATGCAGAAAGGGTGTTTTGAAGGCAGCTTCTTTTCCAAGTGGTTTGCACCTGGGAGACAAGCAATTTATGGTTGCCGAAAAAGCCCTGGGACAGAATCAGACAGTCTGATAACTTCACAGGAGAAGTATGATGAGTAAGAGCCCCTCCATGTTCAGCAGTAGCTGGAAGCAATTGAAATTAATGGCTAGAAGGTAGAAATGATTTGGAAAAGTGTGTATGTGTGTCTTCTTTTCCCAAGACATGGAGTGTGGTGAGAAAGAACCCACTCTTCAGATCCTTGCTTCTACTTTAACATTATTATAACAACTTCTATTTCTTACATTTTATTCCTATCTGACTTTTCCCTTCCCCTTCTCCCTACAGTTATATGTGTGTAAGTATCTGACAATTTGAGATAAAGTGAGATTTGGTGCATGGAAGCTTATGTTTTAATAAAAGAGTTTTTAAGATGACATAAGATTCTTTGTTGTTTCTACAGTTAAGGGAATCCTGGCTTACAGTCTTCAGGGAATGCCTAAAGAAAGATCTTAGGGGAAGTGTGGAATAGCTCATTTAAATGCTAGGCAATGTTCAGAGCACAGCACCACTTACACATACTAATAAGGATCAATTTGTATGCATTAGCTAAAGACTTGCTGGAAGTAATTTAATATTTTGTAAAACAAAGGCCTTTATCATATTTGAGTCACAGCATGACACTGAACAAGGTCACCAAATAAATTTGTTTATGTGTATCTAGTCTAGGCTTAAGATAAGAGCACTATATTTACAAAAGACAGGGATCAGGGATTTTTAATAGCTTTTTTTGCTTTTTGATAAGCAAATATTTTTTTGTACTAAAGGATTTATTTGTTAAAAGGTCTTAAGATATTCAGACTGTTTTCTAGAATCTTTTGCAATGGTTCTGCATAGAACCCTCTTTCTCCCTCGTCTCCTTTTTGCAATATCCCAGCTTCTGAAGAATGTGCACATATTTTTAATAACATGCACTTTTTATTGACTCTATAAAGTTATAGCATGACTGTAGATGTTACATATTTCTACCCTATGTTGGCCTCCCATTTCTGAAATGTCTCTTTCTCAAAACTGGATGTTTTATGGAAAAACTGCATGGATGTTGCTATTATTCTGGTCAACAAGTTTACTTTCAAGATATTAATATTTTCCTCCTACCATTAACTATTTTAATTTCAGAACTTTTAGAAATGTTTTTGATGGGTTCCATGCTTTAAATTGTATCCCACTGGTCTAAAAATTGGAGGAACTGGAATCGCCATGTGCATTACGTCAGCTAAGACATGACTATTTTGTTATTTACAGATCTTGGCATTAGATAATCCTACAGAAGTAATAATATACTCATGTCAAAGGAAACCATTGCTTGAATTTTTGCACAACTAACCTGGATTGAATTCCACTGCTCTGCTCTCTTCATAAGACTCCATCCCTAGATTTTCAACTTGTTGCCTGACTCATCACCAGTCCAGATCATCCAATTCTCTGTGGGTGCAGAAGTGAATGTTTTTCTCATCCCATGTTTGCAGCTTTGAACTGATTCAAAGATATCTTAAGCTCTTCAGAGAGTATATTCATCACCAATTTCATCTGACAGAGGAGCAGCTTAGCTCCTGTTGACTGGAGTGCCTGACACCCCTGTCCCTCCAGCAGCTGAGCAGTGGCCTGTGAACTATTTTGTCCTGGGCTGCTTATTTTTTGAAAACCTTGCAGTTGTTCCAACAATGGCGTGATAAGTTCATGAAATATCCTTACTCTTATGAACTCATGCTTCATACAACCCTTTCATCTTCCAATGGGCAACCTTTCAATTTCTAGGTGAAGGATAGCCATCCTGTCCACAATACTGCAAGTACTCCCCCACTTTCCTTCTTATTACTTTGTTTTTATGAAACTGAACTATAGCTTATTCTTTGCTACAAAATTTTCATGGACCTACAGAAGAATATAATAATGAAAGACCAATTGATACCCTTTTGTGTTGAATTTTAAAGAATCAAAGATATGGTGGTACTATAAAGAGATAAATAAAAATCTGGTTTAGTGTTAAAGGAGATAATGAGAGATGAGGGCTGAAAGCATCCAAACATTTCCAAAGAAAAGGCATGGGGACAAGCAAGAACAGATCAATCCTAGAAAGGAAAAGACACACACTGGTAGACTTGATCACACAGGAGCCAGTCACCATGACTTGCCTTCCCTGCCTGATGGGAAGGGCATGATGCACAGGAATGACCAATGTCTTTGTAATGCAGTACCCTCCAAACCTTAGGGCACCAGTCACCATTTCCATGGTGGGTGTTTTTTCTCTGGACTGGGGCGGCATAGTTTTGCATGCTGCATAAATCCCATGCATGCGTGGATGGGGCATCGCTCACTTGCATGGCCTGTTTCTTGGTGGGACATGGACCAGTGGTTGGAACCCCTGCTGTAATGTCCATAATCCCCACTTGCCAATCTACTGCAGTTTGGACTGGAATTTCTGAAATTGGCTTAAGGATTAGATGGGATCAATTTAGGGTGCAGGGCAGAATTGCTCTATTGTAAGGTAGTGAAAAGACAGGAAGGAGAAAGGAGATGTGTATCCAAGCAGTCACTGCAAAGGAAGAAAGCACCTAGTAAAATCCAAACTTTCATTGGAGGAATGAAGCTTGGCATTTGAATTAGGTTCTGTTATTTGAGTATCCTTGCATGCATTTCTTTATTTTTTCTTAAAGTGCGTAAGTGGGGATTTTATGACTGCAGATGTTATTGTATTCCAATCCCAACCATTACTGCCACTTGGCATCTTGTAATATTGATACTTACAGTCCAACAACAGATGAAATCTTATAAATTTCCCATTCATATTTAAATTTTAATTGGAGGAATAGAGCCATGTAATTCAAACTTAATTGTAACTACTCAAAATCAATCACATTCTAGGAATTCCCGATTCCAAGATAAGTTTTATTAGAATAGCTACTCAAAAAGATTCTACTAAAATCTTGGCTAAATTATTCTTCTTTTAAACCTGAAGTCTGAAGTAAAACAGATTCCATAATTGGAAATGATTAGCAGATAAGGACATGCTTTTGGGAAACCCTCAAGATTTGAACTTTTTAAAAACTAAAACCTCAAATCCCAGCATTTAAAGCCAAATAGAAAATAAAATAGTGGTTTGGCATGGATGGAGGTGTGTGAATATTCATATTCAGAATATAGGAATAAAGATTCTGTGAGCACCTAGTTCATGCTGAATTACTTTCAGCATGAAAAGTCAACATCCTTTCAAATAAAAAGTGGCTCCTGCTTTTCTTTACTTTAGCAATCTAATTTAGAAGGAAAAAGAGGCATTTATTATTATTATTGTTAAATAATTGAATCAGAAGCTCTTGCCAATCTTTATAAATCATCCAGAGATATGCCAAGAATCTATTTTATGCCAATTACATTTTGTTTGACTTGGACTGCTATTGTATTGTAAGCATTATTCTTATGCACTTTTGAATTGGTAACCTATAAAAGGGTGGAGGATGAATTGAAAAACACAACACATTGCACTTTTTAAATTATTATAGCAAAGTTCATCCATAGATCAACAAACTAAGGCAGGGGTGTCAAACTCGCAATGTCATGTGACGTGTCACAACTTTTTCCCCATTGCTGGCAATGGGGTGGGTGCGGTTTCGCTATGATGCATCCAGCCCATGGGTTGGCAGTTTGACACCTCTGAACTAAGGGATGGCAATTTTAATTTATATTTTAGATATTAAATCTTTCTTTTAAAGTAAGAGTTTTTGCAGGACAATTCTCAGTAAAATATACTTTCAGCAAACAAAGTTTGTTGTTCAGCTCAACAAACATCAGCATTAAGGTTGGAAGAAGTCAATGTGACATTGGTGACTACAGTCAAAGCCTGACTCCTTTTTGACATTTATTGCATAGTTCTGTCACCACTGTGATACAACCAGAAAATGTTTATCAACACTTTGCTGTCCTTGTCTGGTCTGTGGTATCGACAGCGCTGGGTGGGGCGGCAATGGTGGTGGGTGGCACAATGGCAGTGTGGTAGCGACTTTGTGGCAGGGTGGCATGTTGGCAGGGGATGGGGGGCACAGCAGGGAGCAGGGCAGTGGTAGCCTTCCACAACAATCCAGTTTCTCATGTGGCCTCTTGGCAGAATGCCACCCCTGTTTAAGACAGTCAGTTTTGCTATTTCTACCATCATCTTTACCATCCATTCTTCCATTGTGGAAATTGATGTGTCTTTCCGCCTCTGCCCATATTTTTTTTTAATCCCATTTATATCCCGCCCTTCTCCAAAGACTCAGGGCGGCTTACAATTTAAGCACAAACCAATGTGCTTAGCAATAGCCTTCATTCTATGTATATGCCTGCTTATTAGGGCTTTCGCCCCCCCAGCGGCATTATTACAAAGTCAGCTTAATTGCCCCCAACAATCTGGGTCCTCATTTTACCTACCTCAGAAGGATGGAAGGCTGAGTCAACCTTGAGCCTGGTGGGATGCGAACCTGCACTAATTGCAGGCAGCTGGTGTTACTTAAGGAGGCATTAGCCCACTGCTCCACCAAGGCTCTTAAACATCTAGCCACAGTCAACAAAAATTGTTGGCTTCTGTTGACAGCTTGACCTCAGGTTAAGTCTGCAAGAAGGTGGGTGTATAACATCCAGTTTCAAGCCTCTTTTGCACATGTATCAACACAGTACACATCTACAAAAGGAACAAAGCTTTAATTGTGATGCTGTACTCATCATCTTTCAAATTGTAACCCCCACCCCCAGATGCTTGAACCTAGATTGCCTTTATTTGGAGAGGCACGCTGCTAAACAAAACATTGGATTGTAGCCACTCGTCATTTTGTTCTTGTTTGTGTTTTTAAGAATGGATCGAAAAGGTTGCCATTCTTTTATAACTCTGTCAATTCTCTTCATCTGAAGTACATAAATTTGGCTGAGATGAACCCTACTCCATGCTGCCTATCTTTGTTCTGAGTAAGTGTGTGTACCTGTACATCTTGTTATTTATTTTGCTTTGGTTAGAAAGAATAACGTTTTTCTCTACACTCTGTTTTCTGAATTATTCTAAGATCTTTCTTGCTGTTTTGCAATAAAGCCTAATGTAATATGAATATTTGAAAGAAAGGCTAAGAATAATTAGAATAGTATTCCAAGCAAGATTCAAAATACAATGTATTTAACAGATGTTTCTGAGGCTTGAGGCTGCTATTTCCTAAAATTGATGTATTACTTAGGTTGCTAGGTGCCCACTAACCTGAAAAAAACCCCATCAGTATTCATTGTATTTGTGTTTAATTGTAGAGAATATCAGTATGTGGCAAACAGGATGCTGCAGAGGCCATTGGTTGCCTATATATTGGAGGGAGAGTCCTATCAATTAGATTAGGAAAACTAAGTATATTAGTTGTTAGTGGAGAAGTTACCACAAATAATGGCAGCTTACCTACCAGACAGTGCAGAAAAATTATCTTGGTGGATGGCAGATATTCCACTAACTTCATTTTTTATTCTGGGTATCAATAGTTCTACTCTGTGGCAACATCAAGAAGGAAATCAAAGGTGTTTCTAATATCTACAGCAAGAGCTCTTTTCTCCAAACATTAGATTCTAATACATAGCTGTTAAGCTTCACTCAGTTTGTGGGAGTTCAGCCTAGTATTTCTCAAACTCTATGAGCCATAAATAATCTTGCTGGAGAAATATGCGCATTTCCATGTTTCCCAGAATTAAATCTTGCAGACCTGAAATCCACAATGGTAATCTTTGCTACAGATTTGAGAATCTCTGTTCAAACCACAGCACTGCAAATAATATCCATTAACAGATAAGCAAACAAGCAAATATTAAGGTAAGCTGTTGCACTATGATTACAGAGACCAAAGTTCAAGTCTATTCTCAGCCATGATAGTTTGACTTTGGGCTAACCTTTTCCTCTCATTTCAACCAATGTGACAAGATTGCTGTTGGGGGATCTAATGAAGGAAGATCCCTAAGGTAACCCTCAACTGGTACCAGAATTTTCATTGCTAAACAAAGTGGCTGTAAAGTGAATTGCACCTGATTTTACGACCTTTTTAGAAGGCCTCCACATTATGACTAAATTATAAAAGATACTTTAGTGTGATCCTTAGAGAAGTACACACGCTGGAAAGCACCCTACCAACAAAAATATGTGTTATATGTATTCAGTTTTTTAAACTTTTGTAACATAAATCAGTTGAAACTCCAAAAGTCGTAGCTATCATAGAAATTTGGACCATATTTGCCACTTACACAACTGCTTAATATTTATGATTTTTGTGGGCAAGTCCTTAAAGTAGAATTTACTAGTATTTTTTTTTCTGCATGTGGAAATCAAGAGCACTGTTCATTACAAATGTTACATTCATCATCATGCATTTGAAAGAAAACTTTGAACAGATATTTAATATATATGTGACAACACTGAATCCCCAATTAACTAAACAATTTTTTAAAGTAATTTATTCTGACTAGAAGAAAAAAGAAATGTTTGCAGTAAGGTTGTATAGAACTTCTCTATCTCTACTTCTGACAATTCCCAAGCCTTACACTGGATTTGGGTCACTAGAGGGACATTATTCAACCATAATTAAATTATAGATACTGTGCAGGAAGTCTGGTTTTTGCTATCTGATGAGAGAAAACATTCAAGCAGTGTGATTTGCTATAACTCCCCAGAAAATTTTGATTACAATTAGCAGACACACTTCATTGCCAAACTAATCCCTTTTGATTTAGGTAGCTATTGCAAGCTATTGCAATCTGCTCTATTTTTTGGCACATAACTTATTCTTTACAATGGAGTTCATATAAACAAAAAGTAGGCATAAGCCAAGACTATCAAAATCAAAGATTATACCCATTAGAGGCTAGATTAACCAAATAAACTAGGATTACCTGGACGCAAATTACAATTAAGAACTGTATAATTTTAATGGAAGGTAAATAGTACAACCAGCTACATTGCCATTCATCATTTACTCTAGAAACAAACCCTCAGTGGTTAAAGTGAGATGGAGTACAATACTAAGGGGCTTGTAAATATCCCATTTTATTTTAGAAAGACATAACTAACATGGGCAATGCATGATAATATGACTTCCCAAGTCTCCAGAATAGTTGTCTAATTTTATTTTACTTTGTCTGAGTTTTATTTCATTGGTACCCATGACCTTTAAATATCCCTTTCCTCTATGCAAATAATCATACATTTGATTCTAAATAATTCCTCTGAAAAGAAAGAAAGGAGAAAAAATAAAATATGTCATTCAGAATGCCTGAAGCTGGTCTGTTCGTAAGAATATTTTTTCCTGCACAAAGGAAGTTAATTTATTCTGAGTCACAATCAAACCACAATTGCCTAAACTGACCATCAACAATTTTCTATTATCTCAGGAATAGGTACTCCCTTCTTTCTTCTACATTCCTGCAGACTTAATGTGAGTTCTTCCACACACATACTGAATTGTAATCCCTCCTCTCAAAGACAAATTGCAAAAAGGGGGTAGTTTCTTTAATATTTTTTACAAAATATTGCAAGATTTGACAATTAGTGCACACATCTCAGAACTGCATGATTATTATTACTGTTATTGCTGCTTTTTATAAATAGAAAAAAGAAAATTCCACCTCAATATGTATGCCTGTTTGTGCGTGCATGTGTGTGTGTGTGCACACATGCACACGCACACCCCCCCACCACACTTAAAATATATTTTAAGATATAATACCATTTACATACACATACACCCATGAGCATAAGTACACTGGAGTACGATTCTCTCTCTCTGCTTTAATATATGTAATATATTTCACACGCACGCACACGCACACGCACACACACACACACACACACACACACACACACACACACACAGCATCCCTCAACCCTTTTATACAATTTCTACAGTCATATCTATATGGAGGTATAAAGGATTCTCAGTATAACTGACAAAATGTAGTACATTTACAAGGACGAGCTCCCTGCTAGTCTGGGAATACTACTTGCTGTTCAGCTATATCCACTTTCTCATCTGAGGACATGGTGTAATTTAACATATGACATAAGGCAAAGGCTGTGTGTGCTATCTTCGTGTGTCTTTCGAACACGATGCACTGTATCAGTATTAAAAGAGGACTAAAATGGTAGTATTCATTCGTGTCTATCAAATAGTATAAGTTCTAAAATGATAAGGTACCTAAAAACGTAGGAGGATAGGCTTACCAGATGTTCTGCTTTATGTTAGAAAATTGAAGTTCTAGCCTCAGTTGGAAAATGTTGTGTGATACCCTCCTGCAGTTTATAGCTACCATTTTCTATTTAGACACAGGCATTGGAAAGAAGGCAAGCCTTCCAAATTTCGAATATAATTCTGTGGATGGATTTGTGCACAGAAGGGGAGACTGCTTGATACAGAAGGATGCATATTTTAGCCAGCAGGCATGAACCAAGATTTCCAGGATAAATTCTATTTATTAGCTTTTAACATTTTTTCTCTGAAATCATAAGAAAACATGGAAGCTAAGATAATGTGCAGGAAAGGCAAAACTCAATTTCAGTACACAGCCATAACTGCAGATTTTTTTCATGCATGTGTCCCTATTCCCAGAACCCTGCTCAAATATTTTTACATTTGACGACTCACAGCTTTTTTTTGGCCTTAGTAATTCAATTGAGTAAGTAGGAAATATAGTTTTCCTATATTTAAAAACTAGTGTTGCATTCCTTTTCTGTATGTAATATCTATAGATTTAAGATGTACGAAAGAATACTATTGTTGTTTTTTTTTAAATTAGACATAGGGTATATGTAGCCTTATTAGTTTCAGTAAACCCAATGAGTTTTTATTGACTTTTTTACCAGATGCATTGAAGCTATTAAGAAGGGGTAAAACAGTATTTTCTCTTCTTCAGAAGAAAGCTATCTGTTTTTCCCCCAAAGTAATCCTCATAGTCATTTTCAACATCAGATATGCTGAAGAATATGTTGCATTCTCAACTACTCCATTAGCTTTCTACTAGCTCAGACCAGCTTTGTACCACAATGGAAATTAACTTTTACCACTAAATGTATTATTGAAAATTTTAGAGACATTTCCTTTGTTTCCAAGAATTTGTTGTAGTTAGCTGCAAAGTCATGTCTGACCCATTGTGACCCCATGGACAACGTTCCTCCAGGCCTTCCTGTCCTCTACCATCTTCTGGAGTCCATTTAAGCTCATGCCTACTGCTTCAGTGACTCCATCCAGCCACCTCATTCTCTGTCGTCCCCTTCTTTTGCCCTCAACCTTTCCCAACATTAGGCTCTTCTCCAGTGAGTCCTTCCTTCTCATTAGGTGGCCAAAGTATTTGAGTTTCAACTTCAGGATCTGGCCTTCTAAAGAGCAGTCAGGGTTGATCTCGTCTAGGACTGACCAGTTTGATCGCCTTGCAGTCCAAGGGACTCGCAGGAGTCTTCTCCAGCACCATAGTTCAAAGGCCTCAATTCTTTGGCGCTCAGCCTTTCTTATGGTCCAACTTTCACAGCCATACATTGCAACTGGGAAGACCATAGCCTTGACTATACGCACTTTTGTTGACAGGATGATGTCTCTGCTTTTTAGTGTGCTGTCTAGGTTACCAAGAATAGATCAATTGTATTTTAAAATTTAAATTTAAGATAGTGAAGGAATTCCTCCTCAACAAATTTAATACATTTCAGAAAGCATTTCCTGGTTCCTGGCTCAAGGTTTATAATTTAGTCTTTCTTAGCTCTTTCACAGGTCTGCTATAGCATATCAGCATTATTGTCCATGTTTCATTATTTCTAGATATAGATCTATCATTCATAACCCTAGTGAGAGAGTCTTTCTCCTGGCATTTACAGATTGATTTATCAATTTTGGGGAGTGGATCTTTTAACCTTTTTAAAATTCTTTTTCATCTTATCAGGTTTTATGAGTACTGGCTACTTTTCATAAGCTTTCCCTTCTCTGAGAAACCTTGCCAGCAATTGCAATAAGGAATTCTTCCAAAATTGCATACTTACACTCCTCACAGGCTCCCTGCAGGAAGGTATATTCTAGATGACTGAATGTTATCCAAAACTAGAGGGCACTATAACACAGCAAGTTGAGTTGCTACAATATGGTGGCAAAAGACTTGAGAATGATTAATTTCCAGTTCCTAGATTTTGTAGACATCACCTATAGAATTTTTCAATGTGTAGGATTTATGTGACTTATAATCAATGTTTGATTAATTTGCGGAAGTGCTCTTTATATACTGCTGACTGCTCTGTATTTTCAGATTAGGAACTGAAAAAGGAAGATTCCAAGATAAAGAGATGTTAATGATCCAGCAATCTACCCTAACTTTTTAACTTATGAGATTGTATCTTCCACAGCATTCCTGGATGATTAAACTAGAATTAAACATGCTGGCTTCAGCTGATTCAGGCACATGCTTTAGAACAAATAAACACATTTGTCATTTCACTCACAAAATTCCTATTATGGAGTTGTGCTTACCTGGTATAAAATGGCTGTGGTATTAGTCATAGCGGGTCCCAAAGCACTCATTTATTACTAAGGCGATTGGGGTGATTTGTTTCTAACCCTTCTGGCTCCACTCTCCCTCCCCATTTTATGCTTGTTTTTTGAGGGCAGAAAATGAGCTGCAGCTTTTGTTTCTTAAGAATGGCTGTGTGGTCTATATGGGACCTGGAGTCCTGTTTGGCAACAAAGATAATGCTTGGCATTTGTTGGTGTGCTAGGATTGCATTTGTTTGAAAGTTCACAGTAGATTATCTGGGAATCTCCCTTCATAATAGTTCCTCAAAAACAGTCCTGTGAGGTAGATAGAACTGGATATAAATCACCATATGAGTTCCCAAAACAGAAGGTGGTTTTGATCCACTACTACACCATCCTGTGCTTTGCAACAGGTTTATGTTCCATTTTTAATTAATTATTTTAACTTAAATGAAATAGTAAAACTGGGGGATGGCTGTTTTAGGCAATGTGTATTGCACAACTGAGGGATGCGATGGCTTAGTGAGTTAGGACGCTGAGCTTGTCGATCAGAAGGTCGGCAGCTTGGCGGGTCGAATCCCGAGTGCTGCATAACAGAGTGAGCACCTGTTACTCGTCCCAGCTTCTGCCAACCTAGCAGTTCGAAAGCACGTAGAAAAATAGGGACCCCTACGGTGGGAAGGTAACAGTGTTCCATGCGCCTTTGGCGTCTAGTAATGCCGGCCACATGACCACGGAGACATCCTCAGACAAATGCTGGCTCTTCGGCTTTGAAACGGAGATGAGCACCAGCCCCTAGAGTTGGAAATGACTAGCACGCATGTATGGGGGAACCTTTACCTTTTTATTGCACAACTGAATGAACTAATAAGGTTCAGCATATTTCCTTGGAGGAAGACGAGGTGCATGAAAAAAGAGGGGAAGGAAAGAGTGTTGGCACTTCTTTCTCCCACCAGCATGTAGTTAACATGGTTTAGGAATTAGTAGCTGTTCCACCATTAAAGCATCTTCCCTGGGATTTGGCAGAGGGCTTTCCCCATTGCTTTATAGGTGGAAGGCATTTTTTTTTAAAAATGTTGTTTTTAAATTATCCAAATGCTTGCACTTGTTCTACAATTTATCTGTATTTAAGAAATGAATGCAATTATATTATTAGGAATGTCCATGAAATTATTGTTAGCTGAATGTTTGGAATAGATTAATAAAAATAAAAACTCTTTGAGTTTAGCTTGATTTTGGAAGTTCTTGTACTTTTGTTGGGAAAAATGGTTTCCCGGTATGCATTCTTCTAGGACTTTTGTTTTAACTTCCCTGACCTGGCCTTTCCTGGTAGTTTCAACTGCAACAACTCACCAGGCCTGACACTATTTAGCTTTGTTATGATCAGCCATTATATAAATATTCAAAACGTTCACATTATATATAAAGCTATCATGCCCAGATATAAGCATGCATTCCAGTGGTTCATGAAATGATTTTTTAAGAAAAATTGCTAAACTAATTACCAGTCCTCTGTGTGAAGAATATAAATTGATTGGAGAAGGGAATTAATATATTTTGCCTTGATATTTATTCCATTAAGGATGTACAAAGAGAAATCAGCTTTTTTATGATAGCTACATGAAAATCCACTGATAATCTGATAGATGAATTAAAAATTCGTAATGCCAATTAATTGGACTTTGCATCTGAGGTAACAATGCATATACCAAATTATTTAATAGCTTTCTCAGTTTTTTTTATTGCAATTGGCCAAAAAGCTAATAATGTTATTACATCACAATACATTTCAATGCATTTGTAAGTGATTGATTTTAAAAACTGCTTTTTCGCTAGGGGTAGGTCCAAGAGGTTCCTCTGTCATGACTTAAATACTTTGTCAGATTTTGGTACACAAACACATAATGCCATCCTACTAGCATTTGCACAATGATGCCCTTAAGCCCATACCTTCATTTTGATCTCATCATGGTGTGGATGTTTGATGTTTTCTAGTATGAAACTGAGTGAGGCAAATAAGATAGTGAAAAAGAAGAGATTTTTTTGGTCTTTTATAAAAGCATGCAGTTTAAAAGTAATCTATTGTCCTTGTTTTGGGTATGCTAACACAAGTAATCATTTACTGAGGAGGATGGCTGAACTTCCACAAATACAGGCAGTAAATCTTGGAATGGCAGATAATGTTACAAATGATTAAGAAAATAGATGCTTATAAATGCTTGCTTTTCAGTCTAATGTGCCTTCCAAAGCTTGGATTCTTTGAGATATTTTATTCTTTCATCAGTTCTACTCAATAAGACTAAAAGTCAGGGATGATAAGCACCATTGTTTGTGAAGGGACTTGGAAATGGACCATATTCCAGTCCTGAAAATATATTGTTTTAGGTACTCATCAGCAAGTTATTAGAAAGGATAAGAAATAATCTATAGTCAGAGCAATGGCCAAAGAGGAACACAGAATTAAAGTTAGCTAACAAATTTATAGGGAGTAGAGATGTAGAAGCAGACCGTTACTCGTCCCAGCTTCTGCCAACCTAGCAGTTCGAAAGCACGTAAAAATGCAAGTAGAAAAATAGAGACCACTACGGTGGGAAGGTAACAGCGTTCCGTGCGCCTTTGGTGTCTAATCATGCCGGCCACATGACCATGGAGACGTCCTCGGACAAATGCTGGCTCTTCGGCTTTGAAACAGAGATGAGCACCAGCCCCTAGAGTCAGAAACGACTAGCACGCATGTGCGGGGGAACCTTTACTTTACCTTTAACAAATTTATAGGGAGTAGAGATGTAGAAGCAGACCAAGAGAAAAGGATGGAAATAGAAAATGAGAACATTAATTAAAATATAGGAAGAGTAGAGCACATAATGTACACTGTTATAATGTATAATGTTTGTATATTTCTCCCAGATACATTTGAGATTTGCTAGTCTCTGTTGCTTGAATAGAGAAAGGTCCATCTGAAATGTATTATTGGAATATGGTATTGTCCACAGCTTGCTCTATAATATTATAGATGTGCCTGGAAATGATATAGAATTCAGTGATGAGACTTAATGAGGTGCTTTATGGATGAGATTCAATGTTAACTTTGCATTTTCTGGTTTTGTTCATTTTGTCACACCTTAGCACTCTTTTGGTTACAGAATCATTAAGTTATACTCTCCCTCCTGTGCTGCATTCTAAACAAGATTTATTATGCTACAGTGAGATAAATCTTGCTTTTAGATTTGAGTAATAGCATGATTTATTTCCACAGCAGTCGAAGGGTCAAAAAAGAGCTAGATCTGAATGAAAAATAATACTTGTTAATACAAATATGCATTATTTTTCCAGCTACTGAAGAAAAACCACATTCAGGACCAAGAATGAATAAATCAGGCTTCTAGTTCTGAATTGTACTTTTTTAAATGCAGCCAAGATAGCAAACTCCTTCCAAAAAGTTTTTTGACTAATAGTGGGAGATGTTAGGAGATGCCTACTGGAAGGCCATTGCTCTACAACCCTGATGAATAGCAATTATATAGAAATGGAAGCATCTTCTAATAGTAGAATACTCAGTAGAAGAATAATATTATAAATAATAGCCATGTTTGTGCACCACATTCAAGGACAATTGCCATATTAATAACCCATAATTATATTAACAGAATTTAAAGTACCCATTTTGGAAAGTTCCTGTCCCCTTTCGTTAGGAAATGGTAGCTACTCATAAGACTTTGCTTCAGAAGAGCAAAGGTGAGTGACCTGAACAGAATGTTTCTCATTGGGTCAGGCAGCAGAAATTTCTCCCCAATCACACAGTTGACTATATATCTGTAGCAGTTAACAACATTCATGTCCCAGTTTTGTGTTACAAGAACAATGTCAATGGAGCAGCAATAAAGAATGTTAAAGAAAATTTGGTCTCCTCCTCTTCTTCTATACTGCCCTAAATATAGAAGAACGGAACTAATCCTTCATTATTCCAGAATATTTAGCTGTCCTCAAGAACAGCTGAAACAATCTCAAAAAGAAATTTCACTGAACATTTACCCAAGTTTATAAGCAGATCTTCATTTTTCCCAAGTTTGTGATTTAGTTCTTTAACCAAACAAATGTGTATATAAAGATGTGTGTATTCCAGAAATGATCTGTGAGGAAATGTTTTTAAAAACAAATTCATACTGTGATGCTTGGCCAGAACTGCCAGGGTTTAAGAATAAGAAGGGTTCCTCCACAAAGCTCCTCTCAGTGCAGGAAACAGTCTCTGAGCATATTGTTCCTGCCATTTTGCCCCCTGCTCAGCTCACTCTAAACTCAATTTCATTGAGGGCCACATGAGCATTGCGGTTGCCCTCGGGGCCAGGTGGGTATGGCCTGGGTGGGCGTGGCCTACTGGGTGGGTGTGGCTAAAGTGCGTATGGCCTACTGGGTGGGCATGGCCAGCTCTACATCGTTCGCATCAAGGGTGCCTATGGGGGCCTGGGCAGGAGTGGGACAGATCTGAGGGTGTCTGGCAGGAGAAGGGTCTCTGGGCCAGGGCCAAGGCAGTGGGGGCCGTTCCCTCACTGTTTTCAGGATGGCTTCGCGGGCCGCATGAAACCACTTTGCGGGCCGGATCTGGCCCCCGGGCCTTGTGTCTGCTCTACTCTTTACGTGCTCAGGAATGAACAGCTACCTAATTTATCATAGATGATATCCCTGCCACTTGGAAGAAAGCAGATTGCATATTCACAAAATGGGCATTCAGACTAAAAAATAGTGCAGATTGATGTGGAAAATGACAAAACATACTTCAGACCAAAGAGGAAAAAAGAACCTGGATCAAGAAATGCGTGGGGAAACTTCCTAGGAGAAAAGCAGAATATAAATATATAAAGATAATGTAAAAATGATTATGGCAATTATGTACATACACGAATGCACATGCATGTGTGTGCTCATTCTATTGGGCATTGTTCATTCATTTTAAACTGTTTGCTGGTATTCATTACTTTCAATGTCTTGAAGGGTTATAGGACAGAAAAGGGAAAAAGAAAAGGTTCTTATTTGTTGTGCTAGATCAGACATGTCAAACACAAGGCCCGGGGGCCGGATCTGGCCCGTGAAGTGGTTTCATGCGGCCCACGAAGCCATCCTGGAAACAGGGAGGGAACGGCCCCCACTGCCTTGGCCTGAACAATGTAGAGCTGGCCACGCCCACCCAGTAGGCCATATGCACTTTAGCCACGCCCACCCAGTAGGCCACGCCCACCCAAGCCACACCCGCCCGGCCCCCTGAGGGCAACTGCAATGCTGATGCAGCCCTCAATGAAATTGAGTTTGACACCCCTGTGCTACATTGTTTTCCATCCAAATTTGCTTTCTGGAGTATTGAAATTAACAACAAGGATTTTTTGCCCAAGTTGCTTGCTTCATTTATACTACTGTTGCTCTACATCCTGTGTTGACTGTTCAGACACTGCAGCAGGTATGGTAAGCACTAGGAAAGACAGTTGATTGCCACAGCACTCATTATTTTAATGATTTGTTTTAGTTCATTCTGCCACCCAGACTTTGGTTGCTATCTTGAAAGGATAGCAAATTCTATTTTGCCTCCAAAGGCTTGCAGTGTGATGCTGACATTCTCCACTGAATATTATCTATAGCTTAAGATATTTAAATAGTCTTAAATTCACTGCTCCACTTTATATCCCAGCTACTATTGCTAGGACTATTCCAATAACTTAATAGCTGTGAATAATGAATTGCCATAACTTTGCTTAATATTGCATCATATTAATCCAAACATGTAGAATGGGCATAAATTGTAAATAAATAAATCTAATTGCCGGTGAGCAAACTTAAAAGTAGTTTTTTAATCAAATGGGCCTTCCTGATTCATTAGTTTGATACTAATTAATGTAGGGCAATACAAACAACTCAATGCATGAGCATTAAACATGGACAGGGGTAGGCAACCCGAAATAGCAAAAGAGCCACTCGGAACCGGTTCCGTCATACACACAATAAAGTGGGAGCCGCAAAATGTGCGCGCGCATGTGGGCACGCACGCGCATGCGCAGAACAAGCAAAAAAATACACCACCCCTACACCCGCACCGCATCCTGAGCTGCATGCACCTGTCGCTGCCCAGTGCCGCCAGCTTACGCGGGGGGGAGGGACGGACTCGCAGGCGAAAGGCACTGGGTTGCGGTGGCGCCTTCATCCCGGGCACCACTGGAGCCACCCGAGCACCCTCCCCCTCTCCCGGGACCTCCAAACCTCTGCGTTTGATGAATGCAGCAGCTCTTCAAACGTGGAAGCGGAGATTTGGGGAGCTGCGCACCTCTCCAAACCGCCGCCGTCCCATTGGGAGACCTGCCACGTTCGTTAAACATGGACGAACGCGGCAGCTGTGCAAACGGGATGGCGGCGGTTTGGAGAGTGCGCGCGCACCTCTCCAAACCGCCGCCATCCCGTTCGGAGACCTGCCCTGTTTGTTCATGTTTGACGAGCGTGGCAGACCTCCGAACGGGAGGTGCGTGCGCACTCTCCAAACCCCCGCCGCCAGTTGGGAGACCTGCCGCGCTCGTCAAACATGGATGAACACGGCAGCTGTGCAAACGGGCTGCGGCAGCTTTCCCAATGAGCGGCACCACTGCCCGTTCGGGCGGAGGTGCGCGCGCACCTCTCCAAAGGTTTGGAGAGGTGCGCGTGCACCTCCGCCTGTTCGGAGAGGTGCGCGTGCACCTCTTGGAATGGGCGGTGCCACTCTCCATTTGGAGAGGTGCGCGCGCACCACTGCCCGTTCAAAGAGGTGCATGCGCACCGGGCTCCAGAAGAAGGTAGAGGACAGGAAGGCCTGGAGGAACGTTGTCCATGGGGTCGCAATGGGTCGGACATGTCTTTGCAACTAACAACAACACTCTAACAGTGCTGAGTTGTTTATCACAATTAGCACAATGCACTATTCAATTTCAATATAAAAACCTCCAGGGAGGTTTTTAAGAAAAGACTAGAGCAGGCATGTCAAACTCGTGACGTCACGTGATGTCACATGACAAATAGTGAATTTTTCCCCATTGCCGGCAATGGGGTAGGCGCGCTTTCGGAGTGACGCATCCGACCTGCGGGCTGGCAGTTTGACATGCCTGGACTAGAGAGTCATTTGTCTGAAATGTTATAGGTTCTCCTGCTTGAGCAGGAGGTTAAACTCCAAAGTCTCTTCCAGATCTATTCTATTCTATATGGCATGTGCCATAAGAAATATACTTAGGAACTAATACATTATGTTGTCTAAGAACTCTGCATGGTCCCGTCATATCTGACTAATCTCCTGTGCCTATGGAGTGTGTGTTTGGTTCAAAGTCCCTCTCAGTCATTATTAATACAATTAATAGAATGAAAGCATTGTTTCATTTCCTTCATTGTAGTGGTAAAGCAGAACTTAGTTTGTGTTTGTAAGGGGAGCTTCTCAGCTCCTGGGTTCAAGTGAGCTTTAACTCTTTTCTTCCTGCTCCAAAAGAGATTCAGCATCTTGTATCAGGAAGCTGAAGTATGTGTTGATCTCTCTTTCTTCTATTCCAGCTCCTGGCAATGACGCCTGAATGTTTTGGGGAAAGTGATGGCTGCCAAGACATGGACATGCTACCATTATACATTATGGTTATACTACAGAGGCTTTTAGATACTACAAAGGAATAGTCTCCAGGAAATTTTGTAGTCTCTTTCTTAATATTTAATGTTATTTCAGGGGTGAAATCTTTTTAGTGTGGGATCTACCTAGCTCAGAGAACTGGTGTATCAACTTTAAAAAGTGTGGAGAATTGGCTGGCTGAGGAATTCTGAGAGTTGAAGTGCACACATCATAAAGTTACCAGCGCTGAAAAACTATACTCCAGTATAGTGTATAGTTGTAAATATCAATGGATAAAAGGAATTACTTGCACATAATCTGCCTTAAATGGTTCTTCGGTGTGCTTATCAAAGAGGGAAAAAATGTATTGCAAAAGAAGATTACCACCCAGATCAGGAAAGTACCCTAAATTACTTGTAAAGTTGCTGCTTGGGTCAGGCACACTCCACATGGGGTATAATCTTATAGACTAATTGATTTTTGTAACCCCAAATCCTGCTTATTGCTTGCAATCACAATTTAAAATACATGATTTCCCATCCAATGTGCAGATTTAATGATAAATAGCTTGCTTTCAATCACCCAAGAACCAATATCTTGTGCAGAATTCCCTCACATTTGACTAAGTGTTGTACTCTTTATTGTTTGGAGAATGGAAAGAGAATGGTATGAAAGTGTTATCAGAAAATAAGCCTAAAAAGAACCATGAGGGAAAAAAAATCTATCCCTCCTTGCATGACTACTAATGTTTTTCAGCAATTTGTTGTGAAAATTATATTAGTTTTTTTAAAAAAAAATCCAAAAAAATATTGTCTACTCCACCTACATGCTTATTAAAGGCAACCATCAATCATAGATAAATGCAAGGACAGAATATACCATACATATTTTTTTAAATGTGGTGTTTCAATTATTACTATTCAGACATAATCACTGCAGTAGGAATATTTTGAGTTACTAAAGTATTTTATGATTCTAAGAAAAGGAACAAATTTAACTACTGGAAAACAGCTGTTTAAAAGAAACGTGAAGTGTTCTCTTAGGTCTGTGGAACAAATTGAAACAATCCATAGCAGAAGCTGCTCATCAAGACACATTCAAATTCATATAAAAAGAAAAGTGAATAGAACATAACAACACAAAGGCAAATAATGTGACAACAGATATAAATCTTATAACTAATTTTACTATAGTTTCATGCAGTTATGGTTTCTGTTTATTATAGGGAAAATTGAAATTTTTACCAAGTTTTATATATAGCTGAAAACTTTTAAGTGGTTCTGGATCTAGAGGAAAGATATCACCTGGAGGAAAAACAAAGAAATATAGGAAGTATAAATTCCTCATACGTAAATCCACACTTGTAGAAATATAACTTTTATTTTATTATCACCTACAATACTAGGTCTTTTCCCTACTTCCAATTTTTTTAAGAGTTAGTTTCAGAACAAGGTAAAGAAATTATGTTCAGAATATTACAAATGTTCAATAAATGGGAAATAAATTGGTGTTAATCTGCTGTTTTCATATAGCTCTTTGAAGCCAGAAAATCGTGGCATAGTATGCCTAAAGGTTAAAGGTTAAAGGTTCCCCCGGACATGCGTGCTAGTCGTTTCCGACTCTAGGGGCCGGTGCTCATCTCCATTTCAAAGCCAAAGAGCTAGCGTTTGTCCAAGGACATCTCCGTGGTCATGTGGCTGGCATGACTAGACGCCAAAGGCGCACGGAACGCTGTTACCTTCCCACCGTAGTGGTCCCTATTTTTCTACTTGCATTTTTATATGCTTTCGAACTGCTAGGTTGGCAGAAGCTGGGACGAGTAACAGGTGCTCACTCTGTTACACGGCACTCGGGATTCGACCTGCCAAACTGCCGACCTTCTGATCGACAAGCTCAGCGTCGTAACCCATGAGCCACTGCGTCCAAAATACTAGAATGATTTATTCAACCAGGTGAATGTTATCTCTACTTAATAGAAGGAGAAACAGTGATTTGATTCCAGGTTTTATCTGAAGAGTCCTTGCATAATTTTGAAAATAAAAAAATAGAGCTAAAACACCTCCTTCATTAGGGCAGAAAAGGAACCTCTTTCTTTGGTGAATACAGTTAACAGATACCAGGAGGAAGAAGAGCAAAAAGAGAAGTAGATGCATACATAATTTACATGGGTTCCTCCAGGGAGAGAAATATTGAATATTGAATAATGTTGTGAGAGGGTTCAACAGGTGCAATGACCCTGAAAATAGGAGCTTCTGTTCAGGCCACTCTAGCTGGTAATATTGAAAGATGGAGATCCTTCCTACAATGAAGGGTGAGAACAGGCACAACTCTACAGCAGGGGTCCCCAACCCCGGGCTGAGGCCCACTACCAGGCTGCGACCTGTTCGAAACCGGGCCGTGGGAAAAATGGACAAGCGTGGGATTGTGAAGCTCCACTTGCACTCACGGCGGGCAAGCGTGTGAAGCTCCACTCACATGCCCCTCTCCTGTACAAATGTCTGGGCTGCCAAGCTGGAAAGGTTGGGGACCTCTACTCTACAGGTATGAGGGAAGCCAATCCATCTATGATAGGAATCTCCATAGTTAAATGTGGAAACAAGCAAAGGCAAATTTGTGTGAATTATTTTGAGGAAACTGTATGGACACATTTGTAACATTTTGAAAAGTTTGGAGGACAAGTGATGCAGCCTCAAGGTTAGAAGGCTCTTCTCTAGTTATTGAGGATGAATATAACATTTCCATAGGTAGAGGTGGAGTAGGTGATGTGTCCAGAGACCAGATCTGTAAAGGAAACTGACCAATCATGCTACTAGTATTGAAAGCAAAATTCCTTGCTTTACATGTAATTGGAACTTGTACTTGAAAAATATGAACCAAAGAAAATTAAGAAAGAAGAGAAAAGAGGGACCAAGAAGCTGCTGTATATGTAACAGAGTAGAGAGTGGAGAGAAAAGAAGAAAAGGGGCACTGAGAAAATGGTCTGTATGTTACAACAGATCATAACTAGATCAGGGGAAGGGTGGGGAGAAAAGACGAAGTGGTATATGTTTCCATCACATGGTCCTGGATGTTGAGGTTTGGAGGTAAAAAAGCTTCCAGAAATTCAGAGATGGACACAAAAGACAGGAGCACGTCTCTATCATCCTTTTTGAAACAAGAGAAGGAGGTGAATTAGGAAAAGAGGGGGGAAAACACTCAGAGATGACTGTCCAGCTCCAACAGTTTTAGAGGGGAATATTTGTAGCCCAGGATTGAAATGAGGGGTCCTTGGTACTCTCTGAGCCTGGTTCTTTTCTTGCAGATGTTTCATCTGCACTGCAAACTCCACTCCCTATTAGCACTGATGATGTTACCTAATTTGGATAATGAAATTTCTACAAGAAAACAACTAAGCTCAGAGAGCACCAAGGACCCCTCCTACAGCTGTCTTAAGCATCTTCACGTGAAGATTTCAAAATGAAAATTTTCCCTTCTTTGGCTGGCTGACCAAAAGTCAAGTTTTTTCATGCTTGTTGATGAAAATTACTCAGCGGAATTGCTGAGTGAGCTCATCAAGGGACAAGTATACAAAGGTTTCCAAATTTTCTTTGTCTAACAGATATGTTTAAAACTGTTTGGGATACCTGTCCTCTCACCTGGATCTGCATTGATTCAATTTGTGATCCAATTAACCTTTCAATTAGGGCTTGTGCTATTTTCACCAAATGAAGTTTTTATCCCTAGAGAAGACATGGATATTTCACCCAAGCAAAGGCCAGAGTCACATATTTGCAAATGGGAAAGGATGGATCCTTATAAGCATTGCCTAGTAGAAGACCCATGTCTTCTCCAGTATCTGGTCTGTAATGAAGTCTTCCCTCCCTATATAAGCTGAATTGGGATGTCAGGGTGAGAATCAGGAGGAACTGAAAGGAGGTGATTTCTAATCAAATGGAAAGTTTCATTACAACTGGAATACTCAAGGCTAATCAAAAGATCAACAGAGGCAAAGGAAGATGGAAAGGCTTTTCCATCTTCAAATCTTTTACAAATGGAATTATAATGACAAATACCCCACTAGCAAGTACTATATAACAGGCAATAAACAAGTTGCCAAATAGGGAAGCATCATGTATAGAATGACAAATATATTTTAAGAGTACCCTAAAATCAAAACTTGAAGGTTAACGTTGAAGGCTGAAACTTTAGCAATGAGAATGAAGCATATTCTTTTTATTAAAGCACAAATTGTTTATTGACAGAAGTGGTGACAGCTGAGGCTAACCTGAAAAAGGATCAGTGATGAAAGTCCTCTGTATAGACTTATGCTATACATATGATGAATGCAGCCAAAAAACCTGATTTGATACAGTAACAAATTGATTAGATAAAGCAGCATCTTTTGTGTTTAGTGGGGGGAATGGGGCACTATAAAGTAATGAGGACACTATATAAAGAAACGTTTTTATGAATTATTCTTTGAATAGATATTGTTGCTTTGTTATTTTGCTAAGTTTTATCTCTAAAGGGCCTTGCTTCCCAATGCTGTTTTTATTCATTAACATTTTTTTAATGTTTAAATGTTCTGTGGTTGTGCTAACAGTTTATTTTCTTTGGGAAGGAATATTTGGGGCAGGGTAATTGTCTTATCCTTACTAACACATATTCTTAATACAAAACATAAACATATTGAAATATGCAAACAACAGCATTTTGGTAGATGAAAAGTAAAGAAAACATATGGCTCATTATGAGATAAAAATGAAAGTGAAAAATCTAGGTTAATGTTAAATATTTAGAAGACAAGGGTTGTGTAAACATGCATCTTTAGTGGCTTTGCAGTTGATGACAAAGTAGTATAGGAAAGTGGCAGATAGTTTTGTTCTCTTGGGCTCAGGAGTATATAGAGATGGAATATGCTGGAGAAATTAGTAGGAAATATGATGGAGAAATAAATAGAAGCTTATGTATTTGTTTATTAAATTTTCAGTCTAAAGACCAAAAAATATAAGAAATTAGATAAAACAATTAAAACAAATAAAAATAGGTTAATAAAAAGAATATATGGAGTAAAGAAGAATGGGGTAGTGGTGGCACAGTGGTTAGAATGCAGTATTGCTTGCTGACTGCTCACTGCCAGGAGTTCGATCCTGACCGGCTCAAGGTTGATTCAGCCTCCCAGCCTTCTGAGGTCAGTAAAATGAGCACCCAGATTGTGGGTCAGATATGCTGACATTTGCAAACTGTTCAGAGAGTGCTGTAAAGCACTGTGGAGCAGTGGCTAAGTCTAAATGTTATTACTATTGCTATTTAACCAGGATCTATTTCTTCTTGACCTTCTGTTTTCTGGTTATGCCACACACACTTCTTAAGTATCTCATTCCCCAGTGATTTTTGTATTTCTTTTGACTTTTGTATTTCTTCTGACTTGTCCATTTCTTCTTTTCATATGACAAAGTGTGCAGGAGCAATGCTTTATACAAGCTGTTCCAATTTCCTTTGAATAATATTTATTCCTTAGGTACCTACAATATCTATGTCAATTTTGTATGCCTTAAAAATTTACCCTCTATTTTTCCAAATTTAGTAAGTATTCTATGCAGTTAATCAAATTCATGTATTTAATTTTTCACCATTTATGTTATAACTTGTTCACTCCATTTTTCTATCAAATTACTTGGTCTCTGATACATTAATTTTCAGACTGATATGCTTCACTCCTCTGAGAGCTAGTGTGGTTAAGGAGCTGGGTGAGGAATGGGAAGACTTAAGTTTTATTTCTTTAAGCATGGAAATTAGTTGGATGTCCCTGTCTTTCCTTCTCAGCCCTACAAAGTAGCTGAAAAACAAAGCCCCTTATTACATCATGCATTAATAGGTTCATGACGTGAAATAAGTAACCAAAGTGGATCTCTAACTAAAGCAAAGTGGATCTCTAACTAAGTAGGGCACATGCAAAGAAGAATACTCTCTTTAATAATGCAATCTAATATTCACTGCAAATTGTTCAGATTTTCAACAACTGACACATCTTCTGCATACAAAAATACATTCATATTTCCAACATGCAAGATCTAATATTACCAGAAGCATTCCTAATTCATTCATTTATATCTGGCCTTTATTATTTTTACAAATAACTCAAGGCAGCAACCTATCCAACATATCTTCCTCCTACTTTCCCCACCAAAAGTACCTTATGAAGGCAATTGGTTGAGACAGACTGGCCCAAGCTCACCCAGCTGGCTTTCATTTCTTATAAATTTATCCAAAAGTATATTAAATAGTGAACAGTATATCATACATTTGTTTTAATTCCTGGTCACTCATTCATCATGTAAACTATCTTAAGGGGTTTCCTAAACTATTTCTTGCTCCTTTTTATCTTAACCCATTAGGAGTATATTACTATGCCAGAAATTTTAATTGTATGCTTTTGTTTTGAGTTCTGGTTACTATGTTCTTAATCAGTATCCTGATTCTCTATTTTTGCTATTTGATGGTTCTCTGTACTTGTCTCCAGTATCACATTCCCTCTTTTGCTACCTCAGCTTGGCTCACTAAAAGTCACTAGCCTTCATACGTACAGTGCCTGTTGTTCTCTTTCAGGTAATTTGTCTGCCTAGCCCAGGGGTAGGCAACCTTGGCTCTTTTATGACTCATGGACTTCAACTTCTTAGAATTCCTGAGCCAACATGGCTCAGCATGGAAACCTCTCCCTTTCTCCTTAGCATGGCTGGCTCAGGAATTCTGGGAGTTGAAGTCCACGAGTCATAAAAGAGCCAAGGTTGCCTACCCCTGGCCTAGCCCAAAGTTGTGCTAGGTTGAAGGGAGATGGCTGGGGCTGATGAACTTCTCTGCCATCTGTTACATCACTGCTTGCTAATTCTCCAAGTAGCCTAAAGTTATACAGTGCTGGGCTTTTCTGGCACTTTAATTTGATTGATGTTGTCTGTGTCATTCTGGTCCAGCCAATATTCTGGCTGTTTCCATTTGCCCTGGTCCAGAACTCGTGTTGCTTGACTCAACTTTGGTGCCTTTTGCCTTTTCTGGACTTCTTTCTTCCAGTTCTCTCTTCTTTTCTGTTATTCTTTCTCTTCTCTCTCAATGCCACAACTTTGTCCTCAGTGAGACTTTTTTAAAAAAAGGGACAGCTTGCTGAAAAATATAAGGGTAGACAGAGTGAAATGTTTTGTGAAATGTCCTTCCTCCAATATTTCCTATTAATATAACCATACAAATTTTGTGTTATTCTGTAACATAATGCCTTCCATGCTGTTCCAAGCAGATTCTGTATCCCCTTTCCTTACGTATGCAGTGCTTCTACTCATTGAGCTTGGAGATTAATTTATCTTCTAATATGATTCATACTTTCTCTGCAGCAGCCTTTTCACATTCACTTATTTTTTTAAAAAGTTTTCTAATATTCATCTTTCCGAAAGATCCACTCTTGACATTATCATGACATTGTCTGTCTCAGATACAAAACCTCTCACTAACCTTGTATCCTTCACCAATTCTATAATTTTTCCACCAACATTTTAGTTTTAGTTTTACATTCATAACTTTGCACATCTGTGTATGAATATACTTAAGCTGTAATCTTACATTTGAAACAAGCAAGCTGATTTCCATGAAAATTCTTGCCGGTCACAATCTAAACAGTTCACTTTTTCTATACTCCTTCATCTTGTTCTCATCCATCCATTTATGTTATGTAGTAGAATATTTTATATCCTGAATGTTGTACAACTTTTTTCAAAAATTCCTATCAGGGGTTCTTTCATCATCATCATTAATTAGCTGTGAATGCTCCAACACTGGAACCTTTTAAGAAGAGACTGGACAGCCATTTGTCTGAAATGGTATAGGGTTTCCTGCCTGAGCAGGGGGTTGGACTAGATGACCTCCAAGGTCCCTTCCAACTTATTATTATTATTATTATTATTATTATTATTATTATTATTATTATTATTATTGTTGTTGTTGTTGTTGTTGTTGTTGTTGTTGTTATTTAGAGCATAATGTAATCAACCTATGATCAATTCACAATAACCAATTCAGAAAACATTCCATTCTGATATACATTTTTATAAGTTCATTCATAACTAACCCTACACTTCCCCGCGTGTATTTAAGTCAGCTCCAGAAGACTGCATCACCTTCATTCACGCCTATCGCATTGTTATATTTTTACAGATATACAACTTTATCTGGGGTTTTTTTCTTTCACTTCTGTTCTTTATGATTTATTTCTCCTATAATCCATCTCATAATCTCCTATATGCGATAGTTGTCATCAGTGGGTTTACAGATATTGATCTCTACTGTTCAATATGGTTTTGACCAATTGAGGCTTACACATGTAGTTTTTAAGTAAGGTAGAGAAGGTTTACCAGCCCTAGTTTTACCACTGCCATTTGCCACCTTCCTGTAAGGAGACTACCAGTTAGTTTGTTATATCTTGGCCATTATAACCTAAGTAGAACCACAGCTCAATTTATTCCAAGCAAGTTCACACTATCCTATGCAAACTAGAATTCATAATCAAGAGATTAATGTTGTCTGTATCCCATCAACTAAAATGTGCACTGCTACAAATGTCTTTGATGTCTTTAAAAGCAGAAAGTTTGCCACAGGCTACTACTTGGTTCCATCTGTGATAAGAAATCAATAACTATCATCATCTTTATGTATGCTGCATCTCGAATAGCAAAGCCATCTATTTCTAGGCAGGATTTCTGTGCTTTAGACTGTGAAAAGACAAACCTTTTTTTATGTCTACCTTCTAGACATGCCCAAACGTTTTTGGATAGTGGGTAGGAAAGAGACAAAATATGTGATGAAGTAATGTTGCAAATTCCATGCCTTATATAATTGTGTGTAAGTCTTGTTACAAGTACCAAGGCTAGAACATGCACTATCCTGAAAGCAGTATGGCAATGCCACAGTAATTTAACATTAAAAAGTCAGTTTTCTTTCTGCATTGAAAGTCTCTGCAATTATTGTGTTGAAAACATAGGATGACATCATCCAATGCTCTCAGTGTTTCTCATTTGGTTTGGCAGAACAAATATCATATAACCCCTTCAGTGCAATCCTGGGCATATGGTGAGATTAATTTCTCTCTGGATTCAACATTCATCTGAATTCCAATTAGTATAGTGTGGAAGATTCAGGCTGTAGATGTTGAGACTCTGGAAAGAGTACAGAGAAGAGCAACAAAGATGATTAGAGGTCTGGAGGCTAAAACATATAAGGAATGGCTGCTGGAATTGGGTATGTCTAGTTTAATGAAGAGAAGAACTAGGGGTGACATGATAGCAGTGTTCCAATATCTCAGGGGCTGCCACAAAGAAGAGGGAGTCAAGTTATTCTCCAAAGCTTCTGAAGGCAGGACAAGAAGCAACGGATGGAAACTAATCAAGGAGAGAAGCAACCTACAACTAAGGAGAAACTTCCTGACAGTTAGAACAATTAATCAGTGGAACAATCTGCCTCCAGAAGCTGTGAATCTCCAACACTGTAAGCTTTTAAGAAGAGACTGGACAGCCATTTGTCTGAAATGGTATAGGGTTTCCTGCCTGAACAGGGGGTTGGACTAGATGACCTCCAAGGTCCCTTCCAACTTTACTATTATGATTATGATGATTAGCCATCAGGCTAGATAGAGTGGTTATCGAAATAGTGAACTGGAGCACAAATGTGTTTATTCTGCACCATCCAACATTGCTGATGAAGGACTTGAAAAAACAAGCATGCACTACTTTTCTGTCAGTTAGCTTCCTGAGTAAAAGTAAACACAATCAAAGTTACCTCACTTTGTCAAATAAGCTGAAGTCTCAACAGACTGTTAATACTGGTATGCATACTGATTCATTATTTTCTCATATGCCATACAGAGGAATTATCTTCATTTGCCTGAAACTCTTTGGGAAAGAAAACACAAACTAGGGAACAAAAAGAAAAGGGACAACTTTAACGAAAGCATTTTGTGTCTGAATAGAGTTTTGTTTCTAACTTACTAGCAATGGTAGTCATCTGAAAGAAGCCTAATCGGTAGAATAAGCTTCTTTAAGAGGGCACATAATTAACTTGTAGACTAAATAGAAAAATTGCTAATCCACATGAAGATTTAGAGGCAAACGAAGTGCTTGATTTTTCAAACATTTTAGAATTACTCTTAAAAAAACTCTAGTGAACATTAGATTATATATTCAAGGGGGACATGCTTTCTTAGCCATGGTGGGTGGTGTGTTGGAAGCCGCAAGATGAACAAGTAAACATAATTTCAAGAGAGTAAATACAAACAAATTACATGTTTTAAGTAATTTCCCTCTACTATTATTTTAAAAATTACATGATGGTGATCTTTAATGAAGTTCTGTAGTTTGTGTTTGTGAGGACGCCATCTTAGGTTCCTGGAATATGATTTGGAGCCACAGATTTTATATCTCTGGTAAGGCATTTCAATTCCTAGGAGCAACTCAGAGTACTGTATTCATACAGCCTCATCATCGATCAAAATAACTTATTTAGGTGCCTCCATTTCATAGGACATGCAGATGGCCATTGGCAAAATTTCTCAGCTACGGATTTTCTTTTTCTTCCCACTTCCAAGACTAACATTTAGACCAGGAACATTTGACATTCCATCCCTCTAGCCCTTCAGACACCCCATAGATTACCTTGTCTTTTTATTCTCTAAAAATAGTGATAATGCCCATTTGGGGCCCAAAGACATTCTAGAATAATAATGCTAGAGCCTGGCTCTTGACCCTACTAGATGTCATTTTCAAAGAGATTAATTTCTAGCAAATGAATCAAGTTGGGTGAAGCAAATCAATAGTCTATATCAGACCTGGGTATTTTATGTCCTGCAGGCCACATGGTCTGGCCTGCATGGTGGCAGCAGAAGGGGGCAGTGGTGGTGGTGAAACAATGGTGGTGCAGCATTGGCACTCCACAACAGTCCTAATTTCTCATTGGTCTTTGGAAAAATTGATTGCCCATCCCTGATCTATTGGCACCATATTGCTGACTTCACATTGAGCAGTAAGATCTTGGTTAGCTAATGGTAACTTGTACAAATACAGCCAATTCCAACTGTTATTAACATGAGAAGGACACCATATGATAACTGAGGAAAAGATCTCAGAATGGTTTTGCCCCCAGATTTAGGAACCATTGTTGTTGTTGTTAGCTGTGAAGTCATGTCCGACCCATCACGACCCTATGGACAACATTCCTCCAGGCCTTCCTGTCCTCTACCATCTTCTGGAGTCCATTTAAGCTCATGCCTACTGCTTCAGTGACTTCATCCAGCCACCTCATTCTCTGTCATCCCTTTCTTCTCTTGCCCTCAATCTTTCCCAGCATTAGGCTCTTCTCCAGTGAGTCCTTCCTTCGCATTAGGTGGCCAAAGTATTTGAGTTTTAGCTTCAGGATCTGGCCTTCTAAAGAGCAGTCAGGGTTGATCTCCTCTAGGACTGACCAGTTTGATTGCCTTGCAGTCCAAGGGACTCGCAGGAGTCTTCTCCAGCACCATAGTTCAAAAACCTCAATTCTTTGACACTCAGCCTTTTTTATGGTCCAATTTTCACTGCCATACATTGCAACTGGGAAGACCATAGCCTTGACTATACGCACTTTTGTTGACAGGGTGATGTCTCTGCTTTTTAGTGTGCTGTCTAGATTTGTCATGGCTTTCCTCCCGAGGAGCAAGCGTCTTTTAATTTCTTGGCTACAGTCCCCATCTGCAGTGATCTTGGAGCCCAGGAAAATAAAATCTGACACTACCTCCATTTCTTCCCCATCTATTTGCCAGGAATTGAGAGGGCCGGATGCCATGATCTTGGTTTTCTTAATGTTAAGTTTCAACCCAACTTTTGCACTGTCCTTCTTCACCCGCAACAAGAGGCTCTTTAGTTCTTATGGCTGCATAAATCTGGACGAGGACACATTAGCCTAAACTTGTGCAACTACTTATGCATAGGCCTTCATGTGATCATTACTACCAAATGGATTGAGAGAAGAAGAGATGACTACATAGGCATCTGCAACTGATCACGTGTCAGCTTCAACTCTGCAGGCATCCAGGCCAATGCATGAGCATTCAGTTGACTGTCCAACACACTTGCCATGTTGCGGAACAATTAACAGTCCGACCAGAGGTGGATGGACCGTGGTTCATATGCATGGTCAATATCAAAGAAAAGAAATCCAAGGCATATTCTATAGTAAAACTTTTAATGAGAAAACAAAAGACCTAAACTGACCACATTCTTCCATCAGGCAGAAGGGGGAAAGAGAAACAGAAACTGAACTTTTTTCAGGCCTGCGCACAAAACAGTTTAAAACCAAAACATTGGCTAGACATAGCTAGAGTCACTATGGTTACAAGATAAGATAAGGTGCAGAGCAGAAAGAGATGTACAATTAGAAATGAGCGAAGCTGGCAAAACTAAAAAAACACGCAGTGACATCCCCTTCTTTTGTCAGCGAAGCAGAAAATCAGATAAGGCACATCTTCTTGCGCAGATACTCGTATTGGGCTGTAGGAAGTGGTTTGTTCAGCATATCAGCAATTTGGTCATGTGTAGGCACATACTGCAATTTGACAAAACCTTGTTTAACTGCTTGTCTTATATTTTGGTAACGGATGTCAATGTGTCTAGACCTGGAACCTGTAAAGCGATTCTCAGATATATAGACCACAGATTCGTTGTCCTCCATCACAGTGATTGGTTGAATCGGAGGTGACCAGATATCTGTGACTAAAGCATCAAACCACGTTAGAGAATTACATGCATCTGAAACACATGCATACTCAGCTTCAGTAGAAGAACAAGAAACAAATTCTGTTTACGCACATGCCAGTAAACAGGACATCCATTCAAAAACATCATATAACCTGAAGTGCTTTTACGTGATTTCTTATCACTTGCCCAATCTGAATCTGCATAACAACATAACTCTGCATAGTCAGTATGTGTTCTAACAACTTCATGTCTTTGGTGTGTTTTAGATATCTCAATAATTTCTTAACACATGTCCAATGAAACTGTTTTGCCTTTCCTACGTGTCGTGATAGGAGATTAACACTAAGTGCAATGTCAGGTCTAGTCCAACTACTAATATATAGGAGCGACCCAATGACTGAGCGATAAAGTGTTTGATCCTCGAACTCAGGACTCAGTTCATGTGTCAAGTTGTGAAAATCGGTTTGCATGGGTATACTCACAGGTTTAGCATCCTTCATGTTGCAGTGATGCAATAGTTGTTCAATCTTATCTTCCTGTGTAAGACTGAACCCCTTCTGAGTTTTAGTAACTTGAACACCTAAATAAGTGTTAATATGTCCTAAAGACCTCAATGTGAAAAACTGTTGTAAAGCTTTAGCAAAACATTCACTCATCTGCTTATTTGGACCAATATAAACAATATCATCAACATAAACAAGAATTATCTCATACCTATTATCAGATCTTTTTGTAAACACGCATTCATCTGTTTCGGACTTAATAAAGCCCATTGAATTTAGTTTGTCAGAAAGACATAAGTACCACATTAAACCAGACTGTTTCAGACCATAAAGACTTTTATGTAGAAACCAAGTATCCCCTTCTTGCTGTCGGAAACCTGGAGGACCTTTGACATAAATCTCTTCATCAAGATCAGCGTGTAGATAAGCTGTTTCAACATCAAACTGGAAAACTTCTAGGCCAAGGATAGTTGCAGTGGCTAAGGCGATTTTCACACTCTCAGTCCGCACTGTGGGTGAATAAGTATTTGTATAGTCCTCAGGATAACGTTGAGCGAAACCCTGGGCTACAAGTCTGGCCTTGTACAACGACTCACCATTTGGCTTCTTTTTAATTCTGTAGACCCATCGAGTGCCAATAACTTTCTTGTTTGCTGGAGGGCTTGCAGGCGTAAACACCTGAAGTTTCTTTAGACTGTCCATTTCAGCCTGCATTGCCTCAAACCATTTATCTTGCTCTGCTTCAGGAAGATGTTTGATTTGTGTGAACGTCTCAGGAGGAAGTGTAACATTACAAATCAAAGGTAAAGGTGCTTTCGTTACTTGCCACGAATATCGCTTTGGAGGAATTCCCTTTGTCGTCCTCTTGGAACGTCTCGGACCAACCGTCCATTCTTCTTCCATTTTGTCCTCGTCTTCATCGCCAGCAGCATCGGCGGCTTGCAAAGACGGAACAGTGGGTTGAGAAGAACTCGTGGAAGGAACATTCGCCTGTGCATCTTGGTCATCAGGCTGCGTGGCATCAGCAGCATCATCTCTAGGAAAATAAACTCCAGGATCGTTAGAATGAATCCTGGACCAGTCAGCATCTTCCTCAAAAATAGCAGATTGTGAAATGACTACAACATGATGAGAGTCAATGTATTTGCTCCATTTTGAATTATCATCAATGCCCATAAATCTCATCCTTTTTGCTGCAGGACCCCCTTTCTTTCTTTGGGCTAAAGGAACATTGACCATAGCATAGGAACCAAAAATATGGAGACGTGAGAGGTCTTGTGTCCATATAACATGAAATAAGGGGTCTGATTTATCACACTACTCCAAGTGCGGTTGATGATATGGTTAGCATATTTGATAGCTTCACCCCAGTATGGAAGACTGAGGTTAGCATCTTCAAGAAGACAACGCATCATGGTTTGCAGAACTCCATTTCTGCGTTCTGCCACTCCATTCTGAGCTGGAGTGTAAGGAGCTGAGGTCTGGTGTAGTATTCCACTCTTACGCATCCAGTCCTGGAAACGCTGAGACATGAATTCAGCACCACGATCACTCTGAATTCTGGCAATGCTGACTTCGAATTGGGTATAGACAAGATTGGCAAAGTCTTTAAAGATCTGAAAGGTCTCAGATTTTTCTCTCATAGGAAATACATAACCATATCTAGAGTAATTATCAACAATTGTCAAGAAATATTTTTTACCTCCAATTGTTGGTGCAAAAGGACCCACTATGTCGGTGTGTACCAAATCAAAAATGCGTGTTGACAGGCGTGTAGCGCGTTTTGGCATTGCTGCTGCTTTGGATTTGGCTTTCTTGCAGACAGCACAGTCCAAGAACACCTTACACCCCTTAAGATCCAAACCTCTTGCGAACTCTGGCATCTTCTTCAGAACACGGAAACTGACATGACCCAATCTTCTATGCCACTTATGGATACACCTGGAATGCAAAGGTTTACCTGTTAGTGAATTCTCAACATTAGCATTTTTATTAGGAACCTCAGGCTTGCTGTGAGCAACCTGTGTCTTATTTGTCCTTTTATTGGCTTTAGGAGCCTTTGGAGTAGCAACAGGATCTCTCTCTGGGACATCTCTCACTGGGCCTGTGCTCTCCCTTTTTGGAGCTTGTATACTTGCCTGCTCTTGCGGCTTAGACTTTGGTTTTAAATAATAAACACCACCAATCAACATGGTTTCAGCAACAATATCTCCATCTTTAACTACATAACTTGCTTTTTTGAGATGGTGTACCTGGAATTTTGACACCCTAGACAAGTGACTCTGACTAAGCAAATTACTACTGGCAGACGGAACATAGTAAACATCTGGAATGAATGCACCGAGCTCTTTAATGTAGACAGTTCCTTTTCCCATGACCTGAACAGGATGATTTGAAAAAGAGTACAGTTCACAAAGTTCAGGTTCAGGCTCGTGCATCTCTGTGTAAAGCTCTTTTCTATAGGTAACATGTAACGCTGCTCCACTGTCCAAAGTCCAAAGTAGGCGTCTGTCATACTCTGGTTGAGGCTGTGGATCGTTGGTTACAACCAATGTGGCAAGTGGAGCTTGAGGATCACGCCTGGGACCACGACCACGACCTTGTCGTCCGCCTCTACCTCTGCCTCCTCTGGAATCTGTTCCTCTGGGCTGGTACATGGCGGGCGCTGGAAACCGTTGGGGACAATCCCGGGTGGCATGTCCCACACGATTGCAGATGTAGCATCTTGGCATCCTTGGAACGTAGGCTCTTCCACGGAAGGAACGCCTCGCTGAAGCTTTTGATGCAGGTGGTTCCCTTAAATGTGGCGCAGCTTGCATAAGTGCCTCTTCTTCGGTTAAAATTCTACATACATGATCCACTGTGCGTTGAGCAATAGGCACTTGATTAATCTTAGAAATAGCATCTTTCCAGTCATAATTCAAAGAGTTAATGATAATGCTGATCATTTGAAAGTCATCAATAGGATAGTCTCTTTCACCCAGTTCTTTTCTTATTCCTTTCATTGTAGTTAAGTGTTCTCCAATATGCTCACCAGGTTTTAATCTAGAACCATGGAACTCAGACAAAAGCAAACATGTAGACTCAATGGACATAGGCCGGTAACATGCCTCTAATTGAGCCCAAATTTGTTGGGCAGTTGCATCTTGTGAAAAAGTGAGCTGCAATTCAGTGTCCATGGACATCAATAACGTTGTGCATGCTCTATCATTCAAATCCCATATGTCAGGAGGCCATGGCTGGGCAGGAGGATTAAACACCATCACATGGGTACCTTCTCTACGAAGCAAAAGTCCAACTTCACTGACCCATGCCCTGTAATTCTGTCCTGACTGCTTCAGTTTTAAATCACCAGCCAGTGGTACAATAGAGGGTGCCTGATGAGGAACATGCAATTGGGGTACTGGCTGTGCAGGTTGTGCAATTGGGACTTGGCCTGCAGGAGGCGCTGGTTGTGCAGGCTGTGCCATCTGGACATAACCAGCAGGGGGCACCTGTGGCACCTGTGCCAGGGCCTGCGGCAGTTGCACTGAAGCTGCTAAAGGTACTGGTGCTGGGGGTGGCTGTATTTGAGCTGCAATGCCACCCAGGCCAGCAGAAGGTGCTGGTGCTTGAGCTGCTACAGTAAGTTGGCCTGCAGTCAGCACTGGCCTTTGTATTTGAGGAACCAGTGGAGGCTGCACTTGGGTTGAAGACTGCTGTGCTCCATCTGAGACAGGAATTTTAATAGTAGCAGTATTAATAGGCATTCTAGCTGAAGCTCTCAATGAATGAGGAGGTGTGGCAGCTTGAAGCGATGCCTGCTGAAGGGATATCTGTGAAAATGCATTCTGCATTCTTGGACACAGAAGACAGTCAGGCTCCCATTCGTCTGACACAAGATTCCACTGTGGGCGTGCCTCTGTCTTTGAGGGAGAAGGCACAATGGCGATCCCTTGTGGGTGTGGCTTTGCTTGTGAAGAGGGAGGCAAAATGGCCGATTCTGAAAACTGAATGCCAGCAGAGGCTCTCCCATGCTTTTCATACCATGCTGCACACAACTTTGCGTTTAGCAGATCCTTCTCTAAAACTTCAATTTGTTCATAATAACTTTGCAAAGTCTTCTCATGCACAGTTTGCTCAGGGATTAGAGAATAATAGCTCATCTCCTTCCCTAGTGAAGCCGTAAGTCTAGCACCAAACCTCTCATAATCAGCCTGATCCCCATGAGCAGAAGCTACAACTGGGGCATCAGCTTGAGAGTCTGTAAAAACAGAAAATGGTGAAACTGACCTTGGCTCAGAGGCTGCTTCTTCAAGACGTGTAGCCGATGCCAACGGAGTCTGTAAACTTGAAGGAAGATCTCTCTGTGGAACGGCTGCCTCCTCCTTAGCAGAGAGACAAACGGCCTGTTTCTTTCCCCTTTTCCTGGGCATATTTGCAATTAATCACAGCCTCCTCAGTGCTGGCTAATTGCCTATCAATAAATCTTGAAAATAAAAATAAACCATCCTCTGCTACCAAATGTCGCGGAACAATTAACAGTCCGACCAGAGGTGGATGGACCGTGGTTCATATGCATGGTCAATATCAAAGAAAAGAAATCCAAGGCATATTCTATAGTAAAACTTTTAATGAGAAAACAAAAGACCTAAACTGACCACATTCTTCCATCAGGCAGAAGGGGGAAAGAGAAACAGAAACTGAACTTTTTTCAGGCCTGCGCATAAAACAGTTTAAAACCAAAACATTGGCTAGACATAGCTAGAGTCACTATGGTTACAAGATAAGATAAGGTGCAGAGCAGACAGAGATGTACAATTAGAAATGAGTGAAGCTGGCAAAACTAAAAAAACACGCAGTGACATGCCATATTTCCAAAACCCTTCTTTATTTGTTAGATTTGCATTTGACTTTAGTTCAAGGAGCACAAGACGGTGCTTTTAGTAGTTTGTCCCCACAGCATCAATCCAGTGTGAGGTCAGATTGAATTGAGAGAAAGTCACAAGATACCCAGTGAGCTCTTATGCCTGAAGGACGTCAAACCTTCAAGATATACCAGACTAGGAACCTAGAGTTAAGAATGCTAATACTACTTTTATTATAAAATTAGAGTAACAGAATCTTGCAAATCTGAAGGCACTTTCCCCCTCCCTCTTTTTACTGTATTATCAAGAGAAGTTCAACAGAACTCCAAAAGAACTAGGAAAATGGAAATCTTCCTCTTTTTTTGCATTTTGTTTTTGCGTTCTTCCATGATGATAGCAACAATGATACAATATTGGACCTAGCAATCCTTGGGCGGATGGTTTGGTGGTAAAGATTTTCCTTCATTCTGCTAGCTCAGACATGAAAGTAATTTAATAATAATGAACTTTGAGCAATGGTCCTTCCAAGATTTATGAGAGAAACTCCTAAGGTACCTGAAGACTTTCATCTGTTATGAATGGTAAAATGGAATATCTTTCTGATTCCATGTTCCTATCCTACAAGTAAGGATTAGTTTTGGTCAGCAAATATACATGGTTTACAGTAGCTTTTTGCCTTTACAACAAGCTGTATAAAAATGGTTATTACATTACAATGGAGAATTATAGCTTTCCACTGATCTGCACTATCTAGTTTTAAACTGTAATTACATGCTGCCTCTCAGTATTTTTAATGCAGGAGGTATAAAGCTGTAATAGCAAGTAAAATGCTTCATTAACCATTATCTATCTTGTTGAGGACAAAATGCAGGCTAAAGATGTTCTATTTTAAAATTTATTTTCTTTCTTCAAGCATCATATGTTTAATTATATTCCCTAATGATTAATTTCCATACTTAAATAAAGTAGAAAATAATTATCTTTACTTTGGAACATGCACACATTGCAGCGTTTTAACAATAAGGTAAGAGCCAAATCTCACTGCAGGAAAAAAAATGGCCAGATCAAAAGTCGACATGGGCAGCAAGAGAATTCCTAATTCCTACCCATTTCCCTTCACCAGCATGTTGTCAAGGAATGTTTACAATTAGGATTAATATACCATATGAGAGCTACCCTGTGGTAAGATGGATGGCCAATACACTTTAAAAATAAATCAATAAATATATAGAATAGAATAGAATAGAATAGAATAGAATAGAATAGAATAGAATAGAATAGAATAGAATAGAATAGAATAGAATAGAATAGAATAGAATAGAATAGAATAGAATAGCAGAGTTGGAAGGGATCCTGAAGGTCATCTAGCTGAACCTGCTGCTCAGGCAGGAAACCCTATATCATTTCAGACAAATGGTTGTCCAATCTCTTCTTAAAAACTTCCAGTGTTGGAGCATTCACCACTTCTGGAGGCAGGTTGTTTCACTGGTTAATTGTTCTAACTGTCAAGAAATTCCTCCTTAGTTCCAGGTTGCTTCTCTCCTTGATTAGTTTCCATCCATTGCTTCTTGTCCTGCCTTCAGGTGCTTTAGAGAATAGCTTGACTCCCTCTTCTTTGTGGCAACCCCTAAGATATTGGAACACGGTTATCATGTCACCCCTAGTCCTTCTCTTCCTTAAACTAGACATAACCAATTCCAGCAATCGTTCTTTACATGTTTTAGCCTCCAGTCTCCAAGATCATCTTTGCTGCTCTTCTCTGCACTTTTTCTAGAGTCTCAATATCTTTTTGTTGTGACCAAAACTGGATGCAATATTCCAAGTGTGGCAAAGTGGTATTAACACTTCATGGGATCTTGATTCTATCTCTCTGTTAATGCATCCCAGCCCTGCGTTGGCTTTTTTGGCAGCTGCAGCACACTGTTGGCTCATATTTAAGTGATTGTCCTCTAGGACAAGATCCCTCTCACAGTTACTACTATTGAGCAAGGTACCACCTATACTATACCTATGCATTTGATTTTTCCTGCCTAAATGTAGAACCTTACTTTTTTCACCATTGAATTTCATTTTGTTCGATAGCGCCCAATGTTCAAGTCTGTCAAGATCCTTCTGTATCTTAAGCCTGTCTTCTGGAGTGTTGGCTATTCCTGCCAGCTGGGTGTCATCAGCAAATTTGATGAGTTCACCATCTATTCCCTTAAATTGTTAGATACTAATTTGGACTTCTTATTTACAGCTTCATTTTTTAAAACAGGAAGTGAAAGAGAAGAAGAAACTATGTATTTAACTTGCATCCTTTCTGAGTAGCATCACTTTCTTTCAGAAAACTGCCTGAAAGAAGCAGTGTCTAGCGTCAGAGTTTTTCTCCCTATGACTGTAATGACTGAAGAGTGACAGAGAATTCAGACATGTTGAAGCTCCCTTGAGGCAAAGGGGAATAAAATGTATGCACTTCCATCGTTTTGTGTGTGTGTGTGTGTGTGTGTGTGTGTGTGTGTGTGTGTGTGTGTGTCTTCACATTATTTTTCAGGGCATTCTGGTGAAACTGGTAGACACAAGTGAACAAACTTTTCCCCAAGTGCCTCTGCTGTAGAGATGATGCCATATAGAGAATCTTCTTTTTTCCTCTTAGAAGTGTTTATGGTGGCTAATGAGTGAAACAACTCTGTATAAAAGATAATTTCATATCTCTTGAAAAATTACCCACAGGCCTTCCTATTTTAGAGGCAGTTATAAGGTTTTCTTCTGGATTTTGCTTGTTCTGCTTGGCTAAAATCATAGGCTTGGAACTCAATAGAACATCTCATTGATGGCAGTTCTGTCCAAGCGAAATTTCTGTTAAGCTTTTGGTGCCTCCTCTATATCTACACCTTCTTCCTCCTTCCTTAGTTTGACACTCCTCAAAAGGGGTTAGGATTGCCACTTACAAATTTCTCACCCTTCATGATCAGTTGTATTCTGACATAGCCAGAAGGCAGTAGGTTGAGAAGGCTGTCGTACGTTAAATGAACTATGGTTAGTTCTTGCTTCCATTCTCTCTCCTTCCTTTATTAGCCTTTCTGTTCTTGAATTTTAGAATTGTAATCTGTTTGGAGGAGAAACCTGCACTTCTAATATTTAATAAAGCATCATGCATGCTGATAACACTAAAATCAGTCATTCAGAAATGGTAAAACAGATCAATCTTAAACACATGGCCCTTATCAATTCTGGCATTATCTGTTCACTTTCTTGTTTAAGTTTGCTGATATATGATCATATGATCAACATATACTACATGGAACAATTCCAAATGCATATATATTTTGTGCAGAAGAATATCAAATGCTACACTGAACATATACTGTACGTATATATATATATTTATATTACTTCATATGCCTTCATAATACCTTATATTAAGTATGAATATTTATATTTTTCTGGAAAGTTGGAGACTATGTATATAAATGAATGAAACTGAACTATTTTTTCACCTTAGCCAAGAATCCACACGGCTCAATTACAATTTGATTCTCACAGAATTTTTCATTCAATACAATACAATACAATACACAATGCATTCTTTAATGGAAAAAATGTCTATATGTTGCGAAATAAAAATAGTATAAATTACAATTGTTCATTGGTTTTAAAATACTTTGACTATTTATTTTTGAAATTTCTTTTAATAATAATAATAAAGTTGCAAGGGACCTTGGAGGTCATCTAGTTCAACCCCCTGCTCAGGAAGGAAACCCTATACCATTTCAGAGAAATGGCTGTCCAGTCGCTTCTTAAAAACTTCCAGTGTTGGAGCATTCACCGCTTCTGGAGGCAGGTTGTTTTCTGCAGAACACAAGGGCTGTCCTATCCATGGTGGTCAGTTTCACTTCTGCTAATCTTTATTTATTTATTTATTACATTTATACACTGCCTGTCATCATTGAGGGTGACTCTGAGTGGCTAAATTTAAACATTCTGCCTGAATAATTTTCTTGAGTAAGAAAATCTTCAGCACTATTATGGCAATGTTCTTTCCACATGAAGAGAATTATAAGAGCGTGCAAAATAAATTGATGTACAAAAATAGTTTGAAACATGTTCATTCTCTAGGTCCCTCATTTTTTAAAAATTATGAAAACTGTAGAAACTTGGGGGACTTGGGGATGGGGAACCATCCCACCCTTTCATGGTCCAGATTTACCTTGCTTTTTTCTAACTTCACTCTAATTGTACTGAAAGTGATTATCATTTATTCTACATATAGTATTTGTTTTGCCCTTAAATCTAGGGCCATCCAGTGTTGATAATCCTAGAAATACGATAAAAATGTGTCCCAAATATTTCACCTAATCATCTTCCTTTCTGAGTTTAATTCATATATCCTGTCATTTTTTTCTTACTTCTTACAAATGTTCATGATAGCTTCAAGTCCCATATGGGATTACAACATCACATCAAATTGAAGAGCCTCTCTTAATAAGAAAGTTGCTGTCACTTTCTGAAGATGTATAGTTTGGGTTTGTTCAAACTGCTGTTTCCATGGCTACAGACAGCATGCATGTCTCAGTTTTCTGCAAGGTTGAGATGAAAAGCAGTCTCAATTTCAAAGATATTTAGATTTATTTTTTAACATGTAAATTTTAAATTCTGAATTATGACACACGTTGAACCCCCAAATAATACCTTTCTACAAGAACATTTATATTAAAGCAGTGTGTGCATTTACTGTCAGTTTCTGCCTTTAACCAATATCTTTGTTGGAAAGTGTTTCAGAGTATCAAAGAAATCTCCCAGAAGAGATCCATTTTGCCCCATAAGTCCCCAAGTGAATAAAAGGGGGGGCAATGTTTTGATCCAGCCGCTCTCAGGGCCACAGAAGCAATGTTTCTGAGCTGCATGTCACTATAGTTTTGCTCCTGTGATGAAAGGCATTGTTTTCAAGAAGGCTTAGATCCTAGTAAGCTCACACAAATGTCAACCAATCTGTTAAGCAAAATGTTGTTGCTGTTTCTTCTTACATCTTTAAGTGTGATTTATTGTTTTTGATTTTGCACTGAGTATTTATAAATTCCTTCTTAATCCACCAAAATACTACTGTTGCTTACAAGCACATCTCTTATAGATGAAGGGAAAAGTTGTAGTGGAGTGGTGGAAAGTTCTTTCAATTATATATTAAAGATTTAGGGAAAAATGTTGCATTCCTACCAATATTTAAAGTTCTATAAAGTTTTATAAAAAATAAAAAATAGAACTTTTGATTTCCCCCCCTATCTTTTCAGTGCAGCTTTTTTAAACAATGGAGTGATCAGATTGTGTTCTGGAAGTTAAAATGATAAGACGCGTAGAAAAGTTAGAAAAACAAATGCTATTTTGGTGCTTGCCTAGGTGGCACAAATATTAACAGATGCTGTTTTCAATCTCATTGTAGACATATATAACAGGATGCCATAAAAGAAACATGACCACTGGCAATGGTTTGGTTCTCAACATGCTAATGTCAGTTTTATTTAAATAATATTACTTGAGGTTATGCAAATATACAGCTGAATTTCCAGTGTGCTGAATATATTTAATTTCATGAGTAATTCTTTGTGATGAACAAGTTGTTCCCTCTTGTACTTAGCAATTAGAGGGAGAAATGTAACTGAATATAAATATGAAGCAGGGAGAAGTTCATTGCAAGCTAGTGAAAGGGATTTTTTTTCAACCCATTCATCTGAGTTCCCACTGCTATAGACCATTTTTGGACCACTTCTGCCTATTTATGCCATCTTTCAGCCTCATTCCCAAGTTGGTATGAGTTATAATAATGTCATAACTCAGAGGCTGCCCTGCTAAACCTCAAATACTAGCATTCTGAAAAGTGGCTTTCATTTGTGTTGTGAAGATAATATGATCTGTGTCAAGGTTCCAAGCAAACACCTTCAAGACATTCCGATCTCTTAATGTAAAATTTTATTGAGTACATCATTTCAGCACATATGAAAACAAAACCAGCTCTGGCAAAATGCCACCCAAGCCCTACATAGTGAAAGCACAGAATTCTCTCTCCTCCCTCTGGATCAGGTCACGATGCCCAATTGAACGCAGCAATATTGTTATGAGAAAATATCTCTGGGTCTGGTCAGACACCTGATAACTGTGTCTGTGTGTCCTTGGTTCCCATGGTCTGCTTCCTTAATCTTTGAAGTAATTCCAATCTGATTCCTTCCCCCCGCCCCCTAGTTCGTTGGGAAGCTGAGAAGCAATAATTGTTGCAGCAGAAAACAAAATGCTTTGAAACTTGACAATCTGCTTGAATGAAGACTTTTGGATTACCCTCTTCTATTACTTGTAATATTAGAAGACTTTAGAGGAGACTTTAGAGCACCACAAAATAAAGCAATATAACTACTTTCCTTTGGAAAACCCCAAGCCTTTTAGGTGCTTCACCTGACCTTTGATCAAACCAAAGTGTCCCCTTGAAGGTCTACAAAATGATATCCAGAATAAGTTAAAAAAAAAGCTGGATGCTTTCCACTCCAGTTGATATAAATGCTCGAAAAGCTCAGTTCTTCTGATTTCTATTATGGGTTGCCCAACCCAGAGATCAGGATGTGAATAGTTTTCATTTGATATTTCATTTGAATGTCTACAAACTGTCAAGTCATCATGAGGTTAAAAAAGGATTTAAATTAGAGTGGGGTAAGCATATGAGGACAGAGGAGTTGTCTGGAGGGATAGTCCGCATTTCTTTAGGCGGGAAGGAGAAGAGTACCAACTATTTTTCAATGCAGAATTCCTCTTAGTGCTAGCAATAATTCTGCTACTGAAAAAGTCCTGTTGAAGGCATTCCTTTATAAAACCAAAGATAATGGATTATTTAGGAGGAAACTGTATGCTGAAAGAAAACTAAATATACTAAGTCACTTTCTTAGTAACAACATTCCACCCATGAAAATATCTCCCAAATTCTTTTCTCTTTTGAAAGAGTGCCTTAAATTACGTTTCTCAAATTGAATGAAAATTGACTGAAGAAAATGCAAGTGGATTTTGCTGCCTGCATTACTTAAAATATAAGCAGAGGTTAGAATATGATATTAATGTTATATTGGTCTATATGTTTCAATCTGATATTGAAAAACAGTTATGCGGCATAAAAGTAACAGCTCGACCTATGTCTGTTGCTATCATTTTAAATATACTGACTTCATTAAAGTATCTCCCCCTGTTCCTGCCTTCCTTTCTTTCAGAATACAGGATTAATACTATATTTAAGATTATGTTATCCACAACAGTATGCTGGCAAGTTTCAGGTGTTTTTAAAAATCTGTTTCCCAGATATGTAATAGCACCCAGCCAATGTTGGTGGATCATGAGAAGCAAAGCAGGGTTGAGCCTGAACTTGCCTTAGAGGAGAAATCATCAGGAAATTCTTAAAGTGAAAAACAGACAGAGAAGCCAAAAAGATACTGGAAGAAGACAATGGTAAACCACTATTTATAGTATTGCCAACAAAGTCACAAAGTTACTAGAAATTGATATTGACTAAATGGAGGGTTTACACTGAAGAAAAAAATTATGATGATCTTTCTCAGCCATTACATGTCTCTAACATTTATGTTTAAGAGGATGGATTCCCCCCCCCTTTTCTTGGTTTTTACTCTTTTCTATCTTAGCATTGCAAGTCTCTTGGACTGCAAGGCGATCAAACCGGTCAGTCCTAGAGGAGATCAACCCTGACTGCTCTTTAGAAGGCCAGATCCTGAAGTTGAAACTCAAATACTTTGGCCACCTAATGAGAAGGAAGGACTCACTGGAGAAGAGCCTAATGCTGGGAAAGGTTGAGGGCAAGAGAAGAATGGAACGACAGAGAATGAGGTGGCTGGTTGGAGTCACTGAAGCAGTAAGCGTGAGCTTAAATGGACTCCAGAAGATGGTAGAGGACAGGAAGGCCTGAAGGAACATTGTCCATGGGGTCGCGATGGGTCGGACATGATTTCGCAACTAACAACAACAACAACATCTTAGCATTTTGTTTTCTCCATATTTATTCTGATTTGTTTCAGGATTTCATATTTTCTTACAATAAATTACCTAGACGTATTTTTCTAAATTTAATGTACTGTATATAATAGGATTGCTTACATAGGTTGTGCTCAGTGCCCACTATTGAACCACTGTTTGGAGTGGATTGTTGCCCTGCAGGTAGGAGCAGAGTAGAAGGTGCAGAGTAGAAGGAGAACCTGGGAATCACAGAGCAAGTGTGAATGACTGAACCTTCTTAGTGGCATTAAATTACCTCGAGCACCATCTGTTTGGGGATAGACAGATGGTTTTCAATGTAACTTAATCTTACCTATAATCTTCTAGGAATGAATGAATACATATATATCTTCAGAATCAGTTTGTTTAGAAAAAGGTCACAAAGGGCATATATAGCATCCTGGACTCCAATGATAACGAATGGAGGTGGGAATTGAGCTTGGACTTCTGTTCAGAACTGTCAAGTTATGGGAAAACAAACTGCCTAAGTGAGATCTACTAAACTCAGAGATGGTACCAGGAAAAGAGGTTCCAAGAAAAGTCATTTTGCCTCCATCTCCCAAAACAGGGATCCTGATCTGATATATATATCAATGCCCATCCAAAGTTAGGCTTGTCACTTTCATAACCTTTGGAAAGTGAAGAATGGTTTTTATTCCATCCCACTGCAAAAGTGGTCCACTTTTATTTAAACAATCAATTTTTATCATTCATTCCATTTTAAACTCCATTTCCATGCTCACTCATTATCAATGTACTGATAATCATTTTGGTTTAAATTAATGTATTAATGGTAAACTCAGACCACATTGCATTATATTTACAAAACTTCAGGAAAAATAAGTTGTGGTTGGTAGGAAAAACACATTGATCATTTTTTGGTAATGAATTGAAGTGCGACCTGGCATGAGGATCTGACCAATTTGGTAGGCAACAGATTGCACTATAGCCCAAACATTGCATGCTTTGAAAATTACTGGATAGAGCCAGAATAACATCTTTGATTTCATGTATATTTAATTAGAATTAAATGCTTGCTTTCTTGTCAGGTATTTAATCACTTTTCTGTTACATTAAATCTTAACATTTGGTAAGAATTTTTGAAGGTGAATGCAACCAATACTTTCAAGTTTTATATACAATCCTACATACTATACGTTATATATTCCATACATCTGTTATAAATAAATGAATACACAGGGTCCCGCCGGTCAGGGAGTGCCGGCGGGCGATCCCCAGGGGGAGAGCGTTCTCGGTGGGTGTGCCTGCCCTATGGAATCAGCTGCCTGTGGAACTCCAGATCACCCCCGACCTTCGTTCGTTTTGCTGGGACCTAAAGACTTGGCTATTCGAGCTTGCCGGCCTGGACTGAGGGTTTTTAATGGTTTTAAATTTTAAATTTTAAACTGTTTTGGGGCTATTAATTTTATTTTATTTTAATTTGTACATTGCACTGTTTTAATTTGCCCTGTAAACTGCCCTGAGTCCTTCGGGAAAAGGGCGGTATATAAATCGAAACAAATAAATAAATAAATAAATACATTGAAATATTAATTGCCTATCATCTTTTGAGTATCTGTGCTTTAAGTCAGGTTGTTAGCTGAAGTAGCTTTTGATTGTCAAGTAGATCTACTAGAGAAAAAAGGCCTCCTAAAACCATTCACACAGAAAAGAGACCCGTGATGGCAAGCCTATAGTACGCGTGCCACAGGTGGCATGCAGAGCCCTCTCTGTGGGCACATGTGCCGTTGCCCCAGTCCAAGGCCTTCAGCTGGGTTTTATAAAACCTTTTCACTTTAGGCTTCCACCTCCATGTGCAAAAAAAAGGTTCAATCAATCAATCAATCAATTTCAACTTCTCATGGAAAAAAAAAGATCTTGCAAAGTCGCCAAATAGGCCACACCCACCAAATTGGCCACACCCACCCAATGGGCCACACCCACCCGGCACCAGATGATACATAAGTGGGTTTTGGGTTGCAGTTTGGGCACTCGGTCTCTAAAAGGTTCACCATTACTGCCCTAAGTAGAATTTTCAATGTGATTTTCCCATGTATTTTACCAGGAAACATAGATAGGGCAGGCTAGAAAAGTCAGTGCCTTTCTAACCATACCAAAGCACACCAAATTTGTTGGCGATATCCATTTTTCTCTACGAGTTCATGGTGACCTAACCCTAACCCTAAGTGGAATTTTCCTCTAATGGGATTTTCCTATGTATTTTACTACGAAAGAGAGATAGGGTAGGCTACAAAAGTCAGTACCCTCCTAGCTATACCCAAGCAGTCTGAATTTGTTGGCGATGTCCATTTTGCTCTCTGAGTTCATAGTGACCTAACCCTAATCCTAAGTCTGTGTTGCGAACCTATGGCATGCGTACCTGTGGGTACACGTGCCATCGCCCCAGTCTTAGGCCTTCAGCTGGGTTTTATAAAATCTTTTCTCTTTAGGCCTCCACTGCTGTGTACAAAAAAAAAAGTTCAATCAATCAATTTCAACTTCTCGTGGGGAAAAAAAAGATCTTGCAAAGTTGGAATTGATTGATTGAACTTTTTAGTCCCACCCAGTCTGCCTTTACCACTGCAGCCATGTGCACCGAATGGGCCATGCCCACCCAACTGGCCACACCCACCCAATGGTCCATGGCCTCCCAGCACCCAATGATAGATAAGTGGGTTTTGGGTTGCAGTTTGGGCACTCGGTCTCTGAAAGGTTTGCCATCACTGTAATAGAGTAACTTGCACATTGAAATGTTCCTACTGATAAGAATTTTATGAATTAGATCTTTTAATCATCTTCTAATCAAGTCATGCTTAAAAGATCTTATTCAAGATGCTGGCCCCACAAAGCTTATTTGTCTCATAGCAGATGTGATATGATTTGAAGTTGGAAGATGTTAATATTTGCATTTTATCAGGATAGGATAGTCTCTGATTGCTGCAGCTGACTAATCCCTTCTCCTTCCAGAAGCTTTCCACCCCAAGCATTGAATATAAATTCAGTTGGTTTCCAAAAGGCACATTGATAATTTCCTAAGAACTGATGGACAGATCTGCTAAGGAACTTGGAGTGATGTCTGCAGCCTTTGCAGGTTTGCAGCACAATGGTCTTCTGTATTTCCTGATTCATGGAAGCTCTATTGTTTAGTGAGAGGTTTTAGGACAGGGGTGTCCAACCTTGGCAATTTTAAGACTAATGGACTTCAACTCCCAGAAATCTGCAGCCAGCCACAACTTGTAGTGTTGAAGTCTACAGGTCTTAAAGTTGCCAAGATTGGACAACCTTGTTCTAAGAGACAAAGAACAAAATAACAAGAGGAATCAACTTATGGAAGAACTCAGATTCAAGCCTACAAAGAGGCAAAAAAGGCAATATTTCTCCATTCTTGTTGAGTTTCAGACTGCTGATCAAAATCCAGTTTCTGAATGACCTGGACCCTGTAGAAGAAGTCTGGGCTATTTCAGAAGATCTTTTGAGGTTGATAAAAATATGTAGATATCATGATATGGAGAGTAATCTTCTCCAGCATGATGAAGATGATAATGGTGATAATGCTTTGTTTTTTGTATTATTATAATATATTGTTTTCCCAGTTGCAATGTATGGCAGTGAAAGTTGGACCATAAGAAAGGCTGAGCGCCAAAGAATTGAGGCCTTTGAACTATGGTGCTGGAGAAGACTCCTGCGAGTCCCTTGGACCGCAAGGCGATCAAACCGGTCAGTCCTAGAGGAGATCAATCCTGACTGCTCTTTAGAAGGCCAGATCCTGAAGCTAAAACTCAAATACTTTGGCCACCTAATGAGAAGGAAGGACTCACTGGAGAAGAGCCTAATGCTGGGAAAGATCGAGGGCAATAGAAGAAGGGGACGACAGAGAATGAGGTGGCTGGATGGAGTCACTGAAGCAGTAGGCGTGAGCTTAAATGGACTCCAGAAGATGGTAGAAGACAGGAAGGCCTGGAGGAATGTTGTCCATAGGGTCGCGATGGGTCGGACACGACTTCGCAGCTAACAACAACAACAATATATTGTTTTAATCTTTTTATTGTACAGGAGCCTGTATGGTTTAGAATAGTTTGCAACTAAAGGAACCCTTAAGCCAAATAAATAAATGCTACAATGAAATATAAATATATCCTAGATGATTTCAATGCTGTCCATAAGTGCAAAGAGTTGGAAAAGAACTCAACCATTGAAGAAAGGACAGGCTTTACAAACATTTTAATCTTAGGAAGAAGTTTTACTTCTTTTGATGGAAACCAGCAGAATTCATCAGCACAGATTAGACTTTTTAACACTAGTCTACAAATCTATTTTTCTTTCAAGTGAAGGATTTCTTATTTCTGTTGATTGTTTTTCCCCAGTGGATCTTAAATGTGTCTTCACTCATCTCCCCAAAGTCCATTGCTGTATTCCTTTGGCTCTCCTTAATTAGTTTACATTTTTTCCAATAGAATTCTTATAAATATTCTTTTTCTTATTGTACTTTTCACTCTTTATAACATTCTGATTAAAAAACATGTTGAATTCAGTTGGACCTCTTTCCAGGTGATTGTGTAGGATGGCAGATTCAGTCTTTTGCAACCCTCTACATGATGTGCTGCTGTCATTATCAGTAACCAATACAGTAGTAACCTACCATTATGACTTTTTAACACATTATTACATGTGCACACGATTTATAAAATCATAGCATAATCAAATTTACTTGTGACTTGGCCATTGGTTTCATTTTCAAAAAGGGTTAAGAACTAGTGCTACCTTTTTACATGAAATATCTGCAATACCCAGGAATTAATATTATTCAGCCCCATTTTTGCCTTGCTGCTATCCAATGTTTCCAAGAAAGAAAGCCCTGTCCTGCAACTCACAACAGAAATTAGGCTTTATTTTTCAGTTTTCTCATTAATACTTTCCCAAGTCAATAATGCATGGGTATTATTTCACCCTCACCCTTTCAGTACCTTGGCCTTGTTACAAATGTCCTTCATTTGTACACAAACATTTCCTGGTCTGCCTTCTATTTCTGCCAAGAAGGCTTCTGGCAATATCCAAGAATCATTTCCCCTCAATTTCTAATCTTTTCTTCACTTTAATTGGCCATTGATGTTTCAGCTTAGTTTATCTGGGAAGTTTCTTCCCTTTTCCCATTCACAACACATCCACTGAAAAGTATCAGAGTCATTTGACTCTACTTTCAAAGTCGCATTCTGTTCCTATTGTTGTATCTTTGGACAATTTAACACTACATCCTCAGCTGCTGAATTCCTGTACTTCTCCTGGTTGTTTCTTAGGATAACTTCAGAAATTTTGGTCCAGACTGCAGTGAATTGCAACAGTTGGGCTGATGCAAAGTCTGGATTATGGTCACCACAAGACCCGCGTTATTATGCTTGCCATTCAGGAAAAACAATCTGGCTGGTTGGATACTTATGTTCTGGTTTTTCTTTTTATTTATTCTTCCTCCTTCTAGTACCATGCCTTACTTTAGCTTTCCCAGATGTTTGCCCAAATGCATGCTTTCGCCCTCCCTTCCCGTATTATCTTCCTTCGACACTAAGCAGACACTTTCTCTTTCTAGTTTCTCCTTTTTGTAGCATCAAGGGAGGCAGCGGGATCAGACTCATGAAAACAGCCAAATCCTGCAGATGCTGCTGAGAAATACACAATTTTATAATTAATTTTTGATCCAAGCAGTGGAGTTCAGGATATTTCATGTAGGAATAAGATGTGATTGAATTCCTCTGATATTTGTTCTTTGAAGACCCATCTGCATCACAGGATTTACATGAAGGTCAAGGGGTTTTTTGTCGGTTTTTTTGAAAGAAGGGTAGGTTAATGAATTTTAATAGTACCTAAAAACTATTGTTATACACTTGCTACAGTAATCAAAGCTATGGAGGAACAAGTTGTTCTTTTGTCTTACTTTCCTCACTTTCCTCAGTACAAGGAAATGATCAATTGTTCAGTTTCTGGTAGAAACAAAGAGGCAACATTCCTATGTTACTACTCAAATATTTTTTATATAAAAAAGAAAGAAGGCTTTGAAGTACTATGGACAGGTAGTGGGAAAGCAAGGGGGCAGGCTTCAGCCAACTAGGACACAAATTTTAATAATAATAATAATAATAATAATAATAATAATAATAATAATAATAATAATAATAATAATAATAATAATAATAATAATAATAATAATAATTTTATTTGTATACCGCCCTTCTCCCGAAGGACTCAGGGCGGTGAACAGGGCAAACATAAAAATACAAGAATACAAATATTAAAAAAGATTAAACAAGGTGCCCAAAACTAACAACAATAAGTTAAAATGCACTAAAAACAATGTTAAAATCCAAACTCATCACCCATCAGGCCAGGCCGGCTTGTTCGAACAAGTAAGTCTTCAGGTCGCGTCGGAAGGAGTGAAGGTCGGGCGCCATCCGGAGCTCAACCGGCAAATGGTTCCACAAATCTGGCGCACCCACAGAGAAGGACCTCCCCCTGGGGACCACCAGACGACATTCTCTGACCGGTGGCACCGTGAGGAGGCCCTCTCTGTGGGAGCGTACAGGGTGGAGGGAAGTTGATCCCGGCAGCAGGTGATCCCTAAGGTACGCCGGACCCATGCCATGTAGGGCTTTAAAGACCATTACCAGCACCTTGAATCTCACCCAGAAGACAACTGGGAGCCAAGAAGTGCCTGGGGAGAAATAAAGGTTAAATGAAGATTCTAATGGATGAAGATATTTCATTGACATAATGGGCCATTGTTGGATCAACTGTGAGGTTTTAAAAGATATAAAGAATATACCAGCCCAACAGCTCAGGAGGAAAAAAATGCACTGGGCAGTGCCTAGTTGCTAGAGTGGAGGGTGGGTGCCATTTGCGATGGGTCTAGGAGTGGGAGGAGATTGATATCATGTATTACATCATTCAGGAATTGATGGACCACCACATTGGTAATGGGTTAAGCTGAAAGTCCAGACCAGCCCCTAGTGCTCAGCATAATATTTCTAGGAAGAAACTATCGGTGTTTGCAAAAACTGCCCAGTAGAAGTTATCTACTCTATAGCAATATTATTTTTTGAACCTTGAGCATAAAATGCTCTATTATAGATTGACAATTTGACAATTTACATGGAAAGTTTAATTTGGAATCTGCAAAATGAATGTGCTTTGGAAGGTTTAGGATTGCCTGTGATGAAGATATGCCAGGAGAGGGCTATTCAGATTTAGAATGCAACCTATATTTCTTTGCAAGAATCCTCTAATGTAATTTATAAATGAGCATACAGCATTCTGCAGCCACAGTGAAAGGTACTGAAAATGGCAGGCTGGTCATCTGCTGAAATCAATGCACACTGAAGAAGATGTCTGCCTCCCCAGAAGCATTCACTATGCTACAAGATCAGACCGAGCACATGTGAATAGAATACCAATGTGATGTGCAAATACAGTCAAATATTCTTTGCCAACTGCCTTCATCAGCTCCAGACAACATAGAGACTTCGCATACTAGTCAAAAATAATCAGACAGAATTAAGGTAACATGAAAATTAACATAAGAAATAACACTTAGAATAATAATTGCAAAAAAAGCCACAGGAACTATTTAATTTTATTTTTAATTCAATTTTTTAAGGTTCCATCCCATATTTTACATATTGTTCATATTATTTTGCATGATTTTTAATAGACTCGAGTCGTGCCAGTGGTCACTGCCTGCATCTATTATTTTTTATGGAACTTCAGAGAATTCTATTGTTTCCTTTGGTTACAGTAGTTAGCTAATTAATTACAATATTTATATTTCTCCCCCTTTTTAAAAACCACAAAATGGTTGTATTGTATGTAATATTAATAGTCCACAAATTAAAACTTAACCTTTAATTTTTTAAAAAGTCATTTTTTTCTTTTTAAAACCATTAAAAGAAAATGAACAATTAGATTACTATCTGACTAAAATAGGCAGTAAAACAGACTAGATTTATAGTGATTAACACAAGCCAACTATTAGTTTTGATTGGCACTAATTATGTGATTCTGTTAACTACTGGTAAAAGTTGACATACATCAACAAACTTCAATCTAATCAACTTTTAAATATTTATATTTAAATTTGAGATAAAGAAAAAAATGCCATTTTTGGATATGCAAACACACACACATAGATGCATACTGACCTCCCGGCTAGACTACTGCAATGCTCTCTACATGGGGCTGCCCTTGAGGACCACTCGGAGGCTTCAGCTGCGCAAGTTGTGATGGGAGTCTCCCAATACTCCCATGTAACACCACTTCTCCGCAAGCTGCATTGGCTTCCAGTTGCCCTCTGGGTGAGATTCAAGTTGCTGGTGTTGACCTATAAAGCCCTAAATGGCATGGGCCCGGATTATCTGAGGGAGCACCTGCTGCCAGTGTCAATTTCCCATCGTCCTGTGCGCTCCCACAGGGAGGGCATCCTCAGGGTATCGCCGGTCAAGGATTGCTGGCGGATGATCCCCAGGGGGAGGGCGTTTTCTGTGGGCGCGCCTGCCCTATGGAATCAACTGCCAACAGAACTTTGGACTGCCCCCGACCTTCGTTCGTTTCGCCAGGACCTAAAAACCTGGCTCTTTGAGCTATCTGGCCTGGACTGAAGGGTTTTAATGATTTTAAATTGTGATTTTGACTTTTTGGGGCTATACTTAATTTAATTTAATTTTAATTTTATATTGTATTGTTTTTAAATTCTGCCCTGTAAACCGCCCTGAGTCCTTTGGGAATAGGGTGGTATATAAACCGAATAAATAAATATATAAATAAATAAATACTTCTCTTTATGAAAAGTGTATAAGAACTATTATTTATTTACTCACTGATTGAAATTTATCTGATTAACTATCTAAGATTTATTTAATTACCAGATAGCTCTGATTTGGAAGACTGGATAGTTTGGAATGCTATAATTAAAAATAATATGATTACAGACCTGGAAAATGATCCAGCAATGGCTCAGATTGAAGCTTTTCCACTCTATGAAGGATTTTTAAAACTGGAATTTCAAAGTGTTCCATAAAACCCAAGGGCTTTTCAGGAACTTCTTGAGGGCCAGCGCTGTCCATAGCAATTTTTCTAAGGTCCAATGAAAAGAGTAGAACTTGTTCTCCCATGACAAAATGCCAAGGGTAGATCAGAGGTTCCAGTAATGTTGTTTTAGTGAACAAGAGCCACAGCTTCAAATGTTTAAAGCACCCTCTTCAATATACAAACTTCAATTTCCACAAACCCTAGTTTACAGTACATGATTGTGATGCTGGAGGTGATGGAGCTGTAATAAAATATGAAAAGTACCAATCTGGGAATATCAGATTTAGATTCTAGGCCACCAGTTTGTTGTTCACTGCTCCCGCCATTCGCAGCTTCCCTGCAATGGACGGCTCCTCCTGGGCTGCTGGGTTGGGAATGATGGGTCACGTGAACTGCTCCTGCAGTGGCCTCGTTAGCCAAGATCTCATCTTGAGCATCTTGGAGCGTGATGTTGGGTCTGGCGTATAGGCGTTGTTGTAGTTTTTTGTCTCGGAGACCACACACCAGGCGATCATGAAGCTGTTCTTCTAAGTTGCTGAATTTGCACAGGCGAGTGGCCTCTCTCAGAGCTGCAATGAATTCAGTGGCTGACTCTCCCGGCCTTTGAAAACGCTGTTCGAACTGGCCTCACCAAGCCAGCTCCGACATTCGCGGTTTGAAATGTGCATTTAGCTTCTCTGTGAGGTCCTTATACTTTACAGTCTTGATCGCTTCTGGTGTGAACAGGCTGACGGTCAGATCATGGATCGCTGGCCCGCTCATGCAGGTCAGAACTGCTGCTTTTTGATTGTCGTCAGTGATCCGGTTGGCCTGTAGGAACCCTTCGACCTGGCTCAGGTGTGAAGCCCATCTCGGGATGGTGAATGTCGAACGCCGGAATTTGGCCGAACTGTGCCATGGCGTGTCCGGTCCTATGGAATCTGCTTCGGTGAAGGAGTTGAGAAAAGATGCCTCTTTCTCCAACTAGGACTTCAGCTCTGAGAGAAGCAGTATCCCACCTTCGTCGCCACTATTGTATAGTGGGTTCTAGACCGCATGGAAGATGCCAGGCCACAGGGTACAGCATAGCAGCTCTTTATTGTGGGTAGAACTGAACTGGGGATTTGGGGTTACCTGAGTCCTTATATATACCTGGCCAGGTATTCACCTGGCCAATCCATTTGAACCTGGTATTCCGGCCAAAAAATAGCCCAATCCGCATCAGTCCCAGTACAGCGCCACCTGGTGGTATAAGTAACGCTATTGCTATGTTGTAACCCAAAACCATACACAACATTATCCAATACCATTGATCACGGGGGTGTGTGTATATATTTTCAGTGTGGCAATTTATATGCCAAAATTTTAACTATGTTAAAAGTTATTCATATAATGACTATTTCTGCTTCTCCCAACACAATCAGTTAAATGTTGTAAGAGGCTAAACTCAATGGGTGTCCTTTATTACTGAAAGACTGAAAATGCCACTGAATTCTTCTGGGAGTGATCTAATGAGGAAAGGATCTGACTTATGTAGGAGGATCTTTTATATCTCTTGAGGATTATTCAGGATCATGGAAATGTACATTGGTGATATACTTTTTCTACTTCATTGCTATCATTTTGAGTCCTGTTTTAAAAAATCCAGATGCATATATGAAGCGTTTTACCAATGTTACTGGAAAAATATTACAGTTATATTATTTCATAGTTGATTAAATATATACTGCTGATTAATTTATGGAGCAATAATTGTCATTGTTACCTAACTTGATTGTTTTTACATATTTACAATTAAACTATCCTGGGTGTTGTTTAAATATTTCTTTTAGTCTGGCATCTTGCTTATAAGGTAGAAGAAGACAAAGGATTTCAACTGAGCCGATTCTGTGCAAAGCTGTCTATTGAATTTTTAAAACATGTTAATGGCCTTTGCAAGGAAGAAAGGCAAACAAATACATCGCCCTTTCTGCTGTGACTAATCTCTATCAATGATGCACCAAGTGAAACTTGAAGCTAGCTCCTGAATAAATAGGTTATGTATTTCCTATGGGACTTTCTTCAGTTAAAATATTTTGATATTTCTTAAAGGCATGTACAGTAATTGGGGAGCTAGCCTTTTTTTGGAATCTCAACCTGCCCCCACCCAAAAAAAAAGCAAAAAACAAAAAAAAAACAAAACCCAAATAAATCCACTCTTTATGAATGATGTATCCTAAGCTGGGTGCTTAAGAACTTATAAACTGTATTGTTAGTTTGGATATTTCTTCCAGTACTGACTCACAGCCAGTATTTAGAATTAATAAGGAAACCATGGGGAACATCAAAAACAGCAACTAGAGAAGTATGACATTAACTACAAGCAGATATATAAACTGCAAAAAACAGGAGTTAAAAAGAAGTAGTAGTTAAACAATGGTGCATTGTGCAGACCCATGCTTTGGGGTAGGCAGAGCAAATGCTAGGTCTATCTCCAGCATGTCATAAATATTAGAGCTAGAGAAACCTGAAGGTATGAGTGTCCATAAACTTTTGAAACAGTCAAAACTCTACCTGGCCCAGGGTGGAAAACATGCTACGTTAGGGGCAAGGCCACCTTCTGCCTCTTTCAATCCATATGCAGCTATATTTTCTTCAGATAATCAAAAGAGCCTACTAGCTTTGCTGGCATTCTGTTCTAGCTATGTTCCTTGCCATGGTTAAAAATTGTTGTGCTGGTTTCCAATTACTACTTTATGTTTTATATAATGTAGAAATAAATAAAAACTGTTGTGGCCTTAAGCAGACATAGTATTCCATGTGAGGCCTGACCAAGGCAAAATAGAGTGGAATAACTGCTTCCCGAGATCTGTTCTCTTTGATACACTTAATATATCCCCCAATACTATTTTGAGATATATTAAGAGATCCTTGTATCTAAGACTGACTAGCAACCTGGCTAATATTTTCCAAGAGTTTCCAGAGCCCGATGATCTCAGGAAGGGTAACCGTTTGCATTACCATTATTGTACAAATGTGCTCCTTACCATAGATTTTCCAGGGACAGTTGCAGTGTAGAAGTGCTGGCCAAGGAACACTCTCCCAGAATGAACGTGGTATTTCTGTATCAAATTTTATATTTGCTTGGGCAGTCAGTCTCTGAGCTTCAGAAGTTAATGTTACTCCTTCTTCTCAGTTGGGATTGGCAGAAGGCACTTAAGTGTAACATGGCTAGATTAGAAACTTTATCGCAGACAAAAATGAAGATTCACATGTGACAGTTAATGGTCCACAACAGATTTCGCATATATACATTTGAGAGCTTAAACTCTGAATTTTCTCCCTTCTTTTAAAGTAACATTTATTTGGTGAAATGCTTGGTTGTCTTTGCATGATTGAGATAGCCACATCTTGCTTGGGGAAAACTGGTTCCTCTTTCACCAATCTCCACCCTTATGTTCTGGGGAGTGCAACCTCATTCCACATTCATTTTCAATTCTGAAGTTTAGTTTTTGTTTCTCCTTATCACATTACTTCTATGTTGTCTGAATTTAGTTTTATCTTTTCACTTGTGTAGCTTAATATTAACGTTACACAGTGTTCAAGCCTAATTATTACTTCACTGGTGGAGCTTGATTACCAATAGAAAACAATACTTGATCACCCCTTTCCCCTTCTCCAGACTGTTGTCCTCTAGGTACTTCTGAGGAATATGTTTTAATTAAATATAATCTTTCCCATACTCTATGCCACTTTGTATAAAGATGCAACTTACAAAACCCAAACATGATTATCTGGCCCTTAGTGAAACTTAAAAAACCTAGAGGGAATTCTACATCAATAGAAAAAGCTATAATAATCCTACATGCAGATGGAGAAAAGGTGCACATCACTAAACCTCCTTGCTGTCCTCCTGCGGCATCACTAAAAAGAACTAGTGGGGTGCCATTTTTCCCACCTAATTTATGGTGAGAAAGCATTCAGTACCAACCAAAATCCAACTGAAATTGGTCCAGACAATCCATTTTGTTAGCTTTCCCAGGTAAACCATATAGGCAACATGACTAGATAAGCTAAAACTACTTTATTGTAAGGCTACAATAACAAAATATTAAATACAGCCAAATGAATTAGAGAAAAGGTAGAAGGGTTAAGCAAGCAGGTGTTGGTGGTCCTCATCTTTCCACATTACTTGTCCATGAGCTTGAGATTTACAAACTGACAAATGGCTGACCAGGATATTTCACTGTGATCAGCCCCAACATCAGAGTCCACATCAAGATGAATCCAATCAATTTTGTCTATCAAAGCAGTGGAAATTCCTTACTGGTTGTTTCAGTTTTCCTTCCCCCAATAAGAGAAGCAAATACCAGCTTAATAAGTAAGCTTTGGTTCATTGCATCCAGTTGTTCAATCTGTCTTCTTCCGAGAGTTCTTTTACCTTTTTCTACGTTTTTAGCTAGTTCTATTTTTAACTACTTGCATCCTTGCTTTCCACAACCTGGGAAACTAAGACGTCAGTACAGCTCTGTTAAATGAAATATGGCACTTAAGAATGATTGTGATAATATTCAAACCATTTTTCTATTTCATACATTAACCAGCATGTCAATAATGTTACTGACAGACAAGGTGGAAAATTTCCTACGTGCATTCAAGAAAATATCAGGATCTATTCAACATAGCCAAATCTATAGATTATAATCATTTTCTTCAAAATGAACAAAGCAGCCCTGGGCATGTGGCAAGTAGGGAAGAAGTGGGGCTTGCATCATATAACTCCAATGCTTCCTTCATTGATTTTACCCTTTGTCTCCCCTGCAGATGTTGCTGATCAAGCATTGAGATCACACTGTTTTAACCTGTGCTTCATACCTACAGACGTTTATAGTGTCTTCCTGTCACAGAAAAATTAACCTTCCTATCAGAGGAGGAGATGAAACCTAATTAAAGAACACAATAATTAATTCCACAACAATGGAATTAAGCTCTGGGACCAGAGATTTGGTCTTTTGAGCTTTCGGACTTGTGCTGGAGCTCATCCTCAGGGAACTTCTTTCTCACCAGAATATGTGCTCTGAGCTATTCTATTTGTAGTATATATGTGGTCCCTGGTTGTGCCTGGGACACGTATATTTGCCCCCATTTGTAGTTCTTGATCACCATTCCAACCAAAGCAAGTACCAAATCCAGTGAATGTGCTACTGCATGTACAGAGCTAGATTCCAATTGGAACATGTTCATGGTTATGATGGCAAACAGGATATCAACCAGGTATAACAATAAACATGCAAAATTGACAGACTGTCACATGGAGCTTTTGTTTGAGATGGAATTTCCGTAGCCTGTGGCACTCAAGCTCTAAGTGCTGCACCACAGAAAAATTGACAGACAAAACGTGGAGAGATTGACTTCTTCCTCTTTTCTTAATTGTGATTCCATAATGCATGTGAAATCAATGTTTTCATCCAGGAACAAATACTGGATAATAGATGCTCTACAACAACTGACTGACATTAAAAATAGGACCTTTGTGTTGTAAAGACCATATTTATTGATACTTGACGTCCTTGGTCAGTGTACAAATTGAAAGAAAGAAGAGCAACTAACAGCCTACCTTGCTTTTCTTCCAATGTCCAGATGGCAGCTTTCCACAGATTAGTGCAATAGATGCAAATTTAGAAACACATGTTATTTTGTCATCATGGGGAAATACCTGTTTTGTATACTTGCAAAGTTTTTTTCTAATCCAAAATTCCATTCTCCCTTTGACGTTCTGGAGCTTGCAGATAACATCATCACAAACTGAGCTGATTAGAAAAAAAAAACAAAACAAAAAATACCCCAAAGCAAACTGGCCACAATCCAATCCTTCTATTTCATCAGAGGAGCATCTCAATAGCACTGATTTTATTTTCAGCTAACACTCATGCACAATTACTTTTTAGTGCCCAGTTAGGACCTTATTCCTCCTTTACCCCTGTTGAAAGCTTCAATCCAAATTCAGATTTCCTGCATTCCTAATAGAGTATTAGGGAAGAAGGCAGGATGGTCAAAATAGGTCCATGAGCTGTGATGCCACAATGGTCAGAATGCAGTACTGCAGGCTACCTCTGCTGATTCCTGGCTGCCAGCAGTTTGGCAGTTCGAGTCTCACCAGCTCAAGTTTGAGTCAGCCTTCCATCCTTCTGAGGTCGGTAAAATGAGGACCCAGATTATTGGGAGCAATATGCTGACTCTGTAAACCACTTAGAGAGGGTTGTAAAGCTTTGTGAAGCAGTAGATAAGTCTTCAGTGCTATTGCTATGAACTAGCATCACAACACACTGGCTGAAATCTTTCCCACAGATTTGAGATCTTTTCTTATGGAGGATAATTATAGACCAACATAGGTTAGGACAAAAACTCCAACATATAGGCCTCTCCAAGAAGGAATTCCTAGTGATGAGCCATGCATGTGCACTCAGTGTGTTCAAATCATGTATTAAAAATCAGGAAGTCCAAAAAGAACCTGTCTGCTCTATCCAATATTTTCTTGAGCAAGATACTTATATAACTGTTTCTAAATTTTGGAGGGCATTAACTCTAGTACATTGTAATTCTCTTCCCGCAGCAGTTCTGAAGGGCTGATACAAAAAAGTCCAATATGAGCTGAGATTGTGTCCTGTGGACAAGTGACAATTGAATCCATAGGTCATGTTCTGTTATATTGTACCCTCTATAAAGATTCATGGACTAATTTTATAACTCCCCACCTGGTAAAATATCTGGAAAATTCTGTTATCTTTTATGTTTAGCTGTTACTACTAGTATCAGAGCAGTAAGATATAGTCTCCATGAACATATCTAAGTTCTGCTGTACTGCCTGTAAAATTAGGCAGACTTTGGCTAACCATCAATGGTCTTACCACTAACTATTATGTTTTGTTCTGTTCTGTTATATTCTATTTTAATGTTTTAATTTTTAGTTTGGGTCCGTGACCATAATAAAATATTTATTGAGCTGATTAATTTAGACTCTTTGCTGTTCCAGAGGAATATCTGCAAATATTTTTTTTAAAAAACTTTTTTTTGAGTTAAGAGAAGGTGGTTTCCAATTGACCAGAACTGTCAATGGGAATTGTCACACCTCCCAGCTTTTTGGTGTTCTTACCTCATTTCTGAAATGAAGGCACCGTTACACCTTACTACCATCCCTACTGAGGTTCTGCTTTATTCCCTATCCGTAAAAATAAGCAAAACAAGGACACTGTGAAGAAGCATTAATCAGAGCACCAGGTTTTGCATTTTCCCATTTGGGTCTCTGGAACAAGCTCCGATCTAATGGACTTTTCTCAGCAAGGCAAGAACATTCCTCAGCAAACACCAATGTGACTGTGATGCTTTGGAATGAAAATGGTGAAGGCTGGAGCAGGGAAAATGGCACCAGTGTGAAGACAGAGTCTCCACTTGTGAATTATGAATGGAAACTCCCTTCTTGTTCCTTTCTTTTCTTCTTCATTTTTAAATCAGGCTAGGAAATTTTCTTGCCCCTAACAATTTCAGGTGAGTTTTTGAATTGTTTACCCGATATCACAGACCCCAGAGAAAAAGGCATGAATTTATGCTTTGTTTCAACATGCACTCCAAATCAATAATTCTTGCAAAACAGCAAGAAGCAGTTTAATAAGGAACACACAGCAAGTGACCTGAAATTGGGTTTCCTCTTCCTAGAGAGAAACAGAGATGGTTCAGTGAGGACACAGATGTCTCATTGTGTATATTGTGCAAACTTGTTGCTCAGGGACTCTCTTGGTGCCCTAAAGGTGATTTAATTGGCCTTGCCCTAAAAATGTTGGCATACTTTTACATAAAACAAATACAAACGCAAACAGAAAAATCTCTGTAACAATGGACATTTTTATGGATCACATCACAGTTATCATTTAACAACAATTACTCTGGTTTTTTTCTGATGTGACCCATATAATGGAATAAATTGTCACTAGAGTAATATAATTCTTACTCTAATTTCTGAGTCTTTTTTATGCTTTGAAGCTTTCTACTTTTTATGTTTAAATGTTTTTTTAATGAATATTTTTACTGTAGCTTGGATGCTGCCCAGGAGATGGCTTGAACATAAAATGTCCAAACAAACCAATAAGTATTTTCTTGAATGAAATGTAAGTTAGAAATTAAATTCTGCATACAGTATTAGATAGTAAACATTTTCCAAGTGTAGAAATAGATCATGGCTAGGCACTCTTATCTGTAACTCCGAAAGCATTTTCTGGCAAAGAAAATCAAAATGATGGACCAGGGGAGAGTAGAGAGCAAATGGGGGTGGGGGGGAGGGAGGTGGAGTCTGCCATCAAACCAGAAGCCACCTCAATTGTGGAACTCCCCATTTAATTCCCAGGCCAACTGGAGAAGCCAGGTCTTCGGGCTTTATGCCACTTTGCCAAGAAGATTTGATGACATGATGAGTTTATGAAGCTGAGATAGGCTGAGGGAAGTGTTTCCTGCTTCTGTATAGAGTTTTCTGGTAAACAAACAAACAAACAAACAAACAAACAAACAAACAAACAAACAAACAGACCCCTGTGCAGTCTTTAAATTGCAAAGTTGAATGGAAAAAAAATCTTTATTGGAATTAATAGCATTGTTTTTGGCAATCTTCCAATACATTACAAAATGCACATAGATTTCAACAGAAATTCTTTATGCAATGAGATAAAGCAGGATAGTGTTTCTTTTTTAGACAAGTTTTATTGATTTTTTAATATTTACATATACATGTATTTGTGAAGCAATATGGTGGTTGGGTAGTTAAAATAAGAAATAACCATTTGTAAATAGTTCAGGTTACATCAACAGAGATGCCCTCTCTACTTCCCTTAGTTATTACATAGTCAAAATAGGCAAGTTAGTACATTTTTAGTTGTAACCTAGTCAATCAACAAAACTTAAAATATATTTTCAGTAATATATATCAATATCCTGTTTTTAAATTTTATCTAATTGCAATAGGATATTCTAGAGTGGCCTACGGTATATAGGAAAAAGCTTAATTTTGGGGTAACCCACAATTCCCTATTTCAATAAAGAGTAATTCTTTTGTCTACAAAACTTATATTGTTCATTACAAAGCATTCTTATGTTTTACCATTAAAGTCTAATTTTCATCTTAACAAATCACCAGTTATTAGAAATATGTTTTTTGCCTTAACCAATCAACAATTATTAAAATAGTATCTTTTATATATAAAATTTTAGGTTCTATACTATGATTCAAAACTAACCACTGAATATTCTATGTCATCTTGACCGTACATCAATTATTAAAATATTATCTTTTGATATGTCATTCCAAGTTCTAAGATATAGTTCGGAGTTATATTCTGAAAGCTTACATTTGTTTACCTTTACATATCTAAAAGCTAAATGTAGAATCAGTTATATTTTTTAGGGATTCCCCTTAATCCATAAAAAAGATATTTTTACAGTCTCTCTTTAGGAATCCCAAAAGAGAAACAAGTTCAGTTTTTTTTAAATCTAACTCTTGCCTTCCTTTTGTGCCAATCATGCTTCCTCTTGGCATCTTTAAAATCTCAAATGTATCTTCCTTTCTTCCTATACCCCTTATCTGAATCCAGGGAGCATATCCAAATGTCAGTTATGCAAGGAAGATGTCCCCTTTGTAACCATTGTATTTTTGCTTTGATAATTCAGTTTTTGATGGTTGATATAATATAGTTGTCATTAAATCAGTCAAATCTTTTTTCCCTTCCAATTCTATCTGGGTTAGGTAGAAAGTAGTAGTGGTATTATGATTGTCCTTTGATTAATTGAATTCTCAATATATTGTATTTGAAGGCCTTTAGTGTCTTCACTCTTGGTGTTGTTTTCTTCAGGTGCTGCTGCTTTTTGGGTTGCAAGTTTTGTAGTTGCCATTAAAGTTTGGACTTTAAGGTTTTCTGTAGGTTGCTTTTGTTGTTCTTTGAAATCTCCTATTTTAGTATTAGTTTCCACTTCTTCTATTTGATTTTGGGTTATCTTTTCCTCATTTAAAATCAAAATTTGATTTGGTGGCTTTAAGTTGTCAGATTTTTCTTGCAATTTGGCTTTAATTTGCTCTGTCATTGCCAAAATCGTGTCCAATATCAGTTTATAATCAAGTGGTGGGATGTATTCATCCATTTTGTTGTTTGCAGCTAAATCTTCCATGGAGGCTGTTTTAATAATAGTCATAGATTTTCCACCTCCTGAAGAGTTGTATTCAGTGCCAGGTGTTCCCACCCTTATCTTAGTGTCAAGGACAGCTCTGTTATTTAGTGAGCTCTCACAACAAAAAAAAAAAGGAAATTTACTTACTGTACCAGGTTTCGCCACAAGATGTCATCAGTAACATATAACATGCAATGTAGGAATTTTCCTTTCTTTTCTTTTTCCAAATTAATATAGAACTTTTGTAGGATTAGTCCAAATTTTTTCCTTAATTCACAGCTTAGAGAAAAGATAGGGTAGTGGATTCCCAGCAACAAATAGAAGCTTTTTAGTAAATACAAATGAACTTACTTAATTTCTTTGCTGAATTAATTAAAGTTCTTTTGTAGCTTTGAGGCTTTAAGATTTGTTCCCAGAGTAGATATTCACCGTTTTCTCAAAAAATGGGGAAGGAGGTTTTCAGAAAAGTCCCACAGGAAGATGGTCAGGGAATAAGAAAGGTAAAAGCTCACCCAGGTCCTCCAGATTGCTTCTTAGTGCTAGGTAGTGCTTTGGCTTTCGGCAGGGAGCGGCTTAACGATCGGCCATCTTTATGGCCGGTCTCTTCTTCTTTGGGCCAAAGGAGATGATTCTGGATTCCAGCAGAGGGCTGCCACCCTTCCACAATTGCAGGAAAGTCCTCCTCTCAGTAATCACCCCTCCAGGGCAATTTTTGACCCTTTTCAGGGTCCTCCAAAAAAGAAAGAAAGGAACGGCAGGCAGCAGGCTGTTCCTGCACATCCGGAAGCGCCGCGTGCACAAACCGGAAGCCAGCAGGATAGTGTTTCAATTGATCCTTCTATTAACTGTAATTACAAGCATATTATTTTACTACCTGAGGATGATACAAACCATCTCTTTATAATGCCTTCTATACACTCACTAATGCAGTTATTTGGACATGGTGCTTTCTATTGCAACACATGAGTGGGAGGATAACACTTGTATGCTCATAATCTCATTTTGTGAAGTAAAGGTAATCAGCTTCCCCTAAGTAAACCCATATTTCCATAAAATAATGAAACAGTTTAAATAAGTAAGCTTGTATGATCTTGAGTATACTCTTAAAATAATTTAAATAGATAATATTATAATAGAACCATATTTTCTCCAACATAGGTCCTCAGTAATTTGGTGAATGAATTCTGCTAGGTCAGCCTGCTTAGCCTGTGGTCAAAAATAATGGATCTGTGCAACAGCATCTCAAGGTAAATTAGAACACAGCATAGCTTGTTTCAATGTGCCTCTGTCTGAGCATAATTTAAGGGCATTTTTTTTCTTGCAGTTTGGATGTAACGTGTCCACTGTTCTGCTATATGATCAATATTGTTTATGATTTTTAATTAACATTACTGCTCAATTCCTAAACTGTCAGGCCAGTTTCTTTTTATTATGTCTGTTCAAATAATTCTCATGTTCCAAAATATAGTCAATTGCTTTATTATTTATCTCATTGCACAAAGAAAATGATGTTTTTACATTCATCTACATGAGAAAGACATTGCCATTTCTATTTAAATCTGATAACTAAGTTAATGGCTTAAAATTCATTATTTTAAAGGTTAGGTACTTGCAGCTATAATTTCCTATTTCTTGTGATAATTATAAATTTGTAAAGCAATCCTTTGCAAACAATTATAACAGTCCAATAACATTGTTCTTAACCTCGAGAGATTGGAATGCCATAGGTAATGTGTCATAATTGGAATATAAATGTATTTGGGTTTGCTATATCTGAATAATAAAAATACAATACTGCATTGGTCTAATACTGCAGGCAACCTAGGATATACTGTATTCAAATCAACTGGAACTCTGGGGAAATTGAAGTATTTGTATCTACAATCTACAGTACTACAAAAGATTAGCAAGTGTTTATACATTTTCCAGTATTTTATATGCCACCTCTTGTTTTGGAAAAAGAGATGGAAGTTTCTCTAATAAAGGTCAAAACTGTAGGGAAGAATTCCCATCTCAAGCAAATGTCATTTACATGAGAAAAGGCAAATAAGAAATCTATGATTGGTGTCATCTATAGTCCTGTTGTGCCTTGTAAGATACTCAAGAGTCAAGACCAAAAAGAAAAAAGAAAAGAAATATAAGTTAAGTTTTAAGCAAAGTTGTATCAGGTACTTCATACAATAGAATTGGGGAACCTAATTGTAATCTTTAACCATTCACCAAGGCTAGAATCTTGTAGAAAGCACTAATAGAATTTTATCAAAATACACATTTCCATGCCTTCTGTTTCTTATGAAATGAAAAAAAAAACAAAATTTGTTTTTGTTAATAATTTCTTCCTCTACTGATTTTGTCATCTATATAGAACAGTCAAAGCTCAGGTTTAATCTTGTGCAAACTTTCAATGGAGTAAATCTCATTTAATGGAATGACATTTTTTATCTGAATAAACATGCATAGGGTTGTGCTGTCAGAGGAATCTTTCATATTTATATGTACCTTACTGACCTCAGCATGGTTTCTGCAGATTAACTACAATGCGGTATTAAAAATAACCCTGAATGCTGTTTGATTGTAGAAGTATTTCATTGCATGGTTAAAGCAATCAGCAAAGAGGCAAGGGAAGGGGAGAAGCAAAATGAAAAGAAATTGATGAAATGAGCACTTAGAGTGAAAGAGACTTTTTTTCTTTAATAATTGTTCTAATAAAAAAGATTTTAAATGAAAAAGACTAAACCTTGTTTCACAAGCTACATCTTTTTTCTACTAATTTTTAAAATGATTTTCTTAGTTCTTAAAAATGTATTTTCATTTATTAAACTTTTAAAAATGTTTTTATTATAGTTAATAATCAGAGACTTGAAATGTTCTTGCACACTTTCTAGCTAATTGCTAGATACTTTCTTTCAAGGTAGAGGAAATGGGAATAAACAAGGAGGACAGGGGATAAGGTAAGAGCTTGCATAGTTCTTGGCTTCTACAGGGCTGTGGAAGAATAAAGAAAGAGTTGTGCTCCATTGATATCGCCAATGATATAATCTTTTGTACAAGATCTCATGGAGCCCACCATTCTTTGCTCTTTTACTCTCTTGGTTAAAACTTTCAATAAGGGAGGGATTGTTTAGGATTTGCGTTTCTTGAATACAAGGATTGCCTTGTGCCCGTCTGAAATCCACTGAGTTGTATATGAAGTTAATGGTATCTAACCTTTAGATCTGGGATACATGTGACTTTTTCTGGGCTAAAGCATTGGAATAGGTCATTGGCCCTAAAGTAAGCCATCAGGTTGGTAGAAAAATGAAGTTGGATTTTGTGTGATTCAAAATAGAATTAGTATGATAACTCCTCATTTATTTTAATTTTTTCACTTATAGTATAGTAAAAAGTATAATTTGGTAACAGGCTTGGGAGATCTCTGTGGGAGGGTTTATTGCTTGCAGAAGATTTAAGCCTCTTTATTCAGAACTAAGTTTGATTTTATTCACAGACTTCCTTGTGACATAAAGGGTGCTATGTGTGAAACTTTCTCCTCTGCTATGACAAACTGAGCTTCTGAAGATAGCAACATTTATTAATGGGATAGACTGTTGTAGCTCCTGAGTATAACTTATAGCTTCCTGCATTGCAGAAGTAGCATGTTCATTTCCTCAATTAAAATTTTAATTTAATATATCTCCTCAGGCCCCCTGTGTTGGCTTTTCTTTTGTCCTTCATTTGTGGTCTGACATTAACCTCCTGCTTTAGTTATTGCTGTATAATTATTCAGTATATTTAGTTAGAGTGGGTTGCAGGGGGTCCTTTACATAATATAAACTAAATGAATATTGAATTAAATTAATAGCCAACAAATAGTTCTGTACATTTTTTCCCATTAAAAAAGCCAGAATGTAGGGACCAATGGAGAGAATTTATCATTTATTCTTTGAAGTGAAGAGTTTAAAAACTCTGCGAAAAATATAAAGCTGGTAGAATACCAGCAGATGCCAATAAAATTGAACTGAGATTTTTGAATTTTCTCTTTTTAAAGGCACAATTTGCCACATTCAAAGGGACATTGGGTTCATCTACTTCCCTACTTTAGGAAGTTTCTGGAAGGCAAGCTTCATTGTGTTGGTAGATTCTTCATCTTGAATGAAAAAAATTACAGTATTTTTAAGTTTAAGAATTAAAAAGAAAAACATTTAATTTTTGGAAAATAGCAAAAGGAGGATTAAAACATTGTTTTTGAAAAGTTAAAGGGATGTATGGACTTGAAAGAATATTTCCCTTTTTAAAAAATGCCAGATTAAAAGAGTGATATGGAAAAGGATGCTACAATGGATTTACATTTGATATTAACTGATGCTTAATCATTAAAAGGGACATACAAATAATAAATCAAATATATGATTTGGAAAGTTTTCTTAGCCAGGATTTACAAAAGGGATATGTTAAGCTACTATTCCTGAAAGGAGACAAAGAGGAAATGATAAGAAATCAACTTCTGAGGCTTGACAGGATTAAAGATGAAACTTTTAAAAAGTTAGCAGAAGGAATACAAAGTGGACTTATTTGATCAGAGTTACATTATATATGATGGATATAGTAATAAGGCAGGGGAAGAAATTCTGATGCTAGCAGTATTTTGTAATGATTCTCAAAAGATAATCTTGGACAAAGCATAAATCTTGATATGTTGCTTGGACTGGCCCTGTCAATATAGTGTACAGAGAAGATATCTGTTGACATAAAAATTAGAGGACCTGGAATGATAAAAAGCTTTTGGAGTTATGCAGGCCACATAATCTACTCCAGTGATGATGAACCTTTTAGAGACCGAGTGCCCAAACTGCAACCCAAAACCCACTTATGTATTGTCAGGTGCCAGGTGGCCATGGCCCATTGGGTGGGTGTGGCCCATTGGGTAGGTGTGGCCAATTGGGTGGGCATGGCCCATTGGTTTGGGATGGCTGTGGTGGTAATGGCAGAGTGGGTGGGACTAAAAAGTTCAATCAATCAATTCCAAATTTGCGAGATCTTTTTTTCCCCCACGAAAAGTTGAAATTGATTGATTGATTGAACCTTTTTTTTTGTACACGGCAGTGGAGGCCTAAAGCAAAAAGGTTTGTTTGCACATGGCAGCTGAAGGCCTAGGACTGGGGTGACAGCGTGTGTGCTCACAGAGAGGGCTCTGCGTGCCACCTGTCGCACACATGCCATAGGTTTGCCACTGGCTTCTACCCTCACAACTGATAGAGAACACCACACTATCACCAGTTTTGAAGTTATATTCACTTGTTGCATATCGCAAAGATCCACCACCTTTTCCTTTGATTTTGGTAGTAAGTCTTGTGCTGTGCATAATTTTGAACATGGGATTCTACAATAAATTATGCAATATATGAAATTACATGCAAAATATTGCATCTCATGTTATGCTATGGACTTTAATTGCCTTTTAGTGGAGGTATTCTATTCAATTCAGAATAGTATTTCCATTTATGAAAAAGGATTTTCTACTCACAGTTATACTGTATATCTTTGGATCCATTTCTATTTTTACCAATCTGTGACAACAAAACCTTCTTTCTATTGGCTGCAAACTTTTTCAATATTGCCTGTATACCCCATGGCATGGCATCCACAGAAGCATTGCATTGCTTCCTCCGCACTTAAGAAACACGGCAAAGCTGTGCTAGCGAATAAAGCCCAGTTAAATTCTGTGAAGAAACAATAATTTGCTGAGCTGAATTCTTGGTGTTCTGTCAGATGGTACCTTCCCTTTGATCTAATGATGCCACCTCCTCCAATGATGCTTTCTAATACTAACATGCAATAATTACTTTCTGCAATTAAAGGAATAATCTACAGGGATTGAACTCACAAGCTTTTCTTGCACAGTATCATCACTGCCTTGACATTACTTCCCTGTATTGCAATATTAGTAGTGACAACTGTGCAAAAACTATCCCTTGTAGATTTAAATGCAAAGCAGACAGTCTGTTTTGCTCTTTGGACTAGTTAAATCAGGTTTTTTTGCTTCTTCTTTTCTCATTTTTTTCTGGGTCATGTTTGTAAGGAAAGACAACACATACACACACACACACACGATAATGAGTTTGTCTTATTTCAATCTTATTTCAACATAGATCATTTTTACTGCTTATTAATAGGTTATCTCCCCACTACTCAAAGGGACCAGGTTGGTCTGTTTCTAAGAACTGATAATTATTTGCCAAAATATTTTATTCAAAATTGCACTGCAGTTAATTTGTGTTGAATAATTAAGACAGCTGATATGAAGGAATGACCTCATTTCAGTCTATTTTTCTTTTTTAGTTTTTGTTGAGCTGCAGAAAATAAACCTTTATATTAAAACAAATAGCTAGCATTTTGAAGTTTTGGTATCATTGTTAATTTTGGAAAGGCTTTCACCCTCTTAAATACTCATGAAATTTACTGAGTAATTTTGTTTCTTATTGCATCTCAGCTAATAACCTTGCAAAGTTGTTGTAGGTACAAAATGAAAATAGATCTCCATGTAAAAAGTATTGAACTCCTGAGGAAAAGGGGGTTTATAAATATAACAAATTAATTAAAGCACAGTCTTACTATATAAAACACAGTTCAAATCTGCTATAAAGTTAAAGGATAGTAAGAAACAGAGCAATGGAATTCAAATTGAATATACAATTTTCATATAATTTTACCTGTTCACAAGCTCTGTTCTATTCTATTCTATTCTATTCTATTCTATTCTATTCTATTCTATTCTATTCTATTCTATTCTATTCTATTCTATTCTATTCTATTCTATTCTATTCTATTCTATTCTATTCTAGAAAGACAAAAAGGACAAATACAAAAAAAAGAAAGAGGGGCACATAACTAAGGCAGATTATCAGTATACAGCTAGAACACACAAATATGAAGTCAGGATCGCAAAGGCTCATAATGAACAAAGACTTGCAACAGAAATCAAAGATAATAAAAAAAGTTTCTTCCAACATACAGTATTAACAAGAAAAAAGTCAAGAAAACTGTAGGTCCACTAAAGAGAGAAGATGGCAAGGAAATAACAGGCAACAGAGAGAAAGCAGAGCTGCTTAACTCATACAAAAAGAAACTATAGCCCAACATACCAAAAAAACCACTGCAAAAGACAAACTAGAAAGAAAAATTAAAATAAGCAAGAAAATGGTAACAGAACACCTATCCGATCTTGATGAACATAAATCACTGGGACCCGACAGATTACATCCCAGAGTTTTGAAGGAGCTGGCAGATGTTATCTCAGAACCATTGCACCACATCTTTCAAAAATCCTGGAGCACCAGGGAAGTATCTGAGAATTGGAAAAGCACGGATGTGGTTCCTATCTTCAAGAATGGGAAAAAAACAGACCCAGGAAACTACAGACCAATTAGTTTAACATCAATACCTGGGAAAATCCTAGAAAAGATAATCAAAAATCAGATCTGCGAACAACTAGAAGCAAACAAAGTTATTACTAGTAGCCAACACAGGTTTGTTAAAAACAGATCATGCCAAACCAATCTTACTTCATTCTTTGATAAAGTGACTAAACTAGTAGACCAGCAAAATGCTGTGGATGTACTATACTTAGATTTCAGTAAGGCATTTAATAAAGTAGACCACAATCTACTCCTTGGTAAGCTAGAAACAGTTGGAATAGACAACATCACCACCAGATGGATTTGTAGGTGGCTGGCAAACCATATTCAATGACTAGTCCTCAATGGTATTATATTCACATGGAGAGAAGGAAGCAGTGAGGTAGCACAAGGTTCTATCTTAGGCCCAGTACTCTTCAATACCTTCATCAATGACTTAGATGAGGGAATTGAAGGGGAACTCATCAAATTTGCAGATGACACCAAACTGGCAAGAGTAGCCAACACCCCAGAAGACAAACTCAGGATCTAAAAAGATCTTGACAAACTTGAACAATGGGCCCTATCCAACAAAATGAGTTTCAATGTGGAGAAAATCAAAGGTACAAGTACATATTGAGTGAGACCTGGCTTAAAAATAGTAACTGTGAAACGGACCTTGGATTCCTAGTGGACAATTACTTGACTATGAGCCAACAGTGTGCAGCAGTAGCCAAAAAAGCTAATACAATCCTGGCTTATATAAACAGAGGCATAGAATCAAGATCACGCGAAGTATTAGTACTGCTTTATAAAACCCTAGTGAGACCACACCTGGAATACTGCAGCCAATTTTGGTCACCATATCACAAAAAAGATGTTGAGAGTCTGGGAAAAATTCAGAGAAGAGCAACTATGATGATCAAAGGCCTGAGGACTAAAACATATGAAGAATGGCGGCAGGACCTGAGTTTGGCTAGTCTAAAGAAAAGAAGAAAATGGGGTGACATGATAGCATTTGAGGGGCTGCCACCAAGAAGACGGGGTCATGTTATTCACCAAAGCACCGGAGGGCAGGACAAGAAACAATGGTTGGAAACTAATCAAAGGGAGAAGGAATTAAGGAGAAACTTCCTGACAGTGAGGACAATTAACCGGTGGAAAGAGCTAGCCCCCAGAAATCGTGGGTGCTCCATCACTGGAGATTTTTAAGAAGAGGCTGGACAGTCATATGTGTGAGATGGTATAGGTCCTCCTGCTTGAGCAGGGGCCTGGCCTAGAACACCTCCAAGGTCCCTTCCAGATTCTATTCTATTCTATTCTATTCTATTCTATTCTATTCTATTCTATTCTATTCTATTCTATTCTATTCTATTCTATTCTATTCTATTCTATTCTATTCTATTCTATTCTATTCTATTCTATTCTATTCTATTCTATTCTATTCTATTCTATTCTATTCTATTCCAAAAAGGGCTATTCTCAAATTATGTGCATTACTGTGAGACATTATTTATATGGCATGGTATATTGCTTTTTTCTTTGAAAAATTACTGTTACAAATTTTTGTTTATTGCTTTTTTATATGATACATAACTAAATTTGATAATATCAAGTGCTTCATTTCACAGTAGAATAGGAAATTATTTGGCCTAAAAATGAAGCATAGTCATGAATGCAGTATTTATAATAAAATGTCATTCTTCTTAAGCCTTTGTTGGCATATATAGTCTATAGATATTGGAAAGAATTTAGTAAACACTTCTCAGTAGTATTATTTATCATTGACTATAACTCACTATTATTAATATAAAGTATGTGTTCATATTATATCTATCCTTAAAAAATATTGATTCATTATGTCAGTGGCCCCCAACCTTTTCGGCATCAGGGACCAGTTCTGTGGAGAGAGGTTTTTCCGTGTACTGGAGGGGACATGATTTCATGTGCTGCCTGCATCCCGCAGATGGTGCTTCACTTATTTGTGCAGCCCAGTTTCTAGAATGCAGTGGACCAGTAATAGTCCATGAACCAGGGATTGGGGACCCCTGCATTACATGCTATCAAATTGGTGAGGACTCTGGGCAACCATATCAATATACACTCTCCAGTATGATTTGACTCTAACCTTGCTGTTCATAGCTTCCCATGGTGCAGCCATTGTCACTGTAATTGATTCCACCTATGTTTGTTTAGCAAATTTCTACCCTGGCCACCTCATCTAAGTGACTCTGCATGGTTTACAAACAACATACTAAAACAATGTAAAACAACAATATAAAAGCACAATAAAAACAACATTAAGACAAGGTTAAAATTCACAAGTTAAAAGTGAAAATCAAAGTTAAAAATTTACAAGGCTAAAAAGTTAACCAGGTGAGTGGGTGGGAGACCCTCAAGCCACCAGCCACCCTCAGGATTGCATAACACTTTTGGACCTCCATGCTACTATTACTACAATCATGTCAGGTCCACCGAAGCACTTTTGCATTGAAAGGATTACTCAGTGACATCACTGTTGCCTGGGGAGCATCCAGTTGGGGGCTGCTTTCATGTCCCCATTAAGCTGCTCACTTAAGTGAATCTATCTATTCATGATCACCTTCTTTTGATCTACTGGGTAGGCAGGCACTAGAGTGAGTGATGGGACTTCATGTCGTCCCACGATAACAACTGGGTCTCAAAAATGAGCCTGCCAATCATCAGCCCAGCATCCTAACCACTTGAGCCACCGTGCTCCATGCTAATTGACAAAGTCTTAAATTCTTCTTGAAAACCAGAAGAGTGTGGGCTTATCTCACTTCTGGAGGTAAGATGTTCCAAAAGATGGAGGCAACAGCAGAAAATACTCTCTTTATAGATGCTGCCAGTAAAAATTCTCTAATTGAAGGGATTTGCAGCATATCCTTCCTGCTTGATCGGGTTGAAAGAGTCAATCTAATTGGGATGAGATAACTTCTCAGGCAACCTGGTCCCATACCATGAAAGTCTTTAAAGGTGAAAATTAAATTAAATTAAATTCAAAGCTTTAAGTGTTGTGCTGGTCTTTTTCTTGTTTTTTTCTTTTTTTCATCATCCCACCATTATAGACTTCTCAAGAGAGCTAGTTCTTCGCATAAGGTGTGCAAAATATGATAATTTGAGTCTGATTAATTGTGCCTTAAGTGAGAACTTAGGCTTCATTTGTTCAATAGTACATATATTTATTTTTGATGGTGTTTTCAGACTCTGACACCAAGGTTCAAATGCCTCTTTGAATAATACTCTTTCTATCTGCATCTTTAAAGTCTGACTTTTATTTCTTTGTATATTTATATACCTTTTTGTTAAATTCCTTCCAGAGATCTTTCTCTTTCCTCTTTTCTTGACAACGTCCACAATTTATTCTAACTTCTAGCTTGCTTTCTTCTGTTTCTTGGTATATGGTGATATCTTTTCATGCACATCTGTAGTAGACTCTCTTATTTCATTCCACACTTCTCCTAATTCCATATCAATTAATTCATGATGATCTTCTTGAATATGGCAGATATATATAATCAAGATGGAAACGGATGGCTTTGTTCTTCTGCTTCAGCTTGATTTGGAACTTTCATGTCAGCCATTTGACATCTGTTCCACAGCCTACCCCCACCAGATTGTTGCTCTTATAATTGAGCTTTGCTACTTCCTTGTATTATTAATATAGTCAATTTTATTTTTGTTTTCTCTGTCTGGTGAAAACTAGTATATAAACATCATTTTGGTTATTTGAAGAATGTATTAGCAATGGAAAAAATAATTGGATTAGCAGAAACTGATAAATTGTTCACTTACTTCATTCCTCCTCTCTCTCCCCAGGACATACAGTGTAACTACATTTTCCTCCTTATTTTCAACATGGCAGGCCAATCTCCAACTATAAGTAGCATATCTTGCTTGCAAGTATTGTTAATTTGATTGAATTTAACCATATTACTCATCAACTTCTTTGTCTTCAGCATCATTAGGAGGAGCATTAACTCGGAAAAACATCATATTAAATTGTTGTTTCCAAAGTTGATATTTGATATTGCTATTATTTAGTCATTGATTGCATTCTATCCAAGTGCTGCATCTTTGGCTATGGAAGTAGTGTTATTCCTGCTTTGTTTTTCATGTTCTGAATAATAAACAGTATGTTTTTCTGACTAAAGTGACAATAGCAGTCCCTTTCACGCCTAAAATACCTACAAATGCCAGTGTATAGTCTGTTCATTTCATGTTTCATTCTTTCCAGCTTTCTCATGCTTATTGTTCCTATTCCATATTCCCACTTTAATTCTGTCTTTGCAGCTTCAGATTGTTGCCCTTGCCTGGCCAGATTGGCAGCTAGATGTACAAAGGACTTAAATTTAGCTGTACCATAAACCCCAACAGAACTCCAAAAGATCTTCAGTTCTTCCTTGGGAGCATGCTATGTGCCACCCCATGTCATTATCTGGTACCATTTTATCAACACTTTATAGTACTTATCCAAATGATTTTATTGGCAAACTACAGGAGTGGCTTGTGACTGTCTTCTTCCATGAAGTTTGAAGGGTTCATTTTGCCATTGTCTCTAAAGTGGATCATACACGTTTGGCATCTTCCTGTATTGCTGATGCCTGAAATAGGTGCCTGATTATTTTAGCTACTTTTATTGGAGCAATGAAAGTATGGCTTCCTTGAATGGCTGTTTAAAAACACACTGTAAGGTAGCCATAGCACTGGATTGCATGGATGTGATTGTCACCTTCAGCCCAATATTAATTAAGCAGTTGATATAGCAAATAAGTGGAAAAATGCCACAAGCTCATTGCAGTGCCTAACCACCAAGTGCACCCTTTGGGCCAGTTTCCAATAATTCCTGATGGGTAGGTTCTGTTCCTGTGAGGAATAAAGGAAAAGGTGTAAAAGCGATAACCTGACAGCTATAACTCTGTTGCAACCTCCGATTGCTTTATGCTCTCGAATAAACTTTGCCTTCGCCCTTGTGTGTGTTGGATAACCCACCTGGTTCTGAACCCAGGACTTTCTTCTAACAATTTTGTTTTGCTTAAAAATTCATGATCTTAAAGTGAGAGTTTTTAGAACCAAAATATGGATTAATGTTTTGCATTCTGTCCATTTTTAATAATCAGACTTTTAGTTAGCAACTAGTAGGGAATTCTAGGGAATCTAGGTACAATCCTATCTGGTTAATTGCATGGTGCTAATTGAGATGTCTTCTGAATCTGCAGTTCTATTGGTTTAGTCATGTATTATAGGATTATGGTGAGGTGCATAGTCCATGGACATGACTCACAAAATGGTTGTTTTATAGCCCTTCAAACTCTCTCTCTCTTTCATTCCTCCTTGAATTTCTTAGTTTAGATACCAACAAGGATGTGTTACATATAGATGAGGATTGTATCTAGCGGGTGTTTTCTAGCGGGCCTGCTAAGATAAAAAGAGAGAAATAATTTTCTAATTGGGATTAGTCCTGGAAGTTTGTTATCTCACAGCTCAGAAAAATAAAATAGGAAGAGCTAGCTTGTCCAAGCAGCCTCTCTTTCAGGTGTTATCTAAATTGGTTATGATCTTTAAGTGCTTACATGGCATGGGTCCGGGTTACCTCAGGGACCACCTGCTGCCGGCGTCAACTTCCCTCCGCCCAGTACGTGCCCACAGAGAGGGCCTCCTCAGGGTGCCTCCGATCAGGGAATGCCGACTGGTGGCCCCCAGGGGGAGGGCCTTCTCTGTGGGCGCTCTGGCATTATGGAACCAACTGCCGGTGGAGCTCCGGATGACATCAGACCTCCGAACCTTCCGTCGCGGCCTGAAGACCCACTTGTTTGAATTAGCTGGTCTGGCCTGATGGGGGATTATGGGTTTTTTAAATTGGTGTTCTTAGTATTGTATTATTTTTTTAACTGGGCATTGGTTTAATTTCTTTTTAACTTTTGTATCGTTATTTATATATGCCCTGTGAACTGCCCTGAGTCCCTAGGGAGAAGGGCGGTATACAAATCAAATAAAAACTAAAAACTAAAAAACTAAATATGCAGGTAAAACACAGGACAATCTTCTGGTTTGGGTCTGATGGTAACAGCTCTCTTCCCTTGTTGTTGCTGCCAGTAACTATTTTGAAGTATTCTGCTTCTACACCAAGAGAAAGCAGCATGATACTCGTGGAACCAATAGATCTGAAGACCCCTTACTTGGTGCCATCCAGACACTGTATCTTGCTTTCCTTCCAACATACTTCTAAAAAAAAAGGAAGCTGGCATGATTCAAAGCAAATGTAGTTCTGTCTTTCTTTACAAGAAGGTTCCTAGGTGTCACTAAGTCCCAATAAGCATTCACCAAAGGTAATAATGATGAATGGCTACAGTCCATTCTAATGGTTCCCCAAAAGAAACAAGGTAGTCTTAGAACAAAATACCTGTTTTGCTTTCTGATAAATTAGGATTTATGATTGTATCCAAGCATATACCTTTCTCTTTCTAAAGGAACCTCTATGAAAACTTCTGACAACCTTACTTTGCATGGATTTGTCCCTTTTGCTCTCCTATGCAAAGCCATCAAAAGCTGGATTGCATAAATTAATGAAGAATAACACCCTCAGTCCTTCTATGGCCATTTCCTGGCTATTATAATAAGACATATGTTTGCTCTGTTCCTGCTCTTGATTTCCTACAGAATGAAATATGTTGCCTGCTTGCCTAACACTGCATTTTTTTTCTGCTGGACAATTTAGCAGAAGAAAAAAAGGATAGAACCTTTTGTTTTTAAGCTTTTAAAAATATGCCTTTAATACCTCTTTCCATTATTTCAAGTGTCTGCTATCCATTACTCATTAAAATGCTGGGTCAGTTAAATGATGAATCAAACACCAAATAGTTTTATCCATCACTGGGGTCATAACAAAACTGTGACTGCTGGCTATTATTAACAATAATGGATTTCCCACATTTATGCTGACCACAGAATACATGAAAAATAAATGGGAACATGTACGGGGTCTAAAATTTGATAGAGCTAAGTTTGCATTACTAGCCTCAAGTAAAAGCATCTTCATCTTTGTTCTAGGGTATCACCTTTCATTTTTTGCTAACACTTTGTTAGGTGTTCATAACTAATGTTTAGTTCATTTTCCCTCTGTAAAGAACAAACAGCTTCCCTGTTCATTTTTCAAAGGTGAGAAATGACCTATTAACTGTATTAGGAAATGGCTAGACAAAATGATGTGATTCTCACCTGTGATGCAGGCAATTCCACCTTTTTGCAAAAAAGTAGCTGACAGGTAAATACAATGGATCACTGTAAGGTCAAAAAGTTGCTGGACTAAATATAATATTTTAGCTTAAGAAAATGGCTTTGCCCTCGTATATCTGCTGAAAGCTTTCAGATTCCTATAAGCTGTTGTCAGCTTTAATATATCGTATAGACATCTTCAAGATAATAGATTTTGATAGATGAAAATTAAGAGAAAACTGATTAGCTGAAAGCAAGAATGACATCTCAAACTCCTGTCCCATAACTAGTTTACAGCTCTCTGCAAATTCATTACATAGACAGTTTTCTTCAACTTCCACCTTGGAAGAATACATCTTTAAAGTTATTCTCCATTTTTCCTCTTTTGACTCAGTTTTCAATTATTTTAAGTTCTATATAGGTAAAGGTAAAGGTAAAGGTTCCCCCGCACATGCGTGCTAGTCGTTTCTGACTCTAGGGGCCGGTGCTCATCTCCGTTTCAAAGCCGAAGAGCCAGCGCTTGTCCGAGGACGTCTCCGTGGTCATGTGGCCGGCATGACTGGACACCAAAGGCGCACGGAACGCTGTTACCTTCCCACCGGAGTGGTCCCTATTTTTCTACTTGCATTTTTACGTGCTTTCGAACTGCTAGGTTGGCAGAAGCTGGGACGAGTAACAGGCGCTCACTCTGTTACGCGGCCCTCGGGATTCGACCCGCCAAACTGCCGACCTTCTGATCGACAAGCTCAGCGTCCTAACCCACTGAGCCACCGCGTCCCTTAAGTTCTATATAGTAATGTCAAAATAGTGGGCTGAAGTGTCTTGAGAAGATACTGAACAAAATTACTTTGATGATATCTGGCTTGGCAGGAAGTTAGACATCTTGGATTATCTTCTTCTATTCATGAACTGGTTCCCAGGTGGTTCATAATAACATCAATGTGCCATTTGTGTTAGGTAGCTTAATCAATAAAATGGTGGGGGGTCATATAACCAGCTATCCTATTGTAGATGGTCCAGGGCTGGGTAGATTTGTTTGGGTCTAAAAAAATCAGTTGCAAATACTGCCATGTTCCTCTTTGTTCATGAAGAAAACGTTTAGAAAGAGGGTCAGAACCTGTAGTCTTCTACGTTTTGTTGAAATAAACCTCATAGTATTTCTCACTAGTCAGCTTTTTGACTAAGGCTAGCTCAACAGCATCTGGAGGCCCACAAATTTCACATGCCTGACTTAGGAACAGCTTACGGGGTTTCTAGCATAGTGTCTGGTGTCACAAGCTCAAATCTGGATTTTTTTTTTCTTGCTTGCAATCAGTGCTCTGCTCTTCACATTTATCTTGCATTCACCAACTAAGTAGAAAATAGAATTGTAAATATGAAATGCAAGGATAAAAATACCATGAACAGGGACCCCCCCAGGTTTTAAAATTCAGAAAACTTATTTTAAGCCAGTGTTTCTGGACCTTGGCAACTGTAAGATATGTGGATTTCAACTCAGAATTCTGGGAACTGAAGTCCATACATCTTAAAGCTGCCAAGGTTGAGAAACATTATTTTAAGCTAAAGAAAATTGTCTACACTCCATTAGAGTGACTGTAGCTTTCTCCACACACTTCTTCCTAGATTGTTCACCTCATTGTTTCTTTTCATTTTGTGCCAGATAATTGTTATCTATCCTATTAAGAACTGAATCATGCTACAAATCACATGCTGTTTTCTCTCAGGTATACCAGACACTACTCTTCAGTCTTCTCAATAATTGCTTAATATTGCAAGATCTCCTGTCTCCTTTAGATGTGTTTACTTTTCCAAGCATTCATCACTCAAGCACCGGATTTTTCATCAACAAAATGCATTTTTTTCTGCTATATATCACTGGTGTTGTCTCTGTGGCATGATTCATATAAAAATGACCTACAGAGACTGATTGTGATTACTGTAGAATACAGTGTCTCCTAAACACATAAATACAGTATGTCTTCATTCCAGTCACTGGAAAGCTAAAGTGGACCAGCACTATTGCTCTCTGGTTGTACTTGTGAACATTCCAGATCTAAATGAATCTAAATGAATCTTTGAGTATAATGATGAAAAAAAAATGACAAAATATTTTTGAACTTGTGTCCAGATGGCAGAGACCAAAACATAAACCATGAGATTTGTGTTGTGACATTTGTGTTGTGCTTCGCCTGACTCCCAACCCAGAAGACACCTGTGTTTAATCTTATCCAACATAATTATTTTCATGAACCTAACATGGTACCAACCATTTTGTGACCTTGACATTACTGAAATTATATTCTGCAAATCATATCTGAGATGACTAATGAAGCAGCTCGATACTAGGACTGGGCAAATCTCTTGAAAGAGATATTGTGAAATGTGTGGAAGGGCAAAAGAAATCCTGATTGACTGACTGATGTTTCAGAACATTAAAAGATGCAGCTCCCTTAATGAATCAAAATGAGATACTTTGTGCACATTCCCACCTTATAAAATGATGTTTTGGAGGAGTTGTATATTCCCACTAGATTCTGAACTTTGTTATATTGCACGAGAATCCAGCACTTACTGTATCCTTAATACTGAAAGTTATCTGAGGCAGTAACTTTGAAAACACACTATGTTACTACATTATCAGCAGCTTGAGATTCCCAAAACAGCAGATCTTCTCTCTGCCAGTCAATATTTTATTTGTTGAAACAAAGGTCATTACAAAAAAGAAAATTTAACTCTGCAAAATGAAATCCAAGTGATATTAAGCACGAAACCTTCAATATGTATAAAACAAATTAGCATATAGATCAAACCCTTCACATTATTCTTGCAATTTGAGTCTTAGATTCTGAAAACAATGAAATCAAGAAAGTTGATACATGTTCTGAAAACAAATGTGTATGGAGAGAGAAAATAGATGCACCTGTTAGTCACATTGCATATGATTTTTCATCCAACATTTTGCATATTTCTTCACATTTTCTGTTCCAAAATAAAACATTTAGATATACTCAACAATAAATAAACTATAAAATATTTATATTTATGTATTCAGAATTATATGGCTTATTTTAGTTATGGCAACAGCCAATTCAACATACAATATAATTAAGACAAACATAATAATGCAAGAAAACAGAATAAATAAGAATACTGTAAACAGAGAAAACTACATATAAATTAATAATGATGCCTTGAATTGCATTTAGAAATAGATTTGTTCAGACACCATAATATTATTAAGCAGCAGATCTTAATCATATTTTGACTGCTATAATATGTACTTTCTTTTTTTTATTGAAAAGTTTTACAAAATTTAAAAAACATATAAATTGAACCCCCCCCTCCCAATCACCCCTCCCCCCCAGACTTCCCAAAGCAGAATACAGGGTATTGTGTATAACAATCGTATACAAACATATGCTAAATATCTATTAAAACATTAACAAACCTTCCACTCTTTAACTCCCTTATAACAAAATAATATGTACTTTCTGAAGAGCATTAAAAAGTAAGTAAAGGCATTATTAATTGCAGAAAATGTAGTGCTAAGAAACAGAATATGACAAAACTGTTGAGACAAATTCTATAAAATATACAGTATCATAGCCAAATTTATCCTTATTGTAACCTAAATGCTGCCTTATCACATACTATGGACAATATGTGAATTCTTAACTAAGGTAGAATGACAATTATGCACTTCCTTACTTATCATATTTGATAAATTTCCAGGAACAGATATCATCAAAACATAGAGTAAGGTGACATTTTTATGCATTATATAAATAGATGTTTGGAGAACTTGGGCAGTGAAACTCTAGTCACAGTTCTTATGATAAAAAAAAGGAATTGATGTTATGCAGGAGCTCAAGGCCCTCTTGTAGAAGTCCTGTTCCTCATTCCTTTGAGTCAAGGAAAAGCAGCAGTTGGGTAAAGGGTGTGATGATCTAGGACTCAGATCGTAATACTAAGTTTTTGGCAGACCAATCCTTTGCTGCCCCTTTATAGCCAACTCTGTAGTCAACAGAGACAAAAACTTCAAGTCCATGTGTATGTCAAGATAATCACATTGAGAATAAAAATAATAGTGATAAAATTGTGGGAAGTACTCTTTAAAGATTGTGGTTGACCTGGAAATCATATTTGGTAGCTTGCTAGAATCTCAGTTCCTACAGTTCTGCATTCAGGTGGAAGCAAAATGTTTTGCCAGAAATCAATCATACGCTAAAGCAATTGTACAGATTTTCTGAAAAACTTGACTTTGAGTGGATCTGAAAATTCTTTGCTAATAATACTGAACTAGTTAAGGAATGGACCTTAACTATACTATTGTAATCAGTTGCCTGAGTCTGTAGAATGGAAAGCCAGGGGTCTCAAACCTTCTCAAAGCCTCTGGGTCTTCACACCCTGACTATCTCTGGCTTTGGGTTTGAGGTTGGGTAGTTCCTGCTACCATCATTTATCTTCTTTCCCTGGTATCCTCCACCAACTTACCAGAGATCATCTAAATCAAACTTTATTTTAAAAGAAGAAGAGATAAAATGTAATCCCTCTGCTTAATTTAAATATTAAACTGCAAATAATGCTGAAAAAGGTAATTTATAGAGACATTCTGAAAGATACGTCTGGCAATTTAAAAGGGAAATTCTGAAAGAAAGTACTCAAGGGAGGTCACATGGTAGAATTGGCAAATTCTTCATGATAAATGGGAAATGTTGCAATTTAATATTGCAGACTATTAAAACATTAATAAAAGTACTTTTAAAAAGTACATGACCAACTTGAAGAAAGGATAAATGTTCATCCTGAAGATTGGATAAAAGGCAAACACACCTTTCAGTTTGTACTAGAAAGTAAAAAATAGGTAAACTTGACACATATTGCAAAAAGCTAAAATAACAGTGCAACAGTGTAATTCCTAGCAGAATATTTTTACTCTGTTGTAAGGACCTGCCTCAGATAAATCTCCCAAGAGAGCAGAACTCTTAAAAATGTGCATTGTCTCAACAGGAACTTTTATTGGAAGGTATTGACAGCAGGATAGTAAGGCAGGATCTGAAGATTTTCTGCATGAAATGTTATATTAAAGAACCCTTTCAAACCCCACCCCAACTGTCCATCTGGCCAGCTCAAATTGAGCCAATCTATAGGTGTTAAATTGTTGTGAGAAAGAACCGATAAGGTGCCAGTCTCAAGGCTGTCAGGTTTCTCCGCGGCTTCTTCCCTTCACTTGGAGACAAGGCAGATGGCTAGAGGCACATTCCATTCTCACCCCAAGAAAGGTACTTCAAAGAGAATAGAACAAAGCAAAGGAAGTACACCACAGAATACCCATAGGTCCTCGTCCCCCCTTAGAATGGTAGAACCTGAAAAATGAAAATATAGGAAAGCAAGGCAAAATGCATAGGGGTTCTGATACCTGTTCCTTTAGAGAACAAATTCTCTTAAACACTGTTTTCCCCAATTCAATTACACGAAATGTCCAAGTTCTTGGAAATACCTAAACTTTATCAGAGGTGGAGGGAAGCTATCTTAAAACCTTAAATTTCAATTTGACAAGGGTGTTGCAGTTACTTGGATGTAAATTTGCCAGAAACTGGCAAAAAAATAAGAAATTGGCAAAAAACATTGCAAATCATGATCACATATCACAGAATGCCACAACAATCTGTACAAACAGCCATATGACTGTAGTGGAGGGAGTGGCACATCCATTTATGACGACTGTCATAACTTCAAATGGTTGTAAAATGAGTAGTTGTAAGCTGAGAACCACCTGTATTTTCCCATGCAACATCTGCACAGTAGCTTATTGTGTCAAGTTGACAAGCCAATTTGTGATCAAAGTCCCTCTCCTTTTATTGTGCATAGTGATGTTAAAAGGAGTGGAACTTTTATCATATGATAGTGGCCAATATGTTTCCTTCTCTGGGGACAGAGAATATCTATGAAAGTGTTTCCTGCAAAATAGATTATGAAGGATGATGACTAAGAAAAGGAGTGACAACCCTACAGCTGTTTTGGATGTCTGGCTGCCTACCAGATAAGATATGTTTCACAGGCACAAAATTGGCATTTCCCCCCTTCACTTTGATTATTTAAAACAATGAATTTTGTGCAAATATTTATAAAAGCATGTGAGGGGAAAAAATGTCCCCTGGAAAATATTATCCTGAACCTGCAAGTGTTTGAGTAAAGGATGAGTAGAACCTAATTCCTATTTTAATGTTTATATTTAAAATATTTATATAATTCATGCAGTGCACAACTGGAAAGTATACAAAATTAAAAATATGGATTAAATGTAATCAAAACAGAAATGGAAAAAAAATCAGGTACAAAGTACATAAAATAATGACACCCACAAACCCTCACTGTTAGCTTTGTGAGGTAGGCTAGGCTAGAAAATTCTTGCAAGGATTACAGGAATACTACTGTAGTGTTGTAGGATATAATAACAGAATCTTGAAAGCTGTCCAAAGTTTCTTTCTGCCTCCTTATAGAAATCAGTTCTGTTTAGCTGTATTATTTTGAGTTTCTTTTTCATGCTCCTGCCTCTCCCAGGACCAAGCTGACATTTACTTTCTCTTAACAGTTATTCTAGCAACTTTTGCATTCTTTTGACAAAGCTACAGTATCTCTCCACTCCTCTACACAAACTCTCATGGACTCTCAAATATCAAGATGACAAAAGATTTCAGAAGATGTTAACATTAAGCCATAATGTTGAACAAGGGAACAGCATGTTCAGGTCAATGGGCACAGTCCTAGTCTCTATCAACTTCTTCAGGTGAGGGAAAGTAAAGGAAGCAGGCTGCCAAAATACACTTTGAGGATGGGGCAAGGGCCTTTATTAGAAAGCTGAGTAGATCGCCATTGCCTTAGTAAGGTTTGCCCTCTGTTTATGCATTGAACAAAGAAAGGAAATATTACCATTCTCCCTCTACCCCCCACCCCGCAACCTTGCTCCTTCTTGTGTTTTGTGATTGCTTTCAACAACAACCATGTTGAGGAGAAAACTGAACTGTAAGCTTCTCCCATCTAGCCTAATTGCTTTGCAGGAGCTGAGAACATTCTTTTATCAAAACAGTGATATCACAAAAGCCTTTTTTATTAGTACGGGTACCTGCTTCTTGAAAGACTTTTGGTGGAGGCACCCAAATCACAGGTAGAATGTGCTTCCAGTTTCAGTGTGAGATAGCTGAAAGAATAATATTTTGTCCTTGCTGAAATAATTCAGCAATATTTCATTTTGAGTCCTCAGAGCCTCACCCCCTTTCTTGCAGGCGAAGGAGGAAGTGGTTAATTAAATATCAGTGACTCTGATATGCATGTTAATTTACAGTGTTAGGAGAGCCACAAATTTCTTACTTTGTTCAACTCGGCCAATTTTAAAATGGCTTCCTTTAATCTTCATTTACTGGAATTTTACTCTTGTGCCTGCTAATATTTATGGCAAGTTGCCTGCTGTACTGGTGGCTGGTGCGTGATGTGAAAGTAGTAATATGGACTTGGCACTCTTGCTTTCCAATTACAGCTGAGAGACTTTAGATCCAATAGAGGCAGCTGCCCTATGCTGAAATGGCTTTTGCTAGAATACCATTACTTGCTTCACAGATTGCTTATTTCCTGCACTTTAATATACAGCATTCCTTACATTATAGAATTAGATATTCTTCATCTGATTCAATTTTATATAGGAGCCATGGTAGCACAGTGGTTAGAATACAATATTGCAGACTAACTCTGACCACAGCCAGCCGTTTGATTCTCACTGGCTCAAGGTTGACTCAGCCTTCCATACTCCTGAGGTCAGTAAAATGAGGACCCAGATTGCTGGGGGCCATATGCTGACTCTGTAAATTGCTTAGAGAGAGCTGTAAAATACTATGGAGTGGTACTTAAGTCTAAGTCTACTGTTATTTTATTTTTCTAGATTGTAAATAATTCAGTCTATTGTTTGTGATAAAATGGCAACTGACAGCTAACTCCTAACATTTTTTGAATTTTTTTAAAAAATATGATACACTTTTACTAGGATCGTGTCAATTAGCCCTGTTTATCTGGGATTTTGAGATTCAAAGTGGACATGATTTAGTCTGATTTATGATTCAGAATTTTGGGCCTAACAAGTTCAGTTCAAGCTGCTTTGAGATGCAGTTAGTAAAAAAAAATGTTCATAGACTCAAATGACTGAAAACATTTCTGTTTCAGTTTGTGACTGTGCTTTCTGCTCCTTGTAAAACGAGATGAAATATACAGAAGTAGCAGATTCTTTAGAGAACATTAAGCTTACTCAGTTTCAGCTGAATACCACAGTAAATGTTTGAAATATTCCCCCTGCAAGGAAAGGATAGCACAGCACAGCAGCTTCCAAACGGTTCAGCAAAGAACCTAAATTGTGCTGCACCCTCGCTGCAAGCATCAAATCACAACTTATTGATGAAACCTTTCAAAAACTGATTAAAAACCCTCTTTTATACTTGCTTTTCTGAAATTTAGGATACTGAAAATGGAGTGATTTCTTGTCCTCGTGAGATGTTGTGGTTTGCTACCTTTGTTCACTGGATTTTAGAGGGTGGCATAAAGGTTGGCATAATTGCTTGACAAGCTTGGTCCTTCTCTGGAAGGATTTCTTATCACTGGATTTTGGTGGGGTGCCAGCCTGCATTGGACACATTGGCAAAGCTTGATCATTTCTGGGCAGAGGAATGACTGTTGCCCTTATTGGCAAATGTAGTTTTGCAGTCTATGATCTCTGGATATTATGAGGTGAGAAGTAGGTTGGTATAGTTGGTTGATAAGCTTGCCCCCCTCCTCTCCCAAGACCCTCTGATTAGTGACAGGATTTGATTGTCTCATGGCTGTGACTTATTCATAATATTCTCTATTAGTTATTAAGGAGAAGCAGCAGACACAGGCTGATTCAGTAAGATAAAATGCCAAGAAGGTAGCCAGGCCACAGAAAAAGAAGCTGGCAAGAACAAGTGGTATTCATAGCCTTACCAGCTGTTATTCTTTCAAAATGTTTTGACAGCACCAGTGTTAGCCTAACACTCATTGACTTATTGCTGAGTAATTTCAAGTTGCCTCAGGCATACAGAATGTAAAAGTAAGGTTTGACCCGAGAGTGCATGTTGCATCAATCAGTGCTGAACATTTACTAAAAGTCTTGGCAGTTTCACTGGACTCTCAGTTGTATTTGCAAGGCAAACACACATAGGCGACCATGGGAGCAGTGAATAATGATGGTTGCATGATGTATTTATGCAAATGCCATGATGTACATACAAGTAGACCTTAGCTTACAACCATAACGGAGCCTGCCCATCATGGCTGTAAGTCATGACGGTTGTAAAATAGGTCATTGTGTGGCTGATTCAATTTTATGACTTTTTTGTGGTGGTAGTTAAGTGAATCACCATAGTTATGAAGTGAATATGTAGTTGATAAGCAAATCCATTGTTTGCTATGGGGCATTTTTGCCGAAAACAAAATAAACAGTTTGGTTTTTTTAGCAAAAATGTTGTAAATCGTAGTCACATGACTGTGGGATGCTACAAACTGCCATAAATGTGAGTTGGTTGCTGTATACCCAAAATGTGGTCATGTGACTGCATGACAGTTTGGAATGGGGTTCTAAGGTTGTAAGTTACCTGTATTTGTATCAAAAGTGGTTAATGGTGACATTTGCATTATGACATCATAATGAGTATCGTTAATCTGGCATCATCTGGCTCACTGCAGATGCTGCTCCATTAGAATGAAAAAGCAAAATGAAAAAGTTTGTGGCTGGCCATCTTGAAAAACTTGAGACCTGAGAATGTGAATGAAGCTTGAAGTAATGGTAGTCTTGCCACATTGAAGGAGTTCTAAATATGTAAAATTTAATGAGATGATAAACCTAACAGAAAGTCCATCATAACACATGACACCTTCCCCCATTTAAATAAAAGTGATGTTGCAACATTGCATATTCATTGTCAGAAAGAACCCAGAAGTAACAGAAGAGCTTTGAAAGCTTACAAAGTTCTTTGGAAGCATTTGAATCAATCTGCTGCTTTGAAGCCAATCCCCAATATTAATCAGTAAATTTGGATCAATGGGATGATTTGACTGATGCTTGATTAAAATAAAGAACTTCTCTGCCAGCCCTACTATTTACTCCATTATTGCTTCAAGGAACTCAGATGGCCCTTTATATTACCCTCAGCTTGGCTTTGTACATTGCATTTTAAACCATGTTTTCTTGACTAAGATACAAAGGCTGGGCTGTATATCACGCACAACATGATTTTATGGATTAAAATTGTTGTAATCATACCTTGTATTAAGTCAGATTAAACCATACCATGTTTGGGGTTTATTTATTTAAATGATTTATATAGCCACCCATCTTATTCACCTTAATCCTGGAATACTTACAAAGAATAATAAAAACAATGAAAACATAAAAAAACAACACAGAAATACCTGACACCCTCAAACACAACACAGAAATAGCTTTATTGAGCGCCAGGTTCTCACTATCCCAAAATTTTATCACCTAATTCTTCAAGGCTTTTCACAAGGCCAGGAAGTAGGGACCTGACATATTTCAAGTGGTAAGATGTTCCAAAGGGTAGGGGGTCATTATGAAGAAGTTCTACTGCTTAGGTCCTGCTGGCTGTCAATATTTGACGGAAGGGGTCTTGATTTGGTCCATCCTATCTCATCTGGTAGAACAGGCAGATATCCCAGGAAAGGCAGTCCCTCAATTAATCTGACCCTGAGTTAGTGGACTCAGCCATAGGTTACAAAATGAATTTCATGTATTTTCATGTTTTTTCCAGCATTTTCATGTTGTTGGTTTAATTTTGATCCTAAGCTAACTAGAATTTCAAAATGGTTATCAAAGGTGCAAATATTCATAGGTGGGCCAGAGGTATCTGAGGCCAGAGAATAGAATTCTAAGGGCAGAATTAGAATTTTTTTTGAAAGAATTCTAGAGAAAGTCTCTTGAATATACCTTCACGTAATGCATCATCTGTATAAAAGATTGACAAGCTTTCTCTGTCTTTGTGTGCGCACACTTATGTAAATGTTTATTTTTTCCTGGTTCATTCTTCTTTCTAGCCTGCCTGAATCCCCCATGATTTCATTAAATTTCAAGAAAGGATGATATCCAAGATTTCTTCCTCTTGTTAGGCTTTTTCCTAGTGATGCTCCTGTCACAACTAAAGAAATTTTCTTTTTACACTTTTTAACAAAAATATTAGTAAACTAGGCCAATTGGAATGCAGTTTATTTATTCAAAAATTATTTGGAGTCTGATTTTCAGCCCGAAAAGTAGTTCATGTTAGTACACGGTGTCTCCTCACACTTAAAATCAGTGAAATTTAGAGGAATATATATTTTTTGGCAGTGAGAGTGTTAAATAGCGGGTTCTTTGGTGCAGGAATGAAGATGCGAAGCTGAGTACAAGGTAACTCATAGTTTATTTCGTGCAGAAACTGTACTGGGGAAAAGGCTGCAACTAGCCACAATATATAGTCTAGCCCCTAGTTGGCAGCCAATAGGTTTGAATCAACCATTGCTGCCTGGAGCTAGCCAATTGCAGCACAGGAAACTAGTAGTCTGGGTTGCTGGAGAGCCGTTAGCTGCTTCAGCAACCCACGTGGTATTCTTTAATAGCCCAGTACATAACACCCCTCCCCTCTTAGACCAGACCATAATAACACCAATTAGTCTCAACAATTGTCAAGACTCATTATCCAAACATGCTAAAATAAAAGTGATAATAATAATAAAAGTAAAAAAAGACAATGTAGGTTACAATGTTATTAAACAATGTCTCAATGAATAGGCTTCAAAAATGGCACTATTAGACAGTTACATCATAACACTAGTTTCTGTAGTGTAGTGGCAACAGGAGTTACAACAATATATAACTCTTTATTTTACAACGTAATCTGCAAGATATGAAGGAGGCTTGTGTGCCCTAGAGGAACATCTTGGAGTTCCCATCACTTTTTGGTCTACTAGCTTACCCAGTGGGCTGGGTAGACTTGTGTCCTGAGTCAAGGGGATTTGATGCATTCTGGCTGGCCTCTCCAGGTTGGCCCACCCCAGAGTCAGACTGTTTGGCAGAGTAGGCACAGCAGTTGCTGAAGTTCGGTTGGCTTGCTTCTTCAGGGGACCCATGTTGCACTCCAGGGCTCCCCAGTTCTCCCTCTGGTTCTGCTTCAGTTAAGAAGTAAAAGTCCTGATAGTCCATCTGAGGACTGGCTTGGCTGCAAGTTTGAGGACCTTGGGAGGGACTTATGATGCAGTCCTCACTTAGTGGCCATTCTGAAAACCATTTCCTGAGCTGATCAATGTGTCATCTGACAACTCGCCCTCCCTCCAACCCCACTTCATAAGATAGGGGTCTGGATGCCTTGTTAATTTGACCAGGAACCCACAGATTCCCATGACCATAGTTCTTGGCCCAAACCCAATTGCCCATGTGCAGCCCCCTTGGAGGTTTTGATCAAGAGGCTTCAGCTGCCACTCTATCTGGATGCAACCTGTCCAGTTTAGTAATCAAACACCTCCCCCAACGTAGTTCTGCAGGACTTTTGCCTGTAGCAGTGCAGGGTGTAGAATGCTGGCAGAGTAAAAAATCTGCCAATCTGTGATGCCAGTCACCTGTGACAATGCGCTTGAGTGCTTCCTTCATTGTCCTCACCATGCATTCAGCTTGACCATTAGAAGATGGATGAAAAGGCGCAGACATTGGATGTCTGATGAGATTAGCTCTAAGGAAGGCCTGAAATTCAGCAGCAGTGAATTGGCCCCCATTGTCTGAAACTAAGACATCTAGCAACCCATGTGTGGCAAAGAGTTTTCTCAGCACCTGGATGGTCCTAGCAGTAGTCATGTTAGGAACTGGAATTACTTCCAGCCATTTTGAGTGGCTATTCACTACTATAAGGAAGAGCTGTCCCTGAAAGGGCCCAGCATAGTCTATGTGAATTCTAGACCAGGGAGTGTGAGTTTTCTCCCACCTGTGAACTGGAGCCTGTGGCATTTCAGGCCTAGATTGCTGGCATGTATAACAACCATGGACTTGTGCCTCAATGGCCTTATCAAGGCCAGGCCACCAGAGGTAGCATCTAGCTAAAGCTTTCATTCTGATAATGCCTGGCTGGCCTTCATGTAATGATTGTAAAACCCTGTCTCTTAGGGAAGTGGGAATTATGACTCTGTTTCCCCATAAAATGCACCATTTATGGGCAGATAACTCATGCCTCCTGACAAAATAACTCTGAAATTCTGAGCCTGGACTTTTATCCAACCAGCCCGAGTATACCCATAACAACACTCTACTAAGTATTTTATCTGTGGCAGTTTCAGCAGCGATGTCCCCTGCATGGAGGGGAAATTCAGGTATGTCCTGTATGGACAATATTCTAGCAGCTGGAGCCAGATCAGGATCCATTAGTGGCAGTGGTAGTCTGCTGAGGCCATCAGCATGGCCTATTTCCTTGCCTGGTTTGTGAATTAATTTAAAATTATATGCAGATAGGAAAATAGACCATCTCAGCATTCTTGGAGATAGTATGTGGGAGGTTTGTTTGTCTGTTGTGAAAAGTCCCAACAGAGGTTTGTGGTCAGTGTATACCATGAAATCCCTGCCATATAAATAGTCATGGAATTTTTTTATTCCAGCAACGATGGCTAGGGCCTCTTTGTCAATCTGAGCATAGTTGCGCTCAGCAGAGGACAATGTCCTTGAGTAAAATGCTAAAGGAACTTGTTTCCCATTTTTTTCTATGTGACGTAAAACTGCCTCCACCCCATAGGGAGATGCATCACATGCAAGACATACAGGTTTAGACTCTTTGTAGTGAGTTACAGTGGGCTTTTCTGACAATAGTGCTTTTAAGTCCTGGAAACTGTGGAGGGGCTCTGCTATTTCTGCCTTATGAGGTAGAAATGTGTGATAGAAGTTTAGGAGGCCCAAGAATGCTTGTAGCTATCCTTTTGATTTGGGCCTAGGAGCCATTTTAATGGCCTTCACTTTAGAATCAGCAGGGTGAATGCCGTTAGCATCAATTCGGAAACCCAGGAATTCTGTTGAAGAAACCCCAATACTACACTTGTTCTTTTTTAATTTGAGGTCTGCTTCACGAAGTCTCTGAAAGACAGCCCTGAGCTTAGTGGCCAACACTTCTGGGGATTCCCCTGCAATAAGAACATCATCAAAATAAGGGCAGACACCCTGAATACCCTTGAGTGTACGCTCAATGATTCCCTGAAATATACCCGGTGCAACACTGACTTCAAACTGTAAGCGTTTAACTTTGAAAGCCCCTCTGTGAGTCACGATCGTTTGAGCTGTGGCTGTGGCCTCATCAACTGGCAATTGCTGATAGGCCTGTGCTAAATCAAGTTTAGCAAAAATAGTACCCCCTTGCAAGGAGGCTAAAATATGATTGACCACTGGGACCGGGTAAGCGTGTTGCTTGAGGGTTTTATTTAGAGTGCATTTATAGTCAGCACAAATGCGAACTTCCCCATTGGCTTTAAGTGGGGTGACTATAGGAGTTTCCCACTCCCCACCATCAACAGGCTGTAACATGCCCTGTTCTACGAGCTTATTGATTTTGGAATCAATTTTATGTTTTAAGGCAAAGGGGACCCTACAAGGCTTAACCCTGATTGGAACTATGTTGGGATCTAACTTAAATGAGATAGGCGGGCCTGTACATCATGTTGGGTTTAAAAATGATGTGACTACATATAAGGAAATCTTAAGTTTAGAGAGGAATGTATGGTGTTTGTAGCCGTATAACTTTTTAAGAGTAGAGAAGATTGTTCAAACCTGGTTTCAATATGGGCAACTACAGGCCAGGTGGAAAGAAGATCAGAAAATTGGTTTTTCAATGACTGATGAAAATCTGGTAAAGCAAATTAGAAATCAGGGTCCAGCACATATCAAACGGATATATCTTGCATTGATAGAAATTGACTCAGAAACAGAACTTGTTAAAGATTGCATGATAAAATGGGCTCAGAATATTCAAGAAGTTATTACAATGGATACTTGGGAAAAGATCTGGGTGAGAAACGTAAAATTTACGCAAGCTCAAAATTTAAGAGAGAACTTTTATAAAATGTTTTATAGGTGGTATTTAGATCCTAAAAAGCTTGCAAGTATGTATCCGAATTATCAGCCTAAATGTTGAAGGTGTGGTGGCGAAGACGCAACGTACTTTCACATATGGTGGACCTGTAAAAAGGTTAAAGTATTTTGGATTAAAATCTGGTGGAATATGCAGAAGATATTCAAGAAAAGGATAAAGTTTTGTCCGCAATTGTTTTTACTGGGTATAATTACTGATACTACTGTTGTGGACACCAAGCTGATGTTGAACTTAATTACGGCAGCAAGACTTTTAGTAGGTCAATATTGGAAGAAGGAGGAACTGCCGACTATAGAAGAATGGACTTTAAGAGTTTCTAACCTGGCGGAAATGGCAAAGATCTCGGCGTATTTGAAAGACCATTCGCAACAACGTTATATTACGGAGTGGAAAAAATGGATTGATTATATCCAGAATAAATATGGGACTAAAAAGTTTCATTTAGCATTTGAATAAGTATTGATGTAATATTTGTATTGCTTGTAGTCACTCTATAAGAGCTAAAGTGCGATAGACTTAATAGTTCATTGATGTTAGCATATGGTTGTTTATGATTGTTTTTATTTTTATACCTTGTATTTAGCTCTGGGAAGTCGGGGACGGGGAGGGGGGAAGGGGAGGGGGGGAGGGTTGGGTAGGGCTGGGAAGGGGGTGGGTGGGGAGGGGTTGTTAAAGATAAAATGTATTGAAAAACTTTTCAATAAAAAAAAAGAGATAGGCGGGCCTGTGTATGTGCCTAGGGTTCAATCAAAAACATCTGCATATTCCTCGCATACTGATGCGAGGTCTGCAGTTTGCATCCGGTTTATGCCAGTAATCTGAATACCTAAGGCATCAAACCAATCAAGTCCAATGAGACTCGTTCTCTGGCCCCCTACTACTATTACATCCAGGTGCCCCAAAAACCCTTTAAACTTTACCAACAAAGTGGCTTCTCCCATAACTTTAACGTGAGCATTTTGAAAATCCGTTAGGATTATATCTGAGGGTCTTAGTTTGGCCCAATTGTTACTTCGCCTATACACGAAGTTTAAAGTGTCTTGAGAAATAATTGAAACTTCAGAGCCAGAGTCCAATTCCATCTTACATGGAACTCCTTGTAGCTCTATCATGAACTTAAGTTTGGGTTTGAGGGGGCGTTGAGCCCCGGTATGGCATACGCTTCTACGGCTTCTGAAAAATCCCACACTAACTGGACCCTGGCCCCCAGTACCTCTCCTAGTTGGTTCTTCTGACTGGTGTTTGGATGGCCGGTCTCTCTGGTGGGCTCTGCAAACCACTGCGATGTGGCCTGTCCTTCTGCAAGCTCTGCACATGGCTGATCGAAATCTGCAGTTGGCATGAAAATGGTTGCCACCACACACCTTACATCTCGGTAAGAGAACTCCCTTGTAATTGTCCTCTCACTGCTGGCTGTTTCGGTGTTGCATGTTGGGCTGCTTTTGGAGTTGGTTGATTTCAGGTTCTTCCTCCTCGGAGAATTCTTTCGTGCGTTTGGCGTCCTCACGGTGGACCGTTTCTTCAAACTTTGTCGATGTGGCAGGCTGCGCTGTTTGAATGGTGTCCCCGGCAGCTTTGTCAACCATCACCTTGTCTTGTGCTTCAGAAGATGTTACATTTGGCCTAGCAAAGAGTCTCTGCTGAAGCGTTCTGTCCCATAGGCCGCAGATGAGCCAGTCTTGTAGTCGCTCTTCTAAATTTGAAAATTTGCAAAGTTGTGTGGCCTGCCTCAGGCCTGCTATGAACTCAGAAGCTGATTCACCTGGTTGTTGCACTCTTTGGTCGAACTTGAACCGCCAAGCCATTTCAGACATCTTGGCCTGGAAGTGCCTGGTTAGCTTCTTTTTGAGGTCTGGGTAGGAGACTGCTTCGATTGGTGTCGGTGTGAAAAGGCTCTCAGCCAAATCAAAGGTTGCTGGGCCATACATGCACAGTAGCGTTGCGGCCTTCAGTCCTTCTTCCATGATCTGATTGGCCCTGAGGTAGTTTTCTACTTGTGATAGATATGATGGCCATTCCTCCGGGTGTTTCACATCAAATTCTCTCAGTTTCCCGACCTTCGGCATTCTTTTGCTGGTTCCTGCATTCTTCCATATCCTGCTTCCAGGCTCAGGGAATAGTCCACTGAGCATGAGGTTGCTAGCATAGCTTGCTAGCCAACCTTGAGAAAGGGGGGGGAATGCCTTGTCCCTCTGGCGTGTGCTGCCTTTCCCTCGTAGACTTCAACTCTTAATCAGTGAAGCAGGATCCCACCTTCGTCACCACTTTGGCGCAGGAATGAAGACACGAAGCTGAGTACAAGGTAACTCATAGTTTATTTCATGTAGAAACTGGGGAAAAGGCTGCAACTAGCTGCAATATATAGTCTAGCCCCTAGGTGGCAGCCAATAGGTTTGAATCAACCATTGCCACCTGGAGCTAGCCAATTGCAACACAGGAGACTAGTAGTCTGGGTTGCTGGAGAGCCGTTAGCTGCTCCAGCAACCCACGTGGTATCCTTTAATCACCTAGTACATAACAGAGAGGACAATAACTTTACAAAAAAAAATCTAGACAAATTTTTGCAACAGCTTCCGCATAATTTATCTTATGATTTCTATGAGTGTAAAAATGTACATCACCCTAAGCTATGTTAAAATCTTTCAGTTTTGTTCCTTCTCCTAAGGATTTTATTATCATGGCCATTGCTATTAAATGTTGGCACTGCTTTTACTTGGCCTTGTGGTTTGTTTGGGAAATAATTGATGGATGAGCAAGGTGAGGATCTGCCATCTTTTAAAGATGATTATCCACTTACCTGTCCTTTTAGGAATAGAGAAAGAATACTATAGAGATACTAATTAGGAGAATGGCACCTATGATTTTTCATGAGTAGTTCTGCTGAAGGTCATGTGTTCTTAAGCTTGCCAAGCATATGCGCTGTGATGTGGTCCCTCTTCTATGGCACCAGTTTCCCTCTATAATATCCATAACTCCATTCTTTACAAATTCCAGAAAAATTATTTTTATACTTTGTAACAAAGCTTTGTAAAAAAAATCATTAAAAAATAGTTTGACCTCTTCTATTAAATCCTATCCATATTTGCCCTTTGATTTGATTGTTTTGCAAAGCTGATTTTATCATTGTGGTACACAGCTTTGGGATTTCTGAAGTGTTAGGTGGCACAGCAGAGATGTCTTGGGGAGGGTTTGTTTTTTTTAAAAAAAGTCAAGATGGAGGCTTCAACCCCATGACTGTAGCCCTCTCCCCTTTTTACAGGTTTTTATACTCAGCACATATAAAAATAGGCAGGGATATACCCAGCAGCCATTTATTTGTTTTTAAAAACAAAGATAAAACATAAATAGAAGGATGGAGTCAAGATCATGTGAAATATTAGTACTGTTTTATAGAACCTTAGTAAGACCACATTTGGAATATTGCATCCAGTTTTGGTCATCTTATTATAAAAAAAGATGTTGAGACTTTGGAAAAGAGCGCAGAGAAGAGCAACTAACTAAGCAATTACCTGGAGACTAAAACACATGGAGAATGGTTGCAGGAACATGGGCATGACAGTCTAGAGAAAAGAAGGACTAAGGGTAACATAATAGCTGTGTTCCACTATTTGAGGGGCTGCCACAAAGAAGAGGAGGTCAACCTATTTTCCAAAGCACCTGAAGGCAAGACAAGAAATAATGGATAGAAAATAATCAAGAGAGAAGCAACCTAGAAATAAGGAGAAATTTCCTAGCAGTGAGTACAATTAACCAGTGGAACAACTTGCTTTCAGAAGTTATGGAGGCTTCATCACTGGAGGCTTCATCACTGGAGACTGGACAGCCACTTGTCTGAAATGTATAGGAACTCCTGCTTGAGCACAGGGTTGGACCAGATGACCTTCAAAGACTCTTTCAGCTCTTCAATTTTGTAGTCTGCATTCTATTCTGTAAGATTTGTTTCCAATATTTTGATTATTATAACAGTGAAGTGGGGAAAGGCCCTTTTATTCAATGTTTCTTTTATCTCTCTTTAACAACAGAGTTTCTCTCATTCTCGCTCTCTCTCTGGCTATGTAATTCAATGATTTTGTGAAGGTTAATTATGGAAAATTAATAGGATTTGCTGTGGTGATTTGTAGCGTAGCACTTTGATGAAGGAAACAATAATGTCATTCCCATCAACAGCATCCTATTATGAAAAGACACAAAGGAACAAAAACAGGGGAAAGGACAATGTGCAACTGTAAATCATTTGCCTCAGGAAAACATTTATTTTCTGAGGAGGCAAAATGTGACATGCCAGAACAAGAGCTCTAGAGCAGCACTTTGAAGCTATCCAAGGTCAACTGCTCACTCCAAGATATCTCTGGGTTGCCCTGTAATGTTTAAATTGCTGCAAATACAGTTAGATGCACACAGGGCTTTTGGCAGATGGGTGGCACAAAGGTTAGGCTAGAAATGAAAATGCCAAGAAAGAAAAAATAGGAATAAAAAGAAGCACAAGAACTTTGCAAATAATGGCTTCTGATTGGATTGTGACATTTATTTATTATTGTGGTTTGGGTCAAGTTTGCTTTTCCTCCAAATGTTTAGGATTGGGATAAAGAGCACTGTCTCCTGTAGCTTGACTATGTGAGGCAGGTTAGGGAAAGAAATGTTCCCACCTCTATCCCACTAAAAAAAATTTTTTTTAAAAAAATCAGCAAACTTTTATAGTTAAGGACCGATTTGAACCAAGGTCTTCCCAGTTTTAGTTTCATGCTTTAACCCTGTGGTGGAGAACCTATGGCACACGTGCCACAGGTGGCACGCAGAGCCCTCTCTGTGGGCACACGTACCGTTGTCCCAATCCTAGGCCTTCAGCTGGGTTTTATAAAACATTTTTGCTTTAGGCCTCTGCCGCCATGGGCAAAAAAACACAAAAAAGATTCAATCAATCAATCAATTTCAACTTCTTGCAGGAAAAAAAGGATCTCACAAAGTTAGAATTGATTGATTGAACTTTTTAGTCACCCCCACTATGCCATTATCACCACAGCCACACCCACCCAATGGGCCACACCCACCCAGTACCTGACGATGCATAAGTGGGTTTTGGCTTGCAGTTTGGGCAGTCTCTAAAAGGTTTGCCATCACTTCTTTAACCATTGCATCATACTCACACACTTCCATAAGGATAACACTAGTCTTATTTTACTCAAGTCTATATTGTGGATGTATCCATATGGACTTTCTATCATATCTATCATATATCATTCCATATCATGGAATTAGATAGGGTTCCATTTGACTAACTTTTCTAAGGGTAACACTACTTGTATTTTCCTTCTACATCTTTCATTTTTTGCTACCCTGCAGATAACTCATCAAGTGAAAAAGATAGAATAGTTGCAGAATGACTTTTGACTGGTTGTACTATCCATCTGAGTGCAACCTTATTACTGAAGGACCACACAGTACTTGAGAAGTACCCCAGAAAGCATATCAAAAAGAACAGATGATTTGCAGGAGGGAAGAGGTCTGTTTCTTTCATGTTTCTTGCATGTTATCATTATGTATTTGATTTATACTCACATTTTCAGTAAATGTTAAGATGTATTTGCTTTCCTGTAATAATAGTTCAAGCTCATCTTGGGGTGTTTTTTTTTGCATCCTATGTGCATTGATACGTAGAAAGCAAAGGTCATTCATGAGTCAATATTTCTTCTGATTTTTCACAGTGTGGTTTAATAGATCCCAGTTTAGTTATTAGATATAAAAGTGCACAAGTCCTTATCTGCTGTATTTTATTTTCAAGGGTCTATCCAAATGCTTTGATGAAAATGCTCTTGAATTCAGAAAAAAAATCCTCTGATAGCAATGGAGAGAGAAAGAGAGGGAGGGAGGGAGAGGAAGGAGAGAGAGAGAGAGAGAGAGAGAGAGAGAGAGAGAGAGAGAGAGAGAGAGAGAGAGAGAGAGAGAGAGAGAGAGAGGAGAGAGAGGGAGAGAGAAGAGAAATTTACCACACTTAGTTTTTTAGATGTTTATCCCACCGTTTTTCATAAACAACTCAACGCAACAATATACCGATTTCTCTTCCTATTTTCTCCTCAGTAACAACCCTGTGAGGTGGGTTGGGCAAGGAGAGAGTGACGGGACCAAGAATACCCAGATGGTTTTCACACCTAAGTTGGGACTAGAACTCACGGTCTCCTGCTTTCTAGAACAATTCCTCAAGGTAGCAAGTCTACCTAGTTTCCAAGTATCCAGGTTTACATCTGCTTTCTTCATACTGTACCTTTCTGCTACCTTCCTTTATCAGCTATCTGTATGATAAGACATAGTGAAAGGTCTGTCAGTGGGGATGAATAACTCTTTGGTATCACTGACTACATTGTTGAGATGCAGATGGGTCTTGTAAAAAGGAACAATGTAGTACTTATGTCCAACATGACTGGTTGGGGAATTCTGGGAATTGAAGTCCACGTGTCTTGAAGTTGCCAAGGTTGAGAACCATTGCTCTAGTACTTTCTCTAGGCTGTCAGGATTCTCTTTATTATTCCAGCTTAATATTGAGGATTTTTTTGGTGTATCATGTAGGCATCTTTCCAAACAAAGCCTTCACCACTTTTTATATCTAAAATATGGCTCTGAAGCATATTTGGGCCGGGAGGTAATTTTACAAAGAAATCTGCTGAAAGCTGACATTTTGCTTTGTCCCTGAATATTTTTATTTGAATTCAAGAACCTAAATAAATTCCATAGAAATGATCATTATGCCTGCTTAGAGACATTGCATTATCTTACTCACAGTTCAGCCTCCAAGACTGAAGAAAATGCTAACCATTTTAGTCCTTTAAAAATCCACATTAATAAGTCATTGCTTTCTCATGAAGCATTCAGAAATATAGATAATTGTGAATAATAGCTGGTCTAGTGTGTTATAGTAGAACATGCTCTTTTAAAAGTCTGTCAGCTGGCCCGTTCCTTCAATAGTGGGTGCTCTGATGATGAATCACTCCAGGTTGTGGCAACTGAGAGAAGGAGTAATGAGTCCTTCCCAATGGACTCATGATGGATTCTGGAGGAAAGGAAGAGAATGAGAACCAAGGAGCACTGGGGAAGTTGCCAGAGTTTCTCAGCTCCATTTCCACCATGATTCCTTTTATCCCTGCTTCCCAATGATTAGTGTAATTAAAGGAGGCTGGTGGGTGACCCTCCTAAGTAGATGACAGTTGACGTGGGGGTGACGGCAGAGAAGGAAGTGTAGCTACAACAGCAGAAGTTTCCTTCCTTCCATGCTACCTCTCTGACCGTTCTTTTGGGAAATTACACATAGCCAGATTTGTTGGAGGCATGGGGAAAGGCAAATGCTTTCCTACAGGTCCAAAGGCAGCCCCCTCTCTTATCTATATTATCTGTGCATGCTTGGGCAATTTATTGCATGCAAGCCAAGCCTTGTGAATTGCTCATCTCTGGAACAGAAGCTATAGGTGTATATCACCAAAGGAATAGCTTTCTTAGTTTTCTTTCTGCAGTAAGAAAAAAGAATCAGCCTTATGATGCTTTTCATTATCATATCATACAAGTTTTTGTGGACCACAGTCCAGCTTAGTATTTAGGGATAGTTTACATTTGTTCTACCCAAATGACCAGATGACATTCAATCAGCTAAATAGTGTCAGCTCTCATTTTCTGCCGACCTAAAACTCCATGGCGCCTTTTTAATTGGCTTCTAACTCTGCTGTTGCACTGAAACAAAGGATGATTTTCCTAATTAGTATCTTGCTTTCTTCTTCTCCTCTGGAAGAAGATAAGTATGACTCATTGCTGCAGAAGTTAGCCTGAAAAAGACCAAACAAAGATCACAGTTGGATATGTTTGGATAACCATTTGCCTCTGCTATACAGAGAAAGCTCTCCTGTAGTTTTTGTATTTTTGATTAATAAGATCCTCTTAATTTACTAAATGAAATTATTGCACTATGACCATTGTATAATGTTCCTAATAGTCTCTTGAGATTTTACTAGATCATTTCCTGTTTCCAAATGTAATTTATTTCTCTTAGTTTATTTAATTTATATCACCATCCATCTCACAAGCAAGAGCAGTGTACAAGTTATAATTTACTAATGCCAACAAGGAATTCAGTAGTTTTCCCTAAAGTTAAGTATTGAAGACTTTTTAAAATTACATCACTGTGGCTTTCTCAGTTGTCCAGTAAGGGGGATGAATGGGTCAGTTACCAGAACCATAGGTTTACTTTTCTGAGCTTTCAAATTCATGCTGGAGCCCATGTTCAGGGAATTCCTCTCTAGCAGAGTGCTTTGGGCTATTCTCTGTGAGGTATTTATATGGTGCCTGGTTGTGTATGGCTTTTTACTAGTTGATTTGGGTGTTGATATCTGGCTATTAACTTGTTGGCTGTTGTTTCCTTGTGCCGTCAAGCCCTGCCTCCTGAGTACTTGATAAGCTGGTGGTAAATTAGCAGTCCTGTTAATTGATGAGGGGCCCATTTCCCAGGCTTCAATCACTTCTCTTGCTGTTTTTGTGCCTGCTCATCCAACAATCTTAATAGCTGCAAAAGTGAATGTTTGCCCTTGTTCATTGCAATGTGAGGCTACCAATGACTGCAAGCTAACAGTCAGATGAGGAGACCTGAACTCATTGGTAGCCTCAGATTGCAATGAACAAGGTCATATATTCAATTTTGCAGTTACCAAGATTGTTGGACAAGGCAAGGAACGGCAGTCCCACTGACTGACCCAGGCTAGATCCAGCAGCCTTATCCTGGGACACATTTGTCTTCATTCAGATGAATGGTATTTATAGTATTTTCAAATAACAACTAGTTAGACTAGAAAAAGGCATTTCCTTAAGACCTTGAGCTCATCCAAGCTGAGTAGAAATTATTATTTCAAAACCAATTATTTCAAAAGTGTTAACTAGAAAATGAATTATAATGATGTTAGGCAACTCCCCATACCTAATTTATAAGGTAGAAGTTTTTTGAGCCACAATAGGCAGGTAGGCAAATCTTCTGCTGTTGCTCTTGTTAGTTTTCCAGTAGAAAACTCTATCCTCCAAATGTTAAACAAAACTGTTTAATAAGGATAACTTCGGCACATTTAAAATGTGATGTTGTAGACTTTAAGTAGACTGCAAACTATAAGTAGACTTATTTTACATCTACTTAAATTCTGAAAGATCACATTTTAAATGTAGCAAAATTACCTTTTTTCATAGATTTATTTAATCTTTGGAGGGTAGAGAGTAGTTATCTGAATTTCGTCTTTTCCCTAAAAAACAGATAGACTGTTCTTTGGTGATGTAGTTTGAACAATCATCAGTGTCAGAACAACTTGGCTATCAGACTCTTGCAAATTTCCTCACTCTTCTATCTCCATGAGAAATTGGTATGGGGGGGAGGTGTCTGAGGTGATTTCAGTAATACTCTTTTGGTCTTTGCTCAGGGTTTGATTATCTGACTTTTGCCTTAATAGTGGATCTTCTCTCTGCCCTTTAAGACCATACTCTTTATTCACTACTCTCATTTCTGTGTCAGGGTGTCTGGGAGGTCAAAAAATGCAAAATAGTGGCCAAACCATGCTATCAACCACAGTATAGGTTAAATAGCCTTTTTGTATATGTTGCCATATTGACTTTTTTAGCCCATCTCAATGTACAGACCTGTTCCTATGAATGTGTTAGCTATATTTCTACCCATATATAGCACTGTGTCTCATGCTATTAGTGGCAAATTTGGCATCTTTCATGAGTGTTGATACAATTATTACAGAGGTGTCTGTATTATTTGTAAATATTTTGTAAATACTGTAATATATACAGCTTTCTGTGGGGGGGAATAGCAATAGCAATAGCACCACTTCACAGTGTTTTACAGCCCTCTCTAAGTGGTTTACAGAGTCAGCATATTGCCCCCAACAATCTGGGTCCTCATTTTACCGATTTCATAAGGATGGAAGGCTGAGTCAACCTTTAGCCGGTGAGACTTGAACTGCCGAACTGCTGGAAGTTGGCAGTCAGCAGTCTGCAATACTACATTCTAACCACTGCACCACCACTGCTCTTATACATTTGAGGTTAGGCAAAAGATAAAGATATTTGAAAAGGGATTCAGGGATACTATTGCACCCATTTCTGAGGAATATGGTATAAGAAACAAACCACAAGTTAAAGAAGTACATTTTGCAGTACAATATAATATAAATATTATCACTGAAATGGTTGAATCTAAGACAAAATAGGATATGAAAATGTCACAGGAAGTAAGAATGAACAAAGCAATCATGAAGTGGTGTATTGAGCAATGTTCATGCAGCATTAATGCACTGACATTACTTTATGTAGAGAGCAATGCCATACACAGATTTAACATCAGTCATAGTTGATGAGTGACTTCATCCAAGAGTTTTGAAAGGCCTGATGCATAAACTGTTGGTTACATGCTATATTTCACAAAATGCATGGCTTATGTTGACAGTTTTCAAGACTGATTCTTCAATTATTTTGGGCCAGAAGTCACAGGAGGTATCAAAATGGGGTACTGAAAATGTAAAGGGTCTCTTAACTGTTGTTAGTGCTTCTGGCATGATATTTCTGTAAAAAAGTTGGAAAATTAACTTTGTGTTTTTGTCTAAGCATCAGTTATTTGTTCCATGGGCCAGGGGATCATCCTCGAAACCAAAAGCCTTTAGCAAGGAATTTAGACTAAAGTGAGGATTGTACTGTAAGAAGAATCTGATAAAGGAAGAAACACAAGAGGACAATGTATCTTACAAAATCTCATAAAGTATATCACTAAGTCAGCATTTTTCAACTTTGTTACAGCTTGGAATGCAGGAAAAATTCTAGAGTTGGCACCTAGCTACAAAAACAGATTTATAACGACAGATATGGACTGGCAGAAGTCAGAAACTACTACTGAGCCATAAAGAAAGTAGACTAAGAGAAAGGAACTGAAGATCATAACTTGTAAGAACTAGAGGATAATTAAGTCAATCTTAATTATCAGATGAATATGGTGAGGGAGATAGATACCAAGGCTATAGCCAGCAAGAAAGAATGGAACAGATTATAACAGAATAATAGAGTTGGAAGGATTGGAGGTCTTCTAGTCCAACCCCTGCACAAGCAGGAAACCCTATACCAGAGGTCCCCAACCTTTTGGACACCAGGGACCAGTTCCATGAAGAAAGGTTTTTCCATGGACCAGACAGTGCATGGTTTGGTGTGCTGCCTGCATCCCATGGATGGGGCTTTGCTTGTTGTGCAGACCAGTTGCTGACATGCTGCGGCCCAGTACCGGTCCATGGACCGGGGGTTGGGGACTCCTGCCCTATACATTTTCAGACAAATGGCTGTCCAATCTCTTCTTTAAAACTCCAGTGTTGGAGCACTCACAATTTCTGGAGGCAACTCAATTCACTGATTAATTGTTCTAATTTTCAGGAAATTTTTCCTTAGTTCTAGGTTGGTTCTCTCCTTGATTAGTTTCCATCCATTGCCTCTTGTCCTGCCTTTGGGTGCTTTGGAGAATAGGTTGACCCTCTCTTCCTTATGGCAGCTCCTCAAATATTGTTACCACTAGTCCTTCTTTTCATTAAGCAAAGGAGAGGATGATAGCTGTTGTGATTCAGGGTCAGCCTGTGGGTTCAGCAGTTGGGTCGGACGACTCAGAGGAGGAGGAGGGGGGTGTTGAAGACCTTGCTGAGGGGGTTGAAGATCTTGCTGATGAGAGCCCTCAGCCAGGCCCCTGCCACTTGGTCACCACGGAGACCCAGCTGTGTGAGCCTGACAGCGTGGATGAAGATGACCCACAGCTGGCCCTGTTCAAGGACGCCCGACGCAGGAGGCAGTCAATTAGGAGTAAACAGAGGAAGGCAATGGGGCTTCTCGGAAGGAGGCAGAGAGAAGCCACGCCCTGAACTCTATATAAGGGGAATGTCTGGGAGGGCTGGTTTGCTGAAGGCAACCGCTCGGATAGTTCATGTTTCTTAAAGCTCCTGTTTCTTGGTTTGTCTTGTTCCATTTGTTTTTGTGGTAATAAATTTGGCAGGCGTAATTCCAGCCTCTTGCCTTCTTGAAAAAGGGGTTGTCCCTGCCTTTTCTGCAGGGCCGGTAGCAGGCTGGTACAGAACAATAGCAATGAGACTAAGGAAATGCCAGCCACTAAAATAAATTTGTTGGAGTTGAGATCCCATCTTTGTGATGTGGGTTAGGACGCTGAGCTTGTCGATCAGAAGGTCGGCAGTTTGGCGGGTCGAATCCCGAGTGCCGCGTAGCAGAGTGAGCTCCTGTTACCCGTCCCAGCTTCTGCCCACCTAGCAGTTCAAAAGCATGTAAAAATGCAAGTAGAAAAATAGGGACCACTATGGTGGGAAGGTAACAGCGTTCTGTGCGCCTTTGGTGTCTAGTCATGCTGGCCACATGACTACGGAGATGTCCTCAGACAAACGCTGGCTCTTCGGCTTTGAAACGGAGATGAGCACCGGCCCCTAGAGTCGGAAACGACTAGCACGCATGTGCGGGGGAACCTTTACCTTTTATTCTTTGAGAAATAACCATACAGAAGTAGTATTTTTCCTTTAGCCAATTAAAAGTGTTTATACCAATAATCAAAGTTAAATAAGTTTGATTTTTCATATATTAGTATTTTTGTTATTGTTTATTTATGAGTTACATTATAGACAGCCTATTAAAAATAATTCTGGGTAGCAAACCAAAATACATCAATACAATACAACACCGTACAATGCAGTGAATTGCATCCAGGATTTTATTTGTAACCATGTTGTGAACCCTGTAGAATACAATACAACATTGTACAATGCATTGAATTGCATCCAAGAGTTTATTTGTAACCATGTTGTGAACCTGCTGCAGTTTATGAGTCATGTTCAAGATCAGCCCCATGTAGAATGCAGTGCAGTGATCCATGCAAGAAGTGACTAAGGCTGGGGTGACTATGAGAAGATACTCCTACTCTAGTGAAAATTGCAACTGATGTACCAAATGAATCTGGGCAAAGCCCTATTTGAAACCAGGATGATCTCCAAATTGTGTATTACTTATGCCAAGAAGAATGCAACCTTATTCAGAACTGAAAATGAAAATTTCTTGATACTGGGAGAGTAAAAAACCCCCACAGTCCATCTTGTCACAATTGAGCTTAAACTTGTTATTCCCCATAGAAACCCTAATAGATTCCACACACTAGGACAATATCTAGAGAACACCATTGGGGTTGAGATATATAACCATGTGTCATCTGCATGTTGATGACACTTGATCTTGTGTCATCAGATCACCTTCTCCAACTGGTGCAGAATGCAGCCGCGAGAGTTGTGTTGGGAGTCTCCCGATACTCCCATGTTACACCTTTGCTCTGTGAGCTGCATTGGCTTCCAGTTGTCTTCCGGGTGAGATTCAAGGTGCTGGTAATGACCTTTAAAGCCCTACATGGCATGGGTCCGGAGTACCTTAGGGAGCACCTGCTGCCGGCATCAACTTCCCTCCGCCCAGTGCACTCCCACAGAGAGGACCTCCTCAGGGTGCCACCGGTCAGAGAATGTCATCTGATGGCCAGCAGGGGGAGGTCCTTCTCTGTGGGTGCGCCGGATTTGTGGAACTGTTTACCGGTTGAGCTCTGGATGGCGCCCGACCTTCGCTCCTTCCGACGGGATCTGAAGACCTACTTGTTTGAACAAGCCGGCTTGGCCTGATGGGTTTGGGTTTTATTATTGTTTTAATGTTTTAATGTATTTTAACTTATTGTTCTAAGGTACTGGGCTTTTTGTTTAATCCATTCTTAATTTTTGTATTTCTGTATTTTACTATTTATTGCCCTGTTCACCGCCCTGAGTCCTTCGGGAGAAGGGCGGTATACAAATAAAATTATTATTATTATTATTATTATTATTATTATTATTATTATTATTATTATTATTATTATTATTATTATTATTATTATTATTATTATTATTATCCAGTGCCCTCATACATGTGTTAAAGAGGAAAGTTGAGAATATAGAACTCTTTGGCACTCCATAAACCCAGATGTCTCAGGTTCAAACTCATGACTTTAAGACATCTCTTTCTGCACTTGGTCTATTAAATATATTTTTTAATTTAATTTAATTTAATAATTTGATTTCTATACCGCCCTTCTCCCGAAGGACTCAGGGCGGTGAACAGGGCAATACACAATAAAAATCAGATACAAAAATTAAAAAACCATTAAAAACCAATTAAACATCATGCCCATAAAATCAATACATATTAAGTTAAAAACTAATTTTAAAAACCCAACCCCATCCCGTCAGACCAGGCCAGCTTGTTCGAAAAAGAATGTTTTAAGATCGCGCCGGAAGGAGCGAAGGTCGGGGGCCGTCCGGAGCTCAACCGGTAAGCTGTTCCAAAGGTCTGGCGCGCCCACAGAGAACGCTCTCCCCCTGGGGGTCACCAATCGGCATTCTTTGATCGGCGGCACCCTGAGGAGGCCCTCTCTGTGGGAGCGCACTGGACGGAGGGACATTGACGCCGGTCGCAGGTGTTGCCGTAGGTAATCCGGACCCATGCCATGAAGGGCTTTGTACGTCATAACTAACACCTTGAACCTCACCCGGAGAGCAACCGGTTTGCCGTTGTATTCAAAACAGCAATAGAGCTGCGGTACAATATATCTAGAGCTTAAAAGTTTGTTCACTTTGAAGGAAGCCTATAGATGAACTTTGACTTCCCTTTTTTGTGGATGTTCCTCCTGACATTGCTGTATGGAAGAATGATCTGGCACACCACTGCATGTGTTGTTCTATTTCTCAGTTTTTAAAAGGTTGTATTAATAATTCAAGACAATATGAAGACACTAATGAGGTTGTGCTCAAGAACAGATATTTTCTGGATTGAAAACCCCCCCACCGTGTTGCATTTTACCATCTTAGGCCTGTTATTATTCATATTTACTTGCAGTGAACAATAACAGTATTTAATGACTTCCTTAAACTATGTAATGAGATAGCCATGGCTTATTAATGTAGAGTAATCTAAAAACAAAACAAAGACAAAAAAACAAAAAATAAGAGAAAGAGAAATTCTTGTAATTTGGGGTAGGTTTTATGGAAATGTAACGAATAAAATGCATACAATATTTCTGAGAGAGCCAGTTTGGTGAAATGATTAGTGCCATAGCTAGAAACTGGGTCTTGCCTTAGACATAAAGCCAGCTGGGTTACCTTGGGCCAATCACTTTCTCTGAGTCCTAGGGAGGACACAAATGGCAAAGGCCTTCTGAAAAACCTTGTCAAGAAAGCTGCAAGGATATATTTAGAAAGGTGTCCAGAGTCAACACTGACTTGAAGGCACACACACACACACACACACACACACACACACAAACACACACAAATCTGATGTTTTCCCCTTTTTGGAGCCCTCACTTTGATGATATTACATCATTAATCTCCATTCTAATACCTGCAGAAGAGAGGCTTAAAAAGAAATAAAAAGAGTGATAAACTCCCAGATAAAAGAATTGCATTGTCTTGCTCTATAGATAAGAACGAAACTGCATTTTCATGGGTCAAAGTTATTGTTATCAATTAACTAACCAAGTCAGTTCAGAATATTGGTACATCTTGGATATACAGAATAGCTGTTTGGATTTTACAAACAGTTGTTGAATCCCCCTTCACCTATATATACTCCTTGTTGCTACACTCGACAGTAAACAAAAGAGTCAAGTCAACTCAATAAAAAAACAGCCAGTTCCTGTGGGGCCAACTTGTAGCACATACTGCTAATCCAGTTTGAAAACCTGAACAAAAATTGGTGGCAGCTGATAAGAAGGCTGAAGTTGAACAAAAAGCTTTGGGGAACCACAGAAGGAACATCCATTGCTATAAAGTAATGATTTTCAGATTTGGCAACTTTAAAATGTATGAACTTCAATTCCCAGCATTTCCTAGCAATGAGTACTTTTAGATGTCTGACTATCACCCAGTTGTTCAAGATGAGTTTTCAATGCCTATGTCTTTTATCCTCTTGTGCTATCTTAAGGTTGGTTTTCTATTGGTTTCTTTTAGCTCTGGTTTTATAAATGATTGCTGAGATTTGCTTAGAATATTTAGCATGATCATGCCAAAGACTTGACAACTTCCATAGAATTTAATTTCTATATTGAGCCTAAGATGCTGCCATATATTAGATAAAATTAATTTATCAGAATCATTTGGGAGCTAAGCTGCCTTCTAAATCTAAAAACAAACAAACAAACAAACTGAAAACAGCTAGAAACTCTGGAGGCATCTTTATTTAAAGTTTTATCTGACCCTTTCTCCTAGAAGCCTCTATATAAAAAATCTGAATTTTGTCTTATCTATGTCTTTTTGAAACAATTTATTTCTTGTTTGGGTGGGGTAACTTTCTTAGAAGTTTGCTGTCAGCAGCCTGACATGGCTTTTAAAATAGTAAATATAAGTTTAATAGTGCTTTAATATAGAAGCATGGTTTCTAAATCCGAACAAGAGTAATTGTTCTACAGTCTGTATTTATTAGATCTGAAACACTTGGCCACAGCAGTTCATCTTTCAGACATACTGAGAAGGTGTAGAGAAGGCTACAAAAGAAGACCAGACAACTAGAAGCAGCCTTAGGAGGAAGGAGAATATTTGTAACTCAGGGTTGACACGAGGGGTCCTTCGTGCTCTTTGAGCTTCCTTGTTTTCTTACAGATATTTAATTACCCAAACTAGGTAATTTCATAGTGCTAGTCCTAGACAAGCAAGCTCAAAGAGTACCAAGGATGCTAGCGCTGATGACATTACCTGGTTTGGGTAATGAAACGTCTGCAAGAAAGCAAGCAAGTTGAGAGAGCACCAAGGATCCCTCACACCTGTTCTCCAATATGCTGAAAATCAAGGCATGGAATAAATGCTTTATATTACAGGCTAATAAAACCCTAAAAGTATCATTTGATATAAAACAATTACTTTATTCTTGACATCATTTTTTCATAGGGGTGGGAGGATGGCAAAAGCAGGATTGTGCCATTGTACCACAAACTCCACTCTTTGTGTACGTGTGGCATAAAATGGATCTTGTAGCACAAAGGCATAATGGCCCTTTCATGATTGTAAGAAGTGTGAGATCCTTCAAAGACCTCTCTAGTTGACCCAAGTACAGCATTCTGAAGCTTCTGCAGTCATTTCTGACTTTCATCTTTACATTTGTCATTCTGGGCTTGAGAGTCTCATGAATTAAAATGAAAGAGTTTAATTGAAATGTTGCTTTTCTCTTAATCATGCAGCCACATTTTAATTTCAACAGTAATTGAAAGTGGAAGCTCCCATATCTTAAATAAAAAGAAAATTAAACATATATCAACAGCAGCTTGGTTGTCTTTCTCATAAAGAGAGCTTTGCCAATTATTGGACTTTTCCCTTGGTTAGTCTTATTTTTGAGGATCAAAGGCTGCTGCTTATTCTTTAAAATGATTAAGGATGTAGCCAGTAACTAAAATACAACACACTGAAAAATAGATAAGACATTTGGAAAAACATTATTTTGAACAATTACAAGTCACAGCAATGTTGTCAATGCATTTAAGAGCTCTGGAGTAGAGCTAAATTATGCTGAAATACTGCTCGCATCTCTATGCCAAGTCCATTTGCAAAGTGTGCTTGACAAAAGGATGGATATCATTAGATTTCTGTTCTGTAGCCCATGGAAATTCTTCAATGTTTTTGAATATGCAGCCTATTCTATACATACCCACCCCACACATTAATGTCCTAGGCATATTTACTCAAGATTTGTAATGCTAGCTGGGGTAGAGCAAACCATTAATCAAATGTGTCTTCATGCCTAAAGAAAGCAGATATGTCTGCTTAAGCTTTAATCTATTCAAGTTTCACCTACCCTTTACATTCTTCCATCCAAACTTTTTGAAGGAGAAAAAAAACTTTAGCAAATTTTATGGATTTCCTTTGGTGCAAAAGTTATTATCTCTCCATTTTCAGGTCATACCTGCCAATATTTCAGACTTAAAGATAGAGACACACAGGACTGAGCTGACCTTGGCTCTACTTGAAAAGCTAAGCAGAATGAGAATTAGTTAATGCTTGGATGGGAGACCAACAGAAAACCTTAGGACAATAAGTACCACTGCGATGTTAAAAAAAACAACAGAAGGAGGCCCCCGGGCCTTGTGTTTGACATGTCTGGTATACAATGTCTAAGTTAAATTGCAATCTACATTCCAAGTCTAATTCATTTTTTCTTTTTTTTCCAGTTTAAAAATTTTCTAAAAGAAAAAAAATACATTTTACAAATGTAAAAGCTTGCTGCAGTATGATAATTTGGAATGACCTTAAATTGTTGGCAATCATAGTCAGCTTTGAAATGTTCTCTTAATACCTTCAAATCTTTGAGTTTGGCTCAAATGGATGATACACAGTGCTCTATTCAGTCAATAATCTCTCTTAACACAACATTTCCATTATGAATATCTATATGTTTGAAGGCAGATTTTTTTTAAAGTCTAGAATGTATTATGCCAGGGTTTTCAACTTTTTCACCCATTGTACCACTTTTAGGATGTGGCAACATCCGAGTACCACCAGTCACCTAGCAAGGTGTCAAAAACCTGATGACCCCCCCCAAAAAATGAAAAAAGTGATGAAGTACAGGTAGTGCTCGACTTACAACAGTTTGCTTAGTGAGTGTTCAAAGTTACAATGGCACTGAAAAAAGTGCCCCCCAACCCACAGCCAAGCAAGACACCTGCCTGCCTGCCTGCCTGGCAGCGCTCTTCCTCCTGTCTGAGGTTTTCATTGTTATGAGCATTTCTGTTAAGGATTGGCAGCAGGGGTGGGGGTGTGTTTGGTTTTCATTTCCCCCATCTGCTGGGTGGTTGCAGCAGGTTTTGGTCACTTCACATGACCCTGGGACACTGTGACCATCATAAATATGAATCAGTCTGAATGTAAATCACAAGACCCTGGAGATGCTGCAACATTCCAGCTGATCAGCACTTCTTCTGGGCTCAGTGGAAGCACCAGGATCAGCTGTGAGCTCCAGCTGGAGCCTGGAGCTGATCCTGGTGCTTCCACTGAGCCCTGACAGCCCTGCAGCTCCAGCCATCTCTCGCTTAGGCTTGTGCGATGCTGCCACCGGCTCAGCTCATTCCTCTTCCCTGCTACCACTTTTCTAGGATGTCGCGTACCACCTGCCAGGTGCCAATGTACCACAGGTGGTACCTGTACCACTGGTTGAAAAGCCCTGTATTATGCCACCAAGGTGATCCTCATATTCAGTATTAATTACATATTTCCATGATTCTGATAATCATTGATAGAAGTAAATGAAAGGTCTTCAAATTTTAATATTGAAAGAGAAATTTAAAACTGATTATGCTGCAGTGGAAATTTACTAGGTGAATGGAGAAGATGAGAACCAGGAAAGGAGAACACAAAGAAAGGATGTAAGTGAAACATGTAGGCAAAAATTAGCTGGGTCTTAAGAGTAGGAAAGGAAGAAGACAAGCTATAAAAACATCTGTAAGAGAAGATAACTAGCAAAACAGGAAAGAACCTATTTTTTCCCCTAAGAGGTCACAAAAGGGGGCCAGAACCCAGGCAACTGAGCATGTGCAATTAGTTGATTAATATTAACTGACACACCTTGCATAAATTATCTCTTAATTTTAATGTACATGGGATGTACGATTTAGTATGTAGTAGGAAATATGTAGGAGGCGGTTGGAAAGAGTGTAACCTCATAGTACCTCAGCCAATGGGGAAAGAGGAGGGATGTGCAGCCGGGACCAGGGATGTATAAAAATGGGAATATTTTGGGTTGAAACTTTGGAGAAAACCAAGTTTTGATAGCTTCTCTCCCCGCTTGTTACAATAAATGAAACAAAAGGCCTTCACTGTGTCTTGGCTGGTTATTGGTCAGGTGAGCTTGCCTCTGGTCATGAAGGAAAGTAGCCAGGAGCGCATAACAGCCTGAAGCTTTTTTGATCATACTGAATTAAAGTTTATAACAATACTAGTATTTTTTTAAAAAAAATATTTTAGTATTGTTTGGAGGACTTAACAACCCAAAATCTTTCTTGGAGAAATCATCCCCAAACAGCTCACAGGTAATCCCTGCTTACCAATGGTAATTGGGTCTGGGAACTCCACTGCTAAACAATACGTTTGCAAGGCACAAGGTCACATGACTGTGCCAACTTATATGGAAGTTCCGGCATTCTCAATTGCTATTGTTAGGTCCCAGCATCCTGTGGTCATATGATCACTTTTTACCATCTCTTGCCAGTTTCCCCATGGACTTTGCTAGTCAGAAGCTGGCAGGAAAGGTCAGCAATCACATGATTACAGGATGCTGCAGCATCATAATTGTGAGCCACTGCCAAGTGACTATATCTCAATCACATGGCCATGGAGAGTCTGCAAAGGATACAGCCGCTACGATCCATTATAAGTCCCCTTCATTCAGTATCATTGTAACTATGAACAGCCACTGGATAAGTGAATGTTAGGTGAAGACTAACTAGGGTGACACAAATTTTTTTTTTATATTGGTGGGTCTTAACATACAAAAGCTTGAAAACCACTCTTAAGGGGATTGTGCTCCAAAGTAGTAGTTAGCAGTAAAATCAAAGACAACATCTTGCAAAATTTATACATTACACAGAAATGGATATATTAGGAGAAATATTCATAAATGTGCATCTTCATTAGGGCTTTCTTGACTTTTTTATTCTCTTTGCAGATGCCTCTGCATGGGACCTTGCTTTGATCATCTGTCTAGACACTGACTGAACCTAGTCTACTTTGCTGCGGCAATATAGCTACACCAGATGTCCTTAAACATGTTTATAGGTTAATAAAAGAAAAGTAAGAAAAATAGAAATCTTTTCATGTTTTATGAAAAGCAGTGACAATTTATCCAGGTTCAAAAGAAGTTGGGATGAATATGTTTATCCTGTCAAACTGTACCACAGTTTGTTCTACTTGAGCTGGGAAAAAATGGTTAGAATAAGTACTTTGCACTTGCAGAAAGGTAACACCTGTTGCTATTCATTAAAACAGTCTGACTTTTTTCCTAGGCTTACACATGAGCGGGAAAAAAGGTGCCATCTGCTTTAAGAAATCCACTCTGAGATGCAAGTGGATTTATATCTCTGTTTTGTATGTCTGAAGAAGATTAGCGTGGATGGTTTTAAAACCCAATCTCCCACAATAGAAGCTTCATAGAAACATATTTAGATGAGCACAGACATACTACAGCAACCCTGAACATTAGGAAAAGGAAGCAGGCCACCTACAGAATATGTTCCAACAAAATGGACACCCATGCAACTTCATCAAAATGTGCCTGATACTGAACCTACTACAGCACAAGCAACACAAGCTATGGAAAAGATAACCTTGGTATTAATCTTGATGTTAATTTCCACTTGTGCTGTAGTGGGTTCAGCAGGAATTAACATCAGGATTAATACCAAACCAAAAATAAAGCAGTAAATAATCCCCAATCAAGGAACTACAAAGAAGAACACAACCCTCCCCCTAACATTATCAGAGTAATCAACTGTATATAAACAGAGACCAAACTCCACTCCATTCTAGCACTGAAGATATTACTAGTTGGGTAATGACACATCTGGAAGAAAAAAAGCAAGCTCATGGTTGATTCCACAGTTCAATCTTGAGTTACAAATGTTATCTTCTATTGATAGACTGGGAAGACAGAAATTATCTGTCTATAGTTTATACTAGACCAGCATGGAAGATTATGGTCTAATACGTTCAGTGAATTTTTTTGTGTAGTAGATTTAATTTGGGCTGATAGCAATAATTTACACATATAAAGACATCCAAATTTGTTTTTATCTTGGAAGTGATATTCAGATTCTACCATTTGATCTCCTCAAATTGTTCTGTTCATACTTGTTTTTTTGCTTGCTAATTAATCAGGAAGAGTCAAAGGAAATACTAGCTAAGTATTTTTTTTAATTGGGGAAAAACTTAATGAATGAGTCTATTAATTTAAGAAGATTTAGCAATTATGCGTTCCTTAATATTGATTTCCACTTAATTCTATCTTGAAATTAAATAGATTGATAATAAAATCTGCTCTCCCATACCCAAGTTCCTCTACAATAGATCTAATGAATACATTGGTTGACTGCATTTCTCTAGCACAACAGTCAGTTAGCAATAAATGATGCAATTGAAAATATCAAGCTATAATTGAAATTGAAGAAAGAAAAAGGAAAGAGATGCAGACTGCCTTTAGTAATATGTTAAGGAATAACATTCATTGGAATTGGAATGATGGCTAGGTGGGACAGGAATGAATTTGAGATATTTTATTTCATCTTTCTGTCTCTAAGGAAGACATAATGTTATAACTTCTAGTTTCTAGAGAATTATTTCTGAGGTACTGTACATAAAATACTTTAGAATCTGTCCCATACAAAGCATTTTAGAATATAAAGTACTGAATATGAATAAATATTGAAAATGAATGAATGAACCTTTATTATCAAAGTACAACATGTGTACAGTGAGATTGGCTGAGCCTCCCTTCGTGCCCCCCCACAACTCACAGTGACAACAAACCCACCATCTTGTTACACCATGTGAGCTAATTGCACAACACAACGGCCTCGCAAGCCAATAATACATAGAGTTATTTCTTGTTCAGGAGCCTGACAACCCATGGATACCATTGACAGCCCATGGAAACCATTTTAGGCATGGAGAGAAAGCCAAGAAAGATGATTTCTTTCATTGCTGTTCCTACTATCATTTTAGAGTGAAAAGTTCAAGCAAAAAAAAATGAAGAATTAAACTCTTCCTTTGTTTTTTGTGAAAGTGAACCATCAGTTCTTCCTTGCAACAAAGTTTCATGGACAGAGAAATGTAAAAATAAAAGAACAACCTGTTCCCTAGTGTTTTGATTTGCTGTAGCAGGGAAGTTACAGTGGTATCACAAGAGACAAAAAGAGGAAAAAATAGAATGGTTCTGCTTTAGTATGAAAAAATTTGAGAAAATAGGAATAGTTGAAGGCATCTATGTATGCAAACATATGGGAAAAGAAAGGAAAGGCATGACAACTAGTGAAGACAGATACCAGTTGCAATGTCGCGTGGTCGCACAGAGAGACGGACACTTGAGCTGGGTAGTACTTCTTTATTGGATCAGGAATGAAGCTGGGGCAAAGGGGTTACCTGGAGTCTTTTTATACCTGCCCAGGTGAATCGCGACCTATAGATTCAAACCTGGGCTTCCCGCCAGTGCAGGTGGCCAATGGATTTAAACCCTGGCTTCCCACCAGAGCTGACCATGCCCTGGGGCTGTCAACGACTTCCTCTATTCAGGCTTTCCCGCCAAAAGCGCTTATAGCCTGGAGCTGTCCAGCCCCCTGCTGTGCTGACATTCCGTGTATGCTTTAAGAGCATACACTACACCAGTAGAAGAGAATATTTGTAGCTCAGAGTTGAACTGTGGAGATTTGGTGCTCTCTGGCTTGGTTGCTTTCTTCAGATGTTTCACTAACAAACTGGATAAAATCATCAGTGCTAGAATGGAGCGGGTTTGCTTTCTCTTTTTATACTAGAAGCTTTCCTATCAATGTTAATTTGGTAGTTCCTTGATTAGGCTGTTGTTTACTGTTAGCTTTATTGTCTGCATTGGTAAGTTCCTTGATTGGGGTATTATTTGCTTCTTGATTATTGGTCTGATGTTAATCTTGGTGTTAATCTCTGCTCATTTGTTTCCGGGTGCTGCACCAGCCACGGGCTCAGCCACGGGCTCAGCCACGGGCTCAGGGCAGGGGTGGTGGGGTGGCAGTGGTTATTCGGGAGACTTTGTGTCCCCGGGAGGCCACCATTGTCCAGATGGCCGGGAGTGAATCCCTCCTCTTGAGATGTGGTCCTCGGGTTCAGTTGGGCTTGTTGCTCACATACCTGGCGCCCAGCTGTGTGGCAACAGCCCTGCCTGAGCTGCTCGACACCCTCTCAGGGTTGGCGGTGGAGTTCCCCAGGCTTATAGTCCTGGGTGACTTCAACCTGCCATCACTGGGGGGGTCGTCGGAGTTAGCTCGGGAGTTCATGGCTTCCATGACAGCCATGGGCCTGACCCAGGTTATTGAGGGCCCTACTCACGAGGGGGATCATACTCTCGACCTGGTGTTCCTGTCTGGACAGTGGTTGGATGATCTGGGAGGGGGTTCTCCGTCCATCACCCCTCTGTCATGGTCAGATCATCACCTCCTGAGGCTGGTTTTCCGTCATGCCATCCCCCGCCGCTGGGCGGCGGAACCGACCAGGTGGTTCCGCCCCAGGCGCCTAATGGACCCGGATCGGTTCCAGAGGGCGCTTGGGCCGATACCTATCACCCTTACCCACAGCCCAGTCGATGCTCTGGTGGAGGCCTGGGAAACGGCTGCCACCAGGGCACTCGACTGTGTTGTACCCATGCGACCTCTGACTCGGCGCAGATCCCGTTGGGCTCCATGGTTCTCTGTGGAGCTCCGGGAGATGAAGCGTCGGAGACGAGGTCTAGAGAGCGGTTGGAGATCCAGCCGATCCGAATCCGACCGATTGCAGTTAAGAACCTTCATAAGGTCTTATCTTGCGGCGATAAGGACGGCGAAGTCTAACTACTTTGCCGCCCTTATCGCGTCCGCAGATAATCGCCCGGCCGCCCTGTTTAGGGTGACTCGCTCCCTCCTTAACCAGGAGGTGAGGGAGGATCCCTTGCAGGGACGAGCCGAGGAGTTTAGTCATCATCTGACGGACAAAATCGCTCGGATCCGGACCGGCTTGGACTCTGACTGGGCAGAGTCTGATGTGGAGGAATCAGGCGGTCTTGAGCACGTTATCTGGACTGAGTTCGACCCTGTTTCCCCTGATGATGTGGACAGGATCATGGGGAGACTGAGCTCCACCACCTGTTTGTTGGATCCGTGCCCCTCCTGGCTAGCTTATGCGGCTCGGGAGGGAACACGAGGCTGGTTCCATGCAGTTATAACTGCTTCTTTGAAGGAGGGTGTCTTCCCTGCCGCCTTGAAGGAGGCGGTGGTGAGACCCCTCCTCAAGAAGCCTGCTTTGGACCCGGCTGTTTTAAACTATCGTCCAGTCTCCAACCTTCGCTTCCTGGCGAAGGTTGTTGAGAGTGTGGTGGCGCATCAGCTCCCTCTGTTCCTGGAGGAAACTGATTATCTGGACCCGTACCAATCGGGCTTCAGGCCCGGACACAGCACGGAGACGGCATTGGTCGCGCTGGTGAATGATCTCTGGAGGGCTAGGGACAGGGGTTGCTCCTCTGTCCTGGTCCTATTAGATCTCTCAGCGGCTTTCGATACCATCGACCATGGTATCCTGCTGCGGCGTCTCAGGGGGTTGGGAGTGGGAGGCACCGTCCTACGGTGGTTCTCCTCCTACCTCCAGGGCCGCTCGCAGTCGGTGTTGACAGGAGGGCAGAGATCCGCCCCGAGGTCTCTCATTTGTGGAGTCCCTCAGGGGTCGGTTCTCTCGCCCCTCCTGTTCAACATCTACATGAAGCCGCTGGGCGAGATCATTCGTGGTTTTGGGGTGGGGTATCACCAGTACGCTGATGATACCCAACTTTTTCTTTCCACCCCGAACCAACCCAGTGATGCCCTCTCCGTGATGTCCCGGTGCCTGGAGGCGGTCCAGGTCTGGATGGGGAGAAACAGGCTTCGTCTCAATCCCGCCAAGACTGAGTGGCTGTGCATATCGGCGTCTCGGGTTAACCAAGTTATTCCACCTCTAATGATGGGGGGTGAGGTGTTACCCCCCGTTGATAGGGCTCGCAACTTGGGCGTCCTCCTGGATTCACGGCTCAATTTTGAAGATCACATAGGAGCCGTGACCAGGGGGGCTTTTGCACAGGTTCGCCTGGTGCGCCAGTTGCGTCCCTATCTGGACCGAGACGCCCTACGCACAGTCACTCATGCGCTTGTGACCTCCCGTTTGGACTACTGTAACGCTCTCTACATGGGGCTGCCCTTGAAGACCACTCGGAGGCTTCAACTGGTGCAGAATGCGGCCGTGCGAGTTGTAATGGGGGTTTCCCGATACTCCCATGTAACACCTCTACTCCGCGAGCTGCATTGGCTTCCGGTTGCCCTCCGGGTGAAATTCAAGGTGCTGGTTATCACCTATAAAGCCCTACATGGCCTGGGTCCGGGTTATTTGAGGGAACACCTGCTGCCGGCATCAAACGCCCTTCGCCCAGTGCGCTCCCACAGGGAGGGTCTGCTCAGGGTTCCGCCGGTGAGAGATTGCCGGCGGGTGACACCCAGGGATAGGGCCTTCTCAGTGGGAGCGCCTGCCCTCTGGAACCAGCTGCCAGTAGAGCTGAGGACTGCTCCCGACCTCCGATCATTCCGCCGGGGCCTGAAGACCTGGCTCTTTGAGCTCTCGGGCCCAGGCTGAGGGGAAAATTTTAACTGGGGTTTTAATGTACAGGGTGAATTTAATGCTTTTTAAATTGGTTTTAACTTTTGTATGTTTTGATTTTTAATTCCCTGTAAACCGCCCTGAGTCCTCAGGGAAAGGGCGGTATACAAATGCAAATATTAAATTAAATTAAATTAAATTTGGATAATTTCAACTGGGGAAACTATGAGCATTGCTGGTGAGGTGTTCTTTTGGTCTTTTTGTTTCCCCATTTTGGCTTTTTGGTTGTTTATTTTGAATGCTATGTAGATGTTGTTTATGTCCATGTGTCTGTTGATAGCCAGTTTGTCTAAATGCTAGGCTTCCAGAAACTCTCTAGTGCAGTGGTTCTCAACCTGTGGTCTGTGGACCTCTGGAGGTCCGCGATGTCATCACAGGGAGTCCATGAAGGCTTGAAGAAATGTTATGATTAAATCTTGAGTTAAGTCTTGGTGGTCTGTAGCCATGGTCACAAAAGGTATTTAAAGGGGGTCTCTGGTGAAGAAAAGGTTGAGAACCACTGCTCTAGTGTTTTTGGATTTTGCTTGGTTGAGTATGCTCATAGTTTCCCAGCTGAAACTATGATTAAATCTGTCCATGTGCAGTGAAATTAAGGAATTGACATCATGTCTTTTGAGTGCTACTTGGTGTTCATGATTGTGTTATGTTAGCCTTCTGCCTGTTTTTCCTACATTGTGGTTGTTACAGTCTGTACACTGTATGTTGTAGATGACTCCTTTTTTTCCTCCTTCTGGGGATGCTCGGTCTTTTGATTTACTTAGGATGTTTAGTTGGTTAATTGAGTAAGTAAGTAAGTAAGAAGGAAGGAAGGAAGGAAGGAAGGAAGGAAGGAAGGAAGGAAGGAAGGAAGTATTCAATATAAGGAAATTTCCTGGTATCTATGCTGGGGAGAGATTACCATTTGAAGAACCAGGTGGAGGATCAGACTTGCTTCATAGGCCAGGTAAGTAGAGACCATCCTGACCTGACTCATAAGGAAGAATCAAACAGACAGCAGAAGAGAGAAGGAAAACTACTTTGTGAACAAGCTGTTAGTTTGGGCATTTTGTCAGGAAGAGGGGAGAGTTGGATTCTTTAAATTTTACTCTACTTTTGAAAACCCCATTATAGAGACAGTGGGATGGTTTGCCTTCAGAAGTTATGCTCTATCACTGGAACTTTTTAAGAATACCTTGGACAACCACTTATCTGAAATGGCATAATGGTTCCTGCTTGAGCAGGGGATTGGACTAGAAGCCCTCCAAGGTCCCTTCCAACTCTGTTATTCTGTAATTCTTGTGTAAGGGACAAAGGACTAATCTTGCTGCTGAGCAAGTCTATCTACAACACACATTCTATTGAGTTCCATAGGTTACTGTGGCTTAAAATTGTTCTTGTGCCTATACAGTATGTCTGTTTACTTGTATAGTTGTTATTTACAGAAAGCAAGTAGTAAAGTTGTTGTTGCCTGTTCTTAATTAGAGATTTGATATTTTTCTTTTTGGATGTCTCAGGAGGTGGGGAGAGACATCTCCCCTTGGAGACTTGACAGCAGGCTTATTTAAAGTGAATTGCAAAGATACTGGAGAGATCACAGAACAAACCAATTCCCTCATCCAGGAGAGAGACCTATAAAAATCTAACACTTATTTGAGTGTAAATATATATTTCAGGCAGAAAAAGAATGATACACTGCTAAGGTTCAGGGCATTTACATATGAGGATTCTGTGCCGGTTCAAAACCACCTCTAGACTCCCTGATCCTTTGCATTAGTTGGGTCTGAGAATAGCATTGATTTACTGTACGTCAGACTCAGCTGTACAAACTGCTTCACCGTTGTAAAACTATTACTTTGTTGAAAATACTACAGCTCTGTAGAACTTGTGGGTGGTCTGTGTTTTCCAATTGGCAGGACATCTTTCCTCATCTTGCCTTTAAAACAGAAAAGTGACTTGAAGGCTTTCCAACTACCCCCTATCACAACTATTCTCAATGTTTTTTCTGCATGAGACTTTAAAGATGTGCAGAAACTTGTGCATTGCTGGTGCATTGGAGACAGTATAAACCCATTTTTCTTTTGTGTGTGTGGTGTTGTGAGGGATGTTTGTTTTGGACCTGCAGCAGTTCATGGTATGGCAATGATTCTCTATTTTCAGTTGTTGCAAGGCCAGTTACAATGAAGATGATCACTGAAGGACTTTGAGGGACTGGGAAGGGAAAACAACTGTGGTATAGGAAGACACTTGGTTTTGTGTTTCTGCTTCTGTAAAAAATGATTGCAAAACTTTCTCAGCATGAATGGCCAAATTAGGAATGCTAATAATAAAACAACTGTGGAGTTATGTGTTTGTGTTCCTTTAATAGCAACCAGGATGAAATGGGATTAGGAAGCATGCTTCAATTATTTGAAGACCAAAGTGAAATAACAGAGCATGTGATCCAGGGTATGATTAAATATTTCTTATTTATTTACATATGGACCCTTCAAGTCACTGTGGACTCCTTGTGAATAGTCTGGAGTTTTCTTGGCAAGATTTTTCAGAAGTGGTTTGCCATTGCCTGCTTCCTAGAGCTGAGAGAGTGACCGGTCCAAAGTCACCCACCTGGCTTTCAGCCTAAGACAGGACTAGAATTCATAGTCTCTTGGTTTCTAGCCTGATGCCTTATCTACTACAGTGAATTGGCTGTCTACATTAGTAAAATAGACTATCTTAATTGCTAAAACTCTCATTGTCCTGACATTTAACTGGGCAACACAGTGCAGCATAGGGTTACATATTTTGAACCAATGTACTTCAAATGGGCTAATTTACAGAATGTGTCCAAAATCCAGGATCCATTATTCCAGAGAGCATGAAATTTAGGAAAGTTATGGTTAGTTCAGTGTTAGTGCTGCTGCTGTGTTGCAGGACTACTGCTTTGGTCACATGATCTTCATTGTCAATTTCCCAGCCAGTCTCTCAATACCTCACACCCTACCCCATCCCACCACTTACCTGTTTCCTGGAAGGGAAAGGAAGGGGAGGGAAGGGGGAAGGAAGATAATGATAAAATGACAAGGAGGGAGGGAGGAAGAAATGGAGGAAGGGAGGAGGGAAAGAAGGAAGGGTGAGAAAGAGGAAGGAAGGAAGGAATGAAGGGGGATGACAAGTGAGGAAAGAATGAAAAAAGGAAGGAAGGAAGGAAGGAAGGAAGGAAGGAAGGAAGGAAGGAAGGAAGGAAGGAAGGAAGGAAGATTTCTGATGCTCCCTGACAGTTTCCCACAAGGAAACTCAATAGGGAAGTCAGCAGGAAGTCAGAAGTAGCCTTGCTCCCACTGCTTTTTTTTGTAGACATATGGTCATTATGTTTCTTCATTTAGGCAAGGAAATATCTTTGAAACAAAGAGCCAGTGGAGCATGGGTTGTCTAGTTACTATTATTATTTGGCATTCATATATTTTCTGCTTCAAGTAGAGAAGGTGGTTGTGGTCTTCCTTGGATAAAAAATTATTTGGGTGGCCTAGGAAGATATTTTTTAACATGTCAAATACCAACCTAACATGATCTACCTCTAACCTGTAGTCCTAAAGGTGTCTTAGTTTTAATTTTCTTGCCCTCAATATGGTTGTGGTTTATGGAACAAGCACACTAGCATCTGGTCATTATAGGCTTGCCATAGCACTTTAATCATATGAAATGCCAAAGGGATTCCAATAATAATTTCTGCATAAGTAAATACAGTGCCCTCTCATAAACTTGCCAAGATATATTGTGTGTGTAAAAAGAAAAATTGTTTGACCATTGGCTTTTAATGGGAGTTTCTAATCTCTCATCCATCATTAGTTGGGTGTACAGTTAAAAAAAATCACCAATGTTCAGGATGTTTTGGTTCTTCTCTTGTTTGTTTCTAAACCATTGATGAGCAGCAGAGTCATGATTCATACCCTGCCATTACCATGAAATGCAAAAGGTCAATTTGCTTTTCAGAATCAGAGATGAGTAAAAGGAAAGCAGATAATGTTAATATGTTGTCAGCATCTATCTGCTCAGCAGAGGAAGAATCTTGCCTTTAACATTATCTAGTTTTTCTTTTTTTAAAGGAGAGCAATGACGATAAAATAATGGGAATTTATCAGTTCAGTTTTTTCAAAAGCAGCCACCTTAAAAGCAATCAAAATGTACCTTCCTCCCCTCCCCATAGGGCAGTTTCCCCTCTAACAGTTCTGCTATAACAACAAGAATAAATTGTAGTTCAGTACCTGAACAGCCGTCTGATGAATTTGGGGGACCTCATGCTGTAGCTGCAAGGGAGAAGGCTGACAGGAAAAACTCATAATGCTATACTGGAGCAGTGCACAGTATTCCCTTATGGTTATCCATAATGTGTTACCTTTAAGAACAATATCTTGCTATGAAATTACAGTGAGAAATATTTAGTAGGGGAGCCATTCACATTGTGGAAACCCCTTTCCCTCACTTCATTTGAATGCAGATTGTGCATATATTTTACATTTCATTTGTCAGCACTCTCAAAATAATAGGTAGAAGCCAAGCCATTTTTGCTCTGTCTCAACTCAAGATTTGAAAATAAGATATAGTTGTGACAGAAAACAGAAAACTCTCTTGTCTTGGAATATTTTATGAAATGTGCTACTGCGACTTGAGCCCTGATTAACGCTCCTAGGTTGGAGCTGCAAGGCAAAAGAAATCATAATAATAAAACTGCAGTATAGCAAGTTCAAAAACCCAAGGTGCATAAAAAAACCTGGTCTGACCAGGAAAAAAACTTACACATATATCCCCTTGGTCTGGCTGACAAAGAGGGGAGGAGAGCCGGTGGCCTAGAGCTGTGGTTGTGAACCTATGGCACGTGTGCCACAGGTGGCAGGCAGAGCCCTCTCTGTGGGCACGTGCACCATCACCCCAGTCCTAGGCCTTCAGCTAGGTTTTATAAAACCTTTTCGCTTTAGGTCTCTGCTGCCATGTGCAAAAAAAAAGCTTCAATCAATCAATCAATCAATTTCAACTTCTCGCGGGGAAAAAAAAGATCTCGCAAAGTTGGAATTGATTGATTGAACTTTTTAGTCCCATCCAGTCTGCTGTTACCACTGCAGCCATGCCCACCCAATGGGCCACGCCCACCTGGCACCCGATGATACATAAGTGAGTTTTGGTTTGTAGTTTGGGCACTCAGTCTGGAAATGATTCACCATCACTGGCCTAGAGGCTAATACAACTGCCTAGTATGCAGGCTGCCTAGGTTCGAATCCCACAAAGGGTATGGCTAACTGATGAGAACAAAGAAGCTCAAAATAGCTATCCTAGGCTCCCACTTAACTCTTTGTCAGCAAAAAGAAATTTGAATACACAATATATCACAGTAGCAACTTGAGCCCTGCTTAATGCTCCTAGGTTGTAGCTGCAAGGCAAAAGAAATCATAATAATAGAACTGCAGTATAGCAAGTTCAAAAACCCAAGGTGCATCAAAAAAAACCCGGTCTAACCGGAAACACACACACACACACACACACACACACACACACACACACACACACACAGGCACACACACATACAATCAAACCCTAACCAAATCTAGTTTAAATATACATATGGATAAGGGTATAAGCTGAAAGACCAGGTGAGGGGCAGATTGTCACTGAGCAAATCTATCTGTGCAAATGCTAAGAATGGACACTGTTAATCAACCATTCCATTAATGCCCTCAATTTTCCCTTTAGCAATGCCAAAGACAAAAGAAATCCAACATTTATTTTAAGTAGGAAAGTAAGTCATTAAGAAAATTATACCGTGCTTGCAAGGCATGCAAGAACTAACTGCTTTGTTAAAAAAAATGGGACTACTAAGCCATATCTTCTTCAAGTCAAGTCTAATCATATGGTAGGTATAGATTTATTTGTTTGAACCTCTATTTCCTAATTCTCAGTCAATAGTCTGCTTCCTTGCCCTCAGAACAGTCTAAGGAGTGACCTACTTTATGATAATTTCCTATAAAAATCATAACCCTTTCTTGGAATCTTCCTTAGTTTATCCCAGATGATTGAATATCAAATATGGTAGAGACCTTGGGGACTGTATGTGACCCAGAAAGCTTCCTAACTGAGGAAGCATTGAAGCACATCATAGTACTGTATTTCCTCCTTCAAAGCTCGAAGAGGAAGAATGCTTGGGGAGCTAAGTTCAAGCTTATAAGTTTATGATACTACAGTATACATAAAGAGACATAGTTTAGTTTTAGCAACAGTCTAAAAACTGAGAGACCATGAATTCTAGTCCTGGCTTAGGCACAAAGCCTGAGAGATAGATCTTGGGCTAGTCGCTCTTGCTCAGCCTTAGGAAGGAAGCAATGGCAAACCACTTCTTTCTTGCCAGGAAAATTGCAAGGATTTGTCCAGACAGCAGCCACCAAGAATGAACACCAGTCTGGAGATACCGTACATGAAAACAAACAAACCCCAAACCCTACATATTAAAAAAAAAACTGGGACTACATCCTATATAGTTCTGGATTTTTCTTGACCTATCTATTTGTGTGCTTATATAACAGTTATTCAAATGTCTTAGCATATGGGTATTTACTTATCCTGAAACAAAAACTAATGTCTTTTTTTTTTCTTAACCTCTTTCACAAACTGATGGATTTCCAATCCCAGATCCTTCTCAACAAGGGATTTGGGATTGCTGTTCATTTTTATTATTATAGTTCTATAATTTTGTTGCTAAGTTTTATGATGTAAACTGCCGAGAGCCAGTCTGTCTGTTTGTTTGTTTATTTGACAAACTACTGATTGTGCTACTGTACAGCTGCAACAGTCCGATGTAGAGATCATTGCAACAGTCCAACTGTTCCTGGTTTTTCTGATTAATGGAGGCTTGTAACACACTCCTACACATCTTCCACCTCACAATAGATAGGAGTGCTAGAGGTGAGCGTTATATGCCTATCTGTGCCATTTGTTCTTTTCTCTCTTTGAACAGGCTGAATAAGAGAGCTATAGTGTTAATTTCACTTCTCTCTGGTTTTGCTTTCTGAATGGTGAGAAATGCCTCCCCCTCTTTTCTTGAAAGGAAACCTACTTTTAAATGACTTGCCCTGGCATGGTAAATGCCACCTTTCATCACTTGAGGCTGAATTCAGATAGAATATTCGCCACACAAAACTGACATTTCAATTGACATTTTAAAGCTAACGTAAGAACTAGGACACTTAGTAATGCCTATCAAATAAACAATTTTTAAACCTTTCAGTTATATAGATTTTAGTATGATTTCATAAAATAAAAGCTTAGCTTATTATAAGAACAATTCAAATATACTTTAGAATCAATGTTTACTTTTGTGTAATTATGATTAAAAGTGAGTTGGATAAGTTTTAGCATCTTTTTTATTTGCTTGATTTGCTGGATTAATAATTTGAGTAAGTACAGTAACTGAATTAAAGAGATAGTAAATAAACATGCCCCTTCATGGATTACTGCCTTGTCGTGGCGAAGGGGCTTGCGTAATTCAATGAAGCTATGAGCTATGCCGTGTAGGGCCACCCAAGACGGACAGGTCATAGCAGAGAGTTCTGACAAAACGTGATCCACTGGAGAAGGAAATGGCAAACCACTCCAGTATCTTTGCCATGAAAACCCTATGGACAGTACCAAAAGGCAAAACGATATGACGCTGGAAGATGAGCCCCTCAGGTCGGAAGGCGTCCAATATGCTACTGGGGAAGAGCAGAGGGCTAGTACTAGTAGCGCCAGAAAGAATGAAGCGACTGGGCCAAAGCCGAAAGGACGCTCAGCTGTGGATATGTCTGGTGGTGAAAGGAAAGTCCGATGCTGTAAAGATTTTTTCTCCATAGGAACCTGGAATGTAAGATCCATGAATCAAGGAAAACTGGACGTGGTCAAACAAGAGATGACAAGACTGAACATTGACATCTTAGGTATCAGCGAACTAAAATGGACAGGAATGGGTGAATTTAATTCAGATGACCATCAGGTATACTACTGTGGGCAAGAATCCTTCAGAAGAAATGGAGTAGCCTTCATAGTCAATAAAAGAGTAGGTAAAGCAATACTGGGATACAATCCTCAAAATGACAGAATGATCTCAGTTCGAATCCAAGGCAAACCATTCAATATCACAGTAGTCCAGGTCTATGCCCCAACCACCAGTGCTGAAGAGGATGAAATTGACCAGTTCTATGAAGCACTACAGCACCTTATAGAACTAACACCAAAAAATGATGTTCTTATCATCATGGGGGATTGGAATGCTAAAGTAGGAAGCCAAAAGATAACTGGAATAACAGGCAAGTTTGGCCTTGGAGTGCAAAATGAAGCAGGGCACAGGCTGATAGAATTCTGTCAAGAGAATACAATGGTCATAGCAAACACTCTTTTCCAACAACCCAAGAGACGGCTCTACACATGGACATCACCAGATGGTCAACACAGAAATCAGATTGACTATATGCTCTGCAGCCAAAGATGGAGAAGCTCTATACAGTCAGTAAAAACAAGACCAGGAGCTGACTGTGGCTCAGACCATGAGCTTCTCCTTGCAAAGTTTAGGCTTAAACTGAAGAAAGTAGGGAAAAGCACTAGGCCACTCAGGTATGAATTAAATCATATCCCTGTTGAATATACAGTAGAGGTGACAAATAGATTTAAGGAATTAGATCTGATAGACAGAGTGCCTGAAGAACTATGGACAGAGGTTCGTGACATTGTACAACAGGTAGCAACCAAAACCATCCCAAAGAAAAAGAAATGCAAGAAAGCAAAATGGCTGTCTGAGGAAGCTTTGCAAATAGCTGAGGAAAGGAGGGAAGCGAAAGGCAAGGGAGAAAAAGAAAGATACACCCAATTGAATGCAGAATTCCAGAGAATAGCTAGAAGAGATAAGAATGCCTTCTTAAATGAACAGTGCAAAGAAATAGAAGAAAATAATAGAATAGGGAGGACCAGAGATCTTTTCAAGAAAATTGGAGAAATGAAGGGAACGTTTAATGCAAAAATGGGCATGATAAAGGACCAAAATGGCAGGGACCTAACAGAGGCAGAAGAGATTAAGAAGAGGTGGCAAAATTACACAGAAGAACTATACAAGAATGAGCTTAACATCCCTGATAATCACAATGAGGTGGTCACTGACCTCGAGCCAGACATCCTAGAATGTGAAGTGAAGTGGGCCTTAGAAAAGCTGAGCAACAACAAAGCTAGTGGAAGTGACAGTATTCCAGCTGAGCTATTCAAAATCTTAAAAGACAATGCAGTAAAAGTGCTACACTCAATTTGCCAGCAAATTTGGAAAACTCAACAATGGCCACAGGATTGGAAAAGATCAGTTTACATTCCAATTCCAAAGAAAGGCAGTGCCAAAGAATGTTCAAACTATCGCACCATTGCACTCATTTCTCATGCTAGTAAAGTCATGCTTAAAATCCTACAAGCTAGACTTCAGCAGTATGTGGATCGAGAACTACCAGAAGTGCAGGCAGGATTTCGAAGAGGCAGAGGAACTAGAGATCAAATTGCCAACATACGCTGGATCATGGAGAAAGCTAGGGAGTTCCAGAAAAAACATCTACTTCTGCTTCATTGACTATGCTAAAGCCTTTGATTGTGTGGATCATAACAAACTGTGGCAAGTTCTTAAAGAGATGGGAGTACCAGACCATCTTATTTGTCTCTTGAGAAACCTATATGCGGGTCAAGAAGCAACAGTGAGAACTGGACACGGAACCACTGATTGGTTCAAAATTGGGAAAGGAGTCCGGCAAGGCTGTATACTGTCGCCCTGCCTATTTAACTTATATGCAGAGCACATCATGAGAAAGGCAGGGCTAGATGAATCAAAAGTTGGAATTAAGATTGCCGGAAGAAATATCAACAACCTAAGATACGCAGATGATACCACTCTAATGGCAGAAAGTGAAGAAGAACTAAAGAGCCTCTTGTTGCAGGTGAAGAAGGAGAGTGCAAAACTTGGGTTGAAACTTAACATTAAGAAAACCAAGATCATGGCATCTGGCCCTCTCAATTCCTGGCAAATAGATGGGGAAGAAATGGAGGTAGTGACAGATTTTATTTTCCTGGGCTCCAAGATCACTGCAGATGGGGACTGTAGCCAAGAAATTAAAAGACGCTTGCTCCTGGGGAGGAAAGCCATGGCAAATCTAGACAGCACACTAAAAAGCAGAGACATCACCCTGTCAACAAAAGTGCGTATAGTCAAGGCTATGGTCTTCCCAGTTGCAACGTATGGCAGTGAAAGTTGGACCATAAGAAAGGCTGAGCGCCAAAGAATTGAGGCCTTTGAACTGTGGTGCTGGAGAAGACTCCTGCGAGTCCCTTGGACCGCAAGGCGATCAAACCGGTCAGTCCTAGAGGAGATCAATCCTGACTGCTCTTTAGAAGGCCAGATCCTGAAGCTAAAACTCAAGTACTTTGGCCACCTAATGAGAAGGAAGGACTCACTGGAGAAGAGCCTAATGCTGGGAAAGATCGAGGGCAATAGAAGAAGGGGACGACAGAGAATGAGGTGGCTGGATGGAGTCACTGAAGCAGTAGGCGTGAGCTTAAATGGACTCCAGAAGATGGTAGAGGACAGGAAGGCCTGGAGGAATGTTGTCCATAGGGTCGCGATGGGTCGGACACGACTTCGCAGCTAACAACAACAAATAAACATGGTCCTCTCTCAGAATAGCTGCAGAGGTCAATGTCCATCCAATTGCCAAGAGCCCTTGCTGGAGAATATAATAGGGTTTTTCTTACAGAGGGTTCTAAAGGAAATATATTATATGGATCCTGGATCTAGGCAGGATTTGGGCATTGGCTTAGAATGGAAACAGTAGTGATCATTCTGGTTGATGACCTAAAGAGCTGGACAGTGTACCCTCTTGGTCCTTGTAGAACTCTTACTAACCTTAAACTTTGTTATTCTTCTGGACTGCTTGCAAGGATTGGGCATGGAGCCACTGTTTTGTGGTGGTGGTTCTTCTCCTTCCTAAGAGAGCAGATGGATACAGAGTGCATAGAATGAAAGTTTCAGCTTTTAACGTGTGTGAGTGTGGTGTGCTATTCAACATTTATTTGAACTTACTAGGGGGATGTCCTCTGTCAGTTCAGGGCAAGGTGTGATCAATATGTGACTGATACTCAGCTTTATATTGCCACTTTGAGCAATTCTGTGGAAGTCCTGACCCAGTGCCTGAGGATGGTAAGAGTCTGGATAGGTAATAATAAGATGAAATTAAATCCCTGCAATTTTGAATAATGCTAGATAGATCTTGATTCCAAGACTAGTTCTGCATGGGTCACCTCCCTCAAAGAAGCATGTTTACAGTGTGGATTTTCAGCTCATGGTCGTGAAGCAGGTGGCAGCTCTAGCCAGGGGGATTTTTGTCCAGCTTTGGCTAGGACAGGGGTCTTCAAACTTGGCCCTTTTATGACTTGTGGACTTCAACTCCCAGAATTCCTCAGCCAGCATGCCTGGCTGAGGAATTCTGGGAGTTAAAGTCCACAAGTCATAAAAGGGTCAAGTTTGAAGACCCTGAGCTAGGACATCAATTGCAGTTTTTTTCTTAGAGCAGCTTGTTTTTATATCAGTGACTCATGCCCTTATCAGCATATTCATGTTGCTACAGTGTTCCTTATATGAGTTTTGCTCTTGAAAAGTACTTCCAAGCTGCAGTTGATATAAAATGCAGCAGTCCATCTATTAACAAGAAAAGGCTAGTTTAGTAACATCATGCCACAAAATGGCCTTTGACTGAGAAGAAGCTTCTGGGTCCTATACAGGAGGAGATTTTAAATGATAAAGCCCTACATTGTTTGAGATTAGAATGCTTTCAGGATTGCCTCTCCCACAATGGTTCAGCCTCTCTTGTTCTTTCATTCCAAGATCCCCTTCTCTCATGAAAGGAGTAGGGACCTAGGCCCTGCTCTTGAGAGCAGCCACTCCCATTATGGAGCAGTTTCCCTTTAAGGAAATGATTCTTAACCTTGACAACTTTAAGATGTTAGAACTTCAACTCCTAGGCTTCAACTCCCAGCCTGCTGGTTAAGGAATTCTGAAAGTTGAAGTCCACATATCTTAAACTTGCCAAAATTGAGTAATACTGCTCCAAGGTACAGGAAACTCTCACCTTACTCACTTTTGATAAGGTGGTTATGTTGAGTGGTATGGGGGCCTAGTGGTGAAGATGCTTGTCTCCCGCTCAGAAGGTTGAGAATTCACTCCTAGGTAGTGGCAGATATTTCTAGGGCCCAAAGAAAAGGTATCTGCTGCAAACTCTGCATGGTGTCAGGAAGGGCATCTGGCCACTCAGCTCTGTCTAGTCTCCCCAATTCTACCCAGAATTAAGGGATTCACAAGGTTGTAAAAGGGAGTTAGATCCATTATGTTCCAACAGGCCTACAATGTGAATGGTGGACCTAGACTACCATTATTACTTTGTTGGTATTGATGTAGTTATATTGTTTAGTTTGAATTGTTATTGTGTTGTAAATTGTCTCAACTAAGGAATATTACACACATATCCTATTTTTCAAGAGAAAAAAAACCCTCAAGGGTGGTTATAGTAATTTAAAAATAATTTTAAATGTTTCCAATATAAATATAATGCTAACACAATATAAGAAACAGCAGCCAATGTACTATATTCATATAAAAACAAACAGTAAAATTATAAATAAAGCAGAACCAAGAGTTTTCAGGGTTATAGTGTTTGTCTACCTTGCAAATGGATCTCAGTGAGGAATTGTTTCCATCTGTACCTGGAGGTATCAGGTGCTGAATCTGGGATTTCCCTAATGCAAAGCAAGTGTTGCTTCATTTAGCTACATTCCTTCACATTAAATTTGGTCTATTTAGTTAAGTACTGAAGGAACAGTATGTGCTTCTCTAGAGAGAGAAATCACAGAACCTCTGAGAAAAGATTTTTTTTTATTTCTCCTTGGCATAGATACATTCTCATTAGGTTGGTGTGACATATTTAGCCCAAGTAGGTTTTGATAAGAAAACTTCTTTGGGTAGAAACAAACAATGGACCCAGAATTTAACTCGGATTGCGTTATAAGGATAATTGAGCCAGCTTTTCATTGGGCGTGCAACTAGGAAGAAGAGAAAGATGAATAGTTAATTGTCCACGTTTAACATCTCTTAATGGACTAAGTGATATGGAAGCTTGTCTTCTCCCATATCCAACCAAAGTTTAAGATCCTCTGCGGTGTTCTTGCTCCAGATGCCCATGCCAAGTATAGTAAGTACTTATTATCCAGGAAAGTGGACACTATAAGTCTAAAATATCCTTTCCAGAGAGATGCACCCAGTGCTTGCTTGACAGTCCTATTGATGTTAGTGGCCTTTTTGAGTTACCCAGGTTTTAAATACTGGTTTTTAAAATGAACCTTGCTTTTAAGCTGAGGGTCAACTTATTGTTCTCTCAGAAGAAAGATTTTGTGCTTTGCTTGTACAGAATTCTCCTTTTATATTTTGTATACTGTATTTCTAATGTAAGTGCTTTGTTTTTACACTGTAAGGTACCCAGAGAATAAATGAACAAATGAACACACACAGAGAGAGACACAGACAGACAAACATCTGATCAGATAGAACTCTGAGCTAAAGCAGGAAAAAGAACAAAATGGCTATGGGTCAGAAGCTTAGCCACTGCAAGAACAGAAGCAACAAGCTTCGGCAAATGCATTCACATGGATGGATTTTGCCTTTTAAAGGGGAAGGTGGTATGATGGGCTTCAGAAACTCAGTTTCCCCAGGAAGAATGGAGCAGCTTAGACTGGTGTCAGGCCCAGCCCAAAAATGAAATAGAATAATTCAACCAAAGTTGAATTCACCCAATCTATCCAGACAAAACCTTTATGACCCTAACTGTATATCCTGACTATGTTTGGATGATATAACTGGTCAATGCATTCTTTTCCAGTAACTTAGTAAAGATAGAGGAAGATTCTGGAAGTCCCAATTGTTTGTCTTCACAGGCAACTTTACTGTTATTACAACCACCACTTCCTTCCTGTGGTTTTTTCTGAGCAAAAAAATATCTTTGGAAAATTTTTGACCATGTGTTTCATCCCTCTCATATCTCTCCTCTATACTTAAAGGGATATTGAAACCAAAAAAGGCACAGAAAATGGAACCCTAGAGAGGGCTTCATTTTCATACATGCAAATGGTTTGTCAGCCGTTTGACATAATTGAGTGGGGAAACCCCTGATCAGTCCACATGGCTGAATGGGAGAGGTTCTTTCAACCACAAACACTCGAACTAACCTGGTTAGGGTTGATTGGAAGGTTAGCTGCCCAGTTTTCCTGTTTACACATTATACTAGCTCTGTCTTCCACGATCCAATTAAGCGTGTTATATGAACAGGGCCACTGTCTTTTTATATTATCTATGCTCAGATATAGTTTCTCTCTTGATGTTGAATCCAATTCTCATCAGTTCTGCCATTGCCACCAAAGACAGCTCCCAGTGCCCTAAAAGTGACATGGTACATTCACTGTCAGTTCTGCTAACATTATTCTCAGTTCTGGAACAAAATGTCTGCTTTCTTCTGTTTTATTCCTTTCTGCACATGAACAAAAGTGTTAACATTTTGATGGGTGCTTTCTGCAGATACTGACATCTAAAATAATATTGTGTGCCAACTTTCTTTTGTCTGTGATGAACTACAGGTATTAATTTGACACAAGGCAATTTTTGGACAGGCATATCCCTTTTGTAATATAACTCTGCACATCCACAGTGGAATGTACCCTTGAAATGTAGCATTGCACATCACTTATGCACTATGCCTTGGAGCTCAGCCTCATTACTTGCTTTCGGTTATTGATCTCCACCCAGAAACCTATAACATTAGAACAGAATTCTAGAAAAGTAGTGAAACGCAGGTGCAGAGTGCATTTTCTTTATCTCTCAACCAGTGTTTTTCAAACTCTGCAACTTTAAAATGTGTAGACTTCAGTTCTCAGAATTCCCCAACCACTGACCTAAAGTTATTTTGTGGATGGAGGAAATTGGGGGGGAGAAGACTTACAAGTGAGGGAATAATATTTCCAAATCAACTTGAATTCTGATGGTTTATCTCTTTTCAGCAGAAAACAAAACTCCAAAACAAAACCCCATACCCTTCTGTTTGGCTTTATATCTTTAGTGAGATATCCCCAGAGTTATCTCATATTTCCCACTGCATGGAAAGTCAAACTGCCCAGCTCTGCTCTGCTTTGATGCTTCACTCCCTCTGGGCTGCAGAGCAATCTAATGTGAAGCAATGCCTTGAAATTAAGTTGCTTGCCTTGACTTCTAGAGCTGACACTCTGGAATTGCTAACATAATCCAGCAATTCCAGCTATTGCAATTGCCCTTTAACATTCAACTAAAAATGCCAAAGGCAGTTCTTTGAAAGAATATTCTGTTTTAGTTTGGAGTGCTTTTCTGAAGGGGTGTGTCAATCAATATAAAATGTCTCTAATGAAAAAAAAATCTGAAGTATAACATGTTTGTCGGAAACACAGCACTTTCTAACAAAGGGTTTATTTCAATCATGTTTTTAAGAAGCCATAATGCCTTCCTCGAACAACAGCTTATGCCAAAGCAAAACAAACCACATTGTAGCTTGGAGCGCTGTGGGAACTCAGCCTGTTTCTTGGGGAACTGCATCCAAGTGAGCAAATGGCACAGCAGAAAAAGGATGGATTATAATGGTTTGAAAAACTATCTTAGCACAATTGTTAAGGCACCTGGCTAGAAGTGAGGAGACTGTGAGTTCCAGTCCTGCCTGAAGTACAAAGCCAGATGATGACCTTGGGCCAGTCACTCTTGTTCAGCTCTAGAAAGGAGATATTGGTAAGCCACTTCTGAAATCTTGCCCCCCAAAAACTACCGGTACTAGTCCAGGTAGTGACTAGGAGATTACCCTGACTCCAAAGCACCAAATATAATAATGCTGTATTTTAACACTTAAGATTCACTGCTGCTTAGAGTTTTTAATGTTTCTGTTCTTTACAAGAAACCAACAGTGTGAGCCACTCATAGTTCAGTCAGATGAGAATTAGCTTTCTTCCCAGCTTTTTGTTTCTTTGTTCCTTTGACTCTTTGTCCCTTTTGTCCTTCATAAATAAGAGAAAATTCATTCCTGCAACTTTAAATAAATGAATAGAGTTTCAAGTAAGTCTAGTAAAATGAATTTAAATCTTTTCTTCCAGTAGAGCTGCTGGAGAAGTAGAACAAGATATTATAAAAGTCAGCTCACTAATGCCCCCTACTTGAGATCTGTTGTCCTTTGAGCTTTTGATATTTGGAGCTTTAGGTAGGAACCCTCCTTGACTTGCAACTGGTCGTTTAATGACCACTCAAAGTTACAAGGCCACAGAGCTTTATGGCCTATAAAATACTTCCAACCATCCTAAAAGGTGACACCATCCCTTTCTCTTGATTACATGATTGCAGTTCATATACATGGCAATTATCTCACATTTATGAATGGGTGAGCATCCTGTGGTCATGTGTTCATGAATTGACCATTTTTTGTAGGTTTCTGGTGAATAATTCTGGAGAATGAATTCACTTAATGGCCATGTAATTCACTACAGTGACTGAAGTAAAGAGTTAACAAATTGGATCTGGTCACATGGATGCTTCAACTTACAACCTCAATTATTTATCACCAAAAGTCTGCTCCCAATTATGGTTGTAAGTTGAGGACCACCTTTACTTACAGCTCAAGCTTTGGCTACCTATTGTTGGGGTGATCTAAAACCTATATTATTATTTCAGAGTCCTCAGGGAGAAGGGCGGTATAGAAATATTATTAAATTAAATTAAATTAAAGGGGAAAGACTAAAGGTCCTAAAAGATAAAGTCCGTGGCAGGAATTCTGGCCAACAGGATTATTCATAGAACATAGAATGGACTTTGGTGGTCTTCTAGTCCAACTGTCTGCTTAAACAGGAGACCCTATACCATTTTGGACAAATGAACAAATGACACATTTGTTCATTTACTTCAGTTCAATTATACTGAATCTTCTGGTCTAACACTGAATATTTTGCCTGGTGATGGGAAATAGTTTCTCTGAGTAATCCAAGCATGCTTAAAATTTTTGGAAGATTGCATGAAGGAATCAGGTTTTGGTAAAGTTATTGTTGCCAGCAGTTGACTAAAATTCTTACTCTGTGAAATCCTTTGGAACTGTCCTATGTATATTAAATTGTTTTAACCTTAATTATTCACTTTATAACTTATAGTCCTCTGGAGAAATAGGATGTAGTAAAAAAAAAACTTCTCTTGCTTTATGCATCAAAATGAGTGCATAAGCAAATGGTGAGGTGTCTGGTGGTTGGTTTTTTAAACACTAGCAAGTATTGGAAAGTTATTTGACAAAGGGACCACAGTAATGTTAGGCCATGATTATTCCATTGTATGCAATTAAGTCTCTGAAAATATATTGGCTGAGATAAGACCAAATGGTAACCCCAAATCAAACACAGGTCAGTGTGGTATGTTTAGCAAAACATGCTTAATGGAAGGGTGATTTAATGCATGAAAACCTAACCACAATGTATATGTATATGTGTATATGATTGTATCATGGGTACTCTTATCTATATCTGAAAAGTACCTTCCATAGTTCCTTGATGCAGAGTAGATGTGCATTATGGGGTGGGGGTGGATTATAGTAGTATGAATGCTTATGTTTGCAGATGGGCAAACCTCCTGTCATTCCTTAAATAGAAAGCCATCTTAGCTGAACAATTCAATTTATTTTTGTCCACTCTAGCAGTCAGAACCTTGAAAATATCAAGAGCAAGAATTATTTATCAGGGTGGATTAATTTATCATAGACAAGTCAGGTGCGTAATATCAACTTTTAGTTGGAAAGTCAAGATTTGACTGTCTTTGCCCTTATAAAATGAACAGTGGCTTTATCCAGCACAAGAGACCCTTCTATACAGTGGCCAGGAGAGCCTTGGCATTTGCTGTCACTGTATTTTGTCTAAAGTGAACTTTGGGGATATATCTGAAGTTTACTAATCAAGAGAAGCTTCTAAAAATGTGACTCAGCTAAAAACAAAGTTACAAAAAGGCAGCAGAACAGGAAAGAAGAGAAGCAGAATGGCAAAAAGAAAAAAGAAAGAGACAGCTAGAGATACATTTCATCAGCCCATGAAAGATGTTGAAACATGGCAGCAAAAACCAGCAACTGCAGTCTGAAAAATGGAAAGTAAGTAGTAGTCAGCAATTCTGCACTAGCAATTTATGGCGATATAAACGCTGTCTAAATTAGTGATTTAACACTGCAGGGGTGAGTAAATAACATTTTAAATGCTAGAGTGGAAATCCTACATGTCTTAATACTGAATACATAATGCATTATGCTTTAAGTCTAGAATGAATTGGATGTGGTTTATATTGTTACATTCCTTACTGGCTAATATTATTAGTCCTTGGAGAATTTAGATAAATATTGTACAGCACATATATTTAGTTGATGGCTGGTCTGCACCTACTCCTACCTGAATAGAATTTTAAAATATTCCACAACTTTCACTCAGCCATTTGCTTGACTGTTTTGCTTTTCTCTGTTTATTTTTTTCTTCCTCTATATCTTAAGCCTTTTTCTTCAAATCTAATTGGCTATCCATTGAAAAACTATTTCATATAATCATCTAAACATATATAAATATCATATACATCGATATATGCTGTCTGTGCAGATAGGTCAGTGAAATTTTCTTGCCCCCAAAATTGGGTTTTAATTACTTCCTTGTGATTTTTTTTATTTCTGAATCTAATCTAGAATTCTAGAATTCTGTAGAACAGCAAATCTCAAACTCAGGAACTTTAAGATGTGTGGACTTCAATTCCCAGAATTCCCCAGCCAGCTTAATGTTCTTGAAGTTGAGAAACATAGCTCTAGATATTTTTGATCTAAGCACTAACCAGACCTAATGCTACTTAGTTCCCTAGTCATATCATGGGGATAAGATAGATGAGGTGCTGGCTATTTGTCAACTTTTCTTGCTTAACTACAGCCTGTCCTTTTAAATGCAGATATGTATACACAGAAAATATATATTTTGCAACAGGCAAAAATGGCCAACATTTCAGCACTGGGCTATTGCAGCTGGGGAAAAAAACCCTCACAAATGTCCAGTCTTTTCTAATAAAAAGGGTGCTCCAGACTGCTAATATTTTGGTAAACATAGGGAGAAACGACTTTAAGGGACAGGAAAAAAAACATGAGGCCATGATGTGCACATATAGGGACAGAAGGCTCAAAATTTAATATAGAACACCGCAGGTTCATCAAAGACTCAAGTAACAGGGTTGTAAACCAGATGGCCTGACTCATTGTAAAGCAGCATTCAGCAAAATGCTAAGGCAGAACCCTTTGGTATCCAACATCTGCCAAAAGGTTTTGGCCCAGTGACTAAATTTATTTTTTGATTCAAATCTCATCATAATCATAGAAGACTCAGAGCTGACTCAGTGTTCAATGTCAGTCCTGTTTCTTACAATGCAGTGATAATAATACTCCTTGAAATGTATTACAGTATAGATAAATCTGAATCTGTGTTTGTCTCCCTTAGCTGGCTTTTCATATTGCCACTATAGTTTAATATAAATTATCTTCCTACTTTAGTATCCAAGGAAACCCAGGTTAGCATCTTTTGAAAAAAAATGTCCTACTTCAACTTCTTGACTCCAAGATGTAAAGATACTTGTACAAAGGAAGCTGGACTTTCTGGGCATTTCCCCCCCCCCATTTCGTTCATATTTAACATTTTCATTAGACTGGAACATTTTAATTTGAATTCCACCATCCATAACCTTTTGGGTTCAGAATTTTCCACTCTGTATATAAGCAAATTTTAATCACCCTGTTTTGTATTTCTGAGTGTCAGGCATGATTTCTCTGAGACTGCTTTTCTACATTGTTTCCTTTTCTTCTGTCAGCACAGCTGGGACTCATTTTGGAAGAACTGAACTAAGTAAATATGTCGCCAATGACAAACTAAGGGACCGACGTTGCTTGCCTTGGTTGTATGCTTGCTAATTCAATCCTGCATTTCTTTCTAGGCAAAGCAGTTCCATTATATCATTAAGCAGAAAGGTTAGGGACTATGAAAATTTAACGATAATCACTGACAACACTATATCTGACATGCATATGATATTTAAAATGTTCCTCCTAAGTGATGGAAGAGTTGGGGTATGGCAAGTGGTCGCATGTGATCCACTCTGAATTGTTTGATCTGAAAGCCAGAGTTGTTCTTTTGAAAACTAGTCAGTTTCCATGTTTAATTTTAATTGTGGTTTTAACTTATCTTCTACATTTGGGCAGTAGGGCTTAATTTATTTTCAATTTTCTGTATTTGTGCATTTTGACATTTATGTCACTGTTCACCGCCCTGAGTCCTTAGGGAGAAGGGCGGTATACAAATCAAATCAAATCAAATCAAATCAAATCAAATCAAATAAATAAATAAATAAATAAATAAATAAATAAATAAATAAATAAATAATACTTATAACAGTGAGTGCATTCTGGAATCATTCTTGTATTTTTCAACTTCACATATCACTGATGTTCTCAAGAGTGATTCAAAAAAATCAAGATGATGACAGCAATTGTGCAACTTAAGGTTCACTAATTATTATTTTTTCGTGTATAAAAATGGGCAGTGCCTAAATCACACTATTGTGGTCATATTTTGATTTTATTAACCATACCATGTGGGTATCCCTGCTGTGTGTCATTCTGGAAAATAGCGTATTCTTTCTGCCTTCAATGGGTGAGATAAAGTTAGAAAAGTGTGACCATTTTGTGAATGATGCTAATATAGACTAGATACATTGCAGGCATTTCTAGGCTTTTTAAAATGTGATTTTATGTAGTCACACAAGGAGATTGAGCTATGTTTGATTGTAGTCCCAGCAAGTGGTAGCACCTGGTGGATTGTGTCTGCTTCCAAAAGCCAAACAGGGATTGGCCTGGTTATTATTTGGATAGGATTTTTCAGGATATATGATGACTATAGGCTAGAACAGAAATCTGGAATCTTTTCGGGTTCCAGGACTGGAGGGAAGGAGAGCAGCTTCAAAATGGGGTGCACTCACACACGGGGCCATGCACACTGGCATGGCACTAGCAACCCTGTTCATGCATGTGGTATGCGCTGGTGTGCACATGTGCGAATGGTTGCACAACCCCACGGTGGCTAGTGGCCCATTCATGCATGCGCAAATGGGCTTTGCAAACCACCTGGGCTAGCACAGCATGTGCAAATGGGCTGCGGTCACCCACCTCGCAGTAGCATCCCTGTTCACGCCCATGCACATGCACAAACAGGGCAGTGGGCACCAGTGCATGAGCCCATGGCCCGGTTGGGGACCCCTGGGCTAGACTGAGAAATTAAGGAAAATATCCTGGAAAAAGGCAGTGGCAAACTAGTTCTATATTGCTAATCCAAGAAATCCACATGGATTACTATGATTCAGTTTTGTCTTTAATGGATTTTTACTTTTTATAGCTACTATTCCGAATCCCCTGATAATGGATGCATTATACATGCAGTGCCTATTTAGTACTAGGTTACATATTTGGAGGGGTTTTCCCCAAAACATGTTCATTAGTCAGGAATTCTTTAAGCTGTTTATAGAATGTGCAAGTATAGTGCCAGATGGCATAAGCAGCTTGTTCTCACTCATTAGCCAGAGATCAAGAGGCAATGGATGGGCATCCCAAAGGTCTTTTTCAAAAGGCAACTGGAGTTTCTTTGTTTTTCCTTGAAGATATTTTGCTTCTCATCCAATAAGCTTCTTCAGTTCTGACTGAATGGTGAGGAATGGAAGGATTTATATTCCTTACAGTCATCTGGTCATTAGCACTTTTTCTGGGAGTCATTGAGGCCACTTGGGAGTTTATCTGTGCCCTCAGGTTCACCTGAGTAGTGCAAACGGGTGTGGAACCTTCTTGAAACTGCTGAAAGGACTGTGTTGTAAACAGGAGATAAGTGGTGTCGTATCCCTCCCCTTCTGTTGAGAGAGGGCTTTTCAATTATAATGTAGATGGCCTCTTTGACCCCTCTTTCAAACCAGCAGTCCTTTCTGTCCAGAATGTGGATTTTCCAAAGGTGGAAAAATGCACTTTGGGACAAACATAATTTGGATGATTGAGAATCTCCATAGATGTTAGATGGGCATGCTCTGAGTCTCTCCAAAACATCACAGAAAGACAGGGAATAGCTTGGTTAATAATTAGAAAAAGAGCAGTTCCTGCTCTTCTTGACCATTCAAGAAAGAATATCTAGAACAGGGCTGTCAAACTCACAACATCATGTGACACGTCACAATGTATCGCAACTTTTTCTCCATTGCCGTCAATGGAGAGGGTGCAGTTTTGGTGTGACACATATGGCCCGTGGGCCAACAGTTTGACACCCCTGATCGAGCAGAACCAAGATCAACATGCCCCATCTGTCAATACAGGGAAAGCCCTTGCCTTGTTCTTTTACAATTTATTTCTCCTGGCAAAAACCTTTAAAGAACTTTGCTCAGAGTAAAGTTAGATACAAAAAGACCAATATAGAAAGCGAGATTTCCAATTTTAGGCTTCTCTTTAAGAATTAGTTCTTGGGTGAGGAACTAATTAAAATGTTGGCAGAGGCCTTCTATAGTTGTAGTTTCTGAATTATCTTCAAAGACAGCTTTGTGTTCATTGTTTTATAGCAATGCAGTTGGGAAGGTGCAATGGTTCATTGTAGCCAGATTTTTCCAGGCTCATGAGCATTCACAGTTAGGGAGCCTGATGCTTGACTATTAATTGTATCTGTGGGAAAACAGCCACAGATAAAAGAAAGAAACAAATGGCAAAATTGGCAATGAGGACAGATGGTTACTTTGCTTAGCACCAAAGTAAGAGTTTTATATTAAAACATGTCTGTTGTAAGACTGTTACCTCTTAACCCGCACAAGTGCTACAAATATTTATCAATTATTATTTGTAATATACTATTCCAGTTTTCTTTAAATTGCAGATTTATAAAATGGAATTATTCTCTACTTTCAAGAGAGGAGTTGGATGGAAAGAGTAGTATCTTTAATTTTGGAATTTAATAAATTCAAGACTAAAGCTCAGCTTAAATTAAATTATTGAATGCAGTTGTCTACTTTTTATATTTTGAGATTGTTAAGATTCTGGAGTCACCAACACGACAATTAGGGCCTTTTGGATTTCACCTTTTGTTCTCAATCAGCTACTTATTTCAGTAGGACTTCTTATATTCATAACACACTATATAAAGAATTCAAAAGTGTGCCCACAAGAACTATTACAAGATGAAAATGATCTGCCCAATGCTTTGCTTGGAAGTGTGTCCTTCCAACCAGAAAGAAAATCAGTATAAGGGAGGCACATAGCCATTTTGTGAACAGACACATCCCATCACAATTATTTTATAAGGATATCCACAATATGATAAAAATTTCAAATGTGCTGAGAACCCTGAAAATATTGGGGACTCCTGCTCTTATATATTCTAAGAGTAACTGAAATCCAACCACCATTCATAATTATAATTAAATTTGTAGTTAATATTACTCATAAAGATATCAAGCAACTCATTTATCAATTGCAAAGGAAAAATGTACAACATATTATCAAAATTCTTAGCTGAATTATAACGGCCATGTTAATGTTGCTTTTCAGAGAAGGCTTTGAGAGAATTCTTTGAATATGATGCACAGCACACACTGATCAGCTATTACATACATGCCATCCTAAATTGGGAAATATAACCTGACAGTGATATTCCAAATCTTATAATAATGTCTGATATAGATGTCCACTCATGACTTATATTTTGTTTTTATAAGCCATCCATGAAATTCTGCTACAAATAGTATAAAAAAATCTGTTGAAATGTAATGAGCATACATGGCCATGGGCATGCATCCAAGGGCATGCATAGAAACTCATACATCTGGGTACAAGGATCTTGCCTTTTAATCACTCAAAATGACCAGGCTCAAATTATCCTACTTCATATACATCATGCAGATACCCAGTTCGCTAGAAAAAGGTTTAACACTGGGAAAGATTGGAGGAAAGAGAAGAGCATGTCCAGCAGCAAGGTGGATGGATTTGGCAATGGGTGCATCATTAGGAGACATGAAAAAACAGGTTAGGGACAGATTGTCATGCTGAAAAGCTATACAATCACTACGAGTTAAAAATGACTTGATCGCATATACAGGAAGTCCCCAACTTTCAAGCATTTATTTAACAATTGTTGAAAATTATGACAGCATTGGAAAAATGATTTATGACTGGTTTCTTCATTGAACAACTATTGCAGCATTCCTGCAGTCACATGTTGAAAATTTGGGTATTTGAAAACTGGCATGTATTTTCAATGGTTGTAAGTTAAGGAATACTGGTAATCAATCAATCAATCAATCCATGCTCGAACACAACATCCTTGTGAGCATCCTCCCTTATATCTCCTGTGCCGAATCCATTTAACAAACCGTTGAATGAAAATGCAAATGAAAATACAATCATATAACAATGCAGACTCATGTCCAAAAGTGAAAAGCTAAGGTTGCAGAGTCGAAAAATGAAAGATGGGACACCTGGCTCACCATGTAATTAAACCAGTTCAAGAATGCTACATTCCATGCACAAAAATATCATCAGCATCCTATTTTCCTTTGAAAAAAATTCAGAAGCAAATTCTCTTCAATCAATTTGAATGAGGATTGGTATGGAAAACATGGGAAAACTACTCAACTACTTTTCATAATTTAAGGAAAATAGGGAAAGCGAAGACATTCTTTTCAAATCTGCAACCCGACATGGCCATATGAGGCATCTAAATATTTTCTGTGTAATGAAATAGTATTGTGACATTGCGTGTGTGCAAATGTTTCTCTGCTGTTTACATCTTACACCTGTGTGTGTGTATGTGTGCATTGAGAAACACAAGGCAGGCTATGTCTACTCTTTTCTGAGTCATATGATGAAGGAGGAGGACTTAGACTAGAGGAGTCAGTAAGATTGTGAGCTGCTGCTCAAAAGCTTCTCTCAGAGTGCCCTGAGGATTTATTAGTGTCAGATGCCACCTCATGCTTGTGCTTCACTATCATTCGATGCCAGTCTGCCATGGACTCTATGGGGGGAGGGGGAGGCTACAAACCTACACTTGAAGTGACTTTTCAAAAAACAACTTCTTTGAATTTGATTGGATATGGGGGGAGTGGGGTCAGCGATGGAAGGCACCTAAGGGAAGGAAAACTTAGACTTTGAGATTTTGGCACGTGATTTTCAGTTCAGGCTTTTCATTATAATATAATTCATTCATTATTCATTATCATTATAATTCACGTGACTACTAGTAAACTATACCTTTCTCAATCAATGGAGTCAAGGATCAATTTTATTTAGAAGCAAGTCTGACAATCAGCATTAGTATTAGTATTATTGCATTTCCTTTCTGCTTGATTTAATTTTCGAGTTTCAGTCCTTCATTTACCAGTTTCTTCCCCCACACCAAATGTGATCCCATTCTGTTCAATTCTTAGGGAGTTATCATAGTGACAGACATAGAAACAGAATCCTAAATCTCCTTACATATGTTTGCTCCACTAGTTCTATATAGATTTCATGAGTTCCCTCTCCCCTGGGTATCTGCTTACCTTACCAAATGGGTCATAATGCATAAAATGAGAGGTGGAAGAAAGGTTGGGAAACCCTATCTATTTAAACTTGTTAGAATTCACAGTGATGTTGTTCATGACATCATCCTACAAGTAATATGAATTATGTGACTTACATCATTTGTGCAATTGTACCATGATACACTACCCTACCTCACAGATATCCATAACTTTCAGTTTCAAATGTATATCTTCCATTGCCTTCTATGGCATACACATGGTATGATATTTAGACATGTTTAGAGTTAATCTTTGCCAGTTTATCATTTAAACCAGTTAAAAGAGCCTTGGTGGAGCAGTGGGCTAATGCCTCCTTCAGTAACACCAGCTGCCTGCAATTAGTGCAGGTTCGCATCCCACCAGGCTCAAGGTTGACTCAGCCTTCCATCCTTCCGAGGTAGGTAAAATGAGGACCCAGATTGTTGGGGGCAATAAGCTGACTTTGTAATAATGCCGCTTGGGTGTGTGTGTGAAAGCCCTAATAAGCAGGCATATACATAGAATGAAGGCTACTGCTAAGCTTGTAAGCCGCCCTGAGTCTTCGGAGAAGGGCGGGATATAAATGGAATGAAAAAAAAATTCTGGTTTAGATGTTTAGGCTTTTTTTGGGGGGGGGGAAATTTATGGTGATTGGTAATTATAATTTTGTTTAACTGGAACTTCTTCTTGGGCTTATTGTGTCTGAGAAGTAGTTAAGTCAGCTGCACATTAATATATTACCTCCCATTAAATTATACCAAAAAGCATAAACACTGGATAAAAGGCTGGTACTTACATTGTTCTATAATCTCCATTTAATATCATATTCAGCGCAGTCATCAGTCAGGATTTGTAAAGTACTCATCAGTGCTTTTATATAGGTGATGAACTACAATTATGCATTAATGAAAGGAGCTGCTATTATGGAAGCACCATATGGAATTAGTATTCAACATATGGAACACAGGGACTGACCGTTTCATGTTTTTGAAAACAACAATTATTATTCTACATGACTTAGAATTACTAAATAAATAGGAGTACATATGACAGTGAACTTGGTTATAAAGGAACATTAGTTCGGATCCAAAGGATTCTGGATCTTCTGTGTTTAACCTGAATAATAATGTTAAGACTGAATACAGTTTGAGCTGTAGTTGCATAGGTCATTGATTTAACAGGTTCCTTTCAAACTTATTGGGCATTCTTATGGAAAATCCATAAACAGAAACATCTCAAAAACTACTGATCCTAGAGAGAAGGGAGAACTGAAAATAAATCTACTGTCAGATTTCTGAATAATCCAGAAAATATTCTTATTCTTAACATTATAAAAATAGCAAGTATTGTTAATTTTATTATCTTTTACAAGGTCTTGAATTAATTGTTTATGCCTAATGTTCAATGTTTCTTGTCTGTAAACCAATAGCGCTGGTTGATTGCTTAGGGCAGGCATGTCAAACTCGTGATGTCATGTCACGCCGCGTGACATATCATGACTTTTTCCCCATTGCCAGCAATGGGGTGGGCGTGGTTTCAGCGTGATGCATCCAGACTGTGGTCCAGCAGTTTGACATGCCTGACTTAGGGTCTGGACCTTATGCAACTTTTCTGCCCATTTTGAGACCTTCATTAGAACTTCTGATTTATTTGCCTATACAGTGTATAAGGCATGGAATATAGTAGATAACTGATACTGTCATGGAGTTCAAAAATTACTCCACAATTTTGTATTTGGCAGTGATATGCTGATTTGGGAGTTTTAAGAAAATAAAAACAGATCTATCAAGCTCCAGTTCTGTGTATGAAATACCTACCGAATAATTGAAAAATAGAAATACAGAATAGAAAAATGGAAATACAGCAGCTAATGGATGTACTCAAATGATACATCCAGAATTTATTGAACAGAGTTTACCTCCTTTATGTAATTTTTCCAAAGGAATAAGTCACAACATCATTTTCTTCCATATGATTTTCCATGGGTGCTTTTTAAACTTTTATATGTCTGTGTTAATGTACTTAACAGGAGAGTAAATCTGAACTGAATAGTTTGCTTCTCAAGAAAATGTCTTATCACAAATGGATTTTGAGTTGCAACATTAACAAAGGTGGGTCAAATTACAACTATTCAGGCATTCAAAACTGGGAGTAATTACTACATCAACACTGCTGCTATGCCCTAGCTTATTATAAAATTGATCAAGTATTGGCAAGATTTCTACCACCACAATTTACATCCACATCTGTAGCACAGATGTCCATAGATGAGCTGTGGTGTGCATACTTAAGGGCTTATTTTGAAGATTTTGCTCATGTGAACACTGGTATGTATAAAATTGTACAATAAAAGTTTTCCCTCACAAATATTCATGTTTTACACAGCATTGTACGAATATAGATAGTAGTATTTATTGTTCCATTTATTTCTGGTGCTAGTACTACAATGGAGTTTAGTCTAGTGTGCCATATCATTTTTATTGATTTGATTTATCATATTTTGGAAGCACCCATCTCCCTCAGAGATATGTTTTGATATATATGCCTTACATTCTAACTTAGGTATGATCATGCTTTAATATAGTTCTAGCAAGATATGACTGCTTTAAATTATATTATTGCATCCAGAAGAAAAGTTACTGATGCAGACAATTGGAGAAACGTCTGCTTTAGACTTAGCCTAAATTTCAGCATGGCTATGTGGTGAAGTTTCTAAAGCTGAACTACTAAAGCCCAAATTCAATCAGAACCCACATTTAGCTCCAGATTTAGATTAGGAGCATTGATTAAATTGTTCATTTAAGAATAAATATTTTGACCACTTATGTTTTGTTTAGGGTGGTGTCGATCATGACTAATAGCTGGGTGGAGGAAAGCGTGTCATGCATGCTTGCATACACAAATTAAGTTGCTTTGGACGTAATTTCATTATATGTATCCCTGCCTTCTCAGCAACTATAAACCCATAGAGATCAAATATTGTTTTACTTTCATAAGCATTATGATTGCCTTAATGATGGGAATGCATTCATAATCTGGCTGCCAATAGTTTTAAAACAAAAAGTCCCCCCAAAACCTATTCCCTAAGTAGTTTGCAAGAATTACTTAGTTGCTCAAAAAGAGCTATCACTCTTCCATGATGGTTGACTTTGCCAAGCCAGCACTAGAATATTGCCGTTTATTTTAATTGAAAATTTCCCCCTTGTTTTTTAGATTAACTGCTTCAAAAGTGCTTCTGAAAGGTGCTAGCTTGACAGTCCCCAAATCCTTTCTGTAATTAAAGATATAACAGCTGAGATAGATATTTTTTAGAGCAGTCAGCTTTATTTACACCCATTCCTTTCTCTGTTGAAAGGTAAGCTTTCTGAAGAAAAAAAGAGAGGGAGATATAAGAAGTTTCTTTCTACTGCTGTAGACAGTTGTCAATCTATCCCAGTATTGGGAAAATCACAGAGACTGTCTAGGGTTCCAGACAGACATTTTCCAAGTCTAACTTGGAACTGAACTGAGTCGTTTATAAATGCTAAATGTGTACTCCCAACAGTGTTATCTGGTTTAATTGGTCAGACAGCTGACACTGACCATTGTTAGAATATGTTAGTCATGTACAAGTGCATTCATTAATTAACCATGTAACAGTGTAATACTTCCAGGTAAACATCACTAGCAAAGCATAGAGCCTTGGTGGAGCAGTGGGCTAATGCCTCCTTAAGTAACACCAGCTGCCTGCAATTAGTGCAGGTTCGCGTCCCACCAGGCTCAAGGTTGACTCAGCCTTCCATCCTTCCGAGGTAGGTAAAATGAGGACCCAGATTGTTGGGGGCAATTAAGCTGACTTTGTAATAATGCCGCTTGGGGTGTGTGTGAAAGCCCTAATAAGCAGGCATATACATAGAATGAAGGCTACTGCTAAGCTTGTAAGCCGCCCTGAGTCTTCGGAGAAGGGCGGGATATAAATGGAATTAAAATAAAATAAATAAATAAAATAAATGTCATGATACAATGATAATATGTAGCCATGTTGTAGTACGTAATGCAAACACAAACTGGCCCAAAATGGCAGAAAGTTGTGCTTTGGAAAATGTCACCCATGTAGCAAGTTGAGAATATAATTTTGCACAAGATGATCCAGGACATAACTAAGAAACAGATGGTTCCCACATGAACTGGTTGAGGCAAGTTTTCAGTTCTGGAAAATGTCCTTCCACAAAACATCTGGTTCAATTACAGCAGGACAGAAGCAACAGAAGATGTTGACCAATCAGCTTTCCAGACTTAACTACTTAGTTCCCATGGCTGCCTGAAAGAACAGATAGATCCAACTTTGTAACACAGCTTGTTAAATCTTTTTGAAGTTTGTCTGAATTTAATTCATGGTACCTGGACAACAGCTGGATAAAAACTGAAAACAAAGCAATTTAAGGAATCTGGTCTTGGCTGTGCAAAGACTAGCGGGTGACCCAGTTTGAAACCAGACCAGACACTGGCCATTATGTGAATCTGCACAGCAAGCAGCACTTAGCATACCAATGAAAACAGCAACTAATGAAAGCATGGCTGACATGGACAGTACTGGACAGTACATTATTCAAAAGAGGTGACTGGACAGGGACTTGGCTGGAAGACAACCTGGATAGAGACAACATCTGGGTCATGATCCATTTTCTCTACTTTCCTGATCAGATATTTTGTGGTGCTTGGTGAGTATGAATGCTTTCTCTGCTTAAGTAAAACCTTGCTAAATTGCAATCAATAATGCTAGACATTTAACAAAGAATTATCTATGTTCTGAGTGTCATTTAGTATCAGTCTCTTGTCAATTCAAGGTCCCCAAAGCACTGATATCTCAATAAAAGATGCATGAGTGTGTTCTCCACATAAATTCCAATCACTGACCTAGTTAATTCAGCAGTCCGAAGACATTGCTTCTTAGTAGTTCTTGTGTACTGAGCTATTTAGTAAGCCAAGGCATCACCTTGAGTCTTTTGCAACTAGAAAAAGACTGCCTGGAAGCAATTTTGTCAAGTGCTCTTGTCATTCCCTGCTGTCAGCACTGGACCAAAAGATTGACAGTGCTGCTTATCAAATTACAGGAAAAATTCCAAGCACCCACTGTAAATCTTCCAGGGACTGTTAGGAACTTAATTAATTAGGTATCCAAGGATGTCCCAGTGGTGGTAATTTTCATCTGGACCAGGAAGTGATCTAACTAGGGCAAAAGAAAGCTGTTGTATCTCCATTTCCAGATTATCCAAGTAACTGCTCCAAAATCAGAATGAGGTCCAATATGTTTCTACCAATGTCAGTCTGACTTAAAATTATTTGGGAGACTCGATGGTAGCCATGAAAACTTATGCCTATTCAGAAACCCCTGGCTTCAGCAATTATTTAATGTTATAAATTATGCCCACAAAAATATGGAATAATTTAAAATGCATCCAGCTGAGTCAAAGCTGGGGCTTATTTAATCCCTGCAAAACTCCCAGATCACCTCACCTCTGATGATTATTGATAATTTAAAATTCATATTTAAAATATTAAAGATTGAAATTATCTCATTCTTCTCATTTCAAGAAACCTTCCCCTATCTTTTTCCTATTAAGGTGGATAACTGAAAGCAGAATTTGAAAACTCATAGATCAGGTATGCTGAAATCTTCATATCTGTGCATTTTATAGTTTTTTCCCATCGAGTCATTTTCTATTTTTTTCAATGTTCACAAAAAATGTATATTTTCACATATCACTGCCTGAAATAAATTAGAATATTATTAACTAATGGCTCATAAATACTGTTTTTGGAAGGGAAACAAATGAAAACAATTATTGTAAAATGAAAAGGGACAATGATTCATTATGATGATGCATTATTAATATGCATCAGTTATTGAGTTAGTTCAGTAATGCAGCCACTGTTAGAAGATGGACACAGACTCTCTGGAGACTTGGAGATACCATATTAGGGATGCTTGCCAGCTGGCCAACTACAGCAACATAGAATGTATTTGCTAATCAAGACAGAAAAATAGTAACCACACACCATAAACCTACTGAACAGGTAGGCCTGAACACGGGAAGCTGCCAGCCTCTTCCCAAAGATCTCCATGCCATATTGGCCTCATATTTCTCACTCTCCAACTCTGCAGGAAGCAATCACAACTGACTAAGGAATCTATTACTAGCAATTCTCTGAAAGTGAAGAAGTCAGGAAGATAGAGGTAACTTTTGTCCAGGCAAAATATCTTAAAAAAACCCTCAGAAGTGGCTTTTTAACTCACATAGTTACTTTGAAGAGCTGTTTGCAGATTCATGACAGCCTAAATATGTCATGCATAGCAAGGACAGCTTTGGTTAGTTTATTTTTTTTTAATGTCACCTTTATTAATTTTATAAGTAACTCAGAGGTGGTGTACATATGGAGCAGTGGGCTAATGCCTCCTTAAGTAACACCAGCTGCCTGCAATTAGTGCAGGTTCGCATCCCACCAGGCTCAAGGTTGACTCAGCCTTCCATCCTTCCGAGGTAGGTAAAATGAGGACCCAGATTGTTGGGGGCAATTAAGCTGACTTTGTAATAATGCCGCTTGGGGTGTGTGTGAAAGCCCTAATAAGCAGGCATATACATAGAATGAAGGCTACTGCTAAGCTTGTAAGCCGCCCTGAGTCTTCGGAGAAGGGCGGGATATAAATGGAATTAAAATAAAATAAAAAATAAAAAAAATACATATCTGATACATATCTATTTTCCCCACAACAACAACTCAATAAGGTGAATTGGCTGAGAAAGTAACTAGACCAAAGTCACTGACCTTTCATGCCTAAGGCAGGACTAGAACTCACGGTCTCCTGATTTCTAGGCCAGCATCTTAACCACTAGAGCAAATTGGCTCTCAATTAAATTAATTAAAATGACTCTTAATAGCAGGTCTGCAAAAATATTTTTTCCATCAATGTGTACCATCTCTTCAGGCTTCTGATTCTCTGCAGAAAGAATGACAAGTGAAAGAGCAGCACTTTTTATTTTTTCTACATTGACTCCACTTATGAAGCCAATTTTGTGGGTCAGGTGGGCAAACAAAAGAACTAAAAAAGTTTCAGGTGTTTCTCAGCTCTCCCAAGGTAGGATTTAGTACAGGATCACCAAAGGTACAGCAGTAGCTGACCTCTGCCTGTGTTACAATGTGGTAGTTTCTAATTTTTACTGCTTCCGGAGAAAGTGAAGATTGGTCCATAAATTGATGATTGTGTCAGGACCCACTTCAATCCCACATCTTAAGAAAGCAGAACTCTTGGAAGCGAATTCTTCCAACAGGAACTTTTATTAAGAATAGTTGATAGCAGGCATACTAGACAGGATCTGAGATTTCCCACACAGAACGATAGGTTAAGGTATCCCCAAGCAAAACCCCACCCTGTAGTCCATCCAGCCAGTGTGGGACGACCAATCCCCAGGTGTTAGGTCCATCATGGGAAAAGGGGAAATAACATTGGCCCATCTAAAGATCACACACCGATGGTTGACGGTTCTTCACACCTTCCTCTGGGATTGTAGAAATAAACCAGGCACGGAGGTTACATTCTTATTTCCTTCCCTTGTTATAGCTGACAGTTTAGGGCAGGGGTCAGCAACCTGAAACACTGAAAGAGCCACTTGGAACCGGTTCCCTCACAAAAGGAAAAACTGGGAGCCACAAAAATTGTGTGCGCATGCACGTACATGCACACATGCGCAGAAAAGGGTTTGACTGAAGAGTGGAGCCAAAGCGAGATATGCACCTACCCTGCATATTTGAATTGATTGGTTGAACTTTTTTAGTCCCACTTTTTTATTTTTTGGACTACACATAGCAGAAGACTGGGAGCCACAGGAGATGGCTGAAAGAGCCGCATGCGGCTCCGGAGCCGCGGGTTGCAGACCTGTGGTTTAGGGAGATAAGTTCAGAGAGAGATATAATGCAGGACAGCAATATGTTACATTGTAGCGGATAGAGGAAGCAGAGTCAATAAACGAAAGTAAAAGGTTACATTGTAGCAGATAGAGGAAGCAGAGGCAATAAACCCTCAGGCACATCCCCCCTCCCCCTTGGGAGTATGGCAGAACCCAGGGAAAGGTGATATTTGCTTTTGGGTTAGAGGGGATAGATAGAAATGAAATAGGAATGGGTTCTGACAGATTGATGTGTCAAATTATATTGCATAGCATTTCCTCAGCCTATGGAAATGACATACTAGTAATCATCTTAAAAGTCAGTAGTAACCAGTTAGTAAATAAACATATTTTAATTCTTCCCTCTGCGCTGTTTGAAAATAGAATCTCTTTGTTCAACTTATACTTCAAGACTATTTCTGGATGTTTCTAACTGTAGATGTATTGCAATTTTATGCCAATTTAATTGTCATGTCTCAGAATCTAATTGACCTAAGGAATAATTTTAGGCTTGGTTAATACTTATATGAATGACCTCCAAAGAGTTCCAGGAATATAGGGGAAGATAAAAATAACTAAGAAGAAGTACACACAACTTATCCTCCTACCGTGGCCTGGAAAATTATATGGTTATGTTCACAATATCATCAGCAATTGAGCTTGGTTTGAAGGCAATTTTATTTTTTGTTCTTCCCAATCCAACAGAATGTCAGAAAGATGCTATATAAAGGGACTTCAGCAAGGTAACTCTCAGAAAACTAAAGAGGAGGAAAGAAATTGATGTGGTAGAAGCTAGCAAAGAAATATTTGAGCAAAAGGAGGCCAGATCAATCAATGGCTAAGGAAAAGAAAACATTCCCTAAAATTCCTGCATCACTTTTGGACAGTCAGTTGGATCGTGGCTTGGAATGCCATGGAATTCTCCATTCTTCTTTCTCATCATGTGATTCAGAATGGATTTGTTATTAAGGATGGAAAACTTCAGAAGCCATGTTCTACCTCTTTTTTCCTATCTTGCTTAGTTATCATGGTTTCTATCCCAGGTATATTAATAATAAAAGATCAGCAAAATGCTGACATTTTTCACAGAGATCTCTCTTCTTCCAAGTTTGAACTTACAAAGAAAGTTTAGCTAAAATAATTATGTATAAAATCATGACTACATGACCTGTTAAGTAATTATGAGACATAATTGGTATCAACAGGATACATTTTTTTCTATAGCCAATTGAAGAATGGGATGATTTTTCAGTGAGATCATGGCCAGGAAGAGAAGATCTAAACCTGCTTAATTTACATGTTATGTCCCTGATGGAAATTGTCTGTTATATACAGCACTGAGGATATCATTTTTAAATCTCCTGAGATTACTGTTAACCATACAAATTAATGTAATTTGTAAATAACCTTAAATTCACTGCCCTTAAGGACATGGAACTCCTACTGTTCTTGACTTCCCTTTGGCCTAGTTCATGCCCTCCAGCTGGGAAGTATTTTATAACCATGTCAAATAGATTCATGTCACATTCTTTCAATAAAGTGAATGAATTTAATCAATAAAAACGTGAAACTCATTCATTATTCAGACATAAATTCTCCTGATCAACATTATTAAAGAAACTAATAGACTAGCCCTTGTGAAAAAGATAATTCTTTCAAAATAAATTCAAAAGAAACAAATATGAATATTTTTTTCTTACCAATATTTCCTTTATTTATCTGTGTTTTGTACATTTATTAAATTCCTCCTGCAGCAGCCTTAATTTTTTAAACTCTCCTCTGGCCCAGAGGTATTTTTTAAGGCAGCTGTGCATAGCAGTTTTATATTATGCCTACAAAAATATCACATTGGAAATGACAGATATCTTTATTTAGCTATTTTAAATACTGTTCTAGGCAGCCTGTTCTACTGTAGATTCAATGAAGTCACTGTGAGATGTATTTGCTGTATTTTGCTGTTAGCAAATCAGAAGCTAAGGTATAAACAATATGATCCTTTCCATACTGCTTAGCTATGCAGCTAAGTCTAGGGAATGCAGTAAATATTGATTATAGGTTAAATACAATTAAAATAATGGTACTGTAGCTGGCAACTCCTGCCAAAGTGTTCTTGGCATATGGAGCATTTACCACATAAAGAATGACTGTCAGTTTTAATGAGCAAACATATTTTCCAGGAATAAGCATTTAAGGTTAATTCAGCCTGATTTTACAGAATACATTTGTTATTACATTTCTGGATTAACACTTTAAAAGTAGGATGGCTGTAAGGAATATGTACACCTAGTTTGAGGTTCAAGTAATTTACAACAATCAGACCAACAATCTGTGCCAGGTCTGCTCTGTGAAAACAGACAAGGAAGAGAAAGCATAATAGCATTATATGGCAGGTTGAGAACCCACTATAGTACCCAACAAACTAAACAACTGGAAAGCAGTGTCAGACTATGAGACCTGAACTCGCTGATATCCTCACATTGCAATGAACAAGGTCATAAATTCAATTTCACAGCTACTAAGATTGTTGGGTGAGCAGGTACAAAAATATTAGGTACTTAGGAATTGAGGACTTGGCAGCACAAGGAAACAACAGCCAATGACTTAATAGCCAGCCATCAACACCCAATCAACAACTAAAAAGCCACATGTCAATGTTGCAAACATTGACATGTTTTTGCACTGACAATATAAGAGACAGCCTTTTGTTTAAACTGCTTTGCTTTGAATCTTGAAGGGAGGGAATTTTTCTAATGACTATTTTGAGAAGATTAGAAAAGCCCGCTTACAGAATGGGAAGTGAAACCTCATATGTAAAACTAATTGGAATCCCCCTACTTTACAAACTAACTAGGGCCCCCACAGCAGCGGGGAGTGTGGCAGTCCCCACAGAAGGAGGGGCAGCAACCTCTGAGCCTAAATCAGCTGATAGAGGCCTTGCAGCAGATTGGGGTGTTGCAGAAGCCTGGAGAGCAACAGCCAATTGAGTGACAACAATCTCAAGGAGACTGGTCACCACCCCCAAGTGCCAAGCAACCACTGAAGGGCCCGCAAGGGAGGGAGGCACCACAGCATTTGAGACTAACACATCTCTTAGTAGATCAGCAGCAGAGGGTGCCACTATTCCCTGCAGCCAAAATCCAGAGTAGACAACAACAGCGCCCATCTGTCCAACAACCATTGAGGGGCCTACAACAGCAGGTGGTGCCGACCAACAGCACCCTCACCTCAGACAACCACAGCAAGGGAGGTAGCAGCAGGGTCCAAACGTGCAGCCCCTGGGCCTACAGCAGCACCAATGGGGTAGACAGCATCTGGGGATCCAACAGCAGCAGTGGGGGCCCTGGCAGCCATTGAATCAACAACCAGCAGGGGGCCAGCAGCAACTGGGGGCACAGCAACAGCAGTGGGGGGCCCAGCAACCATTTAACCAACAACCAGGGTGGGGCCAGCAGAAATGGGGCCCCCAGCAACCAATGATGAGCCCACCCTTCAAGTAAGCATTTGCCGGTGTATTAGGCTAATAAAGGACTTTTAAGGTAAATGATGCCTCAGAGTCCCTTGAAAAGCCCATACGTTGAAACTTGACACCACACACAACCAGGCACCATATAAATACTATGCTTAGAATGGCATAAAGCACACATTCTGGTAGACAGAAGTTTCTGAGGCATATGTAGAAAGGCATATGAAACTTTTAGATTTTTTCAAAGTGAATGTCATTAGTCATAGTCTGTCTTCTCAATCCCAATAAACTGCAGGTTTATCACAATTCCAAAATGAAACAAAATAAAACCATGATCCTTCCTTCTAGCAGGATTCCATTATGAAGTCTGATTCAACTACATCAGGGATGAGGAACCATGGCCCTTTTATGATTTATGGTCTTCAACTCCCAGAATGCTTGAGACATGGCTGGTTCAGGCATTCTGGGAGTTGAAATCCACAAGTCATAAAAGGGACATGATTCCCCATCCCTGAGCTATATAATCACATGAAGTTCACAAGAGATGAGCAGAGATGTCAAGTAAGAAAGGGTGATTGATCCTTACTATTTCCCATCAATTGAACAGAAAAACTCAGTAGTCTAAGTAATGATCCTGAAAGAATACTTTCTTCTTCCAAACAAAATAGGGCCAAAGTGAACATTTCAAAATCTTTGAGAATTTTAAATCTAGGTCTGAGTAAAAAAAACCAACCCTGACAAAATAAATATTTATATCAAGGAGGGAGTAGATAGTAAGAGGAGACAAATTAATTAATTGATTATGTGCCATCAGGTCAGTATCAATCCTTAGTGATCACAGAGATAGATTTTCTCCATGAAGATCTGTCCCTAACCTGATCTTTGAATGGTAGAACAAACTTGGACTTTTCGTTCTTTTTTGAAGTACTGTCACTATCTTTTCATTCTATTTTGATGTACTACCACTATCAAATTCTAAGGGATTGACATGAGAATTTGTCTTCACGGCTGCGGGAAGTAGTGACATATTATTATATAATATCAGCTGAAAACGGTCAGGGGAAATAATGACTATGCCTTTCCAGAAAGAAGGCCACCAGCCTCCACCCACATGAAGAACTCATTTATCCATTAAAAGCTATAGAAATTATTTTAAAGATATGATCATTTAACTCAACCCTGCAATAACAATATTGGAAATTATTTCTAGAAGAAAGCATTTTCTATTAAAATAAATTACAAAGTGTACATTTATGTATGAATGAAAGTTAAGAACAATTCTCAGTCTTTGGCTGTGTTCCTACTTTTGCCTAACAATCAGGATTCTTAGCCAGGACTCTGAAGTAAATCATAGATCTTCTGACACTTCACTGTTTGCTTAGTTTTAACCTGAATTGGTTGAATCCTCTCAGACACAATTTGACTAGATGAGAATCTTACTATAGATGAGAGCAAAAACAAGCACAATTGATTGCCCACCACTAGTGCAAAAACATTAAAGATTTTATATTCTCAGAATTTAAATGTGAGACCTCTTCTTCTCACCCTTCCAAAATAATGAATACTTGAAATAAAACTTGATGGTCTTAAAGCCAAGCAATCATTCTTATGTTTATAGAGCAGAGTTCTTGAGGTTTATGAATCACTATTTCCCCTTGTTTGCCTAAATGTTTACACTAACCATACCACAATCTGGGAAGCATCTTTCTTCTGTGTTATTTCCTTGGCTTTGCCTGCCTCTCATCTCCTATCTTCAAGTAAGACAGGCTTACTTGTCCATACATATTACACATTAATTTTTTCTCTTTGAATCTAGATCATTACATAGTCTCTGTAAATAGCCATCAAGATTTATATCCATTTGTGTGTTTCAATTCACTATAAAATTGTCCCTGTTAAAATCATCTCAATTGGTAGCTGTCACAGCATTTAAAGGCAGTGATTTCCACAATTTAACTATGTTGTGTAAAGAAGTATGTCTTTTAAGTGGCCCTGAGCGTTGCTGCTATTAGATTTAATGGATGGCAGCAAGTTTTTCTGTTGTGAGGAATAGAGAACATTCTATCTACTTTTTCTATGCCACGTGTAATCTAGAAAGTAGAAGTAGATTTGGAAAATCAATAAAACTGATAGTAACTGATAGAGGTTTCCTATGAGAAGCAAAGAAATTTATGGGGTTATTGCACAGGTCTGTAAATGGAAAGAGTAAGAAAACAAAGGAAACAAGATCTCTAGATGCTACAGCATAGAAAAGGAAATAAACATTAATAGATAGTTGAAGGAGATAAAGATGTTGCTGACAGCATGATACCTGCAAGAAAACCAGAACTAGAAACGAAGGGGTGGTTGTCCCAGAGAGTTGAGAGAAGAGAGGTTAATATAGATTTTCAGAAAAAAATATTGTGTAAATTCAAGGGATTATACAAAAGCAGGCATTTGATACAAACACATATATTCATAGAAGGGGAAAAACTATGTTGAAATTAGTCTAGAAGCAATAACAAGAAAAAAAACCTACCCTATGGTAAGACAGAGCTCAAAAGATAAAAGGGAATTAAGAATAAAGCACTGAAACAAAACTATCAGAATAGCTACTTATGAGCATGACACAAAATGGAAAAAAAATAAGGCTTAGGTGCAGTCTGCCTTCATGAAATAAAAAGAGGGTTGGCTATTTGGGAGGCAGAAAGGAATTCAATTCAATTGATACATTCAGACCATGTAGATAAACAGAGACTTGACTTGTTACGTTGGATTCTAGGGTTCTGTGTCTACTCTACAAGCCCCTCTCCCACTGCAAAACATCCTCCCTGTCTGAGCTCCTTGACTCTGTGACTGGGCTACGGTGGAGATCCCCAGGTTTATAATTCAGGGGAACTTCATCTTACCTTCTCTGGGAGTGGAGTCAGAGCTTGGGAGTTCATGGATACCATGATAATCATGGGCCTGTCCCAAGTCATCCAGGGCTCAACAAATAACAGTGGTCATATGCCTGATCTAGTATTTCTGTCAGAGCAGAGACAAGTTAATCTGATTTGAGGAAGATTTAGTTATCATGGTCAGATTATTCTCTGGTTATCCTTCAGTTCTCTGGTGACATCATCCCCTGTAGGGAGGCTGGACCTATTGGCAGATTGGTCTGCCTCAGTGACTAATGGGTCCTAATAGATTTCAGAAGGAGCCTGGGGTTGTCCCAGATGGTTTCTTACACAGTCTGATAGAAACCTGAAATGAGAAGGTGGCTTTGGACTAGATTTTTCCTGAGCAGCCTCTGGAATCCAGATCCTGAAACTTCCTATGGTATACATAAAACCTAAGGGAATTAAGTGGAAGAAGAGATGCCTAGAACCCTGTGAGAGAGCAATAAGAAGCAAATTCAATCCAACAAGATTAAGAACCACTATTATGACCTTACACCATGGAGTAAAGGTACCAAGATCTCAATATTTCTCCACCCTTTTTGTGCATGTGCCTTGTTTTGGGTGACCTTGTCCATCATGGTTATAAGGTTCACCTACAGAATTGCTGTGAAGAGCATGCTAGGCATCTGACAGCAAAGTCAGTTTTATCTGCTCAAAGTTGAAATCTGGCCTTGATACAGGTCCTGTGTAGGTTACCGGGGCTGAATCTAGCTTGGGTATCTGGATTTTTGGACCTTTGGGTCCTGGGGACCTTCCATCTTTGGTTATGGATGGGATATGATAGCCAAATCTGTCCCTAGGTTCTACCTTGGTTTACCTTCTCACTAAGCATCCTAGTCGGAAGATCATTTAAAAGCAGTTTTATTAGGGTACCTTGATAAAGTGGGATCTTCCTATGAAAAGGGAGAGCCCTGAGACCTGTCTTACATTCCTTTTTATAGTTAACAAAACAAAGAAATTGCAAGAGGAATGTTGATTGGACAGGATAAAAGTAACCTCCCCTTTGCATAGGAAATGTCAAACATGTTACATATTTGTATCCCATAATATCACATATGTTCATTATATATATATATATATATATATATATATATATATATATATATATATATATATATATATATATATATATATATATATATATATATATATATATATATATATATATATATATATATATATATATATATATATATATATATATATATATATATATATATATATATATATATATATATATATATATTAGATTTTTATACCACCCTTCTCCCGAAGGACTCAGGGCGGTGTACAGGGCAATAAATATCAAAATACGAAAAAAAAGTTAAAAAACATTAAATAATTATGCCCGATGTAGTACATTGGTTAAAATCCATGTTAAAACCCCAGACCCCAAACCCATCAGACCAGGCCGGCAATGAGGTTTAATATCAGAAGTGGCATAAATTGTAAGGAAAAAGGTTGTTTAGAGTTCATGAAAGAGATAAATACGACCCCAATTTGTATTAACAAACTTTTTCTTATCTGGAGACAATCTCCAGTCAGTTTATCTTTTCAGTTTAGGAAAGTTAAAAACTATTCCTACATTACAGTCTGTAATGAGCCTGAACAACATTTCAAAAGAAAGAAAATAAGTCACATTAAAACCCTAACCCTATGTTAGTTAACATGTCACGTGCCCCTCAGATAGTACTGCCCCAGACAGACCCTATGTCGCTCATGCTATTGTGCTTCCAGACTGGACTACTGCAATGAGCTTTACATGGACTGCCCTTGGAGAATATGTGAAAACTTTAATTAGTGCAAATTGTTGCAGTGCAGGTAGTTACAGATGCCTGTTATTTGGCACAAGTGTCACCATTACTCCATAAACTGTACAGCTTTCCAGTATGTTTCCAGGTGCAGTTTTTCAGCTAGAAAGCCCTTCTTAGCTCATGACTGGATTACTTATGAGACCATCTCTCCCCAGTTGTTTCTACCCATCCTAGTCAATCTGGCAGGAAGGGTATGCTTTGGGTACCATCAACTAGTTGCTGAGGCCTGCTGTGTAACATTTGCAGTAACAACTGTGGTTGTAAGAGCATTTGCCAAGGGAAGGGAAAGAATGGAATGTGTACTGTACCTTTGAAGTGTATTGTTCCTTTAAGAAAGCTGTTCAGTTTGTTCAGTGAGAGAGGGAGAGACAGCAATCTACAGCCAAGCCCCCAGGATGGAGGAACAATTGTCACTGAGTAGAGTGGCAACTGTTGATTGAGATATATGTACTTGTACTTGTATACTGTGTAAATACTGCCTATACATCTGCAAGCTTATTAATTTCTGAATGAAAATGGTTAAGCAAAACTGTTCTTTTCTATTCCTTATTAGGAATAGCTCTTTTTCTTACTGGATTTGTGGAGGGAGGGCCGAACTCAACTCTGCTGATGAAAGATTTGGCAGGTTTAAAAAGGGAATTGCACAGAAGCCAAAGGCATCCTGCTGAGGGAACCTCTGGGGAACTGGCTTCTCAAGTTGAGGACTAAGTAGTCCTGTTTCAGGCTGAGCTCACAGACACACACTAGAAAAATACATGGAAAGTTGTTGGGCGTGATGCAGGAGGCACTGACTTCTATTCAATAGTAGACTTAGTGTAGGTCCAGGAAAACAAGCAAGGCCTGAGAATGAGAGAGCTTTCTCAGCCAGTCCAGAATGTAATCCTGAGAATCAAGGAGCATAGCAGAAAATAAGGATGGAGATCTGACACTTTACTTTCCAATGAAGGACTTTACTTTACTTTCTGATGACGGCCAGACTCTGGCAGGTGTTCTTAAATAGAGTCCTTGTATGAGGGAGAAGGACCATCTCTAAATATGATAGATTAATGAATAAATAGCATTGCAGTCATGGTGCTCAGTTAAAAGCTCTGCTACCTTTGCTTTTTGAGTACATCACCTTTGCTTAGCTTTTCAAAGCTGCTGTTGGATACTGAGGGTAGGTGCTGCTTTTCACCTGACTTCATTCTTCCTTGCTCCCATTAATTTTATTTTATTTATTTTTTTATTTTTTTTTATTTTTTTTTATTTTTATTACATTTATATCCCGCCCTTCTCCGAAGACTCAGGGCGGCTTACAAGCTTAGCAGTAGCCTTCATTCTATGTATATGCCTGCTTGTTAGGGCTTTCACACACACCCCAAGCGGCATTATTACAAAGTCAGCTTAATTGCCCCCAACAATCTGGGTCCTCATTTTACCTACCTCGGAAGGATGGAAGGCTGAGTCAACCTTGAGCCTGGTGGGACTCGAACCTGCACTAATTGCAGGCAGCTGGTGTTACTTAAGGAGGCATTAGCCCTCTGCTCCACCAAGGCTCCTTGTCAGTCCCAGATGGTTAATTATTTGTTGGCTCCTGAGGCTGGCAACATGGTGGGTGGGTCAGGCCCCTCAGTCTTGACTCCAAGGAGCTAGAGGAAAAGATAACATTGCTATTGGATTGAAAGGAGGGCTATAGATGGCCATACATACGTCATAGATCTTTCCTTTCTTTCCCTGGGATCTATTGTAATAAATTGTAATCTCAACATATAGAAAGGAGGATAGTAGGAGCAGACAAATTCTGCCTCATCAGCCCACTAAGGATAATTAGCAAGCTCTAAAACAATCATTTTGGAAAAAAGCAAGATAATGGGCTTTTGGCTTATTGCTACACATGGCATGAAGTTTTTTTAGCCCATATCTTGGATCATCTGAAGAGAGAAGCTCACCAGAGGCTTTATGAAATGAGGGAGCAACAAAACATCAGTTATGAAGGTTGCTACCTGAATAAGCTGCTTCCATTTGTCCAACATGTATTAACATGTCTACTGTTTAGTAAAACTTTATATATTCTTTTTATATGGAAGACAATTCCTCATTTAAAATAAATCCTGGATATGATATTTTTTTTAGCATAAGAATTACTCTAACCCACTTTTTTTGGTGGTGGTAGGGAAATAAATATGCCACCTCTACAATATTCTTTTTATGGTATTGTAGTCAGAACTGTATGTAGTAGTTCAATTGTAGTTCACCACACAATTATATGAGGACATTATTCTATTGGCAGATTTATTTTCACTTCTCTTCCTAATTATTCCAAGCATAGAATTTGTTTTCTTTACAGTAGTCATAGTAATATTTTCATTGAGCTATCTATCATGGAAAGATGAAACATGAATCTTTATGTGCTTTCAGGGTAAAGTAGGAGCAGTCCTAATATTAGTAATGTTTCTAACATAAGCTCTGCATCTATAATATTATAAATAGCATGCATGTTAGGTTGCTCACAGTTACTCTTTCTAATAATATTTGATGCATCTGAGTTTGAACTACAAACTGGCAGAATAAATATTTTCCAGAACTGTTATTTGTTGTTGTTGTTAGTTGCGAAGTCATGTCCAACCCATCGCGACCCTATGGACAATGTTCCTCCAGGCCTTCCTGTCCTCTACCATCTTCTGGAGTCCATCTAAGCTCACGCCTACTGCTTCAGTGACTCCATCCAGCCACCTCATTCTCTGTCGTCCCCTTCTTCTATTGCCCTCAATCTTTCCCAGCATTAGGCTCTTCTCCAGTGAGTCCTTCCTTCTCATTAGGTGGCCAAAGTATTTGAGTTTTAGCTTCAGGATCTGGCCTTCTAAAGAGCAGTCAGGGTTAATCTCCTCTAGGACTGGCCGGTTTGATCGCCTTGCAGTCCAAGGGACTCACAGGAGTCTTCTCCAGCACCATAGTTCAAAGGCTTCAATTCTTTGGCGCTCAGCCTTTCTTATGGTCCAGCTTTCACTGCCATACATTGCAACTGGGAAGACCATAGCCTTGACTATACGCACTTTTGTTGACAGGGTGATGTCTCTGCTTTTTAGTGTGCTGTCTAGATTTGCCATGGCTTTCCTCCCAAGGAGCAAGCGTCTTTTAATTTCTTGGCTACAGTCCCCATCTGCAGTGATCTTGGAGCCCAGGAAAATAAAATCTGTCACTACCTCCATTTCTTCCCCATCTATTTGCCAGGAATTGAGAGGGCCAGATGCCATGATCTTGGTTTTCTTAATGTTTAGTTTCAACCCAAGTTTTGCACTCTCCTTCTTCACCCGCAACAAGAGGCTCTTTAGTTCTTCTTCACTTTCTGCCATTAGAGTGGTATCATCTGCATATCTTAGGTTGTTGATGTTTCTTCCGGCAATCTTAATTCCAACTTTTGATTCATCTAGCCCTGCCTTTCTCATGATGTGCTCTGCATATAAGTTAAATAGGCAAGGCGACAGTATACAGCCTTGCCGGACTCCTTTCCCAATTTTGAACCAATCAGTGGTTCCGTGTCCAGTTCTCACTGTTGCTTCTTGGCCCGCATATAGATTTCTCAAGAGACAAATAAGATGGTCTGGTATGCCCATCTCTTTAAGGACTTGCCACAGTTTGTTATGATCCACACAATCAAAGGCTTTAGCATAGTCAATGAAGCAGAAGTAGATGTTTTTCTGGAACTCTCTAGCTTTCTCCATGATCCAGCGTATATTGGCAATTTGATCTCTGGTTCCTCTGCCTCTTCGAAATCCTGCCTGTACTTCTGGTAGTTCTCGATCCACATACTGCTGGAGTCTAGCTTGTAGGATTTTAAGCATAACTTTACCAGCATGAGAAATGAGTGCAATGGTGCGATAGTTTGAACATTCTTTGGCACTGCCTTTCTTTGGAATTGGAATGTAAACTGATCTTTTCCAATCCTGTGGCCACTGTTGAGTTTTCCAAATTTGCTGGCAAATTGAGTGTAGCACTTTTACTGCATCGTCTTTTAAGATTTTGAATAGCTCAGCTGGGATACTGTCACCTCCACTAGCTTTGTTTTTGCCCAGCTTTTCTAAGGCCCACTTCACTTCACATTCTAGGATGTCTGGCTCGAGGTCAGTGACCACCTCATTGTGATTATCAGGGACGTTAAGCTCATTCTTGTATAGTTCTTCTGTGTAATTTTGCCACCTCTTCTTAATCTCTTCTGCCTCTGTTAGGTCCCTGCCATTTTGGTCCTTTATCATGCCCATTTTTGCATGAAACGTTCCTTTCATCTCTTCAATTTTCTTGAAAAGATCTCTGGTCCTCCCTATTCTATTGTTTTCTTCTATTTCTTTGCATTGTTCATTTAAGAAGGCATTCTTATCTCTTCTAGCTATTCTTTGGAATTCTGCATTTAATTGGGCATATCTTTCTTTTTCTCCCTTGCCTTTCGCTTCCCTCCTTTCCTCAGCTATTTGCAAAGCTTCCTCAGACAGCCATTTTGCTTTCTTGCATTTCTTTTTCTTTGGGATGGTTTTGGTTGCTACCTGTTGTACAATGTTGCGAACCTCTGTCCATAGTTCTTCAGGCACTCTGTCTATCAGATCTAATTCCTTAAATCTATTTGTCACCTCTACTGTATATTCAACAGGGATATGATTTAATTCATACCTGACTGGCCTAGCACTTTTCCCTATTTTCTTTAATTTAAGCCTAAACTTTGCAACAAGAAGCTCATGGTCTGAGCCACAGTCAGCTCCTGGTCTTGTTTTTACTGACTGTATAGAGCTTCTCCATCTTTGGCTGCAGAGCATATAGTCAATCTGATTTCTGTGTTGACCGTCTGGTTATGTCCATGTGTAAAGCCGTCTCTTGGGTTGTTGGAAAAGAGTGTTTGCTATGACCATCGTATTCTCTTGACAAAATTCTATCAGCCTGTGCCCTGCTTCATTTTGTACTCCAAGGCCAAACTTGCCTGTTATTCCAGTTATCTTTTGGCTTCCTACTTTACCATTCCAATCCCCCATGATGATAAGGACATCATTTCTGGGTGTTAGTTCTATAAGGTGCTGTAGGGCTTCATAGAACCGGTCAATTTCATCCTCTTCAGCACCGGTGGTTGGGGCATAGACTTGGACTACTGTGATATTGAATGGTTTGCCTTGGATTCGAACTGAGATCATTCTGTCATTTTGAGGATTGTATCCCAGTATTGCTTTTCCTATTTTTTTATTGACTATGAAGGCTACTCCATTTCTTCTGAGGGATTCTTGCCCGCAGTAGTATACCTGATGGTCATCTGAATTAAATTCACCCATTCCTGTCCATTTTAGTTCGCTGATACCTAAGATGTCGATGTTTAGTCTTGTCATCTCTTGTTTGACCACGTCCAGCTTTCCTTGATTCATGGATCTTACATTCCAGGTTCCTATGGAGAAAGAATCTTTACAGCATCGGACTTTCCTTTCACCACCAGACACATCCACAGCTGAGCGTCCTTTCGGCTTTGGCCCAGTCGCTTCATTCTTTCTGGCGCTACTAGTACTAGCCCTCTGCTCTTCCCCAGTAGCATATTGGACGCCTTCCGACCTGAGGGGCTCATCTTCCAGCGTCATATCGTTTTGCCTTTTGGTACTGTCCATAGGGTTTTCATGGCAAAGATACTGGAGTGGGTTGCCATTTCCTTCTCCAGTGGATCACGTTTTGTCAGAACTCTCTGCTATGACCTGTCCGTCTTGGGTGGCCCTGCACGGCATAGCTCATAGCTTCATTGAATTACGCAAGCCCCTTCGCCACGACAAGGCAGTAATCCATGAAGGGGAGAACTGTCATACTGATTGGGAATTCTGGGATTAGTCCCCAAACATTGCCATAACATCAAGTTTTTACAAAACCTCAGACAAATGTAGTAATCAAAAATTAAGTACATAAGAAAGTAATTAAGTAAATGATTTCTTTCTTTCTTCATGGTTTGAATGTTTTCTCACCCAGTTTAAGTTTAATAAAATATGGAATTTGCAGAAAGATTGATTGATGATGTGCCATGAAGTCAGTATCAGTTCTTAACCATCTTCTTAACCATCACACAGATGGAACTTCCTCTTTTTTCTTTCCATCTTGTCTGGCATTTTTGGACTTTTTCAGGGGATTGGGTGTTCATATGATGTGTCCATAACATGATAATTGTTGTTTCTAACATGAATGAGAACTCTGAATTTATTCATTCTATGATCTATTTGTTTGTTTTCTTGGCTACGTATGGTGTTCTCCAATACCAAAGTTGAAAAGCATGAATACGTTTTCTATCCCACTTTTTCCAAGTCTAACTTTTGCTTCCATAAAGTGTACCTGGGAAAATAAGTACCTTCATGATTTGAATCTTTGTAGGTATAGAGATATCATCACATCTGAATATCTTTTTCAAGACCGTGGAGGTTACACATATGTAGTGAAACACACATTTTGATGTATTTTAAAATGTAGATTAATAGAGAAATGGGATATTATGAACTTATGGGTGAACACATGTGGAAGTTGTTTGGGCAGAAACATATAGGTTCATAACTTAGTAAACCTTCAGTTAGATAGACTGGACCATCTCTAAACAGAATTAAGTCGTGACACAAACATTACATGGTACAATGCATTGCATGCTTGGAATTAAAAGCTAGTAAATAATCTTTTTAATAAAGACAAATGAATTATTGTTTTCATTTCAGTTGAATGGATGAAACTTTTTTTTATAAAATGTTTCCATTCAGTTGCTAGTTCTTGAATTTCTAATGTGCTTGAATTGCATCCCTGGATGATAAATATTAATGGGCCAAATTCATCCTTGGTGTATTCCAGGAACTATAATGAGATTACGTCACATTATGCAAGGCACGTCTTTAGGCACTTCATATTTTATTAAATATCCTCAAACCCACTGAGACTAATCTATCTTATAATGTTATGATGGAAAGCAAAAGGCATCTAACAGCAAACTTTGCTATAACAAACACTTCTAGCATTATTAATAAAATATTGCTCAGCTGTTTTTATACACCCTACTGTTAAGGCTTTCTTTAACAATAATTTCTTATGACATGGAAGGAAAAAAAATTGAATTATTAGCTGCCTAATGAGTATCACATGTGACAGAAGGAAGACTGAAGATGGAGCAATGCATAAAAAATGAGGAAACTGATAACTTACTTGTGAATATAGCCAGGAACTATACAGTCACAATTTAATAATAGATATGTCTAATTATAATATAGAATCACAATTGGTTTCATAAGCCACCCTTTAGTAATGTTCATTGGCAATCTAATACTTGCAAGAAACCATCATGTTCCAGAAACAGATATGAAAGAGAATGACTCTTCAATGAGATTGAAGGGACATTTTAAAAATGTCTAATCTAAATAAATTTGCCTAATTCACATACAGCTTATCGTTAAATGACAAATCATGTTCAAACATTTGAAGCAACAACCTGAACTCTCCCTTCCTTTCACTAGCTGGGATATCTATGCAAATATAAAACTATAATTCAGGTGTAGTACACTGAGTGCATTTAGAAGATCCTATTTTCAGGCTTATATTAGCCCAAGTCACAGCATGGCAGCTTCTTCTATTACAATGAAATACATATTCATTCACTTTCTTTGAAATATGTGTGACATTGCTTTTTAAAATATCAGAACAGCTCTCATCTTAATAGAGTTGGCAGATATGATGAAATTGACTATTTTGATTTAAAAGAAGACTTTAGCTTTGTTTCTACCTGGAAACCACTTTTTGGATTTTTTGTGCTTGAAACTAAAAGAAATGAAGCTTTAATTCTGGGGTAAATTGGGCAGCCGATAGATAGATAGATAGATAGATAGATAGATAGATAGATAGATAGATAGATAGATAGATAGATAGATAGAGATAGATAGATAGATAGATAGATAGATAGATAGATAGATAGATAGATAGATAGATAGATAGATAGATAGATAGATAGATAAAATTTGTATCTGGACTGAGGAAAGTTGGAAGGTATTTCTTTTCTATTTTTTTCCTTTCCTTTTTAGCACTCCTAACCTTTTCAGCATCCCCACACATTTTTTATTTTATTTTATTTATTTTAATTCCATTTATATCCCGCCCTTCTCCGAAGACTCAGGGTGGCTTACAAGCTTAGCAGTAGCCTTCATTCTATGTATATGCCTGCTTATTAGGGCTTTCGCCCCCCCCCAAGCGGCATTGGTGGAGCAGTGGGCTAATGCCTCCTTAAGTAACACCAGCTGCCTGCAATTAGTGCAGGTTCGCATCCCACCAGGCTCAAGGTTGACTCAGCCTTCCATCCTTCCGAGGTAGGTAAAATGAGGACCCAGATTGTTGGGGGCAATTAAGCTGACTTTGTAATAATGCCGCTTAGGGGGTGTGTGAAAGCCCTAATAAAGCAGGCATATACATAGAATGAAGGCTACTGCTAAGTTTGTAAAGCCGCCCTGAGTCTTCAGAGAAGGGCGGGATATAAATGGAATTTTAAAAAAAAATATTACAAAGTCAGCTTAATTGCCCTCAACAATCTGGGTCCTCATTTTACCTACCTCGGAAGGATGGAAGGCTGAGTCAACCTTGAGCCTGGTGGGATGCGAACCTGCACTAATTGCAGGCAGCTGGAACTGGCATTTGTGACTCAGATGATATAAGTTTTTTTAGAATTACTTTCTGAAAGCCACTTTATCAAGGAAATTTTTTTTTAGCAAGGCCAAATATAGAGAATATGAGATGTGTAAAATTGGGATAAGGAAACCAGTTTAGTATGTAAGTTAAAGGCTGGAAACCTGGAAATGGTGAGTTCTAGTCTTGCTTTAGGCACAAAAACAACTAGGTAACCTTAGACCAATCATTCTCTCTCAGCACTAGGAAGGAGTCAATGGCAAACCACTTCCGAAATATTGCCAAGAAAACTTTATAGACTTGTCCAAGCAATTATCAGGAGTTAAAACTGACTTGAATGCCTGGCAAACACACATTTTTCTTGTCTCATTGGAGCAATTAGCTCAGCTTCCTGGGCTGATGATGGGTTGTTGGTAGGTTGTTGTTGTTGATGATGATGGTGTCTCTCTGTGTGTTTGTGTCTGTGTGTATGTAACTGATGAAAGCAGTGTTGTGCTGTCATGAGGTAAATTCCATCTCTTTTGTATGTGCATCATGATTTTGTAAGCACATATGAAAGTGATGAAGCTTGCGTTGTGACAGTACAATACTGTTTTTGTCATTTTGATGAAAGTTTTCAGTCCTACAGATGCCTCTGGACATTGGTCAGCCAGAAACAGCAGCAATTTATTTATTTATTTTTTTCTCTCCCTTGACAGGAAAGGGATATAGTTAAGGGCATGAAACTATTACTTACGGGGCAGCAAGGGAACACCAATTGTGATCACAGTTGGTGGAAAGACAGATGCTGATTGACTGTCAGGTTTGATTCACAAACATGTAAACACATCCATGTTTATAGCAAATCAATGTCTGTAAACAGTGAAAACAGACTGGGTCAATCCTGTGACTATACTTAAAAGTATAATCTTAAGAATTGGGAGACAGAAAGTTTAAATGGATGGAAGGATCTGTATATTTTTCACTGGATTATCCTCAGGGCAATCAGCTGGAATAATGATCTTTTGTGATAAAGATTGAAATTACATTTTCACAATCTCCTGTATATGATAATAGTTGTAATAGAACAGAACAGAACAGAACAGAATAGAGCTGGAAGGGACCTTGGAGGTCTTCTAGTCCAGCCCCCTGCTCAAGCAGGAGAACCCATACCATCTTAGTCAAGTGACTGTCTAGCCTCTTCTTAAAAATCTCCAGTGATGTAGCGCCCACGATTTCTGAAGGTAATCTGTTCCACTGGTTAATTGTCCTCACCGTCAGGAAATTTCTCCTTAATTCCAGGTTGCTTCTCTCTTTGATCAGTTTCCAACCATTGTTTCTTGTCCTGCCCTCTGGTGCTTTGGTGAATAACATGACCCCCTCAAATACTGGAATACTGCTATCATGTCTCCCCTATTTCTTCTTTTCTTTAGACTAACCTAACTCATGTCCTGCCGCTGTTCTTCATATGTTTTAATCTCCAGGTCTTTGATCATCTTAGTTGCTCTTCTCTGAATTTTTTCCAGACTCTCAGCATCTTTTTTGTGATATGGTGACCAAAATTGGCTGCAGTATTCCAGGTGTGGTATTACTAGGGTTTTATAAAGCGGTACTAATAATTCATATGATCGTGATTCTATGCCTCTGTTTATACAACCCAGAATTGTATTAGGTTTTTTGGGCTGCTGCCGCACACTGCTGGCTCATAGTCAAGTGATCGTCCACACACTGCTGGCTCATAGTCAAGTGATCATCCAGTAGGACTCCAAGGTCCCTCTCACAGGTACTGTTTTTATGCCAGGTCTCGCCTAATCTGTACTTGTACCTTTGATTTTTCCTGCCTAAATGTAAAACTTTGCTTTTCTCCACATTAAAACTCATTTTGTTTGATAGGGCCACAGTTCAAGTTTGTCAAGATCTTTTTGGATCCCGAGTTTGTCTTGTGGGGTGTTGGCTACTCCTGCCAGTTTGGTGTCATCTGCAAATTTGATGAGTTCCCCTTCAATTCCCTCATCTAAGTCATTGATGAAGATATTGAAGAGTACTGGGCCTAAGACGGAACCTTGTGGTGCCCCCCTGCTTACTTCTCTCCATGTGGATGTAGTGCCCTTGAGGACTACTCATTGAGTATGGTTTGCCAGCCAGCTACAGATCCATCTGGTGATGATGTTGTTTATTCCATCTGTTTCTAGCTTACCAAGGAGTAGGTTGTGGTCTACTTTATCAAATGTCTTACTGAACTCTAAGTATACTATTTCCACAGCATTTCGCTGATCTACTAGTTTAGTCACTTTATCAAAGAATGAAATAAGATTGTTTTGTCATTATCTGTTTTTAACAAACTCATTTATTCATGCAGCATATTAGATTAAAGTACTATATGGTTAATCTGGAGCTTTGTTCCTTGTGTGAATGTAGGCAAATAGGTCAATTTAGTGAATCCCTGTACTCTTTCTCCCTTTATCTACATTTCTGGAAAAAGTTTATAAATAAGTTGCTTTCATTACAAAACATTACATGAATAAACAAAAAGACCAGGAATGGAAGAAAATTGGTTCATCTCCAGTATCATCTAAAATTAATAACTGAGTCAAGAGTATTGTAATGTTTTTCCTACTAGCAGATATTAAATTATATTCTGTTTAGTTAACAATTTATATGAAGATTTGTACTTGATTTGACAGTTTGAGTCATAGAAAAAGCTCCATAAGAAGCCGCTTTCACATTTATAATTTGCATGAAATAAATATAATGAAATCAAGTAAAGCCTGTATATTTTAATAAGATTTGCTACTTGACCTAATTAACTGTAAGAATCTGGGCTTTGGTAAGCTTTCCATAATTCCATTTTAGCATTCATAAGAAAAATGTACATGTCTGTTTTCACAACATTTTACAACTGCCCGTATTTCGGTGTCCATTTAGAAGTAAAACAACTTTTCTCAATTTGGCAGCAAACTGTTTTACGACAAAACATACTGTGTTGAATAATACACCCTAAAATAAGTAATACCTAGTGAAGTTTAAGAGGGGAATTGCAAGCAAACTATTGCTGAATTTTGGTTTAAGCTAACCTTGGCTTTCCTAGTGAAGAAATAACAAGGAAACCTTATCAGTTTAAAGATTAAAATGTTTTTAAATACAAAAACTTTATGAGATAGAAAAAAGGGAGCATACAAAATTGATGCTTGAGCCAATTCATACATATATTGCCATTCACGTGACATCCTAAATCACAACTAGCCATCGTATCTTAACCTAACAAGAGTCTTAACAATGAGCAAATTCTGACTACTTTTTCCCCCCTTGGGGTGCACCTTTATTAAAACTGACCCATCAACAATTATTGAATAAATGGTAATCATTTTACTTAAATCTTATTTATTTTTAAACCATTGTATTGAATTGATTCAGTTCCTGGGTTGAAGGAATCTTTGAGAAGTTTAGTGTTAGTTGAAGAATGTTACTTAGGAGTTATGTTTCATTGCTCAGCGTGTAATGATTTTCAGTCTTTAGCAATTAATAGGAACTTGCAAGTATTTAGAACTGTAGTGGGAAATATGTAGGTGCACTTACCCTATTTTTCAGTGATGCCTTTCTTGCATGGTCACAGGAAATCACATATGCAGCTACAGCACGTTTATTATGTAAGACAAGGGAAATGTGTTTCTTTCTGAAGGTGCCACTGGAGGGTATAGTGACTGTATGCACACTGGACCCATAGTGTGTTCCCTACTTCAGATCGGAATATTGCTCACCATTCAAATCTATTTTTTTTTGTTTCAGTGAAAAAAAGGAGGTTGTTCTTTGGATTAAAAAATTTAAATATGCTCAACTTGTGTGGTATCCTTTTTTGGCAGCGGTGGTGGACTCTTCATCTGATTATCTTTCATATTCAAGAAATGTAAGCATTTTCACTTCTTTTTATTATTTTGACTTTCAGAATGTGCAAATAAGAAACCTTTGAGATTCTCTCCTTTTTTGCTAATGAAACTATTAATAATGACATTGAAACAACTGGGTTACAACAAAGTAACCAATGGATTTGCAACAAAGTAAAAAAAAATTGAGTTTTAACAAAGTCAAATGGATATTATCTAGACCCGTACCAATCGGGTTTCAGGCCCGGGTACAGCACGGAGACGGCATTGGTCGCTCTGGTGAATGATCTCTGGAGGGCTCGGGACAGGGGATATTCCTCTATCCTAGTCCTATTAGACCTCTCAGCGGCTTTCGATACCATCGACCATGGTATCCTGCTGCGGCGTCTCAGGGGACTGGGAGTGCGAGGCACGTTTCTTCAGTGGTTCTCCTCCTATCTCCTGGGACGCTCGCAGTCGGTGTTGGCAGGGAGGCAGAGGTCGACCTCGAGGCCTCTCGTTTGTGGAGTTCCTCAGGGGTCGGTCCTCTTGCCTCTCCTGTTCAACATCTATATGAAGCCGCTGGGTGAGATCATTCATGGTTTTGGAGTTGGGTATCATCAGTATGCTGATGATACCCAGCTTTTTATTTCGACCCCAAACCACCCCAGTGATGCCCTCGACGTGATGTCCCGTTGCCTGGAGGTGGTTCGGGTCTGGAAGGGGAGGAACAGGCTTCGGCCCAACCCTGACAAGACTGAGTGACTGTGCATACCGGCATCTCAGAATATTCCATCTCTTCTATGGGGGGTGAGTTATTACCCCCCGTAGATAGGGCTCGCAACTTGGGAGTCCTCCTAGATTCATAGCTTTCTTTAGAAGACCATATATTAACTGTGACTAGGGGGGCCTTCACCCAGGTTCACCTGGTGTGCCAGTTGCGGCCCTATCTAGACCGGGATGCCTTGCGTACAGTCACTCATGCGCTCGTGACCTCTCGATTAGACTACTGCAACGCTCTCTACATGGGGCTGCCCTTGAGGACCACTCGGAGGCTCCAACTGGTGCAGAATGCAGCTGCAAGAGTCGTGTTGGGAGTCTCCTGATACTCCCATGTTACACCTTTGCTCCGTGAGCTGCATTGGCTTCCAGTTGTCTTCTGGGTAAGATTACCAGGTGCTGGTAATGACCTTTAAAGCCCTACATGGCATGGGTCCGGAGTACCTTAGGGAGCACCTGTGGTCGGCATCAACTTCCCTCCGCCCAGTGCGCTCCCACAGAGAGGGCCTCCTCAGGGTGCCACCGGTCAGAGAATGCCGTCTGGTGGCCCCCAGGGGGAGGTCCTTCTCTGTGGGTGCGCCGGATTTGTGGAACCATTTACCGGTTGAGCTCCGGACGGCGCCCGACCTTCGCTCCTTCCGACGCGATCTTAAGACCTACTTGTTTGAACAAGCCGGCCTGGCCTGATGGGTTTTGGTTTTATTATTGCTTTTAACATATTTTAACTTATTGTTTTAAGGCATTGGGCACTTTGTTTAATCTTTTCTTAATTTTTGTATCCTTGTATTAGTATTTATTGCCCTGTTCACTGCCTTGAGTCCTTCAGGAGAAGGGCGGTATACAAATAATATAATAATAATAATAATAATAATAATAATAATAATAATAATAATAATAATAATAATAATAATTCAATAAAATTTCAGTTGAATCATCCACTGAAGTAGATTCACACACTGAGACTTTTAAGCAGCAAATTGAATCAGGTGGCTTCGATATGCTTCATGATCTTTCAAAGTGCGTCACAAATTCAAAGTGTGTCACCAACCTGAATTCCTAGTATCCCCAAGCCTGTTGTCGCCCTTGTAGCTGTAGGACTGGAGTCCCAGAAGACCAGAGTGTTGCAGGGAGAAAAGTCTTTTATTTCCACTTTCTTTTCTTCTTCCTCTTAAGTAATATTTTTTTCAAGCAAGGGGAACTTGCTTGAAGTTCTGCTGATTCCAAATGCATTCCCTTCCCTTCTTTGCCATTCTCTACACTTGGAGGTTTTATAGATTTTTAACATCACTTCTGTCTACTTTCCAAATTAGGTTCTTTTCATTTCTTTTCACCTAGTTGCCACAGAAGATGACTTTTAGGATCTGAATAAATTATAACCTGGAACCTGCAGATCTCACAGGATTGGCAACCCAGCTCTTATTTTTTTCTATATCCTGGAAGTTAAATATTTAAAATTTTCATGGCCTGCACCAAATCTACAGTAACCTGCTTGGTTGCAGAAAAATGAGCAGATGCCTACTGTTAGCAGAGATGTACTGCTTGAGCTTTCTTGGTGAGTTAACCTAGTTTTAATTAGAAAACAATGAGCTTCTTGGTGAATTAATTGATAATTAATTGATTTTGTTCTGGATACAGTGGGAAAATAAAGAATTAGAAGGAAATAGCAGAAAAGGGAAAGGTGAAAGGCACACAGCTGAAGCCCACTGGGGAATGTATTTGGATATGAGAATTATGACTTATTGAGCAGATATATTAATAGAGATTCTGTTTTAGTTATCAACTCAAGACGTATACATATGGTTTACAAATGGTGGAAGTAAGTACACAAGGAAGTCCTGAGTCTCAGTATCCCCACAGATTCACATTGTCTGAGGTGGCCATTGTTATTTCAAGGAGTTTAATGACATATTTTTATTTCTCCATGTTAGGAAGCCTATTCCATTGTTAATTATGGGGGGTGAGGTGTTACCCCCCCATAGATAGGGCTCACAATTTGGGTGTCCTCCTGGACTCACGGCTCAGTTTGGAAGATCATATAGGAGCCGTGGCCAGGGGGGCTTTTGCCCAGGTTCGCCTGGTGCACCAGTTGTGGCCCTACCTGGACCGAGATGCCCTGCATACAGTCACTCATGCGCTCGTGACCTCCCGGATAGACTACTGCAATGCTCTCTACATGGGGCTACCCTTGAGGACCACTCGGAGGCTTCAACTGGTGCAGAATGCGGCCGCGCGAGTTGTGATGGGGGTTTCCCGATACTCCCATGTAACACCTCTGTGAGCTGCATTGGCTTCCAGTTGCCCTCCGGATGAGATTCAAGGTGTTGGTGATGACCTATAGAGCCCTTAATGGCATGGGTCCGGATTATCTTTGGGAGTACCTGCTGTCAGCATCAACTTCCCATCGTCCTGTGCATTCCCACAGGGAGGGCCTCCTCAAGGTGCCGCCAGTCAGGGAGTGCTGGCTGGCGACCCCCAGGGGGAGGGCATTCTCGGTGGGCGCGCCTGCCCTTTGGAAACAGCTGCCTGTGGAACTCCAGATGGCCCCTGACCTTCGCTCATTTCACCAGGACCTAAAAACCTGGCTATTCGAGCTTGCCGGCCTGGACTGAGGGTTTAGGTTTTTAGTTTTAATTTTAATTTTTGGGGCTATTTAATGTAATTCTATTTTAACTTTGTATATTGTATTGTTTTAATTGCCCTGTAAACTGCCCTGAGTCCTTCGGGCAATGGGTGGTATATAAATCCAAATAATAAATAAATAAATAAATAAATAAATAAATAAATAAATAAATAAATAAATAAATAAAGTCTAGAAGTTGTGCTCATTCTGAGCTAGCCTGCTTGCTTTTCATTCTTATTGGATAAAAGAGAAGGGGGAAGAATCTTCACATAGACTTAAAGTCCTCACTCAGTCAAGGTCAGGCAGGTCGTGTTGTTTCCTGACCATAGCAGAACCATGATGTCATGGCCCTAGGTTTTGATAAAAACTGTAGAGTTGTGATTTGTTGGGAGAACCCAGCACTGGGTACTGTGGAAACTGGCCTTGGGTTATCTCTGCGGTCATTATTAAGGAGACAACCTGTAAGAGATTTGGGTATCATCTTGCTTGATATACATGCTTTTTATGTTATGTTTTTAAATCTGTTTTCTTGAACTAGTAATAAAGCTTAAAAATCATTTATTTACTGGTGTGCTCATTGTCTCTGGATCCAAAAGAACCTACGGTATTGCCTGGGCACTTGATCACTGTCCTGACACTTGGCAAAATAGGGCCTCTGTAGCTTTATAAAATTCTGCAAGTTAGAGCTGAGCATACTTGAAAACTTCACCATAAATATAGACACCCTCAACAGGGACAGTTCTTGATCACTGTATTTTGCTGTCTTCAGCAATAAAAGCCTTTAGGAACTGGTTTTTGATGTGTAATGGTCTTAAGAGGCAATTGTATGGAAGAATGATAGCACTGGGGCTTTTGTGCACTTTTTCACACCAACACATGCTTAGTTCTCACAAATATAATACTTGCAGAGTTGTTGCAAGTTTGCTGTTTGTGATCTTATCTAGGCAATAAGGGCATAATGCACTTCATTATAAAATATATCACATTAGACACAAATATATTTGCTCTTTTTTGCTTGTATTAATTGGTCCCATGATGTCAGAAATTAAGATTTTTTAATGCATTATTAGTCATTATTTCTACACTCTGCAGTGGCATTGAGCAGGGTATCAATTTCATTTGAAGGAGATATGGATTATCAGACTTTTTCAGGCATATCCATGGCTGAAATAATGGAATTGAAAAATGTTATGATTTCTACAGATTTATGGCTCCTAAACTTTTGGTTCAAAGTTAATCTGGCTTGTCGCCCTTACTAGGCTGTCTGTGAAAACAAATCTAACAGCTTCACTAACTCTGCACTGCATGTGTAGTTATATAATTAAGCTTCCTACAGGAGGAAACATCATTTGTCTTACTTTATGACTTTATGAAGGTTATGAGAGTACAAAGATTAGTTGTCCTTGATAAATATGACAAAATACTATTGAACTTTTAAAGGTCACTTCAGAAATAATGCTGCTGATTGATCAGTGTCCAGCATGTCTAAGTCATATACGATCTAGGAGTTCATCCAGTCCATCACCTGACTGCATCAGATACTACAGGCTTGCTGAAATTCAGTTGCAAAGAAAAGTGATTTTTGAGGGCTATTTCAACATTTAGAGGATACATTTAGTTTCTGCTTCCTAAAAAATTGAAGTAATGAGAAAAACTCAGAATTGTACAGCCCTGTTAAGTTGCACAATAGGGTCCTGCTTCCTGTAGCCCTCAGAGGGGGAAAATGTGGAAAAGAAGCTGAAATAGATTATCCCTTCCTGCCATGGATCTTGTTTTACTCTACAATAAAAAGAATGCATACACTTGAAGATGAAAGGACATTCTAATAAATAGCATATGAAAAGATTTGATAGATCAATATCAGGCATCAATAGAGTGCTCCAGTTAACTTAATTCACCAATATATTTTTATTTACACAGTACATCAAATTTGAAATGCCCACTTCACTCATAGAAGGACTCTGAGTGATGTATAGTTAAAAGATAAAACACAAAACCCATAACTATTATATGCCAATAGGAGGCAGTTAAAACAGGAATAAAATAATGAAAGTTAGGGGAGAGGATCTTGAAGGGTGCTAGCCAACCTCCAGGTTGAGTGCTTCACCTAGAACCTCAAGCAATTTGGCAGAGTCTGATCTTTAGACCAGGACTTTGGGGGATTGTCTCATGTCTTGGGGATAATGTTCCAAAGGGTGGGGCTGACAGCAGAGAAGGCTCTCTTCCTGGATCCCACCAGTCATTTTTTAAAAAATGGGTTTGTAACATACCCTCCCTCCCTGATTGAGAGAGTGGGATGGGCAATGTAATGAGGCTGATTTTCAGATGATCATAGCTGATGTAAATATTAACGGGAGAGAAGAGTTGTCTGAGCTTATAAATAAAATGATTGCTAGACATTGAATGAGCTCATTATTTTTTTAAAAAAAATCATTCCAGAGTCTTCCCCAATTGAAGAACTACTCCCAAAAATCCCAAACAGCATAACTTAGTTGGATATAATTAGTTCTATTTTATAGACGGATTTATCAAAGTAGTTAGCCAATTATTATTCCATGTGTAGGAGCTATACCTCAAGATTAAGAACTGGATTTGCAATATCCTTTCAAGAAGAAAAATATGAGGGACAATTAATTTCATGGTGGTATAAAGTGTAGAATACAATTAAAATACTCCTTGCATCATTAGGCAATTATTTCCAGATAATCCTTGGCCAACAAGTAAGACATCTAAATGATACACAAGGTACTGTATAATGAGTAAGGAAACTTTATAAATGATCTCAATAAATTAGATGAGTCTCCAAGTACAAACTTCGCAAGGAAAAAATACTATGCAACAGCAACATAGAATGAAAAGCCTGCATCATCATAAACATGTTTCAATTTGAGAAAAGATGACTAAAGGGAATGTGATAGTACTAAATATCTGAAAGAATATCATATAAAAGAAGATCGTGACCTGTTCTCTGTCATTTCAGAACACAAAACATGAAATAATGGCTTGAAGTTAAAGAAAGGCAGATTCTTACTGAATGCTAGAAAATAATTCCTAATAGTAATAGTAAGAAGACCTTGGTAGTGGAACCAATTACCCAGAAAGGTGGTAAATTATCCTTCTTTGGATATGATATAAAAGATATCAAAAAGCCAACTATTGGGAATGCTTTATTTTGGATTTATTCACTGAACAGGTGGTTATTTTTGATAACTTAAGTGACTGCTTCTTATTCTGATTCTAGTGGGGGAAAAGAGTATAAGGACAAAACATTAAGAAATCATTCTTCCTTTTAAAGAACATGTATGTTGTCCAAAAGCAATAGTTAGAATAGAATATAAAGCAACAAAATGGTTCAAAACTCTTTGAACCTATGGGAATGCACACTGCCAAAATTGTACTGATCTTCTTATTTATTTTATCTACACTATATACAGAATTGGTCATGAAAAATGCTACATTAGGAGAAATAGAAATTAATTTAATTTAAAATGGTTGGAAGAAACTTCAATTAACCTCAGAAATATGAACAACCATGTCAATGACTGAAGGAAAAGAAGACTTAAGAATTTCTTGGTCAAGGTGAAAGAAAAGAGTGAAAAAAATGTCCTTAATATTAGAGAAAACCTAAGATTAAGTTAATGGGCAAATCCAAGACAAATCCAAACCTACAAAGATGTTGAAGAAATAAGAGACTATTTCCTTAAGCTCAAAATTCATAGTCATGTTGAGTAGAACATTGTCTGCTACTTGAGACAAAAACTGCAATAATGTACATAAAGCATTTTAAAGATATCATACAAAGATATTACACCAACAAAGTTATACATTGTGAAGGCCATGGTTTTCTTAGTTAGCTGTGAAAGCTGGACCAACAGAAAGTTCAAATGAAGTATGGTGCTAGAGAAAATCATTGACACAAGAAGAACAAATACAGTAATTTAGTGCTAATATGTAAAACTAGACTCTTCACCAGTAACACTGAATAATGGAACCTAAGTTTAAAAATTTTGGCCATATAATGTGAAGTCAGCACTCATTGGAGAAGACCCTGATGCTCTGAAAAGCGGAAGGTTTGTTGGAAAAGTGGCAATTAAAAGATAAGGTAGCTGTATACTTATCATTGATGAAAAAAGCATTATCTTGTAAGAACTCAAAATTACTGATAGATAATCATGGCAAAAATGATGTTCATCAGGTCATGAAGAACTAGGGATAACTGGAAAACAAAGCACACTTTGATTTTTGGCTTTTTGATTTTAGTAGCTCTATTTTTGAAAACACTACATCTTTAATTAATATAAATTAATTCTATATCATATGCAGAATTTCTTGCTGAATTAAGGTCTCTTGCTAGTCATATTGAGTTTGTGATCCTAAATGTTATTGTATCAGAGGGTTGTCTTCTTATTTCCATACAAAATTGAATAAATTTTTGTTAGTTGGTTCCTTCAGCATTTTGTCAAGCCTCAGATGTCTTTCTACTGTAAAGAAATTAGCAGTTTGTTTTCTCTTTTTGCAACATGTTCCAGCTCTATTTTTAAACAAGGTAATTATACCATACACCAAGTCCTCAAAATGTGTCTGCACACTAGAAGCATATAAATACAATAATGATACTTGCTCTGTCATGTGTAATGTCTTTCCTAATTCACTCTTGCTCCGTCCACATGGATGGCCAAAGTAGATATTACTTTAATTTAGAATTTAGCAAGTTGCAGCTGTTCAGATGTTTTAAATTTCCTTTCCCATTAATACTAGCCACCATGCCCAGAGCAAAAAATTACAGGAGATGAAATCAAAGCCATCTGGAGAATCTCTGGTTAACTAGTCATAATTGAACATTTAACATTTATATTAACAGTATATTTTAAGCTATACTAGAGTTGGATAAATTTTCTTCAGGAGCTCAGCATGCAGGGAGGGAAAATGTGAATAGTAATTTTGTTTTTTGCTACCCTAATATTAATTTTAGCATGCAGCAGAATTCACTGAGCTTCAATCTGTGTCTTCTGTGCCTTCTTTACCAGAACACTCTGCTGTCATGATAAAAATCCACTACCCTTAAATATTTTTTTAAAACAACTCCCCCCATTGCATGTTAATGATGAAAACAGATGTTTCTATTGAACAATATAACTGCAACTCAAGTTATTATAACAGTATAAATATAAAGTAACCTCTTACTCTATTGTAAAAGCATTGTTTACATTTTTCTATAAACAATTATTTTATTCTAATCCTCAAAACTATATATCATAACATTTTTTCAATAAGAAGTTTCTAAGCATCATTAAATTTAGACAATGTCCTAGCTTTAATTAAAGCAGTCAATCTGGCCATATGAGTAAGATTCTTCTTCTTCACTATCCATTCATTCACTGTAGGTAAACTTGAATCTTTCCAACATTGGGTGTATAATAGTTTCGCTACAGTTGTCCTATATAAAAACAAAGTTCCATATTTTTTTCTAGCTATTTATTCATCAGTCCCAAAGGAAAAGTCTTTGCTTTCAATTGAATATGAGTTTTTAAAATTTACATTATTGTATGCATCTGAGCTCAAAATTTTCTGGCTTTTTTATATATCCAACATTCATGATAAAACATCCCTTCTTGTTGATTATATTTCCAGTATAAATTTGAAGATTTTTTGTACATTCTAGATATTTTTTCAGTGACATGTACTAAGGAGATATCTGTCAAGCATCCATGCAGTTCAAATGAATATAAAAGTTTATTGCAAGCTTATGCTCTCTATAAGAATCTAAATTACTATTGGCCAAAGCAAATAGATGTAGATAAAAGTCAACAGAATTCAAGATGGGCTGGATTTAGATCTTGTGGGCACAAAGACTGATGATGCGTTTGAACCCTCAGTCAGGCTCAGCCTGGTCTCTCTTACATCATTTTATGAAAATTCTCTTTCTGTAACATAGTGTAAATTTGCATCCCTTCAGCCACATATTTTCCCACTGATCCATGGATATATTAGAACAAAACATTTTTTTAGCCATTATCATACATTTTTTCACTTGTTTCTATGTTTCATATTTCAATAAATGTTCATACATATTAGGAATCTACAGCTTTTATGACTTAATTTTTTTTGTTCACTGTCAAGAATGTCCATGATATGGGTGTGGATGTGGATGTCAATGACATCAAAATGATGAGTGTAAAGTCCTACTCCTTTTTATTATGTAAGACATACATTGCAAAAATGTGAAAACTGGATGGATCTACACCAGTTATTTTGATGTTATTGGCCTCCCCATGAAGGTCCCCATTTCTACTTTAATTAAATTCAGATTATTAAAACATGTGGAATGCCATGTTTAAATTAATTTTGAAATAGGGTTGCCCGAAAAAGGATTGCAGCAATGTAAGCAAACTGATTTGCATAATTTTAAAGTACAGGTAGTCCTTGGCTCATGACCACAATGTGGACCAGGATTTCTGTTGATAAGCAAGGCAGCTGTTAAGTGAATCACACCCAATTTTACTACCTTTTTGTCACAGTTGTTAAGTGAATCACTGCAATCGTTAAGTGAATTTGGCTTCCTCCATTGATTTTGTTTGTTGGAAGCTGGCTGAGAAGGTGATTATGTAACTGCTACATATATGTGCTAATTGGTAAGAATTTTGATCACGTGACCATGGGGATGCTGTAATAATCATAAGCGTGAGGACTCATTATCACTTCTTTTCAGTGCCATTTTAACTTTGAAGTGTGGCTAAATGAATGGTTGTAAGTTAAGGACTACATTGTTTTCTCTGCTGAAATATTTTCTAAAATGGAGGACAGTGTTTATTTATGTGATTCCAGTTGTTCTGAGACTTGTTCACAGAAGAATACATGAAAAGCAGCACATCTTAATTTTAGGACCTGCTTTGATTTACATTGCTGATTATAAAAGTGCACTGCATGAATTACTTCCTAGTTGAGGTTTTGACTAAAGTGACACTCAAGTCTTTACTTCCACGTTTAAATTTTATCAAAGTGTTAGATTCTGTTAAGGTGATTTGCTGTGACTCCTTTGAAAGAAAAATTGTCTTCATTTCTTAGTACGTATTCTATGTATCCCCTTCATGGATTACTGCCTTGTCGTGGCGAAGGGGCTTGCGTAATTCAATGAAGCTATGAGCTATGCCGTGCAGGGCCACCCAAGACGGACAGGTCATAGCAGAGAGTTCTGACAAAACGTGATCCACTGGAGAAGGAAATGGCAACCCACTCCAGTATCTTGCCATGAAAACCCTATGGACAGTACCAAAAGGCAAAACGATATGACGCTGGAAGATGAGCCCCTCAGGTCGGAAGGCGTCCAATATGCTACTGGGGAAGAGCAGAGGGCTAGTACTAGTAGCGCCAGAAAGAATGAAGCGACTGGGCCAAAGCCGAAAGGACGCTCAGCTGTGGATATGTCTGGTGGTGAAAGGAAAGTCCGATGCTGTAAAGATTCTTTCTCCATAGGAACCTGGAATGTAAGATCCATGAATCAAGGAAAGCTGGACGTGGTCAAACAAGAGATGACAAGACTAAACATCGACATCTTAGGTATCAGCGAACTAAAATGGACAGGAATGGGTGAATTTTATTCAGATGACCATCAGGTATACTACTGCGGGCAAGAATCCCTCAGAAGAAATGGAGTAGCCTTCATAGTCAATAAAAAAGTAGGAAAAGCAATACTGGGATACAACCCTCAAAATGACAGAATGATCTCAGTTCGAATCCAAGGCAAACCATTCAATATCACAGTAGTCCAGGTCTATGCCCCAACCACCAGTGCTGAAGAGGATGAAATTGACCGGTTCTATGAAGCCTTACAGCACCTTATAGAACTAACACCCAAAAATGATGTCCTTATCATCATGGGAGATTGGAATGCTAAAGTAGGAAGCCAAAAGATAACTGGAATAACAGGCAAGTTTGGCCTTGGAGTACAAAATGAAGCAGGGCACAGGCTGATAGAATTTTGTCAAGAGAATACGATGGTCATAGCAAACACTCTTTTCCAACAACCCAAGAGACGGATTTACACATGGACATCACCAGACGGTCAACACAGAAATCAGATTGACTATATGCTCTGCAGCCAAAGATGGAGAAGCTCTATACAGTCAGTAAAAACAAGACCAGGAGCTGACTGTGGCTCAGACCATGAGCTTCTTGTTGCAAAGTTTAGGCTTAAATTAAAGAAAGTAGGGAAAAGCGCTAGGCCAGTCAGGTATGAATTAAATCATATCCCTGTTGAATATACAGTAGAGGTGACAAATAGATTTAAGGAATTAGATCTGATAGACAGAGTGCCTGAAGAACTATGGACAGAGGTTCGCAACATTGTACAAGAGGTAGCAACCAAAACCATCCCAAAGAAAAAGAAATGCAAGAAAGCAAAATGGCTGTCTGAGGAAGCTTTGCAAATAGCTGAGGAAAGGAGGGAAGCGAAAGGCAAGGGAGAAAAAGAAAGATATGCCCAATTAAATGCAGAATTCCAAAGAATAGCTAGAAGAGATAAGAATGCCTTCTTAAATGAACAATGCAAAGAAATAGAAAAAAACAATAGAATAGGGAGGACCAGAGAGCTTTTCAAGAAAATTGGAGAGATGAAGGGAACGTTCCATGCAAAAATGGGCATGATAAAGGACCAAAATGGCAGGGACCTAACAGAGGCAGAAGAGATTAAGAAGAGGTGGCAAAATTACACAGAAGAACTATACAAGAATGAGCTTAATGTCCCTGATAATCACAATGAGGTGGTCACTGACCTCGAGCCAGACATCCTAGAATGTGAAGTGAAGTGGGCCTTAGAAAAGCTGAGCAACAACAAAGCTAGTGGAGGTGACAGTATTCCAGCTGAGCTATTCAAAATCTTAAAAGGCGATGCAGTAAAAGTGCTACACTCAATTTGCCAGCAAATTTGGAAAACTCAACAGTGGCCACAGGATTGGAAAAGATCAGTTTACATTCCAATTCCAAAGAAAGGCAGTGCCAAAGAATGTTCAAACTATCGCACCATTGCACTCATTTCTCATGCTAGTAAAGTTATGCTTAAAATTCTACAAGCTAGACTCCAGCAGTATGTGGATCGAGAACTACCAGAAGTACAGGCAGGATTTCGAAGAGGCAGAGGAACTAGAGATCAAATTGCTAACATACGCTGGATCATGGAGAAAGCTAGAGAGTTCCAGAAAAACATCTACTTCTGCTTCATTGACTATGCTAAAGCCTTTGATTGTGTGGATCATAACAAACTCTGGCAAGTTCTTAAAGAGATGGGCATACCAGACCATCTTATTTGTCTCTTGAGAAACCTATATGTAGGCCAAGAAGCAACAGTGAGAACTGGACACGGAACCACTGATTGGTTCCAAATTGGGAAAGGAGTCCGGCAAGGCTGTAGCCAAGAAATTAAAAGACGCTTGCTCCTGGGGAGGAAAGCCATGGCAAATCTAGACAGCACACTAAAAAGCAGAGACCTCACCCTGTCAACAAAAGTACGTATAGTCAAGGCTATGGTCTTCCCAGTTGCATTGTATGGCAGTGAAAGCTGGACCATAAGAAAGGCTGAGCGCCAAAGAATTGAAGCCTTTGAACTATGGTGCTGGAGAAGACTCCTGCGAGTCCCTTGGACTGCAAGGCGATCAAACCGGTCAGTCCTAGAGGAGATCAACCCTGACAGCTCTTTAGAAGGCCAGATCCTGAAGCTAAAACTCAAATACTTTGGCCATCTAATGAGAAGGAAGGACTCACTGGAGAAGAGCCTAATGCTGGGAAAGATTGAGGGCAATAGAAGAAGGGGACGACAGAGAATGAGGTGGCTGGATGGAGTCACTGAAGCAGTAGGCGTGAGCTTAAATGGACTCCAGAAGATGGTAGAGGACAGGAAGGCCTGGAGGAACATTGTCCATAGGGTCGCGATGGGTCGGACACGACTTCGCAACTAACAACAACAATTCTATGTATTCCATTTGCTTAATAATAAACTCATTATCATACTGGATTACTAAAATTGACTCAAAATTTATTGAGATTTATAATCCTTTCCCATCCTGGTACACAAATAATGAACTGATCTGTTCAAATCCAAATGTGGAATCAAGCCTACCTTGCCACTCAGAACTCTTCCTTCCATGTCTGGAAGTTCTAAGTTTATTTCCAAATGAACAATTTCCATTTCATTCACAAATTTCAAAGACTTATGGGTTGTGAAAAAAGTTAGAACAGTTATAAACATTCTGTGTCATTGTTTCATTTAACTTATTATTCAAAGATACTTCAGTGACAAAAGGAGATTAACAAAATGATCTATAATTAATACAATATAAGGTGCTTGTGTGTACCTGTATAATAAGGAGGCAACCTGGCCCTCTGCTTCTTTTACATTGTTTCCACTTTGTATTTTTTGTGATAGTTTCACAATATCTCTTCTTATTATTTTGAACCTTCAGGAGCAAAATTTCTTCAATGAAGGTTAAAACCTCAAAGTCTTACATGAGGTGTCATCCAAACTTTATTTGAGACTACTTCCTTAAATGTTTGAGATAAAAAAACTCTAACAAAAGTAAGAAACTTTTATTTCAAATGTTGGAAAAGAAAGAAAAGGAAAGGAAAGGAAAGGAAAGGAAGGAAGGAAGGAAGGAAAGAAAGAAAGAAAGAAAGAAAGAAAGAAAGAAAGAAAGAAAGAAAGAAAGAAAGAGAAAGAAAGAAAGAAAGAAAGAAAGAAAGAAAGAAAGAAAGAAAGAAAGAAAGAAAGAAAGAAAGAAAGAAAGAAAGAAAGAAAGAAAGAAAGAAAGAAAGAAAGAAAGAAAGAAAGAAAGAAAGAAAGATAGATTACTGGTCCTTTCCCTTTCTATTAAACTCCCTTTCCCTCAAACCCTATATTTGGTTAGCAGGAACTATTTTAGGGCTTATCATTTAGGGCTATTCTCCAAAGCACCTGAAAGCAGGACAAGAAGCAACGGATGGAAACTAGTCAAGGAGAGAAGCAACCTAGAACTAAGGAGAAACTTCCTGACAGTTAGAACAATTAACCAGTGGAACAACCTGCCTCCAGAGGTGGTGAATGCTCCAACACTGGAGGTTTTTAAGAAGAGATTGGACAGCCATTTGCCTGAAATGTTATAAGGTTTCCTGCCTGAGCAGGGGGTTGGATTAGATGACCTTCAAGGTCCCTTCCAACTTCTTCTTCTTCTTCTTCTTCTTCTTCTTCTTCTTCTTCTTCTTCTTCTTCTTCTTCTTCTTCTTCTTCTTCTTCTTCTTCTTCTTCTTCTTCTTCTTATTATTATTATTATTATTATTATTATTATTATTATTATTATTATTATTATTATTATTATTATTATTATTATTATTATTAGTTGAGGGCAGGAATGAATGATACTCTTTATTCATTCTCCTCCCATTACAATCAAGCAAGCTCCAGATAAATTTTCTCACTGCAGCTTTCACCTCAGGTACTACTGTCCATGTTGATTGTTTCACTTTCTTATAGATGAATTGGAGAAGTTCATTAGGTACTTTTAGAGAAAGAACCACACTCCCAAAGGTTACTGTGATTTTCAACGTATTTTAAAGTTGCCTTTACCAATAATATAATAAGCTCAATGCTTATAACCCTTGCCTTGTAAGTTGGTTATATTTTGTGGGCTTTTTCTTTTAAAAGAAAATTAAGTCCAATGAGGCACTACTTCATCATGTTTCCAGGCACAAGTCTCTAGTCACTTGGAGAAACAATGAGAAAGTACACTGCTAGACTTTTTTTTAAAAGCCCAGTGAAAAATATGTTGCTGAGGAAAAGAAAAATAATACTTAAAAAAACTATTTTCAGTGTTGTGCTGCATGTATGTGCATTCCAATGCTTTAATTGTGTGTGTGTGTGTGTGTTGTGTATGTGTACACATTTATGTTAATGTATAAATTATATAATGGTAGTAATACTGCTAATAGAAAGGAAAGTTGTTGCTTTCCTGGAAAAAGAAGTCAGGAGGACACAGTAGCAGAGAAAGCATCTAATGGGAAGATGTGGTAGTCTGAAATCTGGTCTTTATATATTACTGGTTGTTGCCAGAATTATTTAGCCTGGACAACATTTTCTTAAGCTAGTTTAGGTTCAAACTGGCATGAGCACAGGGTAAGAGCAGCTTAAGCGTTCAGTGGGGACATGTCTTTAGTTTATTACTTTTGTAAAAGCAAGCTGTGAGTGAGTGAGATTAGCAGGGGCAAGACTACAGGCACTTTGCTTGGAAATAAGCCCCTTTGAAGTCAATAAGACTTATTTCTGAATTGACATAGATAAAGTTATGCTGTAAATTGATGCTTCTCTGGTAATATATGTAGGAAAGACTCAAAAGTACAGCATATAGTTCTGGAATCTGTAGTCTAGTCTCTAAATTCCTCCTCTATCCACTTTGATAATAATGAGTGTTCATCTTCTGCTGGCACAGAATTTAATCTTTTTGCTTAAGGACTTTGCCCCTTTCCTTGCTATTAGTCTTATCAGCTCAGTACACTTGTTAATGATTAAGAGTCAGCAATGTCTTAATACTTGATTGGCAATTTTCCCCCCAGAGAAATAGTGATTGCTTCGTCTAGAGGCCTAATATGCTTTTCCATTTCTCTCATTTTTAAATTATTTGCTACCTATTAATGGTGAACTCTAAGTGTCCTGTTGTAAAAATACTAATAATATATTGCCTTTTTTATTAACTCATTTACATTTATCATTTCCAGCAAGCTCTCTTATCTGACTTGCCTTGGTAGTGGTTTTTTCTCCTGTCCTTCAAGTCCATTCCCTATAACCTCTACACTCTAATAGATGCAACCAATAGGTAGAGATAAGTAGTTCTTGGGTTTTAGAAAATAACAATCTTGAGGAAAAGCAGAAACCCCAGTAACCTGCCACCTTTTTTTTAAATACCCAACATAATTGGGAAAGTCTAGGTATATCTTGCATGATATAACAATAGCACGTAGACTCATCTTCCACTTCACAGTGCTTTATAGCCCCCTCTAAACAGTTTGCAGAGTCAGCATATTATTCCCCACAATTTGGGTCTTCATTTTACCTACCTCGGAAGGATGGAAGGCTGAATAACTCTTGAACGGGTGAGAATCAAATTGCTGAGAGTCAGCAGAATTAGCCTGCAATGCTGCATTCTACCACTGCACCACCACAGCTCTTGGGGCAAGTTTGTTCACAAAAAATGAATTACAGTTAAATGCAGTTAACTTGATTCTTAATCAGATCAGCACTTCCGAGGGTACTGAAAGATATAGCACAATAATTGCAGCCATAGTCGAAACTTAGCAGATTCATATAAAGGCCGGACTTGTTATTTAAAAATAACAATTCCTAGAACATGCAAAGCTACACCTAATGCTTTCCTTTTAATAAAATCTATTGTCATGATTTATGACTTGAGAATGAATAGTATTTTAAAGAGATCTAATATTGTTAAATTATGCAGTACTGACTACTATCACTTTAATAATGATTTCAGCTTTGATAACATTACTGAACATTAAAACTTTATAAGAACTGACTATGCAGCATTCATGGAATAAGAAGACAATTTCTCTGTCTCACAGATCATTTGCCAATGAAAGAACTGGGTGGAGGGATTTTCACAGTGAGAGGTAATAAGCAGTGGAATTCCCATGTGACTAATGCCATTTCACTTTTCAACAAATAATTTCAGAGGAAGAAATTGTATTTTTCAGCAAATGAAAATTTTCATAGAATTGAAAAGGTCCAAACAATTTCTCTAAAACAGAAAGGAAGTGAGTAATGTAAAAATTGATGAATCATAATTTTATTTGGACACTGACTGCTTTTGGCAAGTTCATACAGTGGTTAAAAGGAGCTAGCTTAGGCTAATGGTTCTTTTACCCTGACTTTTCTGTCTTTCCTGTCTTTGAATACTGACCATCTTATTCTGAATAGGGAGAATTGATACTGAGCATGAGCTAGGTAAGATAAATTGGCTATAAGCAGAAGCATTGATGTAATAGGATTCCTAGTCATATCTGCCGTTAGACTTTGTCTCAGGGTAGAACAAGGTAGAGTTATAGTTGCTAGGAAGGACTTTGCAATTTGTGAATGTGAAATTCTCCTCAAAGAGAAGAATTTGTGAGTCCAACAAGCAGTGCTTGTCAGCTATTACAGTTCAGTTATTTAGCTCCAGTTTTAAAATCTTTGCAGTAATTTGTATTCTAATGCCTTATGTCTACCAATTAATCTTCCTTACATTCTAAGTGGTCCATGGGGCTATAAGGATTTGTCAGATTAAACATGAGTTGGCACATTTTATCTACCGTAAAATTAAAACAATATGCCCAGATGATTAATAATTTTTTATTATTATTTCTTTCATATACTAGGTTTGTACTTAGCTTTTGCTGTGTGGTTTTGTGGGTTTTCAATGGTATGCCTTAGGGTACAAAATTACAATTTATTTTTTAAGCTTCCAGTACCTCCAGCCATCAATTATCTGAATGCTTGCTGTTATTGCATGCAAATCTTTCACTCTGTGGAATATATAACAATGTGATAAACCTCTTTAAAATGATGTTGTAACCCTTTCATAAGAACTACCTTCAATACATAATTCTCTGGTCTTCCAGCAATATGACAGCTTGATTTCACTTACCTGTCCAATACTGCTGTTTCATAAATGTATAGGTAAAGGTAAGGTCCAGTCATGTCCTACTCTATGAAGTGGTGCTCTTCTAGGTCTCTTAGCTGAGGAAGCCAGTGTTATCTGAAAAAAATTCCATTGTCATATGGACAGCATGACTATACGTGGAACACTGTTACCTTCCCACCAAAGTGGCACTTATCTACTCACATTTGCATGCTTTCCAACTGCTAGGTTGGCAGAATTCACAGATTCAAATATATTGTGTAGTACTAATGCAGAAAATTTGGTCCACATAGCTTTGGCTGTTAGAGAAAGGGCCAAATTGCCAAACATTTTTTCAAGTACAAGGACAAAAAAATAATGACAAATAACTAATAAAATATTATGTATGTACAAAAATGGAATTTGCTTGTCACTAGAAACAAAATCTCCCAAATGGAGTACAATGAAACATGCCAATAAAACTCTACAGTTCAAATGTTAAAGTGTACAAAATTGTAAATTACAAAATGATACAATGATACAAAGTGCAATGATACAAAGCCCAAAACATTTTAAAGCACATAGAGACCTAAATTCAAGGGAAATACAAAAGTGATTTCAATACCTACCTAGATTTATCATAAAGCATATCTGGATAGGAAGGGAAAAATAATTGAAGCAACTCCTCCATCCAATTGTTGCATAGCAAATTGGACCAAGATCTTGTGTTTTACCCAATCCTTCCAAGATGATTGGTAAAGCAAATAAATGGCTGTGAATATTCAGCAGGGGGCAGCTCTTGACCAACATTGTCTGGGTACAGAATATAACAGGATCTGCTCTTGTTAGCATTTTGAAGAGAGTCTACCAGGAAACCAAAGCTGTAGGCTAAAACATTGTTGAAGGAGATAATGACAAAATGATGTCTGTGTTACTGTTAAAAATAATAATAATGCATGTTTCCAGGTTGACCAAAAGTTGAGCTCAACCTTCATCTTTAACACATTCACGTTCACAATCAACAGTTATATACTGCTCAGGATTCCTCTGTGGAGGAGATGGATCGTTATTAAATATGATAAATAAATAGAAATTAAAATATAAAAAACACATTCATCATATGGAATAAAGAGAAAAATTTCAACATAACAGGTTTTGAGAATTCAAGAATTCAACTCTGTAAAACTTTTTGCTTCCTTCACACATCATGCTAGTCAAAAACAGCAATAGCAGGAAGAATTGTGTTTTCAAACTAATTCTCTTATGGGCAGTAAGTTGTACCTTGTGGCTCAGCGTAAACCCAGAATTAGCTAGAGTAGGGATGTCAAACTCTCAACATCACGTGATGTGTCGTGATGTATCATGACTTTTTTTCTATTGCCGGCAATGGGATAGAGTTTCGGCATGACGCATCCGGCCTGTGGGCCAGCAGTTTGACACCCCTGAGCTAGAGGTACAGAATCAATGAGAAGCTGCTAAGGTGTCTTAAAGATTATTCCAAGGAATACCTCCATTGCTTTAGATCTCTTGCTTCATAGTTCTGCTTCAGAGATGAAAAAAGTTCTTTAGCATCTTATCTTGCATGTAAAGGTCCTGTATATCTTTTAAATTTGTTTTCAAGTGCTGCCCAAATAGTATTGTGATACTAAAAGAGCAGAAAATATAAGTGTATGTCTTTCTTCATTGAAAGTTATGTATCAAAAAAGGAAGAACAATCTTGGAAGTTGCGTTATATGGAATTTCATATGACATACTATACAGTACACAGTATTAAAAGCAAATTTCTATCTGTGTTCATGTAAAGGCAAATCTTTTGCCCTTGTTTTACTTTTGATCTTGCTAGCAGGTGCCAAGTCAATTGAAAGGTAGATGCACCTTCAGAAAGATGCATATTAACTCTTCTATAAGGTAAAGGTAAAGGTTCACCTGCACATGTGTGCTAGTTGTTTCCGACTCTAGGGGCCGGTGCTCATCTCCGTTTCAAAGCCGAAGAGCCAGCGCTTGTCCGAGGACATCTCTGTGGTCATGTGACCGGCATGACTAGATGCCAAAGGCGCACAGAACGCTGTTACCTTCCCACCGTAGTGGTCCCTATTTTTCTACTTGCCTTTTTACGTGCTTTCGAACTGCTAGGTTGGCAGAAGCTGGGACGAGTAACAGGCGCTCACTCTGCTATGCGGCACTCGGGATTCAACCTGCCAAACTGCCGACCTTCTGATCAACAAACTCAGTGTCCTAACCCACTGAGCCACCGCGTCCCTTCTATAAGATGCTGCTAATATGTAGATATATATTACTGCCACATGTTATTCATGGAAAGAAAAAGCAAAGCAAAACATGTTATATCTAATGATGCTGATTCAATATTCCTGACATCTGAACACAGAGTTTCTTATCTGACTAATGTACTAAGTCTTTGCAGACTTGGTCCAGGGACATGCTATACTTCTGACATGCTTCAAGAAAAGCTCAGGAGCTTTTAGTGCTTAAAACAATCCACAGCTTAAGTCTATTTTAATTATATTTTAAATTCCTTCTGGTCAATAAGGCATTATTTTTAAGTTCATATGAGCAAGGGAGGAATAACGTGAAAGCTGTTGTTCAGTTTGCCATTGGTTGTTATTTCCCTGAATCCCCTTTCCTCCCCACTCTTGAGCTAGGTTAATCTGAAGAAGCAGGAAGCAGGGAAGTGGCAGATGAAAAGAAAAGAACTAAGCCAAGGCAAATTTCAGGGAGACAGAAGAGTTGCTTGGCTAATAACACAGAATTAGAAATCTAGGATTTCTACCCAAGTACCCTTGTGTAGAAATCCTAGATTTCTAATTCTGTGTTATTACATTTATACATTTATACATCCCCATTTCTGATTTTATTACTACCCCAAATTTAAAATATGGAAATCTTTTTCATGTGACACACTTACTTTATGTTTATTTGGAATGTTCATACAGTATGAACCTGCAAAATGCTGTTAGGATACAGGACAAAACTCCATTGTTTAGCTGTATTACACCCTGTGAGTCAAACTCAATTCTTGGTAACACTATGGACAGAAACATAGTTTTTTTCACAGCAATTGAGAAGTGGTTTGCCCTTGCCTTCCTTCATCTTGGATGTTTATTCAGTTTTCCTGTCTAATTTATACTTCAAGGATTTTCTGTCTCCCACTGAAGTACTAACCATGTCTGGAGCTACTTAGTTTTTCAAGGTTAGTCAAAAACAGCTACATACTGCAATGCATATAGGTTTAATTCCTTAGAATTGCAAATTATAGCCTAATTCTGTCCAGAGTTTGTCCAACCTAAAATGCAGTGAAATTAACACAGTATACCTAATAAGGCTGCAATCCTGTGCATTATTATTTTGAAGTAAGGACCACTGAGTTCGGAAAGGCTTACTTCAGATGAAATATTCATAGGTTGGTAATACTGTATATTCCTAGTATCTCAAGCTTTCAGTTTGCTTTTACTCAAACAAATGTTCTTTCATTTCTCCAAGAATTTCAATAAGAAAAGTAATACAGTGAACCTGTCTCTTGTGACAAAGGATAGGAATGTTTTTCACAGATGACCTCAGACTTAGTTGGAAATATACTATATACTATATATTCATATGGATTTGTATAATGGATATGTAAGATAGATAGATAGATAGATAGATAGATAGATAGATAGATAGATAGATAGATAGATAGATAGATAGGTATAGACATACAGTACAGAGATATAGAGATATAGAATATAAGAGCAAGACAAATACATAGAAAACCAAAAGGGCTCCATAGGCCAAACCCAATATGTTTTGTTGATTTTATAAATTAATATATTTTTTTAAGAAAAAAATGTTATTGTGTTTATGAATGTTCAAAATCATGGGTCTAACATGCAAGGAAGTGTTTAGAAGTAAATGGAATTCTCTGCTGGATTCCATACAACTCTTATGTTTTGTTTTTAGGCTTGATGATAAGTTTGAGAGTTGGGTGTTTATGTGTGTGATATTTCTATTACTGTGGTTGTTTTTGGATTGCTTTTTTCTGTTTTACCTATTTTAGTTATGTACGTGATTTTGTAAACTACTCATAGCCTACTTGCATAGACACCTCTAACAAATCTCATGAAACAGATCCATAAAAATAGTACATTTGAACATTTAATATAATTTAAATAATAAAGTGTCTGTGGACCTTCACTTCACCAACAATAATCTATATGTAAATTTAAGAGAGAAAGTAAATATTTCCTGGGAGGCGGAACCGACCAGGTGTTTCCGCCCCTGGCACCTGATGGACCCTGAGAGGTTCCAGACAGAGCTTGGGACATTTCCTGCTTCCCTTGCTCACAACTCTGCCGAGGCAATAGTAGCAGCCTGGGAGAGGGCAGCTGCTGGGGCCTTGGATTGAGTTGTGCCTTTGTGGCCTCTGACCCGGCGCAGATCCCGGGTGGCCCCTTGGTTTACCGAGGGACTCCGAGAGATGAAGCGCCAGAAAAGACGCCTAGAGAGCTGTTGGAGGTCCAGCAGATCCGAATTTGACTGAACACAGCTAAGAACTTATCTTAAGTCTTACCTAGTGGCGATGGAAGCGGCAAAGCGCGTTTACTTTTCTGCTCTCATTGCGTCTGCAGATAACCGCCCAGCTGCCCTGTTTAGAGTGACCCTCTCACTGCTTAACCATCGACCGAGGGATGACCCCTTGCAGGGTAGGGCTGAGGAATTTGTACAGTATCTGCAGGACAAAATCGCTCAGATCCGGACTGGCTTGGACTCCGACTGGGTGGAATCTGGCAGAGTGGAGAGGGCAGGTCTTGGTTATACCATTTGGGGTGAGTTTGACCCTGTTTCTTTGGATGATGTGGACAGGATTATGCATAAACTGAGCGCTATAACTTGTTTATTGGACCCATGTCCCTCCTGGCTAATTTCGGCCGCCAGGGAGGTGACAGGGAGCTGGCTCCAGGCAGTTGTCAACGGTTCATTGAGGGTGTCTTCCCCTCTGCCTTTAAAGAGGTGGTGGTGAGGCCCCTTTTCAAGAAGCCTGCCCTGGACCCAACCTCGTTGAATAATTATCATCCTGTCTCCAACCTTCACTTTGTAGCAAAGGTTGTTGAGAGTGTTGTGGCGCATCAGCTCCCGCAATTCCTGGATGAAGCGGACTATCTGGACCTGTACCAGTCCGGTTTCAGGCCCGGTTACAGCATGGAAATGGCATTGGTCGCACTGGTAAATGATCTCTGGCAGGCCCGGGACAGGGGTTGCTCCTCTGTCCTGGTCCTACTTGACCTCTCAGCAGCTTTTGATACCATCAACCATGGGATCCTGCTGCGACGGCTCGAGGGGCTGGGAGTGGGAGGCACTGTTTTACGGTGGTTCTCCTACCTCTCGGGCCGTTCGCAGTTTGTATTGGCAGGGGGGCAGAGATCTATCCCGAGGCCCCTTTCTTGCGGGGTACCTCAGGGGTTGGTTCTCTCCCCCCTCCTGTTTAACATCTATATGAAGCTGCTGGGTAAGATCATCCATGGCTTTGAGGTGAGGTATCACCAATATGCGGATGATACCCAGTTGTTCATCTCCACCCCGAGCCAACCCAGTGATGCCCTTGACGTGATGTCCCAGTGCCTACAGGCGGTGTGGGTCTGGATGGGAAGGAACAGACTCAGGCTGAACCCCTCCAAGACTGAGTGGCTGTGTATACCAGCATCTTGCATTGTCCAACATGTTCCATCTCTTTTGATGGGGGGAGGTACTGCCCCCCTTAGAAAGGGCCCACAACTTGGGTGTCCTCCTGGATTCATGGCTTAACTTGGAAGATCCTCTAACTGCTGTGACCAGGGGGACCTTTGCACAGGTTCGCCTGGTGTGCCAGTTGCACCCCTTTCTGGACCGAGATGCCCTATGCACGGTCACCCACACCCTTGTCACTTCTCGCCTGGATTACTGTAATACTCTCTACATGGGGCTACCCCTGAAGTGCACCCGGAGGCTTCAGCTGGTGCAAAATGCGGTCACGGGGGTGCTTATGGGAGGATCTCGATACTCCCATTTTACACCACTCCTGCGTGAGCTGCATTGGCTTCCGGTTGCCCTCCGGGTGCGATTCAAGGTGCTGGTAATTACCTTTAATTACCTACATGGCTTAGGCCCGGGGTACTTGTGAGACCACCTGCTGCCATTGTCAACCTCCCATCGCCCGGTTCGCTCCCACAGAGTCGGCCTCCTCAGGGTTCCATCGGCTAGGCAATGCCAGCTGGCGACCCCCAGGGGCAGAGCCTTCTCTGTGGGCGTGCCGACCCTATGGAATGAACTGCCTCCAGAGCTGCGGATGGCCCCTGACCTTCGGTCCTTCTGCCGTGACTTGAAGACATGGATGTTCCAACAAGCGGGCCTTGACTGACTATGGTTTTAAATTTGGCTTTTATTGGGTTAAATTGTCATTTATTTATTACTTCCATTGTTTAATTCTTTTTAAAATTTTGTACTTTATGTTTTTTTTTAAAAATTATTGTTGTGAGCTGCCCTGAGTCCTTGGGGAGAAGGGCGGCATATAAATTTAATAAATATAAATCTTTCCTCTCATCTATAATTTTATTATGACAGTGCTAGTAATTGGACTGTGAATGAGGACTCAGAGTGAGATACAAAGAGTCCCTCAGGCAGAAGGTGCTGAAAGAGAAGTTACTATATGTGCCATATTTATTTATTTATTTATTATTTAGATTTATATACCGCCCTTTCCCGAAGGACTCAGGGCGGTTTACAGGATGTTTAAAAGAAAATCAATACAAAAGTTAAAACAATTAAAAAAGATTAAATGAAACCCTGAGAGAAAATAAAAACCCCAGTTAAAATTAAAATTCAAAATTCTCACCCTGGGCCAGAGAGCTCGAAGAGCCAGGTCTTCAGGTCCCGGCGGAATGAACGGAGGTCGGGGGCAGTCCTAAGCTCCGCGGGCAGCTGGTTCCAAAGGGCAGGCGCACCCACTGAGAAGGCCCTACCCCTGGGTGTTATCCACCGGCAATCTTTAACCGGCGGCACCCTGAGAAGACCCTCCCTGTGTGAGCGCACTGGACGAAGGGAGCTTGATGCTGGCAGCAGGTGTTCCCTCAGATATCCCGGACCCTCGCCATTTAGGGCTTTATAGGTCATCACCAGCACCTTGTATTATGTATTATGTATTATATGACTTGTATTTGCTTTCTAAAGTAGTCAGAAGCAGAACATTTGGTTCCTTTTCAGGTATCAGAAGTACAGTCAGTTTTATAAACAGAATGGGAAAAGCACTTCTTTGTCTTCATGTTGTATTTGGACCACTTGTGGAAGACCCACTATTCAGTGTGACATATCACAACCATCTATTTTCCTTGCATCAAATAATAAGTATTTAAAGGAAATTGGTAAAAAAATCTCATGGTAATCAGAGACTGAGAAGAAACATGAATCAAATTCTGCTAAACTTTCACTTCTCATCAGTAGCTGGGTATACTATATGGATTGCAAGCAATCACCTGTACAAGAAGGTGCCCCAATAACATTTTCAAGCTTTAGCAAACAGACTTTTGTCCGGGTACATATGTTCAGTTAAGATTAATTAATATAACACTAAATAGCTATAATATATATGCTAAACGATAATCATATATGGTATCAATTAGTCAGTACATTTCATTCTCCTTACTAATATACATTCAAAATAACATATCACATTCATTTCTCACTAGTTCATTTTCCTAACCATAGGTAAAATTTATCCCATGTTTTAAAATAAATTGAATCCTCTTTTTCTTTAATCTCTAAATTTAATCTGTCCATTTCTGCACATTCTAAAATTTTCTTGATTAAAATCTCCTCAGCTGGTAAGATTTCATTTTTTCCAGTATTGGGCAAATGCTATTCTCGCTGCTGTCAATACATACTCATTCTCCTTCTCATACTTAGCTCTTAATATTCCTAACAAAAACAGTTCTGGTTTAAATTCAACATGTATTTTAGTCATCTTTTCCAACCATGTACAGTATGTATCTTGAGCTAGAACTTTTTCGCTTTAGGGCATACCCACCAGATATGGTAGTAGGTACCTGGCCTTTGTTTACATTTCCAGCAATTATTTGAAGTATTTTTAAACATTTTAGCTAATCTTACTGGGGTCATATGCCATCTATAAAACATTTTGTACAAATTTTCTTTATATGAAACTGCTTTAGTCAATTTAATATTTCTATCCCATAATTTTTGCCAGTCTTCCAAATCTATAGACTATCCAAAGTTTTTTGCCCATGTTATCATTGTATCTTTTACTTGTTCTTCTTCCATCTTCAAGTTTAGCAGAAATCTGTAAAGTTTCTTAATCAGGTTTTCGTCTGTTTTTAATAATATTTGATCAAATTCTGTCTGTTCTTTATAAAATCCTATTGTCTTTGCATCTTTTCTGTATCTTGTTTGAATTTGTAAATATGGCCACCATGCTAAATCAATACCTTGTCGATGTAAGTCTTGTCTGTCTTTCAATTTTCCTTCCTTATCTAGAATATCTTTGTAGGTAACAACTTTGTCATAGTTAATTAAATTTGGGTAAGCAAAAGCTTCCATTGTTGAAAGCCACTCAGGTAGTTTAATATATATTTTCTGCTTTATTCTTTCCCATTCTAAAAGAAGTACATTCCTTATAAAGTGACTTTGAAAGTATCTATGTATTTTACTTTTCTCATACCATAGAAAGGCATGCCAACCAATTTGTAGGTCATGCCCCTCTAGGTACAATAGTCTTTTATTTCTCAATGTAATCCATTCTTTAAGCCATGGTAAAATGGCTGCTTGATAATATAGTCTCCAGTCTGGGAGTCCAATTCTTCCACTATTTTTAGCTTCTTGTAACATTTTCACTTTAATTCATGCTTTCTTCCCTTACCAGATAAATCTCAATATTGTTGCATTTAGGTCATCAAAGAAAACCTTTCCCAGTTTTACAGGGATCCTTTGAAATAGGAAGAGTACTTTCGGTAAAATATTCATTTTAACTGTAGCTATTCTTCCTAACAGTGACAGTTGAAGATTTTTCCACTTTTCCAAGTCGAGTTTTATTTGTATCAACAATCTTCATAGTTATCTTTTTTTAATGTTATACATCTTGCTGTTAGGTGAATTCCTAGATACTTAACTTTTTTTAGTTATTTGTAGGTTTGTCTTTTTTGTAAGTTGACTTTTCTGTTTGTCTGTTACGTTTTTTGTTAATACTTTAGTCTTATCTCTATTTTCAAACCGCCAGTTCTCCAAACTTTTCTATTTTCTCCAACAGTTTAGTAGCTGTTTCAAGTGGCTCCTCCAAAATAAAAACCAAGTCATCTGCAAAGGCTTGTAATTTATATTTTTGTTCTTTTATCTCCAATCCTTTAATTCTATGTGTTGTCTAATATTTCTGGTCAATACTTCCAATGTTAATATAAATAGCAGTGGAGATAATGGACACCCCTGCCTTGTACCTTTTTTATATGAAAGTTTTCTGTATAGTCTCTGTTTAGGATTATTCTAGCCATTTGTTTATGGTAAATTGCTCGGACCTATCTCAACTAGGTCTCTTAAGAAAGCAGAACTCTTGAAACAGGCATTGTCTCAAAAGTAACTTTTATTACAGGCTAGTGAGAGCAGGGAAGCAAAGGTTTAAGGGAAAATCCTGCACAAGCAGTATATCAAAAGCAATATTAGTTACTCCTCCCTCCCAGGGTCCCACAGTCCATTTGAATCTCAGTCAATCTATTGGTGGTATAATGTTTTGGTAACTGGCTTTTTTGGCATGCTCTACAAGGTCTCTCTTGGTTTCATTTCCTTCTGGCTCCAAGCACAAATTGTCTCCCAGATAAGGGTGATGTTATTTGGCTTAATTCCTTCTCCTAGGGAAGGTCAAAGTCTTTGCAAAGACAATGCAAAGCATCCCACAAAGCATCCCCCCTCCCAAAAATAATTACAAAGGCATGTATACAATAGAATGAAAAGCAATACATTTCTTTGGGGATCTGACAATAGATCTGGAATAAAAAAGTATAAATATTATATGGTAAATTCTAATTTTATCTGAGGTATCAGTGTTTAAAATCTCAGCTGCATAAGTAGTACTTGGAGGAATGCTACAGAAACTCTTGCAGATAGAATAAAGAATGCTAGATAGATAAAACAAAGTTTTTAAATGGTTTTTCTCCTTCTATGGCATATGGCAGTATTTTACAACTTGAGGCCCCTCTAATCCTTGGTGGTGCAGTGGTTAGAATGCAATATTGCAATCTACCTCTGTCTGTGGTCTGATGTTCAGTCCTGGTGGGTTCAACGTTGAGTCAGCCATCAATCCTTCTGAAGTTGGTGAAATGAGGACCCAGATTGTTGGGGCAATATGCTGACTCAGTAAACAGCTCACAGGGTGCTATAAAGTATTATGGGCAGTATATACAGTAAATCTAAATGCTATTGCTATGGACTCCAAAATTTGTTATAATATTATAAGAGAAAATATTAATATGTATCCACAGAGCAGTCATGTCAAATATTTGTTGTTGTTGGTTCCGAAGTCATGCCTGACCCATCGTGACCAAATGGACAACGTTCCTCCAGGCCTTCATGTCCTCTACCATCTTCTGGAGTCCATTTAGGCTCATGCCTACTGCTTCAGTGACTCCATCCAGCCACCTCATTCTCTGTCATCCCCTTCTTCTCTTGCCCTCAATCTTTCCCAGCATTAGGCTCTTCTCCAGTGAGTCCTTCCTTCTCATTAGGTGGCCAAAGTGTTTGAGTTTCAACTTCAGGTCTGGCCTTCTAAAGAGCAGTCAGGGTTGATCTCCTCTAGGACTGACCAGTTTGATCACCTTGCAGTCCAAGGGACTTGCAGGAGTCTTCTCCAGCACCATAGTTCAAAGGCTGTCAAATATATTTAATTTAAATATAAATGAAATAAATATCTTTTTGTTTATGTTCTGGCCTTATATAATTTTATTTTCAGAATATAAAAATGCTACCAATAGTTGAAATGCTAACAACTATTAACAAGATAAGGTTGTGTGACCTTCCATGGGGATAACAATGCTTTTTATCTTAGCTTTTGAAATAATGTACCAAATTATATAAAAGTATACATGGCCAATATTAGAAGAGTCACAAGTCAGAACTTGGATTCCAGAACTGTAAGACAGCTGCAAGAATTCTCTCTTGATTCACTGACATCAGAAAGGATGATGGGGATATATTTTGTGGGACAACCCATTTGTAACAGTGACTTTTAGGGTGGGAATGAACTCCTGGAAGGCTGTCTGCTTTTACTTCACTCTTAAAACTCTCCAAACATTTTCCCTAAATGGCCCAATATTATATAATTAGTTTAAGACAATTTAGCCATACATTTTAAACAATGCAATCTTGAAATCCTGACATTGGTTTCTGAGGGCCAATACTTTCACTTTGGAAAAAAGAATGCAAAAGCTTCTTTAGTGGTATAGCAACAAATAGACACAAAATTCACCTGCATCCTTTGATCAAATAAGTACAATAAGAATTATCCTGTAAGAGACAATTGCGCTTAAAATTATTTCCCGATTTGGACTGTATTGATAGCCATGATTCTGTTTATTTACATTTGCTTTACCTGTAAACTTTGGAAGAAATTTGTGTTGAAAGAAGGTAAATAATTGTATTATATTAAAATAAATAATGTGTGTGCTTTCCATGGTAGATTAGTTGTGTACAGTGCAGCCAAGCTCCTTCTCTTCATGTTTTGGTTACAGGCAGTGTGGAGTGTTCCAAATTCACATCAGAACTTCCACCCACAGATATCTAAAAAAGTATCTTTATAGCAATGATAAAAACAGGTCATTAAAAAACCCTTAAAACTGAGATGTTTCCTGACAGAGGAAACCTTCTTGATCTTTTTTTTAAAATTTCTACTTTAGTAACCATTGATAAAGTCCACAATAGTTAAAGACAAAGGATTATCTGCTTTGACTGGTCTTACAGCCAAGCATCTTTATGTCCCTAATTGTGAAATGTTAAGAGAAGCTGTTCCTAAAAATAGTTTTACACCTTAGGACTTAGGCTAATTATAATATATTGAAAAAATATATTCAGTTTTATTGACAATTCTAAATTTGCTGAGAATGATCTTGTGCAGTTTCTTGTCACTTTCTTGTGTTTCTATACAACTGGCTGCTCCATTTCATAAGCATCTCAAAGTGTTCCAGGTTTTGTGCAAATAACTTTGGCAATTATAATAACAAAAGTTTTTGAATTCTCTCTATCCTTAGAATTTCCTTAATTTGTAATTAAACGTTTCTAACCTTTTCTGTATTTATGCATTTGGGAGTGTGAGATGGTCTCATGAGGTCGATGGATCGTTAAGGTGCTTCCAAGTAAAAGGCATCACGCAGAGATGCAATCATATGAAGTTTATTCAATGATAGATTAAAGAGAAAGAATTACTTGGCATGAAGGCATTCATGCCTGCATGTGAGAGAGAACAAAAGAAAAGAAAGCAAGCTAGCATAGCATAACTGGAACAGAAGAAGAACAAAACTGAAGAGAGAGCAGCCCCTTTGAGCAGAGGTATTTATGGGGGGTCTCAGTCCCTCCCTAACCATAAAACACTCTGCCAATGGGGCTGTAGGGGTCTGAGACCCCTGACTCATCAGTGGAAGCAAAGAAGCCTCTTTGCTTCCATCTGATGACCCTTTTGGGTAACTGCCATGGCTGGCACTAAACATCTAACAGGGAGAATTCCTATGCATTCCTCAGCTTTAGAATGGAAAGTAATTACATTGACACTGAGCTATCAAATGTAGCTATACCTTACATGCAGTGGTGGGATTCAAATATGTGAACAACCAGTTCTCTGTGTGGATGCTGCTTCTGTCCATTCTGGGCCTGGGTAACAAAAAATTAGCTACTGCTTCTGCCAAACTGGTGTGAACTGACTGAATCCCACCACTGCTTACACGTGGTAGCAATTCTCATTTTTAGCTAATCAGGACAGAACATGATAGGATTCATGGAACTAGAAGAAAGAAATCTGTTGCTATTATAAAGTGACATTCTCTATCTTGAAATAAGAGAGTCCTAATTATTTATCTGCTATAATTTGATGAATGGGGAAGCTCATCTCATATGTATATTATATGGAATTGCAGTCTAGATTTAAATATTTTCCCTATTTATTCCACATAATCCATAATATTTTGTTGCTACGACTTTCCAAAAAAGGAATGTTGCCTAGTTCTGTGTCAAGATGAGGGACTGAATGGGAAAGCTTTTGCATATAAAATTTATTCAAGGAACAGAAAATATATCATAATCCAATTTGAGCTTCACTAGAGAGAACATTTCCTTAAAACTATAAGGACACAAGACCATTTAAATATGGTGGCCACATCACCTTAAGATGTTGTTTTCCTGAAGGGCAAGCATAAGTCCTAACCTAACTGGGGAAAAAACTGTAGCTAGGTTCATAAAACTTGCTAAATCTTAAAATGGAGTAAAGAAATCTAATGGCTGTTTTCAGATTACAATGCCAGACCTAAACAAATTATGTAATGGCTTAGTGCAGCAGTCTGATTCACAGAACATGCTAAGATAATGGTTGGGTGTGTGAATTCAATCTATCTGTAGGGTTCCAAAATTCTTGATTACAATTCCTGCCCCCCCCCCCCCCCCCGATCTGTATCTGGTACAAAACTGAAAAAAGCAGTAGTTATCATTATTTCAAAATCATTCCAGTACATTAAGATAGATACTGTACAACCAAGTATTCTATATTCTTAAATTGAAACCATTTTTTTGAAGTACATGAGTATTCAGCAGTACTGTGATTCTTATAGAAATGGAATTTGAGATTCTTCAGATGCAAAGAAAGAGAAAAGCAACTATTGCTAAAAAGACTTTTGATATAGAATTACTATAATTTTGTATTTCCTCTCAGCCATAACCCTCTTTCTCTTCCAATTTATGGTTAACACCCAGGACTCCCAATGGTAATAAAACAATGTGTTTTGATAGTCCTTGATATTATATGTCATAATATTCTAAACACAAATATACTAATGCCTGGAAATTAATTCTTCTTTTTTTTTTAAAGAAAATGATTTCTGCTTTATGCTATTCATATTTAATTTGAAAGAAATTACATTGTTTAAAAAAAAATCCCAAAATTTCAATGAAATTTCACGGATGGATTGTGGGATGGTTATCTTAGTTACACAATTATTAAAAGGTATGAGAAAGAAGTGAAGTCCTATTAATTTTTGTAAAAATCAACCTTAATTGCATACTAAAATAGTCTTCCATGATTTTATGAGCTTTGTTTTTCTTGCAAAGCTTTGTTCTAAGTCCAGCCTACAGGTTTTCAAATATCTTCATTATCTACAAGGTATAGCTGCTGCCATGAAGGATCACAATGAGGTGAAACAACACTGCTTGGGATCCCATGCATGGTAGAGTGGGAGAGTTTATTTTAAGTTGATTTTTTTTCATCCTGGGAAAACATGTTGTAAGATGTTGCTGCAAAGCAAATGGAAATGAAACTGCTGGATGCACTTTGCCATAATGAATTCTTAAAACTACTGGAATATTAAAGAACTTTGTTGGGATGTTTCTAAAATAAGAGGGTGGAAAGATGAGTTCAGAGGGTAAAGGAATTTTTTTTCCTGTTGTGGCAGGGGTATCATCTTAATTATATTTTAGTATAGTAACTTTGCATTTCATGTACTATTTTATAAAACAGACTATTTTCTTGTCAAGCAATCTCTGATTCAAGAATGACTGCACATAAGTGGTTCTCCACAGGAAACCCAGGAAATGCAGGCCCTGCATAAGACTGCCACATACAAAGAAAATACACAAAATTCACGTTAATCTGTTTTGAAATACTGACTGCAGGATCAATAATCATCTATTCTAGCATTTTACACTACTCTTAAGTTATATACCATGAAAATATTCCAAGCAGCGAAGTTCATTCATTTGTTTAGGCAACTTGTATCTCATTTTTCTTTCCTTTCCTTACTTCATTCTCTACCTAGAGTAATTAAGGAAAATGATGCAACATTATTTCAATTAGATGGTATTACTTGCAGCTGATTGAAAATTACTCATTGGAAAGATATTGTAGTTGTCTTAGTCTCTCTCAAAGAAACTCCAATAATACATAGGTGAGTTATGTTCATCTTGGTGAGTCTCAATCTCATCTAAATTAGTGGTGGGATTCAGCCAGTTCGCACCACTTCAGCAGAACCGGTAGCTAATTTTTTGTTGCCCGGGCCCAGAATGGACTTCTGGAAGTAGCACCCATACAGAGAACCGGTTGTTCATATATTTGAATCCCACCACTGATCTAAATGCTGATTCAGATGTGATCTCACTAAACTCCATAATGGTTTTGCTGAGAATATATCTAGCACATTAAAGCATGTGCTTTATTTTTTTAACTATGCTATTTCTCAAATTTTCTATATTGATTGAAACAACAGTCTAAGCTAGAAAAAGCTCTTTCTACACTGACAATGGCAATAGTATAAAGTTTCTCTAATATAATGCCATTTTCTCTATTTTCCCCCAATAAATTGCACATGTATTTCTTTGTTACATTCCTATTGTTTATATTTTCTTTCTGCTAGGAGGTCAAAGCATTCTACCTCCAATTTTTCCTCTTATCAACAAACTGGAGGGATCGCTTGGATTGAGAAATAATGATTGACTAAAAATTGAATAGCTGAGCTATTCAAAATCTTAAAAGACGATGCAGTAAAAGTGCTACACTCAATTTGCCAGCAAATTTGGAAAACTCAACAGTGGCCACAGGATTGGAAAAGATCAGTTTACATTCCAATTCCAAAGAAAGGCAATGCCAAAGAATGTTCAAACTATCGCACCATTGCACTCATTTCTCATGCTAGTAAAGTTATGCTTAAAATCCTACAAGCTAGACTCCAGCAGTATTTGGATCGAGAACTACCAGAAGTACAGGCAGGATTTCGAAGAGGCAGAGGAACTAGAGATCAAATTGCTAACATACGCTGGATCATGGAGAAAGCTAGAGAGTTCCAGAAAAACATCTACTTCTGCTTCATTGACTATGCTAAAGCCTTTGATTGTGTGGATCATAACAAACTGTGGCAAATCCTTAAAGAGATGGGCATACCAGACCATCTTATTTGTCTCTTGAGAAATCTATATGCGGGCCAAGAAGCAACAGTGAGAACTGGACACGGAACCACTGATTGGTTCAAAATTGGGAAAGGAGTCCGGCAAGGCTGTATACTGTCGCCTTGCCTATTTAACTTATATGCAGAGCACATCATGAGAAAGGCAGGGCTAGATGAATCAAAAGTTGGAATTAAGATTGCCGGAAGAAACATCAACAACCTAAGATATGCAGATGATACCACTCTAATGGCAGAAAGTGAAGAAGAACTAAAGAGCCTCTTGTTGCGGGTGAAGAAGGAGAGTGCAAAACTTGGGTTGAAACTAAACATTAAGAAAAACAAGATCATGGCATCTGGCCCTCTCAATTCCTGGCAAATAGATGGGGAAGAAATGGAGGTAGTGACAGATTTTATTTTCCTAGGCTCCAAGATCACCGCAGACGGGGACTGTAGCCAAGAAATTAAAAGACACTTGCTCCTTGGGAGGAAAGCCATGGCAAATCTAGACAGCACACTAAAAAGCAGAGACATCACCGTGTCAACAAAAGTGCGTATAGTCAAGGCTATGGTCTTCCCAGTTGCAATGTATGGCAGTGAAAGCTGGACCATAAGAAAGGCTGAGTGCCAAAGAATTGAAGCCTTTGAACTATGGTGCTGGAGAAGACTCCTGCGAGTTCCTTGGACTGCAAGGCGATCAAACCGATCAGTCCTAGAGGAGATCAACCCTGACTGCTCTTTAGAAGGCCAGATCCTGAAGCTAAAACTCAAATACTTTGGCCACCTAATGAGAAGGAAGGACTCACTGGAGAAGAGTCCTCAGGGAAAGGGCGGTATACAAATGCAACTAAATAAATAAATAAATAAATAAATAATGCTGGGAAAGATTGAGGGCAATAGAAGAAGGGGACGACAGAGAATGAGGTGGCTGGATGGAGTCACTGAAGCAGTAGGCGTGAGCCTAGATGGACTCCAGAAGATGGTAGAGGACAGGAAGGCCTGGAGGAACATTGTCCATAGGGTCGTGACGGGTCGGACACGACTTCGCAACTAACAACAACAAAAATTGCCCAATAATCTTTGATGGCCAAAGAGGATTTCATTCTTAGTCTTCCAGGTCCTACTATAACACATTTGCTATTAGACCATTCAGGCTCTCTGTTCATTATAAATTTTATAAATATGTGTCTGTTGGTGCACATATACATTCTGATATCCAAACAGATTCAGAGCTTCAAATAAGGGACACTCAAATAAATGAAATAAATTTATCAGCTCCAGTTAAATTTCTTAGTACATTTAGTTGTCACAGATTTTATTTATTATTTATTCATGAAATACATGTATTTACATATCCAAAAGAAACTCTGCAGCAGGATGGAAATATGTTAAATAAATAATAAATATTTCATATATAGATGAATATAAGAGAATAATAGCCAATATGATCAGGAAATGATATTTCTTAAGGTGCAATAGAATAATTCTGCTTATATAAACTCCACAACTAGTGTGTTGAAGATTTTCCAGTAACTGCACATTTTGTAACACTGGCTAGCATACCATTTCTGGTGGTATGCATGACTATATGTTTCTGATAAGTATTATGGTCTAGTGATTTATATGATGAAACATCCTGCATTTTAAAGATAAGATATCAAGATGGCTGGAAGCCCAATTCCATCCTTTGGGGTGACAGCTGCTAAATGCATAATAAAAGATGCAAGGACTACAGTGCCAACCTGGTGTCAGAAATCTTGCTACTGGCACTGACAACACAAGCAGAATGATATCCTGGCAAACACTGGCACTATGACAATACCCTATGACAAATTACTTTCCTTGAATGCCAGAAAACTCAGCCCATAACAATTGTATAGAAATTAGGAGATGAATATGTGGATGCATGGATGGATGGATGATCAGACAGCTACGATGAGGCTAAAATGAATCAATATCTTAAGTCACTGCCATTCTGCTCCTCAATTATTCTTTTCATCTTTGAACAACACTTTAGATCAAATTGGACAATCCATGCCCCGTTGAATCATTCTTTCAGAGATATTGCCTTACCTAAACAGAGAAACAGAATGACCAAGGGTGGGCAAAAATGTAGTGGGAATAGGAGCAATTTCTGACTTTCTGCTGGCTTTCCCATTCAGTTCAAGAGAAGCTGCCAGGGAGCATCAGAAATATCCCTCCCTCCCTCCTTCCTGTTTTTGATTTCCCTGCAGACTCCCCCCCTGAGAGATTCACTCTTATTTTCACTTGATTCAGCAAATATGGCTTTCACCTGTCTTGTTTAATGACGTTGGTTAGTATCTGGCTAAGTCAAATCTTAAAATTAAACATTGATTATTAGAGTACTTCCAGGTTAGGGACAAGCAACCAGATCCACATATATAGGATTCAAGCCAACTACTTTAATATATTTTGCTTATTATAAGGAATCTCCCCAGACTGCCAGCTTTTAATTGGGAACCGATAAATAAGGCTCAGTGGAGCTTAAGGGTTGATCAGTTCTCAATCTCTTGCAGCTGCACAAATATTCAAGGCTAATTCCATGCTTGAAGCCTCCCCCTGCTTGGCTGGGCATTTCCCAACAATACCATTTAGCTAGTGATCTCTTCTGCTTGCTAGTGTATTATTCAACCAATTGGGAGCAAAAATATATATGATGAGGATCCATATAGAGCTTGGAATAATAGTACTTAAGGTTTCTCTTAAGTACAACTTCCTACTACTACTTCAAAGGAAAGAGTTCACATATAACCAGACTCATTCATGGGACTTGGAATAAACTGACCATTTAGAAACAAAAGGATAACAATGGGGTCAAAGAGGAAAAGCCTTTTCTACTGTGGCTCCTGCCCTTTGGAATATATTCCCCCCAGAGGTAAGATCCAATCTCACCCTTTTGGCCTTCCAGAAAAGCCTTCAATCTGGCTCTCCTGTCTGCTCTGGGCCCTGATGAGATGCTCTATGCTGGGACTGGCTGATGGGCTAGAGCAGGGGTGTCAAAATGCAGGCCCGCAAGCCAGATGCATCATAGTGAAATCACACCCACCCCATTGCTGGCAATGGCAAAAAAGTCGTGACATGTCACATGATGTTGCGAGTTTGACACGCCTAGGCTACAGAGAAAATTCCTGTCCCCATGTTACCATTTTGTTGGTTTTTAGTTTCTATTTAATCTTGTTAATTTTAATTTTTATGCTATCTTTTTATAATTTTGTAAACCACCTAGAGTTATTTCAACAGTGAGATGTGTGGCATAGAAGATAATAAACAAACAAAATCATTATTTACAGTTGTAATGCTGTTGTGATTTACAAAAGTTCTTTTACATACAATGTGAACTAAAGCATCAGAGAAGCTTAGCCACTGAAATCTTCTTGGTTCTTTATCAAGAAAGCTTTTCTCAAGTACTTTGCCTTTGGGGCATATTGTAAAGATCATATGCATCCATTTTTATTTTTAAACTAATTAAAGGCAAGCTTCTCCAGAATGTTTAGAAAGCTCCTGAAATGCAGATGTGTTTATAATTTCTATTTGCATATTTTGTTTATGTGTTCTAATACTATATCTTATTTAGTAAATATTACTTATTTATTTAACAATGAAATTAGGCACTTAATTCACATTTATTGTCAGTAGATATAACCTGTCAACCTACAGGGCAAATATGTTATATAGTAATTCACATTTGATTATTAGCTAGGAGGCATGCATTTATCTGCAAGGAGCAAAATTCAGCTTAGTCATCTAAAAAGCATTTTCTGCTTTTTAAAAAGTCCATTGCTATCCTTCTATATTCAAAAAGAGTTCTGAGTCCCACTGATTTGCACTAATTTAAACAAAGGCCTGATTTTAAAATAAACAATTAGATAGCTCCCAATGATTATTGTTGTATTTATATGCCACTTTTTGCATTTATAGAGCAGTGGTAGGATTCAGCTCGTTCACACCAGTTCAGCAGAACCAGTAGCTAAACTTTGTTGAGTTCGGAGAATTGTCTGAATACACACTGCTTCCGGAAGTCCCTTCTAGGCCTGGGAGACCTGGAGAAGGCCTCCCAGGCCTCGAACAGCCCACCGGAAGTGCAGGGATGCCACTTCTGGAAGTCCGTTCTAGGCTTTGGAGGCACAGTCCTGCATCCACGCAGAGAACCAGTTGTTTAGGGATTTGAATCCCACCACTGACATAGAGATCTAGTAAAGCTTAATGATGAAAGTTCCTCTGTTCTACTTCTGAAAGGAAATTCTACTGACATATATTCCAAACAAAGCTCATTAAATTATTACATCATTCATCACATTCTCAGTTGCATGCAAAGAGCTGTTAATCTCAATAAAGCTTCCAAATATGTAAAAAAACCCCTTTCTGTTCATATGCGTATAATAAATCATAATCCCTTCGATTTCAAGATGTTGACAATTTGACAGATTCTAGAGGCCAAAAAGGTTGTTTTGAAAGGGTTGGCTGAATCTACTGTAATGGAGGGCATTCATTTGGAAACCTGCAACTGAAATTTCAGCTTGCCAGGTTGCTGACAATAGTCCATCTCTCTCTCTCTCTCTCTCTCTCTCTCTCTCTCTCTCTCTCTCTCTCTCTCTCTCTCTCTCTCTCTCTCTCTCTCTCTCTCTCTCTCTCTCTCTCTCTCTCTCTCTCTCTCTCTCTCTCTCTCTCTCTCTCTCTCTCTCACACACACACACACACACACACACACACACACACACACAGAATAGTTGACAGGAAGTGTCCAAATATTCCTGGACAGTCTGATTAAGAGTGGAATAGGTAACCTATAACCCATGGGCCTTGAGGCACCTCAATTATTTTCTGTCTCCGTGGAGGCTCACCATCACCAAAGCATGATGGCAAACCAACAAATTGCATCACTGCAATTTTCTTTTGTTTGAGGAGAAAACAGAAAGGAAAAGGAATATGAGAAACATCCAATAGGGTTGAAAAATCTTATAATTATTTTTCTAATAACTGAAATCCTTATAAATGGAAACAGTGAATCCATCCTTTTTGAATGACTTTTTCATAATTGTGTTCCTCTTTACTGTGGTAAAGAGATGCCACTTTTTGATTAGGGATATGGATAATATAGCCTATAAAAGATCCATCTAATTCTTCGCCTAAACTGATTTATTTGATCAGCATAATAGTGAAGCAGACTAATTAAATAGTGTATACTATACTGTACTGTACTGTACCGTACCGTACCATACCATACCATACCATACCATACCATACCACACCACACCACACCACACCACACCACACCATATTTCCATGTTGGAAGCCACAAAGTGCTTCCGTGGTGAAAGGATCACATTTGCTGATCCTTAAAACAGCATTATCTGTAGACAAGATGGGTGACACTCAAATCAGTCACAGTGGATCAGCCACTGTAATACATTGAAATAACAGTGAGTGAAAAGAATGCAGAGAAGTTAAAAGTGTACAAAATAACATTTATTTTATTGAGTCATGAAACTTATTGAAGTAACTAACCACAAGTTAATGCATCTGTAGGTCAAGTTTATGTTTCTTGAAATTCATCAATGTCTTATATATAATTATTTGTTTCCTCCTTTTAACTTTTTTATTTTGGATGTTCTTTCAAAGTTGAAATGATATCTCTTGTTTATCAAAGAATCAGAGAAACAGTAATAAGATTGCCAGTACTTAGAAGTTTTATTCAATTACTCAATGTCAGTGAGTAATTGAGAGTTGCAGTCCCAAAGCATTTATTGGCCATAAGACCATGGAGTACTGAAGCAAAATGAAGAAGTGCATAGAAAGCCCATGGGACCTTTTTGGTTAAGACAGCTTTCGAGCCTTTTTATTTTAGGAAATATCAGATTGTCTACTGTCATTTCAGCCCATCTGATATTCTTCTGCATTAAAGGACAATCTCCTTTTTTCTTTCTCAGTTTTCAGGTTGCACATTGTGTACTGAATTAGAAGGAGGCTTAGTTTTTATTGATGAAATCTGATTATGCTTGTTTTGTGAGCAAGAAAAATAAATAACATTTCTAGAATGGAACCATTTCTACTCTGATTTTATGGAGTAGCAACGCTGGTCTTATACTAAGTGGCAATTATAATCCTATGTTATATATGCTTGCCTTTGAGCTGATTCATATCTGACATTATTGTTATAAGCCATCTATACATACTTTATATGTGTAATTGTTCATTTGATATAACATTTGATATCAATTTTTTAAAAATTAAAAACAGTATGGAGAAAGGAGAAGCTGTGGATAAAATGTCTTAGAATGTAATCACAGTTGGATGTATTTAACTGGAACTTTAAAAAAAAGGATAATTCTAAAAACTGGAGGAAGCAATTAGAGAATAATTGACTTCTTCCCAGAAATGTGAATATAAATTTGAACAAAAGAACTGCAGAGATACAAACAAGCATTTTTGCGATGATGCTGGGCCTGAACTCTGATAATTGTACTACTTACATATGGTATATAGAAGAACTAAGTTACAGGTTTTTTTTAATCAATCAACCAACCAGCCAAAACAAATCTTGAATTAAGAAAGGATATAATAAGGACCACTAGCCACATTAGCTGAGAAATTGGAGATGTTTGCTAATACACACTATAGATTTAGAACTCAGGTATGTGGAGTGGAAAGTTTTGTAGTTAAACTCTGATTAATATCTAAATATGTCACTTGAGTATGAAAATCCCATTTTTACTTGGTGAATGCATATTTACCGTCTCAACATGGTTCACAGGAATTACTTTGTTCATGTCTGCAGAATACTTGGGAACTATCATATAAAGGTTTTATTTTGTTATTGTTATTTTGTTATTCAGTTATAATACACCCAAAACCAGATAGGAAATATGTCTAAAACAAATGGAAAACCATCTTCTTTAGCCTTATAATCTCTCTGGAAATAACTTTATAAGAACTGCTTTGCTATAGTAGCCATAAACTGATGTGATGATTTCAGGATATGCATGTGGTATAATTATTGTACTTTGGGAAGAGAACATTGTGAACATTTCTGAAATCTTAGGAAGGCATATGATTTTTTAAAAAGGAATATTTTTTCCAGTTCCAATCCATACTAAGCAAGTTCAACTTTTCTTACCAGTTTTAGATCAGCAAAGATCAGCTAGGTCCTGCCCCAAAAAGGTATTCTTCAACTTACTACCACAATTGAGCCCAAAATTTCTGTTGTTAAGTGAGACATTTGTTAAGTGAGTTTTGCCCCATTGTGTGACTTTTCTTGCCAAAGATGTTGAGTGAATCACTGCAGTTGCTAAATTAGTAACCTCATTGTTAAGTGAATGTGGCTTCCCCATTGACTTTCTTGTCAGAAGGTCACACAAGATGGCCTTCTGAAACTGTCATAAATATGAGCCAGTTCCCAAGGTCTGAATTTTGATCACATGATCATGGGGATTTGGCAATGGTCATAAGTGTGAAAAATGGTCATGTCACTTTTTTCAGTGCAGTTGCAACTTTGAAAGGTCACTAAATGAACTGTTGTAAGTACCTGTAACTATATATGAATAGCATAGATCTAGATCTCATAGCATAGGAAATATGGAGCCTATTTTCAGTAAGTGTAGTCACAGCAGAATGCAGCAAATACAGTTGGTCTGATTTCCTAAAGCTCTCGTCTACTGTTCCTCTGTTGTACAAGTTTCACAGGGTTCTTGTGACCTCAAAAGAATGATTTAAGGTTTTACTAGCTGAATATAAAGCTCGTATGATCTGGTTCTTGAATACTTTGCCTTACTGGTTAATGCAACCTTGTCTTAAGAGAGAAGTGATCTCATTGTTCCATGTTATGGGTGGAGTTTATACAAACAAGGACTTAGTTAGTGGTAGGGTCGAGGCTAATGAATTCTGTTTTGGATGAGGTTAGCCAAGCTATGGTATTGGTCATGTTGAACACTTATGTATGACTTTCTTATTTATGAAGACCTTTGATGTTATTGAATATATAAAGAGATGTATATAAAGTGGTTTTAGGGAATCAATTTAAATTATGAAGTGTCTAGAATGCTTATGCAGCTTGGCATGTTATAAATATCTAACAGAAGACATAAACACAAGCCACCATTGGAATACAGAGTTTATGCCCCTCTCCATGACTATTTGTTGTCTTCAAATTGTTTTTCACATTTTGTCTGAGTCACATTTTTTGTCTACAATAGATTACAGTACCTTGTTGTAATTGTGGAATGCACATATTTCTAATGTATGTTAATAACCCCTAAGCTGTTTTAGTACATTGTATACTCTATCACACACCTTTCATAGTTAACCAAAATTAATCTCCAAAGTGTCATCCTCCACCTCAAAAGTCCCACATAGCTAGGGAATAGTAGAAGACATTTGGGTTAACTAATTTGCACAGTGTTTTGAAGTTCCAGTTCTGCAGTAGTTCTATGCTTCAGTAATGATTCATGTGTTGGATGCCTTGCTGTTGTGATATTCTTGCCTTTGGGGTTTTTCGTACAATGATTACATTCTTAACAGCATGAATAAAAAATAAAGGAAAACTTACTCTACTGTGTTGAGCCAACATCGATAATGTCAGTAATACTTCAGTACCTGTTATTAAATAATTCAATAATTTGCTGGCTTTAGATGGAATTTCCTCCATTAAGCCATATGGGGACAAACAGTTACTCCACTAAACTCACAGCTAAAATAGGATATCATAAAAGCTCTTATAACAAGCCCCACTGAAAAATATGAATGTATTCCATATGGATGGCCCATGTGGAATTGTTGGAAACTTCGTCTGTTCGAGATTATTTATTAATTAAAGCAAGCTGCAAAGATACACTATCCTGATTTTAAAAAAAGAAATCCACTTAATTATATTAATGTATAAGTTTAATAGATTTATTATTTTCAAATGTAGGAGTTTTCTCTGATTTAATATTCTGGTTGGCTTGGGACAATCACATCTCAGTGGTACCCCTGACATATGTAGAGTTATCTGAATTAAAAAACAACCACATGCTAAATTCAGAAAAAGACAAAACGATGCTTGTTATATTGAAAAGAAATTTTGTCAGATTCACTAATCCTTCCCAGCAGAAAAAAGTTCAAGGGACATTTTATTTCAGTGTTCATTTATGATCAGAATCTAGATGATTTACAAAGAATGGCATCTCCCAGTAGGCACACAGAATAATTTTGTATGATGCAATAACTTAAATGGTGGGAGAAAAATGAGCAGGAGGGAGAAATTAAATCTTTTTTTTTCTATCTTGTTTTGCTTCTTTCCCAACAAAGTGTGGTGAAAGGTATCTGAGAATTGGGAAGTGCTGGACTGGAGTTGTGAGCTGGGACTACCAATATATTTTCCAGACATTAGGACTGGATCAGAAAATAATGAAATCATTGTGATGACAACCTGGGACAAGTTCCCTATTTCTAGGAGATGTACAAATTGATACAATTTAGGAGTGGACATAAATCATGTCTGCAGTCCTCTAAACTATCTTTTAAGTTCTCTCTCACTGCTTCTCATTTCCAAAAGTTAGTGTTTCTGTATTGAATACCAATTTGTCCACAATGAATTGTTCTTTCCCTCAGGACAGTTTATGCAATATCTGGCAGTATGTGAATTCAGAATTGCTTAATTGCTTGGAAAGATTCTGTGATAGAAGATGCATACTTTGTAATTACTGAATGGAAAGCAGAAGCACTTAAGTAAAATTATTTTATTTAGAATAACTCAAATGCAGAGACAAACTGTAAAGCTTTTGCACAAGACATTGGTAGTTCTTTTCCTAAAATGCACCAGTGGCCTCAAGTTATATTTGTGCTTGTGAGATAAGCAAAGACCATTACTCTGTCCTGCAGTCTATATGTTTAGAAGAGATTAAATAACCAACACTTGCATTTTTTTTCCATCTGTGATATGAACCAATAACCCCATGAAATTGGATGAGCGCTAACCTGTGAAAAACGATTAGCCCTATGTTCTAAGATAAAAATAATAAAATATGAAAAAGGACGGTGGGGGAAATAACTCTTTTACTGTTGAAAATTAGATTTGCATTTGTCATTTTCTTGAGCAATAGACGATTAAAAAATATGTATCACATGAGTATTAAAACTATCAAGAAGGAAAGGGGAAAAGTGAATTTAATTTGCCCAAACAAGAGTTTGATAAAATTATTAATTAACCTTACCTAGCCTTCCCCAATATGGTGACCACAATAATTGGAATGTTAATTGCCATGATTGAAAAAGTTCTTACAGCTATAAAAAAGTGCCTGAATAAACTCTGTGATTTATAGATGGGAAGTGGACTTTTTAAAATTGTAATATTCCTACTTTAGAATTTATACTATATTTTAAATTTGTTTTCTTTCTCAAATTTCTCTGGACCCAAAGTCAGGTCTTTTTGTTAGTCCAAACATGTATAATTTCATATAAATTAAACAGAAATGCCCACTTCAAGTAGTTTGAGATGGTGTGAACGTAACAATAGGATAATATCCCCTTGCAATCAAGGATTTTGGGAGGACCCTCAAAAAAAAATCAAGATTCTCCATACCATATGATAAAAGCTTTTTCCTTTTTAATGTTTGCCACATTCATGGCACACACAAAAATCAGATCTTCAACTGCATGGTCATCCCTTCATATTTTTATTCATTTAATTATATATTTATTTCATTTTTATCCCACCTTTATTATTGTTTATAAATAACTCAAGGTTAATACTTAATATTCCTTCCTACTCCTATTTTGTCCACAGCAACAACCCTGGGAGGTCGGTTGAGCTTTGAGATAGTGACTAGCCCAAAGTCACCCAGCTGGTTTTTCATATCTAAGGCAGGCCTAGAATGCATGAACTCCTACTTTCTAGTCTAATGTCTTAACCACTAGACCAAATTGATATCCCCATACTGCAATACTTTGTTAAATTCAGTTACATTTGAAGGAAATCATTGGAGGCATATAGTATTTTGCAACATTTGACTTTATTTACAATTATACAGGTTGAGAATCCTGGAGGCAGAGCTTAAGAACCTAACAAAATGTGAGTTTCTATGTGTTATCTCAGACCACTAAAAATGAAGATTGCTGCTTTCCAAAATGTTTATAAAGCCCCATTTTTTCTTCTTTGTCACTTCTTCTGCATCATACACTCAAACTGCTTGTAACTGTTGTTTCTACATAGACAGTGTTAGAATACATTATACTTAACTAGTAATGGGAAGAAATATAGATACATTTTCCATAATTTCTAGTTCTTCAGAAAATCTAATGTTGTTTCCATAGAAATGGTATTCTTTGTAATAGAAAATTTGTATCATGACTTTGCTAGCACTATTAAACATGTGTATGTATTCCTTTGGCCATCTCTCATACAACTTTCCCAATATCCCAAAACTACAGTATGCTTTTAAAAAATAATCATCCTAATTGCAACCATATGATAACTAGCCATAAACATGCATCATGGGAGGTCAAAACCTCTAAATAGACCTAAAAAGTATTAGTCCAATGGATTGGAGTAGTTCAAAAATCCCTGATCAGTGGGGAAGTTGTGGAGTAAGCAGTTGCTTCTCCCTGTCATCAGTTTATTTAAGAGCTAAAACACCTGGTACTCTGTTGTATCCAGATGTTTGGTAACAACCACCACTCATGATATGTTTGGGGTATGACATGTTACTTACAAAGAAGAAAACCATATGTATTCTGGAGGAGATCCTGCAGATTCATTTTTGTTGCCTCTGCATAGATAAGCTGGCTTTTGGGGCTGTTTAAATCCAACAGCTCTCTTAAATAGAGGCTATGAGTAATGAGATGATATTTCATTAAAAACCTAGAAACCATAGACAGATTAAAATGATGTATTTGTATGAAGAATTTGTATTTTGTGACTGACATTTGAAACTGCTGATTGCAATTGTTTAAACAATGTAGATGAGCTATATTTGCAAACTGTTACTGTAATAAAAATAAATGTTCCTAAGTACATGAACAGCAATGTACAGAAATAACTTTAATTAAATATAAAGCATTCTAGCTAATATGTATTTAGTGTAACTAAGGATCATTATGCATAACACTATAAAATCTGAGTATGCCTACAGTGTCATATTAAATTGACTTATTAGAAAGAGATGTTCAAATCCAGGTGTGGTTGATGCTCTAGAAAACATTGTTCATAGAAGAAGAATGAAGCTTACAGTATGTAAATATCAAAATGTTATCAACACTCATCATAGCATTCAAACATGGTTTCTATTCCATTGGTTAATAGCCCCAGAACCTATCAAAGCAAGGATCTTCAGCCTTCTATACATCCACGGCAAGAAAGTAGTAGGACAGTAGCTTGGATGTAAAGAGAAACCTGAAAATAAAGCCTTCTAATGTGGCAGACAATAAACTCAGTAATGCTTGCAGTGATAGGTAGCAGCTCACTAAAATTTTTGGTTAATCTGTGGAGATGCCAAGAATTAATCTAAAATATTTTTCATATATTAAGTCTATGTTTTAGCGTAGATCTTGAGGTTAGCATCATGACATCACAAGTGCTGGGATGTCTGCTGCAACCAATGTGGGACTCCCAGCTCCATACAATTTAATAAAAACAAATATTTTCCAATGGCTGAAGTCTGAGAGGACTGTCAAGATTGTATAAAACTTCAGTGTTCACACTCAAGATTTTACATCTTTTGAAATCTTCAAATATAATCTCACTGTATCTTGAAAAGGCAGTTTCATGAGATTTTACAGGAATCTTGGGGCTTGATCCCTGCCCTTCATCCTGCTAATGGTTCCTCCATTAGTTAGGCATTCACAAGAACTAGTAAAGACCTTGAATTTTATTTTCAGTTCACAGTTAAATATTCAAAGACAAACTGTTGGTCAATGTTAGCTTTTGGTTACAAGTTGGAAGATGATCATGCAGCGAAAGGAAGTTTGCACAGATTCCCATTGGCCACCTTGGAAGTAAATAATTGCTAGAATATATTCTCTTCATTAGACTTAATGAGAACTGGTAATCTAAATTTCTCTGACCGACATTAACATACCATATTTCTGTTTGTTCACTTCTTTATTGTATCTAAATATGCTGTCATCTTGCTTTTATATTATTTTTAAACAATAGATGTAAAAATATTAATATATAATCATTACCAGACAGATTCTTTACTAGGTTGTATGCCCACATTAAAAAAAACAAACTATGTAAAGAACTATGTTCAGAAATAAACCTTACTACTCAGTTTATTAATCTTGCATTACTTGCTAATCTCTATTTTGACAGTAGATAAAGGCGGAATTAAAATACTACAATGTGGACCACACAGATTTTTAACTAAGCTGATTTGATAATCCCAGAGGCCTTATCTTGTTAGCTTTCAGTAGTGCTGTAGAAAATAGTACTTGAATTACTACATGTGAATAGGAAGAGAAATTTATTGTCCAAATAACTGAATCCCTTTACAACTTCTTCAAGTATCTGTTAATAGCTATGCTTCATTTTCCTAGCCAGGTTGGTATCACACTTTGAACAAAACATAAACTTAAATGGCTGCTAATATTGAGTCATCATTTAAAAGCATTTACTATTAAGTAACTGTATGTACGAAGAAACATAATAGATACAGTGCTGTTAAGGCATCAGCAATGAATATGAAGAAAAAATTATATTCATTACAAGAACTGAGGACATGCTCATCATTTCAATCTCTCTGTTATACTTTTAATTATAATTCTCATTCAACTGATGACTCGGACATAAGTAAACTATAGTGCATTAAAATGAAGGACACAATATGTCATTTGCTGGTAAGATTGCCAAAGAAATAGCTAATAAATGCCATTTTGAATAGTAATTGCTAACTTTTAAAAACATGTTTTAAAAACAAGTTCATGAAAGAAAATATTTCCAAACAAAACTTCACATATCAACATACACTCATAAATATATGTTTGCTGTGTACAGATATCCACAGCTATCATAATGATGCCAAAATGATAAAACTATATACAACTAGAACTGAAATATCAACATGCTATCTCCATTTTTGGAACTTCTGTACACAAACATATACATAAGTGTGGAGTTTGCAGCACAATCTTTTAACAACTTTGATCACTTGCCTCCTTGTTGATACCCAGGCTTCTGCAAATGTTGGATGAAGTGAAATTAAGGGATAAAATATTTACAAATATTCCAGAAAAGAATGCTGTTCAAGGAAAGGAAACCCTTGAATGAAACTGGGAGAGGATGAGAAAGATCATAGAAGGCTAATTTGCCCAACAGTGTTTCTGAATATGTACATATAAGAGGTATAATAAGCATATAAGCATATAAACATAATGAATTGGCAAATAATGTTTACATGCCATTATATTTGCTCAAATGCAGCCCAATAATACACATTGTGTGCCATTGCAAGCACACAAATTTAATAAACAAACAAACAAATAAATAAATAAATAAATAAAACGTGTATTATTGGGCTACATTTGAGCAAATACAAATTTGTCTTTCCCTCTGATATTTGGAATGAGGAATAATGAATAATCTCCAGGTATACTGAATATTTCAATTGCTATTGCAAAACCATTACTGTAAAGTATTGGTGTTTACATGACCTTATTTGGACCACTGAAATTAAACAAAGAGACTCTATGTACTTGCTTTGTTTCTCATTCTTTTTTGTTTGCCAGGTTCTGCTATTAGCATTGAAAGTAATAAGTACAAACAATGTGGACTTATTTTAAGCAGAAAGCATGAGTCAGTATTATGCCTTATTTGTGCAAGTAGATGATTTCCCTGAAAGTTTAATTTATTTCTCCAGTGTTACAAGGGAAATATATCTACAGTCATAATAAGAATAACAATAGTACATGTCATACTATCAGTCCAGAAGAAAATAGACATTTGTGTCAGATGAAATGCTTCTTGTCTCTTTTACTTGAACTCCAGTTTACACAAGGCCTCACTCTGAACAGAAGGTTACAACTGGTTTTTAAGTGGTATATCAGGACCAAATTCCAAAAGTGAATGCAGCCAGGATAAAATCTAAATTTGATTTGATTTACTTTTAATTCTATTGAAATTAAATAATTAATTGAAGTAATTAATTCCATTTTGTTGAAGTAAAATATTCAGCTGGACTATTCTCCAGTTTGTTTGCTTATTTATTAAATATATTTTTATACTGATCAGATCAAACAACTGGTGATCTACAATATGGTTTAAATCAATTAAAAATGATTTCAAAATCTGAAAGACAGAAGTACATCTGGCTGCCAAATAATCAAATATTTATCTTTGTATGCTGTAAAAATATTTAATGTAAATATTTCTCTTTGTGAACAACATTTGGGGATCTCTGGAGCAATACTCAAGGTTTTGGGAAGTTAAATTCTTTTTCAGCATTATGGGAGTTCTGCTTTTATTTTAAATTAAAAACATTTTAGTGTGCCCTGCCTTCTAAATTGTGACTAATCTCAATTAGAATTAGTAGAATTAGTATATATCATCCTCGCAGTTGATACACATACAAAATCTGTGCCTTTTGACTCATGACACCACTGGATGACATTGCCAGGGCTTGCTGCCTTGGAAGAGTGAGGAAAATTCTCAGGGACGACTCACACCCTGGTCAGTACCTCTTTACTCTCCTACCATCAGGTAGGAGATACAGGAGTATAGCCAGCCATACCAACAGGCTGAAGAACAGCTTCTATCCATGGGCTGTCAAGTAGCTTCAAACATTTTCCTCACTTTGATTTCTATTTGTTCACCCACAAAATTTCTCATATCATAATTGGTTTTGATAATTGAGATAGAAAAATGTGAACAAAACATATAGCAGTGGATGCTGCACTTGAGCTGTTGCTATTGGTGAGCCCCATTGCTATTATTGCTAAACCACTAACCAAGCTATTATCTGATATTATAACCCTAACCCTGGCAAAACTTTGATAACCCATATATTTTTAATTCAAATTGGAAAGGGGAAATTTGAAAAATAAAAATTGAAAATATGATGTTATAAAAGAATACAAATAAATATATATTTTGACTCTAACCCTAACCTTTGACACTGATTCTGTGGGCTGTCTAATTTGAGCCAATTTTATATGCCTATTGCCATGCACAATTCATATCCAAATAGCCAACTTTTAGTACTTTCCAGAGAATAGAAATTCCAGATAAAACAAGTATTTTCCTTTCCTCTTATTTAGCCTTTTCTCATAAGAATATAAGCTACTGTATATCAATGTCAGTATTTGTTGGCTTTAACAGGGGGAGGCAGCCACCTCAGATAACACATTTTGAAATGATCAAAGACCATCATAGCTTATTTTGACTTTGTTAATCTCATAATTTTATTATCAGAAAAATTCTACATTGGTGTTTTTTGTCTCATGAACGTTGAGTATTACGCCCTTTGACTTCAGCTGCAAAGTACAATTTGTTATAGAATTTATTTATTTATTATAGAACACCCTATAAATAGACTACTGTAATTTTAACTATTTATCAATCAATAAATCACTCAGTCAATCATTTATCAAATGTGTATGTTACTGCATCTTCTAGATACATTAAAAACCTTCCACAATACAACAAAATGTTAAAAGTACAAAATGCTGGAATAGCAATTATTATAATTATTAATAATAAAAAATAGATATCCATGTAACAATTACCACAACCATTCCTAAAAGTCCTCTGGAAAACATAGAACATAGAATAATGGAGTTGGAGTGGACCTTGGATGTCTTATAGTCAAACTCCTTGCTTGTGCAGGAAACCCTATATAACCTTAGTGTCTCTCTTCCTCCTCTGGGAGCTCTTCACAGCTGCGACTGGTGCATTTCTAGATTGAGGGTGAGGAGCTGGGCATTCCACAGCACAGTGACCATCTGACCGCACCGGTAGCACTTGATTGGAGACCTGGCTGGTGCTTGGAAGATGTTGGCAGCTGCAGAGGCTTGGGGAAGTTGACCATAGAGGCGTCCGGCAGCTTGGGTTTGGTGGTGCTTGATTTTGGGGGGAAGTACAGCTCGATGTCCAGCATCACTGCCATATGGTACCACTCATGCAACAGGTTGGGAAGACCTCGAATGATGCAGGCTTGAAGCAAGTTGTGATCTAACCCCTGTCTGAAGTAGTTGATCAGTGACTGCTCAGGCCACTGCCCCACCCAATTAGCAACTCTCCTGAATTCATAGATGTACTCCTTTGCGGCGTGACCTCTTTGCTTCAGGTGGTGGATTTCTTTCTTGGCCAATAGGACTCGGGATTCATCTTCAAACTGACCCCTCAGTTGTTCCACGAATAGATTAATGTCATGCAATTCAGGAGCCCCTTCAACATGGAGGTTGGTCACCCAGTGGGCCGCTTCTCCCTCTAAATTTGCTGCCACAGCATTCACCATCATATCCCCATCCAGGTAGGCATAAGCATAGAGATCCAAATGAGCCCAAATGACTTGATGGGAGGCAGATCAAACCTCAGCAGAGCCATCTGCAACTGCTGCTGGGCTTGGGCAGCTTGCTGGTCCTGGGGATGTGGCTAAACCACTCTCTGGACTTCTCTTGGCTGGACTGGCATCTTGAGGTCATGGCAACAAACTTGGCTGGGACACAGGGCTTGGTATCACAGCTGGTTGGGGGATGGAGTGAGGGGCTGTGGACTGCAGACTGAAATCTCCACTCTCTGGACTTGTCCCATCCCATTGACCCCTTTCCTTTCTTGCCATCTGGAGATGAAGAACCCTGGGACGGCAGCTATAAGAGCTCCTCTCCAGTAGTTACAGGAGTGCTTCTGCGTTGAGGGGCAGCCTCAGCTTGGAAGAGGTCTGCTAGGGGCTGTAGCTCCTTCCTTCAGTGCCAGCTTCCCAGGTTGGATCAACCTGGCTTTCAGCTGAGCCCCTGCCAGTGATGCGTCCTTGGTGGCTGGAGCGCCAGCCTGCACTCATACAGCTTGAGTCCTGTTGCGGCTAGCAGCAGTTTCAATTTTCTCCTCAAGTTCACTGAGTCTTTACCATTCTCCCAAAAGAGAGTGGGTAGGTGGTCAGAGCCCAGTACTCCAAGAAAATGAAGTTTAAAGAGACTTGGTTTAATGTCATTGTTGTGTAGTGAGTTTGTTGCACAGGAATGAAGACAAGGCAAGTGAGTTCAGCAATGGTCATGTTTATTTGCTTGCAGGACCTGAACAGAGGAACTGAGCTGCAGCTTGCAGCAATTTATACCCTGGCCCCTAGCCAATAGGTTTAAAGCAACTCATTGCCGCCTAGGGGCAGCCATTAGCAGCACTAGGGACGGGGTGTCTGAGTTGCTGGGAACTGTTAGCTAGCTTCAGCTTACCATGTGGTGTTACAATTAAGCCCAATACATAACACCCCTCCCCTCTTAGAATGAACAAACATCATAGCAACAATAAGAGTGAAAATAACAAATTACAAGATTTAACAATAGTATGAATAGGTTTCCATTAACAATACAATAAGACAGTTAACGACATTGTAGCTCAATCATTGTTTTAGTACAGTCTCATAGTCAACAATTATCACAAGTACATACAACATTATAGTTCCTTTATTTTACTATATAATCTGCTAAATAAGCAGGAGGATTGCGTGCCCTTGTGGAACACCTCAGGGGTTCAGTCACTTTCTGGTCTACCAGCTTACCCACCGGGCCGGGCAGACCAGTGTCCTTTGATGAACTTGAGCCAGAAGGATTTGGTGCTCTCTGGCTGGCCTCTCCAAGTTAGCCCGCCCCAGAGTCAGACTGTTCAGCAGAGTTGGCACAGTGGTTGTGAAAGTCAGTTTGGCTTGCTCCATCAGGGGATCCATGTTGCACTTCTGGACTCCCCTCCTCTACGGCCAACTCCTTATTGCTTGTGCTGTGAGAGTCTTCAGAGTCTATGCATGGGCTGGCTTGGTTGCCAGTTTGGGGACCTTGGGAGGGACTTATGATGCAGTTCTCGCTTAGTGGCCATTCTGGAAACCACTTTCTGAGTTGGTCAATGTGGCGTCTGACAACTCGCCCTCCCTCCAGCCCCACTTCGTAAGAGAGGGGAACAGATGATTTAGTGATTTTTCCAGGAACCCACCGATTCCCATGCCCATAGTTTCTAACCCCCACCCCATGACCCACTTGCAGCCCCCTTGGGGGTTTTGGTCGATAGGCTTCTGCTGCCACTCTATCTGGATGCAGCCTGTCCAGTATCATGATCAGGCGTCTCCCCCAACATAGTTCTGCTGGGCTTTTCCCAGTAGCAGTGCAGGGTGTGGAAAGCTGGCAAAGTAAAAAAATCTGCCAATCTGTGATGCCAGTCCCCAGTTACTATGCGTTTTAGTGACTCCTTTGTGGTCCTTACCATACGTTCAGCTTGACCGTTACTAGATGGGTGAAATGGGGCAGATGTTGCGTGTCTGATGAGGTTTGCCCTTAGGAAAGCCTGAAATTCAGCAGCAGTGAATTGAGCCCCATTGTCTGAAACTAAGGCATCTGGCAGCCCATGTGTGGCAAAGAGTTTTCTCAGCACCTGGATGGTCCTAGCAGTAGTCATGTTTGCAACCAGGATTACTTCAAGCCATTTAGATTACTTCAAGCTGTCTACCACTATGAGGAAGAACTATCCCTGAAAGGACCCAGCAAAGTCTATGTGAATTCTAGACCAGGGAGTGTGCCTTTCCTCCCACCTGTGAACTGGAGTGTGTGGCATTTCAGGCCTTGATTGCTGGCATGTATAACATCCATGCACCTGTGCCTCGATGGCCTTGTCTAGGCCTGGCCACCATAGGTAGCTTCTTGCTAAAGCTTTCATACGGACAATGCCTAGATGGCCTTCATGCAGTGACTGTAAAACTATCTCTCAGTGAAGTGGGAACTATGACCCTGTTTCCCCATAGGATACAACCCTTGTGAGCTGATAGCTCATGTCTTCTAACAAAATAACTCTCGAATTCAGAGCCTGGGCATTTATCTAACCACCCAGTGTGCACCCATGAAAGCACTCTACTAAGTATTTTATCAGTAGCTGTTTCTGCAGCTATGTCCCCTGCGTGGAGGGGAAATTCTGGCAAATCCTGAATGGACAGGATTCTGGCCGCTGGGGCCAGATCTGGTTCAATTAGTGGCAGTGGGAGTCTGCTCAGGCCATCAGCATGGCCCATTTCTTTGCTGGGTTTGTGAACCAGTTTAAACATGTAGGCTGATAGAAAAATAGACCATCTCAACATTCTTGGGGAAAGTATGTGGGGTGTTTGTTTGTCTGTTGTAAAGAGTCCCAGTACTGGTTTGTGGTCTGTGAAGACCGTGAAGTCCCTGCCATATAAATAGTCATGGAATTTTTTAATTCCTGCTACAATGGCTAAGGCCTCTTTGTCAATTTGAGCGTAGTTATGCTCAGCAGAGAACAGTGTCCTTGAATAAAATGCAATAGGAACTTGTGTTCCATTCTTCTCTAAATGACTCAAGACTGCCCCCACCCCATAAGAGGATGCATCACATGCTAAACAGAGTGGTTTAGATTCCCTAAAATGAGTGACAGTAGATTTAACTGACAAAAGCGCCTTTAGTTCTTGGAAACTTTTCTCGTGAATGCTGGTCCATTTCCATGAAGCTTTTTTATCTAAGAGCCTGTGAAGTGGCTCTGCCAATGTGGCATTGTTAGGCAGAAACGCATGGTAGAAGTTGAGGAAGCCCAAGAATGCTTGTAGCTCTCCTTTTGATTTAGGGCTAGGTGCCATTTGAATGGCCTTCACTTTGGACTCAGCTGGGTGAATGCCGTTAGCATCAATGAGAAATCCCAAAAATTCGGTTGAAGAAAACCCAATACTGCATTTACTCTTTTTTGAGGCCTGCTTCATGCAGCCTCTGTAGGACGGCTCTGAGCCTGCTGGCTAACACCTCTGTGGATTCCCCTGCAATAAGCACATCATCAAAATAAGGGCAAACACCCTGAATGCCTTTAAGTGTGCGTTCCATGATTCCTTGAAAAATGCCTGGTGCAACACTAACCCCAAATTGTAAACACTTCATTTTAAAAGCCCCCCTGTGAGTCATGATCATCTGAGCAGCGGCTGTGGCCTCATCAACTGGCAGTTGCTGATAGGCCTGTGCCAAATCTAACTTTGCAAAAATGGTGCCTCCTTGCAAAGATGCCAAGATGTGGTTCACCACTGTGACAGGATATGCGTGTTGCTTAAGGGCTTTGTTAATTGTGCATTTGTAGTCTGCACATATTCTAATTTCTCCATTGGCCTTAAGTGGTGTTACTCTAGGAGTTTCCCCACCATCAACTGGTTGGAAAACGCCGTGTTCTACATGCTTGTCTATTTCTGTGTCAATTTTATGTTTGAGGGCAAAGGGAACCCTTCAAGGCTTAATCCTAATGGGGACCACATTGGGGTCTAGCTTGAATGATATAGGCGGGCCTGTGTATGTTCCTAGGGCTGAATCAAATATGTCTGCAAAGTCCTCGCAAACTGACGTTAGATTCGTGGCTTGTGTCCGGTTGATACCGGTTACTTGGATGCCTAATGCATCAAACCAATCGAGTCCAATTAGACTAGTTCTCTGGCCCCCTACTACTATGACATCCAGGTGCCCAAAAAATCCCTTAAATTAAATGGCCAAGGTAGCTTCACCCTTGACTGTGACTTTAGCGTTTTGAAAATCTGTTAAAATTATGTCAGAGGGCCTTAGCTTGGCCCATTTTCTACTGCGACTGTACATGAAATTAAATGTGTCCACAGAAATGATGGAAATGGCTGAGCCTGTGTCCAACTCCATTTTACAGGGGATGCCTTGTAGCTCCACCTGAAGTTGAAATTTGTGTTTGAGGGGGCGTCGGGCCCTGGTATGGCATACACTTCTGCGAGTTGCACAAAACCCCACACTAAATGGCCCCTGGGCCCCGGTACCACTCCTGGTCGATCTTCCAACTGGCACTTTGATGGCCGGTCCCTCTGGCAAGTTCTGCATACTGCTGCGATGTGGCCAGTTTTGCTGCAGGCCCAACACTTGGCTGACCAGAATCTGCAGTCCGTGCATTGGTGGCGGCTGCTACAACCTGGACATCTAGGCAAGAGATCTGCCTTGTAAGGAGTCTCTTGTTGCTTGCTGCTGCGGTGCTGAGTGTCGGGTTGTTTATGTATCTTGTCGACTTCGGCATCTTCTTCATCTGATTCTTTGGTGCATTCGGCATCCTCGTGATGGACGGTTTCTTTGTGCTGCATTGTTTTGGCAGGCCAGATTCTTCGCATGGCTCCCCCGGCAGCTTCATCTGCCATGACTTCGTCCTGGGCTTCAGTGAACGACAGGTTAGCTATAGCAATAAGTTTTTGCTGCAGCTCTCGATTTCATAGGCCGCAGATGAGCCGGTCTCGAAGTCGCTCTTCGACATTAGCAAATTTACACAGGCATGCGGCCTGCCTCAAGGCCGCAATGTACTCTGATGTGGTCTCACCAGGCTGCTGTATTCATTGTTCAAAGGCGTAGCACCAGGCAATCACTGACATCTTCGGTTGGAAATGTTCTCCAAGCTTCTTCTTTAGATCAGCATAGGAGACTGATTCCAGTGGCATTGGTGTGAACAGGTTTTCAGCCAGATCGAATGTTGCTGGGCCTCACACACAAAGCAGCGTGGTGGCCTTCAGTCCATCTATTCCTCTTGTATAAATTTAAGAAGAGGCCCCCCCTACTCACAGCTCCTATATGATCTTCCAAAGAAAGCTGTGAGTCTAGGAGGACACCCAAGTTGCGAGCCCTATCTACGGGGGGTAATATCTCACCCCCCATAGTCAACGATGGAACAAACTGAATTTCCCGAGATGCCGGCACACACAGCCACTCAGTCTTGTCAGGGTTGAGCCGAAGCCTGTTCCTCCCCATCCAGACCCGAACCGCCTCCAGGCAACGGGACATCACATCGAGGGCATCACTGGGGTGGTTTGGGGTAGAAATAAAAAGCTGGGTATCATCCGCATATTGATGGTACCCAACCCCAAAACCACGAATGATCTCACCCAGCAGCTTCATGTAGATGTTGAACAGGAGAGGCGAGAGGACCGACCCCTGAGGGACTCCACAAATCTTTACTCAATGTAAACTCCTCGGCACGACCCTGCAAGGGCTCCCCCCTCACCTCCTGATTTAGGAGGGAGCGAGTCACCCTAAACAGGGTGGCTGGGCGATTATCTGTGGACGCGATGAGGGTGGCAAAGTAGTTAGACCTTGCCATCCTCATCACCATGAGATAAGACCTCGTAAAGGATCTTAGTCGCAATCCGTCGGATTCAGACCAGCTGGACCTCCAACAGCTCTCTAGGCCCCGTCTCCGACGCCTCATCTCCCGGAGCTCCGCGGAAAACCACGGAGCCCACTGGGATCTGCACCGGGTCAGGGGCCGCATGGGTACAACTTGGTCGAGTGCCTCTGTGGCAGCCTTTTCCCAGGCCTCCACTAAGGCCTCAGCCGAGCTGTGAACTAGGGTGGCAGGTGGGGACCCAAGCGCCACCTGGAACCGCTCAGGGTCCATTAAGCGCCTGGGGCGGAACCATCTAGTTGGTTCAACAACCCCATGACGGGGAGTGGCAAAATGGAAGACCAGCCGCAGGAGATGATGATCGGTCCATGACAGGGGCGTAACAGTTGGAGAACCCCCACCCAGATCATCTAACCACTGGCCAGATAGAAAAATCAAATCGAGCGTGTGACCCCCCCCCATGAGTCGGGCCCTGAATTACTTGCATCAGGTCCATGGCCGTCATGGAAGCCATGAACTCCCGAGCTAACTCAGATGATCCCCCCAGGGATGGTAGATTGAAGTCACCCAAAATTATAAATCTGGGAAACTCAATCACCAACCCCGAGAGGATGTCGAGAAGCTCAGGCAGGGCTGCTGCTATGCGACTAGGCGAAAGGTACACCAGCAGCAAGCCCAACTGAGCCCTAGGGCCACATCTCATGAGGAGAGACTCACACCTGGCTATTTGGACAACGATGGCCTCCCGCGGACATAAGGTCTCCCTCACAACTACCGCCACACCCCCGACCCTACCCTGAGCCCAAGGCCGGTGAAGCACCTGGAAACCCAGTGGGCAAATGTCAACCAGAAGGAAACCTCCCTGTGGGCCCAACCAGGTCTCCGTAATGCAAGCCAGGTCCGCACGCTCCTCCTCAACCAAATCACGGATGAGAGGGGCCTTATTAACTACAGACCTGGCATTAAAATACACAAGCCTGAACTCAGGTGGCTGCTCATCCCCGTTCCTGGGACCATGGGATGAAACCAGAGGGTCGGAGCACATCACTGCTTGAAGACAGCGGGGACGCACTCCCAAATATTGATATGGCCCTCTGTTCGAACACCTGTTGCCATTCCCCAACGTCGTGGGAATAGGTAGTCCCACACCCCGCTCCGGGGCCCTGGAGGCAACCCGCCCAAGCCCCGTCCAACCGTGATCTAATCCAGGCCTGGCCTGATCAGCGGATGGTGGACACCCCCCAAAATCCAACCAAGACCGCAAACCCTCCCCCTCCCTAACCCTATAAAATATTTCGATAAAAAACAAACCAGGAACCTCTTCTTAAATTTATACAAGAGGTTCCTGTCCCTACCCAACTATCTCTCAAGGTCCCAACAATTGGGCCTGTCATCAAGAGGAGAAATAAAAAACAGGCGGGTCGCACCCAGGAAGGGGGGGCACCCCTGAGAGCAAATAAATCTGTGCTAGAGTAATGTAAATGAGCCATAGTTGTCTATGAGAGTCCAGCAGAGGCAGACCCATGATTCATAGGAGGATCTTAAATCAGAAGAAGGATAAATGTCCAGACTGCCTAGCTAACTCCACTGCCACTGTTGGATAACCTCTGAACAGGTCGGCCACCATCCTCTCACAACGGTCGCAGGCCTGAACCAGGAAGTGGAATGGAAGATACATCTAGGGTAAGGCCTGCCCCCATAGAGCTCACACCTCAAGGGGGATAGCAGATGGTAGCTCCGAGCCACTCTCTCACAGTGGCTCAGCACCTGGGTCCTTCTGAGTCTTTAGAGGGGACGGAAATCAAAGAGACAGTTACTGCCATAGATGTAAAAGCCTGCTGGATGGCAAAATAAGCAGGTGTCCCGGGTACAAAGGTTCTAGTCCATATCAAAGGAAATTGGGCGATAGGCGGGTACAGCACTGGCTGATGGAGTACAAAGGAACTATAAAGCCCTCTCTGCCAGCCACAACAGATATTATTGCCATTCCTCACCCTTCTGCCATTCCGCAAGTTGCTCTACATGCTGGTTTTCCACACACTGTACCAAGCCGCAGCTCCACCGGCCCCGAAAATCAGCTGGTCGAAGCCATTACGTGCCAAAACCAGCTGGTCGGGGCCGTTACAAGCCGCGGCTCTTCTGGGATCTTCCAGGCCCAACCAGGCCCCTCCGAAGGTCACCGGGGCTCACGGAGACAAACTGCAGGCTCCACCGCCACTCTGCTATTCCAAAACGCTCCACGCGCCATTCTTCCGCGTGTCGCTCCAAGCCGCGGCTCCACCAGCTCCGAAAAACCACCGGTCGGAGCCATTACAGGCCCAAAGCCAGCTGGTCTGAGCCGTTAAAGCTGCGGCTCTTCCGAGATTTCCGGGCCCAACCAAGGCCCCTCCAAGTGTCGCTGGAAATCACAGGGACGAACCTCAGGAACCTCCGCTGCTCCTCAGCTCTAAATGCTCCAAAACACTCCTTCTCGTGCCGTTTCTCCATCCCCACGTCGTTCCAAGCCGCAGCTCCACTGGCTCCGAAAATCAGCTGGTCGGGGCTGTTATCAGCCGAAAACCAGCTGGTCGGAGCCAACCCGAGCCACGGCTCTTCTGGGGTCCTCCGGGCCGAACCGACGATCTCACGGAGCCAATTTCAGATATGGGAAATCATTGTCCAGTTATCTCGTTCCGACACCCAACACAGAGGGCAAAGCCCCTCTGCAAACTCCCGGGGTCGCCGAAAAAGCTGGGGCCCCTCACGGAGCTCAATCAAACACGTCCGCCATTTTGGGCATGTGCCCAATACATAACAGGCATGGTTCTGACAGGCAGAGACAAATAAAGTAGAACTCCGAGGCTTGGAAATTCCTCAAAGAACATGTTTATTATTTGCAAAGTATTGGCACGTCAAAAGTGAAACCAAGTCTGAAGAAACACGTAACAATTCCCCAATACAAAGTTAAGAAATCCCATCCCTAAGGCTATGCAAGCAACTACGTTCCCCAATACATCTTCTTGGCCGGCTTTTCAAGAAATGCCCAGGCTACAGTCTCAGGAGCAGCTGATGACTTTGGTTCCCATGGGACAAAAGCTTATTTAGACTAGTGAAGCACCTGGCAATCCCCCCTCCCTCCTTTCAATGTGTCAACTGAAAATGAATAAGGAAGATGGCCGCAGCCATGTTCATTTGGCAAGTTGAAACTTAGTCTAAGAAGTTTATGGGAAGTCATCAATGAGGATTAGGATTAGGGTAAATTAGTAATTATTTAGAAATAGTCCTTAATCTTAAATAAAGAAACAAGGAATTAAATCTGGTATATTTTGTAAGCAGATATGCTTTATACCTTCCTAGTTATTTCTTCTGCATTTAACAAAGTCAGCCCCTTAAATTACATTTAAAAGTACCTGATAAGGCACAAGCTAGCAAAACCAGGAATATGAAGAAAGGACATTAGAGCATTTGACTTCTTTCATGAATTTAATTATCAGTTCCAGGATCAAATACAGATCTAACCTGGGTATATTCATCCCTGAAAGCAAGACTGGATTTTAAAGGAAATGTTAATATAGCAACTATCTTTCAGTTTCTGTTAAATCACTTTGTGTTATCTGCTTAACAAAAGACTATTTTTGAGTTTACCAAGTAAGAAATAATAATAGCTATAGTTAAATGATAGGAAGGAAAGAAAGGAAAAAATATGGAAAGGATTAAATGTTTGGAATCAACTCTCAATAAAGGAGGATATTGTAGTTGCCCTCCATTCTGGATGAAGAACTGATGTTTCAAAATATGACTGATGGTTTTACATCACCACATTCCAGAGCAAGTATTATATTTTGAAATTGGTTCTGTCTAAATCCCATAGACACTTAACATGGAGTGTTGAACCTTTGCCACAGCAACTCAAATTTTCCAGCATGTTCTTTATATGAGTTGTAAACACACTTTCTTAAAGCTGCAATCTCTTGGATTTGTTATTATTCTTCCTAGTGGAGAACTGGGAAAGAGAACTTGCAGTGTACCACTTGTAAACAAAAAGGGAATCACATCTCAACTACTAATTTAATCCATGCTCACCCTTTCCAATTTTATTAAACAGTAATAACATTATACATTATGCAAACATTATACAATAAATATGGAATATACTTTAATCCCTTAACAAGTTATGACTTCTTTGTAAACACTTGCAATGTATATTCTTATAATATTGCTTTCTCTATGCTTATCCACCACCCAATTTACTAGGTAAAATTGTTCAATCTTGTTGATATAAAATGTATTGGCTTGGAACTGTTGGAAGATTCAATATTTAAGGTATTAACTTGTGTCTTAATGGCCAGGCTGATATTCTAAGGGCTTTCATCATTTCCAGTTCCTGTTTCTCTTCCTTAAAATAGCCTGGGTTTTGTCTTTGTCTTATTCTTTCTGCTATCACAAACCTGCTTTCTAAATATTCTTTTTCTTTTATGCAAGCATGGAGCCTTTCTCTGAATTATTCTAATTTTACGTTTTATCTCTACACACACTTTACCATTGTGTAAAGCGACCTGCCAACAGGAATTCTCAAAGGTTAATTACCTAATTGCTCTTCTTTAATCCCACTTACATTTTTGAACACCATCTATTTACATTTAAATAGCTCTTTAACAAAATCTGCTGTAGTAAAGGCAGTTCTTTGTCTAAGCTCAGAATTAAGTGGGTCAGAACTAATTAGCAGTATCTAAATGGAAAAATTCCCAGGAATACCAAGATTGAGATAGGAAAATCAAAAGAAGGCACTGGCCTGCCATTTCTGTAGTGTTGCCAAGAAAAATACAATAAAATTGAGCTTAGCTCAGAAAACTTGACACTTACATTTTTGCAAATTCTCCAACTGTATTTTTTACTATTGTTAGTAAACACATTTTCGTTTTCAACAAATGTAAGTTTATTACTACTGTCCTATACCCAATAGCAAACTGAGTAAGTGTGCTTCTTGGGGATACTTCATGAATTCACTGAATGAGATAAAATTTAAAGCAAAGTGATGCAGTTTTATCGTCACTACTCTCATTTGAATACATGATAGTTATTGACTTTGAATAAATTGACTATAGTTAGATAACTGTTGTTGAAAGAAAAATCTTCATCAGGATCCAGTCCAACTGGGAATAAACAAAATGCAGGCTGTTTGGAAATAAGTTATTTACTGAGTTGCAGAACCAGACAGAAATATGGCTCGGGGCAGCTGACCACTTGGGTTTCTATACCTTCTTGGGCTTTTGTGTTTGGAGTTGTTCCTGTGGCATGAACTTTTATCTGAGCTTTGAGTGCGTCCTTTTGGTATTCTGACGGTGGTGAGTTAATCCTATTATGTCCTAAAGGTTATGTCCTGCTTCTCTGGGGCTGTGGCTGATGGCTTACTTTCTGTGTTGGATTTTTGGGTGAGGGGTTGCTGATTCTAATCCTGTCATTCTGCTGTTGTTAGCTATCAAATCTTGCCCTAAGGGATTTTGAAAGATCCTGTGTTGAATGGGTTTCTGTAGGTAGCATTTGCTCATGAATGGGGCCTCAATCTTTCTGAATAGGATTATCAAATCTGTATTTCTACAGACCTGGCTTGCTGAGTTTCTGGCTGGGGGAGAGGGAGAGCTTTCTGCCTTTTAAGATTTTCTTCATTATTCCTTTGGGGAAATATAACATTCTGCCTTTTTAATATTCCCCAAAATATTTATTTCTCTGGGGAGGGGTGTGTGCTGTCTTCCTACACTGTTAAATAAGACAGCCACTTTGGTCTAAAGTTTAGGCACTAAGTTCCAGTCCTATCTTAGGCATGACAACTGGTTGGGTGACTTTAGGCCAATCATTCTCTCTCTCAGCCCACAAAGTTACATTCAGTCACTTCCTCTCACAATCTTCAGTTGATACAAAAAAAGACTCTGCACTTCCAGGAAACTACTACTAAGAAGAAAAAAGCCTCTTGGTTTCACAAGAAGAAACTCTCACAACATTTCTTTAGCATGTTTTAATCCTTAAATGATGTATTATTTAGCCAGAATAGTGGTTGCCAGGATCCACAGGTATCGGCCTAAAACTATTTAGCCTGGAAATGAGATAAAACCACTTTTATGTAAACAAGGAGAGAAAGTGTGGACAGGCCATTCTGGAAATGGGCCAAGAGTCACATTGTAGTCTTCAATTAGTGTCCTTTTGCTACTTTTGCCAGATCATGTCAGGGATAGGGGCAACATTTCCTCTTCTAGTGACTGATGCTATGTCTCATATAGTTCTGAAAGTTTTCTCAGACTTTCAGAGCATACTTCAGGAGGTGACGATGAGCACAGAATGTAAATATCTTAAAATAAACTATTTCTGAGACAGATGTCCAATAGAAAGAAGCCAATAGGGAACCATCAGCATATTACTTCTATAATTTTCCTTATCTGTATACTTTGGTGATGTTGGGGACTCTGCTTCCATAATTTTTGCTCAGCCACAGAAGACAAAGATGACAAGAACTTGTGGGGAGTTGACCCCAGTGAATTCCAGCTCTGCTGCCATGCGCTAACTTGCCCTGACTCAAGCACTTTTGTATGCACTGATAGACTGTTTATAGCACTTAGCTGTCTGCAGAAAATTAAGGAATTAATTTGTTTTTTGTATATTCTCAACTATGAAACCTTGGAGACCAATCTTTTTTTTTTAAAAAAAAATTTTTTTTAAAAGATTAGGTTAGGTTTAGGTTTAGGTTTATTAAATTTTTATACCGCCCTTCTCCCGAAGGACTCAGGGCGTTGAACAGGGCATATCATAAAACTACAAAAATACAAAAGTTAAAAAAGAATTAAATTATTGCCCACAGTAAAAACAATAGAAAATATATATAAATATTAAAACCCTAAATAACTCCCCATCAGGCCAGGCCAGCTTGTTCAAATAAATGGGTCTTTAACCCGCGCCGGAAGGAGCGGAGATCCGGTGCCATCCGGAGCTCAACCGGCAGCTGATTCCACAAAGCCGGAGCACCCACAGAGAAGGCCCTCCCCCTGGGGGCCACCAGCCGACATTCTCTGACTGGAGGCACCCTGAGGAGGCCCTCTCTGTGGGAACGCACGGGGCGGAGGGGAGTCGACGCCGGCAGCAGGTAGAATAGAACCTGCTCTGGATACTGTTTTGACAAACTCATTTTTTTGTGATCTGTCTTTACTCACACACTCATTTTAAAGTATTTTTTATTTGCTTGAGGGTTTTTTCCCCCTCAATCCATTTTACTTATAAAGTATATCATTAAATTAATTGCTAATTAACTCACTTAAGTGCCTGGCTTTTTAAAAGGAGAGCAGAAGTATTGGGAGAGAAAAATGCAGGTACCTTTGTCATAAAAGGAGCCATTATGTAACACAGAGTAGGGATTAATTTCATTTGTTATATTTTTTTGACTGATTATGTGCCATTTGCTCTTAGTGACTACATAGATTTTCTTTAGGAACATATTATACAACATATTATAAATATCATACAACATATTAATACAACGTTTTCATTCTGCATATTTCTAAATTTGCAGTACAAATATTTTAGCTCTGTATTGCTCTAAATAACTTTTTAATATAGTAGTAATCTTGTAGCTGTATCTCACCATGCCCAAGATGGCGGACGTGCATGGCTGAGCTCCGTTAGGAGCTTCGGCAATTTTAGCAATGTGGCGACCCTGGGGAGCTTCACAGTGATATTTGGGTCCTGTGAAGGCTTCGGGTGAGGAGGAGGATGAGGACGAGGACGAGGGAGCTGAGCTTCGGTGCCTGCTTTTAGAACGCCTACATGGTTTGCCTTGGCTCTGGGAGCCTGGACTCACCGAGGGCTCCGAGGACTCCGAGGACTCTCTGAGGACTTTTTGAGGACTATCAGCTGAGCCCGGAGGAGCCTGGAGGAGCCCGGAGGAGTTTCAGGAGTTTCTGGACGGCTTGGTGGACATGGAGGAGCTGAGCAGAGCCCCGTGTTGTATGGTGCCGACCAGCTGTTTATCGGTGCCACAGGGACCCGGCAAACTCCGATGGAGGCTGTTGGGCGCGGAGGAGCTGGGCGGAGCCCCGATGGAGACTGCTGAGGCTGCTGAGGCACCCGGAAAGACCCTGATGTTTTGCTGAAGCTCTGCTCAGCGTGGCTCCGACCGGCTGACCGTTTCTGCAACGGAGGTCTCGAGACCCCTTCTACGGAGCCTGGTGGTGTTCCTGAGATTTGTGACGCCTGGATTAATTTTTTACAGCTCGGTGATGCTCCGGAATGCCTTCCTGCTGCTTGGGGAGCCGCGTGTTGCTGGATTGACTATGAATCGCGGCTTGGAGCGGCGGGGGGGTGAAAATGCTGGAGTGGTGGAGACGTCGTCTAGCTGGTTTCCGAGATGGCTGACGGTGAAGGGAGTGGGCCTCTCTGATATGGTGACCTGGCCTGGTGGTGGAACGCGGACGCTGTTGCCTCGGACATTTGTGAGGCAAAATTTAATCTCTGCGCCACCAGAAAATCATTGGACCATGTTGTGGTTTCCTTCTTGACTGACTATCATCCAGTCTTTTTCGCAACATGGAAGTGACTTATATAATCGGAATCTCTCCTACCATTTTGTGACCATGCCGGCTTATTAATCCTGATGTATTCTATAGATTCTTTGCTCTAACTCCCTCCCCTTCTCCCCCCTCCCCTATAATAGAAGGCCCGGGTTGTAACCACTGTGGGAGAGTGGTTAAGTTTTTACATCTGCTGCCTCCCAGAGGTGAGAGCTCTGGGGGGTATTGCTCCCCCGGTTTGTATGTACCAGGTTGCCCCCCGGCTTTGACCGCCGTGAGAGGGCGGGATTCGATCTGTCCCGGGATTTCCCAGCTCTAGTGGCAGTGGAGCTGGGCTGGCTCTCTGGTCATTTGCCTTCGATTTATTTATTTTGAGATCCTCCCATGTTGATCTGGTCTGCCTTGCTGTTTTTTGTCGGACTTGTTAAGATCATGCATCTGACTTATTCTAGCACGACCTTATACGCTCTCAGGGGGGGCCCCCCATCCTGGGAGCGACCCGCCTTACTTTTTACACCTCCTCTTGATGAAGGGCCCGAGTGTTGGGACCCTGAGAGATGGCTGGGCATGGGTAGGGGCCTCCGATATAAGCCAAATAAGAGGCCCCTGGTTAGTTTTTTGGTTAATTTTTTTAAGAGGTTAGGGAGGGGGGTGGGAACTTGTTCGGATACGGGGGGCAGTCCAGCAACCACTGTTCAGGCCAGGGCCAGGATTGATCGCGGAGGGGAGGAGCGGGGGTCGGTCGCCCCCGGGGCAAGTCGTGGGAATGCCTATTCCCACGACGTTAGGGAATGGCAGCAGGTGCAGGAACAGAGGGCCGTATCGATCTCAGGGAAGGCCTCTCCGCTACTTGCAAGTGGTGAGGCGTTCCGACCCTCTTGTTCTGCCCTGAGGTCCCGGGAGTGAGGATGTGCAGCCTCCTGAGCTCCGGCTGGTGTACTTGAATGCCAGGTCTGTCGTTAATAAAGCTCCTCTCATCCGTGACTTGGTCGAGGGTGAGCAGGCGGACCTGGCTTGCATCACGGAGACTTGGTTGGGCCCAGAGGGCGGTATTCCTCTGGCTGATCTTTGCCCACCAGGTTTCCGGGTGCTACACCGGCCTCGGGCTCAGGGTAGGGGTGGGGGAGTGGCTGTTGTTATGAGGGAGACCTTAGCTCCGCGGGAGGCCACCGTTCCGCAGATAGTCGGGTGTGAGTCTCTCTTCTTGAGATGCGGCCCTGGTGCGCAGTTGGGCTTGCTGCTGGTGTACCTTTCACCTAGTCACGCAGCAGCAGCCCTGCCTGAGCTTCTCGATGTCCTCTCTGGGTTGGTGGTTGAGTTCCCGAAACTTATAGTTTTGGGGGACTTCAATCTACCATCTCTGGGAGGATCATCTGAGTTGGCTCGGGAGTTCATGGCTTCCATGACGGCCATGGAACTGACGCAAGTAATTTCAGGACCGACTCATGAGGGAGGCCACACCCTTGACCTAGTTTTCTTATCTGGTCGGTGGTTAGATGATCTTGGGGGGGGCTCCCCAATTATTATGCCCCTGTCATGGACCGATCATCATCTCCTGCGGCTGGTCTTCCATTTTGCCACCCCCCGCCGTGGGTGTGTGGAACCAGTTAGATGGTACCGCCCCAGACGCTTAATGGATTCCGCGAGGTTCCAGGCAGCGCTGGGGTCCCCACCTGCCTCCCCCACTCACAGCTCGGCGGATGCCTTAGTGGAAGCTTGGGAAAGGGCAGCCACTGAGGCTCTTGACCGAGTTGTACCCTTGCGGCCCCTGACCCGATGCAGATCCCGTCGAGCTCCATGGTTCTCCGCGGAGCTCCGGGAGATGAAGCGCCGGAGACGGGGCCTAGAGAGCGGTTGGAGGTCCAGCCGATCCAAATCCGACCGATTGCGACTAAGAACCCATATTAGGTCTTATCTCGCTGCGATAAGGGTGGCGAGGTCTAATCACTTCGCTACCCTTATCGCGTCCGCGGATAATCGCCCGGCCACTCTGTTTAGGGTGACTCACTCCCTCCTTAATCAGGAGGTGAGGGAGGAACCCTTGCAGGGTCATGCCGAGGAGTTTAACAATTATCTGTCGGACAAAATCGCTTGGATTCGGACCGGTCTGGACTCTGACTGGGCAGAGTCTGACGATCAGGACGCGGGTGGTCTTGTCGATATCACTTGGGAGGAGTTTGATTCTGTGACTCCGGAGGAAGTGGACAGGATTATGGGGAGACTGAGCTCCACCACATGTTTATTGGACCCGTGCCCTTCCTGGCTGGTTTATGCAGCCCGGAAGAGGACACGCAGCTGGTTCCAGGCAGTTATATCAGCTTCTTTGAGTGAGGGTAGCTTCCCTGCCGTCTTGAAAGAGGCGGTGGTGAGGCCCCTCCTCAAGAAGCCTGCCTTGGACCCAGCTGTATTGAACAACTTTCGTCCGGTCTCCAACCTTCGCTTTCTTGCGAAGGTTGTTGAGAGTGTGGTGGCGCATCAGCTCCCTTTGGTCCTGGATGAAGCGGATTATCTAGACCCGTACCAATCGGGTTTCAGGCCCGGGCACAGCACGGAGACGGCATTGGTCGCGCTGGTGAATGATCTCTGGAGGGCTCGGGACAGGGGTCGTTCCTCTGTTCTAGTCCTATTAGACCTCTCAGCGGCTTTCGATACCATCGACCATGGTATCTTGCTGCGGCGTCTCAGGGGATTGGGAGTGGGAGGCACGGTCTTACAGTGGTTCTCCTCCTATCTCCAGGGATGTTCGCAGTCGGTGTTGGCAGGAGGGCAGAGGTCGACCGCGAGGTCTCTCATTTGTGGAGTTCCTCAGGGGTCGGTCCTCTCGCCTCTCCTGTTCAACATCTACATGAAACCGCTGGGTGAGATCATTCGTGGTTTTGGAGTTGGGTATCATCAGTACGCTGATGATACCCAGCTTTTTCTTTCTACCCCAAACCACCCCAGTGATGCCCTCAACGTGATGTCCCGTTGCCTGGAGGCGGTTCGGGTCTGGATGGGGAGGAACAGACTTCAACTCAACCCCGACAAGACCGAGTGGCTTTGCATACCTTCATCCCGGGCCTATTCGGATATTCCATCTCTTTCTATGGGGGGTGAATTATTACCCCCCCGTAGATAGGGCTCGCAACTTGGGAGTCCTCCTAGATTCGCGGCTCACCTTGGAAGATCACATGGTGGCTGTGACTAGGGGGGCTTTCGCCCAGGTTCGCCTGGTGCGCCAGTTGCGGCCCTATCTAAGCCGGGATGATTTATGCACTGTCACTCACGCGCTCGTGACCTCACGTCTAGACTACTGCAACGCTCTCTACATGGGGCTTCCCTTGAGGACCACCCGGAGGCTCCAGCTGGTACAGAATGCAGCCGCGAGAGTTGTGTTGGGAGTCTCCCAATACTCCCATGTCACACCTCTGCTCCGTGAGCTGCATTGGTTACCAGTTGTCTTCCGGGTGAGATTCAAGGTGCTAGTAATGGTGTTTAAAGCCCTCCATGGCATGGGGCCGGAGTACCTCAGGGAACATCTGCTGCCGGCATCAAGCTCCCTGCGCCCTGTGCGTTCCCACAGAGAGGGCCTCCTCAGGGTGCCACCGGTCAGAGAATGCTGACTGGTGGCCCCCAGGGGGAGATCCTTCTCTGTGGGCGCCCCGGAGCTATGGAACCAGTTACCGGTTGAGCTCCGGACGGCGCCCGATCTGCGCTCCTTTCGCCGCGATCTGAAAACATACTTGTTCGAGCAAGCCGGCCTGGCCTGAGGGGGGATTGGTGGGGTTTTTTATTATTTTTATTGGGGCTTTTTACTATGTATCAATTGTATTTTAATCGGGCATGCATTTAATTATCTTTTAGTTTTTGTAAATTTCTGTGTTTTATTCTTGCCCTGTACACCGCCCTGAGTCCTCAGGGAGAAGGGCGGTATAGAAATATTATTAAATTAAATTAAATTAAATTAAATCAGGAGCCCCCAAATGGCTTAAGGGTCAGAGAAGGATCCACCCTAATGGATCAAGCAGTTAAAAGGTAACTCACAAGATTCTGCAAATATAGTTTTACAGTAAAGTAGAATTAGTTCATTTATTCCTGTTTTCTATCTAGTATGCCTTGGGGGTCTGAAAGAAGCAGAAACACTCATCTTTAGTCTGTATCAGTCTTCCCCAGCCTGAAACCTAACCATATCACAAAATGATACATCTGGAAGAGATCACGTAGACCAGATTCAATCTTTACTCAATGCAGAAATCCAAACTAATGTGATCCTCAACAAATAATTGTCTTATCTTTGCTGGAACATATCCAGCAAAGGGGAGCTCACCATCTCCTTTGGTAATTGGTTTCACCAGCAAACTTCCCTTAACATCTTTGCATAACTTTCATCAAGAACCTGCCTTCAAGTTCATTATTCTGTACTCTAGGATGATAAGGAAGAAGTCCTTCATATTTTCCTGTCTTGAATATCCAACATTTCTATCTATTGGACTTTGATCCATTCATATTTCTATCATTCTAGTTGAAATTTGCTTAACCTGTTCCATTTTCATTGTACATATTATACTTATCAAGCCATGTATCCTCATCGTAGACCTGTGCATTTGGTTTTTTTTTCCTAAGAGAAAGCTTTGTATTTGTCTCTATTTCACTTAGGGACGTGGTGGCTCAGTGGGTTAGGTCACTGAGCTTGTCGATCAGAAGGTCGGCAGTTTGGCGGGTCGAATCCCAAGTGCCGCGTAACAGAGTGAGTGCCTGTTACTTGTCCCAGCTTCTGCCAACCTAGCAGTTTGAAAGCACGTAAAAATGCAAGTAGAAAAATATGGACCACTACGGTGGGAAGGTAACAGTGTTCCGTGCACCTTTGGCGTCTAGTCATGCAGGCCACATGACCATGGAGATGTCCTCGGACAAACGCTGGCTCTTCAGCTTTGAAATGGAGATGAGCACCAGCCCCTAGAGTCGGAAATGACTAACACACATGTGCGGGGGAACCTTTACCTTTTACTATTTCACTTAATGCTACTAATTTCAGTTGCTTTTGCAAATGTCTAGAGTACAGGGTTCAAGACTAAATCCTGTTGTTTTACTCTATTGGTGATATCTATGCATTGGTTTTCAATCCATTATGATTGATCTCTTCTTCTCAGTCAAAATGTCAGGAGATATTTGACTTTTTATAAAGATATGTTATACCTCTATTGCATTAACAACATCTGCCAAGGAAGTTACCTGAAAGCCTATTGAGTCCAGCAGAATTTGTTCTTGATAAATCCATGTTGACTTTTGGTAATGTTTTATGTTGTTTATAGATTTATGTCATTATGATTTCTTCTGGAATCTTTCTAGGTATTGATATTAGACTGATGAGTCTGTACTTCTTTTACCCTCCTATCCATTGTTCCTTTGGAAGAGAAGGAAATTTTCTTTACCCTGTCATCTGGTCCTTTACAGGTTCTTTGGAGTTTGATTTGTTTTTTGTTTATTAAATTTCTATGCTGCCCATCTCACGTAAGTGACTTTGGGTGGTTTACAACAGCGTAATAAAACCTTATAAATACATAAATAAAAGCATAGCTTAAAACAGAGATTTTAAACAAGTTAAAACTTACAAATAAAAATAAATCAGGTTAAAAATTCAAGTCTGGGAGGTTAATAAGGCCATGGGAGTGTCCTCAAGTCAGCACCCATCCCCAGTGTTGCATCATTCTTTTAGACCCTAGTGCTAATTGGCAAAGCCAGGTCTTAACATTCTTCTGGAAACACTTGAACCAAGAGTGTTACCTAGTTTGGGTAATGAAACATCTGCAAGAAAAGCACCAAGGTCAGAGAGCACCAAACACCCCACAGTTCAATTCTGAGTAGTATTCTTCCACAAAACCAGAACCTTGTCTCTGGAGGCAAGATGTTCCTAGGGTAGTGGCAGGAGCTGAGAAGCTCCTAGATCTTGCCAGTCAAAACTCCCTGATGACAAGATATGCAACATGTCCTCCCTTCTTGATTAGGTGGGATGGGTCAATGTGATTGTTAGCTTGTAAACATTTCATTATCAGACAACATCTTCAGACTCCTAAATTAAACTCTAAGCCACATATATTCTCGTCTATCGGCACTTCACTAGTTCTTTAAAAATTTTCAAGTATAATGCATAAATGTTGGCTGGACTACCAATAGTTGCTTCAGTACTCTGGGATACAATTCATCTGATTTGGAGGATTTAATAGCAATGCAATAGCACTTAGACTTAAATACCACTTCACAGTGCTTTACAGCACTCTCTAAGAAGTTTACAGAGTTAGCATACTGCCCCCAAGAATTTGGTCCTCATTTTACTGACCTCAGAAGGATGAAAGGCTGAACCAACTTTCATCCAGTCAGGATCAAATTGCTGGCTTTAAGATTTAACTTTCACTTGATTATGTTTCCATCAGTCTCAAATTTCAGTCGTTTCATTTCATATTGTTTTTCACAATTTCCTGTGAAACATACTTTTTTGTTGAAAACTGAACTAAAACAGAATTGAATAGCTCTGCCCTTTCTTTGTTATCTGTTAACATTCTGTCATCTTCACTGAGCAGATGATATATCATTTTTTTCTTTTATTTTGACTGTATTTAAAGAAGCTCTTTTTGTTATTGTTAGCATTTATAGTAAAGTTTAAGTCTTTCCTATGAGGCAGTATTTTGTTTCTTGATTCTCTTTTTTCCCCTCAAGTGTCACAACATGTTTGCATTTGGTATTGAGATGTGCATGGTTGCTCTCAAACAGGAACACAAATATTCCATAACCAATGCAAATGATAACCACAGAACCACCTTCATCACTTTTTGTTTTCCATTTCACTGTCCCCTTAATGTAAGGTTGCACAATGCCCATTAAATCAAGGACACTCCAGGATTTGCATATTGGTTTTGTTGCTGTCCAAAAAGGCCAATTTTGGTAGGAGGGTTCAGGATCTTTAATGGTTGGAGTGGTGCCTTAAGCAACTGCAAATATTTTATGATTTATAAACTGCTCATTGTAGTAGATACCTAACTGCTGAAGCCAAGCAAATATGAATACCAATGTAACAGTTGCTCTGAGTGATGGGTCAGAAGGACATCAGACAGGGATTTGGCTCCAGTCTGCCGACCAGTCTTGTCTGTTGCTTGAAATGGTTATTTATTTGTTTATAATAGTTACAATCTACCCTGAACCTGGAAGAATATGTAGCAAAAACATATTAAAAACCAAACAAGTACAGAGGATAAATATCGACAATCAGAACCAATATGGGCCAAAGGTCCACTAAAGCTATTCAGCTTTGGCTTACTTATGGAATATTAAGTAAGTACATGTCCTTAACATGTACAGAGGCAGGGGTAAGGGGGAGGATACCATAACTTGTGGTTTTCCCTAGAGAAGGTCTAACATTTAGTCCTTGTCTCCAAAATATGAAAGTCTCAGCAGTAGTGCTGGATTTCCACAGCTCTTTAGATAATTGGTCCAGATAGGAAAATTCAGTACTGGCAAGGTGCTGCTTGGTATATCCTAGTGCTTTCTTTATAAAGGTTTAAAGGTAATAATTAGCACTTTCCATTGGGCCAGGAAGCTTACTGCCAACCAATGACTAACTTCAATATAGACTTAATTTTACATTAACAGAGTTGTCTGACTAAACTCATTGACACATATCATACCACCTGTAGTTCTTGGATCAAAGGCAACCTGGAGATTATATTGCTATAATCTAATTAAGTGTTATAAATGTAGCTAAGGCTTCCTAGTCCAATAGGGGCATAACAGACAAAGGGAGTGATGGTCCCTCTAGTCATGGTTTTCACCTGAAGCAGCTGAGAATCTTAGGAGAACTTGGAAGCCATGAGCCCCTCCTTTACATAATCCAATACAGATTTACATTAGTGGATACTCATTGGACAGTAGTAGTTCTGTCTTGGTAGAATTTAATTCAAATTTATTTTGTCCCATACAGATTCTCCTTAATTTCAGAATTTCCAGGGCATCATGATAATCTGTGTGACTGTCATTGGTATATTGATGATACCTTATCTCTAACCATCAAATGACCTCTTCAAGTGCTTCATAGAGACGTTAAACATGGGAGAGAACCCTGCATCAGAGCTGCAAAGGACTGAAGCATTTTCTGCATTTATATTCATTGATTGTAACCATCTTCGTTTAAGTAGAGCTGAACAATAACAAAATGCAGTCTTCTACTCTCAGCCCTTATAGCAATCCAGAAGGACACATGCTAGTGACATTTGCCAAGCGTAATGAGACAAGAGTCCTCCGTCTCCCTGCATCTATATCTCAGCATTGGTTATCTATCAGAAGAACTACTGTAATGCTGTTCCTGAAGGCCTGAATCCTGACTGAAAAGGTTCCAGATAATTTTGTCTCCTCAACTATTCCATGGATGAGAATCCTAAAGGGGAAAACAACTCAAGAAGCTTTGGAAATTTTGAAAAGGGAGATAATAAAGGCCCAGTCTAGCACAATACCAACAAAGAAGAAAAATAACAGCTTTCAAAAGAAACCAGCATGGCTGCATAAAGAACTCTCTGATAAACTGAAAGATAAAAAGGACAAGTATAAGAAGTGGAAAGAGGGGCACATAACTAAGGCAGAATATCAGCAAACAGCCCGTGCCTGCAAAGATGAAGTGAGGGAAGCTAGGGCTCAAAATGAACTAAGGCTTGCAACCAAAGTCAAAAATAACAAAAAAAAGCTTCTTTCAACATATAAGAAACAAGAAAAAAGTTAAGGAAATGATTGGTCCATTAGTGGGGGAAAGTGGCAAGAAGGTGACAAGCAACAGAGAGAAAGCAGAACTATTTAACTCGTTTTTTGCATCTGTCTTTACACAAAGGGAAAAAAACAGTCCAACCTACCAAAACCAGTGCCATAAAAAACAGAATAGAAACAGAAGTTAAGATAGGCAAGAAAATGGTAAGTGAGCACCGGTCCAGCCTAGACGAGTTCAAATCACCAGGACCAGATGGATTACACCCCAAGGTTCTCAAGGAACTGGAAGACGTGATCTCAGAACCACTGAACTATATTTTTCAAAGATCCTGAAGCACTGGGGAACTACCAGAGGACTGGAAGAGAGCTGATGTAGTTCCCATCTTCAAAAAAGGGGAAAAAATAGATCCAGGAAACTACAGACCTATCAGCCTGACCTCAATACCTGGGAAGATTCTGGAAAAGATAATCAAACAACAAATCAGCGAACACCTTGATGTGAACAAAGTTATCACTAAAAGCCAACATGGATTTGCCAAAAACAGATCATGCCAGACAAATCTTATTGCATTCTTTGACCAAGTGACAGAACTAGTGGACCAGAGGAATGCTGTAGATATAATTTACTTGGACTTCAGTAAGGCATTTGATAAAGTAGATCACAACCTACTACTTGATAAGGTAGAAAAATGTGGGTTAGATAGCATCACCACCAGATGGATTCGTAGCTGGCTGACAGGCCGTACTCAGCATGTGGTCCTCAATGGAACTGCATCTACATGGAAGGAAGTGTGTAGTGGGGTGCCCCAGGACTCTGTTCTGGGCCCAGTGCTCTTCAAAATCTTTATCAATGATTTGGATCAGGGGATAGATGAGGAACTCATCAAATTTTCAGATGACACCAAGCTGGCAGGAATAGTCAATACTCCAGAAGATAGGCTTAAGATACAGGAGGATCTGGACAGACTCGAACACTGGGCACTATCTAACAAAATGAAATTCAATGGTGAAAAAAGTAAGGTTCTACATTTAGGCAGGAAAAATCAAATGCACAGGTATAGTATAGGTGGTACCTTGCTCAATAGTAGTAACTGTGAGAGAGATCTTGGAGTCCTAGTGGACAATCACTTAAATATGAGCCAGCAGTGTGCTGCAGCTGCCAAAAAAGCCAACACAGTGCTAGACTGCATTAACAGAGGGATAGAATCAAGATTACATGAAGTACTAATACCACTTTACAATGCCTTGGTAAGGCCACACCTGGAATACTGCATCCAGTTTTGGTCACCACGATGTAAAAAAAGATGTCAAGACTCTAGAAAGAGTACAGAGAAGAGCAACAACGATGATTGGGGGACTGGAGGCTAAAACATATAGGGAATGGTTGCTGGAATTGGGTTTTGTTGTTGTTAGCTGCGAAGTCGTGTCCGACCCATCGTGACCCTATGGACAACATTCCTCCAGGCCTTCCTGTCCTCTACCATCTTCTGGAGTCCATTTAAGCTCACGCCTACTGCTTCAGTGACTCCATCCAGCCACCTCATTCTCTGTCGTCCCCTTCTTCTATTGCCCCCAATCTTTCCCAGCATTAGGCTCTTCTCCAGTGAGTCCTTCCTTCTCATCAGGTGGCCAAAGTATTTGAGTTTCAATTTCAGGATCTGGCCTTCTAAAGAGCAGTCAGGATTGATCTCCTCTAGGACTGACCGGTTTGATCGCCTTGCAGTCCAAGGGACTCGCAGGAGTCTTCTCCAGCACCATAGTTCAAAGGCCTCAATTCTTTGGCGCTCAGCCTTTCTTATGGTCCAACTTTCACTGCCATACATTGCAACTGGGAAGACCATAGCCTTGACTATACGCACTTTTGTTGACAGGGTGATGTCTCTGCTTTTTAGTGTGCTGTCTAGATTTGCCATGGCTTTCCTCCCCAGGAGCAAGCGTCTTTTAATTTCTTGGCTACAGTCCCCATCTGCAGTGATCTTGGAGCCCAGGAAAATAAAATCTGTCACTACCTCCATTTCTTCCCCATCTATTTGCCAGGAATTGAGAGGGCCGGATGCCATGATCTTGGTTTTCTTAATGTTAAGTTTCAACCCAAGTTTTGCACTCTCCTTCTTCACCCGCAACAAGAGGCTCTTTAGTTCTTCTTCACTTTCTGCCATTAGAGTGGTATCATCTGCATATCTTAGGTTGTTGATATTTCTTCCGGCAATCTTAATTCCAACTTTTGATTCATCTAACCCTGCCTTTCTCATGATGTGCTCTGCATATAAGTTAAATAGGCAGGGCGACAGTATACAGCCTTGCCGGACTCCTTTCCCAATTTTGAACCAATCAGTGGTTCCGTGTCCAGTTCTCACTGTTGCTTCTTGGCCCGCATATAGGTTTCTCAAGAGACAAATAAGATGGTCTGGTACTCCCATCTCTTTAAGAACTTGCCACAGTTTGTTATGATCCACACAATCAAAGGCTTTAGCATAGTCAATGAAGCAGAAGTAGATGTTTTTCTGGAACTCCCTAGCTTTCTCCATGATCCAGCGTATGTTGGCAATTTGATCTCTAGTTCCTCTGCCTCTTCGAAATCCGGCCTGTACTTCTGGTAGTTCTCGATCCACATACTGCTGAAGTCTAGCTTGTAGGATTTTAAGCATGACTTTACTAGCATGAGAAATGAGTGCAATGGTGCGATAGTTTGAACATTCTTTGGCACTGCCTTTCTTTGGAATTGGAATGTAAACTGATCTTTTCCAATCCTGTAGCCACTGTTGAGTTTTCCAAATTTGCTGGCAAATTGAGTGTAGCACTTTTACTGCATTGTCTTTTAAGATTTTGAATAGCTCAGCTGGAATACTGTCACCTCCACTAGCTTTGTTGTTGCTCAGCTTTTCTAAGGCCCACTTCACTTCACATTCTAGGATGTCTGGCTCGAGGTCAGTGACCACCTCATTGTGATTATCAGGGACATTAAGCTCATTCTTGTATAGTTCTTCTGTGTAATTTTGCCACCTCTTCTTAATCTCTTCTGCCTCTGTTAGGTCCCTGCCATTTTGGTCCTTTATCATGCCCATTTTTGCATGAAACGTTCCCTTCATCTCTCCAATTTTTTTGAAAAGATCTCTGGTCCTCCCTATTCTATTGTTTTCTTCTATTTCTTTGCACTGTTCATTTAACAAGGCATTCTTATCTCTTCTAGCTATTCTCTGGAATTCTGCATTCAATTGGGCGTATCTTTCTTTTTCTCCCTTGCCTTTCGCTTCCCTCCTTTTCTCAGCTATTTGCAAAGCTTCCTCAGACAGCCATTTTGCTTTCTTGCATTTCTTTTTCTTTGGGATGGTTTTGGTTGCTACCTGTTGTACAATGTCACGAACCTCTGTCCATAGTTCTTCAGGCACTCTGTCTATCAGATCTAATTCCTTAAATCTATTTGTCACCTCTACTGTATATTCAACAGGGATATGATTTAATTCATACCTGAGTGGCCTAGTGCTTTTCCCTACTTTCTTCAGTTTAAGCCTAAACTTTGCAAGGAGAAGCTCATGGTCTGAGCCACAGTCAGCTCCTGGTCTTGTTTTTATTGACTGTATAGAGCTTCTCCATCTTTGGCTGCAGAGCATATAGTCAATCTGATTTCTGTGTTGACCGTCTGGTGATGTCCATGTGTAGAGCCGTCTCTTGGGTTGTTGGAAAAGAGTGTTTGCTATGACCATTGTATTCTCTTGACAGAATTCTATCAGCCTGTGCCCTGCTTCATTTTGCATTCCAAGGCCAAACTTGCCTGTTATTCCGGTTATCTTTTGGCTTCCTACTTTAGCATTCCAATCCCCCATGATGATAAGAACATCATTTTTTGGTGTTAGTTCTATAAGGTGCTGTAGAGCTTCATAGAACTGGTCAATTTCATCCTCTTCAGCATAGGTGGTTGGGGCATAGACTTGGACTACTGTGATATTGAATGGTTTGCCTTGGATTCGAACTGAGATCATTCTGTCATTTTGAGGATTGTATCCCAGTATTGCTTTTCCTACTCTTTTATTGACTATGAAGGCTACTCCATTTCTTCTGAGGGATTCTTGCCCGCAGTAGTATACCTGATGGTCATCTGAATTAAATTCACCCATTCCTGTCCATTTTAGTTCGCTGATACCTAAGATGTAGATGTTCAGTCTTGTCATCTCTTGTTTGACCACGTCCAGCTTTCCTTGATTCATGGATCTTACATTCCAGGTTCCTATGGAGAAAAAATCTTTACAGCATCGGACTTTCCTTTCACCACCAGACACATCCACAGCTGAGCGTCCTTTCGGCTTTGGCCCAGTCGCTTCATTCTTTCTGGCGCTACTAGTACTAGCCCTCTGCTCTTCCCCAGTAGCATATTGGACGCCTTCCGACCTGAGGGGCTCATCTTCCAGTGTCATATCGTTTTGCCTTTTGGTACTGTCCATAGGGTTTTCATGGCAAAGATACTGGAGTGGGTTGCCATTTCCTTCTCCAGTGGATCACGTTTTGTCAGAACTCTCGGCTATGACCTGTCCGTCTTGGGTGGCCCTGCACGGCATAGCTCATAGCTTCATTGAATTACGCAAGTCCCTTCGCCACGACAAGGCAGTAATCCATGAAGGGGTGGAATTGGGTATTTGTAGTTTAATGAAGAGAAGGGTGTGGGGTGACATGATAGCAGTGTTCCAATATCTTAGGGGCTGCCACAAAGAAGAGGGAGTCAAGCTATTCTCCAAAGCACCTGAAAGCAGGACAAGAAGCAACGGATGGAAACTAGTCAAGGAGAGAAGCAACCTAGAACTAAGGAGAAACTTCCTGACAGTTAGAACAACTAACCAGTGGAACAACCTGCCTCCAGAAGTGGTGAATGCTCCAACACTGGAAGTTTTTAAGAAGAGACTGGCCAGCCATTTGTCTGAAATGGTATAGGGTTTCCTGCCTGATCAGGGGGTTGGACTATATGAATTCCAAGGTCCCTTCCAACTCCTCCTCCTCCTCCTCCTCCTCCTCCTCCTCCTCCTCCTCCTCCTCCTCCTCCTCCTCCTCCTCCTCCTTCTCCTCCTCCTCCTCCTCCTCCTCATTATTATTATTATTATTATTATTATTATTATTATTATTATTATTATTATTATTATTATTATTATTATTATTATTTTCCCTGTCTTCCCCAACAAGGACGGGATAGAGACCAGGCAATAGTTGTCAAACATCGCACACCTGAATAGGCAGAAAACTGGGATCAAATCTCCATTTGATATCCCCCCCCCCAACAACACACCTTTCAAAGCAACTACATTTTTATTAATATCTACTTAGTTCAGCAGTTAAACAATGACCTACTGGGCGGGCTGATTACAAATACTTGAAGCATTCTTAAGAGAAATAAAATTATGGAAATGGTTCTCCACCCTTATTTTAAACAAAGAAATAGAAGAAAATAAAGCTACACCCTAGATACAGCCATGGAGTCAGTATTTTTCTCCAAAACAAATGACAGAATAAGAGTTTCCAACAATGAATCCTCTACCAAACAAGCCACAAAACTCAATTCTCATCACTGATGCTTGCAGCTTGACCTCCAGACAGGCTCTTCCTGTCACAGAGGATAGGACAGATGAGAGATAATGAGAATCTAAGTACTTCACAGGAGAGACTGCCAATTCAGCAGCATAAAAGCAGTGATCACATATCACTCAGCTTCTCCTCTCCTGAGTAAGAGCAAGGTGAAGTGAGTAGGTCCTTCTAAACTGTAGCATGTCTGAACCAATGTTCTTGCCTTGTTCTATTGCTCCTTTTTTAATGGTAATTTTATTAAACTTTATGATAAAGAGATAAAAAACTTTAAAAAATAAATATGAAGAAAAAATAGAAAGTGCAGAACAGAAGGTAAAATGGAAAAGAAAAAATGAGACTATAGTAAAGAAAAAGAAAAGAAATATATGATGAAATGACTTTTCCTTTATCACAAGGCTAAATAGTTTTTTGGTACTCTTAATGTATACAAAGTTAGATATATTTTACTAACATACAAATAACAATAATATTAATTCATAAGTATGATGTCAATTCATTAATTAATATCTTGTTTTTCGTACTCTTGTTAAAGTTTGATTTCCCCCATCAGTATTTGAAATATCTTTATCAATTATGATTTCCTCAATATTAATTACATTTATATAGCTGAAAGTTTTATTCAAATCAATCCTCCTCTTATCTTCATATTTCCCACATCAAAAAAAGAAAAAAAATGCTATCTAAATTCTAAATCATATCTTTCATTGTAGAAGTCTAATTATATCTAAAAGTCTTCTATTTTGTTAAATCTTATTCAAAAAAGTATTTAAACCTATAATGCCCTCTCTAGAAGGTCAAGTCTTCTGTTTTGTAAATCTAACTCTCACTTTCTTTCTTTGCTACAGTAAGTCGCTTTCCAAGCCAGGGCAATTAGATCGCCCAGGAATTTTCTTTCTATTTTTGTGAAAATTGCTTGGCATGAGGAAAACAATTTAGGTAGGGTATTTTTGGGGGAGAATTCTGCCCATTTATATTCCTTAAACAACTCCCAGTTCCTTTCTCTTCCCATTTCTCTTTTCATTTCCTGTCTTTCAAGTTGTGACATTTCCCTTAACAGCTCTATATTCCCTTTTTAAAGTGTTGTGTTCGAATAGACGAGCGACACAGCGAGGTTTTATGCAAGAATGTTTATTAACACACATAAGTCAACTGGCTACTAACAGTTGAACTCCCTCTTAAATACTCAGATACGTTTGAACAGTAACCAATCCCCAGCCCAGAAACTCCCGCCGAAAATGCACTAACCAATAAATGCACCCGGGGTTTCCCGCTTCAAGGAAAACCCATTTAATTAATCTACTGACACAACACCCCTCCCCCCCAGTTAATGTTATTTATTAACATAGTCTTTCAAATATGTTGGTGGCTTGTGAACCCTAGTTGGGTATCTATTAGTCTTGCTGACAACAGTCTTATCCGCTGTCTGGCAATTTGCTATGGGCCCAGATGTTTGGGGCAAAGACTCTGATGTCGCAACGTTAGTGGTTTGTTGTTGTTGTGTTTGTTGTTGTTGTGTTTGTTGTTGTTGATGCGCTGGACGTTTATGGGATACTACTGTGCTTTCCACCGGAAACAACTCCCAATCAGCAATGCCATGCTGTGGCATTGTTTCTGTTACTCTGATTTGAGTTTCCTCTCCAACCTCTCCCTCCCCGCAAACTGCTGAGCCAAGCTGGTCAGGACTGAATGTAACATCATGTGTCTGCGTGTTTTGACCTGCATCATCCTGCACCATCTCAGGGGCCCTTTTTCTTAATTGGTCTATATGTCTCCTGATTACTCTATTCCCTTCCCCCTCAATAGTGTAAGATAGCGGCCCCGTGACATCAATGACCACTCCTGGTACCCATTTGTCCCCCGTACCATAGTTCCTGGCCCAAACTAAGTCTCCGATGTTGAGAGACCGGGTTGGAATAACTGGCTCAGCTTCTGCGGGTATTCTATCAGGGTGAAGCCTGTCCATTTTTGTGGTTAATCTTCTTCCCCACCTCATTTCTGCTGGGCTCTTTCCGGTGGCTGTGCAAGGTGTAGTATGCTGCGCCAGTAGGAATTGTGCCAATCTCTGTTGCCAGTTGCCGCGGATGATCCGTTTCAGAGCGTCTTTTGTTGTTCTGACGTTCCGTTCAGCCAAGCCATTGGTGGACGGGTGAAAGGGTGCCGAAGTCGCGTGCCTAATCCAATTGGCCTTGAGGAAATCCTGAAATTCAGCAGAGGTGAATTGGGGCCCATTGTCAGAGACAATTACGTCAGGTAACCCATGGGTGGCAAAGAGGCCCCTCAAAACCTGAATTGTTTTAGCTGATGACATAGATTTAACAGGCACAACCTCCAACCACCGGGAAAAGCTGTCCACCACAACTAGGAATGTCAGGCCCTGAAATGGCCCTGTGAAGTCAATATGAATGCGTGACCATGGATTCCTAGCCACCTCCCACTTGTGAGTTGGTGTGTGAGCCTGTTCCGGCCTAGATCGTTGACATTGATAACAACCAGATACGCACTCTTCAATTGCTGTGTCTAACCCGGGCCACCACAAGTGGCTTCTAGCAAGTGCCTTTATGCGGACAATCCCCGGGTGACCTTCGTGTAGCTCTGCAATTACTGACTTCCTATGGACTTCTGGAATGACCACTCGGCTGCCCCACAAAATGCATCCCAAATGTGATGATAATTCATCTTTTCTCCTAAGATAGGGTGTGAATTTAGGGTCTGGATTTTTATTGGGCCAACCCCCTTGAACCCAGGCTGAAATTCTGTTGAGAATTAGGTCTTTCTTAGTGGCTGCTGCAATATCCCTTGCAGTTAACGGGCACTCAGGTATTTCGTGTAAGGACATAATTTGGCCCACAGGGGCAGGATCGCCCTCAGTGTCAATTAGAGGCAGTCTGCTCAGAGCATCTGCATGGCCCATCTCTTTGCCAGGTCTATGTTTCAGGGAGAACGAGTATGCTGACAGGAAAATAGACCACCTAAGCATCCTAGGAGACATGATCTGAGGTGTCTGCTTATCAGTAGTAAACAGTCCCAGTAAGGGCTTGTGGTCAGTAAATATAGTAAAGTTCCTACCATAAAGGTAATCGTGGAACTTTTTTACACCTGCCACGATCGCTAATGCTTCCCTGTCTATTTGTGCATAATTCCGTTCAGCTTTGGTAAGCGTCCTGGAATAATATGCAATTGGCTTTTGTAGACCATTGTCATCCATGTGGCTGATGACAGCCCCAACACCATAAGGTGAAGCATCACACGCTAAATAAATTGGCTTGTTTTCAATAAAGTGTGTGACTGTGGAATGGCTAGACAAAATGTCTTTTAAAGTTTGAAAACTGATTCTATGTTTTTCCTGCCATTGCCAAGGGGTTTTCCTGTCTAAAAGCCTATGTAATGGTTCAGCAATAGCAGCTTTATGTGCAAAAATGTATGATAAAAATTAACTAATCCTAAAAAGGCTTGTAATTCAGCCTTGTTCTTTGGTTCAGGTGCCAATTTAATTGCTTTAATTTTCTCAGTTGTTGGGTGAATGCCCTTCTTATCTATTCTAAAACCTAAAAATTCTGTTGATTTAACCCCAATAAAACATTTTCCCCTTTTTAATTTAAGCCCTGCATCTCTAAATTTCCCCAATACCTGTTCCAACCGGTCAGCTAAAATTTCTTCAGTTTTTCCAGCAATCAGGACATTGTCGAAGTAAGGGCATACACCTGGTATGCCCTTTAAGGTCCTCTCCATCACCTCCTGGAAGATGCCTGGAGCTGCTGCAATACCGAATTGAAGCCTGTGAACGCGAAACGCCCCCTTGTGGGTAACAATCATTTGGGCCTCGGTGGCTTCCTTAGACACGGTAAGCTGTAAATACGCCTGCGCCAAGTCAAGCTTGGCAAAGATGGCGCCGTCCTGGATCGTCGCGAGGACCTGCTTCACCGTCGGGACCGGGTAAGCATGTTTTTTCATTCCTAAATTTAGAGTGGCCTTATAATCGGCACAAATCCTCACATCCCCATTAGGTTTTAGGGGTGTGACGATTGGTGTCTCCCACAGGCCTCCCTCGACCGGTTCTAACACGCCTTGGCCTACTAGCTTATCTAGTTCGGCCTCGATTTTTTGTTTAAGGGCAAAAGGCACCCTCTGGGCCTTTAGCCGAATGGGTTTTACTGCAGGGTCCAAATTAAAATTAATAGGGGGCCCTTTATATTTACCTAAAGACCCATCAAACATGTCTGCGAACTCATCGCAGACAGATTTGAGGGTCTTACTATGGATCGTATTTATTCCCCCGACCCAAATTCCTAAGGCCGGGAACCAATTTAGGCCTACCAAGCTGGTTCTCTGGCCTTCGGTCACTAACAGGTCCAACGAACCATTGAACCCCTTATATTTAACCCTAATGGTGATTTTTCCCTTAATTTCTATGGGAGATTTTTGGAAATCAGCTAACTGGATTTTAGTCGGTTTAAGTGGAATTTTGTGACCACTTTTGTGTTCAATGTGCTTCAGGGTTTCACACGAAATTATTGATACTGAGGCCCCTGAATCTACTTCCATTTTGCAGGGTATTCCTTGCAATTGGACTACAATTTTTAACTTAGGCCTCAGTATATGATTATTTTTTTGTTTCCCTATGTGGTTGACTCTCGCCGCCTCCCCGCGGTTGGATTGTAGTGCCTTAGGTCTAGGGGTCTCTAGGCCACGACAACTGGGGGTTACCTTACCTTCGTCCCAAACGTCGATTTCATGGATGCGGTTGTCTCGCGGCCGGCTGCGGCAAATGGCCTGGATGTGGCCCGTTTTTCCGCACATTCTGCATTTTGCTGAGTGGAATCTGCATGTTGATCTGGGGTGGTTACCCCCACAGCTACCACATCTGGTATCCAGGTCCCTCGGTCTGGACTGGTTGTCCCTTGGTGGTCTTTGCGGTGCTTGCGGCTGTTGTCTCCGGCTCTGGTCAGGTCCTTCGATGCGCGATGGTCTTGCCGCCATTTTTCCGAATCTTCTGGCGATCTCGGCTATGTCGGCCTCCCATTGTTGATCCACCTCCCCGCTGTCCACATGGCTTTCGAGATTTATTTCAGCTGAAGTGCCCATGCTGTTGCGGGGGGGTCCCGGTTTCCCGTTGATTCGTACGTCAGTAATTCATCGAGGACTTCCTGCAGATCTCCCGTGGGCTTAGCAATTATGCGATTTTGAAGATGTTCATCACGCAAGCCTAGCACCACTCGATCTCGAATTCTAATTTCGAGATTGTCATATTTGCATTGCAAAGCCGCTTTTCTCACCGCTGCCACGAACTGCGTAATCGATTCACCAGGTCTTTGATTTCGTTTTTCGAAAATCCGCCTCCAAAATAATTCAGACCTCTTTGGCGTGAAATGAACCTTCAATTTGGCCAATAAGTCTGCATAGGAGACACTGGACACTGGCAGTGGTTGACACAGGCCGATGGCGATCCGGTACACGGGCGTGCCGCTGATGGTCAAAAGAGCTGCGGCTTTCTTTCGGTCGTCCGTGATGCCGTTAACTAACAGAAACCCTTCAACCTGGCCTACATATTCTTCCCAGTCCTCTGGGTAGTGTGGATCGAACTCTTTCAGAGAGCCGACTTGCGCCATTATTAGTTTTATTTATTCGGCAGCGTTTATCTAGCGGTTGACTGTGTTTTAAATTTTTCCGCCTTGCGCACAGCTGACTTCCGCCGTTCCTTCACTGATCCGCCGTCGATCCCATCCTCGTCGCCAATTGTTGTGTTCGAATAGACGAGCGACACAGCGAGGTTTTATGCAAGAAAGTTTATTAACACACATAAGTCAACTGGCTACTAACGGTTGAACTCCCTCTTAAATACTCAGATACGTTTGAACAGTAACCAATCCCCAGCCCAGAAACTCCCGCCGAAAATGCACTAACCAATAAATGCACCCGGGGTTTCCCGCTTCAAGGAAAACCCATTTAATTAATCTACTGACACAACATAAAGATCTTTTTCTTTGCCATCAGATATATTTTGCAGACCTAAAGGGTAAAATGTCTTCTGCATTTTTGTTGTTATAGCTACATCTTGCAGTTCTTTTATCTCTTCCATCTCTAAACCTCTTTCCTCTGTTTCGTCTTCTGATTTCTGGATTATTTGTTCATACTTTGTGGTCATTATCTGAGAGCTTTATAGTTGTAGATTTAATTTGGAGATTTGCTTGTTTATATTGTCTAAATTGTTTTTACTCTCATTATGATTTCTTTTTATATCCTCTTCGCATTCAACAATTGTTTGGTGGATTAGTTGTAGCACAGAATATATTTCTTTCTGGAAGGTATTTGTTTTTTCTTGAGACATCATTTCTGGAGATTGGTTTTCTGGTCTTTATATGTATCCTTTATAATCCAATATATTCCAAAGTATAGATTCAGTTCTGAAAGCAATATTTTATAGTAACCCCTTGTCTCAAGTATCCCAAAAATTGTCAATCAGGCAAGGTTGTACTCAAATGTTCAACCTCTCTGAAAAGAGCTCAAAGGTCTCCCTTTCTTTCTCTCCCACTAGCTCTTGAAGTTAAAAGTCCAAGCTCAGTAGGTATTTATAATCCAAGAAGGTTAGGACGATAAGTATGCCAAAATATTTTCCTTTATTGCCAGATGTTCTCCCAGGGTAGGACCCAAGCAAAGCAAATTATAGTGCTATACACAAATCCACCACCAGATGTAATTCAAAGTCCATTTTCCACTCTTAAAACAAAAGAATGATTTCTTATATTTCTCCTCAATGTTTTTTTCTTTTTTCAAAGAGAAAATCTTAACAGTTATCTGAGTTCTCAAATTTATCAAAACTGTAGCTTTATGTTACTTCCACATAAATATTGTATGTTTCTGTCCCCCATAAAATTAAAACACCACTTCCGTTTACATTCGGAGGTTTTTCGCTTCTTGGGAGCCTTTCCCAGGAAATTCAGTTGTAAAATAGTAAAGAAGGGATCAATATTCTTACCCAGTTCCAGACATGCTGTTTACGATGTATTAAGTAGTGTTTTTTTCCTCTTTGGTTGTCAGCAGCTAATGGCCGGCCATAGGAATGTAGCCAGTTTTCCCCTGCCAGTTTGGAGGGCTTTCCTTGGATTGAACGAAAAGACTGCCATCTTTCCATGATCTGCAGGGCACCCCTCCTCTTCATCGTCTCTTCAGGGTGATTTTAGGCCCTTTTTAGGGCCCCCAGCAGGGCAAAATCGGGTGCGGAAGGCAGAGCCCTGCCTCCCTGCATCCCATTCTGCTGCAATGCAAACCAGAAGTCTGAATAATAATAAGGAGGGGGGTTGTCAGGTCAGACGGCACATAGACCAAATAAGGAAAAGAGTTCCAGAACGGTCACCCCTCAGTGAGTTTTCAGGCTGGCACACAAGCTAGCTCACATCCTCCCTACCAGCACCACCAACAAACAACTGCATCCAAGCCAGAGGAGGACCAGGTTGACACAGAGCTGCATCGGGAGTGTTGTGATTCAGGGTCAGCCTGTGGGTTCGGCAGTTGGGTCAGACGACTCAGAGGAGGAGGAGGGGGTGTTGAAGAGCTTGCTGAGGGGATTGGACAGCTTGATGAGAGCCCCCAGCAAGGCCCCTCTCATCTGGTCACGATGCAGACCCAGCTGTGTGAGCCTGACAGCGTGGATGAAGATGACCTACAGCTGGCCCTGTTCAAGGACGCCCGACGCAGGAGGCAGTCAGTCAGGAGTAAACAGAGGAAGGCAATGGGGCACCTCGGAAGGAGGCACAGAGAGGCCACGCCCTGAACTGTATTTAAGGGGAATGTGTGGGAGGGCTGGTTTGCTGAAGGCAACCGCTTGGATTGTTCCTGCTTCTTAGCTCGTGTTTTATGGTTGGTGTCTTGTCTTGCTCTGTTTTATGTGAATAAATTTGGCAGGCGTAATTCCAGCCTCTTGCCATTTGTAAAGGGGTCCCTGCCTTCTCTGCAGGGCCGGTAGCAGGCTGGTACAGAACAGTTTGCCTTCAGCCTCCCACCCCTTACTAATATTATGGAGCAGCTACGTGCTGAGAATGCCCAGCTCACCCAGCAACTCACTTTGCTGGCAGCTCAGGTGGCTCAACTGCAAGCTCAGGTTCATGCTGCACCCCCACCATCACCCCCATCCAGGAGAAAATGCCAAGTTGCGATGCCGGATAAATTTACTGGCAATCCAGAACTGTTTCCTGCTTTCCTGGGACAATGCCAGCTCTTTATCAGCGTGAGAGCAGCTGATTTCCCCACTGACCGGGATAAGGTGGGGTTTGTGTTAAGCCTTCTTTCGGGTGATGCAGCTCATTGGGGCACGCCTCTGCTGGCTCAACCTAGCCCATTGTTGGACAACTTTGTGGGGTTTTGTGATCATATGCGTCTGATGTATGAGGACCCTATTAAGACGCAGACTGCTACTCGACGCCTGAAAGCTCTGAGGCAGGGTCAACGCCCCCTACAGGGCTATATCAGCGATTTTCGGCTGCTTAGCCAGGATTCCGCCTGGAATGAGGCTGCGCTTGTGCATGCCTTCCAGGATGGATTGTCGGAGGAGATGTTGGATGAGCTGGCCCGTGTGGATATTCCCTCAGACCTGAATGGGCTGATCCATCTCTGCCTGCGGATCGATGCTCGGTTGCAGCAGCGAAGGAGTCGCCGTGCCACCCCACAGACCCCTGCAGCCCCTGTTGTGCGTGAGCCCCCAGTTCAAAGGGAGGAGCCAATGGAGCTGGGTGCCGCCAGGTCTCGTCTATCAGTGGCTGAAATGAACAGACGACGATCGGGGGGGTTGTGTTTTTACTGTGGGGACCCTGGGCATTTGGCTGCTTTTTGCCCAAAGAAGCGACAGCGGGCATCATTGACCAAGTCTGCCCCGAGAAAGTCCCCTACATTTCTGTCGGGAAACGCCCCGAGCCCGATCTAGACGGTGTGATAGATCGGGCGTCCCACAACAACACTGAGCGACGTCTTTCCGATGCTGCCTGTGGACCTCCACGGCATCTGATTTTGGAGGCATGTCTGATCCTTCCTGGCAAGCCAGAGGGGATTCCAGTCCATGCCTTAATTGACTCTGGGGCCACCACAAATTTTATGGACTCAGCATTTGTGGCCAAATGGGCTGTTCCCCAGTGCCCGGTGGATCCGCCCATATAAGTGGAGACTATTGATGGTCAAGTGCTCTTGTCTGGGACAATTACGGCCGCCACACAACCATTATGTATGGCCATCAGTTCCCATGTGGAGGTCATCCAGTTCTATATCACCTCAGATCTGCATTTCCCCGTGGTCTTGGGACTGGCGTGGCTCCGGGCGCATGACCCACAGATCTATTGGTCACAGAACTTGGTCACCTTCCCAAGCTTGCAGTGCGTGGACCACTCCCGCCATATCTGTGCCGGCCAGGTGGAGGGTTCCCCAGGGGTTTCCTTGCCTCCCGAACTGTCCGACTTTGCTGATGTGTTCAGCGAGACAGAGGCGGATCAATTACCCCCGCACAGGCCCTATGACTGCCCCATTGATTTAGTCCATGATGCGCCTCTCCCAGTGGGGCGTTTGTACTCCATGTCGGACCCCGAGTTGGCTGCATTGTGGGACTTTCTGGAGAAGAATTTGGCTCGCGGTTTCATCCAGCCCTCGTTCTCGCCAGTGTCTTTACCCGTGCTCTTCGTCAAAAAGAAGTCGGGCGAATGGCGGTTTGCTGCGATTATAGGAAACTCAACACCATCATGGTGCACAATCGTTACCCGCTGCCCCTCATCCCCAAACTCTTGGACCGACTCCGGGAGGCTAAGATCTTCACGAAACTGGACCTGCATGGAGCTTACAACCTCGTCAGGGTTCGGCCGGGTGATGAGTGGAAGATGGTGTTTGGTACTCGCTATGGACATTTTGAGTACTCGGTGATGCCGTTTGGCCTGACCAATTCCCCCGCTGTGTTTCAGCATTTCATGAACGACATTTTCCGGGATTTGTTGGATCAGTTTGTCGTGATCTACTTGGATGACATCCTGATCTACTCCCCGTCGCGTGAGGTGCACCATCAGCATCTCCATCAGGTCCTGCAGCGACTCCGAGAACATCGGCTGTTTGCCAAGTTGGAGAAGTGCCAGTTCTACCGGGTGACCATCGATTTCCTGAGTCACCGCATTTCTCCTGAGGGCATCGCCATGGAGCCGAGTAAGGTTGAGTCTTTGCAGAGTTGGCAACCCCTGCGTCGTGTGAAGGATGTTCAGCGACTTCTTGGATTCGCCAACTATTACCGAACTTTCATCCCTGGGTTTGCTGCCTTGAGAGCCCCCCTCACCCGGCTCCTGCAGAAGAAGACTCGGCTCCAGTGGAACGCTCCAGAACAACAGGCTTTCCAGACTTTGAAGGAAGCCTTCATGAAGGAGCCCATCTTGAAGCATCCTGACCCACAATGGCCGTTTGTTGTGGAGGCGGACGCCTCCGACATTGCCATTGGGGCGGTGTTACTCCAGGCAATGATGCCCAGCGGTACCCTCTTCCCTTGCGCGTACCATTCACGAAAACCGAACTCTTCGGAGCGCAATTATACAATCTGGGAGAAGGAGCTGCTGGCCATCAAAGCGGCGTTTGAGGCCTGGAGGCATCATCTGGAGGGAGCGCGGCATCAAATCGAGGTCCGGACGGACCATAAGAATTTGGAAAGCCTGCAGACCACTCGGAATTTGAACCAACGCCAGATCCGGTGGTCTCTTTTCTTTGCGAGATTTGACTTCCGGGTTCGGTACATACCTAGCGGGCACAATCAAAGAGCGGATGCTCTGTCCAGGAAGCCCGAATATTCCCGAGTGGAAGACAAGCTTCTGCCCAGGACAGTGATCCCCGTCGAGTCTTTTGCTGCGGTGCGGGAGCCGGTTGATATACGGGCTCAGATCTGGGAGGCACAGCAGCAGGAGGTGTGAGTGGCTCAGCGGAAGGAGGAGGTGGGGCCAGATTCTCCTTGGACGGTCACGGATGGACTCTTGTATTATCATGACCGGCTCTACGTTCCGGGAGGGCCACTCAGGGGACTCATCCTCAGCCAGTGTCACGATAACCCGGCGGCGGGGCATTTTGGCCTGTTCAAGACCCTGAACCTGGTCTCCCATACCTTCTGGTGGCCCCGAGTACGACACGACGTCCAGTCCTATGTTACCTCCTGCATCCCATACAGGCAGGCCAAGTCAGCGACAGGGGCCCCGCCTAGATTACTGCAGCCTTTGCCGACACCCAAAAGACCCTGGGGGCCTGTGTCCATGGACTTTCTGACAGATTTACCCCCATCCTCTGGTTTTACGACAGTGTATGTGGTGGTGGACATGCTGACCAAGATGGCACACTTCATCCCCTGTCGCGGCTTACCGTCAGCCTGCGCCACTAGTCGTATGTTCATTCAGCAGGTGTTTCGGCTGCACGGCCTCCCTGATAGAGTCGTCTCTGATAGGGGGGCCCAGTTTACAGCCCGCTTCTGGCAGGAGTTGATGCATGCGTTGGATATCAAGATTTGCCTCTCATCTGCGCATCATCCTCAAACTGACGGGGGAACCGAGAAGGTCATCGGTATCCTGGAACAATATCTGCACTGCTACGTCAATCTGCAGCAAAACAATTGGGTGGACTATCTGGCCATAGCTGACTTTGCATTTAACAATTCGCAGCACACCTCCACACAGATGACACCGTTCTTGGCCAATGTGGGATATCACCCCCGGTTTTTCCCCCTTTCTCCCGTGGACTCACCGGAGCCGGCAGCGAACGACTTCATGGCAGAGTTACAGGCGATCCATCGATTGGTGCGACGTCAGTTAGAGAAGGCCAAGGCCTATTACAAAAGGTTTGCTGATCGGTCAAGACGGGATACGCCTCCACTATCGGTAGGAGATCGGGTCTGGTTGTCCACCAGGAACCTACCGTCCACACGGCCGGTGAGAAAATTAGATCACCGATATTTAGGACCGTTCCCAGTCGAGGCTGTCATCAATCCGGTCGCCTATCGCTTAACTCTGCCACGTTCCCTGCGCGTGCACCCAGTCTTTCATCGGTCTCTGTTGGTCCCTGAGCAACTGGCCTGTCCACTCCGCCGAGCGGAACCTCCCCCATCAGGACCTTGTGATGGAGGCAGCACCCCCGAGTATGAGGTCGCCAGCATCAGGGATTCCCGTTGGCTGAAAGGTCGTTTCCAGTACCTGATTGAATGGAAAGGTTATGGACCAGAGGACTTCACCTGGGAAGACGCGACCGCCGTTCATGCCCCTGCGTTGGTGACCGCTTTTCATGAACAATTTCCATCTCGACCGCATCCGGATCAGCAGACTCGGGGGAAGGGCCCTGCGGTGCGGGATAGTGTTGTGATTCAGGGTCAGCCTGTGGGTTCGGCAGTTGGGTCAGACGACTCAGAGGAGGAGGAGGGGGGTGTTGAAGAGCTTGCTGAGGGGATTGGACAGCTTGATGAGAGCCCCCAGCAAGGCCCCTCTCATCTGGTCACGATGCAGACCCAGCTGTGTGAGCCTGACAGCGTGGATGAAGATGACCCACAGCTGGCCCTGTTCAAGGACGCCCGACGCAGGAGGCAGTCAGTCAGGAGTAAACAGAGGAAGGCAATGGGGCACCTCGGAAGGAGGCACAGAGAGGCCACGCCCTGAACTGTATTTAAGGGGAATGTGTGGGAGGGCTGGTTTGCTGAAGGCAACCGCTTGGATTGTTCCTGCTTCTTAGCTCATGTTTTATGGTTGGTGTCTTGTCTTGCTCTGTTTTATGTGAATAAATTTGGCAGGCGTAATTCCAGCCTCTTGCCGTTTGTAAAGGGGTTGTCCCTGCCTTCTCTGCAGGGCCGGTAGCAGGCTGGTACAGAACAGGGAGAACCCTGATCAACCAGGACAGTGACCCTCCCAGGACTGTGGGGCTAACCCTTCCACAGGGTCTGACTATGGGGTGGGTCTACCAGGAACGGTCAGCCAGAGCTTACCTGCTGACTCTCCAGTTCAGGAGAACTTGGACTCCCAGGATACGCCGAGTAAGGTGCCAGCCCACAACGGGGAAGAAACCCTAAGATGTTCATATCGGTCCCATAGGCCACCCGTGTACCTCAATGACTATGTGCGCAAATAAGGGAAGCCAGATGGCTAGGTACATGGGGAAGATCAGTTGTATGAATGTAATGGTTGTCGATGTGTATTATTTCATCTTAAGGGGGAAGGGGTGTTATGTATTAGGCTTTTAGAAACAACTAACTTTTTAGGGCCCCCAGCAGGGCAAAATCGGGTGCGGAAGGCAGAGCCCTGCCTCCCTGCATCCCATTCTGCTGCAATGCAAACCAGAAGTCTGAATAATAATAAGCCAACCAAACTTTTTATTCCTTACTTTTAACAATCTTGTTCTTTAATCTCTTAAATTAATAACCTAGAAATTGATTTTTTTTCATTTTTTTCTTTGTCCCCTCTCACAAACCCAGTTGCATGACTTTGGACCAGTCACTTTCTCTCAGCCCAACTCACTCATAGGGTTGTGCTGTTGTGGGGAAAACAAGGGGAGGAAGGTGTTATGTATTAGGCTTTTAGGAACAACTTAAGCACTTGCATAAGAGTCACCACCAGGAGGCGTTGAACTGTAACTGTTTTGGTGGGAAGCAGTTTCGGCGGGAAACAGAGGTTCAATCCGATTGGTTGGTTGTGTACCTGGCCAGGTACTGGGCAGGTATATAAGAAGTGCAGGTAGCCCCTATTCCCCAGTACAGTCACTTCCACCAAATAAAGAGCTGTTATGTTGTACTCATCATCTCGGTGTCCTTCCTGCTCTCCAGAACCCACTACACAATAAAAGGAATACACATTGGTTTGTGCTTAAATTGTAAGCCGCCCTGAGTCTTCGGAGAAGGGCGGGATATAAATGGGATTAAAATAAAAAAAAATAAAAAAAATACTGGTTTGTTCACTGCAGTGGGTTGTATATGAAAAAGAAAGACAGAATAAAAATCTAAAAAAATATCCTTCAAACCTTTAATAAACCTCTTTTGTAAATCCAATATAGAAAAATTATTTAGGTCACTCTTTTATTATTTATATATTCCTTTAACCATTAAGATATCACCCAGTTTCATTTGTATATCTACTGTAGCATCTTCTTCTATATCATTCTTGTAGCCTGTCATTTTTAAATCCACTTTCAAATCAGTCTTAGTCTATCCACTAAAATGTGGTCCTCTTCCATAACATATTGTAAACATAGACTATCTATATTTTCAGACATGTTTAATGTGGGTCCATTCTTCATGAATACATCCATATTAAATCCTTTAATACATCCAGTGTTAAAATATTTTCCTCCATTCTTATTAGTAAGTAACATCTAAGCATTCTTCATCTTTAATTGTAATTTTTAGTTCCCTCTAGTTCAGTCTAGTATCCAGCCTTCAAGTATCCTTTCATGCTTTCTTTTTTTTAGAATCCAAAACAGCAGCATTTTCCCATAAGAAAGATTGTTATAAGTAATTTCCAAAATTTATATCAAATCAACCTGTTCATTTGTAACTTTGAAAATTCAATCACCCATTTGCTTTTTATTCCAAAATAGCTATTTTAAAAAATAAAATAAAATTCCTAGATCTATATTTTAAGCTTCTTTCCCTAAGGATTGAAGGAGGCTCATCCAGTGCTCTAAAATGTGCCATTGCTAAATTCCTAAATAGCTAAAAAGCTAAGAAGCAATTTTCAAAAGTAACTAAGGAATGAGTAAATTTTTTGTTGATGTAGGCTACATTGGAGTTTTGAGCTTGGTTGGAATCCCTCGGTTCCCAGGTGCTCAACTCACATCCAAACTGCAAAAGTTCAGTTCCCACAGTCTATTCACAAGGAGCCACTGTCCAGAGTCTGTGTGGGCAATCTCACAATCTCTCCTTTTTCTGCAGAGATTTTGCTGGTTAGAATTCATCATCTGGCCATAGATCTTCACTGCAATGCCATTCCTGCTCCTTCAAGGACATCTCATTCACCAGGCTTTTTTCTGTTGTTCCTCATGAGATACTACTGTATTTCTTTGAAGCAGTAATAACAAATTTATTCTTCTTTTATAAAAAAAATATTGTTGAAGCAGCTAATATAAAACTTCTAACAATTTGATAGACATTTATTAGAAAAATCTTATGAATACATAATGACCTACCATGAATATATTACAAAAGTAAATAAAAATATAGGTTCTTTTTACTTATTGCATTAGTTGAAATTATTTCCATGTTGAAGTATGGGGCCAATTCATATTATCATAGTAATAGAATGTCCTGCTCATCCTTGTCAAACAAGCCTCCCTTGGAATAAATATGAAACTCTATGAAAAGCAACTTGCTCTTAGGTAGCCTGTTGTTGACTTCCTGAAACTCATAATTTCAAGCTGTAGAGAAGGAATATCTATTGGACCCAAAAAAGAAAGGTGAGTTCCTGCCCAATTCTATAGATCACTCACCTAATCTTACATTATCACTATAATTAGTGTGCTATCTTATGATATTGATGGATTAATTATGTGCCACCAAGTCATTGTCAGCTCTTGGTGACCATACAGATAAGTAATAATAATAATATATAAAGTTGGAAGGGACCTTGGAGGTCATCTAGTCCAACCCCCTGCTCAGGCAGGAAACCCTATACCATTTCAGGCAAATGGCTGTCCAGTCTCTTCTTAAAAACCTCCAGTGTTGGAGCATTCACCACCTCTGGAGGCAGGTTGTTCCACCGGTTAATTGTTCTAACTGTCAGGAAGTTTCTCCTTAGTTCTAGGTTGCTTCTCTCCTTGACTAGTTTCCATCCGTTGCTTCTTGTCCTGCTTTCAGGTGCTTTGGAGAATAGCTTGACTCCCTCTTCTTTGTGGTAGCCCCTGAGATATTGGAACACTGCTATCATGTCACCCCTCACCCTTCTCTTCATTAAACTACACATACCCAATTCTAGCAACCGTTCCCTATATGTTTTAGCCTCCAGCCCCCTAATCATCTTGGTTGCTCTTCTCTGTACCCTTTCTAGAGTCTCGACATCTTTTTTACATCGTGGTGACCAAAACTGGATGCAGTATTCCAGGTGTGGCCTTACCAAAGCATTGTAAAGTGGTATTAGTACTTCACTTGATCTTGATTCTATCCCTCTGTTAATGCAGCCTAGCACTGTGTTGGCTTTTTTGGCAGCTGCAGCACACTGCTGGCTCATATTGAAGTGATTGTCTACTAAGACTCCGAGATCCCTCTCACAGTTACTACTATTGAGCAAGGTACCACCTATACTATACCTATGCATTTGATTTTTCCTGCCTAAATGTAGAACCTTACTTTTTTCACCATTGAATTTCATTTTGTTAGATAGTACCCAGTGTTCGAGTCTGTCCAGATCCTTCTGTATCTTAAGCCTATCTTCTGGAGTATTGGCTATTCCTGCCAGCTTGGTGTCGTCTGCAAATTTGATGAGTTCCCCATCTATCCCCTCATCCAAATCATTAATGAAAATATTGAAGAGCACTGGGCCCAGAACAGAGCCCTGGGGCACCCCACTACACACTTCCTTCCATGTAGATGCGGTTCCATTGAGGACCACATGCTGAGTACGGCCTGTCAGCCAGCTACGAATCCATCTGGTGGTAATGCTATCTAACCCACATTTTTCTATCTTATCAAGTAGTAGGTTGTGATCTACTTTATCAAATGCCTTACTGAAGTCCAAGTAAATTATATCTACAGCGTTCCTCTGGTCCACTAATTTTGTCACTTGGTCAAAGAATGTAATAAGATTTGTCTGGCATGATCTGTTTTTGACAAACCCATGTTGACTTTTAGTGATGACTTTGTTTGCATCAAGGTGTTCGCTGATTTGTTGTTTGATTATCTTTTCCAGAATCTTCCCAGGTATTGAGGTCAGGCTGATAGGTCTGTAGTTTCCTGGATCTATTTTTTTCCCTTTTTTGAAGTTTTCTCCATGATCTGTCCCTGACCTGGTTCTTCGGTTCTTTCAATGGTGAACCCTTTGCGACTGCTACTGAATCCATTCAGCTTGCTACTGGATGTCCTCTTCTCTTACCTTCTACCTTTCCCAGCCTTAAAAGCCTCCACCAGATAGCTATGTCTTTGCATAATGTGTCCAAAGTAGAATTATTTGAGCTGGTCATCTCTTCCTCAAATGAGAACTTGGCTTGGTTGCTTTGAATATTCATTTGTTTGTTCTTTTGGCTGTCCTGGTATTCTAAGGAGTCTTCTCCAACACCAAAGGTGTCAGTATTCTTTCTATCCTATGCAGCAAGCATAGACGATTGCCTTAAAGGACAAAGGGAAGATATGTTGCCAAGGCAAGAATCAAACAAATGATGCTTGAGCCTAAATCAAGTAAATTGTTTACTAAAATCTCTTGCAAGCCTCCATGCATTATATCAACAAAAAATAAAACAGGAAGAAACATATTTAAATTTTCAAAAATCTATTATCATAGCCTATAGTAGCTTTAGATCTACAAGTGTCTGTTTCTTAGTCTGGTCTACCTTATAGGGCTGACATCTTGCTTCTTCAAAGTCCAACGTTCACTTCCAAAGAGTGTTACAGGCAATACCATGGCTCATCAGATGCATTGTGAATAATTTTCCAAAGACTTTATGGCTGCTTTACTTGGTCCTAATGTGCAATAATTTGTTTTTACTAGTTGTTCTTTTATTAGTTGTTGATGGTTAATACTAAAAGACAAAAGCCATGCACTACTTTGATATCTTTATTTTCAGTTCTAAGGTTGGTTGTTGTACCTGTTGTCATTTGTTTGGTTTTAAGTTTTAGGCTCATTTTTTTCACTCTGTTTCTTGACATTTATTACTAACACTGAAATAGCTTATTCTAATTTATGAACCTTACTCTTAGATTAATGGTTCTTCCAAGAGTGCTTCAAGGCATGTGTTGAATATCATTTTCCCCAATCCATGTATTTTCCAGCATGGAAGTGTATTATTTGTTTTCAGCTGAAATTTGACCTTCTATGCATAATTCAATTCACGCTAGTGTCTTAAGTATCACTTAGGATAGCCATTTCAACAATCACCTGAATGGTTCAGTAAATGTTGAATTTTGTCATTCTCTGGGATTTAAGGAGATCTAGGATAGCAGTCAGATCTCTGACAGCTTCAAGTAAATCATAGAAGATGAGTGTCTCTTACTAATTTCTGCTTAGCCCCTAACTGTAGCTCTGTTCTAAGGTCATGATCCAATCAATCCTATGATCAGGGCTTTTTTTCTCATAGAACGCTCAGAATGGAGTTCCGGCACCTTTTTTGGATGGAACCTTGTAGGGTAGGCAAGGCTGGTTGTATGACATGTGTGAGTTCCGGCACCTTTTTCTTTTACAAAAAAAGCACTGCCTATGATGAAACATGAACATTGACAAAAGGAACAAAGGAGGAATTTTGTGGAAAGATCATTTGTTTTGTGCTCCATTTATACTGATTGGAATACTGTACATCTGTAATTAACAATATTGTGAAAACAATTTTCATAAACACAGTAAATGAAACACTTCCAGTTTCACTGGGTTTCCTATTTTCTGACCTTGAATAATGTATTCTGGCAGATCATAATGCTAACCTCAGACACAAGATTGGCATTGTAACCCAAATTCTTCTATTTGGCTTCAGTCTTCTTCCCCTCCTTTCCTCTCAACCAGCTGCTTGCTTGGCTTGTTGCCTCACTGAAGATAGATGGAAGGAAGGAAGGTATGTTTTTTCCCCACCTCTGTCCCAAATATGCTGTTATGTTCATGAGTCAGTTATCCCAAGCACTGGAAATAACTTTTCCGGTGTGCCTGACAGGTCAGAGGAAATTAGGAAATCACATTCCCAACCCCTATTGTGCCAAGACTGCATAGTGTGGCTGTTACAAGCTAGGAAAGCCACCTTCCCATTCACTGTTCCATTATTCTTGAACCAAGTGACAGAGAGGTATGTGGCAAGTGTAAAGAGTAAATGGGGCTAAACGGATAACAGATTGGGACATTAAATTGCATTATATCCTATATTGCATAATCAGGAACATGTGATATGATTGACACAGGTAATCTGAGTTTTCCTCCATGAATTTAATTAAACGTTTGGAAGTAAAGTCATTTCTTCAGGCAGATTGATTTACTGATTTAAGCAAGTTTTTCAAAGATGATTTTGCCACTGAAAACAGCATTTCTATAGTTGCCACTAGGCTATATTTTGAAAATTGGAAGGGTTCATTTTTTTTCCAAAAAATAAAAATAAAAATCTCCGAGTCAAATGAGTCAAATGTAATGACTTATCATACGTCTATGACTGAGATATGATATATCCTGTGTTTTCCTACTTCCATGATATAAATTAGCTTTCTTTAACCTGAGGTTCTCCAAACAGATAGTCCTAGTGTGGATGGACTTCATCCATGCTGATTAGACATTCTAGACAAACTCAGGATCCAAAAAGATCTTGACAAACTTGAACAATGGGCCCTATCCAACAAAATGAGTTTCAATGTGGAGAAAAGCAAAGTTTTACATTTATGCAGGAAAAATCAAAGGTACAAGTGCAGATTAGGTGAGACCTGGCTTAAAAACAGCAACTGTGAAAGGGACCTTGGAGTCCTACTGGACAATCACTTGATTATGAGCCAGCAGTGTGCAGCAGCAACCAAAAATTCTAATACAGTCTTGAGTTGTATAAACAGAGGCTTAGAATCAAGAATACACAAAGTAATAGAACTGCTTTATAAAATGCTAGTAAGATCACACCTAGAATACTACAGCCAATTTTGGTCATCATATCACAAAAAAGATGCTGAGAGTCTGGAAAAAATTCAGAGAAGAGCAACTAAGATGATTGAAGGCCTGGAAACTAAAACATACTAAGAAGAGCTGCAGGACTTGGGTTTGGCTAGTCTAAAGAAAAGAAGAAATAGGGTAGACATGATAGCAGTATTCCAGTATTTGAGGGGCTAGCACAAAGAAGAAGGGGTCACGTTTTTTACCAAAACACCAGAGGGCAGGATAAGAAACAATGGTTGGAAACTGATCAAAGGGAGAAGCAACCTGGAATTAAGGAAAAACTTCCTGACAGTGAGGACAATTAACCAGTGAAACAGCTTGCCTCCAGAAATCATGGGCACTCCATCACTGGAGATATTTAAGAAGTGGCTAGACAGTCATATGTCTGAGCCGGTATAAGTTCTCCTGCTTGAGCAGGGGGATGGACTAGAAGACCTCCAAGGTCCCTTCCAGCTCTATTCTCTTCTAAAGATATCTAAAGATTCTAAAGTCTTCGTAGTTAAAAAACTCTAGAGAGAACAAGTGGGGGTGATGGTAAAAACGTTTCAAAGTTAAGGCTGATTCTGGGAGTTGCATCTATACATTTCTTTTGGAAGTGGAAATATTGCAGTCCTGGTTTTCCACTGGCTTTTTGCAATGCATGTTTTTATTTCCTAGGCTGGCTTGCAGGCTTAAAATTCCCAGGCAGTCGCCTGTCCAGAATCCTGCTTAGGTTCGGGATTCAGCCAAGGTCAGCTACGTGCTGGGAAGACTGATATAAATATACAAAATGCTTAGGGGATTCCAATAAATATCTGGGTGATTACAGTTATTTTCAATAACATATGCTTCTTTTTCTTGTCAGCTTTTAAAGCAAGGAAGATTCTCAATTACTTAATCTAGCTCATTATTAACACATTATTTAAACTTTGAAGGTACTAAAATTTCAGTTATCTGCCTTAAGCCAAGGAAAAGCTAGTTAATTTCAAGTCTTCTTGCTCTTTGGTTCCAGCAGTCAATTGGTTGAGCAACTTTTTTTAAAAAACTAAAAATTAAAATTCTCACCATATCTTTCTCTGCCCATCACTATTATGATACTTGTATTTACCATCTCAGCAGCCCCCACTCAGCAGCCCCCACTCTGCTCCATGCTTCACTCCCTTATCCCAATCAGACTCACCTCCTCCACAATACCCAAACCAATGTCCCAGAGTCTGTTCTGCTTCATAGAGAACTGATGCAACACCACAGAGAAGACCGGGCCCCACCTCCTGGTTCACATCTAAAAGTTGAAATAGAATTTTCCCAAATTTGTTGTGAATTGTCAGAGAGTATATTATTGGTTTTGGTTTTCTAGACCATGATTCTAGAAAACTTTTCTCAGGGGGATATGAACTATGTTAGAAAAGAGTTCAGCTATACCAAAATGAATATGTGGCCCAGGATCACATTAAATTCAAAGGAGATTGTATTCCAAGATCCCTGGAATATGATGCAATGGTCTATTTGGCTTTGTGGACAGGGGCTTAGCATGACAAGTGTGCCATGAAGGAATATTAGATTTGACATCTGCTTTGACAGAAGGCCATCAATAAGATAGGTCATTTTAAATATTCCAAATGCCCAGCTGTCTAGCAGATACATAACATTTCTTCCCTCAGGGAAAGAGGGGCATGTATCAAGTTGTAGCATAGCTCTTGTTCCCAGGAAAAGCAGAGGGAATAAAGATAAGGGATCCTTTGAACTTCATGTACTGTATATTCAAGCCTGCATTAACTATACATGTGTATGGGTAGATACATACTTTCTTTTGAGAGTAAACAACAGAATTTCATTTTTAATGTGGGCCAATGTGCTCACAATAAAAATGACAATAAATATTATCTTATCTATTAAGACATGTGTGCACAATGGGAAAAATCCAAAAGCAGACAGGTTGGAACACAATGCTTGGAGAACATAAAGAATGTGAACAGCATGAAGAACTAGTGGTTATAGGGCTGGTCTAGAAACTGGGGGACCATGAGTTCTGCCTTAGGGTGCTGGGTGATCTTGGGCCAATAATTCTCTCTCTCTCTCTCTCTCTCTCTCTCTCTCTCTCTCTCTCTCTCTCTCTCTCTCTCTCTCTCTCTCTCTCTCTCTCTCTCTCTCTCTCTCTCTCTGAATGAGCTGAACGAATGAGAGTGAGCAGATCTTTTGGTTCAGTTATGAATTAGTACTATTTTAAGTGAAAATTGTAAGAACTATTATGCTGACACAAATTTTTGAAGCCTAAGAGCTATAATTAGTACTGTACCAGAATATAAATGGAGCAATGCAAGAGATTCTAACTAATTATTTGTTTTATAGCTGATGAGCTGCACATCTTCCAACTTTCAAACTTGGAAGAAAGAAGAATAAGAGAGAAATATTGGAACATGGGAGTTATAAGATGATGGCTGGAAAAAGCTATTCTGAAAAAAAAAGAGATTAAGAGTACAATGTTTATAGTAGCTTAGAAAAAGATGCCCAAAGACTGAAGATGAGTGAAGAATATATGAGGAAAATAGCCCATACAATGTGATGGCAACCATTTTGTTTCCTCATAAAGCAAGATTACTCTTCTCTTTCCCCGTCTTACTATCCCGTTCAGCCAGACTTTTTCTCCCAACTGTACTGATTTCTAGGCTGTAAACTCAGAAGGAGAGGAGTTACAAGGTAGGCAGCTTGATTCAATTCCTCATATATCCACAGTCTAAAGTAGTTTCTTTTAAGAATATTTGTGTTCATCAGACTTTTAATATAAAAAATCTTACAACTGTATCCACTTTTGCATTTTTTTCATCAGCAGCCTTCACCATGGCAATATAAAGCCTGTCCACATTTATCATCACAACAATGGTTGGATGTTGCCATGAGTTGCAAGGATGGATAATTTCCTTATATTTTCACCATTTCATTTTGAAATCTAGAGTTGATGCTAAACAGTTAAATCTTGATGAAAAACTCCAAGTGTTGACTTGCTATAGTTTGAAATAAATAGAATACACAATACTTTTAAAGGTCATTCATCCAAGAAGAATATTAAATCCAGAATTTAAAAATGCCTAATTGTACACCTGTAAATTGGCTGAGGTTCTCAGACATAGAAATCAATTTGAAAAGGATTCCCTGACAGCTAAAAATTATCACCTCAAAGGATCAGTGATGAAGAAGCAAACAGAGCTATCTGTTCTTCTCCCACACAAATTACATTTTGGCTCAAAACAAAATGATGGTTTTTCCTCTGTATTTTATCCATTGAGAGGAGAAAGCATCACTTTATTTAATGTTCTTTGGTGCTATAAAACAGAGACTGTGATCAGTTTTCAGATGAGCTAAACACAATTTTCACTGTTTTTCTGTTCAACAATAGGTTTTTTCCCTCCAATAATACAATCTTTTCTTTCTGCTGCACCAAAGGACATCCATCTGTTTTCATCAGTCTGCAGAGAACATTTGGTCTTTCCAGCAATGATAACAGAGTCAGTGTGGGCAGTAGCTGGGAATGACAGTATGAAGGATTATGTAATGGAAAGACTGTTTTCTAAAGCAATTTTTTGGGGGGAAGGGGGAGTGATGCTTCCAGTTCAGCTGAACCAACTTCTAAATCAGATTGATTTAGGGCGATTCTGCACTACAGCCTAAGCTACTTCTTTCTGTGCTGTCCCCAACAGTTCCTGAAGCTGACTTAACAAATTTCAGATCAGACTGCAGATGCTTGACCATGAGGTCAACTAGAGACTGCAAGATCTGATTGGTCATTCCTTGATGACATTCCTACAGAAAAGTAATTCTCACTGCAGGAAAGGCAAGCCTCATCTATCAATGCCTGTCATTCTTTTTAGGAATTGTTTCTTCCTCACAAGCCTCCACTCTTTCCTTTGCTTTCCCAGATGTTTGCCCATAGTGCCCACCTTTCTGTCATTTGACACTACAATGCAGTCCTCTTTCTCTCTCTCTCTTCCTTTTATTGTACCATGATTGTTCTGATACTTCAATGATCTAAAAAAGGGAATTCTTCTTCATCAGATGATCTACATGCTGTAGGTCTATAAGAACTTTGTATCAATAAAAACCTGATGGTTCAGATTCATAGAAACAAAGAGTGGCATTATTTGAACCTTTACAACTTTATTCCTCATGTTTACATTGCAATTAAATATTAAAATACAGTGAACATAGGGTGGGAAAGGAAAGACTATGCTGATCAATAAAGCTAAGTGTCCTTTGACTTAGAGTTCAATTCCTGGGATTTTCATGAGCCAATCCCTAAAGTTTTCTTACTTTTTTTAAAAAAAGTGTTTCTTATTAGATAAACTTTCAAATAATATAATAACGTGTCTATCTTAATAAGTTTCCATCAAGTATTGTAACTCTATACTTAAATTCTTGGATATGATTTACCTGTACATATGCAGACACAGTTTAAATAAACCAATTTTATATTCCTTCCATGTACTTTTAACAATCTTGATCTTTAATCCCCTCAAATAATGCCCTAGAACCTGGTTTATTTTCGATCTTTTTGATGTAGGTTAAAATAGCTGTGTTGTTTTCTCTGATAACCCTTCATGGACTTTTGCTGATGATGAGGCTTTAGGGATTTATGTATATTAAAGATATGGGATATGGAAGGAAGAGATCATTTGTTGTATTGCAGGTGATAAGTAAAATTGTTTATACTTGTGATGAATGGTAAAGTTATTTCCTTACACTGTATATACATTTTCTTTTTCTTGTTTTTCTAGTTTTTGTTGTAACTATAATGTTATAATAAAATTATTATATACAGATACTAGTTAGTGATTATATCTTTCAATTAAATAATACAAAGAATAAGCCCATTGGAGAAGTTTAGTAAGGTTTCTATGATATTCTATTGCATCACTTTACTTCATCTAGCTTTCAATAAGAAAATAGAACCATAATATATAGGATAAGCCTCATTTAGTTCCTTTTTAAAAATGTGAAATGTTATGAAAAATAGGTTTTTTTAAAAAAATGGAAAGGTTTTTAGATAATTTTGCATGTCTTGTTTCAAATACAATATGGGGTTACTTTTCCCGAATCCATGATAGTTCTGATATTCCAATTTTCTCCTTAAATAATCCGTGATTGGTTCCTTATCTATTCCAGCAGGTTTAATGTTTTAGATCTTGCCTCATTATTTCACTGTTTGCTGTCCAAAATGAGTTTTGCTGGAGCTGCATGGTCTCAGCATGGAATGTTTGCTACTGTTATACAATGTAGATATGAGATCATGAAAAATTTAGGCCTGTGAACTTTGAAAGATTTGAGTATCATATGTTTCAAAGGCATGTCTATTTTGTGCTTGTGAACTCGATCTGCTATTCTGTTGTGTTTTGAAAGCTATGCATTTATTTTAGTAGTTTATATTTAAAAACATAAAAAATCCAAAAAGAGGACATTTACAAGCTGTATAAATTTACATACACATTTCAAAGTAACTTTAAATCATTTCTTGTATCAGTCGGAGATTTCAAATTCATTATTAAGATCAAGTTAAAATTCAATAACTAACTAAAGTGGCCAATATAATATGAAATGTAAATCAGAATGGACTATTAATAAAAGTTTCAATCTAGTCTAAAAATTTAAACTTAATTATCAAATAAACAAAACCAATTTTAAAGCCTTATAATCACAGAAATTCAAACTTGAATGTAATATGAATCCATATGTAATATTGTATTCCATAATATTTTTGCACTTAACCCTACAGCTGCCATAGTTAACATCCCTGGACCCATTTTGTTGGAACTTTTGTTTTTCTTTGATACTGAAACAGGAAACTGTTACTAAAGTGGACTATGCAAAGCTATTGCTTTCTTTAAATGCTGCTTTCAGAGACCATCTATAATGTGCCTTATCATAAACATTCTTCCAATATTGATAAGAAATTGTCTTATGCCACTAAGCTGGACCATGTCATTTATTCTGACAGCAGCTTTCTAGTATTTCAACCAGAAGTCTTATCAATCTCTGGAATCTGATTACATACCTGAAACTGGAAATGCCAGATGTTTAAACTTATACACATGTGGCTAAGCGCTCAAGAATTCTGGCTTTTTGGGACTTCCGGTGGCTCCGCGGCGACGGAGACAGCCTTCCCGGGCTGCCCGCGGCTCAGCTGAGTGTTTTTTCGCCCGAAACAGCGCCGATCAGCTGTTCGGGCGAATTTGAAGCCCCCTCCTCGGGAGAAGAGGAGGGGGTGAGGCCCCAGGTAGGGGTAGAGTTCTCCAGGGCCGCCTGAGCTTGGAGCTTGGGCGGCTGAAGGATTGAACTCCCCCGAAGCCTGGGTTGCTCCCAGCTGGCCGGCGTCTCTGCTCCGGATTTCTTGGAGCAGAGCCAGGCGTCTGTGACCACCCCTGCCTGAGGAAAGGACTATGGATTAAAAGGAGCAGGCAGAGCGGTACAAGAGGAAAAGGTGAAGAGGATTATTTTATTTTACTCTCGAGCCTGATGGATTTTTTAAACTTTAAGTGAAAGTGCGTCACAATTGAAAGTGAAAGATGGCGGCTAAACCTCCCCCTAAAACTCTTCGGAGTGGTGGATCTTCTCCGGTGCAACAATCATCATTACAGGCGTTGCACCCTCCTGATGTATTGACATCGAAGGACTTACGAGATGCTCTGGATAAACATGCCCAGGTACTTTTGGAATCAATCAATCAATCAATGGGTGATAAATTTGCACAGATGGAGGAGAAATTGGAGAAACTGGAGGAGAGAATAGAAGAGAGGATAGAACAGAAGTGCAGCGTGATGAAGGTAGACATTTTGTCTTCAGTGCATAAAGTGGCGGAATGTGTGGATGATTTGGATGAAAAAGTGGATGACTTGACTCAAAAGAATGCCATATTAGAAGCAAAAGTACGGGAGAATGAAGATTTAAGAGACAAAATGGAAAGGGAATTAAGTCTTGCTCAATATTACCAGATGCAGTTTGCTGTTAGAATCAGAGGCTTAAAAGAGAATATTAAGGAAGATTTAAAGCAGCTGGTTTCTGAGGCTCTCGAAGTGGTATTGAATCAGCCAGCATCTGAAATAAGAGAAGCTATGGATAAAGTGTTCCGTGTGAATTCATGGATTGCTAGACAGAGAAAGCTACCTAGAGATGTGGTGGTCTACTTTGCAAAAAGAGAAATTAGAGATGAAGTTATACAAGCTGCCTATGATGCTAAAGTTGTGATTGCTGATCAAGAAGTCTTGGTTTTAAAAGAAATTCCTCCAAAGATTTTAAGGAAAAGGAAAGACTTCACATTTCTTGTGCAAGAGCTTAAGCAACGAGATATAAGGTTCAGATGGGAGATTCCAGATGGGTTGATGGTGATGTATGAAGGCAAAAGGTACCGACTGATTACTGTGAAGCAAGCGCGTGATTTCTATAATAACGTTTTAAAAGCAACCCCATTAACACTTCTGGAAGCTGCAAAGGGATCTGGAGAAGGAGAACATCAAGAGGTTGAAGTAGAGGAAAACGGTGCTGGAGGAGATCAAGCTATAACTTCTTTGGATGATCCTAGAGAGCAAAGGGTAACGCGTGCTGCTTTAAAACGAGCAAAGAAAATAAAAGAACAAGACCAGCAAAAGTCTTCGGAATCTTCACAACGTACTCATAGCCAAGCAGTGGGAGGAGCACGGCCTAAAGAAGATAGTCCTATCAAAGCAGTGCTTCAAGAGTTTTGGGAGGATATGCATGGCAACTAAATTTTTGACTTGGAACGTTAATGGACTAAATTCACCACAGAAGAGAAAGAAAGTTTTTCAATATTTAAAACAATTCAAGATAGATGTTATATGTTTGCAAGAAACGCATATTAGGGCTATGGACCAAAAGCTTTTATTGAACTCAAGACTGGGTACGCACTTTGTTGCCTCTGCAATGAATAAGAAAAATGGAGTGGTTGTTTATATTAGAAGTGCCATAACAGCGGACTTAATTGAAGCAGACAAGCATGGAAGATACGTACTGATAGACTTGTTGCTAGAAGGCAAAAAGACGCTTTTAGTTGGACTGTATGCTCCTAATCAACAACAACAACAGGCTGACTTTTTTAGTTTACTTCATACAAAGGTTACCCAGTTGGATTATAAATCTTTTATTTTTATGGGGGACTGGAATGGTGTTTTGGATGTACAGATGGATAAGGCTGGAGCTTTTAAGCGCATTCCAAGTCATGCTAGACTGCCTAAATCTTTTTTTGAAATGAAGGATGACTTGGAACTGCGAGATATTTGGCGTGAGAGACACTTGCAGGAAAAGGATTATACTTTTTATTCTGATAGACATCAATCTTTTTCGAGGATTGATTTTATTTTGGTGACTAATGACTTTTTTTTGAGGACTAAAAAGGTGAAGATTTGTGCAAGAACTATCTCTGATCATAGTCCAGTTTGGTTAGAGATTGATAAGGAGAAAAGAGACAGGCGCTCGTGGCGCGTAAATGAGAATTTGTTTAGAAATCAGAGAAATGTGGAAGAATGCAAACAGCGGATGAAGGATTTTTTTGAAACTAATATGAACAAAGGTACCTCTATGGATATGGTGTGGGATGCTAGCAAGGCCTACATGAGAGGGGTGTTGATATATATGAATAATAAACATAGACGTGCTGTGGAAGTTAGGAGGAAAGAACTGGAGAATGAAATAAAGGAAAAAGAAAAGGCTTTGATTTTGAACTCAGAGGATGTGAAGACTAAGGAGGCTATTAAATTGTTAAGAGGACAATTTGATAAATTAATGGCTGACCAAGTGGCAACCAATCTGCGGTTTGCCAGGCATAATACTTTTTGCAACGCTAATAAACCAGGTAGATGGTTAGGTTATAGATTGAGGAAAAAACAAAGGACTTCTAATATAGACAAGATTGAGCATAAAGGAAGGGTTGTGTTTCAACAGGACCTTATCAAGGACGCTTTTGTGGATTTTTATTCTAAATTATATGCTAAGGAGAAAATTAATGAAAAAGACATTGATATATATTTGGAGAATGCTAGCATCCCGGTTCTTACGCAAGTACAAAAAGAAGGGATTAATCAATTGATTACAGAAGAAGAAATTTTTACAGCAATTAAGGAATTGAAGGTGGATAAAGCACCAGGTACGGATGGTTTGACTGCGGCCTATTATAAAAATCTACAAATAGAGATGATAAAACCGTTAAAGGAACTGTTCCAGACAATCCAGAGGGGGGGAAAGGTGCCACCGTCTTGGAGAACAGCTTTTATTTCCTTGATTCCGAAGGAAGACCAAGATGCTACTCAAGTTAAAAATTACAGACCGATATCGCTTTTAAATACAGATTACAAGATATTTGCTAAGGTTTTGGCTAATAGACTGATGAGGGTTCTGCAACAGGTGATTCATGGGGACCAAACGGGGTTTATTAGTGGTAGGCAAATGAAAAATAATGTGAGGCATATAGTTGATGTGTTAGAGTTTTTGGAAAGGAACAACCAGATCTCTGCGGCGCTAATTTTCTTAGATGCTGAAAAAGCTTTTGATCAATTGAATTGGCAATTTTTGTTGAAAGTTTTAGACAAAATGGATTTTGGGGAAATTTTTTTGCAACCGATTAGGGCATTATATCAAAAACAAACTGCCCGAATTATAGTTAATAATAGCTTGACAGAAGCATGTAATATTGAGAAGGGCACAAGGCAAGGGTGTCCGTTATAGCCCTTGTTATTTGTGTTAACATTAGAGATATTATTGGTTAAAATACGGAATTCGGAAAAAAATAAGGGGATACAAATTAGAGATCAGGATTATAGATTGAGAGCATTCGCAGATGATCTGGTTGTTACAGTGACCCAGCCAGAGAACTCTGTTGTGGACCTGATGGAGATAATAACACAATATGGGAAGGTTTCTGGATTTAAAGTTAATACACAGAAAACCAAAATTTTGGTCAGAAATATGACAGTTTTGCAAAAGGCTCTTTTAGAAGGACTAACTGGATTTGAGATTGTTAAAAGGGTTAAATATTTGGGGGTGTTTTTGTCGCCCTCTAATACAAAGTTATATAAAAATAATTACGAAAAACTATGGGGGAAAATTCAAAAGGAATTGGAGAATTGGGAAAAATTGCAATTGTCTTTGTTGGGACGGATTGCAGCAGTGAAAATGAATGTCCTGCCTAAATTTTTATTTCTATTTCAAATGATACCGATTCTTAAGAAAGATTCTAATTTGGAGGAATGGCAGCGAGGTATCAATAAATTTGTGTGGGCAGGGAAAAAGCCACGAGTTAAACTTAAGATTATGCAGGATACTCGTGAGAGAGGTGGGCTTAAAATGCCCAATCTTAAACTATATTATGAAGCTGCTGCATTAGTAGGAATAAGTGATTGGATTAATTTGACACAAGAGAGATTATTAAATCTTGAGGGCCATGATTTGTTGTTTGGCTGGCATGCATATTTGTTGTATGATAAGAAGGTAGATAATGTGTTTAGAGTGCATATTTTAAGACAGGCATTGCTGAGAGTTTGGAAGAAGTACAGACATAAGTTAGATTGCAAGATACCACTGTGGGCAATTCCAAAACATGCAATAGAAAATATACATGCTGGTTTCAAACATGATGTGACTACGTATAAGGAGATCCTAAGTTTGGAAAGAAATGTCGGTGTTTGAAATCATACAGCCTCTTGCGAGAAGGGAAGGTTGTTCAAAACTGGTTTCAATATACTCAGTTACGGGCCAGGTGGAAAGAAGATCAGAAAAATGGTTTTACAATGACTGATGAAAATTTGATAAAGCAAATTAGAAACCAGGGACCAGCACATATTAAACGGATATATCTTGCGTTGATAGAGATTGATTCAGAAACAGAACTTGTTAAGGATTGTATGATAAAATGGGCCCAAAACATCCAGGAAGTTATTACAATGGACACATGGGAAAAGATTTGGGTGAGGAACGTAAAATTTACACAAGCTCAAAATCTAAGAGAGAATTTTTACAAAATGTTTTATAGATGGCATTTAGATCCTAAAAAGCTCGCAAGTATGTATCCGAATTATCAGCCTAAATGTTGGAGGTGCGGTGATGAAGATGCAACATATTTTCATATATGGTGGACATGTAAAAAGGTTAAGGCCTTTTGGATAAAAGTTTGGTGGATCATGCAGAAGATTTTTAAACAGAGGATAAAGTTTTGTCCGCAACTTTTTTTGTTGGGAATAATTACAGATGCTACAGTTGTGGACACTAAGTTGATGTTGAATTTAATTACGGCAGCAAGACTCTTGATAGGTCAGTATTGGAAGAAAGAGGAATTGCCGTCTATAGAAGAGTGGACTTTAAAGGTTTCCGACCTGGCAGAGATGGCGAAGATTTCGGCCTATTTGAAAGATCACTCGCAAGAACGCTATATTATGGAATGGAGAAAATGGATTGAGTTTATCCAGAATAAGTATAGGGTTAAGAAGTTTTATGTAGCATTTGAATAAGTCTTCTTTCTTTTTTCTTCTTTTTTTCTTTTAGTTTTTTTTTATATATATATTTAATATTACTAAGCTTTGTTTTATCCTATATAAGCTAGAGAGTGATGGATTTTAGAGTTTATAGTTGTTAGTATATGATTGTTTATGATTGGTTTTTTATATAAATACCTTGTATTTAGCTCTGGGAAGTCGGGGGGGAGGGGGGGAGGGGGGAGAGGTAGGGGGGGAGGGTGAAGGGAGGGGGAGGGGGGGTTTTAAAGAAAAATTGTATGTTAAAACTTTTCAATAAAAAAAAAGAATTCTGGCTTTTTATTTATTTATTTTTATTTTATTACATTTATATACCGCCCTTTCCCGAAGGACTCAGGGCGGTTTACAGGGTGATTAAAAACAAAAATACAAAAGTTAAAAACAATTTAAAGTATTATATCCATCCCTGAACAAATAAAACCCCAGTTAAAATTAGAATTAAAATTAAAATTAAAATTCTCAGCCTGGGCTAGAGAGCTCGAAGAGCCAGGTCTTCAGGTCCCAGCGGAATGAACGGAGGTCAGGGGCAGTCCTAAGCTCCACTGGCAGCTGGTTCCAAAGGGCAGGCGCACCCACTGAGAAGGCCCTATCCCTGGGTGTCATCCGCCGGCAATCTCTTACCGGTGGCACCCTGAGAAGACCCTCCCTGTGGGAGCGCACTGGATGAAGGGAGCTTGATGCCGGCAGCAGGTGTTCCCTCAGATATCCCGGACCCAAGCCATTTAGGGCTTTATAGGTCATCACCAGCACCTTGAATCTCACCCGGAGGGCAACCGGGAGCCAATGCAGCTCACGGAGTAGAGGTGTTACATGGGAGTATCGGGAGACCCCCATCACAACTCGCGTGGCCGCATTCTGCACCAGCTGAAGCCTCCGAGTGGTCCTCAAGGGCAGCCCCATGTAGAGAGCGTTGCAGTAGTCTAAATGGGAGGTCATGAGCGTGTGAGTGACTGTGCGTAGGGCATCTCGGTCCAGATAGGGTCACAACTGGTGCACCAGGCGAACCTGGGCAAAAGCCCCCCTGGTCACGGCTCCTATATGGTCTTCAAAATTGAGTTGTGAATCCAGGAGGACACCCAAGTTGCGAGCCCTATCAACGGGGGGTAACACCTCACCCCCCATCGTTAGAGATGGAATAGTCTGGTTAGCCCGAGATGCCGATATGCACAGCCACTCAGTCTTGGTGGGATTGAGACGAAGCCTGTTTCTCCCCATCCAGACCTGGACCACCTCCAGGCAACGGGACATCACGGTGAGGGCATCGCTGGGTTGGTTTGGGGTGGAAAGAAAAAGTTGGGTATCATCAGCGTACTGATGATACCCCACCGTGAAACCACGAATGATCTCACCCAGCGGCTTCATATAGATGTTGAACAGGAGGGGTGAGAGAACCGACTCCTGAGGAACTCCACAAACGAGAGGCCTCGGGGCGGATCTCTGCCCTCCCGTCAACACCGACTGCGAACGGCCCAGGAGATAGGAGGAGAACCACCGTAAAACGGTGCCTCCCACTCCCAACCCCCTGAGACGCCGCAGTAGGATACCATGGTCGATGGTATCAAAAGCCGCTGAGAGATCTAATAGGACCAGGACAGAGGAACAACCCCTGTCCCAAGCCCGCCAGAGATCATTCACCAGCGCGACCAATGCCGTCTCCGTGCTGTATCCGGGCCTGAAACCTGATTGGTACGGGTCCAGATAATCAGTTTCCTCCAGGAACAGAGGAAGCTGATGCGCCACCACACTCTCAACAACCTTCGCCAAAAAGCGAAGGTTGGAGACTGGACGATAGTTATTTAAAACAGCTGGGTCCAGGGCAGGCTTTTTGAGGAGGGGTCTCACCACCTATTTTGTCCTATTTGGCTGATCATTTACAGAAGAGGATGGAACTACCCATTCATGGCTGGGATGATGCCAAAAGCCTATCTCTATCTAATTCACAGTTCCAGCTTTTGAGTTGTAGTCTAAAGATTTGAGAATTTGATGCAGCATTACATGTGCACTATTTAAACACTGACACTTCTATTTCCTATATGGCCTGCTATATCAACTTTTTCTCTTCTGTGCACACAATCCCTTTTAATAAAAACGGGGGGGGGGAAGGGAAATTTTAGCTTGTTATATTCTGCCTTCTCTATCTTCCATGAGCAGCACAATTTAAAGTTCCTGGTGTTTAATTAAAAGTCCTGTTCCCTCTTGGCATTGGCTTGCTAGAAAATTGGTACACACATGAGCAAACCCACACCCAAGTTCGTGATGTTCTTAATAAAATAGTGTTTGCACTGCAACATCTCTACAAAGAATAATGTTGTCACATATAGAACAATAAGCAAGGGAACCTGTGAGTAGATGCAAAGAACTTGCCTCTTCAAATAGAAAAGACCCCGTGGTTGTCTAAAATAAAGAGCAGGTTTTCCTTAAATTTATTTAAAATTAGAGAATCATCTTAGATTAACCGAGAATGCATAAATGGAGGCACATTTGTTTAACCTTCCCTGGGGAAGTCATAAATTCAGAATTATCCCCTTCTGAGGTAGGTTAAGATGATGAGAAGACTGAAATCAGTAATTTGGTAGTAAGGAAAAGGGCTGGCAACTAGAAGTTCTGACCTGGGATGGCAAAGAAAGAGTGAGGCTCACTGCTAATTCTTCTAACTATGCAACATTCACCCAAAGAAAGGGACTCATCAGTATTATCAAAAAAAATCCCAAAACTTTTACCATGCTCTGCTTTAGTGTATTTAATAGACTTGGAATAAATAGATTTTCCAGAGTTATAAGACAACAACCTATTCTTTAGTTTTAAAACTTAGCAGAATCCAACAGTAGTTTTGTTACATTCAAATTTAATATAAACAAATATGTTTTCTGAATCAATAAACAATGTGAAATTCTGGAGAATGATTTTATGTTACATTTAATCATTTTAACTTTATGTTATGAAATCACAGTTTGTAAAAAAAAATGCATGGTAAATCTATGTGCAATACCAGCAGCATCCTTGAGGGGACAGTGTCAGAAAAGGCAAGAAGTGTTGCAGTACAATTTGAACATTGTGTACATTCCTATGACCTGTCCTTTGGATATCGATGGTTCTACATCACCTAGAAATATATGAAGTATTGTAGCATATAAATATATGAAATAAAAAGATAATCATCAATGAACCCATGTCAACCATCTCATTTTTTCCTACCCCTCTCTGTGAACACCACATTCAAACCAATGACTGCTCAAAAGTTGATCCTGTTGAATTCATGTGTCTCAGAATAAGGTCCACTGAATAGGGATAGGCAATATGCTCTCAAAGGAAATCTTATGTCCCCTGGCTTCCTTATCTTCACCCCACTAGACTATTAAAAAGTTTACCGTATTTTAATAATAAAAAATAGATAAGAAGTCATATTGCAAATCTAGCCAGAGACCTCTAGCTTCATGCTTATTTGCAGAAAGGTGGGCAGGTGAACTAGTTCACTGCCTGAAAGATTAATATTCTGTGACAGGTCACAACCTCCACCAATAACTATTTTCAAATAGATAACTTTCCCATTTTGAAATGATATAGACCACATGTGTTCAGAATTCCAAATGTATTTCTTACCCCTAAAAGTTTCTGACATGTGGGAAAAATGATGGCAAGTTGTTTGAAAATATTTGTCAAAGTTTGCATCTTATTTCACTGGCCATGCAAACAAAGTTTGCAATCTGATATTTGCCATCCTAGAAATAAATTCCATTGAATCCACTGAGTATGCAGAGAGTAATTTTACACAGCAGTAGGTTCTTAGGTTCCTTTATTGCAAAAAGGACAAAAAGTGGTTTCCAAGAAGAAATAAAATTCCATCAAGATTTGATGGAGAGTTTGGCCCTCCCCACCAATTCTATCTCTGAGAGCAATGGGATCATTCAAACTGCCACTTTGCTCACTGGAAATATTTCATCGATCTGTTCTCAGCTGCTTGAGAACCCTAGAGACCAGATATCTGAATAAATGAGAACATCCTTTTGCATTCTGTCAATAGTTGTTTGCTCTCAAGGAATCTTACGCTTGAGATCTTTAAAATAAACGTGTAATTTCTAAAGTCTTGAAGCAATTTAGCATTGACAGAAATAAAAGTTAGATAGGCATTATGAATTTTCTTTAAAAATAAATAAATAAAAAAGACAGACAAATTTAACAAGAACATTCAAAGAGTGAATTAAAGTTAACTATGAGAGCCAGATTTATCCATTCCCATCAAATAAAACAAACATGCTTAAAAATCATTCCTTGATTTCATTTTAAATATAATTGATTTGGAAATAAAGAAAAAGTCTCTTTTTTTCTCCTATATACAGTATAAGATTATGCTGGGTTCAGTTAATGCAAATTTGTCTTACATTCCTGAATTCAAGCTTAAAGTAACCTCCTTCGCGTATCTGTGGGCAAATATATAAGCAGCTGGAGTATCATTCAAGCTTAACAGATGGATAATCATAGTGTGAGCAGATTGGTGAAGAGGCACAGTGTAGGATGTGATGCCATCCTCCTCTGAACTTAAACTTTTTTTTGAAAAGTAGCTTTTCTATTAAAAAAAAGAAAAAAAAGGAACAAACACAACGACTCTTCCATCCAAACCTAGTAAATATCTCACCATTTAATCCACAGTGCAATCTATTGTATGTTAACAGTACATGTTCAAGATGACCCAAGCCTATCATTACATTCATTACATGCTGTGAATGTAAAAACCTCCTGGTCAGAATGCAGGCTGCCAGCCCAGGCATTTCCAGTCCAAGCCTTTTTGAGAGATTCACATATACAATGGAGGTACCTCAGTCGCTCCCTCTTGGAGACATACTAAAGCTTCATTTAAAATAGAAGGCAAATTCTATGCAGTGAAGCTTTAAAAAAGTTGGGTTTATCATCTTCCAGCAGCTTTTCATTAAAGTATAATTTCCCCCAAAGCAAGAAAATTGCAGCAAACTGAATTAGAGAAGCAGAAGCTTGAGGTGGTACAATTTTGGTAGAAATAAGCACAAGTCCAGCTCATGTGTTTTCTCTGTGGTGCTGAATCAAGTTTTGATAATCTAAATGATGTTTATTCTTCTGTACAAGCTAGTATATTTTACATAGTTCACCTTTATGTATTCTAGGCTATGTTCATAATTTTTCTTTCAATTCTTTATATTGTTGGGTTTTTTGAAGAAATTCAAAAACAATGATTCCCAACATACATCCTTTGATCACAACTGCTGGAATTGCTGGGCTTAATGTTCATCAGAGTCTAGAAGGTCACAGCTTAATATAATGCATGAACCAGATCACTATAGTTTTTTCAACAAATCATGGTTAACAAATTACAGTACCACTTGATTTGTGAATTTAGATAAATGTTTCTTTATTGCAACCCCTAATATTTCAGCTAATAGCCTGAAGCCAAATGATGATGCTGGAATAATTCTAAACCATGCTTAAATATTCACTTTATGGATTATTAGTCCACTTATTGTTGTTGTTGTTAATTGCGAAGTCATGTCCGACCCATCGTGACCCCATGGACAATGTTCCTCCACGCCTTCCTGTCCTCTACCATCTTCTGGAGTCCATTTAAGCTCACACCTACTGCTTCAGTGACTCCATCCATCCAGCTCATTCTCTGTTGTCCCTTTCTTCTCTAGCCCTCAACCTTTCCCAGCATTTGGCTCTTCTCCAGTGAGTCCTTCCTTCTCATTAGGTGGCTGCAGTGTATGCCTCCCAGCATACACAAAGGACAGCACAGCAGGAGGCTGATGGTGCAGATCAGCAGAGGGGCTGGACAGCTCCAGGCGATAACTGCTTACTCAGTATAAGCCTAATGATTTAAGCTGTTGACAGCCCCAGGCATGGTCAGCCTGGTGGGAAGCCAGGATCTACACCCATTGTCACCTGCACTGGCAGGAAGCCCAGGTTTGAACTGATTGGATGCCATCCACCTGGGCAGGTACAAATAGGCGCCAGGCTTCCCTGTTTCCCCAGTTCGTTCTGTTCAGAATAAACTCATCTTTACCCCAGCTCTGTGTCTGTCTCTATGTGAAGCACGCGACTTTACACTGGCGATGAAGGTGGGATTCTGCTCCGGAAAACGCTAGCCGCGGACGAACTCCCATCGGCAGGTCAGGAACCGACGCAGGATGACCCGGACCGAGGTAATGGCACAACTGGGACAATACCCCATCTTCAACAGCAACCGCCCTGAGGAGTGGGAGGCGTTCATAGGTCAGCTCGAGTGCTACCTACGGGCGAATGGGGTCAAGTACGACCGACAGAGAGCGGCGGCGCTACTCTGCAGCTGTGGCACGGAGACGTATCAGCTGGCGGTCGGTCTGTGCGCGCCTGACGACATTCACGCCATCGGGTACAGCGAGCTGATATCCAAGCTAACGGAACACTTTAAGCCCGAAACATCAGAGATAGCTTGGCGGTACCATTTCGAGAAACGGGACCAACGTCCAGGCGAGACCACGAAGCAGTACATGGCTGCCCTGCGACAAGCGGCGAGACTCTACAACTTCGACAACCTCGAAGTCTGTCTGTGGGATCGGATCGTCTGTGGGCTAAGGGACCGGAAGCTGTGGCAGAAGATGTTTGCCAAGCAGAAGCTGACCCTTCAGGACGTCCAGGAGGAGTTCTTAGCCTGGGACATAGCGGAGGAGTCCGACGCAAGGAAGAACGGGGCCATCCATCAGCTGTCCGGCCACGACGATGCAGAAGGGGGAGACTTTGAGGTGGACCCCATCCACCACCAGCAGCGATCGACCACCTACTCCCGGGACCGCGTGAAGGAGCAGTGCCCAGCGACAGCCAAGCAGCGGTACCAGGAGTGCGGATGTGGAACGAGCGGCCCCTGGTCTACCCAGTTCGCCGGCTGCAGCACCCATCGCTCCCGGTCTACCCAGCAGTGCGGCGGCGGCCCCAGGTCTACCCAGCCCAGCTCACTTGGACAACACCGGTCTACCCCGTGCATCGGCTGCGGGTCAGGAAACTCCAACCGATCTACCTGTTGCACCAGCTGCGGAGGACAGCACCCCCGGTCTACCTGCCGGTTCAAGTCGGCGAAGTGCAGAGCGTGCGGGAAGACCGGCCACATCACGGTGGTCTGTCGGAGCCAGCCGAGGGACAGTCTGCACGAGGTGGGGGCGGATTTCCAGCTGGCCACAGGTACAGGGGAGCGGCCACCGAGGTTTACGGTTAGCCACACGGCAGGACGGTCGGCTGTTTGCAAAACCGGGGGACACCCACCCCTTATTCCAAAAATCAAACTAAGGGTTAAAATTCAAGGGGTCCCCTGCATAATGGAACTTGACTCTGGGTCAGCCGTATCCATTATCTCCGCGCGGACTTTCAGCGAGATCTGCAAGTGGAGCGGCCAGCGGGTTCCCCTGAGGCCATCCAAACTGACCCTCTCAGACTTCCAGAACTCTCCGATTAAAGTCAGGGGGGAGGCGTCGGTGACGGTCCACTACAAAGGGTTTAAGGGGAAGTTGAGCATGCTGGTCGTCGAAGGGCAACGGACCAGCCTTGTGGGGCTAGGATGGTTCAGGGCGTTGGGCATTGGGATCACCGGGATCCACCAGCATACACAAAGGACAGCACAGCAGGAGGCTGATGGTGCAGATCAGCAGAGGGGCTGGACAGCTCCAGGCGATAACTGCTCACTCAGTATAAGCCTAATGATTTAAGCTGTTGACAGCCCCAGGCATGGTCAGCCTGGTGGGAAGCCAGGATCTACACCCATTGTCACCTGCACTGGCAGGAAGCCCAGGTTTGAACTGATTGTATGCCATCCACCTGGGCAGGTACAAATAGACGCCAGGCTTCCCTGTTTCCCCAGTTCGTTCTGTTCAGAATAAACTCATCTTTACCCCAGCTCTGTGTCTGTCTCTATGTGAAGCACGCGACTTTACAGTGGCCAAAGTATTTGAGTTTCAACTTGAGGATCTGGCTTTCTAAAGAGCAGTCAGGGTTGATCTCCTCTAGGACAGACTGGTTTGAATTCCTTGCAGTCCAAGGGACATGCAGGAGTCTTCTCCAGCACCATAGTTCAAAGGCCTCAATTCTGTGGTGCTCAGCCTTTCTTATGGTCCAACTTTCACAGCCATACATTGCAACTGGGAAAACCATGGCCTTGACACACTTTGCCCCTTTCTTTATTACAGTGCTTCTTAAACCTGGGAAAATTACCCCAAATTAGGTAAAAGTATTTTATCTTTATAACATAATCTTGCAAAGTCTAATTAGCTGTTTGTTTTGATATCTTTTTCTTCCTTGCTTATCTGTTTGATAATGGTTCTCCCCGGTGCTTTTTTTGTAAAATAAAAAGGTGCCGGAACTCACACATGTCATACATGCCTTGCCTACCCTACAAGGTTCCATCCAAAAAAGGTGCCGGAACTCCATTCTGGGCGTTCTATGACAAAAAAAGCCCTCCTTCTCCCCTTCAAGACTATGCTCTTTAATTTCTACACTGGTTACTTGGACAAAGAGATAGCAGTGTTGTTTACCCAATAAGTCAAGGGCATCTGAGAACTGCACTTGAGGGTTAGGGGTTATCAGGAAAGTGATTTTTCACATATGGACAAGAGAAAAAGCATAAGGTTGCAATGGAGGATAAAATATATTTGCATATATTAATTTGTACAAATGTAGATTTGGAAATAATTTCTTAACATAAATGGAAATATGGTAGCTCTAACGACATGGAAAATACAATGAAGAAATGTCTTATGCACTCCACCTGTCTGCTGCTTCTAACTTTGATGAGCAGCTTCAGGATCCCTACCCCTGCTTTTCCTGCTTCCTTACTTTTAAATCATATTTGGGTCTCATGCAGTCCTTTAAGCAAAGGACTGTAAAGTAGAGCCACTGAAGCTAACAACAATTTTAAAAAATAGATAAGAAATGGAGACATTTTATAAGCTCTTAGATTTACTTTAAAAATTCCATTTTTACAAGTTTAGTTATTAGAAAGATCTCATCTTTAGGTGAGATGTTATCAAAAATAAAAATCTATCAAATATTCAACTAATCTACCAGTATTTTTAAAGGTTGCTAATATTCTTCCACTTTTGTGTCACAAACCATTGCTATATTTCAAACCTTGCTACAGCATGCTGGTGCTAATAGAATTTGTTCCACTTAACAGAGCTCTTCAATATCTCTGCTATACATGTACTGCTGTTCCTGTGCACAGTTATTAAGCCTTAGAGAAGGGATGGGCACTTTCTGAAACATAGTTTCCATAATGCCATGAAATATATAATTCAGATATACAACAGCATCCATAACAAGCTAAAATAATGCGAAATTAATACATGTACATCATTATTATTAATGACCAGAATGATAAGGTTGAGAGGATGATTATTTGATTTGCAGATGATCCAAAACTAAAGGTTAGCTGATGCTGTAGAAGACGAAGAAGATTAAAGAAGATATAGATAAGTTTGAACAGCCAGCTGAAATGAGTAGGATGAAATGTCATGCACCTTTGGAGAAAAAATGAAAGACAGAATTTTAAGATAAGAGATATTTGGCTGATAGCCCATGTGAAAAAAATATCTAGATATTCAACATGAGCCAACACTGTGATGCAGTTCTAAACAGGCCAGTGCTATCTTGGGGTGTGTGAATATAGATTCTTCCAATCGACTCTACTGGGATCTTGGTGTTTACTTAGCTTGTTTATCTTCTTGCAATGATTCCTTATGAAACTAGTTAACATAGACAATGCTTTGACACAATGAAGTGAGGTTTGCTGGTTTTTTTATGTGTAGTAGATTGATTTACCTACTTTGATCAGATTCCTTTCATAGGTTATGATAGTTGTATTTTAGTTGGCTTCATGGAAATCTTTATGAGGTTGCAGGAGTACCTATCACAAGTCCCATCACATTGAAAGATGCTATAAAGTCTATCAAAGTTTCCTCTGATATAATTCTAGATATTTCAGTTTTTGGATTCTTAGTTATGTTGGTGTTTTGCATAGTTTCATCTTCCTCAACTGTTTGATTTTCTGAAGGCACTGTGATGATTAATTAATAGCATGTACCTCCAATTTTTATGTGGTGTCTGCATTTTTAATGAGTTCTTTGACTAAGTTGTATGTTGGGGCCCTGGTAAGAAAATAATTGCATGGAATGGTATATCTGCTTTGTGCATTTTGTGATGTGCATAGAAATGTGGGAGGATGTTCCATAGCATTTCATACAACATTGTTCTTCTTTGTGTTTTTGTCCTCTTTTGACTAGAGATAATTGAGGGTTATCTTGATTTGTTTGTCTGGATCAGATTCATGTTTAGGAAAGTATTCAACAGTTATTTTTCAATGTATTGTCTTCTATGTATAACTGTCTGTCTTTTTCTGCTGGAAAAGTCCAATGCACATACATCAGTTGCATCATTTGCACAATAGTAAGTTGCTATTTGTCTCCACTCCTATAATATACCCATGAGCAGAATGGAGTGCTTTCTCCTTCATCCCAGTAAGGAAGGAAAATTGTTACTCTGTTTTTCATATCTTAAACCCAGAAGTGTGCAACTTTATCCCATGTAACTATAGGTTTGTTTCTTGACACATGACACGTTCTCTATTCTACTTGGACCATATTTTTAAAAATGGTTTTTAATTAAGAAAATAAATAAGAATGTAACCTATTATTAAGTAATGTGTCTACCTCTAGTTTCATTTAATTTCAGTTTTTCTATGAGGAATCCAGAGGCATTCTTAGAACATAGAAATGGAGGGTACCTGCAGCCCAAGTTCTTTGAAAGTATATCCCTAGGAGTGAAGATGGGGAAAATGAAGTTAAGAGTAGCACAGAAAACATGACAGGAAGAAGCCTTACTAACGTGCCTTGCAGTAAATAGGCACTTGTGATTGGTTATGGCAGCCACTTTATAAGTCTGCAACCTTTTTCCTGCCATTTTGTGAAAGCATTTATGACATCTTCAAAAATCCAAATGTGCCAACTGACAATACAAAGGGTAGTTACTGATCACAAACTATTGTCATTTTTTTCTTCTTCAGGTGAAACCTGTTCTACCTTCATTATAAGCTCTGATGAAAATTGGAAGCACAGGACAGATCCAAAACATGCAGAATTTGAAGAGTAAGGGAAACTAACTCCTTTAATGGCTTTTGATTTGAGGAAGGCTTTGGTTTTGCTAAGAATGGTTTTATTTTCTTTATACACATCATTGAAGTGAAATGCCCAGGAACTAAAATATAAGAAAATGCTGGGTAAATAATTAAAGAAGATTAAAAAGGGTTGAAGCATACTGACAGCAGCAGCAAACCTAAAGGAATAAAAGTTAATATTTATTATGCTTGGGGCAGAAATCTAGATTGGTAATAATATTTCTTCTAATTCTCTTATTTCTTCAGCCTTAGCCTCCTAGTGTGCTGATTCCTGGTGTGTAGGGTAATATTATAGAATTTCTAACCAAGGTGGTCTCTCACTTCTAAAATAGTAGGCTATGTAAGTATCTCATTTTCACACCCTTGAACTGGAACACCCAGAGGAATTCATCAATATTTTTGACTCATAGCTGTCTATGGGGCTTCTTAGTCATCTAGGTCATAGTTGTCTCAAAGGCTCTTTTTCACGAGACAACTGGACTTTCTTGTTTTTCTTTGAAGACAATTTTCTTCTCCTCCAAGAAGCTTCTTCAGCAATGACTGGATGGTGGGGAATGGAAGGATTTATATTTCTTGCAGACAGCTGGTCATTTGCATTGTTTTAGAGTATTGTTGAGGCCACCTGGAGGTTTATCTGTGTCGTCAGGGTCATCTGAGTAGTGCAAAAGGGTGTGGAACCTTCTTGGAACTGTTGAAAGGACTGTGTTGCAGACTGGAGATAGATGGTGTCATATTGCTCCCCCTCTGTTGAGAGAGGGCTGTCAAAGCTGAAGTAGCTTCTTGGATGAGAAGTGAAACATCTTCAAAGAAAAATAAGAAAGTCTAATTGCCTTGTGAAAAAGCATCTTTGGGACAGCTCATAGCTGTAGTATTTTTATTAGTTTTATCCATTAATATTATACTTTCAGTAACTCAGATATCATTATCACTATCAAAACAACTCATGAACCATTTTTTAAATTTCCCAAATGGTAGTTTTTTTTCTTTATTATGTATTATCTTAGGGATAGTCTATCAGGTAGCATTGAGTGGGGCAAGCTGATCATTGCATTAAAAAAAACTATTACAGGCAGTTTGAAAAATTCTTTAGAAAAATTCTGTGGATTATAGTGCAATATTTATGTAAGATAGTCATTTTTATACTTCTTATACTATAATGACATATAAATTAGAAAGTGGGGAATCGTACACTCAATTTCTGCCTTTGCCATGACAGCCAGGTGGGTCACTTTGGGCCAAAGAATCTCTCTTAGCTCCCGCCCTTACAGGTGGTTGTTGTGGGGAAAATATATTCTCTGAGTTATTTGTAAAAATAATGACGGAGAGATATAAATAAATATTTGTTTTCCTTTCATTTTTATGCTGCAGCAAAATCAACAATGATGCGTTTTATCTGTCTGTCTATTACAACCTGAGCACCCTATTTGTATACGGTACCAACTTAATTTGTTCAGCATTCAGATCTCCATGATCATCCTCAGAAATGCAGGAATAAGACAATGTTTTAGCTGAGTTTGTTTATCTTGGTGGGGGAGGGGGAAAAGCCTATTTATCCAACAGAAGAGAATATACATTTGCAGGTCAGGGCCGAATTGTGAAGTCTTACCTCTTCTCTATACCTAACATTTGCAGATCTACTCATCCTTATGCCATATTCAAAACCCAGCTAGGCCTCTATAGTTCTCAAAAATCTGCTAATAAAAGTTGAAAATTAGCCTCTTTGCTGCATTGTATAATAACCAATGAACAACTCAGTAGTTTGCACAAACATATTTTTACAAGTAGACCCCAATTATTTTGATTATGAAAAAATTGTTCCTATTGAAGTTGAAAGGCATATAACAACTTTTCAGTAAGTAAGTACCTTTCAAATTAAGGATAATTATTAATTAAGCAATCCAAAATGAATAAAATAGTAGCAAGAAAACCACTGAAAAAGATATTCAGATTTGTCTATACCACAGGTCTACAACCCGCGGCTCCGGAGCCGCATGCGGCTCTTTCAGCCGTCTCCTGCGGCTCCCAGTCCTCTGACATGTGCAGTCCAAAAAAAAAAAGTGGGACTAAACAAGGTCAACCAATCAATTCAAATATGCAGGGTAGGTACATATCTCGCCTTGGCTCCACTCTTCAGTCAAACCCTGTTCTGCGCATGTGCGCATGTATGCGCATGTGCACAACATTTTTTGCGGCTCCCAGTTTTTCCTTTTGTGAGGGAACCGGTTCCGAGTGGCTCTTTCACTGTTTCAGGTTGCTGATCCCTGGTCTATACCTACAAAGAATAGAATTGTACAGTGGTTTTCCTTCTGATCCTTTATAGATGCAAAAGTTGAATTTTGAAGAAACAGGATAGATAGATAGATAGATAGATAGATAGATAGATAGATAGATAGATAGATAGATAGATAGATAGATAGATAGATAGAAAGAAAGAAAGAAAGAAAGAAAGAAAAAAAGAAAGAAAGAAAGAAAGAAAGAAAGAAAGAAAGAAAGAAAGAAAGAAAGAAAGAAAGAAAGAAATATAGATTAATATTGGATAATATTGTGGGTAGCCTAAACAAGTTTCTATTCAAGGGACAAAGAATTAAAATAAGCTATTATGTTATATTTTAGAGCTATTATTTCATATTCCCTGAGAAGTCCATAGTGCTGGGAAAAGTGGAAGAAAAGAGGATGACCAGCAACAAGGAGTATGGACTACTATTACTACTACTACTACTACTACTACTAACTACTACTACTACTACTACTACTACTACTACTACTAATAATAATAATAATAATAATAATAATAATAATAATAATAATAATAAGAAGAAGAAGAAGAAGAAGAAGAAGAAGAAGTTGGAAGGGACCTTGGAGGTCATCTAGTCCAACCCCCTGCTCAGGCAGGAAACCCTATACCATTTCAGACAAGTGGCTGGCCAGTCTCTTCTTAAAAACTTCCAGTGTTGGAGCATTCACCACTTCTGGAGGCAGGTTGTTCCACTGGTTAATTGTTCTAACTGTTCTAATTGTTCTAACTGACTAGGGCCAAAGGAGATAGTCTTGGAGAAAGTCTATTGATGTGGTCACTGAGACTGAACTCCAAACTGATCCTTTATCCATATAAATGTAACATAATATAGTACATGTAATACACACTTAAAAATAATGTCAGAGTTATGTCAGAGTCAGCAATTCTGCTTAAAGTGTCCTATTAAGGAAAAGATTCTTACTTGGAAATAGAGCTTTCTTTACAAAGACTTCAATTGTGGGCTTTTTATATAGATAATTTTTCTTTCATTATCAATTTCATATCTTTGGCTAGATACTGTGAGTAGTAAGTTAACTCCCTTAGAATGAAAGTATGAACACTTTGTATCCTAAGTGGGAGGGGGTTCAAATGGACCAGCATGTTTTGGCTAGCTCTAAAGTCTCTCAGCCCAATTTGTTTTTTGTAGTTTCCTAGATTAGGAAGTTCCTGCATTTTCTCTAAAGACTAATATTTGAAGGAAATGGCAATATAGGAGATAATTATTCTGATTTATTTGCAAGGTTTCTGTAAGTACTGAGGTGAATTTGAAGACAATTACAAAAAATCATACTCTAACCATAAAGAATGTTTGATCATTGTGAAGCAGAAGCATAGGAATTCTATTTTTGTATTACAAAAAATCTGAGTGATTAGCAGCCTTTTAGTGGATTTCCAGATTTTTGCACTTCTGACATAGTAAAGGTAAAGGTAAAGGTTCCCCCGCACATGCGTGCTAGCCATTTCTGACTCTAGGGGCCGGTGCTCATCTCTGTTTCAAAGCCGAAGAGCCAGCGCTTGTCCGAGGACGTCTCCGTGGTCATGTGGCTGGCATGACTAGATGCCAAAGGCGCACGGAACACTGTTACCTTCCCACCATAGTGGTCCCTATTTTTCTACTTGCATTTTTATGTGCTTTCGAACTGCTAGGTTGGCAGAAGCTGGGACGAGTAACAGGCGCTCACTCTGTTACGCGGCACTCGGGATTCAACCCGCCAAACTGCTGACCTTCTGATCGACAAGCTCAGTGTCCTAACCCAGTAGTCCTAGCCAATAAGAAAACATAAATGATAATGAAGCACACTCTCAGGTTTTGAGGCTTTCCAGAAAAACTATTTTACTTATAAGAATCAGTATTTAACATATTGGTTCCTTTCTCATGAGAGTGATTACTCAGCATGACTCTTTACTGGAAGCATCAGATATTCTAAGAGCATCTGTTAACAAAGCAGATACATCTGAATCATGCAAATCTTATTATTGCTATGATTTCTTTCTGTTTCATTTATTGCCAAGACCCACTTATAGTGTCTTGATCATTAATTACCTCTTGGTCATTGAAGAGCTGTTGTAATTATGATAGTTCTGTTTTGGGATTATTTTTAATCAGAAGAGTCTTCTCCTATTTCTTCTTTGTTTTTAAAGCACGAGAATAATGTCTGACACAAGAAAAGAGATTATTTAATAAAGGTAGTTTTCAACATAGAATTGTAATGGAGCTTTCCCATCATGGTTGTTAAGTTACAATGGTCATAACATGGGTTAGTCATTTGACCAATATGATTTTATGATCTTTTTTATGGTGATCATTAAACAAATTCCCACAATTAAGTGAATAACTGTTGTGTTAAGCAAAGAAATGGCTTGCTATGGGTGTAATTTTGCTGAAAACTGGAAGTACTCATTTTCATCAAAACCATAAAACCATAAAACAGCATAATATGATCACAGAACATTGCAAATGGCCAAAAATGTGGCCAAGTTGCCAAGTTCAGTCACGTGACTGCATGGGCACCTGACATCCAGCTTAAATCTGAATCATATGTCGTCCCAAGGTAGGTCCAATGTAACTTTGAACAGTTACTAACATTTGATTATGTAAAAGAAAAAAATCCTTAACTGTTGAATCTATTTTATTTAACAAGCTGGTCACATAGGCCATCCTAGTGCTACAAATGAGATAAGTCCAAGCATTTCTTGATCGGGTGCCTAGAGGCTTCAAGGGACCAGATGGGAATGAAAAAGCTGAAATGGAATCCTGGAAAGATGTAAACATATAGTTTAGTGGAAATTATTATCCTCTCCTTTGTTCCAGTTATGATGTCATGGTTCCGATAAAAGGTAAAGGTAAAGGTTCCCCCGCACATGCGTGCTAGTCGTTTCCGACTCTAGGGGCCGGTGCTCATCTCCGTTTCAAAGCCGAAGAGCCAGCGCTTGTCCAAGGATGTCTCCGTGGTCATGTGGCCGGCATGACTGGACGCCAAAGGCGCACGGAACGCTGTTACCTTCCCACCGTAGTGGTCCCTATTTTTCTACTTGCATTTTTACGTGCTTTCGAACTGCTAGGTTGGCAGAAGCTGGGACGAGTAACAGGCGCTCACTCTGCTACGCGGCGCTTGGGATTCGACCCGCCAAACTGCCGACCTTCTGATCGACAAGCTCAGCGTCCTAACCCACTGAGCCACCGCGTCCCACATGGTTCCGATAGATGAAACCAATTAAAATAACTTCAAGGAAAAGATTTATTCCTCAAAGAACATGTTATTCAGGAAACAAATTATTGGCACTTACATAGTTGAACCCAAGACTAAAGTTCCCTCTCCCCTGCTACAAAGTAACAAGTTGCAATTCCCACCCCAGAAAGACTGTCATAAATCACATTCACCAATTATTTCAAAACGCTGACTCTCCTCCCAACTTTTCAACCCACCAAAACTTTTTCTAACATTGACCTTGATTCTCACATAGTTGAAATTGTTATGGCTAACTGAATAGCTCAAGCATTCCCCCTTCTCCCCTTCTCCATCTGAAAATACCAAACAACAGAAAAAAGCAGAATGAAAGCAAAAGGTAAAATGGCTACAGTTTCTCAGTGTCACAGCACTGACATATGACTCTAGATAAGGAATAAGACTAGAGTACCGATAAAAAAGCACATGGACCCAGTGCACTGGCAAGTGGGTACAGAGACCCACTGGGAAGTTTCCATCAAAGAGTTGATGGCTGAGGGGACCCACAGACTCAACACTAGAATAGCAGCCTAGAAAAAGGAGACAGACAGAATAAGATAATATCTCTCTAATACTGAACCTATTATTTGTTGGTTCATTTCAAGGAATAGCAGCACATTGTTCTTCTCTTTTTCCATCCCCCCATTTAAATTAGTATTTAAGGTAGAAATGCTGAATCCAGCTTTCCATGTAACTCTGTGAAATAAAGTTGTCACATCCTGACAAATTGATTCCAAGGACTGGCAAAGCTATGTGAAAAACTGGATCTTGAGCAGATTATAGTTATAAATCAATTGAAATATGTTATAATGGAAGAGGATTGTCTAAATGTGAAATGCTTTAAGCCAAAGTGTATGATGCAATAGATGAGTAAGAAAAGTATTGAGTTGTAGGCAGCTTATACATATCTATTTGCCATCAGTCTTGGGAACAACTTCCAATAAAGCCATTTTATAAAGGCTTATTTCATGATATTTTAATAGAACACAGTATTCATTTTCCAGTAGACTCAGATGAATCATCCCTATCTCTTCAGATAATCTTTTATACTCAGGGAGGCAAATAAGGACAAATATGCCATCATTATAGAGAGTTTGGTCTAGCAGGGGTAGGAAACTTTGGTTCTTTTATGACTCGTGGACTTCAACTCCCAGAATTCCTGAACCAGCATGGCTGTCTCAGGAATTCTGGGAGTTGAAGTCCAAGAGTCATAAAAGAGCCAAGTTTGCCTACCCCTGGTCTAGTGGTTAAAGCACCAGGATAGAAACTAGGAATCTGTGAGTTCTAGTTTCATTTTAGACATGAAAGTCATCTTCATGACTTTGGAGTAGTCATTCTCTCTATGCCAATATTGTTCCTCCATGGTTATTCTAGCTGCCTTCTCTAAGTTGGAGTGATTGTCATTGATTATTAGTTTGAATTATTAGTTTGAAATGCATCTCTCTTATGTACTAGAATTCTTTAATGAGACCTTATTTATTTATTTAATCATATTTATCTTGTCAGCCAGTTTATATAGAGAGACAGTTTGGTCTAGTGGTTAAGACACCAGGATAGAAAGATTATTCAATAATATAGGCAATGTACCTTTGCAGTGATCTGGTATCTCTCTGAATCTCTGCTCTTCGGCTCTCAATGAAGCAGTATTGATATGTTTGGTGCAGACTCGATAGCATTAACAATATATCAGGTTCAGAATTCAGATCAGAAATAGAGGAAGTCAATTCTGCCATACTCAAAGAACAACTAGATTTTGCTCCTATGGCTTTTTTGTCTTAGTCCTGCTTCTCCTTATCTTCTTCAGATGAAAACGTGTTTAAGTAGGCTATGACAATTATGGGACATTGCTGTGAAAAAGAAACTATGACAGAAAAGACCAAACTCCCTCGGTATAAAGTGAAGAGGCCTGCAAGACTCTTTATGGATAACAATTTTGGTTTGATATGCGGTCTTATAAAGCTTATTTATTTTTTAAAAAACTATAGTATTCTTTTAATTTCTATTGTTTTCATAACATAAATGATGCTGAGGAAACAGCTCTGTGGATCCTATGGGAGATACTGAGGAAACTTGCTTTGCTTTTCGCGGCTAATTTCAGCCATCCTGTAGGTCCATTTGGGTGGAGAAAGGAATATGTTTGTAAATGATATATGTTTAAGAAAATCTGTATGCTTTGTTGCTAAAATATTTTTTTTAGATCTACCATTACGTGAGAATAGCATATGAATTTCATTGCTACCAGCATGAGTACCCAATACCTATAATTATTATAATAAAGCCTCTGTTAAAAGTAATTTTTAGGTTTATAATGTCAATCTGCAGAAGTACTAAGGATAATGGGCTATATACGTTTACTCTGAAAAGCCCATGATTATTATCAGTGCATACTATTATTTTCGACAACAATAAAGATATAAATCAGCTCCTTGTTTGGTGAATTATATTAATTAGGTTTTACACTGAGTTTTAGATCTGTGCTGACTGCATTTTTAGACAATATATTAAACATTGTAACAATGGATTATTTAATCCTATGTAGAGAAGACTGCAGATTTTCACAAATATACTTGTTAGATCGTGGGCTCAGGACCGCATGGCCAAGATGGACGACGCAGGACAACAGGGTTCAGCATAACTTCCTTTATTGATGTAGCTCAGACTTGGCAAACAAAGGGGCAACTGCCCCTCTTATATACCTAGCCAGGTATACTTGGAACCAATCCCATTGTCCGGATTTCCTGCCAAAGACTGCCCTGCCAATCCTGACAGGGCACCCTGCCACCTGGTGGTGTCAGTGGCTATCTTTGTGAACATCTCCTATATACATATATACATAACACCCCTTCCCCCATACAAAAAACAACAACAAATAATAATGGGAACAATAAACAACTAATGGAATAAAATCTGCAGTGTTGAGCTTGGTTTTGTTTATATTACCCTAGCCTCAAGACCTTACATAGTCCTTGAGATATGCCGGTGGCCTATGGATCCTTGCTGACCATTTCACTGCTTGCCCCGCATTCTGGTCGCCTGGATCAGCAAGGCCAACTGGATCTGCAATGTAGTCATCCCTTGGGATGTCATCAGGGTCCTGATTACCGGCCAGATGTTGCTCTGGAGACATATTTTGAGGCTTTCCAGGTTGTCTCTTCCTCAACTGGTCAATGTGTCTCCTCACCTCATGACCTTCCTCCACCTCTACAATGTAAGATACAGGCCCCGTTTTGCCCACTACCACCCCCTGGATCCACGTAGGCCCTAGACCATAGTTCCAGGCCCAAACCTTTTCACCAATGTGCAACTCTCTGGTGGTGTCTGGTTGCTCCTGTTGAGCTGATACTCTGACTGAGTATAGTCTGTCCAACTTAGTAATGAGTCGCCGTCCCCAACTCACCTCAGCAGGGCTCTTGCCCGTAGCTGTACAAGGAGTGGTATGTTGTGCCAAAAGAAACTGAGCTAACCGGTGATGCCAATCTCCACTGATGATGCACCTCAATGCGCCCTTGGTTGTCCTCACCATTCGTTCTGCCAAACCATTAGTCAACGGGTGGAAAGGTGCTGATGTGACGTGTCTAATCGAGTTGGCTCTGGTAAATGCCTGGAAATAAGCAGATGTGAATTGTGGGCCATTATCAGAGACCAAGACATCAGGCAACCCATGAGTGGCAAATAGTCCCCGCAGCACTTGAATTGTCTTTGCAGTGGTCATGCTAGAGACTGGACTATTTCTAGCCATTTAGAGTGACTGTCAACCACTACCAGGAAGGATTGCCCCTGAAATGGCCCAGCGTAATCGATGTGTATCCTAGACCATGGAGTGTGAGTTGCTTCCCATTTGTGAATGGGAGCCTGTGGTTGTTCTGGCCCTGACCTCTGGCACGTGTAGCACCCTGCTACCTGCTCCTCTATGGCTTTGTCAAGACCAGGCCACCATAAGTAGCTCCTAGCTAGTGCCTTTGTCCTTACTATGCCAGGATGCCCCTTGTGTAACAATTGTAAGACCCTTTCCCTCAATTTCTCTGGAATAATAATTCTACTACCCCACAGCAAACATCCTTTATGAGAAGACAACTCATGTCTCCTCATAAAATATGCCTGGAATTCCGGCCCCGGGCTCTTGTCCTACCACACAGATGCTACCCATGAGCTAACCCTGCTCAGTACCTTGTCTGCTGTGGTGCCAGCAGCAATATCCTTCACCTGTAGAGGACAATCTGGAAGATCTTGGATGAGTAGGAACTGCTCCGCCGGTGCTGGATCTGGGTCATTGCTCATCACTGGCAACCTGCTTAATGCATCTGCGTGGTCCATGTCCTTTCCCAGTTCAGAGTGACTTCAGCTCTGATTGAAACAGCATCCCATCCTCGTCGCCACTGTTAGATCGTGGGCTCAGGACCGCATGGCCAAGATGGACGACACAGGACAGCATAACTTCCTTCATTGATGTAGCTCAGACTTGGCAAACAAAGGGGCAACTGTCCCTATTATATACCTAGCCAGGTATAGTTGGAACCAATCCCATTGTCTGGATTTCCCGCCAAAGACTGTCCTGCCAATCCTGACAGGGCACCCTGCCACCTGGTGGTGTCAGTGGTTATCTCTGTGAACATCTCCTCTATACATATATACATAACAATACTTAACTTGAGTTTTTTTGTTTTTTGTTTCAAACAACAGCAGAATGGATTAATTGAGATAAAAAAGTCAGTTTTGTCTTATAACAAAAATTAAAATGCAGCTGAAACCAGAGACGAATCTGGAACATCTTGATCACATCATTATTAAAGATGGCACAGATGGGAAAGAATAAAAAAGTTTTTCTAATAGATATGCCTCCTCCTGAAGCCACACAAGGGAATTTTCTTTGCGGGGCAATATGAAGCAAAAGCACATTGTCATAACAATATTTGAAATGAAGATTGCTTTTCCCATTAAAGTCTCTCTTACTATTGTACATTAAAAATGATGTCCCAAAGATGCCAGCAATGACAAAAATATTTTGGTTGATTTTATATCAGTTTCATGAGAAGACTACTGACACAAAAATGATGATCTAGAAAGAGGATCATTAGTCACAATTTTGGCTCAGGTAGAACTGAAATTACTGTTAGAAGAATTTTGAAACTGTGTTTAAAATAGTTGCAGAATTAAGTGATAGGACAGAACATATTTTTCCCACACTTTTATATATGTACATAAATATAGAGTGGATATAAGTTGGTTGTCATTTCTTCCAAAACATTAAAAAACCCAGCTTAATGTATTTTTGAGTTATATAATGAGGCCAGGCTGTTAATTTACCAGGGCTCTGCCATGTGTATATAGTTATACAATGAGATATAATTTTTTTAACAGGGACCTTGGCTTGGGTTTTGTTTTGTTTTTTAATGGTTTGTAATTTGTTTTATATTTGTTCCACAGAGTTTCCTTAGACGATTGGGTGTTGGTAGAAATTTGATAAATAATCTGTTTTTGTGATATCAGGAATTTGAAAGTACCCATTTAAGCTGATATCAACCTGCTAATTAAAGCATGAATCCAATTTAAAACATCCCCAACAGATGGTTGCAGTGTCTGTTGGATTGAGGAAGCATTTTCTTCCTTTTTAAAATGTCTCCTCTGTTCCCCTTGAAACTTCCAGAACATCCAAAGCTTTTGACCAATCTGATGTTACATTAAAAAAAGGCCTTTGTGAATTCTCTGAAACCCCATAACTTTGGTGTCAGAAGGTTTTTCCTCAGAAATTAGATTTTTAATTTATACGTTTTGGGTGTTAGTGTATATGTAAATGAATATTCTCTATCTTTACCTTGGCTTTCTTGTATGAGTCACCCATAAAGAGTTTGTCCCTGCAAATAGTGTTCACTCTTGACCTACATTTTTTCTCTCCAGTATTTACAGTGTAGGATGAACAGAAACTGTGAAGACAGGAGACATAAATCTAAAGGAAATCTGAAAGTACTGCATATGTTCAATTTATCATTTGTTCATGTCTGCATTCATAGAAAGAGATCTTCTCAGTCTGGACCCCAGTTTTCTAGGAATCAGTCTGAAAAGTTAGTCAGTTTTATATCTGCATCTTTCATGAAGGACTTCAACTGAACATGTGAAATGAGACGTGACATGGTCCTGCTCTTTTTCTGTACCTTCAGCCTTCAACTGCTGATCTGCCCAGATTATGTTGACTCTGATCCCTGACTGATGGGTTCCCTGTTGCTTTGTTTCATGGGGTGGTATCAGGAAAAAGAATTATGACTTTCCTTCCACTTGAGCTAGTTTATATGGTTATGAAATAAAATATACATAATAAATGGGGGGGAAGCAACCAGTGACCAGAGATAATATTTGCCCACAGTTGAAATGAAGCCCAGAAGGCAAATTGGATAGCATCACTTCAGCTGGCACAAGTCAAAAAGAATGATTTTGACGTGTAGCTGAAAAAAAATGGCCAGTGGTTGCCTTTCAGGTATGCTGGGTAAGAAAAAGTCAGGGGCCTGTACTTATTCTAGGATAAGCCATACAGACCAGCCCTTTATGTATCTACTCGCGACCTCTTTTTAATTTTTTTTCCTCCCCCATCCTAATTTTCGGAAAAGATTGGATTCGTGGGCTATTCTTTCAGCCGGGATTGGGGGGGTGGCTCTTCTCCCGCCCACCTCTCGTCCCCCCCCACCCCCCGCCGGTGAGTCCCTGGCATAAAAAAGAACTGTGTGGAAGGCATTTTGAATGGAAGGGAAGGTTACGTGGATTTTATTTTATTTTATTTTATCTATTGTATTAATTTATTGAATTTGGCTGTAGTATTTAATATTTTTTAACTTTTATATATTGTATTTTATTGTATTGCCCTGTACACCGCCCTGAGTCCTTCGGGAGAAGGGCGGTATAAAAATTAAATTATTATTATTATTATTATTATTATTATTATTATTATTATTATTATTATTATTATTATTATTATTATTATTATTATTATTATTATTATTATTATATTAATTATTAATTATTATTATTATTACTGTATATACAGTAATCAGAATTTTAGCAATAGCCTCCATCATAGACACTGAGTAGGACTAAATGTACATGATGAGAAAGTATTTAGAAATGAATGCAACTTTCCTGAATTCTTTCAGGAAAATATAGAGTATATGTTTAATAAGTAAATCTGTAACTGATTTTTCAGTACTACATTAGGCTAAATTTTGTTTTCCCCCCCTTTCCAATTATCTGAGGCAGTTCAAAAACAGAGATGATGAATGATCCTTTTTCTGCCTAATATACTTTTTTATTTCATTTGGCTGCTGTAGTTATTTCACTCCCTGGCTTTATAAAAAGCTGATTTGCATGTCCAATAATTCCAAAGACCTATCTCTGATTAGTTGGATATAATTTTCTTGTTACATTATGATTAGATATAAAAACTGGGCAATCCAAGTGGTTAATCCAGCTCAGATAAATTGTAGATTTATGTAACATTTCATAGAAGGCTTCATTCTGAATCTATAATTTTGGTACGAGTATATAACTGGCTGCCTCTTTATATACCTGGTTGCGTTCAAGTGGAGATCAGAGAGTCTTTTGTCAGGGATACTTTAACTTGGATGTCTGCATTGGGAAAGATGGGTTAAATATGCCTTTCCAATTCTCTGCTTCTTTATATATCTAAAGCCTATAAATCTATTTATGGAACAAATCAGGCTCTTAATATGGCTAAAACATAATCAAAGAAATCAACATTGGCAGGAATAAAATCAAGAGTTCCTACATCTGTGATTCTTTTTTGAAAAAAATACATGCAAATTTATGCATTTGTTAATTAAGTCTAACAAGGAAAAGGAAACTAATATTATAATTTACATATTTTTCACCACTGTTACTTGTTAGCAATTAAAATGTAGCACTAATAACAAGCAATAAATACATCCCTCATCAATAATATCTCACCATGACATATCCCAACTTCAAAAAAGCATCAATCCTGATAATACGTTGCAGAATAAAAAAAATAAACATTTAGAAAAATCCCTCTTTTTCTCATAAATGAAAATGCATTAGAAGCTCCAACAAGACAAAGTTGATGCACATTTTTGTTAATTATAAAGGATAGCAAATTAAGAGCAATATAATTGCTACCATATTTTCCATGCTGACTGGGAATTTTAGTAGTTAAAATCCGTATATATCTTATGTCTATAAAATGTCCTTCTGGATTCTGAGCCTAATACTGTAAGCACTTTTGATTTGGACAGTTTCTCAAAATCAGAAGCTAGATAAATTACTATTCTGACTCAGGTAGTTAGTCATAATAATAGAGAACTAATGGCTATAATGATACAAACCAAGACACTGATTGTCACCCATTATCCCTCCATGGTTTGCAATCTTGGGTCTACTTTCTCCTGCTATTTTCTCCTTATCTAATAAGATTCAGAAGAGTAGGCTACCTTTGGGTTTCTTCTTTAATAGAATGTCTGTAGAGGTCCTGAAACAAGGACCTCAGCTATCCCTCCTTCTTTGAAACAGCATCCTCTCAGCCAAGATTAGATTAGCTCCCTTCCCATTATCATTGCATAAAGTTACTTAAAGATGGCTGTTCCAAAAGGCTGTTCTAAAGAGAGAGGTACAGTAGTGTTAATGTTTGCTACACCCTTGGTCCAAAATTTATTGCAGTATACTTTCTTGGGTTTTGTACGGGTATTACTTTTGGGTTTTCAATGTACTGAGTTTAATTGTCTTTCCATAGTGGGTTTTCCCCATAGAATATACAACCTACAAACATTTCTGTCAGGCCCAAGTCCACAGACAAAATTACAAGATCCAATCAAGTTCAATCCTTTACTGGATTACATCAAATGGAAAAAAACTTCACAGACTTAAGCTTTAACTTTCTAACCTACTAGATACATTCTGAGAGATTCTAAGGTGAGGCTACCCTAAATCTCTTCCCCCTACCCTATCCAGTTTGGGACTAGACAGTCACTTAAACTGGTCCTCTCTCTAGTAAAAATCTGTGTTGTCAAAACTCTTATTCACTGATTCTCCAGGAACTCATTGCATCACAATTTCTTTCCTGGAAAGACAGAAGAGAATTGATGGCTTATTCCTCAGTTTCCCCTCTCCATAGCAGAACAATTAGAAATATTTTGGATTTCATAGAATTTCACAGATTGCAAAGTGTTCTATAAACTGAAGGCTGTTAACAAATAAATCATGTTTACATTTTAATTTTTCTTTCTCTTAGCAGAAAAGGCTGAGAATAGTTGGAACATAGGAGCACTATATTCTGAGAGACTCAGCAAACTTGGAATCATCAAGATTAGCTGATGTCAGAAGATGAGAGACTCTAGCTATTATCCTCATTGGTCTGTTAAATTAATTTATTATGCAGCAATCTATAATCTGCTAATAAAATGACATGGTGCAATCCCAGATGCTCACATTTGGACTGATAAGAGATGATAGTCTGTTTAATCCTGCTGCATTTTAATTCTATTGGCAGTTTGGAAATCACTGAGTAAGCACTTCGTTGTGGCTTGAAGCCAGGATCTCATTTATGGAATAACCAAATGTCTTCAAGAAGATGAAATTCCTGTACTAGAAGCTTTACCATTAAATATACATTAAAATATATAATGTATTATGGCAATAATATTTATATGGCTAATTCATATGTTGGATGATTTGTAGGTTGACCCAAAATGAGTGCAACAGCCACTCATTGATAAATATACACAGAGAGACACACACATACTATTAATGTTGATTCAATGTACAGCTTGTAACTGCAAAGCACATATCCACATGTTGGACTTTGACACTGATCTCCTAGATCAGAAGTGGGTAATCTGCACCTCATCAGACTAATATACTTTCATTAGCTGTAGTGGTGCAGTAGTCAGAATGCAGTATTGCAGGCTAATTCTGCTGACTGCTGGCTGCTAGTAGTTTGACAGTTCAATTCTCATCGGCTTAAGGTTGACTCAGCCTTCCATCCTTTCGAGGTCGGTAAAATGAGGACCCAGATTGTTGGGGGCAATATGCTGACTCTGTAAAACACTTAGAGAGGGCTGTAAAGCACTTTAAAGCAGTATATAACTGTAAGTGTTATTGCTATTACCCTACTTGCAGGTGTAGAAGAATCAAATATTAACAGCATTTTTTTTTATTTTTTTTCATACTTAAGGGTGAACATGTGCACAGTTTGTTTCCCCAAAAGGATGTCCTCTTCTACTTGCTTGTAGAACAACAAGTAGTTCCTTGCTACCATTTACCCCAACTACTCTCCCAACAATACCCAATCACTGCTTTTCTGATTGATTTGGGGCTTATTTGGTCATGGGAAATTAATAGGAATCCTGACCCTTTAACTTCGACTTTGAAAAATGCCTTCAAAAGCAATCTCCATCAACCCTTCGGGATAGGTAATATAAAAATGGAGTCCACAAAAATGCTTCTATATATATTTCTATAGGCCATAACAACTGAAAATTAAAAGCCCAATTAGCATTTCCCTTTCCATCGTTGTAAAACCAAAGAGAGTCAAGGAGGAGCAATTTTCTGTTTCTTTCTCATGCTCTTCCCCCTGCCCTATAGGGTTGAAAGTACAAATAGAACATTGTCCTTGAAATCCCAAAAGATGTACGAAAACCAAAAGAAAGTAAAAAGTGCTGAGAAATACTGTCTTCAGTCATCTGTCCAATTATATATGCTGGATGGCCTCATGCAATATCCTGGAATGTTAGGAGGCAGAATGATGGCCACCAAACTCTCAAATTCTGTTCTAGGACAGTGAAATGATCATAATTTAAATTGAGGTGTTAAAATTTGCCACCCCAAAGCTCCATACACCCAAGACAGTCCATTTTACTGGGATTCAGCTGAAACCTTTGGTCTTTCACCCAGACCACCACAGCCTCCAGGCAACAGGAAAGAGCAGTAACAACATCACTTGGGTCACTGAGGATGGAGATGCAAACTTGAGTATCATCAGGGTATTGATGGCATCTTATTGCATGGTGGTGGATGATCTCACTCAACAGCTTCATGTAAAAAGAGTACCAAGCCCTACAGCATACCACAAAGGAATAGCTTTGGACGAGAACTCTCACTTCCTATTAATACCAATTGGAACTGGCCTTGGAGAAAGGAGCCGAAACCAGCGCAAAACTATGCAAGACTACCCCAGTAAGTAGGATAATACTTCAAAACCCATTCTCTCTGATTTTTAAACAATTATAAGTTATAGCCACATAAATAAGTTTATTATATTTTCCTCTAGAGTCAGGCTCAACCGGCATTTACTGAAAATATTCACAAACATATGCAGTACTATTTCATTGTGGTTTTTTAAAATCATGTAACAAGAGGTCAATAATATGGCTGTGTATGCTGAACGTGTATTTGTGTTTGTATATGAACTCATGCTTGTACCTATGTATATATGTATGTGTAAATGTTATCTATAGCTGGTCTGAAACTCTGCAACCAGTACTTGTAAATTATCAGTATCCATGTAAAATATAAAATGAAGCTATCAATTTTGTGGAGATAATTGCAAAAGTCAGTACATCTCCACTCAACAATAAAAAAAAATCGGATTTTGAGTTTCCTATGTTCACCTCAGTGCAATATATTTTGTCATTTGTAATGTAGTTTCATATATTTCATTTAGCCAGAAACAAATTATATTCTGTCTTAATTCAATGCATAAACCCTCCCTTTAGCCATACGTTAACTTTGTATAGCTATGTATTTTCTTGTGACAGCTAAGGAATTTGGAAAGCATATCTTGCATTTGTCCTCTTCGTTTGTAATCATGTAAAGACTGTAGTTTTTAGTTCCCTCACAGGAAATCTAATTTCCCCTAAGTCCTAATCTACAATGGGATCTCTTTTATTTAGGTTAGTTTAAGTTAGAAAGCAAAGGATTGATTGCAGTCTTCATAAAGGGAAATCCCTATGTTACTGGCAAATTTAGTGAAATTAATCATTTGTAGACTTCCTCTACCCAATATTAGGTAGAAAGCTTCAAAAGATCACTCTGTTTCAAATTATTTCAGATACTTTTCCTTCTGAGCTATTAATCACAAGATCTTATCTTGGATACATAGTCTCATTATTCATCGTATACATTAAAAAACCACCCCTATTTATCAATCTCAACACTGTTACCCTGAAAAAAGTAATACCCAGTGAAGAAGCTTGCTTTCAGCTATCATAATCTGTCAGTATTTGGCTACACTGACCAAGGTAAACTTGAGGTTTATGAAGACCTGAGTCCAATACAACTCTGGAGTATTAAATTAGGAAATGCTGTTCTAAAGGACTGTAGCCTTAATGCCATTTTAATGCCATTATTGAACTTTATCAACTGCAGTTCATAAATTCTAATAAAGTAGGTTCTAAGAAAATTTATCTACATTAAACCTGTCTAAGATTGGCAGAGGGACACGGTGGCTCAGTGGGTTAGGATGCTGAGCTTGTCGATCAGAAGGTTGACAGTTTGGCAGGTCGAATCCAGAGTGCTGCGTAACAGAATGAGCGCCTGTTACTCATCCCAGCTTCTGCCAACCTAGCAGTTCGAAAGCACGTAAAAATGCAAGTAGAAAAATAGGGACCACTACGGTGGGAAGGTAACAGCGTTCCGTGCGCCTTTGGCGTCTAGTCATGCCGGCCACATGACTACAGAGACGTCCTCGGACAAGCGCTGGCTCTTCGGCTTTGAAACGGAAATGAGCACCGGCCCCTAGAGTTGGAAATGACTAGCACGCATGTGCGGGGGAACCTTTACCTTTACCTTAAGATTGGCAAATGGTCAGTTATTTATTTATTTATTTATTTATTTATTTATGGGACTTATATGCCGCCCTATCTCCTGAAGGACTCAGGGTGGCTAACAACAATAAAATACAATGATACAAAAGTTAAAAAGAATTAAATTAACAGCCCCAAAAGATTAAAATTAATAAATTAAAAATTAAAAAACATTTTAAAATCCCTGTTATCAGTCCAGGTCAGCCTGATGAAAAAGGAATGTTTTAAAGCTGTGGCAAAAGGACCGGAGATCCGGGGCCATCCGGAGCTCAAGGGGGAGTTGGTTCCACAGGGCTGGCGCTCCCACAAAGAAGGCCCTCCCCTTGGGTGTCACCAGCCGACATTGTCTAGCCGATGGCACCCTGAGGAGGCCCTCTCTGTGTGAGCACACTGGGCGATGGGAAGTCATTCCTGGCAGCAAACGGTCCTGCAAATATCCTGGGCCTAGGCCATGTAGGGCGTTAAAGGTAAGTACCAGCACCTTAAATCTCACCTGGAGGACGACCGGTAACCAATGCAGCTCACGCAGGAGGGGTGTAATATGGGAGTATCGGGATGCTCCCATCACTACCCGCGAGGCCGCATTCTGCACCAGCTGGAGCCTCCGGGTGGTCTTCAAGGGCAGCCCCATGTAGAGAGCGTTGCAGTAATCAATACGGGAGGTAACAAGTGCGTGAGTGACCGTACGTAGGGCATCTCAGTCCAGAGAGGGGCACAACTGGTGCACCAGGCAAACCTGGGCAAATGACCCCCTGGCCACGACTCCTGTATGATCTTCAAAACTGAGTCATGAATCCAGGAGGATGCCTAAATTGCGTGCCCTATCAATGGGAGGTAACACCTCTCCTCCCATAACCAAATATGGAACCTCTTGGACAAGTCGAGATGCCGGTACGTAAAGCCACTCAGTCTTCGCCGGGTTGAGCTGGAGCCTGTTCTTCCCCATTGAAATCCATACCGCTTCCAGGCAACGGGACATCATGTCAAGGGCATCGCTGGGTTGGTTCGGGGTGGAGATGAAAAGCTGGGTATCATCAGCATATTGATGATACCTCACCCTGAAACCACGGATGATCTCACCCAGTGGCTTCATATAGATGTTGAACAGGAGGGGTGAGAGTACCGACCCCTGAGGTACCCCACAACTAAGGGGCCTAGGGGTTGATCTCTGCCTTCCTGCCAACACTGTCTGTGAACGGTCCGAGAGGTAGGAGGAGAACCACCATAAAACGGTGCCTCCCACTCCCAACCCCTCAAGACGTCACAGCAAGATACCATGGTCGATGGTATCAAAAGCCGCTGAGAGGTCTAATAGGACCAGGACAGAGGAGTAACCCCTGTCTCGGGCCCGCCAGAGATCATCCACCAGCGTGACCAATGCCGTCTCCGTGCTATACCCGGGCTTGAAACCCGATTGGTACGGATCCAGATAATCAGTTTCCTCCAGGACCAAAGGGAGCTGCCGTGCCACCATGCTCTCAACAACCTTCGCAAGAAAGTGAAGGTTGGAGACAGGATGAAAGTTATTTAAAATAGCTGGATCCAGGGCAGGTTTCTTGAGGAGGGGCCTTACCACCGCCTCTTTCAAGGCGTCAGGGAAGCACCCCTCACTCAAGGAAGCATTAATAACTGCCAGGAGCCAGCCTCGTGTCACCTCCTGAGCCGCATAAACCAGCCAGGAGGGGCACGGGTCCAATAAACACGTGGCGGCACTTAATTTCCTCATGATCCTGTCCACTTCATCCAGAGTCACAGGGTCAAACTCTTCCCAAATAATATCGGCCAAACCCATCACTTCTCCCTCGTCATATACTGCCCAGTCGGAGTCCAGACCAGACTGAATCTGAGCGATTTTATCCACCAGATACTCACTAAATTCCTTGGCCCATCCCCGCAAGGTGTCCTCTGCCATCCCCTGATTTAAAAGGGAGCGGGTCACCCTAAACAGGGTGGCCAGGCAGTTATCTGTGGACGCAATGAGGGTGGCGAAATAAGCACGCTTCACCACCTCCATTGCCACAAGATAAGATCTAGAAAAGGATCTTAACTGTGTTCGGTCAGACTCGGACCGACTGGATCTCCAAATGCTCTCTAGGCCCCTTCTCCAGCGCTTCAGTTATAGTTTTGTTTTCTTTTTTTCCTGAGGATTTTTTTCCGCTTATCATCAACTTCTATTGCTGGATGAGGAAAGCAAATCCCAGCCTTGGTACATGGGTCTTGGTCTTAATAAACGCATCAGTGGAGTCCAATTAGTTGTTGACATAATAACCTGTCCAAATGAAAACTATGATAGTCAGGAAGACCTGGTAAATACAGACTCTTGTTTTATTTGCATTTCAAACTTCTCAATAGAAATTTCTTATGCACACACAACATACTATAAGAACTTACAATGACTGTATTATGCCCACATATATATGTAATTACAAGTAGTCCTCAAGTCATGACCACAACTGAGCCTGAAATTTCTGTTGCTAAGCAAGGCAATTGTTAAGTGACTTTTGCTTCATTTTATGATCTTTTTGCCACAGTTGTTAAGCAAATCATTGTGCTTAAGTGAATCATATAGTCATCTGGCTTCCCCATTCACTTTGCTTGTTGAAAGCTGGCCAGGAAGGTTACAAATGGTGACCACATGACCCCTGGACAGTACAACTGTCATAAATACACACCAGTTACCAAGCACCCAAATTCTGATCACATAACCATGGGGATGCTACAAGGGTGAAAACCAGTCGTAGGTCACTTTTTTCCAGTGCTGTTGTAACTTGAACGGTGAATGAATGGCTGTAAGTCAAGGACTGTCTGTATTTCATTTTGCAGTCACAATTTTTTGGAGAATCTACCATATTTTTTGAAGTATATGTGCTTCATGGCTACATATATGGTTATGCACCCCACCTCTGTCCTGGAGTCACAGTTGGTGTTGCCCTAGAAACCACAACAAGCACATTTCAGAGAGGAAAAATCTCCCTCCATGTCCAACTGGGTTTCACTGATTTCCTCAGTGAATAGGTCAAGTCTGGCAGGATGGATGTTTGCAAAAAATTTTTAAATTATTCATTTAGCCATAACCCAAGATGTCTTTCTTAAAAATGTACAGGTATGGTCTCTTTAGTCACCTTTTATCAGAGTTTATCTATAAAATGTTTTCATGATAGGCCTCAGAGGAATGAATAAGTGAATATGAAATAGGACAGCTACCTCAAATAGCATGTATTAAAATCCTCAAAGTCATCAAGATATCTCCTGGCAGGAAGAATAATATTCTTCATCGTTTACTGATATACTTGACTAAATGTGCTCATCTGTTTTTCATGAATTATTGGATAAACATGTGCAGACCAAAAGCAGAAGGCACTGCAGATTGTATTAAGAGTAGAGAATTTGTTATAAAGGGAAAAGATACTTGAGTGGCATAGACTTAATGGAATTTAAAATAGATTATATCAGGAGCCACTAAAATTAGAACCGTAGTTTTGATGAAATTGCCTCCCAAGATGAAGAACAGACTCTTGTAGTGGCTCCTTACATAAATGTAATTATTTTTATTAGGTAATCCACAGGATTTCAGTATAATATAGTAAAACAATAAATATTACATGTACAGACAAGAGGCAGAACTTTTCACAACTCCAAGAATCTCAATGCCAAAAGTATTATGGTTTACAAGGGACGGGTTTAGTCTTTATCCTCTCTGATGATAGAAAAAAAATTGCCTGACATTTGTGTAATTGATTTGACTTAGTCAGAATGGAGAAAGAGTACAAAAGAATTCGATCATCTCTTTGGAATAAAATTGTACCCTTAAGTAAGCTGTATGCATATATTGTATGTATTGTAGAAGTAACAGAAGATTATGTCCTGATTGCTCTATTAGTTTTACTTCCTTGAAATTAAGAAATTATCTTCTTCTTTACAATTTGTATTAGTAAACTAATATGTGGCTCTTGACAAACAAATGATATGTCATTTTAGGAAATACCCTAAGTAAAGCTTTCAAGAGAGCCAGCTTGGTGTAGTGGTTAAAACATCAGGCTAGAAACTGGAGACCATGAATTCTATTCCTGCCTTAAGCACAAAGCCAGCTCAGTGAACTTTGGCCAGTCACTCCCTCTCAGCCCTAAGAAGAGGCAATTACAAACCACTTTTGAAAAAACCCTGTCAAGAAAACTGCAAGGACTACTTCAGGCAGTTACCAGAAGTCAAGGCTGATTCAAAGGCACACAGACAAAGCTTTCAGGCCCATTTGATTTACAGATAGCTGCCTCCACAGCCTATAGCAACTGCGATAAACTTGCTGATTCAGTGTCATCTTAGGAACACCTGAAGGTGACTTCTGTAGAGAATGGCACACTAAACAACCCCATGTTTATGGGACATGTTACACTTTATTAAAAAAAAACTCAGTTTCAGATACTGCCCAGATTTTGAATTTCTGACACAAGTGGAAAAACAGAAGCCTGTATTATTCAAAAGTCTGTAGTACCAGTATATACATTCCACTGCCCACTAAATACATTCCACTATAGATCTCATTAATCTACATTTAATGAAATTATGAAGTTTTAAACTGGACTGCTTTCAACAATAAGTCAATCTTCCCCACACCCAGCTAGGTGGATCTATAGGTGCCACCATCCATTCTACTGGCTGGTTTTGATAGAAGTTGCATATTGATCGCAACATTCTTAAGACTTCAGTAACAATAGATAATGTTTGTGAACTGTTTTAGAAGGGCTAAAAACTGATCTTTTTGAAATAATTGCATCAAATGTGACAGTTCTGCAAAACTAAATGGCCGACTCTAAGTTTCTGTGGTTCCATGAAAATATACTGAGAATCTTCATTCCATAAATTCAATTGAACATATATAATGACAAGTATCAATATTATATACCAGCAAGCAGAAGAAAAAATCACTATTAAAAGATAAATAAATATAAAGTTTAATCTGAACTATGAATAAATATCAATTTTTATAATTATTATAATTTTTAATATAAAACTTGAACAGTAAATGTATGATCTCTCTGTTCTGTAATTGCAAGCAAGCTTTTAATAAACAGGTATAGAAAAAGCATTTTCCTTGATGTTCTTCGCTAGATTTATATTTTCTGTACTTTAATATAAAACCGCTGACCAAGGATGAATAAACTGCTTTAGAAAGCACAAGTCAATGAAACATAATGTTCTAGCAAACACAAAATAATAATAAATCAGCTTAGTCAATTGAGGATCTGCAGAAAATGTAGCCTTGCAACTATGGACTGTGGTGAAAAACACATTCTTGCTCTTCAAACTATAAAGAATATAATGCCAGTGTTATCAATGGAGGAGAGATTGCTCAAGTCATTTCATTGATTCCAATGTACAGAGCAAACTTTATTTTCAGAAATGGTTCACATAATTTCTTTTCCATCACATACCTCTTTCTTTCAGTTTAGTTTAATTATGTTATAAAGAATTTTCTGGCTGTTCACTTTATTGTCACTGAAGTTGCAGCATAGATATAATATTCTTAACAGTTGTACCACAATCTGTCACAAAAGAAACAAGTCTAGTGAAGTCTCACATTGTGTGTTCTCCAGTCCCTTCTTGTTCCCTGACATGGGTACAAGAAAATGGAAATGCTATGCTTCCATTTTATCTAACACACTCTTTAGCATTAAATATTAAACTCTGATCCCAAATTGAAGCTAATCCTAACTATAAGTTGTTGAAAGAAGCTTGCTTTGTGGATGCAGCTAAGGTTAATAAGTAAGCAAAAGCTAATTAAAAATAGAGAAAAATCTGAATGTAGCAAGTGAGATTTTTCTACATTTATATTTTGTTACATAATTGGAGTCAAAGATATTCAATTCTTGTTAGAAAACTTCCTAAAATATTAAATGTTATAACCAGGCTGGCTTTTGCCAAATTGCAACTCAGAACATAACATTTATTTTTAATTGTGCCAATAATGAGTGTTGTGGATATCCAAGAAAACAAAGAAATGGATCATTCAACATATCAACCCACAGTTCTCACTCTAGGCACAAGCAACCTGGCTCATATTATCCTCATTTAGACACATTGTTTGAAGGAGGAGCTCCATGGAGAACGTTCTAATGATGGAAAAGGTGGAAGGACAGCGAAGAAAAGAAAAAAAACAGCAGCAAAGGATTGATGGGTGTACCATTGGAAGATCTGAAACACCAAATGAATTCTAATACATTTGCCTATTCAGTGATTATTGCTTTTGTACATTTAAGATTAAAATGTGCATTTAGTTAACAGTTTTAGGAGGAAATGAGTGATTTAAGCCTTTTTTCTTGCTGTGATCCCCTGCCATTATTTTATGATTACATTTACTGAGGTAAGAAGCAAAGAAAGTTGTTGAAAACTATTTTCCATAACATTCACTATTTTATATTCTAACATTAAAACTTGAATTAAAATCAGTGCAGTCAGCCAGTTGATGCAGCCCATGACAAAGAAGAACAATAGTTCACAAGAAGAAATATTTTATAACAAACTACCAATTCCTTTATGTGGTAATGCCAAAGCCAAAAATGAGCAAACTTATTATGATGGGGCAAGAAGAGGCTTGTTCTTTAACTTGGAAACAAGTTAAAGAACAGACAAGTGAAAATCAGCCAAAGTCTGATTCAGATTCGAGGTTCAGGATCAAAGAATTCATTATTCCATTTTAATTTTGATTCAAGGTTTAAAGGCAACAATATTTTATTTGAAACCATTTAGCATTTGACACAGTTCTATAAATGTCTATTTAAATAACTATTTAAGATGGGCTAAAATGAAGGAAAAGTTTCTCATCTCTCTAATTCAGTCTCTTGACAGAATGGAATGAAATTGGCAGAAATTGATTTTTAAAGAAGTTTGGTCTTTGAGTTTCCTGCAGAAAGTTTCATGGCTTTTTGTATGATTTTTTAACATATTATTTCTGAACCTTTTTAAGACAGGAAGAACTGCAACCTTCCAATAACGTGCATATGAAAAAGTTGTGCTGAACCCAGTACTGAAAATGAGCAGCTTCAAATTAATCTATTTAGAAACAAAGCTTTTGTTAAAGTTCCAAGAATCCTCTCACTTTTCTGAGCTGGCAGGTTTCTGGCATGGTTCATTGGCAAGATTGGCTTCTTCTAGTAATAACATATTATGTGTTGCTTCTGAAACTTTTTGTAAAAAAAGAGGAACGAAAAAAATTAACTAATATTGTAAACATAATTTATTTTTATTTATTTTTTTATTTTAATTCCATTTATATCCCGCCCTTCTCCGAAGACTCAGGGCGGCTTACAAGCTTAGCAGTAGCCTTCATTCTATGTATATGCCTGCTTATTAGGGCTTTCACACACACCCCAAGCGGCATTATTACAAAGTCAGCTTAATTGCCCCCAACAATCTGGGTCCTCATTTTACCTACCTCGGAAGGATGGAAGGCTGAGTCAACCTTGAGCCTGGTGGGATGCGAACCTGCACTAATTGCCAGCAGCTGGTGTTACTTAAGGAGGCATTAGCCCACTGCTCCACCAAGGCTACATACACAATAATATACAATTATATATAATACACAATAATATACAATTATATATGGAAATACTCTTTGAATGAGTGGTGGCCTAAAGGTGAAGATGCTTGCCTCTCACTCAGAAGATTGAGAGTTAAATCCTAGGTAGAGACAGATGTTTCTCTATCAGGATGCAAAGAGAAAATATTTGCTGTAAACTTTGCATAGGCATCAGGAAGGGAATCCGGCCAGTGAAAGCTCAGCTCCACTCAGTTGCCCTGACTCCACTGTGATAAAAGGGTTTACAGGGTAATAAAAAGAAAAAAATGGGAATACTCTTTAAGCAATGAGCATACTATCTCAGAGGCATTCCTGTAATTAATAAACTTGAATCTCTCTTCTCTTCCAATACACAAACAAGTTTAACTAAATTTGTAACAGAAGACTGAGACATGAACAGCACAACAAGACTTTGATAAGCAGAGCTGGTAACATTCATTTTGCAAGAGTTGACACTGCTGAGGACAGAACCACATGTTCCAAGGATAGAAATCACCATTATGTCATTAAATCTCATTGTCCTATCTTCCAGGCCACTAAGCACCATGTTAAGTATTGTAAATTTAGAGCAAGAGGAAGATTAGAGTTTAAATGTGTGAGAATATATAAAATTCCCTAAAATCCTCTCACCAGTGTGGACAATCAACTATTGAATGTGAGTCTTATACTAAGTCAAGCTGAGAAGTTGAGCCAACAGTGAGGTGTCAGAAAGTGGATGATCTATTGTCATTGGATGATATATTGTCCAGTCCAGATGTAAAGTCTGAAATATTGGGCAACTATTTACTATAAGTGAATATCATCTTGTCATTCAGCTTCAGTCATCTACTCAGTTTTGTCTGTATATGGAAGCAATGCTATTAAATTGGTTAAGATGATACAAAGACAAAAAAAATTCTATAGAATATCCAATTTGCCTTTAAATCTTTTTGTAGTGATTTGAAAGCCCCTAATCTCATTCAGAAGGGACGCGGTGGCTCAGTGGGTTAGGATGCTGAGCTTGTCGATCAGAAGGTCGGCAGTTTGGCGGGTCGAATCCCGAGTGCTGCGTAACAGAGTGAGCGCTGTTACTCGTCCCAGCTTCTGCCAACCTAGCAGTTCGAAAGCACGTAAAAATGCAAGTAGAAAAATAGGGACCACTACGGTGGGAAGGTAACAGCGTTCTGTGCGCCTCTGGCGTCTAGTCATGCTGGCCACATGACCACGGAGATGTCCTTGGACAAGCGCTGGCTCTTCGGCTTTGAAACGGAGATGAGCACCGGCCCCTAGAGTCGGAAACGACTAGCACGCATGTGCGGGGGAACCTTTACCTTACCTTTAATCTCATTCAGTGTCTCAAAGTGCTTGCTTATTTGAAATGCTTAATTTGAAGGGATGTTTCAGTCAACTCTCCTTTGATTCAAATAATTTGCTGTTTTGGATAGCCTATTGAAGAATAAGCAGGCAAAATAGGAATAAATAGATGTTAATGTTTCCTCTTACTTTCTATTGGGACTGAAGCTTTCCTAACTTATCCACAAGTTATCTTAGGTTAGTGAGGTCTTTTGAGACAATACCTGAACTGCTGTAAGACGAAATATATAAGGACACAGAGCTCAGCCAAACTGGAGAGTGTGTCTGTGATTGAACAAAAAGTAACCTTTGTGAACAGATTCACTGATTGTATACTACATGAGTAATGATCAGCTTAATGAAAAAAGTCATCCCTTCATTTGTAAAGATGACTAATGAAAGGAGTCCTGCCAGAATGAACAGGAAAATATTCCACTCCAGACCAGTACTAATGCATTAAAGATCGCCATAGAATGGTTGGGAGGATATGAGAAATGAAACCCACTGATCAAAAGCCAAAATGTTCATTCTGATGAATGAAGGTATTATGGAATGTTATTACCAGAAAATAATGTTCTGGAGAAGAAAGAAAGAAAGAAAGAAAGAAAGAAAGAAAGAAAGAAAGAAAGAAAGAAAGAAAGAAAGAAAGAAAGAAAGAAAGAAAGAAAGAAAGAAAGAGAAAGAGGAAGGGAAGGGAAGGGAAGGGAAGGAAGGAAGGAAGGAAGGAAGGAAGGAAGGAAGGAAGGAAGGAAGGAAGGAAGGAAGGAAGGAAGGAAGGAAGGAAGTCACAACATGTTCTTTCCAAACTGGGAGTAAAACTGTAATAATGTTCAGATTCTGATATTTCATTGGTCAGAGTTCAATACATTGTTCTGCTGAGTAGTTTAAAAGGGAGAATAAATGACTCATTAATTTAGCTCATTTCACTTTGTATTCAGATTCCTTTGATGTACCCTAACTTCTAATAATTTCCCACTGGCTTACATCTCAATAGGGTATCAAGCCTGACTGGCCCCATATTCTTTCCATAGACACAGCTGTTGTAATAAATATTGAGTCAGAACAATTCAGCAGGAAATTCAGGATTCTCACTCTGAAATATTATAAATTAACCTTAACTCTAACTGCAATCCACAAAATAATGATTGGGCCAGAGACAGTCTGAAATGTTGGATTTTGGACATTAGGATTCAAACAGAGTTTGGGCATAATAAACATGTGGATTTGGGGAGACACATTTCATATCTGAAAAAGCAGACTGCAGCATTAGATGTCCACAAAATGATTAAGAAGAGGAACATTTGGAGCTTTTGGCTTAGACCCTGACAAATGTAGAAAGGAGTCTAACACAGAAATATACAATTATGTATTGCATGTTACTTTGTGATATGATCATGAATGGTGTGAGATTCAAAAGGTTTTACAGCATGAAAACTATGGAATTTATATGTTGTAAGCTGCAATGATGACTCATATGAACTGCTTAAAAAAAGAATAAAATTAGCAATGGCCACCAAACATAACAGATGATTGTTATTATCGGTATCAAAGGTAGTATTAGTATCAGTTACTGGAGAACAATAATAGATGAGTATTATTACAATCATGTCTTGCTTATGGGCTTTCCACAATATCTAATTGATTACTTAGGAGCATAGTGCTATAGTCAATTGAGCTTCTATCTGAACTAGCAGAACTTCATCTGCTTTTGGTTGCTATTGAACATGCAGTGTTTGGTAAAAAATAATAATTCTACTTGTTTTATAATGTGTCCTGTACACATAGCTAATTTGTTCTATATATATATATATAGTTAACAGGCTGGGAAGCACTTTGGATTCAGTCTAAAAAAAGGGCTTTGGAGCATGGAGAAGCACAAGTATAACACCTATCTGTAATACATTAAAACAATCACATATAATTCCCCAAAAGTCAAAAATCACAATTTTCTACCAAGATTATAATTAATTCCAGAAAAAACATCTAAGCATGATGATGAGCAGTTATCATTTAAGCTCTCATAACAGCCAAATTTATCATAAGAGGTTTCTCTGTTCCAGCATTAGCATAAATGCAATACATGAAGTGCTGCTGATGCTGTTATATGAAATGCCATCAGTGGCTAATAGCCGGGTCTAGATTTATCTGGCATCTTCTGCCATGCTCAAGACCAAACATTAGTCCATTCCTCAAGACATGAACTCATGGTGATAGGGTTATGTGGAGTGCTGTTTCTACATTCATAAACATAAGTTGAATTTATACATGCCGCTATGACCTTATTTTGCACATATAATCCATAATTAATAGCTAAGCTAAAAACAAGCACAATTTTGCTGAGCAGGATTTGTGAACCCAGCCTCAATGAAATGATTATGTACTATCAAGTCACTGTCAACTTGTTACCAACTATATCAGTAGATTTTCTCCAGGAAGATCTGGTCCTTGAAATCTTCCAACTGAATGGTTAACATCATCATCTTCAGAGAATCAGTTCCAGTCACAACAAAGGATTATCCTATGCCCATAAGAGAAACCAGAGGTCTACTTTGCTTTGAATGTTACATTAAGGTAAAGTAAAGTTGTGCAGGAAAAAGCTGGGATTTGGCATAATAGAAGGCAAGCAGAGAGCTGAGCTTAAATTCCCTCCTGTGTAGGTTTAAAGCTGTGGCTGATAATGCTATCTGGTGCTCTTCCCAACTGTACTGCAAAGTGTATGATCAAGCTGGTAAACTGATGGACAAATGTTGGTTATAGTGAAAGCCCGGAATGCTTTTCTTCACTCAAGTCAGAAGAACCAAGGTGATTCTGAGCTAAAAGAATTAACTGGTGACATCACCATTGCCCTGGGGGATGCCCACTTGTGGGCTCCTTTCATATCCCCAGCAGGAGCAGGAATGAAGGACAGTTATTCAGCCTTACCCCACAACAGCTCTTGGGTCTTGAACATGGCCTTGCTAACCTTCTGCCCAGCATTCCAACCATATGGGCCACCATGGTCCTTGCCCAGGGTGATGGGCAACACTAAGAATAAAGAATCCTATGCCCACAAAGTGCAGAACCATTTAAAATACTTTAAATAGCATAAATCTCAGCAACTGAATAAATAAACATACACAAAATTTTATTAGATTAAGCTGCCAAGGTTTTTAACTACATCACATAGTCAAACCTGATTAATGAGACTCGCCTATATGATGAAAACCAAGGCTGTGTGTTGTCTTTCATAAATAATACAGAAATTATTGCTGTATGCAATAAAGAAACATGCTGCCAGTAAAGAACTGGGAAAGTTACTAACAGATTAGACACTAATTAATCCTTAAATTATTCATACCATTCCTCTAGGTACTTGTTTTGTACCAGTGTTCTTTTGTTCCTTTTCCTCTTTCTTTTCTTGTTTCAAACTTCAAGTATAAAATGTTTTCTTTAAAAATAAATGTTTCATCTATATTATTTGTGAGTAGTGTATATGTGAAGGAATGAAATCATGGTCATTAAGATATAAATTTAAAGTTTGTATATGTGTGGCATGTGTAACGTTCCATGTATTTCCATCAGATCAGCAACCATTTCTCTGTTAAGATGTTTTGTGGCAATTAATGCAATCCTATACACATTTAGTTGGGATAAGCATCATTGAATTCACTAGCAGTGGTTGCTTCTAGACAGACATTTATAAGATGTTGTCTAAAATCAGATTTAAGGAACAATTTGCTGTAGTATGTGCGTTTATTTCCTGGTAGGTTGAAGGACTGGAAGTTAAACAGGTTTGCTTTCATTAAGTTGTAATTTTTTTTAGATTCTCACAAGAAAATATTTTACACAATACAAACATATTACAATGTCCTCCTTTCTGGAAGTGTGTCTGTGTGATAGATAATACTTTTTCAATGAAAGATCTGTGATAGCTGTATTCTAGTAGTCTACAATCAAATTCCAGAATGTAAAACTATCTTACTAACATCTTTGTCATCCCATACTTATGACTTCAGGACTGTGTATTTTTTTTGGAAGTTGTTTATCTTTTCTTTAAATTATGGGTCAGCAACCAGATCTCTAGAATTACTGCACATACAACCCTGAACCTGATTATTTTTTTTAAAAAAAAAACTATTTCTGAATTTTATAAAAACTTCCTGCTCCCACTCTGGTGGTCAGTTCCAAATTGGGAGTGCCAGGAGAAGGGAAGAAAGAACTTGAAAATGAAATTTACTGCAGCTAGATCCTTCTATAGATGATCTCTGGGGAGATGAATTTCACAATAGAAAAACAGATGTACTGGAAGTTTTTAAGAAGAGACTGGACAGCCTTTTGTCTGAAATGGTATAGGGTTTCCTGCCTGAGCAGGGGGTTGGACTAGATGACCTCCAAGGTCCCTTCCAACTTATTATTATTATTATTAAAGGTAAATTTAGTACAGGTTTTCCTACAGGTCTTCTAGCAACTCAGGGAAATTTAAGTCTTATAGACTAGTCAGGCACTCCTAATTTTTATGCATGTTGCTGAATAATACCTTGTGAGAGCTTCTTTGTATATTGGACAATGTTTTGACTCAGTGTACTTCAGTACTCCAGGCCTGAATGCAGTGTGGATTGAAGCAATTATACTTTTACTGTGCCTAGCTTTCCTGCAATTTTATCCTCTTTTCATATAAACATATGCTAGGATGACTATATAGTATAGTTTTCTAGTTAGGTAATGAGTCATGGAGCTCTTGTCACACTTCAGAATGTGGATCAGGCCAATATAGATTGTTACAAGGTACAAATCTGGCTACTGATTTCCAGAACTGGAAATCCAGCCACAAACTCACATGAGCTTTACACAGTCTACTATATAACCTTTTTGGTATATATGATATTTTCTTAATAGGATTATTTATTTATTTTATTTATCATATGTAGTACTATTTGTCTCACTCTCAGAGTGACTTTGGATGAATTACTGCTGACAACATACAAACCATATAAAATGCAGTACAACAGTAAAACAGGAGCCAAGTTAAAAAAAACATATTATAAATTAAAAGTTAAAAGGTGTGGGGAGGGCCTTCAAAGGTGCTAATCATCCCCAGGGTTACATACCATACAGTGATCCCCATGCAAGTTAGCAGAGCTGGGTCTTCACACCCTTCTGTAAGGCCAGGAGAGTGGTGGCCTGCCTCACTTCTGGAGGAAGAAAATTTTACAGGGTGGGAGCAACAGCAGAAAAGGCTTTCTCTCAACATTTTAATATGATGGGGTCTGTAACATACCTTCCTTGCCTGAATTGGTGGGATGGTATGATATAATGGGGATCAGACATTTCTGTTCTGTTCCAGCCTACGACTGGCCCTGTTTGAATGTCAGGGACAACCCCTTTTTATAGTCAACAGGCTGGAAAAACCCAACCAAATTTATTTACAAAGAAATCAAAAGTTCAAACAAGAGTTAAACAGGAATAACAGACCAGAAGACCAGAAGATCTTCAAATGGTTCCTTCAGCAACCAGCACCTCCTACACCTTCCCCTTTTATCAGCAGTCCCAAGGCGTGGCTTCTCATTGCCTTCTCCTCCTCTCACCAAGTTGCCTCATGGCCTTTCTCTGTTCTACTCTGCTGGAATGCCTCCTGCTCCTAGCATCCCTGAATAAATCCAGCTGTGAATCATCTACGTCCAATACCTCGTGCTCACACGGCTGAGTCTGATGAGGAACATGATGGGAGGGGCCAGGCTGAGAGTCCTGCAGTGCATCAGAGCCTCCCTCTGACACCAAAGGCTCTCCAAACCCCTCCTCCTCCTCCTCTTCAGAATCATCAGACTCAGCTGCCGGTATCACAGGCTGATGCTGAATCACAACAATTTCCTTGGGTGCAATTGAATATAAAGGCTGCTGCTTGAATTAAACTCTGCTTTTGTTGACTTCATAGACACATGCAAACTATTTTTTTAGTAACAATATGTAAGATATTTGCATTCTTCAGGAATTTGTTTCTCAACTATCCAGTCCAGCCTACGGATCTCTCATCAGCTACTAACCAAGTCTTAAGTTGTTTAACCTTTGAATCCAAACAATGTGCTGTTACCCACTGAGACTAAATGAAAAAGAAAATGTGCTTTGCCCACTACTGGATAAGTTTATCATGTTTGCATCAGGTTATAAACTAATGGGATGGGGTAAATGGGACAGTGCAAATCTTCATCACTCCTCATAACTAAAATAATCTGGTTTGAAATCATGTTGCTGAACCAGTTACGAATAAGGGAATTTGCTAATTGATATTTATCAAATCCCCAAATTCTAAACATTCAGATAAAACTAGAAAGAGATTTAGAGTAGATCTTTGAACCCCTACAGGTTTTCAGTTTCTTATAAATTCATAATTTCTTTGTAGTTCAATGGTCATCTTCTAAAGGTAAATAAAATTGTATGCATCCTCTTGAATATTAACATTTGATATCAGAGTTTGTTTTATACTGGCTGTTTTTCCTGGACAAATTATGCCAAAAACAAAATTAACACTCACAACCTATCTGTGCTTATAAGGAAAGCACAAATCAACTGATTATCACCCATAATGCACATAACATATTTGTAAACTGGCTAACCTGCTTGTATTTCAGATTCATACCCAAAATCTGCAGTTATTAGATTATGTCCAAATTTGTGCCAGTCTATATCATACCCGCACCCCTAGAACACTTCTGATATATTCTCGCACCCCTTACAAACGTTCAAAATAACTGCAACAAATTATGCATATACCTATAATTTTGAAAACCCAAGTTTTCATACCCACTGGAATATCGTCTTGCATCCCCAGTGGGTGCAAGCACCCTGGCTGGGAACCCCTGATCTATTTTAACTAACCCTTTCAGTTGCCACTCTGTTCTGTAATTCTTCGGGGGGAGTTTATTGAACATGAATCAGGTCCACTCCAATAGTCTATGGCCTCCTAAAAATGAACTGTTACTCATTTGTGCTGATACTATATGGCATGGGTGTCAAACCTGCCACGTCATGTTACGTGTCACGACGTATCATGATTCTTTTTGCATTGCCGGGAATGGGGTGGGTGCGGCTTCGGTATGATGAAACACGCCCAAGGCCTGGCAATTTGACACCCCTGCTATATGATGTACTAATAATTTGGAAAGACTATGTGTATATTGCAATCTGCCAAGACCGGATAAAGAGCACTTTTCAAAACAATCTTTGATATAGCAACATAGCTTATAGTAGTAAGATCAATATAAATCTTATTCAGCTTCTTTGAAATGTAGGCCAGGTCTGCTGAGCATGAGGATGATTTTGAGCTGAACTGGTTATTTTTCTGCTCATACTATTTGTTCTGTTTATAAACCCTTCCTTAAAGCTTCAATATTTTCCGAAATATAGTAACAGCAGGTGTGACATGAGAATGATACAATAAAACATCTCAGTGAAAAATGTTATACCAGCAAGGAATGGCAGCCAATGGCATAGTCCTAATCTAATGGTCAATGCCAAAAATTTCTTTCTGTAAAAATAAAAATCAATTAGTCCCCTGAATTATGAGTCCCTTTTGAATCCAATTTTCAATAATCAGAGTGTGTATTATATTCTAATGAGTAATTTAAGGGTTGCTGTGATGTGCAGCATTATACTCATTTCCTTTCCTTCTCCTATAATATTTTCCATTTCTATTTGTAATTTTGTATGCTGATGTGAAAGGACTGGCCATAGATAGACAGACAGATAATTTCAACGCTAGCTCCATTCATTATTAATAGTTTATTGGAAAAAAACAATTCATTGAAAAACTATTTAAAGCCAGTGCTTTGAATTGGGTAAGACAATCTGTTGGTAACCTGGACAGTATTTATTAAATTATCATTGTTCTACATAAACACTCTGATTCCCATATTTTCTACCAACTGCAGTTTCTGGGTTACCTCCAAAGACAACTCCATGTGGAGCACATTACAATAATCTAAGATGATCAGGCATAAATCACTGCTGCCAGGACTTCTCAGTCCAAAAAGGCATCAATGACCCACTAACCTAACTAGACAAAACCTGTCCCATCCATCCCAGGGTCCATCTGCTGTTCTAGCAGGAGCCATGATTCCAAGAGGAATCCAAGTTGTGAACCTTTGTTGAGGGAGAATACTTCCATCTAGGACTATCAATAGAATTAACATTCAGCCAAGATATTTCCAAGCAAACACCATCTTGCTGGAATTCAGTTTAAGCCTGTTTCATTCCATTAAAACATTCACAACCTCCTGATGCCAAATAACAACTTCCATAGCATCTCCATCATGGACCTGTTCTGGGAAGGGAATGTGTAATAAGATATCACCAGTATCATAACAAAGAAATATTTTTTCTAATTCCTTTTTTTAGCCCTTTTTCAGTCTTCTGATGCACTTTATTTTAATCCCATTTATATCCCGCCCTTCTCCGAAGACTCAGGGCGGATTACAATTTAAGCACAAACCAATGTGCTTAGCAATAGCCTTCATTCTATACTCCCCTCTCACACAGTATACTATAAGGAAGGTGAAAAAAAAATCTTGCCAAGAGCCTGAATCAATTTCTTTCAGTGCCCTTTTGAAGTTACATTAAGGCTGCATGAAAACATGCAAGGAATGGTTAGGTTCTAGAGCTGCAGGTTGCTCACTTCTTCTGCAAATGAGCATAGCAATCCATTTTTCTTGAAAATTCAATGTTTGCCTTCTTTTTCATATTCATTTTAAAATAATTAAATTGGATACAATCATATTATCCTAAATATTTCTATTTACTAATTTTCATCTTTATATACGTTTATGGCTGAACAACCTATAGTGTATGATTATGTTGAAGTTTCAACATTATTTTTTTCTATGTTCCTTGAGAATTCTGGGAAAAGGCTATAATGGAAAAATTGGGACACCAGTCAGAACAAGCTGCACAGCTGTGATATAAATGATCAGTTTGATCATTGGAATTAATTATGGACCATTTCTCAACAACTGACAAATTCTGTCTGAAAGGTCAACATGCAGTTCAATCAATTATGCCCCACAATACAACTTGTTATGATGTGGCAATCCAGGTTTACATTGAAAAGGAGACTAAGCTCATGCCATCTTCTCCAGTTAGTCACTGCCATTTATTTTCTCAATACTTGAGAGCATCTGTAATTTTGTAAATGGCTCAAATGATGTTACCAGCTGCTGGGAAGCTCCAATTACAGTCCATTCCTTAGCAAACAGGTGTATATGTAAAAGTACATATTTTTCTAATTAGCAATCTTTTGGCCAGGAAACTAGAGTTAGAATACACAAGGAGATTAAATTATGCCTGCATTTTTTGAAATTATTTTCAAATTACAGACTAGGGGACTGCTGATAGAACATTAAAAAGAAATATTAAGTTTCTTAATTTGTACAGAATTTATAATATATAATTCACATTTGGATACAGCCATTTATTATCATCCATTTACTTATTCTGCTGGGAAAAGATTCTGCTGTAAGATCTTTTTTTTGCCAAATTTCAGTTTAAAATATATTGCCTCCTCCAATCCCAGGACCATGGGGAAGTAGTCAAGGTAAAATTTGACAAATCAGGAGTAGTGCCAAGAAATGAACATTGGGAAATATGGACATTATTTAACCAAATTGAATCTGTTCACTCAAGACCAGAACTGTATTTTTGGAATGGGGAATGAACTCATCCCAAAGCAAATTATTTGTGGACTGTTCCATATGTTCACTTTTTAAGTAACACAAGCTGTTCATTTGTATCAAACTTTCATCTAAGAGGGAGTCTCTTTTTTTGCTGCACAACGTTCTCAGTAAATGTTTTTCAAGAAGCAACTGTACTTCAGCTGTACTTTCTTATTTTTCTTTCAAGACATTTTGCTTCTCATCCAATAAGCTTCTTCTTCTGACTGGATGGTTGGGAATGGAAGGATTAATATTCCTTGCAGACAGCTGGTCATTTACATTCTTTTAGAGATTCCTTGAGGCCACTTGGAAATTTATCTGTGTCCTCAAGGTCACCTGAGTGGTGCAAATGGGTGTGGAGTCTTCTTGGAATTGCTGAAAGGACTGTGTTGTAGCCTGGAGATGTTGTATCCATCCCTCTCTGTTGAGTTATGACATAGATGGCCTCTTGATCACTCTTTCAAACTAGCTGTCCTCTCTCTCCAAAATGTGGATTTTGCTGTCTTCAAAAGAGTAGACTTTGTCTTTTATATGCAGATGGACTGCTGAATCTTGTCCTGATGGGTTTTTTTCTTTTATGTTGTGCCATGAGTTTATGAAGTGTTTGTTCTCAGTAAATATTTGAGTTTCAAGGCCAATGGAATAGTCCAAGTTAAATTCAAACTTAAGAAAGCCTGTTGAGTAGTGTAGTTCCAGGTTCATGCTGACAATGCTAGCTTCCTTAATTTCTTGCTGTGGTATTGCAAATGTCAAAATATGGGAGGACATTGTAACCTACTGATGAGTTTAACCATGATTTCACTGACAACTGCTCCATGCATGCATCCTGAGTTCTTACATATTTATTGTGTACTTGTACTTGTGTTCTTTTTAATGAGCACAAACTCTTTTACAATCAGGAGTTAAATCCCTGTCAGTTTAGCAGTAAAGTAGACATCACTTCCTTAAATTCTGTGGCATTTGTTTTGTTAACAATGACAAAAATAGAACTGAAGATACTGGAGAACTGAAAGCTTTAGTTTTAGCTTGAAAGAAATATATCAATAACTTAAGGATAGAATTCAGGAGAACATTTTACCTGCTGTGCCAGTTGCGCCCCTATCTGGACCGAGATGCCCTACGTACGGTCACTCATGCACTCGTTACCTCCTGTATAGATTACTGCAATGCTTTCTACATGGGGCTGCCCTTGAAGACCACCCGGAGGCTCCAGCTGGTGCAGAATGCGGCCGTGCAATGGGAGCATCCCGATACTCCCATATTACACCCCTCCTGTGTGAGCTGCATTAGTTACCGGTTGCCCTCTGGGTGAGATTTAAGGTGCTGGTACTTACCTTTAAAGCCCTACATGGCCTAGGCCCAGGATATTTGCAGGACCATCTACTGCCGGGAATGACTTCCCATCGCCCAGTGCGCTCACACAGGGAGGGCCTCCTCAGGGTGCCATCGGCTAGACAATGTCAGCTGGCGACCCCCAGGGGGAGGCCCTTCTCTGTGGGAGTGCCAGCCCTGTGGAACCAACTTCCCCTTGAGCTCCAGATGGCCCTGGATCTCCGGTCCTTTCGCTGCGGCATTAAAACATTTCTTTGCCATCAGGCTGACCTGGACTGACAGGGATTTTTAAAATGTTTTTAACTTATTATTGGGGCTGCTAGTTTAATTCTTTTTTTAAACTTTTGTATTATTGTATTTTTATTGTTTTTTAGCCACCCTGAGTCCTTCAGGAGATAGGGCGGCATATAAGTCCCAAAAATAAATAAATAAATAAATGAATAAGAGGTCCTTGGTGCTCTCTGAGGTTGGCTGTTTTCTTGAAGACTGTTCATTACCCAAACTAGGTAACATCATCAATGAAGTTCATTGCCTAGTTTGGCTAATGAAACATTTGCAAGAAAACAATGCAGAGCTACAAACATTCTCCTTTATTATTACCTTTATCCTATCAAATATAGTAATAATTGTTGGAAATACTGTACCTGTGAAATAAAGCAAGTAGAAGGGCTATGTTGACTCATAGTCAATGAATATTGAATCAAGTACTATATTTCACATAGGGATCAACCAGATCCCTATAGGAAGTCCTTATGAATCAGGACAGTTCTCTCCCATTCTGGCATTTTGCAGCTGAAGATAGTATACTATTTTATAAATATTGACAGCCTTAGTGTGAATGATAATATATCTCCAGATAATTGATTAAAATCTAGTTTCAGAACACACAATGGGAAATTATTTCAAATATCAAATATCTATATGATTTATTCCAAAATATAAACAACCCATTAATATGAAACATTAGAGATGAATCAGTAAGTCCCTCCCATGTAGACACATTATTTTTACAATATGTTTTTTATCCAAGATCTGAATTTATAATGTAGTGACCCCAAAATCTAATGAAACAGTATATGCAATGTTATGCTGAGTTATCTAACACAAAATATTGGATGCGTGCAAATGAAAGGCTTTTAAAAGCTTTGCTGCACATTGGAAAATCGGCCATTTTAAAAAAGAAACAAACAGCATTTCTTCATGTATTCCTCGTATTCCTCGTGTTCCTGCTCCTCCTCCTTATTCCAAAAATATCCTTCAAAGGAGTTGTAGCTTTCAAATTGTGTATTTTCTTAAGAATATAGACTAGTATGTACAATTTAGTATAAGCCACTACTATGTATGAATGTCCAGCCTTGGAATTTAGTTTCTTTTCACCAATACACATAAGAATATGCATTGTTTGGTGTGCATGAATATTGCTGGTTGTTTTGAAAGACATAAGAAAATACATTCCTTTTCTGTTGCTACCATTGCCTTACATAAAACCTGAGAGATTACAGCAATGTGCCATTTAAAGCATTTTATTTCACTTAACGAAAAAGGAAAAAAAAGCTTTATTTCACTATGTTGTATTCAGTAAATATAATTAATCTTATTACAGGAATAAGTAGGAGAGAGGGACTGTCAAGATTAACAGCTCTAATGTTTTTCCAAAATAGAATTAGTGAAGCTAAAGCAAAACTAAACTGAAAGTGTGAAAAACCTTTTAGATGTTATATGTTATATGAAACTGAATTCTATTTAATGCAAACTAATGATTTCTATAAAAGCTTGCAGTGGTAAAAAGCTTTTTAGATTAACAGAATCAGAACTTAAACCATAGTACATAAATCTAAACTCAGAGGCTGCAGTCCTAACTATGGTAGTCAATCAGGAAATTAATTAGCAATTCCTGCCATTCCGTTGCGTTGATTATCTAAAAAATAGTCTGTATTTGGAATTCTCAGTTTTCTACTGTCTTACTCATAGAAAGACTGCAAGGAGAATAGGAAATCCAACCAAGACAGATGAATAAATGAATGAATGGATCCTATTGTGAATATGTTATTTCAGGTTACAATTGTGCTAATGTGGGGAGTTTGTAAAAAAAATGATACTTTATTTCTCTATGTGTTTGTGTGTGTGTGTGTGTGTGTGTGTGAGAGAGAGAGAGAGAGAGAGAGAGAGAGAGAGAGAGAGAGAGAGAGAGAGAGAGAGAGAGAGAGAGAGAGAGAGAGAGAGAGAACACTTTTACTACCTGAAGCACAACATTTTCAATTACAGTTCTTCCTATATTACCAACTACTGAATAATGGCTGAATCAAAATGTCTGCTCTAACTTCAGCATTTTATTTCCAGGCAGAGAAATATTAGAAACAAAGATAGCATCATGTGGGGGCTATTTAAGATGTAGGATTAGTGACCTCTCAGGGACTGATAGCTAAGCTCTTATTTTGATTTCCCAGAAGCTTCCACACAACTCAGAATTAGAAATAAAAGTTATGGCTGTTAGAGAAATAGCCAATAAGACAAATGCCACTTTTGCAACCACAAACAGACCGCAATGGATAAGCATCTGTGATTTTTGTTTGAAACAGCCAGGCCTTTGTTGAAATGAGTTGCTCTTTGAACATGCTTTGGTAGCACATACTGACATTGGAGTTTCTGAGGAATCTTATTTTCTGTGATAAGGGAAGTAAATGGGGTCTGTATGTGAAATTGGAGAGTATTAAATTACCCTGCCTCCCCTTCTTTGATATTAATGGAGAAGTATATATTTAGCATAACTCAACAGTGGAGCCTCCTGACACTTTAGGACATCAGGAATTCACAAGGTGGAAATATTCTATTTCAAAGGTTGGTAGACAATCAGTGACTGATTGATTGATTGATTATGTACCATAAAGTCATTTTTTAAAAACTCCTAACAACTACATACGTAGATCAATTTTAGTCCCTCAGTACCTTCACTGATATATAAGGAATCCTGGAACCTCTGGGATGTTTTTCGGGTGTTAGATGTCACATCAAGGGTAATAATTCTTTCTTCTCCAGGACCTTAGAACAATTTTCAGTAGGTAGTCTGCAACAGATGCTTCACAGACTTATATGGTTTCAGGAAGTTGCCTCACTGAAGATATGTAAGAAGTAATATATGTGAAAATCTGCCTATTGCAGAACACAGAAGTCAGTCCATATTTATACATGTGTAATACATATCTTTATTAAGGACTAAATGAACAGATGAAGTCACACAGTGGATCTGTTTTTTTGTTTCAGGATAATGCACTGTTATTTAGATTGGGGGATATTAACATATATTCCTTGCAGTAACAATACAGTGGAAAATTTAGTTGTATGTATTAAGTTTAAGACATAAAGTTTTTAGTATAACAAATAGATATATTTTGCTGTTATTAATTAATGCTATATTTAGCTTGGAGTGTAAAATTTAAATAACTTTATGTTTATCTACACTGACATTTTAGAAATCACATTTAATATTGATATGTCCTTTTTATCTCTAAAGTTAGGTTATCTATATTTTAAAGTGTTAACATGAAACTACACAAGAAAGGCTTACAGCCCTAGAGGGTGTCAAACTGCCGGCCTGTGGGCTGGAGGTGTCATGCCAAAACTGTGCCCACCCCATTGCCACCAATGGGAAAAAATTGCAATACGTCACAACACATCACATGATGTTGCGAGTTTGACACCCCTGGCCTAGAACATTGTTGATTTAAGACAACAGGGAAAACCAACTGACCCTTTATCATTCAGCTGAGATATATATATATATAGGGAAGGAGAAAAAAGTTGAATTATAGGCAAAAAGCAAGTGTAGATGGTACAGTGTCAAAAATACAAGATTGAGAATATGCCATTATAATGCACACACAAAAGGGACAGAATTTGCATCACAATAACACATTTGCCATCTTGACCATTTTGAAATACATATCCTGTGGAAGCCACGGGGCATTACAAAGACAACCTAAAGCAGCCTTGTTACTCATGTTTAAGAACTGCTAGCAGTTTAAATAAGAAAGCAAGGCACTTTCTTAAGCTCCAGAGGTCACTATCACTGATCGTTTTATAGAAAGTATTGATATACCAATTCTTATGCAAAGTATTTCAAGGCAGAGTATGAAATTAGCATACATCCTATGGAATATAAAATGGAATATAACAAAATAAACAACAAAAGAGAACAAAACAGAAGGTATACCAACTCTATTGGTAGAATTCAGGAGACACTGTTCTAACTCCTAAATTTTCCCCACCCTGTTAATTTTTATAACAAAAGCATAAAATATTTTCTTAAAATCATATTCCTTTATAAAGATTATCTGGACATCTTCATGTAGCTTTCTTGACCCAATGTGGTAGTAATTTGTCACTACCTTTGGGATTTCTTCAATTTCTCAAACTTACTTATAGTTTTCTGGTTTCCTGCTGCTTTCCATTCTAAGCAGTAACTAGATCTGACTTTGCTTCGTTTTTTTCAACATCATCCACGGTTAAGTATATAATATGCTGCCACTTGCTAGATATTTTAAAAAGACCAAACAATTTACCCCCAAATTTGAGATGCTTTTCTTGAATTTTAGGCTGACTGGTATACATTATAGCAAGTGATTATATTTAATTATCACTGAACTGTACCTGATCATTTTCACATTTTTTTCAATTCAAGCAATACATAGCTTGTTTATTCGGAGCCCTGGAAATTAAAAAAGAAACACACACACACACTGCCAAGCTTGTAAGCCGCCCTGAGTCTTCGGAGAAGGGCGGGATATAAATGGAAATAAAATAAAAAATAAATAAAAAACACACACTTATTAAAGACCAAATTCAAATTAATGGCATATCTACATGACATATGCATACAAATACTTTATGTGCATCAAGGAAGAAGATGGTGCTTAAAGAAGTGGTAGCCTGACCTCGATTTTTAGACAAAGAGGCTTTTATTTTTGAAGTTCCAGGACTCTATTATTCTATTCTGTTCTGTTCTGTTTAGAGAAGTCTAGAAGTGTAGATTTCATTCTGAACTAACCTGCTTGTTTTTCATTCCTGTTTACTGAATAAAGGAAATGTGGTGATGGAGGGGGGCATCTTAATATAGTTGCAAAGGTTTTCTTAACTGTGAAAGTCACAGACCTTCAGTTCCCACCCCAAAGTCATGTGTCACCTGGTCAATGTCAGATTTTGCAGTGTCTTGGCCATAGAAGCAGGGCCATGAAGTCACTGTGCCAAATCTTAATTAAAACAAAAAACAAAAACAGAAGCTAGAAGCTTCTGCACAGAATCTAGCACTGGGCACTGTGGAAATTGGCCATCCATGCTTTTTATATAAGGTTTAGTGACCAAATGACTGCCCCGACACTTGGCAAAATAGCACTTACGATGAACTTGTAAATAAAATAAGTGAAAATAATTGTCATGGATGAGAGAATAGAAGAGATTAAACTGACAGATGGCAACTTGTAATACTACTTTAACATTATCCTAAAAAATAAGAATAGATCACCTTTACTTGTTTTCACCAAAACACGTAGCCTTAATATATATTAAGAAAGCATTGGTTCCATTTAACTGAAAAAGTGAAAGTACTTCTCTCTTTTTGTCTTTTGTTTTATTTTTATCATAAGAAATCTGTTACTCAGCTTCAAATCAGTATCCAATGGTTTGTTTCACTGCTTTGATATTGCTAGAAATCATGCTGTGCTGAGCTGATATGTTTAACCATGGGAAATATAACATTTATTTTAAAAAATAACTTTCCCATGACACAGAAATCAGAACAATGTATCACAGTGGCCTAGGGGGATTAGAGGTTTGCTTCTGTCTTTCTTTCAGATGATGTCTGTCCATTTTTTCTCTTTTTTCATTACCTGTAGAACTTGGCAATACATACTGAATATTGTAGTAATTGTAACATGGTATTCAGAAATATGGTAAACAAGTCAAATTCATTTACATTTTTGCAATGTGCTGTTGATTCATTTATTGGGTTTAATGGGAAAAAGCCCAATTACTAGTAATCATTGCCAGCTTCTTGGGGGACAGACAGAAATGAAATCATGAATTTTCTTCAATTGTATTGTATGCCTTACATTTTAAATAGTGCATTTCCAAGAGAGGTTTATATGAAGTAACATTATTATTCAGATTTTTCATTTTGACACTATACTGTAATGATCTATATACTATTAAAAATCTTGTCATCTTAAACTTTAACTGGATGAAATGATTCATCACAAAGTAACAATTTTTCAACTACAGTACCTCAAATGGATAAACTTACAAAATCCTAAACCCTTGACTCCCGAAGGAATACATTTGGAAAAGTTGTGGCTTCTTCACTGCTACTAGCTGCTGGTTGCTGTTGCACTACTGTGGTCACTTGATCCTCATTTTCAACTTTCTGTGACAGTTTCCCAGCCAGTCTCCAAATCCCTCACTTCTTCCTCTAGCCAGCAGCAGCCATTCACCTGTCTGTTGAAAAAGGGAAGGGGAAATGAAAGGCAGGAAGAGGGAGGGAGGGAAGAAAGGAAGGAAGGAAGGAAGGACGGAAGGAAGGAAGGAAGGAAGGAAGGAAGGAAGGAAGGAAGGAAGGAAGGAAGGAAGGAAGGAAGGAAGGAAGGAAGGAAGGAAGGAAGATTTTTGATGCTCTCCATCAATGGAGAGGCCAGCAGGTAGTCAGAATTCACCTCAACTTCCACTGCTTTTTTGTTCACCTATGGTCAATCTGTTTCTCTGTTTAGGTAAGGAAATATCGCTAAAATGATGACTCAGTGGGGCACAAGTTGCCTAAAGGTAAAGGTAAAGGTTCCCCCGCACATGCATGCTAGTCATTTCCAACTCTAGGGGCCGGTGCTCATCTCCGTTTCAAAGCCAAAGAGCCAGCACTTGTCTGAGGATGTCTCTGTGGTCATGTGGCCGGCATGACTAGACGCCAAAGGCACAGGGAACGCTGTAGTGGTCCCTATTTTTCTACTTGCATTTTTACGTGCTTTCGAACTGCTAGGTTGGCAGAAGCTGGGACGAGTAACAGGCGCTCACTCTGTTACACGGCACTTGGGATTCGACCTGCCAAACTGCTGACCATCTGATCAACAAGCTCAGCGTCCTAACCCACTGAGCCACCACATCCATATCTGAGTTGCCTATCTGACCCCAAAACTCCATTTCCTCCCTTTTAATGCCAATTAATATCTTACTCTTTGCAAGTGCATGTTCTCCTGTATCACAGGACTCTACCAATGCCTGACATGAGGCTGAAATTTCATATGAAGGGAACAGAGTTATCAAAAAAATACTTCATAGTACTTTAAGCCAACAATTAATGGTACATTTTCATTTTCTCTGGATTGACAGATAATATATCATATACTAAGACAATAAGAACTCTTTTCAGCTCAGAGAAGAGCTTAGCCATAAAAGTAAGAAATTGAGGACCAGTATCACTTTGCTTGAAATGAAAAATGATCCTCCAAAGTCACACATGGACAGAGATAATCATGTCTGTAGGAGTGAATATTAATGCCCCAGTTATATGAAGGAATCCTTATCTTTTAGAAAACATCTTGAATCATAAGAAATTGAATAGGGAGAAAAAAGCAAAAGGAATACATGCTAATTTTTTGAAGGCACCAGGTTAAGAACAGAGACCCAGTGAAGCAGATCATTACAGACAATAGGTTGGAAAAGTGTTTATTTTGTCTGTATGTGTATTGCATGCTGCCTATATACATGTGTACATACATAGCATAAAATTCTGTCATAAAAGTACTCCCCTGACATATTGCTTCATTACTTCAGAAAGTCTGGAAACATTTTGAATTGAAATTTAATGAAGCATGTACTAATTAATGTGATATTCTGCTATATCTATCCTTTTCCTCCTTCAAACTTTGTAATTAACAGACTTCTATGCCCTACTACATAGCCCAGACCAGGAAATAAACACCACAGGAAGATTAGAACTACATAAAATGATTATAATAACAGCAATTATTTTGATTATGCAGAGCCTGATTATACTGTGCCTTCCCACCATTCCCAGTTCCCCACTTCTGCATGTTATCTTGTTTCTCGGGGTTTAAAACCCTTTTGCCAAAGTAACTATTCTTGCATATTTGAGAATACAGTATAAAAATAAAGGTTTCCCTCTCAGTCATATCTGACTCTAGGGCAAGGTGTTTATTTCTGTTTCTTAGCTGAGGGAGCCAAGGATTGTCCAAAGACGATTTCTGTGGTCATGTGGCCAGCATGTCTATACACCAATGGCCAAAGTGGTACCTATTAATCTACTTACATCTGCATGCCTTCAATCTGCTGGGTGGGCAGAAACTGGGCCAAGTTGCTGGAGCTCACCTCATTATCCAGATCTCAGATCTCAAATCTCAAGCTCAGTGTCTTCTACTGCTCAGTCATTGCACTCCTGAACATAGTATATCTAATTGTAATCCCAATCTTGGCGCAAGGCTTACCTAGTCATTTCATTAGAAAAATAAACAAAGGCGAAATCCAGGAAAAGAAATAAAAGATAAGGCAATCTATCAAAGATGCGAGAGAAGCCCTTTGGGGCATTCAAAATATGCATCAATTTTGATGAATAAAAAAGTGTGACAATCTGCCTTCATAAATGCTATTTCTGCATTCCTTTCTGGATGGCTTTCATATATACAATCCCCCTTACCTACCTATTCCTCAACTTTAAACATATTTAGAGCTTCCTTTATTTATATTTTCTTTTCCCTCCCTTTGCACATGTACTAGTGAAGCAGATGGTACAAAGCTCACTTCAACTGTCTCATGCTGTTTTTCTGGAAGGATCAGTGGCCTGGCTTTCTCTTCTTAAGCCTATTATCTTGATGCCCTCATTATAGACAACATTACTTACCCAGAGCACTAATCTGTTTACCGTAGCATGGAAGGGTATAGATAGCCTTTGTTGTGAGTTTTCTAAACAGAAAGTATTTTTTCCATTTTTTTATTTTTGTTATCTCAAGGCCACTAATTTGCCTGGGTGAGAATTCTGACATGTTTAAGCCGAGCCTCTTGCATTTTCTAACAAAGGAAGAGCTGATGTGAAACCCCAAGGTGATATTTTTTGGAGTATACTCCAATTTCTCATTACATGTTATCTCTGGTGGGCACAAAAAGTGATTATTTTAAACTGTTTCTTGCCTCATGCTGGCAGATTTTATAGCATTGTTGTACTACAGTTACGCCATTGGAAGCTATTATAAATAAGATTCTTCCATAAATCTGAAGATTGATATTCTAATGGCCATAAAGGGAAGAAAGCAAGGAGGAATTATTGGGGAAGAGGAAATGTTATGTAACATCCCCCTCATTTCTAATATTTACAATTCAAGAGCATGCACATAAGGAGTAAATGAGTTGACACATTTTAAAAAAATAGGGCTTCACTCCTGCAGTCATGCCTGCTATCACAATATTTTTTATCTCTCTCCAACTGTTGATATTATTAACATTATCAACATTATTAATATTATACTTGGTCAAACAGTCAGCCAGATATTTAGACTGGATTTGGCATTTTTATCAATGTATTGAGTCTTTCCCAAGGACCTGGGAGATGTTTTTAATGGTGCTTAAGATTTCACTGTGAGACGTAAGCTGCTCCAATTAAAGCTTCTTTTTGCAATTGTTATATGGCGATTTTATCAATGCCAATGGTGTTCAAGTGGTGCTCCAATAGTTTCTGTGTTGCACTTAAAGCACCTATTACTAGTGGTACTATCTTTGTTTTCTTTTGCCATAGTCGTTTTGTTTCTGTTTGCGGGTCTTTGTATTTTGTAATCTTCTCCAATTCTCTGTCTTCTATTCTTCTGTCTCCAAGTATTGCCACATCCACTATCCAGACTTTTTTGTTTTCCTTATTGACAGTTGTTAAGTCTTGCATATTATGTGGCATGCTCTTGTTTGTTTGAATTTTAAAGTCCCAGAGCACCTTAGATTCTTCATTTTCTATTACTTTATCTATTTTGTGATCCCACCGATTCTTGCCTGCAGGCAAATGGTATTTCTTGCAGATATTTCAATACATCATTATTGCTATTTTGTCACACCACTGTTTGTAGTCAGTCTGTGCATTCTTCTTACAGCAGCTAACTAGGTAGTTCACTGTTTCTTGGGTTTTTAAGAAGCAACATTTGCTTTCTGTTGCTGTCTTCTCAATTATAATTGTTATTGACATTACAACATTGTCCTACAGGAGAGGCAAGGGCTCAAGTTGCTTAGGTCAATGCAAAAACACAAACTCTCATGTCTTACAAGCATATATACACAGGGCAGGATTCAAATTACCACAAAAGCTAACAAAAGCCCATCACTGATCTAAATAAAATACAAATTGAGGAGCTAAAATGTTTTAGTTCATGTTTCAGTTATTTTTGAATGGTCAGTCTTCCAAAGATTAATTTCAGGTGCTTTCTGGCCTTTGCTACCAAGTTTTGATAAGATACAGGACTTTCTCCATTTGTGAGATAGTCAGATAGTCAGATAGTCCCTCCTTCTGTCTCAGAGAGGGACTAATGATTATAGTAATACATGCAGTAATGAAAAGGAGATCTTTCTAACTTTTTTTTTAAAAAAATCCTTATTTGCCATGTAACTTTACTGACTTCCCTTAAAAGAGCTGAAATTCCACAAATTAGACATTGTTTCACAGCTTGAGATCCCAGGCAATACAGCCATATAGGAAACATATAAAAATGTTTGTCTATAAAGGCACTTTTAGGAGCTGCACTGAAGCTGAACCAATAGCAATTACTATTTCAGTAATATATGGGTTTAGATCATTTTTTCTAAACCTCTTCAGTTATTAATTTGCTCAGTTCATAATATTATGTTTGGAACAATATATTATTGCTTAGCTTTATTAATCTCACTGCAAATGTGTTAATACACACACACACACACACACACACACACACACAAATACACACGTAAGCAGAGACCTACAGTTTATCTTATCAAATGTGAGCTGGCAACCCAAATTTATGTGTAACACATATAGTAATTCAGTGTACATACATTGAATGTAACACATACATTCAGTGTTGAGAATTACAATGTTTACTTTATGTCTTTATATTATTACAATGATTTGTAAACTGTGTATAGCATATGTGTATAATGTTGTCAGGAGATGAGGTAAACTGGATGATATTACACAACAAGAGAAAAGAAATTTCACTGGAATGTAAAGTGGCTGAGTCAGGAACTGCTCTACCATTAGACCCAGATAAACCTAAACAAGAAACATTAATGGCCATATTCTCCTAAGCTTAGTTCAAAAATATCTTACTCTATCATGCCTCATCAATGTTGCACTGAGCTCCAAGGAGAATAATACAAAATGGACCAGAAAAGTTGAGCTTTGGCAAGGAGATTGATTTTTTAAAGCTTCATACTTGTCAGAGAAAAAGGCAGAATTTGGAGAAGCATATTCAATTGTGCTGTAAAGGTTTCCTTTATTCACTTTTAGAATTTCATGGTGCAACAACCATAATCAGCTAGTCTCATGTTTACCTGCTAGGAGCAGATCTTTTCCTCACAGCATGTTTAACTTGATCAAGGAGAAAGCTACAACAACAAAGAGCACTCTTATGATCCAGCAAACTCACCTCTAATGCATTAAAATTAATCCCCAATAAATTTAGTCTTGCATAGAATTAAACTTGCTCCATCAACTAGCCCAGTGGGAATGGTTATAAACATAATCTGTCAATTAACCATTTTTGTCTACCTTCTCCAAGAAAGAATTAGAGAGAAAGGCCAACTGAAAGAAAACATCTCTGTCACAAAATTTACCACTGAGACCTAGCCGGACAGAACATACCTCCAAAAAACTGACTGTAATGACCACCCTATGGTCTTGCTACCTACCTAGGCAATGTGGAAAAATCTAGTGATGTCATGGAGACATGCCAGAAGTATATTATTGCAAGGACTCTTTGGAAAAAGTGGGCATTTCAGCTTTGGTGAATTTTGAACTAGTTAGTGTGATTGTGTACAGTCATAGCTGCTGTTAAATAAATATAACTAAGTGGTTGATGGGGCAAAGTACATTGTGAAAACAAAGCACTGTTGGGCTTCTGGCAGCATTCTGTCAAATATAGTTAATACTATACAGATAACATTCTGTCCTTGTTACTCACCTTATCTTGGAGAGTTGGAATATTTCAAGAACATAACATCAAGGTATGTCATGTCAAATAGTTATCCTTTTTTCCTATAATTACTTCTCTAGACCATAAATATTTAGGTGGTGCAACTTTGTTGTAAAATTTGACTAGATTTTCTCAAAGGTTTTTCTCTGAATTTGGGTATTGTCAGCTCATTGAAATGACAGAAATATGTAAGTAGATTTCCGATCTTTTTAAGTGTTAGTAAGTGCCTGCTAATCAGAATTTGGATCAAGGTCTTGGCATGGGGGAAACAGAGCTAAAAATAGTACTGTTTTCCCAGTGAAAGCCACTGATACAACCAAAGTGATTTTTCTAATACAGGTCCAAATAGATCTATACAGTCTGGAGATGGAGTTTCCCAACAGGGGCAAATAGCAGCTTAAAAAATTATTAGAAAAATAGCATTATACAGATTCATATTACATAGTTCTCTTCTGCATTGCATTATCATCCAAAATACTGTTATTTAGTAAAATGACTTGACAAGAATGGACTATGTTCTTGCATGTCTATATATATTATTCCAGAAATCTTGCTCTCAAATTCAATATTTGTTAGACTGTTGTGTATTGTGTCACAGAACAATATAGTATTGATGACAGTAACTTCCAGTGATGTTTAATGGAGAACTGCCACAGGGACCTTAGGTGGTACTGTCTTTGAATAATCTTCATGGCTGAAAATTTTCTGGGTAACCTAAACCTTCTGTCTGTCTGTCTGTCTGTCTGTCTCTCTGACAAGCTAGATGTTCTAAGATTATTTTCCTCCTTTTTGACAATAATAATTTTGACTTACAGTGTATCTGCAGATATTTTAGTAAATGTAAATATCCAGGAGACTATAATATTACTATTATTAGCCACACTGTCAGCCAGATGTTTAAACTGGGTTTGGCATTTTTATCCACCTATTGAGTCCTTCCCAAGGACCTGGGATATGTAGATGTTGATGTTTGGAGGTGTTAAAGGTGTCATCACAGAATGCAAGCTGTTCCAAGTAAAGCTGCCTTTTGCAATTGACTGAAGATGGGGCTAATGTTATCAATGATAAATCTGCAGATACTTAAAACAGTTGTTATTATTGCAAGTTATCAACTTTAGCATGATACATTAACATTACAGAAATATTTAAATGTCCTTCTCTATACAATTTTTTGTATCATTTCTCTCAGGAAGTGCAGTGCATGACCTTTTGATAAAAGATTCCTGAAAATATGGATAAACTATGAAAAAAGCACAGTCTCATTTGCCCTTTGCTTTAACCGCTTTGAGAATGTCAAGAAAGTTAAAGATAATTCTGTCCTGCTATGGAAATCCATGCTATTTCCCTTTACGGTTCTGCTTCTCTATTTATCCCACTTGGGGAAGAAGGAGGTGGAGATAAGAGTAAGCACCAGCTTAAATCTTCAGCACATAAATTTAAAGTGAATCTTCTAGCATGGCTGCTGAAAATGCTTTTCTAAAGGAAATGGAATGACAGAAATAGTACAAAAGTGTATGAGATAGCTGAATTCTAGATTGGGCTAGTCAAAGATACTTCCATTTTGTGAAAAAATAGTTGCTACTTTTTGTATAGCAAGCTTATGTGCAACCAGGCAAATATTTCCAGTTTAATCAATGCTCAGGAATCTGAAAAAGGGCTGTAAACTAGGTATACTATATCTAAGCTATAATAATCTGGATGATCACTAGATGTCAGAAGTGTGCTGGAGTTTTCTGTAGCTTTTTGCTGCTACCAAATGATCAGCTGAATTTTAGCATCTCACCTATGAAAACCCTATGTAAACTTAAGATGTGTCCTCAGAATTCAGCGATTTCATCAAATGATAACATGTGTGCCAATTGCATGACACAAACTCTTCTCCTTTTATACATTCATGCTGTCATGATACACTTATGTCATCATTTGTGGAGGCTCCATGCAAACTAATTTCTCTAATGTTTTTAATATTGTTATATTTACAATTTTAATTGTAACACCCAGAGTTTCTTTGCAGTAAGATGGGCAGCATATAAATTTAATAAATAAAATAAATAAATACATGTGTTTGTTAGAATATATCTCGTCATATGGCTAACTTCTGGCAAATGTGCATCAGTCTGTTTTGTATACAGTATATAGTTTTCCCCATACTCTGCACTGTATCTACCATAAATAGCAATAAAATGGATGCGTTGACAAATTGGCAGCTTTTTTTTCTTTCCCCACAATCTGGGTGAAAACATCATTGCAGAAGAAAAAAAAGGCAAGAGGTACAATGAATGATGGGCGCTATTTAGAAAATATTTGGCAAAAGAGATTTTGGTCAAGAGCAAAAGGAGGAGGAAGAGGAGGGGAGGAGGAAGAGGAAAACACAAGAACAATGAAAAGAAGAACAAGACAATGAGAGAGAGAGAAAGAAGAATGACAAGAATTACTCACATCCTGTCATACCCCTTCCATCTCAGTGAAAATTGTTTTAAATGGGACACAGGGATATATTTTGACTGTACATTTGAAGCAGTCTTTCCCAAATTTTTGCAATCATGTATAACTAAATAACATTTAGAAACTGCTAGGACTGCCTAATAAACACCATCCTTTTCTTTTCATTGTTAAGAATACCAGGTATGTATAATTAACACATTTTTTGCTAAATATAAGGTTACATTTGAATGTGCCTTCTCATTCCCTCCATTTTAGAGGCCTTTTAAAACTAAATTTTGTACCGAAATTTTAACCCCAAAGTAAGCATTTATTTCTTAAATAACTATGTATTTTATGTTTATCACAAACATAATGGTCACAAGTCTTTATAAAAACCTATGGATATTTAGATGCCACAGGCTGGTGGATTTCCTGCCCATTGCAACCCTATTTTTAGATATTCAGCATCTTATTTCCAACTGCATAGGCAGAGTGTGGGGTCTCACCAGCCGTCTGTCAGGGCTTGTGGGAAATCAGGGCTGAGGTGGTGAATGGACTTGGTTCATGACTGCACAAAGGCTATAGCGGATCATACAGTTCTATAGAGGTCTGGTGGTCCATAATCCAAACATTGCATACTGCCAGGGGAATTCTGGGAGTTGAAGCCCACCCATCTTAAAGTTACTGAAGTTGAGAATCACTGATTTTAAATGTCAGTGAGATAAATATTGTGCATGTATATGTTGGTTGTGGGTATTTGGTGCTTTGAGCTTGGTTGTTTAGTCACCTAGGTAACATCATCAGTGCTATGGTGCTTTTTCTCATGCTTTTCATTCACTCTTGTCTGTTGGCAATTGCCTAAGTTAGTCCTTGTAATTTTCTTAGCAATATTTTTGGAAACAGTCTGCCATTGCCATCTTCCTAGGACTAAAAAAGTCACCTAGCTGGTTTTCTGCCATAGGAAAAAGGAGAACGTATGGTCTCCCATTTTTTTTGTCTGCTACCTTAACTACTCTACTCAACTGCCTCTCATGTACGTCACACTGACATGAAACTGTGATGGGCTGCATTTTTTTTTCTTATATGAGCTGTGAAAAGTACAGTTTTAGTTTCTGTAATACCTGAGAGGGCTCATGTTTATGAACTCATAACATTTCATGTATTTCTGTATTTTTGATGACTGTTTTTATATTCTTCATCCAGCATTGCTCATAACCTTTTATACTTCCAGAGTTTTATGTTAAATTCTGCTAAATAGATATTGACAAAAATCAAGTGTTTTGTCTGCTTAAAAAATGCTGCAGTTAAACTAAATGTTACCTGATTTTTCTTCTATATAATAATTGCCACTTTATTTTTTTTTTACTTGGATATATAATGAATATGGAAGATGTAGCTAAAAATCAAATACTTTTGTATATTCAGCTTTTAAACAAAGAACCATAGAAAGAAGTAGGTCCTCTGAAATTATAAACAGAACTGAAACTGGCAAGCCAGAACAAAATACAAAAATGTTATTGACTTCAATTCATCGCCACCCATTTGTTAACTTCACTTGGGCAATTTTAATCTGTAGGGAACCAAATGATTGAAGTAAAATGTGAATTCAGAGTTATAATATGAATGCAAAGTTGGAAAAGCTGTAAAGTATTTTTCCCTAATAGTTTTTTTCTACATTCTACAATAGAATGTATAACTCCAGTTTAATACTCTTAATAAGGATTATCAGTATGATAAGTATGATTATCAGTATGCTGGTGATGACCTACAAAGCCCTAAATGGCATGGGTCCGGATTATTTACGGGAGCACCTTCTGCCGGCATCAACTTCCCATCGTCCTGTGCGCTCCCACAGACACGGCCTCCTCAGGGTGCCGTCGGTCAGGGAGTGCCGGCTGGCGGCCCCCAGGGGGAGAGCATTCTCTGTGGGCGCGCCTGCCCTCTGGAATCAGCTCCCTGTTGAGCTCTGGATGGCTCCCGACCTTCGCTCTTTTCGCCGTGACCTGAAAACCTGGTTATTCGAGCTTGCCGGCCTGGACTGAGGGATTGGGATTTTAAATTTTAGAATTTGATTTACTTGGTTTGGGGCTAAATTTAATTTAATTTATTTTTAACATTGTATGCCATGTTTAAATTGCCCTGTACACTGCCCCGAGTCCTTTGGGAGAAGGGTGGTATATAAATCTAATAAAATAAATAAATAAAATAAATAAATAAGTTTTAAAATTATTATTTTTGATCATTCTGGATCAGTAATTCTTAACTGAGTTAAAAGTTAAGAGTTAACCAATTAACTCTTTCCTTTGGCTTGAATAAAGTCATTAACACTACAAAAAATAGTTTCTGTTATTTTCATGGCAACTACAGTCCCAAATTGGACCCTCAATTGACAAACAAGCAATTACAAGTTGCTCCATTATCCTCAAGATATGCCCAAATTACCATATTGGGAAAAATTAAGAATTACCCCCAGGGTAAGAACCATGGCTGTAGATGTACAGTCCGTACTTCAAATTATTTTTTCTGAACATAGGGTTGATACTTAAAGAAAGGGAATTAAAAAATGTAAAAATTCAATGACTTTTAAATTATATTTGTGTCTTGTTTGTAAATATTCTTCGTTACAGGGCAGATGACAAAAATGAAAACTGCATCCCCGATGCTCAGTAGTTTCTGGCTAGCTGGGTGGGTGTTGGGTAGGTGGAAACTCTGATGCTGTGGGTTGCTTCCATCTAGTCTAGGCCAAATCCCAAGATGGGTGGCTGCTGGACTTCTTGTTTGCAAACTTCAAAGCAAATGTATTTCATGATCGTAAAGAACACAAACTATTTGAAAAGCAACACAAATCACAACCCAAATTTCTAGGAAAGATATGGCTAGTTTCCCATACTTTCCAAAACACCAATTGTGTTATATGCAATTAAATAGGAAACTGCCAGTCATAATGGTGAAACAGACTATTTGTATTTCAGCAAAAATTGCTATCAGACACGTAGTAGATAGTTCACAACAAGTCAATTTGTATCAAAATTATAACCTGGCTCACTCTTCCTTTATTTCACCATATCTTTTCTGTTCATCCCATGTTAGTATTTTCCATATTACAACTATACAATTCATACAGTACTTTGTTATGTTGTATATGTGCTGTATACAGTATAATGTGCGGTATACAACAACACATTAAAAGGCACAGACCTGAGCTTTGTATTTCTAGCTAGTTATCTGAAAAAAGCTGTTGATAGCTCAATTATATTTCAGCTATGACTGCTAAATTTAGTGTGGCTGATCCCAAAAAGTGTTTTCTGTCAGTTATGTGTATTGAAGCTTATTGTATTCCAAAATAATTTAGTGATGACAGAACTAAAATGATGATACAAAATTTGATTTTGAGGGAGTATGAAATAGCTGTACTATTCTCAAAAGCCTTTGCCTCTGGTTTAAATCATGGTTTTAGATTTAAATTTAGCTTGACATGAGCTTTCTTGGCTTCTCCATCACTTCCTCTTCTTTTCAGTCAAAACTCTTCCATCTGAAGAGTGACCAAGAGCTTTCCTTAACTTTCCAGGTCCCTGTTATGAGAAAAATATTCTCTAAAGTATTCCTGGAAGCATTTGTTCATGCCAGGGTCAAGGACTTGTATTTTTCTCTCTCAGTGAATTGAAACCAGACATGCTATTTTCTAAATGGGAAGAAATATCCAGAAGCAATACAGTCTTTCCATCCAAAGCCAAGATATTCTCCTACCTGAGGCAAAAAACATGTTAGCATTTTCTTCTAATATCTTCTAAAACTAATTGGATTAGCTGTTCAGTTCATCAAAATTTAGGGGTTAACAGCTTCCTCCATTAGCAGGCTCCTGAAATGTGTCACCTGATATAATTTATGTTGTTGTGTAGTGAGTTCTTTGGAGGCAGGAAGCAAGATGAGAGGTTTCAAACAGGAACATTTCTTTATTGAGGCAAACAGGAACAGAACTGAATCAGGGGCTTCTGCGCAGCTACTTATACGGTTGGCCACTAGGCGGTGGCCAATAGGTTTAAAGGAACCCATTCCCGCCCCAAATCATCCAATGATCTTCTTGGAGACTGCATGTCTGGCTAGTCAGCGACCTTTACACAGACACCTCAATTGAGCAACCTTAAGCAGCATTCAAAAGACACGTAAACACAGTTCAAGTAAAATCCCAATACATTACATATGTTTTCCTCTGCCCAAAGATACAACTGTCCCTGTTTTCATGCCTTCTGACCTTTGTCAAAGAAAATATTGTCCTTGTTACTGAAATAATTGAGAGTTGGTTGTTCTTTCATATGTTTGTTTTCTACTGAGAAGGGTTGATTATGCATTGCTTATGGAGACAGGCATATCTGAATTTGGTAGACAGTTTTAAGCATTGTCCATGAGGGTAAATGGTGAGACAATATTTTACAAAACTGTAAACATTCCCCTTACTCTCTGCTGGAATTCTTTCTATGGCAATGGAAGACCTGATATTGCAGAGGAATATCTAAAAATGTCCCTATTGTCATAGAAAAAAATACCTGATAGACTGGCAAAGCAGGTCTCAAAAGTTATTCTTGTAATGCAGAATAACTCAACAGATATTTTGACCTATTCCTATTCATCTGAATGAATCTTGAACAGAAGGTTCTCCATGAATGATTTCCTATTCTTAGAAGAGAGTCTTAGCAATCAATGAGTTTTAAGTCTGTATTGTCAGTTACAAAAAAGAAATGATCCATCTTATATATTATTTCTATGTAGGGCAGAATCTACAGCTACCCAGATAAATTTGCATTCTTGCTGTAGGCATTTATGAGTGCTTTTATGTGAGAGTTTGGAAGCTTGAATACACAATTACTGAAACATTTAAAGGTCTTGTTTTTATTTTAACTGCACTCTAATTGAAAGCATAGCATTTGACTATATGAATACTCAGCACCATGATTAAAATTGCATGGAAAGTATTGTAATGGGATACAGACACTTTCAACCCAAGGTCATCACTTGCATATGTCTCAAGTTCTAATTGGCTGACAACATTACCATTACATTTGGTTATTGGGTCAATGTAAAATGAATCAATGGGCCAGACACATGCTTGACTTGACAGTTTCTGATTGCAGAGTAAGAGTTCAGCTATCATGAGATGCATATTGGCACTGTTTCAGAAGCAAATATTGTAGATCATGATTCAGTTCTAGTAGACAAGGATGCTTTCAGCATTCATATTCATATTCATATTCATATTCATTGAAAGAAGCTTTCCAAATTCAGTGACCTAAATGCATTATTAAATCCAGTTGGGCCTCCAGACTAAGTTATAGCATGTGATCAATATGAATGATTTTTAATTGGTTACATGTCATCAAATTGGTATTCATGATTCATATAGATAGATCATATAGATAGATGCTCTCCAGGATGATTAGTCTCCAAACTGATCTTCACATCTTAAAGTAATGCATATATTACTATAGTAATGGTAGTTGTGGTGGTGGTAGTAGTAGTGGTGGTTTAATTATAGAGCTTTGAGTCCAGGAGAATTCACAGACTGTGCACTGGGTCTATCTGAGGTGGGTAAATTATGGAGCTGGGTGTTAGCATACTGGTGATACCTCACCCAGACTGTCAAATGAACTCAGCAGCCTCACGTACATGTTAAAAGGGACCCTACATAGTGGGCAACATGGATTGGAGTTCTCCTGTCCTATTAATGTTGACTGGAAACAGACCTGTAGGAAGGAGGAGATCCAGTACAACACCCTGTTGCTCACCCCCAACTCCTGTAGTCAGTTTAGAAGGATAATATAGAGAGCAGCTTAGATGTCAAGAACAGTTAGTGTAAAAGTATATGGTAATGATCAGATAAAACTGTGTGTGTGAGAGCCTACAGTTACATTTTACTTACATACATACAGTTTTAATATTCCTAAAATTCTTTTTTAAATTTAGGAATAACAGCACAAAGGAATTTTACAGACATAAAAACATAAACATTTGGGAGTGGCGTGAAGGCCTGGAGGTGGAGCTCTTGCCTCACAATCAGGCGACTGTGAATTCAATTCTAGGTATTTCTCTGGGCACCAAAAAAAAAAAAAAGTACTGTGAGCTCCGTGTAGGTGTCGGGGAGGGCATTAGACCAGTAAATGCTCAGCTTCATTCAGTCATCCCAACTCTACCCCGATTCAAAGGATTACAAGGTTGTTAAGAGGAAAAAAAACATATACAACACAATATAACACAAATGAGTTTGGTATTTGGACTTCAAACTTTCTTTTCCACTGTCTCTGTGCATGTGTGCTTGTATGTATGTGCACACGCTATTGTAAAAGCTAAGTTAGCAACTATGCTACCATTTAGTTTCTTATCCGTCACCCATGAACAAACTCTATTGAACAACTGGGATTACTTCTAACCAACATGTAAAAGGTTGTGAGTGGATGAGAATACTATAAAACGCAAGTGCTTATAGTTTTGACATGTTATTTATTATACATTGTGAGCCTTAAAACCTAAGGCAAATTCTTCTTTACATGAGCAGAATTTTAATGTTACCTTGTTTGCAATGAGCCCTTGAATAAGCTTATTTTTATGAGAGTTTCATTCCTAAACTCATTGTTTTTTTTGCCTGCTGGTTTCACAAATGACAATCTGCAAATGCTTTTTTTAGATATTTATTTCAGCTGTCTTTTTCCTGTTACATTGGTAAGTGATACTGCTACAAATGCAGCCTCTTCCTGTCCAGCTGTTTTGTTTGTTATGAGATGACGGTCGTGATACAATTTGAGCACAATCCAAATTAGAACCTCATTTAGCTTCTCGTCTTTCCAGTTCCTGATGTAAATCCTCAGAAATGCTGACATTGACTTCATCCTGATGCTCATTGTCCTGTTTATTTAAATCATGTAGGGATATATCAAATCAAAACACAATTTTTGGTTGTGGTCAAAGTAAAGCGTCTGCATTTTTTTCCTCAATAAAGGAAGATCACAATTTGATTTATGATTCTGAAGAACTTTAGATTTTTTTTATTCTCCTTTTTTTTCTTGCTTCTGAACAAAATCCAGTTCATGCAGTTCATTATTTATTTGCAAAATAAAAACAACTCCTTTTTCATATTGGCACAGAATCCTTTCAGGTCTTTAATTATTGAACATATATTTGAACCACACTTTCTGATAATGTGAAAAACCTAGAGCTTTCATGTAAATGGCATAGCATGTACTTATCTCTTTAAAAATTCCTAACAACTTCCTAAACTTCAGCAGGTTCCATTTATAGCCTGCTAGTACAAAAGTATCATTTACTTATTAATGTTTAAGAGAGCCATTGTTTATCAGGTTTAATAAATTAGGTTCATTGTATTTCAAAACTGTGTTAGAGTTTCTACTAAATGAAATAATGGGTTGCTGTATTAATATTCCAGGTAATTATCTACTGTAACAGGATGTGAAAAGTATTTATTAAATATGCTGGGCAGGTATATGATAATAAAATAATGCATTCAGTTTGAATGGAATAATTTTATTGTTCTGCCTACTTTTAGATCCATAATGAATATTTGTTCTTTGTAATTTACAAATCATCATAATCATCAATCATTATCTTCCTTCCTTCCTTCCTTCCTTCCTTCCTTCCTTCCTCCCTCTCTCCCTCCCTCCCTCCCTCCCTCCCTCTCTCATTCCCTCCCATTCTGTCATTATCTTCCTCCCTCCCTATTTCACTGCATATTTACTGCTTTTTTCTATCCTTAGTGTAGATATACAAAAAAAAATATTTGTACTTCTGGCAAATATTTTCTTATTCTGTGTAATTCTTCATTTTACTCTTTCTTTTTTTACTTCCTTTGCAAGTGTTTTCTTTCCCTTTTTACCATAAGTACTTTTCTAATAAAGCCTAGTAATATGTGTTTTTGTAAGCAGGAGTTCCAAAATTCTAAGTTGCTTAATTTTGATGTTCAATGATATTGTAGTTTTATTTATTATTAATCCATGTTGCTTAATGTTAATGCTGTATGGTACTGCTCATAAATCTTGAAAAGGAAACTAACTCAAAAATGAATAAACAGCCTATTTTCTTTGCATTTAACAGCAGAACAATAGGTAAGAAATGTCTACCTGTTTATCAATGAGATTGCCTTTAGCGGGTTGCTTTACATGCAGTTGCATTGTTATCCTGAAATTAAAAAATGATTTGATTCTCCAAAATACACCTTTCAATATTTTGACATTGTTTGACATTCCACGCATTTTAGTGGATTGTATCTGTAATCATAATATAACATACTTAAGGACAGAAATATATATTTTGCAGGGGTCTTCAAACTTGGCCCTTTTATGAGTTGTGGACTTCAACTCCCAGAATTCCTCAGCCAGCGTGCCTGGCTGAGGAATTCTGGGAGTTGAAGTCCACAACTAATAAAAGGGCCAGTTTGAAGACCCCTGTTCTATAGCATTTGACCACAATTCTCTACAAGGTTTTAGAATGAAGCCTGTAGTGACAAAGCAGCTGAGCAGCCTAATGAGATTTTTCAAATCTGAAGCTATGTAATTAAACTGAGTGTGTGATTGTCACTTGAATGCTGCTGCGTATGGATTAAATCAAGCTCAATACTCCCCAGCCATTTTTCACATTACGCTGAGTTTGAAATGCTTGGTTAAGTTTTCCAAATTAGTCTGTATGTCAAAGTTGCCAGCCTTGTTTGGTGTTAGGGAATGAAACTTGTGTTCGCAGCACAATTTGGAAATAAAAAATGTAATTTGGAATAATCAGTGAGTGACAGAAATGAAGCACCCCATCTAGTAGTACTTTCCCATGCATGGAAGATTACTTCTGAAGAATAATTGTTCCACATCAATTATTATAAAATATCACAAAACAGTTTAACAATAAGGATAGATCCATTACTATTCTTCTTAAATGGACAAACTCTCAGGCATACACTGATCATGAAAGGTATCTATATAGGATGAAATAGTTTGGATTGGCTCTTTTTACCTGTACATAATATTGAACATGAAAACCAGAAAACAATAGCAATATTAGCCATATAAACAACACATTTCCTGATCCAAATTATTTCTCTACAGGATGCTTGTGCGTAGTTTAAGAGATTATGGATGCAGCTTTGCACTTGATTATGATACAGGACTAAGTTTTGTTTTGATTTGCATAAGGATCAAGCCTAAGCAGTTATTTTTCTGTACAATATTAATTTTTCACCTTTCTCTCTCACTCTTTCCTTCTTCTATATATTTTCCTAGATGTTTTACTTTCAATAAACAAATAATGCAAATGATGTGGGGAAGAAATATTGGAAGAGATTAGAGGTGGTTTGCTATTGCTTTCTTCCAGGAGCTGAGGTAAGGGGAGAATGAAAATCCTGGCTAGCCTGGAATCTGCTGATGGAGACGAAGCAGCAGAAAGCAAATCTTCCCTAGGCCTTGCAGCGCTCATCTAATAGTGTCTGTGAAGAGTCTGGAAAGATTCCTGTCAATAGGCAAGCAGCAATACGCATGCCATTCTGATCAACTAAAGAGTGCAGGGAAAAGCAACAAAGATGATAAAGGGTTTGGAGGCTAAACCATATGATTAACAGTTAAGGGAACTACTGTAGTAGCTGTCTTCCAGTACTTGATGGGCTGTCACAGAGAAGAGGGGGTTGACTTATTCTCTGAAGGACCAGAGGGAAGGACAAGAAGCAATGGGTGGAAACTTGTTAAAGAGAGATCCAACCTGGAATTAAGGAGGAATTTCCTGACAGTGAGAGAATCAATCAATGGAACAGTTTGCCTTCCAGAGTTGCTGGAAGTTTTCAAGAAAAGATTAGGATGCAATAAGATTGAGGCTGGGTTGGACTAGAAAACCTCCAAGGTCCCTTCCAGTCCTATGATTCTATACCTGGTTCCTTTTACCTTACAAGATGGTACCTAGATCCAAGCTAAAAAGGTTGGCAATCTCCTTTGCCAGCAACTATTTATTATATCTTACTTGGTAGGAACATATAAGTCCTTTGAAAATACTATCTGCAGGCATAGGTAGGTATACAGTAAGTAGGACAAGGTGATGCAAGGTTAATATGTTAGATAACACATATTGACACACCCTCCTGGAAATACCCACATAATCTTCATAAAACTTCCAAACTCCTTTGTCTCCTCTTTCTAATACATTTCTAATCAGTTTCATGTTTTGCTTATGGTTCAGGGAAAGAATTATAGGAATCACCCTAAGCTTATAAAGATAATGTTATTTATCAAGATAAACAAGAGCATGACCACATAGAATTGAGCACTACTTGCTAAAACATAACAGTTGCCAGATAAAATCATTCAAATCTATCATCAGTAAAGTCTAGCATATCCTGGACAATGCTTTAACATTTCCTTTTGACGTATCTATGATACTGTAATAGCACTTGTTGAAAATTACAAATTAGCTAACCCAAGGTCAGAATGTTTTTTTTATTATATACAAGGGCATAATAAATTAATTTCATTTAAATGTTTTTAAACAAGTTTTATTGGTTTTTCAGTTAAAATCTACATATTAAGAAAGCATCATGATGACTGGGTAATCAGAGATTCAGTAACAGAGTTTTCAGTACATAATTCAGGTTACATTATCAAAACATCCTTCTCAATTTCCCGTAACATTTCATACAATCAGTTTAAACTAATAAATTTCTAAAGATAGCATGGTCAGTTGAAAATTTGTCAATTCAATTTCATTGACATATATCTATGTCCTGTTATTAAAGTTTACCTAATTTTAATTATATTATTCAAATTTAGCCTTTAACATCCCAAATTTATTTATTTATTTATTTATTATTTATTAATTTAATTTCTATACCGCCCTTCTCGCGAAGGACTCAGGGCAGTGAACAGGGCAATACATAAAACAAGATACAAAAATTAAAAATTATTAAAAAGTAATTAAACAGTGCCCATAATAAATTAATACAGATTAACAGTTAAAATCCATTTATAAAATCCAACCCCATCCCATCAGGCCAGGCCAGCTTGTTCAAAGAGATGGGTTTTAAGATCGCGCCGGAAGGAGTGGAGATCGGGCGCCATCTGGAGCTCGACCAGAAGATGGTTCCAAAGATCCGGTGCACCCACAGAGAACGCCCTCCCCCTGGGGGCCACCAGTCGGCATTCTTTGACCGATGGCACCTTGAGGAGGCCCTCTCTGTGGGAGCGTACTGGGCGGAGGGAAGTTGACGCCGGCCGCAGGTGCTCCCCAAGGTATTCCGGACCCATGCCATGTAGGGCTTTGTAGGTCATTACTAACACCTTGAATCTCACCCGGAAGACAACTGGTAGCCAATGCAGCTCGCGGAGCAGAGGTGTGACATGGGAGTGTCGGGAAACTCCCAACACAACTCTCGCGGCTGCATTCTGTACCAGTTGGAGCCTCCGAGTGGTCTTCAAGGGTAGCCCCATGTAGAGAGCGTTGCAGTAGTCAAGACGAGAGGTCACGAGCACGTGAGTGACCGTACGTAGGGCATCCCGGTCTAGATAGGGCTGCAACTGGCGCACCAGGCGAACCTGGGCGAAGGCCCCCCTAGTCACAGCTACTATATGGTCTTCTAGGGAAAGCTGTGAATCTAGGAGGACTCCCAAGTTGCGAGCCCTATCTACGGGGGGTAATAACTCACCCCCCATAAAGAGGGGTGGAATATCCTGAATGTCCCAAGATGCCGGTACGCACAGCCACTCAGTCTTGTCAGGGTTGAGTCGAAGCCTGTTCCTCCCCATCCAGACCCGAACCGCCTCCAGGCAACGGGACATCATGTCGAGGGCATCACTGGGGTGGTTTGGGGTCAAAATGAAAAGCTGGGTATCATCAGCATACTGATGATACCCAACTCCAAAACCACGAATGATCTCACCCAGCAGTTTCATGTAGATGTTGAACAGGAGAGGCGAGAGGACCGACCCCTGAGGGACTCCACAAACGAGAAGCCTTGCGGTCGACCTCTGCCCCCCTGCCAAAACCCACTGCGAGCGTCCCAGGAGATAGGAGGAGAACCACTGAAGGACCGTGCCTCCCACTCCCAATCCCCTGAGGCGCCGCAGCAGGATACCATGGTTGATGGTATCGAAAGCCGCTGAGAGGTCTAATAGGACTAGGACAGAGGAATATCCCCTGTCCCGAGCCCTCCAGAGATCATTCACCAGTGCGACCAATGCCGTCTCCGTGCTGTACCCGGGCCTGAAGCCCGATTGGTACGGGTCTAGATAATCCGCTTCATCCAGAACTAGAGGGAGCTGATGCGCCACCACACTCTCAACAACCTTCGCAAGAAAGTGAAGGTTGGAGACCGGACGAAAGTTATTCAACACAGCTGGGTCCAAGGCAGGCTTCTTGAGGAGAGGTCTCACCACCGCCTCTTTCAAGGCGGCGGGGAAACTACCCTCACTCAAAGAGGCAGATATAACCGCCTGGAACCAGCCTCGTGTCTCCTCCCGGGCTGCATAAACCAGCCAGGAAGGGCAAGGGTCCAATAAACATGTGGTGGAGCTCAGCCTCCCCATAATCCTGTCCACTTCCTCCGGAGTTACAGGATCGAACTCCTCCCAGATAACATTGACAAGACCACCCGTGTCCTGATCGTCCGACTCTGCCCAGTCGGAGTCCAAACCGGTCCGAATCCGAGCGATTTTGTCTGACAGATGTTGACTAAACTCCTCGGCACGCCCCTGCAAGGGTTCCTCACTCACCTCCTGATTAAGGAGGGAGCGGGTCACCCTAAACAGGGCGGCCGGGCGATTATCTGCGGACGCGATGAGGGTAGCGAAGTAATTAGACCTCACCACCCTCATCACTGCGAGATAAGACCTAATATGGGTTCTTAGTCGCAATCGGTCGGATTCAGATCGGCTGGACCTCCAACCGCTCTCCAAATAATATTCGCAACCCGAATTTCCCTTATTTCATTACAGCAAAAACTATAGCATCTAACATGTACACAGTGGCTGAGTAGCTGTGTTCTACCTAATAAACATCATCTGTTTCACATCCTAATACATCACACATTACTGACAGGACCACAGCCTATGTTTATCAATCTAGAACTATTTATACACAACCAGATTCTGTTTTAAATTTTAGCTAATTCTTAATTCTTGAATAGAATAATCAAACGACTTTTAACATCAAACGTGGGATCTATAAACCAAATTTTCATTGTGTCACTGCACAAATTATAATGTCTAAAATAAACCTAATAAATACATAAACACATTCTAGTTCTATCACATAAACATTTTCTATTTTAGATCCTGATAGATCATTGATTACTAAAAGGATAACCTTTAATGGTTCTCTAAGAACTCACTTTTTAAATCTAACTCGGGCTTTCTTTTTTTGCCAATCAGGTTTCCAGACCAAGGCCTTTGAATTGCCAGATAGGTCTTCCCTTGTTCCAATACATATTATTTGAATCGAAGAAGGCCATCTAGCCATCAGTGGTCCACAAAAACCAAACCATTTGCAATCATTATGTTGTTGCCCTGTTAGTTCTAGTCTCTGTATTTGGTCTAAAACCTTTATCTTCAGTTCGGTCTGGATTCCATCTGGGTTCATCTGCTTTAAATAGAGAGTCTTATCCAATTTTGTAATTAATGCTTGACTATCCAGGCTTTCAGGAAACTGTCTTTGTTGATCTTCCATGTCCTCTATGTTAGCATCACTATCTTGCACATTACGTTTTCCCATAGTATGTTGTTGGTCCTTAAGGTTATTTGACATAGTGATAGTTCCTTGTACTTTTAAAGTTGTCAGTTCTTTGGATAGTTGTTGCTTATATTCCTCTGTCTCAATAGTAATATCTTCCAATTTTATTATATTCTGAAGTGTAAATTCTTTAGTTGCAGTCTGGGTTTCAATTTGTGACTTAAGGTTGGCATGTAAATTATTAAATCTGGAGATAGACATCTCAGTGACTCTGTAGATTGTTTCAAGTATGAGGTTATAATCAAGCAATGTTTGTGGCTGATCCTTCTCCATTTTGTAATAATTATAAATAGTCCTTTGTGGAGGCTATTTTTCAAACAAAAATCAGTAAGAGTCTACCTCCACAGGTCTAAGCCAAATTCATCTCCAGCTGTTTCAGGTTTTTATCTTAATGCCAAGGCCAGTCCAAAATGTAAGCAAGCTTGTTTGCCAATAGTACTCACTAAGTAACCTCAGAGTACTTCAAAAGACAGAATCTTTTTATTTCTTTTTTGTCCCCTTTTTTAGACTAATAGGTAGAATAGTCCATTTCTGTAAATATAGGAACTTTGGGCCAAAGGTAGAAAGGCAGTAAGTCCAATAAATCAGCATAATTTAGTAGAAGGCTGTTTCTTTTCTCTCCCAAAGTAGACAAAGGCCGCTCTTGAGGAGGGTGGGGAAAAAATCCCTTCCCTTTCTCCTTGCAAGGGGAAGCAAATTCAAGAAGCTTTTGACAGGGAAAGTAGACAATTAGGAAAACAAGAAGGCAATTCATACCCAGTTTTCAAGTGCTTTCAAGTGCTTTGTTATGCTTTTGGCTTCGTCAGGAAACGGCTAAATGATGGGCCATGGGAGTGGCCGATCCTTTCTTCTTCAGTTCGGAGAGTAGCTCCAAGCTGATGGGAGGGCCACCACCCTTCTACCACCAACTGGAGAGACCTCTCCCCCACTCATCGCCCCTCCAGGGTGACTTTTGACCCCTTTAGAGGGGCCCCCGATGAAGAAATCCAGGCGACATGAGGAACAAATCCCTCGCACGTCTGGGAGCACTGAAATTCTGGAACCAGCCTATTTAAATGTTAATATATGTGTATTCAATTCATATTTCTTGGAATTCTACAAGAATTGGAACATACTTCCATCCCTAAATCTGTATTCTGCCGAATTTTGTAGTGTGAGGATTTTAATTCAAAATATATGTACAGTACAAAATTGTGTACATTAGGTCAAAATAAATATATAATATTATGAAATTGTATACATTCTAGAAGGAGTGTATGTAAATATTTGTATATTGGTCAAGCTATTTTGAACTTTTACATGCCTGTAGAACAGGGATTGGAGCACATTAAAAGTAAAATAAATGGATAGTTTGGACAGTTTGATTAGGAATACTCTATTGTTGAATGGTCTTTGATAATGTATTTCCTATACCTTGAGGTTTTGCATGTCATTTCTATCTAATTGATAATCTTCATCAGTCATATGCAAATAAGTGATAAGATCTCTAATTCCAAGTAACATTTCTTTTCTTTATTATTTCAGTTTGTACTTTACTTTCCTATCTCTAGTGCACATTGCACAATTGAAACCCAATAAAAACAGCACAAAAAGCACCATTAATACCTGGGTAAAGAAGATAGTCTTTAATTCTTCCTAAAGATGGAGTGACTAGGGCTCTTGAGTGATAATATTCCATTGTTTTGGAGCAAGGCAGTAATTTATTTGAGAAAGTGGCCGATGATTCACAAAAAATCAAGTAGATATACTATATATTTGTCAATCTTAAGTTGTCACAAGGCTCTGTTGTTCTTATTTATTGGTAGATTCAGAAAGTACAAAGCAATTTCTGATCTCAGAAATGGAGTGATTTGGGGCATTTGTCTGAACATACTGGTATCACATAAATATTTTGATGATAAAACAATACCTAAGTATGTTGCCCTAAGAAGTGTAAGACACATACTTAGTAGGGATAATCCTCGGTTAATAACTGCCTTGTTCAGCAACTATTCAAAATTACAACAGTACTGAAAAAGTAGATTTATGACCAATCCTCAAACTTACACCTGTTGCAGTGTCCCCACCGTCATGTGAACATGATTTGGGCACTTAGCAACCAGTGTACATTTACAATGGTCACAATGTCCTGTGGTCATGTGATCATCATTTGCAAATTTCACAATCAGCTTCCCACAAAGTTGGCAGAAGTTGCAAGGTCCAGTCATGTGACTTTGCACTTAATGACTGCAGGTGACTTGCTTAACAACTGCAGGAAGACTGTGATTGTAAGTCTGAGTTGGTCACATGATGTTTCACTGAACGTCATTAGCCATGCACTTGTGGGAATGATCTTGGGTGACAGTCAAAGAGATGCTACCTAGGGAATGATCAAATGCAAGTAGGGTAGCCTGCAGCTGCATAATGGACAAAGAAACTGAGAAAGGAATCTCTCTAACTTACCAGGCTACAAAAGAAATGGGGAGGATTTGTTCTTTCAGGCTTGCAAGGTTCTGTTAATATAGTCTTGCAACAAAGTAGAATTAGCTCATCTGCTCATGTTTCCTGGCTTGTTTACTTGGGAAGGCTGACAGGAATTGATGGTCCCAATTGCAGTAGTTAAATGAAGACTAACTGTAAATGGATGGGTGAACATGCAGTTTGTAGCACTGGACATTCACTGGTAAAGGAATATAACGCACTTATTCCTCTTCACTTGTAACCTATCAAATATATGTTTAAATTCCGGTGTTGATCCATTTTGACAAAGAACTTGGATATTCATACATTAAGCTAACTAGGTGAGGAAGAAATGACTATAGCCAGAATGCTAATCAAAATGATAGAAAACATGACACAGCTCATTATTCTGGTCACCACTCTCTTCTCTCAATTATTGATTCGAATTTGCATTAACAGATTCCGGAAATTTTATTTTGTATACTAAAACATGACAGCATTTTTTCCCCTGAAGGTGTCATGAGTCATGAAAGTGCATTATGCTGATTTGCTAAAACTCCAGACCATCTTCCTTGTTTTGTTTTGTTTTGTTATCTCACCCATCTTTTTCGGAACAGCATCTTTCCTTTTTCTCATGCAACTGCTATCCTGTCATTTGACCTATGCCACCATTACTACAATTTCCAATGTCCGAGGTCATATGACCTTGTCTCTCTCTGATTCACTAACATTCCATTAGCACTTTTCCTTTGCAATGTGTGCTGTAAATCCTACCTTAATCCCTTGGTAACAACTTTGGAGTAGACTGATCTTTGCCTTTCATTGAGATAGCTCTATAAAATCCCTAAGCAGTTGTATGGTAAAAAAAAGTGTCCAGCAATGCTAATTTTAATGTACTTTCTATAGTCTTAATTCTTACAATCAAATTCTTTGCCAAATAGCTTGGAAGGATTCTTTTAAGAAATAATATCTCAATCACAACTGGACCAAACAAAAAACTTCAGACCAAAAGGGAAACAGATGCTGATTTGAAAGTTACTAATGAAGATGACTTGTGTTATATTTGTCCAGATATTGTGAGCTTTAATAGATTAATGTTAACTGTATCTAATTCTAATAATCCATTATATTTTTGACTACAGTGTTTTTCTTAGGCTTCTGCTGGTCAAAAAAGCAAATGCAGGAAGTATGAGATGGGATAAAGACTGTAATGCACAGAGACAGCTAGTGTGTGGATTTATTTGCTTAGTAACACAAGCTTCTTCATGTCTTAGATGCATCCAGTGAGCATCAACATAATTTTAATATACAATTTTCCTATACTGCCTTTAAGGTTAAAACGTTGTCTTGGAAAAGCCTACAGTATCATCATAGATCCACCTTTGATCACTAGAGCAGTAACTAGGATCAATTTTTGAACACAGTTGTATGGTTTTGTAGCATCTATACATTTATTTTGGTTGTTTTTATTGTTCCTTATTGTTTTAAAATGTTTTAGTATCATAATTGTCATATACCTTTTGAATTGTTAAATGTCCAGGTTTATTGAGTGAGATAGGTATCTAAAGAAATTGATAAATTGAATAAATAGCTAAATATTTCATTATCATCCTAAATATTTTTATAGCTATATTCCCATCAGACTTTCTCTTCTATTTGATTTCCTGAACATTGGCATAATTATAAAAGAAGCTGGCTATATTTTGGCCTTGTCCAGCTATTGGCTGGATCTGCCCCCCCCCCATGCCAATTCTGCAAGTAGGTAGTATTTATCAGTTAATGCTTTTGTATATCATCAATTTATGAAACTAAATATTTAATTTAGTTTGCAATCAAATAGTGTATTAACTAGCACAGTACATAAGAGAGGGGAATATTAACTCACTTTCCATATTGCTATTTAACATTAATCTTTTAAATTCAAAATAATATATTCAGATAAAAATATACAGTCTAACAATGAAGGAATAAGAACATAATAAACATATATCCCCCTCTAGTGTGGAAGAAACTAATAATTCTGTAACTTAGGTCATTCATCACAGTACTTACCAGTGATAACACTAGAGTCTTCAGCTATTTAAACAAGAAAGGATAATGTACAAAGTTTATGTGTATTTCCCCTTCCTTCCTTCCTTCCTTTCCTTCCTTCCTTCCTTCCTTCCTTCCTTCCTCCCTCCCTCCCCTCCCTCCCTCCCTCCCTTCTCCAATTTCCAAATCACCAACTTCTATTTTATCACTTTTGAAATAAGTGAAAGTGACTAGTTTGTGAACTGCATGGAATGGAAATAGCTTTTGATTGCCATAGTAACAAAATATATCAGTGAGGAATAGAGAACTTGACTACAAAAATCTAAAGCCTTTAGGCCTAAAGGAACAGATCCTATAGATACAAAAGATGAAGAAGCAATTATTTTCCAAACACGAGGGTCAATAAAATATGTACTTCTGTTTCTACTGTATTATTTTGTGCTTATTGTCATCTAATGGGTAGCATCAAGTAAATCACTTCACAAATGCTATTGTGTTGTGCAATTTTTATTCTCTCAGGCTGTTTTCAAATGAAATGTGAAAATACATTTTTATCAATTTCTGATTGGTTTTCCGTAATGTTATCTTATATTTCACTGCTGAACTGGTGATATTTTATGTGGCTTACTGTTAGTTATTTATTCAATTTATGTCACTGTTTATTAATCAGTGATTTTATGTTTAATGCTATGTTTATACACTGTCATGGCTGGTTTACCAGGTGTGTCCTGCCAGAAATGTGGCAATAAATGAATGAACGAATAAATAAATAATAAATAAATAAATAATATGTTTCACATTTTACTTAACTTAAGAGTACTAAATATGGGATGCAAAAATCCAGATCTAGAGGGCAGCAAATAGATGAGAAAACCTCGAAATCTTTCTGCTATCCAGATTTTGGCTACCCAGATTTGGTAAATCTAAGTCAGAAATCTGGCTCAAAATCAACTCCAGTCAATGTACGGTTGGCAATTTATAGACGTGTATCATTTGTTTTATAAAATTGAGGTAAGAAGGAAAGATGAAGGCATTATGTTAAGTATCTTCCAAAGAGCTTACAAAAATCCCTTATATGTATAACTGTTATGGACATGCATTCTTGGATAAGCATACTAGATTCCAGAAACATATTTTGCAAAGGTTTCTGCTGGTGTGCGATATACAAATGCACATAACAGAAATGGAGAATGAGACAATACTTGGCAATCATTCTCAGAGAAATAGTGTCATATTTAGTGCTCTTGAAATAATTGTCAGTTGAATGTTACACTTTTGAATTCACTGTTCAAAAAACCAAAGATTAACAATTTACTACGTAAGATAAATTGGTCTTTAGATGTTTGCTGAATTATACATGGGAAACAAGGAAATGGCAATCATAGAATTATGCAAATATTAGAAATTAATGGGTTAACTGCATTTTTTCAATACCATGCATTATCTCTGTTTCTCAAGACTGTACTTCATGGATACAAAAATTCAGAACTGTACACATTCTTTCTGTATGCTCTCTGTTAAATAGCGGGTTCTTTGGTGCAGGAATGAAGACACGAAGCAGAGTACAGGGTAACTCATAGTTTATTTCGTGCAGAAACTGTGCTGGGGAAATGGCTGCAACTAGCCGCAATATATAGTTTAGCCCCTAGGCGGCAGCCAATAGGTTTGAATCAACCATTGCCACCTGGAGATAGCCAATTGCAGCAAAGGAGACTTGTAGTCTGGGTTGCTGGAGAGCCGTTAGCTGCTCCAGCAACCCACGTGGTGTTCCTCAAGAGCCCAGTACATAACACCCCTCCCCTCTTAGAACAGACCATAATAACACCAATTATTTATTTATTTTATTTATTTTTATTTTATTAGATTTATATACCGCCCTTTCCTGAATTAGTCTCAACAATTGTCAAGAGTCATTATTCAAACACACTAAAGTAAAAGTGATAATAATAATGAAAAGTAAAAAAAAACAATGTAGGTTACAATGTTATTAAACAACGTCTCAATGAATAGGCTTCAAAGATGGCACTTTTAGACAGTTACATCATAGCACTAGTTTCTGTAGTGTAGTAGCACAGGAATTACAATATATAGCTCTTTATTTTACAACTTAATCTGCAAGATATGAAGGAGGCTTGTGTGCCCTAGAGCAGGGGTGTCAAACTGCCGGCCCGCTGGCCAGACCATCACGGAGAAACTGCGGCCATCCTATTGCCGGCAATGGGGAAAAGTTCTGATACGTCGTGCAACGTCACATGACGTTGCGAGTTTGACATGTCTGCCCTAGAGGAACATCTCGGAGTTCCCATCACTTTGTGGTCTACCAGCTTACCCAGTGGGTTGGGTAGACTTGTGTCCCTTTGTGCTCCTGAGTCGAGGGGATTCGATGCACTCTGGCTGGCCTCTCCAGGTTGGCCCACCCCAGAGTCAGACTGTTCGGCAGAGTAGGCACAGCAGTTGCTGAAGTTCGGTTGGCTTGCTCCTTCAGGGGATCCATGTTGCATTCCGGGGCTCCCCAGTTCTCCCTCTGGTTCCACCTCATTTAAGAAGGAAAAGTCCTGATAGTCTATGTGAGGGCTGGCTTGACCGCAAGTTTGAAGACCTTGGGAGGGACTTATGATGCAGTCCTCACTTAGTGGCCATTCTGGAAACCGTTTCCTGAGCTGATCAATGTGTCGTCTGACAACTCGCCCTCCCTCCAACCCCACTTCATAAGATAGGGGTCTGGATGCCTTGGTAATTTGTCCAGGAACCCACAGATTCCCATGACCATAGTTTCTGGCCCAAACCCAATCGCCCATGTGCAGCCCTCTCAGGGGTTTTGGTCCAGAGGCTTCAGCTGCCACTCTATCTGGATGCAACCTGTCCAGTTTAGTGATCAAACGCCTCCCCCAATGTAGTTCTGCAGGACTTTTGCCTGTGGCAGTGCAGGGCGTAGAATGCTGGCAGAGTAAAAAATCTGCCAATCTGTGATGCCAGTCACCTGTTACAATGCGCTTGAGTGCTTCCTTTGTTGTCCTCACCATGCGTTTAGCTTGACCATTAGAAGATGGATGAAAAGGCGCAGACGTTTATTCCAGCAATGACGGCCAGGGCCTCTTTGTCAATCTGGGCATAGTTGCACTCAGCAGAGGACAAAGTCCTTGAGTAAAATGCAATAGGAACCTGTTTCCCATTTTTCTCTATGTGGCTTAAGACTACCCCCACCCCATAGGGAGATGCACCACATGCAAGACATACAGGTTCAGACTCTATGTAATGAGTTACAGTGGACTTTTCTGACAGAAGTGCTTTCAAATCCTGGAAACCTTTTTCATGTAAGTTAGTCCATTTCCAAAGAGCTTTTTTTGTCAAGCAGCCTATGGAGGGGCTCTGCTATTGCTGCCTTATGAGGTAGGAATGTGTGATAAAAGTTTAGGAGACCCAAAAATGCTTGCAGCTTTCCTTTTGATTTGGGCTTAGGAGCCATTTTAATGGCCTTCACTTTAGAATCAGCGGGGTGAATGCCATTAGCATCAATGTGGAAACCCAAGAATTCTGTTGATGAAACCCCAATACTACACTTGTTCTTTTTTCATTTGAGGCCTGCTTCGCGAAGCCTCTGCAAAACAGCCCTGAGCCTTCTGGCTAACACTTCTGGGGATTCCCCAGCAATAAGAACATCATCAAAATAAGGGCACATGCCCTGGATACCCTTAAGTGTACGTTCCATAATCCCTTGGAAAATAGCTGGTGCAACACTGACTCCAAACTGTAAGCGTTTGACTTTGAATGCCCCTCTGTGAGTTACAATTGTTTGAGCTGCGGCTGTGGCCTCGTCAACCGGCAATTGCTGATAGGCCTGTGCTAAATCAAGTTTAGCAAAAATGGTTCCCCCTTGCAAAGAGGCTAAAATATGGTTGACCACTGGAACTGGATAAGCATGCTGCTTGAGGGCCTTATTCAATGTGCATTTATAATCAGCACAAATGCGAATTTCCCCATTGGCCTTAAGTGGAGTGACAATAGGAGTTTCCCACTCCCCACCATCAACAGGCTGTAACACGCCCTGTTCTACAAGCTTATCAATTTTGTAATCAATTTTATGTTTTAATGCAAAGGGGACCCTGCAAGGTTTAACCCTGATTGGGACAACATTGGGATCTAACTTGAGAATGCTAGATGAGAAATCTCTTTGTCAGGCTAGATTTAACATCTAGGAAAACTTCACTGGTAGAATGGCTAAGCACACTAAACTGTGATTTTGTTTACTATTGGTTGAACAAGCTGTTTGAGTGCTTACTGGACAATTCATAGTTAAATAAATCATGGCTTAATGCACTGTGTGAACCTAGGTAATATGTTTGTATATATTTTAAATTACTTTACAATTGGTAGTACCGTCAAGATACAAGGCAGACATTTTATGGCTCGTCTTAGAAAGAACAAGCTGCCTTACCACTTTTGAAGAGAAAGAAATGAAACTAAGGAAAGTGGGGTTTAAAAGAGTCCATAGGTTAAAATTACTATGTGTGTCATCATTTTTGAGAGCGTATCATATAAGCCATCATAATTAGGGACTCCAGTTTTCAGCCAACATACATGTAGGATGGAAACAGTTAACCTTACCAATATTTTTAAGTCTAGTGAAAGGCATGGTAAGTGTTCTTACATGCATTCCCATCCCTGTATAAAAATGGAAGGAATAGAAGGAACATGATCAGAAAAAAGAAGCACTTTAAAAATAATATGGCTTTAAAATTGAGAAAGGATGTCTGCACCTTTTCTTGCTCTGATGTACCTTTGTTTTACTGTTCCTGAAAGAAAATGAGAAATCCTCATTTTGGAAAATAAAACAAGACACCTTAGAATTTATTTGGGGAAATCATCATGGTGAAAGAGATGAACTTCCTCCTGCCTAGCCCATTTATCAAGTTAAAGAAATAAAATCATGCATTCATAAAGCATCCTCCTCTTCAGAGGAGCTGAAAAAAATATATTTTCCAAACTCTAACACCCTGCCCACGGGGGGGGGGGGGGGGATATTTTTCTTTCAAATGTCATTTTAACCCTTTGCTTTATTGTTTGTCCTAATCCCAGAGGATGGCTTGAGTCATGGTTTCCTTTGCTACAGTATGTTCTCTTTAAATTAATGTTGTTCTAAAATGTGCTTGCAGATTCTCCTCCCCCCCACCTCTGTTCTACCTCTCTTATTTTTGGAATGTTTTACAATTTCTTTGATATTTCACCTGGTGATGTTATTGAACTTTATAGCTGGAGGATGGTATTGCTCTTGATGTTTTCTCTAATACATCTTTCCTTTCCTCTCAAGCCTGGGTGGGGCACATTTTCCCAATGGGAAATAACCCATTGGGGGAAATAATGGCTTTCTTTAATGGAAGCCTGGTCAGTCTTGAGTATCACTGGAGAGATGATTTGAAACACAAGACTTCCTGGCCATCTCACGTCCTTTTGTGGAAGAAAGTTCAAACACAGATTTGACTTCATCAGACTGAATGAAAACTGGCAGGAAAATGTACAGACTTTGGACTAACTGAAAGCTCTTGTGAAGGGAAAGCTTTTTCACCTGGCAGAGATCCTGCCGGTTCGCCCCAAAATAAGTTTGCTGACTTCAAAGGTGACTATTTTTCCCCCTTTTGATTTTGTAGGAGCCGAGAACTCGACCGTATCTTTTATTCGGACCTAACTCCCCCCACCCCACTGGTGGCTTCCTGAGCTCTTTTCTGCAGAAATGAATGAAAGAAAGGCGGGTGGTTTCACAGACCAGCGGTGGGAACGAAGTCTAACGCTTCTTTATTCCTGGGAGGTACGGCGTCCAAGGCTGGGGATCCGTTATTTCGCCCTGGCTCCGAATCGGACGCGGACCTGCAGTCCGCTCCCTTCCAGCGTGCTCAACCTTCCGCGTCAGGCTACCTCTTTTCCTCTCTCCTCCTGCTGGTCAGGGCGGGCCGGGCCGGGCTGGGCTTACTTAGAGCTGAGACTATGCCATCCCCACGCCGGCGACCCCTCCTCTCCTTCCTGTTGGGATCCAGGAGGAGCTTTTAAGGGCAGCAGTCTCCTTTAAGATTTCTCCGAGGAGGCTGACTCGAGAGGAGGAGTTACGGAGATCTGCAGATGTACATTCTCGAGTGGAGGAGAGAAGGAAAAAGCACCAGAAGCGGAGAGGCTGAAGCGCAGGGAAGTGACGGCCCAGCATCCGAGGCCTTGGCGGCAACAGAAAAAAAGGAGGAGCGACAGCAGCAGCAGCAGCAGCAGGAAAAAGACAACACAACGCACACGCACACACGAACACACACCGGAGCAGCGGCGGCTGCTGCTGCTGCTGCTGCCGCTGGGCGAACCAGGCGTCTCGCAGGAGTCGCACCTCGGCTTGTGCGCCCAGACGGGACAAGCGAGGAAGATGAAGGAGAGCTGACTCTACTAAAAAGCTACCGCCACTTTGCGCTTGGAAGTAAAGGGTCGAGTCCCCCCTTCTCCTCCTCCTCTTCTCCCCTATATTCCCACCTCAGTGGGTGAACCTGCATCCAACCGTTCCTCGCCAGTTTGGGGCTTTATTGTTATTGTTATTATTATTATTATTCTTTTTTTAGCACAACAAAACGTCGCGTGTGCGCGTTCTGTTTTTGTTTGGTTACCCGAAAGGGGGGAAGGAGGAGGAAGAGGAGGGGGAGGGAGGGAGGGAGGGAGAAAGCAGCGGCCGGAGGAAAGGAGCTTTCTCTCTTCCTTCTCCATTGAAGCCCATAATCCACTATGATCTTACTCGCCTTCAGCACTGCAAGTCGGGGGGATTTCGTGCATCAATCCGGGGTCCTCTTCTTGCAAGCCTTGCTTTGGATTTTATGTGCCACCGGATGCCGAGCAGAGCAGTATTTTAATGTGGAGGTAAGGTCGGGGCGATGTGCCTGCTTGTGTTTCCTTTCTTCCGGCGTTGCTGCGTGCGTAGCTTCAGTGCAAACGAGCTAGCCAGTCCTTGCTTCCCAGAGACAGAGCAGCCGAGGACGCTTTCCCTTTCCTAGCCCCTGAGACTTTCCCGGCTCCCAGCTCCTTTACTCAGCTAGGCGATTCCGTTATCCCCGGCGGCAGAGGGCCGGGATGCCGGGCGCGCTCTAAGCGCACCATTGTGCCGAGCGAGGTGGGAGTGGGGAACGGCGCGCTCACTCGGGCGCAGCCGACTTGACTGGCGGCGGCGTAAAAAGGACCGGCGGACGTCCGTCACTGGGCTCGTCGTGACCCGAGTCCCTAAAGCAGCGTTTCCCAACCTTAGGAACTTGAAGATGCGTGGACTTCAACTCCCAGAATTCCCCAGCCAGCTATAGCTGGCTGGGGAATTCTGGGAGTTGAAGTCCACGCATCTTCAAGTTCCTAAGGTTGGGAAACGCTGCCCTAAAGGATTTCAGGATTTCATACTGCTGACTCTCCCTCGGACTGGCCCCTTTGCAAAAGAAAAGAAAAAAAGAAAAAAAGCAAACGGTCGGGTGCGAACAAACTGGAGAGGAAATTGCCATTGTTTCAATAGAGCCAGGCTTCTTTTGTCACGGGAAGCCCTTCGCTGCCTGATGTGGCTGCTTAAACTTGGATTGAAGCAAACCTTTTCTTTTTTCTTTTTTTTTTCAGGCCATTACAAACTTGGGGATCGAAGAGGTGGAGTTAGCTAAAACGTGGGAAGATGAAGCAGATGTAGACTTGTTTCCACCACTTTTCAGTGGTGTTTTGCGTTCTCAGCCCTAGTCTTCTTGATTTGGTTGTGCTTTCTCTTGGACCAGGATTTTATATTGCAAGTCTTGGACCAGGTTGTGCTTTCTCTTGGACCAGGATTTTATATTGCAAGTCTTTTCAAAAAAGAAGCCCCACTTAGAAAGATTTGTAGAAAGATTTCTCAGGCGCCATGTAGGGTTCATTTGCTTTAGATTTTCATCCCTCATTAACTTAATATGGTTTATTTTACCCTTCCCCCGCTTTACTTTTGTTATTTACTCTACACAATTAAGTTTAAAATATTTTCAGCTTATCTCCCCTGAAGTTGGATCCATTTCCAGTGGCAACTAGCTAATTATATGTGATGGCTCTGTATTGACACAATTCCTTTAGTTCCTACCATCCTAACTACATCTTTCATCTTTTCCAGCCGCTGTTCTTGGCAGAGAAGTTCAAGGAGGCTTCACATCCTTCATGTGAAATGAATAGCCTCTATTTCTGTCTGAGACTCATTCTGTTTCACATTTCATACCCACAATTACTTACTTTTTGACCCCAGAGCACTTTAAAACCTAAGATTACTCTTTTGCATATCTGATGTCTGTTCCCATCCTTACTTACTGCTTTAGCTTTCACAATCTCATACTTCTTAAAGCAAAAAAGACAATGCAGTTACATGTGATGAACTATTTTTACCATTTATTATCTATCACCCCTATTTTAAAGGATGTGTTTTTCTTCAATTTCCGATCTTGGTTATGATATTTAACAATATGTCTTGGTGGTTTTGATTAGATTTTCTTGTATACATTTTGGGTTGGGTTTTTTTGCATTGATTATTTTCACCTTTCTTCCCCATCCACTCTAATATGATCTCATAAGTTGAAGCAGCAAACTATTTGGAACAGAAAATACCACTTTCTTACAGTGGCAGATACCTTTTGGATTAATCGTGCTTATCATTATCAGGATTGACACTAGTTAACCAAACGTTCCCTTGATGCTCTTCTTTACTCTTGTTCTTCCAATAAGGAGCAGAGGAGAGTTCTAGGTAGGGGGAAAAGACTCCAGTAAGGTCTTGCTGTAGCAACACTTTCATGGAGGAAAGCCCTTCTAAATCTCGAAGTTTTCTCTTTACCATTGAAGTTGCTGGCCAACAGCCTGCTCTGCAGGAAATAGGCCAGCAGCAGATGGTGCTAGGACATGAGAAGTGAAACTAGTTTGTTTGGAACATAGCATAATAAATGAGAAGGGAAGGGAAGAAAGTCAACATTGGGATAGAGTGCAAAAAGAAGTGAAGCTGGAGAAGTTTTCTGACTGTTTTGTTTAATATGGGCAGACTCATCAAAATTGGGTATAAATGAAATTCAGAATTCATAAACCTCAAAGAGTAAGGCTAATGGATGTGGACTTTTGCCTAATAATATCAATAATAAAGTAAAGCCATGCAGATATGAAAAGCATTTCCAATTCCTAGATGTCAGTACGACTAGAGTCTCCTTGGGACCTGGTGGTTGGGATTTATTCAGTTTTAATCTCCCTATTGTTCTGTTAGAGCAGATAGTGGTGTTTTTTTACCCATCTTCTGCCTCTACAAAATCAACCAGGTTTCTGTTACTGTGCTGCAAGTACATTTATGCTGCAAGTACATTCATTTATGCTTCAGTAAGACAGAGCTTTTCAGTTGCAATTTGTCATAAACTGGAGTTGCTATGTCACAATGGCAAAGGGAATGTGAGGCTAAGAACTTGGCAGTATTGTGGTGACACTCTGCCATGTATTTCTCTGTGTCAGCACCAGACCCATAAAACACTTACCAGGGACAGTAAATTACTTAAAAAACATCCATCCTTGAGCACAGCAAGTTTTGTTCCAGGAGCAATTTAAGTTAATACAAAAATGAGACAATTGCTGTCCACTGAAATCCTTTGGGATTGGCATTATAGCTGCTGAATACATAGTATATAGATAAATGGATTTTAATCTCATTGTGGCCAGTCTTTGGCATAAATCTAAATTATTTATACTGATGCTTGAACTTTTTTTGCAGTGCTTAAAAATACCGAAACTGCACGTGCATGGCAGTTGCTTGACATTTTGTAAGCTAAATAGTTTTAATACAACTTTAAGAAAAGACATCAGAAATTGTATGCAACACAAATTGTTTGAATTTCTGTGACATGGAAAGCAAGCATTGAATCTGCAGATTAGCTTGGGAGAGGGTTTACATGTCCAGTGTTTCCTTTGCAGTCCCCAAACCATTGCTACCCAGAGATTCCTGAATTGGATGAGATGTGATGAAAGATTCAGAGAAGGAATCTTTTGTGACTCTGCCCAGACCTTATTGATTTATAGGCTTTTACTCTCACAATCCAAACCTTGATCATTTTTTTAGCATATAATTTTAACCTACCTAGAGATCTGCTTTACTGGATGAATCAAAATGAAACATTCTGTATGTTTCTTTCTGTATTGTATCTGAGTAGCATATAAATATATATATACATATACATATACATATACATATACATACATACATACACACACACACACACACACACACACACACATATATATATATATATATATATATATATATATATATATATATATATATATATATATATATATATATATATATATATATATATATATATATATATATATATATATATATAATATGCCTCTCATCCCAATCTGTGAAGCAACTTTAAGTATATAGCTAAATAAGAACACAAAGAATACACACACACACACATACACACACACACACAGGAAATCACTGAGATATTTTAAAGGGACAAATCTCTATGAATTGCCAGATAAAAACTTAGTTTCCGCAAACAAAGTGGCATATAGCTGGAAGTAATCTAAATAAATCTAAATCCCACAAACATTGTGGAAATTTTGTAAGTAAATATAGCTGTCTCAATATTGGTTATCATCTAATATTAAAAGTTGAGATGTTAGTTTGCTTTCCCATAATGTGTCAAAATCTAATGTTTTGGAGTTCATCAGCAAATCTGTTTTGTGCCCATAATTGCCACATGGTGTATCAAAGCTGTAACAAAGTTATGTTTACTTTAGCCACATGGTATTTTTTTTTCATTTGGAATAATCTGTGCTCTCAACTGGTCATGTTCACCTGTTTGGCTGAATTATAACTGCAGTGGCATGAGACCTGATATCCCATAACAGACCGGGATTTCAGAGTATTAACTGTATTACTCTGTTAGAGCAAAGAAGGTCAAGAGTCCCATATCAGTTTAAGAAGTAATTAATGGGTTTTAACAATTGCCCCAAATGTTCAGGAACATATCTGTGCTCATTCTTATAGATCAGTATATCTTGTTCTTTTAAAAAAAATATACTGAAAAATATACTGAATAATTCAGCAGAAGTGAGTATGCTTAGAATGTAGAAGGTTTTAGATTCAATAGTTGGCATCTCTAGGTTCAGTGTGAAAATCTTTTTCCTGCAGTTCCAGAAGCTTCAGATAGTCAGTGTTGAAAATGCTGGGAAAAGTTGATTAGTCGAGTAATGACCTGAAGTATTATTGACAGTTTCCTTCAATTCTCTGTTCTTGTTAACGCTAAGATAATATATTGAAGTGCTGGTGTCTTTTACAAGATTACAAATAAATCCACATTGGTTACTAGTTTGTTAACAACTCATGACTTTAAAGAAATCAATTTTAATACAATTTTCTTGTGTAGAGATAATGCCTATGGAATACAAGGGATCATGTGCTCAGTCTCTTGCAAGACTTTTGCTTTTATCACAATACTATAAGTATGAGAAACCATGTCTATGAAGTACAAGTTCTAAAAAAATCAGAATTCTGTGAATGAAGCTATTATGCCTGTGCAAAACAACTGAAAGAGGTGTTTCCAAAGTTTTAATGCAAATGAAACACCTCTTGTTGAAGCGTGTAAGCAACTACAAGGCTCCTATGGCTGGTTTGGAAATGTTTTTTTTTGCTGCATGGTGTGCTTGTGGTCCAGCAGAAGTGTTGTACACAGAAGTGCTGTCTCTCTTTGAGATTGATGGGCAATTCAGAAGTGGAAAATTAATAAAATAAAATAAAATAAATAATTGCATATGCGGACAGTTGGGAGCAGCTTTTGAACTATCTGTGGGGCTCTTGCAAAGGATGGCCTGCTTTTCAGGTATTCCTCAATTTCCAGCACTTTATTTAGTGATTGTTCAAGCTTACAATGGCACTGACAAAAGTGACTAACGACTTTTCACACTTATCATAGTTGCCAGAGCTTTTTTCCTCATAGAATGCTCAGAACGGAGTTCCGGCACCTTTTTTGGATGGAACCTTGTAGGGCAGGCAAGGCAGGTTGTATGACATGTGTGAGTTCTGGCACCTTTTTCTTTTACAAAAAAAGCACTGATAGTTGCAGCCTTTTCACGACTACACGATCAAATTTCAGACACTTGGCAACTGACTCATATTTATGACGGTTGCTGTGTCCCAGGGTCACATCATCATTTTTAACAACCTTCTGACAAGCAAAGTCAATGGGGTTACTAACATAAAAGCTACAGCAATTCACTTTACAACTGTGGCAAGAAAGGATGTAAAAGAGAGCGAAACTCAACAACTGTCTCATTTAGCAACAATTGTGGTCATGTCAAGGACTACCTTTAGTGCCATTTTTGAACCAAGAAAGGACTTCTTCCAATTTACTTGCACAGTTCTAGAATCCTGGCCAGTCTTTTGTGATCTCTAGTCCTTAAGAAGTTTTAGAAGATAATACCCATTCCTAACACATCTGGAAGTTGTGAGATAGAGGACAGATAGTGTAATCTCTGGAAGGCTGAAATAATTGAAAATGGAAAAATTTGGCTAAGTTAAGTCTGTAAAAACTAGGACCCTAGAAGGTAACTTTTTGGGTGACCAAAATTTTCCAATTTTAAATGAGTCTAGTTGAAACCTTGTTTCTATTTTATTTTCTAATGCCAATTTGTTGCATTCAGTTTTGTGTATACATCATTGACTAATGCATGGTAGAAAGGATTCAGGAAGGTTTTTATTAGTACAAGTAGTCCTGGACTTACAACAGTTCAGTTAGTGACTTTACAAAGTCACAACAGCACTGAAAAAAAAAACTTAAGACTGTTTTCCTCACTTGCAAACATCGCAGCATTCCCCTGGTCATGTGATCAAAATTCAGACACTTGGCAACTGACTTCTATTTATGACAGTTGAAGTGTCTAGGAGTCAAGTGATCACCTTTTGTGAGCTGACAAGCAGAGTCAATGGGGAAACCAGCTTCACTTAACAACTGTATTACAACTGTATTACAATTGCAGTGATTCACTTAACAACTGTGGCAAGAAAGGTTGTAAAGTGGGGCAAAACTCACTTAAAATGTCTCACTTAACAACAGAAATTTTGGGCTCGGTTGTGGTTGTACGTTGAGCTGGTCTGGGTATTAAATTACTAATTAAATTATTAGTATTAAAAAGAGAAGATAACTGTTAACATTGCCTATTATGAAATAAAACACAGCTGAATCTAAACCTGAGAAATACAGAATGTAGAATGCCCTTTTCAACAATAGCTGCAGATCTTTTCGTTTTTCTACTGTTAACAACTTCAGAATTAGTGCTCTGTTGTCACTGAATTGTTACATATGACCTTTCCGTTTCTGTCTACTTGATGTCTGGTTCCTTTTCGTAGTTCTCTGAAAATAATGTACTTTTCAAAGACTTTATGTGGAAAAGTATTTCACCTGGAAAAAAGTTGGAGCGCAGTTTGTTAGAATTAAATCTTATTAACTAAGTACAATTTAATTCTGAGTACATGTGGAAAGAAGTGAATTCTTTATGTTGTTCAAATTGCCATTTCTAGAGTAGCAAGTATTTTTAAAAATCTGCTATTTTTTACTTTTATTTTTGATCGGAAGTATTGAAATATCATAAGCAGACCATTAAAACGAACGAGAAAAGCACCCTGGTAATAAATGTATGTAAAATATGGAAAAACTGTAGTTTATATAATTTATAAAAGAGGATTGGACATAGGTAGATAGAGATTTTATATAATATTTTTGTGTAATCTCAATAAATTACCGAGGTTTATGATACCAGGTGTCATGATAACAACAAATTCAATAATGAAAGATCTCATATATTTCAGGCTGTTGGATTTGGGGAAAAATGGGGAAAAACAAGGAACAGATTTATGTGTAAAAATGACTGCAAGATTAGTACAAAGCTATTTTTTGTGTGGTTTATCCCCAACCCTGGTCCGTGGACCGGCACTGGTCCACAGCATGCCAGCAAGTGGGCCACATAAGCAACGTTCCATCCTTGGGATGCAGGCAGTATTCAAAACCACATCCCCTCTGGTCCATGGAGAAAAATTTCCATGGCACCAGTCCCTGGGGACCTCTGGTTTAGCCCATGTTAAAAAAAATATCAGTATTTATTGGGGACTTGTGTGGGTAGTTTTCTGAAGGGTCCTTGGTGCTCTCTGAGCTTCCTTGTTTTCTTGGAAACATTTCATTACCTTAAATAGATAACATCATTGATGATAGTAAGGAGTGCTGTTTGCTGTCTATTTATATTCTGGTGTCTTGCCTGTCTGGGTGGGTAGTTTTTTGGAATAGAATTCTAAGACAATATAGCCATACTCTAACTTGTAGGCAGTGACAACTAAAGGTTATATTGATTGATGATACCATCTCCCATCAATATGTAGGTTAGACTTAGAACGATTTGGAAGACTACTGCAACACTCTCTACATGGGGCTGCCCTTGAGGACCACCTGGAGGCTTCAACTGGTGCAGAATGCAGCTGCGCGAGTTGTGTTGGGGGTCTCCCGATACTCCCATGTTACACCTCTGCTTTGCGAGCTGCATTGGCTGCCAGTTGCCCTCCAGGTGAGATTCAAGGTGCTGGTTATGACCTACAAAGCCCTACATGGCATGGGTCCAGATTACCTACGGCAGCACCTGCTGCTGGCATCAACTTCCCTGCGTCCAGTGCGCTCCCACAGAGTGGGCCTCCTCAGGGTGCCTCCAATCAGAGAATGTTGATTGGTGGCCCCCAGGGGGAGGGCGTTCTCTGTGGGCGCGCCAGACCTGTGGAACCGCTTGCCGGTTGAGCTCCGGATGGCCCCCGACCTTCGCTCCTTCCGGCGTGATTTAAAAACTTATTTATTTGAACAATCTGGCCTGGTCTGATGGGTTTGGGGTTTGGATTTAGTTTTAACACACTTTTATTATTGTATTATATTGGGCATAATTATTTAATTCTTTTTAACTCTTTTTTAACTTTTGTATTTACATTTTGATATTTATTGCCCTGTACACCGCCCTGAGTCCTTCGGGAGAAGGGCGGTATAAAAATTTAATTAATAATAATAATAATAATAATAATAATAATAATAATAATAATAATAATAATAATAATAATAATAATAATAATAATAATAATAATAGACAATCTCTAAATTTAGGCACTATAGACCTGGGCCTACTCAGCCTTAGCTTAAAGCTGGCCCTGCTGGTAGGGATACAATAGTTTTGGCAAGTGACATTTTTAAGTAGAAACAGGTTGGTAAGAGAATAAAGGCTTTTGTGAAATATTCATAAAATACTTCATTATTTATGAAACAGGCAAACAAGCAACTTGGAAACCATGCTAATTTAAACTAAAAAAAATTATTTCTGACACAGAAGAAATACTTCTGAGAATTATTCAAAATTTCAGAGCATCATGGACTTGTCAGTCTGGATCTTTAAAAGCTCATTTACAATTTGATGCATGCTTGTTTATTTGTTAAACACATTCATAACTTGCTGAATCAACCTGGACTCCCATATGGTAGGTTTATTTCTTTCTAAATCATTTCCCTCAGTGAGGATTATTTCCAGGGCAACATTTTTTTTAAAGTTACAGTGTTGAAAAACAGATACAGACTTAAAAGATAGATACAAAATGAATTGTTGTTTGATCTTTTTTTTATAATCAAAGATTATAAAATTGTAGTGAGAAAATAAAGTAATTCCTTAACACAAATCATAATATGTGAGACTGCTTTGTGAGGAGACAAGAGGGACAATATAATAAAGTAGTTTACGAAAACTGATGGCCATTGCAGATGATAGATTTTGCAGAGTTGTACTAAAATTGGTTATATAGATCTGCTCAGAACTGGACATTTCTGTTAACACTGAGTTATTGTAATTTTGAATGCTGAAAGATGAATGTATTGCTTTTGAATTATTTTCTTAAATGTTACGTTTTAATATCTTCAGTAAACAGCCGAAGTTAATAAACAACCTTTTAAAAAACTTTCTCCTATTTGACAGCAGTGTTGTCCTCAAACAAATGGTTCTAGATTCCTCTAAATTTTTCAATGGTTTGATGGCTCAAGGATCATGATTTTGGGAGAAGGGATTAGTAACTATATTAGACAGTGATATTTAGTGATATTTATTCACATATTTGTTATAATGAAGAGCATCAAAACAGTGATACTGCTCACCTTCACTGGGCTTGTCAGAAGTAGCGGCCAATAATGTCTTCTCTGAATTATTTGCCAAAATCCTTTTTAAATGGTCCAGAGAAGATGAATGGCACATTTGTTCTAAAAAAAACTTCTGCAAACTGCAACATTAGAAATATCATAGTTTCATAGCATGTTTGGGGTGATAACCAGGATTAAGCTAATCACAAAATATAATGAATATTGTACATACACACACACACACACACACACACACACACACACACACACAGAGTATATACTTATATAGATGAAAGATAGATAGATAGATAGATAGATAGATAGATAGATAGATAGATAGATAGATAGATAGATAGATAGATATACTCATTTAGATTCTGCCTCATTTAGTGACTGTTTGCAGTTATTAACAGTGATTAAAAATGTTATGACCCTAAGTAAGATCATAAGCACAATTGCAGTTAGCGAGCTCTTCACTTAACTATTGAGTTGCCAGTCTCAATTGTTACTAAAGAAGACTATCGGTACATAAACACACACACACACACACAGACATGTGTGTATGTGTTTGTATATGTGTATGTTGGACTTAATGAACTGAAGAAATATGTAAAGGTAGTGAAGGTAATTCAAATTTGATTTGTTATCAAAATTAGTATAACTAAAATACAAAATCCTATTCTTGGCATCATTACTCTTCCAGTCAATTGCCTGCATCAATACAGATTTGTTTTGTTGTCCTGTTTTATTCTAGCTGCTAGTAAAAGTCATTACTTTAGAAAACATGAAAAGTTTTCCTTCAAATATTATCACATGCTACTTTTCATGTTGCCTTTTAATTTTTTTTTAAAAAAGCACAATTATATTATCTGCAAGACTGAAAGTACCTTGAAACTGCCATACTGCCACTGTGTGAGAGGTACAAACGTAACCCTGTAACTTTGATCCATAGCCAACAGGGATGAAAATGTGCCTGAGGCAGGAGTTTGGAGTGAGATGGATGGTTCTTGATGGTATGAACTACTCAGTATTTCTTGAAGAGAGAGAAAAACTGCTTACCTTTCTAGAAGACCAACATTTGCTACATAAAGAATCTCTGGTGGCTGTGTGAAGTTTGATTGTGGGAAAGATATTTTGGCCATTTGTCATTTTTTCAAGTTGGGCTGATCCAAATAGCTCAGTATAAATGTAGGCATATATTGGAACAGCTAATAGCATTGTCTGTGGAGATTCTCAGTCATCCAGGTCATGGTTGTCTTAACAGTTCTTTTTCAAGAGGCATCTGGACTTTCTTGTTTTTCTTTGAAGACATTTCGGTATCATCCAAGAAACCTCCTCAGCTCACCATTCAGACAGAGCTGAAGTAGTTTCTTGGATGACAAGTGAAATGTCTTCAAAGAAAAACAAGAAAGTCCCATTGCTTGTTGAAAAAGCACCTTTGGGACAGCTAGTAGCGTGTGTGTGAGAAAGTAGCATTGTAGTCCATGTTGACTTTTTAAATGTACAGGTTGTCCTCGAGTTATGACCATAATTGAGCCCAAACTTTCTGTTGCTAAGTGAGTTTTGTCCCCTTTTACGACCTTTCTTGCCACAGTTGTTAAGTGAATCACTGCAACTGTTAAGTTAGTGATATGGTTGTTAAGTGAATCTGGCTTCCACATTGACTTTGATTGTCAGAAGGTTGCAAAAGGTGACCGCAGGACACTGCAAACATAAATGTCTCAGTTGCCAAGCATCTGAATTTTGATCACACGACCATGAGGATGCTGCAACAGTTGTAAGCATGAAAAGCTGTCATAAGTCACTTTTTTCAGTGGCGTCATAGCTTTGAATGGTCACAAAATGAAGTGTTGTAAGTCAAGGCTACCTGTAATGTCATGCAGTGAGAATCAAGTTTTTATATATGGCATAAAAACTTAACAGCTCATTCAATATTACAAGATTTGGGTGAGAATTCTAACCATGTTATGGCATTCTTTTTATGAGATTATAATGTGACATTGCAATTCCTTTCCCTAACCAACCACGTTCGGTAACATCATAGGTCACCAATTGTCTATGGGCCACCACTCAGAAAACATAACTTTATTTCAGGTATGCTAAAAATTTATATGACATTACCAATTTAGTATACCAACCCCCCAAAAAAAACCCCAAACCCAGTTTTAATTATGGTTCTTAATTAAATTAAAGAATACATATCTGTTGATTGTATCCTTCAATCAAATGGATGATGTCAATTAGAACACTGAAAAAAGAGTGGTTGCAAAAATGCTTTTATGTTGCTTGTCTAGCAACTCCTAGTTGCATTCTTCCTCTCCAGTCCTTTTACTTTGACATGGCTAGTTTAGAAAAGATGCAGCAGCAACTGCCATTCTAAGCATCTAGTAATTAAAACATGCAAACGATCCCTGACTTCATTTCCCCTTGGGGAAGGTGACAGGTTTCTATAATGCTTTGTTGGATTTTCTTCCTTAGAGTGTTTTCTTAAAGAGTTTAGTGTTTTCAAGAATGTATAAAAATGCAGACTCAGTATGGCTCAGCATCTTAGAAATATTCCCTAAAGTTTTGTGACAAAATATTTATTAAATACCTTGTGAGGCTGTGAATTTTCTCAGGGTGTTTTTGCTATTCCAGCTCTGCTGTTCTACAGAAAGTTTGGCAGGACTGATACATATATTTGACAAGACTGTCTTGAAATCTTATGCCAGAGGAATTTCCCTAGCGTGTTTTTATTCTCCGCCCCCCTCCCCCTTGCAAAACAGTATTGACACTAATGTACAACATCTTACAAATCGTTTATTGGAAGAATAGGGTCTTTCTCAGAAAGGAAGCAATGGTAAACCAACCGTGTCCTTTCTTCTGTTCTTCTTAAAAGCCCTTGTATTGCTAACACAGGTGTAGTAATGCAGCTACAGTTTATGTGCCATATGTTCATGACCCAGGGAAAGAAGGTGATACTGTTTGTATGTCTCCATAGCGACCTTAGTGTTGGCCTGATGCCTGTAATCTGGCCTGTACACAAAGCATCAAACCCAGCTGAATTATTTAGCACCACAGGAGAAAAATATAGCAACAGGCTGCTGCTGAAAAGCTAGGGAGAGGAGCAAGGTGACATCAGTAGTTATTCTGAGACTGCAAGGGGTCTTAACAGCAAGGTGGCAGATTGGTTTATTAAGAATTTACTTTTTTTCTTTTTTTCCCACTCTTTCTTTTTCTAAATTGATATGGAAGCTCCTTCTTTCCTCTGCAAGGATTAGCAGAGTCAGTTTCATTAAGCAACTTTGCAAATACTTCTTCTTGGCACAACTTTTGTTTCTTTTTTGCTTTTTATCTTTTTAATGTAATTCCTTTGATTGTAATGACCACAAGAATGGTGCCCACAGGCCAAACAAAGCCTGGAGAGGACTACACATTAGTAACTTTTCCTGAATGTTGGTGCTTGATACTTTGAAGCAAATAGGAATTCTACTGGACAAAAACGGATAATAGCTGTAGGAACCTGGGAGAAATATTTTTACTACTAATTCTAAATGGAAAGCTATTTGGACAGCTGCTCTTGGAATAACAGATACAATTCTCGTATTAAAAATGCATGGCCAGTGCCCTTAAGACTTGGCTCAGCTGTACCTCCATGTTAAGATCCTTCAGCTTCATGGGAAGCCACCGCACACCACAGCCTATTATGTGTAATAGCAACCAGATGGTTCAGTGTTAATCTGCTATCCAGACAACTATCCCAATATAAGACAGAAATCAGACCTTGAATAACGTGTATGATGTATGCATCTGCAAACATTTTGGAACTGTGAGGCTGATTTGGATAAGCATTTCTGTAAACATATGTTAGCATCAGACTACACAAATAATTAAACAAGGAGTGACTACTTGTTTATTTACTTACCTCTCCTTTCCTCCTGCAGAGACAGAGGTCAGAAATTTTCACTTTGGTGTTGGTTAACTGATGGTTAACCACAGTTTATGATATGGATATGATGGCTTGATTAAAGTGACAGGCTAAGTGATGTATTTGGTGTGAACTAGCATGTTATAAAATCCCAGCCATCCTGTGGTGTTATTTATTTATTTATTCAGTTTATGTAGCTGTTCATCTCACATACATGACTCTGGTTGACGCATACAATTAGAATAAAAAACCAAAAGCAATAAATAGTTACAAATAGCCAACTAAAATGAAAACCACTAAACCCAATGAAAAACAATTTAGCACTTAATTTGCAGGAGAATACAATCTATGGAGGATGTGATGGCTCAGTGGTTAAAGACACTGAGCTTGTCAGCTGGAAAGCTGACAGCCCAGGTTCGAGATTTGAATCCTATACAAGGGGGTGAACTCCCATTGCTTGCCCCAGCTCTGCCCATCCAGCAGTTTGAAAGCATGCAAATATGAATAGATAAATAGGTAGCACTTCAGTGGAAAGGTAATAGCATTTCATGCTCCTCAGCATATAGTTATACTGGCCACATGACTATGGAAAAATGTCTTCTAACAACGCTGGCTCTCTCAGCTAGGAAACAGATATGATCACCAATCCCTAGAGTCAGAAAAAGGGGAAACCTTTACCTTTACAATCCATACAACAGTAATGCAACCAACTAACAAGCTCCCTAATACAAAGTCCTATCTTGAGAGCCTTCTGAAAGATCAGTAGGATCAAGATTGGTTTAATCTTGGGGAGAATGATGTTTCAAAATGCTGTGGCAGAAAAGGCTCTCTTCAGATGATATTCTTTGGAAGACTGGATCCATAACATTCCTCTCATGCCAGACTTGATAGGATGAGTAGATGTACGTAAGAAAAGGCAATCCCTCAAATAACATGGCTCCATGCTATATGGGAGTTTATACTGTAGGTATTTATTAACACCTTGAATGTAGTATGAATTTAGTTTACTCCAGAAAATTCTAATTGTTCAGTCACAGCATAACAGCAATTCAACATTACAAAATAAATTGAGTTAAGCGTTTAATATGATTTTGGATGAAGTCTAAGGGATTTTAGAGTTTAGTTGGGTTAATGACATTATGATAAATAATACTTCACCTTTAGCAGTTTCTCTTTAATAGTTCCGCATATTTGTGAGGTAGTTGAAGAGCTGTTTAAAGAAACTTATCTGAAAATGCAAGAACAGGATGAAGTAGTTAAGTAGTTGGCTTTTGCCCAGGTTTGCCTGGTGTGCCAGTTGCGGCCCTATCTGGACCGAGATGCCTTGTTATTCTTGTAATCTGTCATTTTTAGATTCACATTTGAATCTTCCCCTGTCTCTGTCTTGTCCAGTAAAACCAGTTCCTCTTCTATAACCTACTTTCACTGAGGCCTTCTTCAGATTACAATTGCTTCCTTGGAAGTCATCCAGCATCATCATTGTTTACTGTTATTGGAACTTATAGGCTTTTGCACTAGGTGACCATACAGTCCCAACAGGACAAAATTGGTTGCATAGTAGCAGTTAAAGCATCCATATAAATATTTTTAGAGTTAACCTGAGTTTGGAGCAAGAAAAATGTCCTTTTTAACTAAAAGATGATTCAGAAGTACTTAACCGATTGATTTTTTTCCTGAACTGAATATACTACTCTGAATGAAATGTCAGAAAGTTAATACGAGTGGAGCTAGAATACCCAATCAATGACCTTTTGATATTATGGAATTACAGTATTTTTTGTGTTGTGTGCATGCTTATATCTGCTGTTGTTCAAAACACTCTCGGTTTGGAATAAGAACAGAAAGGAATAATGAGTTGAAATATACAATGTTTTGATTTTTCACTTCACGTTTAATGAACAGTTATATGAACAGTTATATTCTTTCGTAATAATAGATGAATGACAATATTTTGATGCAAGCTCTTAAGTATGCCTGCACTTATTGAAAACATATTAAAACATTTATTTCATAAAAAGTGCTGCCGTTATCAATTATTCCTTGGTTTAGATTTTCATATTTACTCATATTTTACTCATATTTACTTAGTTCTGAGAGTTGAAGTCCACCCATCTTAAAGCTGCCATTCTAAGGAATTATGGTTGTATGAAGCAATTGGACAGAGGGATTGTGTTACAGCCAACCCTAAACTTTTGCAAGCAAAGAGGAATGTAAATAACAAATAAATAATTGATTTGGATGTTACTATAAATTGTTCATTCTGCTTTCATATATAGATTTGAAATGTGGTGACTGCACTACCTTAGTACAAAATCATTCCAGTTTGGCTGCCAGTTTGCTACCAAAGAAAATACAAAGTACTGGCAAGTACTCATGGCTTTGGCCTGAGTCACCTAAGAGGCAGCTTTTCTCTGAAGACTTCTAGCTATTCATTTTGGTCACTTTGGGAGAGGTTTGTCTGCAGCTGCCAGGGGCATGTCTGAGAGTCATTTAAAGGCAGATTTGTGTTTGTGTGTATGTGTGTGTGTGTGTGTGTAGCTACACTTCTGCTCTGGATCGTGCTTCCTATTCAGATAAGAAGACAAGCATCTTTCGTGGCCTCCAAGAATCCAAAACTTTTAAAGGGTGATTCAATTGTTGTTTTATTTGTTTTTGGATGTTATTTGAAAACAGCCTACATAAACAGGTAATAGACAATACACCAGAGCCACCAGAACTCAAGTCCAAGAAAGGATACATTTATCTATTCATTTCAATAACATGTCAACAGCTTGCATATTAATTTGTATAATATGTGTATCTTTTATTTATTCTCAACTACCAGTACCCCTTCATGGATTACTGCCTTGTCGTGGCGAAGGGGCTTGCGTAATTCAATGAAGCTATGAGCTATGCCGTGCAGGGCCACCCAAGACGGACAGGTCATAGCCGAGAGTTCTGACAAAACGTGATCCACTGGAGAAGGAAATGGCAACCCACTCCAGTATCTTTGCCATGAAAACCCTATGGACAGTACCAAAAGGCAAAACGATAATGCAAGAAAGCAAAATGGCTGTCTGAGGAAGCTTTGCAAATAGCTGAGGAAAGGAGGGAAGCAAAAGGCAAGGGAGAAAAACATAGATATGCCCAATTGAATGCAGAATTCCAGAGAATAGCTAGAAGAGATAAGAATGCCTTCTTAAATGAACAGTGCAAAGAAATAGAAGAAAACAATAGAATAGGGAGGACCAGAGATCTTTTCAAGAAAATTGGAGAGATGAAGGGAACGTTTAATGCAAAAATGGGCATGATAAAGGACCAAAATGGCAGGGACCTAACAGAGGCAGAAGAGATTAAGAAGAGGTGGCAAAATTACACAGAAGAACTATACAAGAATGAGCTTAATGTCCCAGATAATCACAATGAATTGGTCACTGACCTCGAGCCAGACATCCTAGAATGTGAAGTGAAGTGGGCCTTAGAAAAGCTGAGCAACAACAAAGCTAGTGGAGGTGACAGTATTCCAGCTGAGCTATTCAAAATCTTAAAAGACAGTGCAGTAAAAGTGCTACACTCAATTTGCCAGCAAATTTGGAAAACTCAACAGTGGCCACAGGATTGGAAAAGATCAGTTTACTTACCAATTCCAAAGAAAGGCAGTGCCAAAGAATGTTCAAACTATCGCACCATTGCACTCATTTCTCATGCTAGTAAAGTCATGCTTAAAATCCTACAAGCTAGACTTCAGCAGTATGTGGATCGAGAACTACCAGAAGTACAGGCAGGATTTCGAAGAGGCAGAGGAACTAGAGATCAAATTGCCAACATACGCTGGATCATGGAGAAAGCTAGGGAGTTCCAGAAAAACATCTACTTCTGCTTCATTGACTATGCTAAAGCCTTTGATTGAGTGGATCATAACAAACTGTGGCAAGTTCTTAAAGAGATGGGAGTACCAGACCATCTTATTTGTCTCTTGAGAAACCTATATGCGGGTCAAGAAGCAACAGTGAGAACTGGACACGGAACCACTGATTGGTTCAAAATTGGGAAAGGAGTCCGGCAAGGCTGTATACTGTCACCCTGCCTATTTAACTTATATGCAGAGCACATCATGAGAAAGGCAGGGCTAGATGAATCAAAAGTTGGAATTAAGATTGCCGGAAGAAATATCAACAACCTAAGATACGCAGATGATACCACTCTAATGGCAGAAAGTGAAGAAGAACTAAAGAGCCTCTTCTTGCGGGTGAAGAAGGAGAGTGCAAAACTTGGGTTGAAACTTAACATTAAGAAAACCAAGATCATGGCATCTGGCCCTCTCAATTCCTGGCAAATAGATGGGGAAGAAATGGAGGTAGTGACAGATTTTATTTTCCTGGGCTCCAAGATCACTGCAGATGGGGACTGTAGCCAAGAAATTAAAAGACGCTTGCTCCTGGGGAGGAAAGCCATGGCAAATCTAGACAGCACACTAAAAAGCAGAGACATCACCCTGTCAACAAAAGTGCGTATAGTCAAGGCTATGGTCTTCCCAGTTGCAATGTATGGCAGTGAAAGTTGGACCATAAGAAAGGCTGAGCGCCAAAGAATTGAGGCCTTTGAACTATGGTGCTGGAGAAGACTCCTGCGAGTCCCTTGGACTGCAAGGCGATCAAACCGGTCAGTCCTAGAGGAGATAAACCCTGACTGCTCTTTAGAAGGCCAGATCCTGAAGCTAAAACTCAAATACTTTGGCCACCTAATGAGAAGGAAGGACTCACTGGAGAAGAGCCTAATGCTGGGAAAGATCGAGGGCAATAGAAGAAGGGGACGACAGAGAATGAGGTGGCTGGATGGAGTCACTGAAGCTGTAGGCGTGAGCTTAAATGGACTCCAGAAGATGGTAGAGGACAGGAAGGCCTGGAGGAACATTGTCCATAGGGTCGCGATGGGTCGGACACGACTCCGCAGCTAACAACAACAACCTCAACCTATATCTTTGATTGAGGTGATATTGCAGATACCTCATTAGTAAGCTACCCTTTGGGACATCCCAGATTCTCTCAATTTCACTTCATTTCTAATTCTTCCATCATTCATTAGTCCCATTATAACCTTAAGGAAAATTGACCAACACTATGGTCCTCCCCTTTCATGGCCTATTTCATCATTGCAAATCCAAATTCTATTATTCATTTTTTTCTTTGCCCATCCATTTCGTTGAGTATTTTAACTAGGGATAAAAATGAAGTATCACCACAGTACCTATGTTTGCAGTAGTGCTCTTGAGGAATATCTCATCACATATAGAAACCATTATGTGTGCCAATGTAATGAGCTGTGAGAATAATCTTGAGAGACAGAAGGAAGAGCTGCAGCCTGGGCAATTGTCAGGCAAGAGACATCTCAGCCCACAGAAGAATAGGGGAGAAGGAAACATCTCAGAGGGACCTTCCCTAGTTTTCTGTGAAGTAAAGGCAAGGAAGGGGAGAAGTGCTTTCAGATTTGCAAGCTTATGGTACTATAACCATATAAAAAAAGGTTGTGTTAATATTTATGGTTTATACTTCTTGTCTGGACTACCTTGAAAGGCTGAAAGTGTGTGCATGTCTTGCATATTGACATATTAGTCTTGACCATAGGAATACACAAAAACACCTGTATAAAGTCATACAATTCATTTAAATCATTGACTTTGTGTCAACCTATTGATGTCAACTAATACCTAGTAAATATCCCTTTGCTGCATAAAACTCCCATCATCTTTTAGCCAAGAACCAAGCAATAAACTCACTTCTACTTTTTTATCATATTAGCAGACAAAATCCAGCTCTCCTAAATCTCAAAACACTCATTACTTTAACTAGATTGTGTGAGCTAGATTAGCTTTTTTGGTACACGGAGCAAAAATGTCTTGCAATTAAGTTCTGCACATATAATTTCCTGTTCCTTCTTCTTGGCTGCCAATTACAGTAAGTGGACCACTAATTACATGGCTATCTGTGAGTGGAAGCAGGATGGAGAAAAGCAAAACAATCTGTCTGATTTGGAAGTCGTCTCTTCTCTGGATATTGGGTATGCTGATACGGAACAACTAATGAAATATACAATATGTAGATGCTGTGTTGTCAGAAATTTTGCTGCAATATTCCAGTCAGGTAGCTGTAAGAGTGAAAGGAGGAAAGGGTTGCAAGTTAAAGCTAAACAAATACATTACAGGCTTTTGGAGGAGTTGGTGGCGGCAGCAGCGTGCTCCAGGGGCGAAAAGAAGCAAGGCCTCTTTAAGGAAAAGGTGGAAGAGTCAGGATCAGAAAAAGGAAAGAAGGCGAGGTTGTCAGAATACAAGCGAATTTGAGGGCTAATCCACATGGAGCCCCATTTCCATCTTTCCTGTTTGCCATCGTTCACTCCCTAGAGACTAAAATGGACAATGTGAAATTTGAGCGGGCCACGAACAAGGAGTATATATCGGAGGTGGTGACCCTTTGAGAGCTGTATGCAACGAAATTTCATTTTGATGTATGCCGATTGGTGTACATTCAAAGTGACAATAAAGTTATCATTATCATTATCATTATTATACCTATGACCTTTTTAAAGCAAGATAATGGAAGCTTGAGGAACATGACTTCTGGAATTCTTTCCAGGCCCTTTAACCAGCTGTAGAAGTGTCTTAATTGTCTTCTGTGTAACTTTTTAATATTTGTTTATTTAAGAAAAATTACATGGCCACTCAAGTCACTCTCAGTGACTCCAGCTGGCTTGCAAAGATAAAAATGCAAAGAAAAATGTTCAAATGTATAAAGCAAAATATTTTATGTCCTAACATAACAAAATGCCTTCTATGTCACGGGGCCAGACTGCTTATGATACTGTCTTTCTCTTGTTTTGTTTTGTCCCATAAAATCTAGTAGACAGAGGAGGCTCCAGACCCCTTCTATTGAACAATGTCATCTTGTTGGGCCTCAGAGTTGGTCCAGCTGTCCTTTTCAGTGGCAAATGTTTTTTGGAAAAAACAATAGAATGTCCACTAGATATTAGAGTAACATTGCTGGGTCCAAGAAAAATGGTTGGTTTACCATAATGATTCATAATGGGACAACACAAGCTTTGTGGTCAATTCAAATTAATTAGATTGGTTTACCATTCATCTTCTATTAGAGTTGAAGTGTACTGGAACAATAACAAAAAGTTCTTAGAATAATAATAGATCAGAATTTTTGACAGCTTCCTTTAATAAAGTCCTTTACTACTGAGTGCTTAGATATTCCCACTTGACAGGCATAAGAATTGAGCCAGAAAAACTGTATCTTACTAAATACCATATTCTATTTATGGTTGAAGTGAAATCAGTCAATTATGTTTTTCAAGATCTGAAATGTAACTCTTATTGATCTACAAACACCCAGACATTCTGCCAATACTTTTGTAGGCAAATGCTCTTTGAGGTAATTTGGCCAAATTATATTCTTAAGTGTTTATTTTTATTTATGGGAACTCATTAGACAGACGAAGGTAGAGCTAAATATTACATACAAATATATGAATCAAAATACCCAATAATCAAATAATCACTTTGTTAAAAATTGAACTAAGGAATCGTGGGGATGGACAATCACTGTTGTGACCCTTTGCAGTTCCCAAGGCCATTGATTCTTTTTTTTTATGTAGATCCATCATTTAGCACTAAATTTGTCAAACTTTACACTGAATACATTTGAATGAAATAAACCTTTGGAATAGAATGGAGAGGAGAGGAGCAGAGAAGAGAAGAGACAAATTTCATAATGTCTGAGAGCAGAAGCCCTTATTCCATTAAATAGGTTTTGCTGTGCTCAGCATGTTTTTTGCCACTCTATGAGATAGGGTCTCTAGCAACTGTTCTCTATATGGTGTTCTGGTAAGATAAATTTATGTGCAGTCTATATTCTCCAACCAGGGAATGTAATTGTGGTCTAATAAAATCTAATGAATAATTTATTACACATTTACAATTTATTGTTCTGAGATTATTTTATTTTAGTTATGGATTTAGATTTTTTTATTTAAATATTTGTAATTACAGTTTTATGCTTTCATAAAAAAGGTAAGATATATGTATGAGTGATAAGACTGGATTCTGTTATTAAATTGAGCGACTTTTTATAATAATATAAAGATTATGTTTCTAGTGTTTTCCAGTAGGTTTTGCAGTAGATACATACAAATATTGAGATAGTGATGGACTGAAAGGATATTATTAATGTTTATCAGCATTTTGTTTTCCATACTTCAGAATTTATTTATTGAGCAAAATGAATTAGTCATAATTCATTCATGTCCAGATGTTATAATTAGGGAAACCATAATAGCCTGTCTGGCTAATTTTTACTGCTTTCCCAGCTTTTAATTTATGCAGGCTAAGAAATATGTCTGGACATAGGTTGTGGGATCATGGAATACAACTGCAGGAATGTAGTTATGAAGATCTGATTACTTGAATATTCTCATGTCTGCTGATATCTGTGCACCCTCCCTTCACGTTCTCTTGGACTGGAAGAAAACTACATTAATAAATGAAAGCAATTCTTCTGTTAATTCTTGTAGCTCTGAATGACTAGAAGAACTGCTCCTTCTTTGTCTAGGCCAGATGCTCTGCTGACCATCTTGTTTACAGTATATGATTATTTAAAGCATTTCTGCATTACAAATTGCAAACATTGATTTCCCCATGCTCACACCATGGCTCAATTCAAATGTATTAATCTTGCATCTGCAAGTCACAACTAGCAGTGGCTGGAATGACACTGAATACCAGGAATTGGAGAATCAAGAAAAGGGGGCAATTTCTCTTTGTTCCTGTATATTTTATTCTGACTTCCTAGAGATTCTTTTTTTGGTCAGGGTTAAGAATGGAATTCTGATTAGGAGATCCTTTGTTTTGGTTCGTGGAGAAATTCTTGTGTTTTATTGGTATTTATTGAAAAATACCAAAAAGTACCTGAAGGTATATTAAAATGACAATTGGGAAATCTGATTCACTTATTATATCATCTATTAATTTATTATCAATGCTATATTTCTAAAAGCTTTCTGAGTATTAGAAGTATGCGTACAGTTATTATATTGGGGGGAAAGTATTCTACAGAGCACCTGCAGAAAATGCTCTCTTCCAAGTCTCTTCATGTTGTTCTTCACAGGATGTGTGCGTGTGTTTGTAGGTTTATATGTGTTGCTCAGCAAGCACCATTCACATGTACACCTCGACTAGACTCATTTTGTTTGGAGCAGGCAGTCTCCAAGCAAGGGGAAACCTCAGGCCATGAAAACTTTGAACATAATTTACCTTGCATAACACCTGGAAACAGATTGGCAGCTCATATAACATGGACAATATATGATAATATCAGATAGATTTGGTGAATAGATAGATCAATACATTTTATATTAATTGCAGTTTCTGAAGGCAGTCTCAGACATAGATAATTAACAACTTTATTGGGTGATATGGGTGCAAAGGATGTAGTCCACCAGAAAGTTAGATAATTCTGGAGAAATCTATCTTTTGTCTCCAATAAAAGGTGTTTTTAGTGTCAGCTGTTTCTCTAGAAGGAGAAGAAGCAAGAACTGTGTTTGTGAGTGAAGGAAGAAAGGAAGGAAGATGTAATCCTTCTAAAGCTTTGACCATAGATCATTTCATACTGAGGAGAAACTCCCACTCTGAAAGTAGTCATAGCATCTGTTTGGCAGATTTTTTTTTAAAGAAGACATTGTGAGTATTCTTAAATCTCCAGTTGCAATGGTGACATATTGTTTCCGCATATTCTGGAAACATATTTTGTTTCCCCACTCGTCATCTTCAGGCTGGTGTCTACGGTTTTGTGCTTCGCTCGCACAAGCACGAAACCGAAGACACCAGCCTGAAGATGACGAGTGGGACCTTGTTGAAACATCGGCAAGACACCCTCAATCCTACATGGGAAAAGACCCGAATACGCCAAGACATACTGTGTGTATATATATATATATATATATATATATATATATATATATATATATATATATATATGTTGTTGTTAGTTGCGAAGTCATGTCCGACCCATCGTGACCCTATGGACAACGTTCCTCCAGGCTTTCCTGTCCTTTACTATCTTCTGGAGTCCATTTAAGCTCATGCCTACTGCTTCAGTGACTCCATCCAGCCACCTCATTCTCTGTCGTCCCCTTCTCCTATTGCCCTCAATCTTTCCCAACATTAGGCTCTTCTCCAGTGAGTCCTTCCTTCTCATTAGGTGGCCAAAGTATTTGAGTTTTAGCTTCAGGATCTGGCCTTCTAAAGAGCAGTCAGGGTTAATCTCCTCTAGGACTGGCCGGTTTGATCGCCTTGCAGTCCAAGGGACTCACAGGAGTCTTCTCCAGCACCATAGTTCAAAGGCCTCAATGTTTTGGTGCTCAGCCTTTTTTATGGTCCAACTTTCACTGCCATACATTGCAACTGGGAAGACCATCGCCTTGACTATATGGACTTTTGTTGACAGGGTGATGTCTCTGCTTTTTAGTGTGTTGTCTAGATTTGCCATGGCTTTCCTCCCCAGGAGCAAGCGTCTTTTAATTTCTTGGCTACAGTCCCAATCTGCGGTGATCTTGGAGCCCAGGAAAATAAAATCTGTCACTACCTCCATTTCTTCCCCATCTATTTGCCAGGAATTGAGAGGGCCAGATGCCATGATCTTGGTTTTCTTAATGTTTAGTTTCAACCCAAGTTTTGCACTCTCCTTCTTCACTCGCAACAAGAGGCTCTTTACTTCCTCTTCACTTTCTGCCATTAGAGTGGTATCATCTGCATATCTTAGGTTGTTGATATTTCTTCCGGCAATCTTAATTCCAATTTTTGATTCATCTAGCCCTGCCTTTCTCATGATGTGCTCTGCATATAAGTTAAATAGGCAAGGCGACAGTATACAGCCTTGCCAGACTGCTTTCCCAATTTTAAACCAATCAGTGGTTCCGTGTTCAGTTCTCACTGTTGCTTCTTGGCCGCATATAGGTTTCTCAAGAGACAAATAAGATGGTCTGGTACACCCATCTCTTTAAGGACTTGCCACAGTTTGTTATGATCCACACAATAAAAGGCTTTAGCATAGTCAATGAAGCAGAAGTAGATGTTTTTCTGGAACTCTCTAGCTTCCTCCATGATCCAGCATATGTTGGCAATTTGATCTCTAGTTCCTCTGCCTCTTCGAAATCCTGCCTGTACTTCTGGTAGTTCTCGATCCACATACTGCTGGAGTCTAGCTTGTAGGATTTTAAACATAACTTTACTAGCATGAGAAATGAGTGCAATGGTGCGATAGTTTGAACATTCTTTGGCACTGCCTTTCTTTGGAATTGGAATGTAAACTGATCTTTTCCAATCCTGTGGCCACTGTTGAGTTTTCCAAATTTGCTGGCAAATTGAGTGTAGCACTTTTACTGCATCGTCTTTTAAGATTTTGAATAGCTCAGCTGGAATACTGTCACCTCCACTAGCTTTGTTGTTGCTCAGTTTTTCTAAGGCCCACTTCACTTCACATTCTAGGATGTCTGGCTCAAGGTCAGTGACCACCTCATTGTGATTATCAGGGATGTTAAGCTCATTCTTGTATAGTTCTTCTGTGTAATTTTGCCACCTCTTCTTAATCTCTTCTGCCTCTGTTACGTCCCTGCCATTTTGGTCCTTCATCATGCCCATTTTTGCATTAAACATTCCCTTCATCTCTCCAATTTTCTTGAAAAGATCTCTGGTCCTCCCTATTCTATTGTTTTCTTCTATTTCTTTGCACTGTTCATTTAAGAAGGCATTCTTATCTCTTCTAGCTATTCTCTGGAATTCTGTATTCAATTGGGCATATCTTTCTTTTTCTCCCTTGCCTTTCGCTTCTTTCCTTTCCTCAGCTTTTTGCAAAGCTTCCTCAGACAGCCATTTTGCTTTCTTGCATTTCTTTTTCTTTGGGATGGCTTTGGTTGCTACCTGTTGTACAATGTTGTGAACCTCTGTCCATAGTTCTTCAGGCACACTGTCTATCAGTTCTAATTCCTTAAATCTATTTGTCCCCTCTACTGTATATTCAACAGGGATATGATTTAATTCATACCTGACTGGCCTAGCGCTTTTCCCTACTTTCTTCAGTCACAGTCAGCTCCTGGTCTTGTTTTTACTGACTGTATAGAGCTTCTCCATCTTTGGCTGCAGAGCATATAGTCAATCTGATTTCTGTGTTGACCGTCTGGTGATGTCCATGTATAGAGCCATCTCTTGGGTTGTTGGAAAAGAGTGTTTGCTATGACCATCGTATTCTCTTGACAAAATTCTATCAGCCTGTGCCCTGCTTCATTTTGTACTCCAAGGCCAAACTTCCCTGTTATTCTGGTTATCTTTTGGCTTCCTACTTTAGCATTCCAATCCCCCATTATGATAAGGACATCATTTTTTGGTGTTAGTTTTATAAGGTGCTGTAGGGCTTCATAGAACCAGTCAATTTCATCCTTTTCAGCACCAGTGGTTGGGACCTAGACTTGGACTACTGTGATATTGAATGGTTTGCCTTGGATTCGAACTGAGATCATTCTGTCATTTTGAGGATTGTATCCCAGTATTGCTTTTCCTATTTTATTGACTATGAAGGCTACTCCATTTCTTCTGAGGGATTCTTGCCCGCAGTAGTATACCTGATGGTCATCTGAATTAAATTCACCCATTCCTGTCCATTTTAGTTCGCTGATACCTAAGATGTTGATGTTCAGTCTTGTCATCTCTTGTTTGACCACGTCCAGCTTTCCTTGATTCATGGATCTTACCTTCCAGGTTCCTATGGAGAAAAAATCTTTACAGCATCGGACTTTCCTTTCACCACCAGACACATCCACAGCTAAGCGTCCTTTCGGCTTTGGCCCAGTTGCTTCATTCTTTCTGGTGCTACTAGTACTAGCCCTCTGCTCTTCCCCAGTAGCATATTGGACGCCTTCCGACCTGAGGGGCTCATCTTCCAGCGTCATATCATTTTGCCTTTTGGTACTGTCCATAGGGTTTTCATGGCAAAGATACTGGAGTGGGTTGCCATTTCCTTCTCCAGTGGATCACGTTTTGTCAGAACTCTCTGCTATGACCTGTCCGTCTTGGGTGGCCCTGCACGGCATAGCTCATAGCTTCATTGAATTACGCAAGCCCCTTCGCCACAACAAGGCAGTAATCCATGAAGGGGATATATATATATATATATATTCCTTGATAAGATTAAAAATGCAAATTAACAAACTAAGCAAACACTGGGATGAAATAAGAAAAACTAAAACAGTTTTTATTGCTAAAAGATCAAGCTTTCGTTGGCTAGTTGCCAACGTCATCAGGATGGAAATGCTGGGGTGGGGAGATCACATTTATACGGTTGGTGTCTGCACTCTGCTCATGGAGCACATCACCAGTCTGTTTGTTGTGGTCGGCCGTATTTCTTTGAGTTGTTGCGCATCCGTTTTTGGGGGATGTAGTTGTCTCTGAGCGTCTGTTGTCAAAAATGGATTGCTGATAGTTCCATGTGTTGTAGCCATAGCTCTAGTCATTGCCCGTGTTCTTATACCAGAGGTTCTAAACAGTTGTTGCTCTTCTTCCCTGTGTTCTACAATGCAGGGTGGTTGTGTGGTTGTGCAATCTTGATTTTGATACAATGAGGTGCTCTGTGAACGCTTGTGCTGTTTGCCTTCATATCGCACGCTATCTCCCCTCCCCAGCATTTCCATCCTGATGACATTGGCAGCTAGCCAATGAAAGCTTGATCTTTTAGCATTAAAAACTGTTTTAGTTTTTCTTATTTCATCCCAGTTTTTGCTTAGTTTGTATATATATATATATATATATATATATATATATATATATATATATATATATATATATGGATCTTTGGTTATTCGGGTTTTTCCCCGCGTAGAACTAAAGGTGTAGGGGCGACGTTTCAACGGAATCCCATCCGTCATCATCAGGCTGGTGGCTTCTGCTTCCTTCTTCTGGGAGAAGCATGTGGCTGTTTGTTCCTCTTTTTTAAACTGCCAGAGGGGGTGTGTTCTGTGGGTGGAGGTGTGCTCTGATTGGGTGGGGGAGTAAGTGTGTTCTGATTGGGTGGGAGTGTGTTTTGAATGGTGGGTGTGTTCTGATTGGGTGGGGGTGTGTTTTGAGTGGATGGGCTGGTCTCAGCTGCCAGCCTTAGACCTGAGCTGGTGAGTTGTGCTGCTTTTGTTCGGCTTCGTGTTTGTGGTGGTGCCATGTTTTTATAGTGGGTGTCAGTTTGCTTATTGTGTGGTTTGGAGGGGTTTAAAGTGGCTGATGTTGCAGCTGTAGTTAGGTTTCTGTTTTGTGGTTGTGCCTCGTTATCATTGTGGGTTCGGATTTGCTTTTTGAATGGTTGTGTGGTGGTGATGTCATGTGGTGTTATCATGACTTTGGGTCTATCATTCTTGGTGGTTGGGACTCGTCTGTCAATCAAGGCGGGTTTCCAAATGGTTGGTAGGCGAGAGGTATCATCTCGTTTGTTTATGCTGTGGGGGCGTTTTTCTATCTCAATGGCTTCTCTGATTATTCTGTTGTTAAAATGTTCAATTTTGGCGATAGTTTTGGTTTTTTAAAATCAAGTTCATGTCCCGTGGCTTCAAAGTGTTGGACCAGGGATGAATTTTGTTCTCCTTTTCTGAGTGAGATTTTGTGCTCTTCAATGCGTGCACTTATTCTTCTGTTGGGATGACGCCAACAAAATCAGACTCGAAGTGACCAACATCCTCTGCACCAGCAAACCACCCAAAAGCAACTTACCCAAAGAGGAACAGACAGCACTACTTAACCTAAAAAATGACACCAGCATAATCATTCTGCCAGCAGACAAAGGCAACGCCACGGTGGTAATGAACTCATCTGACTACCATACCAAATTATCCAACCTACTCCGAGACTTCACATACAAACTCCTCAAGACAGATCCCACCACCTACCTGGAAAAAACCACAAAATCAAAAATAAAAGCCACCCCCATCAGTGAAGAGATCCAGAAAACAATCATTCCCAGAGAAAAATCATCCAGATGTCCTAAGCTCTATGGTCTGCCCAAGATACACAAAGAAGGAACCCCACTCAGACCCATAGTCAGCTCCATAGGCTCACCTCTACAAAATCTAGCCAAATTTCTTGCCAAACAACTACAGCCTTACGCAAATTCCATCACCTCACATGTACAAGATTCATTCCAATTCATAGAGATCATAAGTAAACTAAACTTACAGCCCTGTGACCTACTTGTGAGCTTCGATGTCGTATCCCTCTTCACCCAAGTGCCAATCAAAGAAGCCTTGACAGCTATCCTAAATAAATACAACCCCCCAAAACACATCCTAGATTTGACCAACCACTGCCTATCTAACACATACTTCATCTACAATGGACAAAGATACAAACAAATGGAAGGAGCACCCATGGGATCACCCCTTTCACCTGTCATCGCAAACCTCTACATGGAACACTTTGAAACCCTCGCTCTAGAAAAATCCAACCACAAACCCAAACTCTGGCTCAGATACGTAGATGACACCTTTGTAATCTGGCCACACGGCAAAGAAAAACTGGATGACTTCCTCACACACCTCAATAGCCTACACCCCAAAATACAATTCACCATGGAAACAGAAGCTAACAATCAACTTCCCTTCCTTGATGTCTTAGTCTACAAGAAATCCAACGGCTCCCTAGGACACACTATCTACCATAAAAAAACACACACAAACCGCTATCTGAATGCACTCTCATACCACCACCCAGCACAGATCACCTCCGTAGCCAAGACACTCATCTCCAGAACAAAACGCCTAGCTGACGAACAACACCAAAAAACCGAACTACACACTCTCACTAATGTACTAACAGCCAATGGATTCCAAAGAAACACGATTACCAACTTAATCCGAAGAGAGACACCCACAAAAACCCAAGACAGAGAACAAGAAAATGGCAAAGCCCTCCTCCCATACTTAAAAGGGACCACAGACAGAATCAGCAAGGTCCTCCAAAAACACAACATCAAAACAGCATTCTGCACAGACAGAAAAATATCCACCATCCTAAGAAACCCCAAGGACATAATTGGCTTAGAAAACCAAGGAGTATACGAAATCCCATGCACCACCTGCCCCACCACATACATCGGACAGACCAACAGAAGAATAAGTGCACGCATTGAAGAGCACAAAATCTCACTCAGAAAAGGAGAACAAAATTCATCCCTGGTCCAACACTTTGAAGCCACGGGACATGAACTTGATTTTAAAAAAACCAAAACTATCGCCAAAATTGAACATTTTAACAACAGAATAATCAGAGAAGCCATTGAGATAGAAAAACGCCCCCACAGCATAAACAAACGAGATGATACCTCTCGCCTACCAACCATTTGGAAACCCGCCTTGATTGACAGACGAGTCCCAACCACCAAGAATGATAGACCCAAAGTCATGATAACACCACATGACATCACCACCACACAACCATTCAAAAAGCAAATCCGAACCCACAATGATAACGAGGCACAACCACAAAACAGAAACCTAACTACAGCTGCAACATCAGCCACTTTAAACCCCTCCAAACCACACAATAAGCAAACTGACACCCACTATAAAAACATGGCACCACCACAAACACGAAGCCGAACAAAAGCAGCACAACTCACCAGCTCAGGTCTAAGGCTGGCAGCTGAGACCAGCCCATCCACTCAAAACACACCCCCACCCAATCAGAACACACCCACCATTCAAAACACACTCCCACCCAATCAGAACACACTTACTCCCCCACCCAATCAGAGCACACCTCCACCCACAGAACACACCCCCTATGGCAGTTTAAAAAAGAGGAACAAACAGCCACATGCTTCTCCCAGAAGAAGGAAGCAGAAGCCACCAGCCTGATGATGACGGATGGGATTCCGTTGAAACGTCGCCCCTACACCTTTAGTTCTACGCGGGAAAAAAACCCGAATAACCAAAGATCCACATACGAACACCCGCGAAAACCTCAGAAAACAAATATATATATATATATATATATATATATATATATATATATATATATATATATATATATATATATATATATATATATATATATATACCCCGCGTAGAACTAAAGGTGTAGGGACAACGTTTCGATGGAATCCCATCCGTCATCATAAGGCTGGTGGCTTTAGCTTCCTTCTTCTGGGAGAAGCATGTGGCTGTTTGTTCCTCTTTTTTAAACTGCCAGAGGGGGTGTGTTCTGTGGGTGGAGGTGTGCTCTGATTGGGTGGGGGACCAAGTGTGTTCTGATTGGGTGGGAGTGTGTTTTGAATTGTGGGTGTGTTCTGATTGGGTGGGGGTGTGTTCTGAGTGGATGGGCTGGTCTCAGCTGCCAGCTCCAGACCTGAGATGTTGAGTTGTGCTGCTTTTGTTCGGCTTCGTGTTTGCGGTGGTGCCATGTTTTTATAGTGGGTGTCAGTTTGCTTATTGTGTGGTTTGGAGGGGTTTAAAGTGGCTGATGTTGCAGCTGTAGTTAAGTTTCTGTTTTGTGGTTGTGCCTCATTATCATTGTGGGTTCGGATTTGCTTTTTGAATGGTTGTGTGGTGGTGATGTCATGTGATGTTATCATGAGTTTGGGTCTGGTATCATTCTTGGTGGTTGGGCCTCGTCTGTCAATCAAGGCGGGTTTCCAAATGGCTGGTAGGCGAGAGGTATCATCTCGTTTATTCATGCTGTGGGGGCGTTTTTCTATCTCAATGGCTTCTCTGATTATTCTGTTGTTAAAATGTTCAATTTTGGCGATAGTTTTGGTTTTTTTAAAATCAATTTCATGTCCCGTGGCTTCAAAGTGTTGGACCAGGGATGAAGTTTGTTCTCCCTTTCTGAGTGAGTTTTTGTGCTCTTCAATGCGTGCACTTATTCTTCTGTTGGTCTGTCCGATGTATGTGGTGGGGCAGGTGGTGCATGGGATTTCGTATACTCCTTGGTTTTCTAAGCCAATTATGTCCTTGGGGTTTCTTAGGATGGTGGATATTTTTCTGTCTGTGTAGAATGCTGTTTTGATGTTGTGTTTTTGGAGGACCTTGCTGATTCTGTCTGTGGTCCCTTTTAAGTATGGGAGGAGGGCTTTGCCATTTTCTTGTTCTCTGTCTTGGGTTTTTGTGGGTGTCTCTCTTCGGATTAAGTTGGTAATCGTGTTTCTTTGGAATCCATTGGCTGTTAGTACATTAGTGAGAGTGTGTAGTTTGGTTTTTTTGGTGTTGTTCGTCAGCTAGGCGTTTTGTTCTGGAGATGAGTGTCTTGGCTACGGAGTTGATCTGTGCTGGGTGGTGGTGTGAGAGTGCGTTCAGATAGCGGTTTGTGTGTGTTTTTTTATGGTAGATAGTGTGTCCTAGGGAGCCGTTGGATTTCTTGTAGACTAAGACATCAAGGAAGGGAAGTTGATTGTTAGCTTCTGTTTCCATGGTGAATTGTATTTTGGGGTGTAGGCTATTGAGGTGTATGAGGAAGTCATCCAGTTTTTCTTTGCCGTGTGGCCAGATTACAAAGGTGTCATCTACGTATCTGAGCCAGAGTTTGGGTTTGTGGTTGGATTTTTCTAGAGCGAGGGTTTCAAAGTGTTCCATGTAGAGGTTTGCGATGACAGGTGAAAGGGGTGATCCCATGGGTGCTCCTTCCATTTGTTTGTATCTTTGTCCATTGTAGATGAAGTATGTGTTAGATAGGCAGTGGTTGGTCAGATCTAGGATGTGTTTTGGGGGGTTGTATTTATTTAGGATAGCTGTCAAGGCTTCTTTTATTGGCACTTGGGTGAAGAGGGATATGACATCGAAGCTCACAAGTAGGTCACAGGGCTGTAAGTTTAGTTTACTTATGATCTCTATGAATTGGAATGAGTTTTGTACGTGTGAGGTGATGGAATTTGCGTAAGGCTGTATGTTTGGCAAGAAATTTGGCTAGATTTTGTAGAGGTGAGCCTATGGAGCTGACTATGGGTCTGAGTGGGGTTCCTTCTTTGTGTATCTTGGGCAGACCATAGAGCTTAGGACATCTGGATGATTTTTTCTGGGAATGATTGTTTTCTGGATCTCTTCACTGATGGGGGTGGCTTTTATTTTTGATTTTGTGGTTTTTTCCAGGTAGGTGGTGGGATCTGTCTTGAGGAGTTTGTATGTGGAGTCTCGGAGTAGGTTGGATAATTTGGTATGGTAGTCAGATGATTTCATTACCACCGTGGCGTTGCCTTTGTCTGCTGGCAGAATGATTATGCTGGTGTCATTTTTTAGGTTAAGTAGTGCTGTCTGTTAATATTATATATATATATATATATATATATATATATATATATATATATATATATATATATATATATATATATATATATATATATGTATATGTATATGTATATGTATATGTATATGTATATGTATATGTATATGTATATGTATATGTATATGTATATGTATATGTATATGTATGTATATATATATATATATATATATATATATATATATATATATATATATATATATATATATATATATATATATATAATTTAATGACATATAACATTAAATATAGTTCCATTTGAATTTCCAGTCAATTTCCTGGTCTAGTCTACTTCAAAAGACTGATGTGACAAATATATTACTTTGTCTTCCAATTAGAGCTGAGAGTTCAGATATACCGTACCTCTAGATTTTGTACCAGCTCTTTCTTTGAGAGTATAGTTCCATCTAGAGCTAAAATTACACCATATAATGTAGCCCAAGGGCTAGATGTGTCCCAGGCTCTATGCGACATAACACAGCATAAGTGCATAAGTAATGATAATTTGCTAGACATGACAGTGATAAATGTCACTACTTATATAATTCATCTTTCATAGAGCAAAGTAATTGAATGTAATGCTTTTGTTTTGAAGAGGATATTTTAATATGTGCTTAAACTGGAAAACTTTTCAGAATATCTTCATACTTCTATAGAATTCTGTAACATCTTATATGGCTGCGACTTACTGATCATTTTATAGTTTCTGTTCCAATTTTATTTTTTAAAAGCATCAGTAGCAAGATATGCTGCTGTAAATTAACGTGCTTGGTAATAAGAGTTACTATATTTGTCACATGAAATATATTCCTTCTTTTGTACACAAAAGGCATATAGAGAGAATATTAGATGGCTGCAATAATTATTTTAATGAACTTCCAGGTACCAGAGACCTGAAATATTTCAAGATATTGCTCTATATATTGGCTTGTTATATTATCTTATAAATGAGGTAATTAGGATTTCTTTAACCACAAAAAGCAAGTCTAATATTTATTTATTTACTTATTTATTGAATCTATTTCTAATGTATGAGTATGTCAATTAATGTGAAGGTATTAAAAGTACTGTTTTGCTTCTGTTATAACATTTATGCTTTACTGTATGAGCAAATATGAAAATTCAGCCATAAAGGAATTTAAAAAGATTCCCTTCTCATTCCTTTGTGTGATATGTATCTTCTTCAATCTTGGTTCCTCTATCAGAAACTGGGAGTTTGAGAATTCCGCACAGGATCCTGGCTGTTTCTAGTATTGAATTCTTCTGAATAGAAAGCTCTGATGTTGTTGTTCCTTGGATCTATTGGAGCCATTCTGCCAGTTTAGGAGTCCCGGCCTCAAGTACTCCTACTACCACTGGGCCTTTACTTTCCATATCCTCTCTAGTTCCTACTTCAGGACCTGGTGTGTGTGTATATGTGTCTATTATTCAAATGGTAAATTTTATAGTATGTGTTTGTCTATTTGTGTGTGTGTTTGCAGGGTTCCTATCTATCTATCTATCTATCTATCTATCTATCTATCTATCTATCTATCTATCTATCTATCTATCTATCTATCTATCTATCTATCTATCTATCTATCTATCTATCTATCTATCTATCTATCTGTCTACCTACCTACCTACCTACCTACCATGGTGGTGCAGAATGCAGTATTGCAGGCCAATTCTGCTGACTGCCAGCAGTTTGATTCTCACTGGCTGAATGTTGATTCAGCCTTCCATCCTTCTGAGGTTGGTAAAATGAGGACCCAGATTGTTGGGGGAAATATGCTGACTGTAAATCACTTAGAGAGGAATGTAGAGCTCTGTCTGTCTGTCTGTCTGTCTGTCTGTCTGTCTATCTATCTATCTATCTTCTTCATCATTATCATCATCATCATCTATGTTAATCCTTCAGGTTTGAAAAAGACATGGTGTGGTACACACACACACACACACACACAGAGGCGGGGGGGAGGAGAGGGAGAGACAGAGAGATATAATATCTACACACAGACATTCTGTAACTGACAGCTGCGAGGAATGCAGCCAGTTGAAAGATGTAGCCAGCTTGACTGAGAGAATAGAAATGGTAGTGGGTTAACTTGCAATTTCCTGATGCAGGCACAGATGTGAACACTCTATTATTAATGGCATACAAAATTTATATTTGAAAAAAAATGCAAGGTTGCTTCATATGGCATCATCCTCTTTCCTCTTGCTCTCCCTTGATGTAGTCAATGAACGTTGTTCACATGATGATTCATTGGCTGGGTTCCGACCTACTGCTAGAGCACAATAGACCTTGGGAGTTCTTTGGCTTAAAAAGCAATATTTTCCCTTTTCTAGAAAGCCTTGCTATTCTGTGACACTTTGTCCGATCAGCTTTCTATATTACATAGGAAGCCCCTGAAAGCAAAGGAAAATACTACATAAAATGCCAGATTTTTGGCATATGAATAGCTGCTTTTATATGGAGAGCAACTATGGCACATAAAGAAAACAAAGAGTTTCCATTTGATATATAAGACAGTAAGTAGTACAGTATTTTAAAATCTGTTAGCCTAAGCAACCCTTCAGGGCAATCTGACAACCCTTCCCCACTCATGCTCAGCTATTTCTGGACTCAGAAGGGACTTGGGAAGTTGTTTTAAGGGGGGATAGCCAGGTAAGATTAGAGCATAGATGTTTTTTCCTCTGCAAATGCTGCTGCTGCTCCTGCTCCTCCTGCTCCTCCTCCTCCATCACCTCATAACAGGCCGATGAGTGCTTTGCTGAATTATGATGATACTTTCTGACTTATCAAGCCCTAGTGCTTTATCTTTCCCTGATGATTAACGTGTATCTCTATAGCTCCTCTGCACCAACCCAGTATTTTTTATGTTGTGACAATTACAGTTCAGTTCCTTTATTGTAGGAGAAATTCTATTACCTCAAACTTGTTATTACAAATCATGTACCTGCTGCTTTATATAAGTATTTGAGGGGAAAGTGACTGAAATGACATGCTTTTCGTTTTTAAGGATAGAAGCTTATAGCACTGCTGAAAGACTCAACCACTACAGATAGTCCTCAAGTTATGAATCCCAACTGAGACCAGAATTTCTATTGGTAAACGAGGTGGTTGTTAAGGGAATCATACCTGATTTTATGACTTTTTTGGTATGGCTGTTAAAAAAATCACTGCAGTGATTTGAATGATGTAGATCTAAAGTAAATCTGACTCGTTCCATTGACTTTGCTTGTCAAAAGCCAGCTGGGAAGGTCACAAATTCGATCATGTGAACCCAGGATACTCCAACTATCATAAATACATGCCAGTTGCCAAGCACCCAAATTTTAATTATGTAAATGTGGGGATGCTGCAATGGTCATAAGTGGGAGGACTAGTCACAAGTCACTTTTTCAGTGCTATTGTAACATCAAACAGTTGGCAAATGAATGGTTGGAATTTAAGGATTACCTGTAACTGACCTGCTAGTGTCAGTTGAGATTTTAACTTGCAGGATTTCTTTCTTACAAACAGCTACGACCAAATCTTGATGGTGTTTGTTAAGGTTTCTATACTCTTAATTTATCAGGCTTACTGTATTATTTACAGTGATGGGAAAAAAATTATTTGATCCCTGCTGATTTTATATGTTTGCCCACTGACAAAGAAATGATCAGTCTAAAATTTTAATGGTAGTTTTATTTTAACAGTGAGAGACAGAATAACAACAAAAAAATCCAGAAAAATGCATTTCAAAAAAGTTATAAATTGATTTGCATTTTAATGAGTGAAATAAGTATTTGACCCCTTCGCAAAACACGACGTAGTACTTGGTGGCAAAACCCTTGTTGGTAATCACAGAGGTCAGATGTTTCTTGTAGTTGGCCACCAGGTTTACACAAATCTCAGGAGGGATTTTGTCCCACTCATCTTTGCAGATCCTCTCCAAGTCATTAAGGTTTCAAGGCTAACGTTTGGCAGCTTGAACCTTCAGCTCCCTCCACAGATTTTCTATGGGATTAAGGTCAGGAGACTGGCTTGGCCACTCAAGGACCTTAATGTGCTTCTTCTTGAGCCACTCCTTTGCTACCTTGGACGTGAGTTTTGGGTCACTGCCATGCTGGAATACCAATCCATGAGACATTTTCAATGCTCTGTCTAAGGGAAGGAGGTTCTCAGCCAAGATTTGACAAGTACATGGCCCCGTCCATTGTCCCTTTGATGCTGTGAAGTTGTTCTGTCCCCTTAGCAGAAAAACACCCCCAAAACATGTTTACACTTCATGTTTGATGGTAGGGATGGTGTTCTTGGGGTCATAGGCAACATTCCTCCTCCTCCAAACATGGTGAGTTGAGTTGATGACAAAGAGCTTGATTTTGGTCTCACCTGACCACAACACTTTCACCCAGTTCTCCTCTGAATCATTCAGATGTTCATTGGCAAACTTCAGATGGGCCTACAAATGTGCTTTCTTGAGCAGGGAACCTTGCAGGCACTGCAGGATTTCAGTCCTTCACTACGTAGTGTGTTACCAATTGGTTTTTTTTTTGTTTTTTTTGATGACTATGGTCCCAGCTGCCTTGAGATCATTGACAAGATCCTCTTGTGTAGTTCTGGGCTGATTCATCACCATTCTCATGATCATTGAAACTTCACGAGGTGAGAACTTCCATGGAGCCCCAGACTAAGGAAGATTGAGTGTTATTTTGTGTCACTTCCATTTGTGAATAATCACAGCACCTGTTGGCACCTTCTCATCAAGCTGCTTGGTGATAGTCTTGTAGCCCATTCCAGTCTTGTGTAGTTCTACAATCTTGTCCTTGACATCGTTGGACAGTTCTTTCGTCTTGGCCATGGTGGAGAGTTTGGAATCTGATTGATAGATTGCTTCTGTGGACAGGTGTGTTTTATACAGGTAACAAGCTGAGATTAGAGCACTCTCTCAGCTCGTTACCTGTATAAAAGACACTTGGGAGCCAAAAAATCTGGCTTGATTGATAGGGGATCAAATACATATTTCATTCATTAAAATGCAAATCAATTTATAACTTTTTTGAAATGTGTTTTTCTGGATTTTTGTTGTTGTTATTCTGTCTCTCACTGTTGAAATAAACCTACCATTAAAATTATGGACTGATCATTTCTTTGTCAGTGGGCAAACGTAGAAAATCAGCAGGGAATTAAATAATTTTTCCCCTCACTGTATGTATAATTTAGTGGTCCAATAAAATGCTATTTTTATAATTTACTTGCACTACAGTAAGGGATTTGATATAATAGACCACAACTACTACTTGATAAGATAGATAGGTAAGATAAAATAGATAAATATGCAATGGGATTCCAAGGCTCTGGCTTAGGCCCAGTACTGTTCAACATCTTCATCAATGATTTGGATGAGGGGATAGATGGGGAACTCATCAAATTTGCAGATGATACCAAGTTGGCAGGAGTACCAACAGTCCAGAAGACAAATTCAAGATATAGAAGGATCTCGACACACTTGATAACTGGGCTCTTTCTAACAAAATTAAATTCAATAGTGAGAAAAGTAATTTAGGTAAGAAAAATCAATTGCACAGGTATAGAATAGGTGGTACCTGGCTCAATAATTTTAACTGTGAGAAGGAGCTTGCAGTATTAGAGGACAATCCCTTAAATAAGAGGCAACAGTATGCTGTAGCTGCCAAAAAAGGCAATACACAGTCCTAGGCTATATTAATAGAGGGATAGAATCAAGATCACATGAAGTGTTAGTGCCACTTTATAATGCCTTGTTAGGACCACACTGGAATATTGCATCCAGTTTTGGTTGCCACAATATAAAAAAAGAGGTTAAAACTCTAGAAGGAGTGCAGAGAAAAGTAACAAAGATAATTAGGGGACTCGAGGCTAAAACATATGAAGAATAATTTCAGGAATTGGGTATGTCTAGTTTAATAAAAATAAGAACATGATAGCAGTGTTCCAACATCTAAGAGGCTTCCATAAAGAAGAGGGGTTCAGTCTGTTCTCCAAAGCACCTGAAAGCAGAACAAAAAACAATGGATGCAAACTAATAAAGAAGAGAACCATATATTAGAACAACTAATCAGTGGAACAGTTTGCCTCCAGAAGTTGTGGATGCTCCAACCCTGAAAGTTTTTAAGAAGAGATTGGACAACCATTTGTCTGAAATGGTATAGGGTCTCCTGCTTGAGTAGGGGTTGGACTTGAAGATCTCCAAGGTCCCTTCCAACTCTTATTCTGTATCCCTAAGAGTAATGGCTTCTTCTACAGAGTTAATATTTATGAAATAATATAATCAAAAGTGGTGTTGGGCTATTCAATTTCTGATTATCACAATTAATAACCTTTTTCTTTAGCCAAGAACTTGAAAAATTCACCAAGTTATGTTCAGAGCTTAGAATGCAAAAGCATTTATTCAAAAAATGTTGCTTCCATTTCATATTGAAATAAGGAAGATAGAAGAAAAATGTATCTTATGATTTGTTTTTGGAGAACTATTTAATATATGTAGTAGAAGTAAATAAATAATGCTGCACCATGATCCTAATTTTTAAATTATTTTATAATAAATCATTAAGAAATAAATGTGAATCTGGTGCCTCACAAAGCAAAGCATTAAGTTGGCATTAAAAGAAATAAAAGATAGGTAGGTATTCACTGCTCTATTCAGAGGCATGTATACCCCATCTAGTGGAGAATAGAAAAGCAAAGATTAACTAAAGACATACATCAGGGGCAATGGAGGAAAACCGACATCACACACTTGCTTTCTAACAAATCAATGTATTTCTTAATTAAACATAGCTGTCACGTAAAGATCTTACAGCATACTCTTAAAATCCCACATTTGATCATCTGGTCAATATATTGCCTATACTTAGAGTAGAAAATAAATGATGTGTAATAGCTACCCAAGAACCAGTTTAGGGCGGTGATTAAGACATCAGGCTAAAACCTGGGAGACTGTAAGTTCTAGTCTTGCCTGGGGCATGCCAGCTGGATGACCTTGGGCTAGTCACTTTCTCTCAACCCTAGGAAGGAGACAATGGCAAACCACTTCTGAAAATCTTGCCAAGGAAACTGGAGGGACCTATCCAGGCAGTCTCCAAAAATTGGACAAAATTGAATGGAAGGGGGGAAAAAGCTACCTTATTAGCTTTATCTTATCTCATAGATCAGTTTTCTCCAGTCAGTATGTTACATGTATGTTATGACGTTAAAATTCCAAAATTCCAGCTTTTTTCCATATGTGGTTTTGGAGTTGGGTATCATCAATATGCTGATGATACCCAGCTTTTTATTTCGACCCCAAACCACCCCAGTGATGCCCTCAACGTGATGTCCTGCTGCCTGGAGGCGGTCTGGGTCTGGATGGGGAGGAACAGGCTTCGACTCAACCCTGACAAGACTGAGTGGCTGTTCGTGCCGGCATCCCGGGAAATTCCGATTATCCCATATTTGGCCATGGGGGGTGAGCTATTACCCCCCGTAGATAGGGCTCGCAACTTGGGGGTCCTTCTAGATTCACAGCTCTCTTTAGAAGAGCATATAGGAGCTGTGACTAGGGGGGCCTTTGCCCAGGTTCGCCTGGTGTGCCAGTTGCGACTCTATCTAGACCGGGATGCCTTGCGTACAGTCACTCATGCGCTCGTGAATTCTCGTCTAGACTACTGTAATGCTCTCTACATGGGGCTGCCCTTGAAGTCCACTCGGAGGCTCCAACTGGTGCAGAATGCAGCCGCGTGAGTTGTGCTGGGGGTTTCCCGATACTCCCATGCTACACCTTTGCTCCGTGAGCTGCATTGGCTGCCGGTTGCCCTCCGGGTGAGATTCAAGGTGTTAGTAATGACTTACAAAGCCCTACATGGCATGGGTCCGGATTACCTACGGCAACACCTGCGGCCGGCGTCAACTTCCCTCCGTCCAGTGCGCTCCCACAGAGAGGGCCTCCTCAGGGTGCCTCCGATCAAAGAATGTCGATTGGTGGCCCCCAGGGGGAAGAGCGTTCTCTGTGGGCGCGCCAGACCTGTGGAACCGCCTCCCGGTTGAGCTCTGGATGGCCCCCGACCTTTGCTCCTTCCGGTGCGATCTAAAAACGTATCTATTTGAGCAGTCTGACCTGGTCTGATGGGTTAGGGTTGGGGTTTTAAATACGTTTTAATTATTGTTTTAACCTTGGGCATTTATTTAATCGTTTTTAACTTTTGCATCCTGTTTTGTATTTATTGCCCTGTACACCGCCCTGAGTCCTTCGGGAGAAGGGCGGTATAAAAATATAATAAATAAATAAATAAATAAATAAATATTGGCTGGGATTTTAAGGAGCATTCTTCTGAATTCATCTGAAGAGCATTTGGTTGGTGAATGTATTATTATTTATTTTATTTATTTATTTTAATTCCATTTATATCCCGCCCTTCTCCGAAGACTCAGGGTGGCTTACAAGCTTAGTAGTAGCCTTCATTCTATGTATATGCCTGCTTATTAGGGCTTTCACACACACCCCAAGCGGCATTATTACAAAGTCAGCTTATTGCCCCCAACAATCTGGGTCCTCATTTTACCTACCTCGGAAGGATGGAAGGCTGAGTCAACCTTGAGCCTGGTGGGATGCGAACCTGCACTAATTGCAGGCAGCTGGTGTTACTTAAGGAGGCATTAGCCCACTGCTCCACCAAGGCTCTTTGCAATCTTTTCTATTGTATTAGACAACTGTAGTTTGAATCAAAATGTATCTGTACCTCCTAAACCAAATCGGACTGGGGGGGGCAGGAGAGATCTGCCAATTTTTGTTAATATAGTTTTAATATAGCTTTACAATAAAATAGTTACAGTAGCTCCTCTGGTCATGTTTTCTGTCTGGTCTACCAGGGAAGTATGATAGACTCGTCAATATGTTTAGTTTGCATTCAGTGGAGGGTGATGAAGGTCATGGATTTCTCAAACCTCCAGTAACACAAAATATATTGCATCTTTGATTCAGTTGTCTTATTCACACAATATATATTTAGTGAATTAGGGGAGGAGAACAAGGTGACTTTGACTCTACTTGTAAAGGTGTTGATCCCAGTTATGATTTTTTTTGTCAAACTTAATAGCTCTTGTGGAAGCTGGGAAGTCTAAAGATGAATGATCCTGGATGGGACATTGCCATTGGTCATAGATGCTGCCATCACATAGTAATAAATTCACTAGGCAAGTAGCTGTCTAGGTCAATCATCTCATGCAACTATGACTAGAGGCTCACAAGTTGCATAGACTTCTTTTGTAATTTTAAATCAGCCACAAAAACTTGAAATACTTTAAAGTAGAAAAAATTAAATAGTTAGCTTACAATGAATTCATCTGTCCCTATTTAGTATAGAGTTCAAGACAGAATCAGTTTTCCATAAAATGGAAAATAGGTCTCAGATAGATATTTTTATTTCATGCCAGTCTTTACAAATAGTCCTCGACTTACAACTATTTGTTTAATAATGGTTGAATGTTATGACAGCCTTAGAAAAAGCAATTTATGACCTGTATCTACAGTTACAATTATCATACCAACCATGTGATCAAAATTTGGATGCTTGGTAAGTGGCTTGCCTTTACAATTGGTTGTAGGGTCCTGGGGTCAAGTAATTGTGATTTGGAAACTTTTTTTTTTGCTGATTTCTGCAAAAAATGTCCATGGATAAGCCAGATTTGCTTAATGACTATGTGAGTCACTTAAAACCATGTCGTTTGCTTAGCATCTATAGTGATTTGCTTAATAACCACCGTAAAAAGTATTGTAAAATTGGGTCCAGCTCAACTTATGACCACCATGAGTTACAATGGGAATTCTGATCTTAATTGTGGTTGTAAGTCAAAGATTAACTGTGTAAAAATTATACCTGACCTAGTACAATTGAGTTTCCTTATTGTATTTAATTATATTACATGATAATATCTTGGTGAAGTTATATAGAGTGTACTGTTATACTGTTGCACTGCATGCATCTAAAGATCAGCTAGTCTGCATCAAGTGTATTTGTGTACATGTAACATGTAGTGGCTAAGTACCATATTTTCCGGCGTATAAGATGACTGGGCGTATAAGACGACCCCCAACTTCTGAGATGATTTTCATGGGTTAAAGTCTTATACGCCAGAAAATATGGGTAAGTAGGAAGTCAGGGCTGCTTCTCAATTAGGTGAAGGTTTATCAAGAGCTTTTGGCCTCGAGATCAGCTTTGCTCTTCCTCGCCTAAACCTCGTCTCCTCTCGCGTTGGCGCCCCCTTCTACTTCAGCCACACGTGCTGGCTGTTTCGGCCAGGAGCGACGAGCATTGTGGCCCAACACTTCGGGAAGGCACCAGGTCTGAAAGAAGGCGGTTCTTTCTGTAGGTTAGTTAATGAACAGGGCGGCGGAGGGCGGGGGGTGGTGGTGAAAGAAACGGGCTCAGCCCTGCACCGCAAGTTTGAGATTCCCTCAAAGAAAGCCCCGAGTTTCCAAGTAACTAGAAAACAGAAGGAGCCCTGCGTGGCACTGAGATCGAGAAGCCCGTTTACCCTCCCCTGCATTTTGCTGTGCTTTTCTAAAGTTTTCCAAGAAAATGCAAATTGGGGTTTTTTCCTCCTTTCACTTGCATAAGTTATCACTGGAGTATACAGAAAGGGGGAAAAAATAAAGGGGAAAAACCCCGCACATATTATAATATTTATTTTTCAAAAGGCTGCCTTCTACTTCAGGGCGGAGGGGCGACCCCGGGTTGCTGAAGCCCCAGCGCCAGCTTTCCGCTGCGGTCTGCCTGTCGCAATTCCCGAGCTGCGCCTTCCCGGGCGGGTGTTGCTGTAGGTCTGGCCACGGCACCACGCCCTGAAGTCAAACTCCCAGGGTCGGGTGAAGCTCAGCTCCGCGCAAACATGTCAGGTCAGCCTCCGCCTGGCTTCCCGTGCTCCCTTGAGCTCTCGTGCTCGCCGAGCGCCAGGGGCTCGGCACGTGCTTGACTCCTGCTCCCTTCCAAAAAAAAGGGGGGTCTGCTGCCCTAGGACGCCGGTAAGCTGGAGACTCAGCCTCGGTTGGGCTGGTCGGTTTATTTATGAGGAGGCCGTCTTTCGCCATTCTCGAGCGCTGGATTTGTCCGTTTCCACTAACGTCTCTGCTCCCGAGGATTTACTATTTTCCGGCGTATAAGGCGACTGGGCGTATAAGACGACCCCCAACTTTTGAGAAGATTTTCATGCGTTAAAAAGTTGTCTTATACGCCGGAAAATACGGTATATATGAATATTTCTTTAGTATACAGGATATTTATTAATCAAGGCTAGTGCCTTAGTATTTTCATATGAAAAATTTGTAATGTCCTCTGAATGAAAGAACACTATTTCATAAAATTCTCTTTCATAAAACTTGCTTTTCATATTTTACTGTGCCACTGAAGATCTCACAGTAAGCTTTTGGAAAACCTTAGAATTCTCCAAAACAATAATTATATATTAAGATGCTGTGAACTAATTAAAATTTAAAAAAAGCTATCCTTTTCAATCTTGAAAAGGGAAAAAAATACTCAGATAAATTGGAAGATTTTAGATCCCCTAGACAGGTTTACAACATAAATGACTATTTTCCTCCTAAATATGTACTTTGATTAACCAGATACAAGAATGTATAACTTGTTATTAAATTACCTAAAATTTTAATTATTCCCTAAATGTTATTAAGGTAGAGTACTGTGTTATTTAATTGTTATTGTTTGCAAGTCAGTCCTATTCTATCAATTATATAGTATCCTTCAGCACTCTAAATGGATCACAGATGGCATATTTTCTGTTAAAAATGATTTGCAAATAGCCTTAAATAGCACATACATCTTTTCCTTAAGAAGTTTGAAAAGTAGTGAATTCTTATGCTTTCTCCCTATCAGTAGGGAAGTAATTTAATCTCACAGGTCATTTTTGGACATTTATTACATGGATTCATTTACTAAAGATTGGGGAAAAGAGATATTCATGTGTAATGCCCTATGTAGTTGTCAGTGTCCTACAAGATTGAGGTAATTCTTGAGTTACAATCATTTATTTAGTAACTGTTTAAAGTTTCAAGGGCACTGAAAAAAGTGCCATTGTAACTTTTGCTGCTGTTATGACCATTTTTCACATTTACGATCATTGCAGCATCTCCATGGTCACGTGATCAAAATTCAGATGTTTGGCATATTTGTGGCAGTCACAGTGTTCCAGGGTCTTGTGATCACCTTTTGCAAGCTTCTGACAAGCCAAAAAAGTCAGATTCACTTTAAGAACCTGTTACTAACTTAACTGCTGTGATTCACTTAGCAGCTGTGGAAGAATAATCATAAAAATGGGGGGAAACTCACTTAACAACTGTCTCACTTAGCAATAGAAATTTTGGACTCAATTGTGATTGTAAGTTGAGGACCCACTGTATACTATTTTCTGATTCTAAACTAGCTTTTATTTGAAAATCTAATTTTCATTTTAATATTGAATTATTAAGTAACAATTATGCTAAACAATTGTCCAATCTTCTTCTGGCATAGTGATTAAGATGTTGGAGGGACCCAAGAGACCTGGGTTTGAGCTCAGCCTAAATTATATTTTCAGCTCAAACCCACTTTACTGGGTTAGTTTGTGAAAAATGGGATAGAGCACTATATATGAGGGCAATTCAGAAATAAACCTCCTTTTGGTTATCAATGACAAACACTCGCAGATACAGAACTTTTATTATACACATTATAAAACTACAAGATTACATTACTTTTTGACATAATCACCATTTAAATTGAGGCATTTGTCATAACATCTTACAAGATTTGAAATTTTTTAGTACCACACTGCTAGTCAGCATGCCCCAATGCTTGTTCTGGATAGCTCGTCTGAGTTTTTGTAAAGTTTCACAGTAGACTTCTGGACTGATGGTCCATGAACTTCACTAGAAGTACTCCTTTAGGTTCTTCACATTTGGAGAGATTTTCTATGGCACCACTTCCGATGTGGTGTTGGTTCATGATAATACTTGCCCGCACACTGCTAGATGCACCCAAGAACTTTTGAAGCACTTCTGTTGGGATGTTTTTGATCACTCCCCAATAGCCCAGATGTGGCGCTGAGTGACTACTACTAAGCAATTTCAAACTTTGTAATGTATTATGACAAGTGCCTCAATTTGAATGGCAATTATGTTGAAAAGTAACATAATTTTGTAGTTTTCTAATGCGTATAATAAAAGTTCTGTATCTGTGAGTGTCTGTCATTGTAACCAAATGGAGGTTTATTTCTGAATTGCCCTCGTATATCACCTTGAGTTCCTGAAGGTAAAGTTGGATATATGCAGTTTCAAAATAGTTACGATTTGCTATGTGGATTCCTATTAAGAGACATGGAAAAACAAAAATCTAAATTAGTTTAAGATACATGGTTACTGCAGTTCTGCAAGATAATTGCACAGGAAAGTCAAATGGATTGTTTTGGTCTGTAGAAGTATTTTTCAACGTTGTCAACTTTAAAGTTCTAAGTGTTGAAGTTGATATATCTTAAAGGTGCCAAGATTGAGAAATACTGGCCTATTGAATATATCTCATTACCCTTTACATCCAGAAGGTTAATAATTTGTATCATGGGTCCAGGCTTGTGAACTTTCATCCATTTTGAGTTTCAGAATGAATATACATTAACTCTCTTTATGGATATGAAGCAGCTTGAATGCCATCCAGAGCAGTTGGCAGTTATAAATGTGTCCAGGTGCCTGTAAACAGAGACAAAGTATACAATATTGATGGAACTCCTTGTCACATCAGGCTATTGCTGAAGTGCCAGGCTTAAACTGATGGAAGGTCCTTCACATGTCTAGTTTGAAATAAAAGCTTATGTTTTTCTTTGTTTCCCACCCATTGTACTATTTTTCAGATAGAATGGCTTAACATTTAATATTTAGGGAAAACAATATGCATCTTCCCTGAACAAACCTGGTAGATTATATTTTATCATTTACATTGCATTTATTCTCAGATTTGCAAAATATATACATTATAGAAGAATGAATGAATTGAGACAAAAAGGAAGATTGAGATTTACTGAAGTGTAGGTCTGTAAAAATAAATTTAATTTTCCTTTCCTTTCCTTTCCTTTCCTTTCCTTTCCTTTCCTTTCCTTTCCTTTCCTTTCCTTTCCTTTCCTTTCCTTTCCTTTCCTTTCCTTTCCTTTCCTTTCCTTTCCTTTCCTTTCCTTTCCTCCAAATTCCATTCTTTGCCTCCTATCTCTCTTGTTTGCTGTTTGTAGTTATCTATTTCTGGAAGGGTCTATAGCTGTATCTCTCTGTGTGTGTGTGTGTGTGTTTGTGTGTGTGTGTAAAAGCAAATGTGTCTGTGTAATGGAACCTGTACCTTTTTAGGGGCAATGCACCTAACGTTTGACCCTCTCCCTGCCCAGATATCCTTCTGTCTCTTTCAAAAAGAATAATGAGATAGACACGTATATAAGTATGTATGTATAGGTGTATTTTTTCTTGCTTTAAGAGAATTAATCGCTGTAGCAATTGCCCTCCTCCAGCTACTGTCTGTAAATGACTTTAAAATGAAAGACTCTTTGAACAATGAACTACTTTCTTACAGATAAATAAATCCAGGGAGTTAATTGAAGTTTTAGCTCTATTTCCTATGTATGTTTCATATTATCAAAAGAAATCACACCTGGATGCAGCCATAACTGTTTTCCAAGTTGTAGTTACATTATGGCATTAATTTTCCAAATGAATTTCTGAACATTTTTAATAATTTCCACAAGGCAGCCTACAATTAAAAAAAATCCTAGGTGAATAATGAAAGTAATTGAAATAGTACTTGTATTCTGAGAGTAGAAAAGCTGTTATAATCTCAATAATACTTGATTTGTCACAATGTTCTTCTTTCCTTTTCTAAAATAAATTTCAGTGTTATATTCACTTAATAGGCTACCAGTACTTGGCTTGATATATACAAATAGCATGTAACAAATCAACCTCATACTGGCAAGCCATTTTTACTGTTCCAAATCTAAGATACAAAATAATCGTAGACCTAGATTTCACAGTACAACTTGTAAAGTAATTTTGAACTTTCCTTTAAGAAATAGGAATGAAAGAAAAAAAAGTCTGTGGTGATTTATGAGTACATGACAAAATTATAACATTCAAAATTACTATGATTGGTTCTGGTATGTTTGTTATAAAATATTGATACATTGGTTGATATTCATTCCTTTTAGACAATGAATATTTTTAAAAGTAGTCTGCTTTTAAAATTTATTATCACTTTATATTTATTTCACTAAAGGTGGATAAAAATATATAAATTAAAAATTAACCTTTTTAAATAAAATTTTTATGCTTCATATGATAACTATATAAGAAAATCTGTCATCTTTGGTCTGTTGGAAGCCAACTTTTGCTCTTAACAAGTCTTGTGATGTTCAATTTAATTGTTAAAAATAACTTCTGAGAGCCCTGACAGTAATACAAAGATTCAAACATGTAATATAATTAATCCAATACGAACTGTGGGAACATGAGATGGATAAAGATTTCACTGAACTTTGGAAACAATAAGCGTGCACATCTTCTTCATTAAAGCTTAGGAACTTTAGTTATATGCTTCTATTCATAGTGTGGAGTAATCTAGTACTCTGAAGTTGTCCCAGTACTTTATTTGTATCCTGCCTTTATTGCTTTTACAAATAACTCAAAGTGGCAAACATATCCAGCACACTTTTCTCTTTCTGTTTTCACCACAACAAGATTCCTGTAAAAGAGTGACTGGCCCAAGGTCAGCCAGTTGGCTTTCATGCCTAAGGAAGGACTGGAACTCACAGTCTGCTAGCTTGGTGTCTTAACTATTAAACCAAATGCTGAGCTCTCAGGGGCTTTTTGGAAAATGCTACTCTATCCTAATTTTGTGGTTGTCTATTCACGTTGCCCTCTTGTCTGAGGTTAATGTGAACTTTATTATTTGGAGGACGGAACAGAGGGAAAGGGAACAGATGCTGTTGCTGTATTATCCATTTGAAATTGTCTCACTAGAGCTAAAATGCTGCTAGAAAAGTTTAGAGAAAAATCAATGTCCTTCAACACATTTTTTCCTAAATTTTCTCCCCCCCTCCCATCCCAGTTGTTTAGCCTTTATTAGTACTTTGTTTTTTGTTTTTTGTTTTGGTAAAAAGAACTTTTATAAAGCTATGACAGAGGAAGAAGAGTCGCTGAAGAAAGTTCTTTTGAGCAGTGGCTTCATTTATGTAGGGAAATGGTCTCTAATTTCATGCTTTATTTGTTACAAATTATTACTGACACCAGAATATTAGTACTGTAAGACTTTTATTGGTGGAAGAATTACTTTAGATTTAAAGGTACCTATGGGAGGTGTTAGATGGCAGACAATGTTTTTCTTTACAACTTGTTTTAATATGGTGCGGAGAAACTACTGGCTTCTTTCTTTCCACTGAATTTTATCTCTTTGTAGACATTTACTTATTTATTAAATTTATATGCTATCCATCTCTTTGTCCAAAGCCATTAGATGCTGCAAAAAACAATTTATTTTATTAAATACATGAATACCTAGAACACCAATTATATTGTAGGGTGTTTGGAGCACACATTTATCCTGTGATAAAGCAGTAAGATAAATTATTGTTCGTTGTCTACATATGAAGAGAATGCTGATAAAAGGAATGTAAAGTATGCAAAAAATTGTTGGGAGTCTTCCACTACTGGGAGATTAAATGTCTGAGGTGAGAAAGAAACACTTTTCCATAATGCTTATAGTATAGTGGGACAGATTATTGGGAGATTAAGATTCCTCTCACTCTGTTGTCTTTCTGGAAGTAAGTTAAAAATTTTAACTAGATAATCTTAATTTTAGTCTTAAAATTGCAAACAATTTAAGAGCCATGGTGGTGCAGGGGCTAATTCTGCTGACTGCCAGCAGTTTGATTCTGACTGCTGAAGGTTGACTCAGCCTTCCATCCTTCTTAGTCAGTAAAACGAGGACCCAGAGTGTTGGGCAATATGCTTACTCTGTAAATCACTTAGAGAGGGCTGTGAAGCACTATGAAGTGGTATATAAGTCTAACTGTTATTTAGCCTGGTTTAATATTATTTAAATACTTCTATTGATGTACTTGGATGATGAGGATCATGATGATTAGGCTGTTATCTTTGTAAACTGCAAAGAGTTGCTTGATTATGTATTTATTATCCCTAATATATAAGTGAATGCTGAACTAACAATGAACTGTTTTATGAGTTGGTGTTGTACGTAAACGTACTTTGATGATTTGTGATTATTTCTTCCGAACAAATTGACCAGAATAAAACATCCTGAAATTTCTGGTTCATAGAAACTGTTATCATTGAATTACCTCCCTTTTCTTAGAAAATATGCAGTTTGGATTATTATTTTTAGAGCTCTGGGTAATTTTATTTTTGCTTGTTTATTATTACAATAAAATTATAAAAACTGAGAAAATCCATGGAATAACTATTAGCAACTCATGATAAATGAAGAAAATTGAATTTTCAGCTTTTAGAGCAACTTCAAATATTCTTTTGCCATTAAGCCATTGCAGGGACTGGTATGCTAGCAGTCTAACTGTAGAACAATTTCTTAAACTGGTGTTATTCAGAAACAGCATGAAAAAGGAGCTCTTGAAAAATATCACTTATTTTATTAAGGTATTATTGTGCTGATCTTAAATCTGGGTGTCTTTTTAGGAGAATAAGAATTGAATATATAGAGCAATAAAATGCTCAATCTTCTGCTTTTCAATAAAATTCATCTAATAAAAGAGATTTTATGTAAATCACATATTTGATATAATGGAAATGCTGTCACTGTAAATCTGAGTGATCACCGAATCAACTTCAGTAAAAATGTCAATGAATATCTTTGGGTCTTTAGAGAACAGTAAGAAATAGTTACCTAGAAAGGTCTATTAGGCTACTGGAATCGGTTTCCTTGCTCTAAATTGTGCATTTTAGAGTGACAATCATTGATGATTAAATTGTAAGTTTCTAATATGGTATAAATTTATAATTTTATAATTGCTGAACAGTCACATAGTTCAACAGGATAGAGGCAAAAAATAAGAAGTAGAAACAAAGATCAGTGCTTTACATGTGCTAGTTTGACAGTTTGCATTAGAATTTATACAAAAGGTTTTCCCTCCTGGCATATATCAGACATTACACAAGTGGAGTGCAGTGACATCTTTGGATTTAATTGGATCATTCATATTAAAATAAATCACATTTGAAGAAACAGTCTTAATTTAGATCATTTTTATGATCAAGCCAATAAATGTACAATTTCAACTTCCCCCCTTCATCTTAGGCCCCTGTCATTAAGGCATATCCTTTTATTCTGTTATCAAGATAATTTAGACTGAATAATAATGAATGGTCCAAGGTCACCTAAGAAGCTTTATAGTTGGATGAAACTTGAATTTTGTCTTTATAGGTAAAGGTAAAGGTAAAGGTTCCCCCGCACATGCGTGCTAGTCGTTTCCAACTCTAGGGGCCGGTGCTCATCTCCGTTTCAAAGCCAAAGAGCCAGCGCTTGTCCGAGGACATCTCCGTGGTCATGTGGCCGGCATGACTAGATGCCAGAGGCGCACAGAACGCTGTTACCTTCCCACCGTAGTGGTCCCTTTTTTTCTACTTGCATTTTTTACATGCTTTCGAACTGCTAGGTTGGCAGAAGCTGGGACAAGTAACAGGCGCTCACTCTGTTACGCGGCACTCGGGATTCGACCCGCCAAACTGCCGACCATCTGATCGACAAGCTCAGCGTCCTAACCCACTGAGCCACCGCGTCCCACACTCTGTCTTTATAGGATAGGCCTAGTCAAATGCTGCTTTCTCAGTACTTGGACTTCGTAAGAGGGAGAAAAGAAGATAGAAAACTGTCTCCTAAGTGCTCCCACTGAAATTTAATTTATCTCATTACAAACACAGCAACATGATACTCAGTCTGCATCAATTTTAGAGAAAAGGACAAATAAATTGTGAAGTGTTCATCTTTTTGTTTATCTATGGTCAGTAAATAAATATTAATAAAGAAGAATTCCTCAATGGATATGCACTTTTAAGAAAAGGTCCTGCACTTACAACATAAAAAATAATAAAAATGAAAATAAAATAAAATCCAGTTTTACTATAATTTTACCCAAATCAAAAATCATCTAAGAAAAGTTTTGAGAACTTTTCTCTAGCAGAAATACTATGGGTTTTTTTGTGGGGCTGATAGGTGGTGTGTTAATTTGTCTTCTGGTGACTGCCTGGATGAATCTATGCAGTTTGCTTGCAAAACTTTTATAAGTGGTTTGCCATTACCTTCATCCTGGGGCTGAAAGAAAGTGACTGGCCTAAGGTCACCCAGTTGACTTTGTGCCTACTGTGGGACTAGAACTCACAGCCTTCCAGTTGTTATCCTAATTTCTTAACTACCACACCAAACTGGCTCAGTAATACTGTCCATAATACTAAAATGCATTTATCTGCTTAAAACATTATATAGCCACCCATCTTATAACAAACAGTGGCCAGCTTCCAATCAAAAATGATTCATTCATTTCTTTGCAATATTATCTTTTACAATAGACAATTAAATCTTTTCTTTATTGTTAGAATGTATTTGTTAATGTTCCTTTTTGTTAGGATACAAACTAAAAAAAATCGAATGTGTTTGTTAATGTTCCTTTTTGTTAGGATACAAACTAAAAAAATCTTATATTACATAATAAGTTTAATACTTTGGCTTTGAACACTTATAGAACAATTTGATACATGCAATAGTTTTGTTTAAAAAGAATGGAAATATTAGTGCTCCTTCTATTCATGCTTAGATGTTAATCTTTGCATCAGACAGTAACAGGAAACTGGAATGTCTTTAAAATAATACACAACAGTTGAACCTTGTACAGTTAAAAAATTATACTGCTTGGCAGCAGATCCAGGTTTGGCATATACTTATCAGAATACAGTAAATACTTCTGATTTTACTCAGAAATCACATGTTTTCAAAGAGATATTTAATTCACATGTTCAGTAATTGTTGTTTAGCTCTTGGTTATAATGTAATATTAAAAGAAAGTAAAATTAATTTTAGCATTGGATCAAACTAAGGCTTCAAGGCTGAGCATTCTTACTAAGTAATGGACACTGGAATATATAATGTGGCATTCTTCTGGATAAATGTGCATTTTATTGCAATGTATATTTATTATAGTTCACTCAATTCATTCAGTTCTACTACTTAAATTAATGCAATGCTACAGTTAGAAGATGGTAATTGGTAATTGTTATATAATTTGCTTCATATTGTACTGAGATTTATATTATTGGGTATCAGTGCACAATAAATACAAATAGTACTGTGTCACTATAGGGTATCAGTGTGATATAAGACAATATTGACTTCAGTGAAGTTTTAATTTCATCCAGTTCATAAATTACACGTCCATCTCATTTTCTACAGAACGATCATGTAAGCGGCTAAACAAAAAATATGGATTATTCCTTCATTTAGGATTATGTAAATGAAAGCAAATTCCTGCTATGTTGCTTTGTAGGAACATGCATAAAAATATACATTTTTAAAAAAGTAACATTACAAATTATAAATGTTCAGGCCATAGTAAACAATACAGAATTCAGAATAAGTAAAATACAGAACAATAAAATACAGAATAATTATTTTGCCTCCTTGCTTTTTCCTTGGAACCACATATACATACCAACAACAAATCACCCAGCCTACACAAATATTGGCCAAATGGGTTATTTAATTTTTTTAAAAGATTAAATAAAATCCTTGTGAATGTCATAATCCTCCTGCCATATAATCCCATCAGTCTAAAACCACAGTAGAGAAACAGAAACAATGTTTGCCACTATACAATTGACAAGGGGGGTGTGTGTGTGTGTACAACTCACAAAACAAAGCTCCAGTTGAGGTGCTCAAAATATCTTGGATCACTTGAACTGATCCTGATTGAAACAGAAAGATTTTTTGATCTGAGCTTAAAGCAAAACTTCTGGAATCCTATATTCTCTTCTTGTTCTGAACACTCAAAACAGCCATTTTGACCTCAGATTTTTTTTTAGTGGGGAGATGGCACCTATAGTACATTTCTTTAGAGAACTGAAATTTATAAACCATTCTATCTATTTAACACCCAGGATAAATGAATCAATCTAGTTTATTCCAAAGTTTCCTTTCTCCCACTCCTCTGTTCAGTTTTATCCAATTCTCAAAGATTGCCTGGACAAATCCCTGAAATTTTGATGAAAGAGAATATTTATAGCTTGGTGTGCTGTGGGCTTGGTGGTTTTTGTGTGTAGCCGGTTCTTTGGAGGCAATAAGCGAGACAAGAGGTTGCAAACAGGAACATTGCTTTATTGAGGCAAACAGGAACAGAACTGAAACAGAGGCTTCTGCACAGCTATTTATATGGTTGGCCACTAGGCGGTGGCCAATAGGTTTAAAGGAACCCATTCCCGCCCCACATCATCCAATGATCTTCTTGGAGACAGCAAGTCTGGCTAGTCAGTGACCATTACACAGACACACAATTGAGCAACCTTAAGCAGCATTCAAACAGACACATGAAACAGTTCAAGTAAAATCCCAATACATTACACCCCTCCCCTCTAGAATCTACATACATTATTTAAGAATATAATATTGTAAATATTGTGGTGGTCTACGTGACCATTCACAATGCCTGGGGGATCCAGGCAATTCCCGGTCTACCAGCTTGCCCACCGGGCTGGGTAGATTAGGGCTCCTAAGTTCACATGAGTTGGGCTCTTAAGTTGACGTGAGTTCCTTTGGCTTTCCTCGTCAGCCCAAACCAAAGTCCAATGAGGTAGCTGTGTCAGCGAGGCTGCTGCCTTATTCAGGTTGACTTTCCCCATCAGGAGACCCATGTTGCACTCCCAGACTGAGTCCATCTATGACCACCTTCCCATTGTATTGACTGAGTCCTCAGAGCATGTGAACTGTTCTGTTAGGCTGCCAGTTGCTGTCTCTAGTTGCAGACCCATTGTGAGGTCCTTGCTTTGTGGCTGTTCTGCAAAACGCTTCCGTAGCTGATCAATATGGCAGTGAACAACTCGCCCTCCCCATCCATAGCCACCCCGTAAGAAAGAGGTCCTGAAATTTTGACAATTTTACCTGGAACCCACAAGTTCTCATACCCATAGTTCCGGGTCCACACCCTGGAAGCTGTCCCTGGAAGGGCCCAGTGAAGTCAATGTGAATCCTTGACCACGGTGTATGAGTCTCCTCCCACCAGTGGACAGGGGCCTGTGGCATTTCTGGTCTAGACTGTTGACACGTGTAACACCCATGTACTTGGGCTTTGATAGCCTTAACTAACCCTGGTCGCCATAGGTAGCTCCATGCCAAAGCCTTCATCCAGACTATGCCCAGATGGCCCTCATGCAGAGACTGAAGCACACAGTGCCTTAATGAACTGGGGACAATAACCCTGCTCCCCCATAAGATGCAGCCTTTGTGAGCTGAAAGCTCATGTCTACGCGTGAAATAGCTCTGGAACTCTGGTCTGGGGCTATTTTCAAGCCACCCGGTGTGAATCCAAGACAACACTCTACTTAAAACCTTGTCTGCGGCAGTTTCTGCAGCTACATCCCCAGCATGGAGGGGAAACTCAGGCAAATCCTGAATTGAGAAGATGTGAGCTGCTGGAGCTGGAGCTGGCTACACATGTGACAATGGCAACCAGCTAAGGCCGTCTGCGTGGCCCATGTCTTTGCCGGGTAAGTGAACCAGCCTGTAGCTGTAGACTGACATGAAAATGGAGCATCTTAACATTATAGGGGACAGTATTTGAGGCAGAAATCAGTGGAAGGGACCCCAATTTTACACTTGTCCCTTTTCAGTTTGAGTCCCACTGTGAGGAACCGTTGAAGGACGGCTTTGAGCCTCCTTGCAAGCACCTCAGTGGACTCACCAGTGATGAGCACATTGTCAAAGTAGGGGCAGACCCCTGGAATGCCCTTGAGCATACGCTCCATAATTCCCTGGAAGATGCCTGGGGCAACGCTAACCCCTAATTGAAGGTGTTTGACTTTAAAAGCCCCTGTGTGTCACAATTGTTTGTGCGGACACTGTGGCCTTATCCACAGGTAACTGCTGATAGGCCTGTGCCAAATCTAACTTAGCAAACACGGTACCCCCTTGCAGCGATGCCAAAATGTGGCTAATGACTGGCACTGGGTATGTGTGCTGCTGTAGTGCCCTGGTTAATGGTGCACTTGTAATCAGTGCAAATCCTGACCTCCTCATTGGCCTTAAGTGGCATGACAATGGGAGTTTCCCATTCACCCTCATCTATGGGCTGTAGTAAGCCCTGACTGACTAGCTTGTCCATCTCTGAATCGATTTTGTGTTTTAGTGAAAATGGCACTCTATGGGGGCTTGATCCTAATAGGCGTTATGGCAGGATCAAGATTAAAGGCTATCGGAGGGCCCTTGTACTCTCCCAGGCTTGTGTCAAAAACATCTGCGAATTCCTCACATACTGGTGCCAAGTTCGCTGCTTGTGTTCGGTGGATCCCGGTTACTTGAATGCCCAGTGCATCAAACCAATCAAGCCCTATTAAGCTCGTTCTCTGGCCCTCAACTACAATCACATATAGGGGCCCCAAAAACCCTTTGAATTTGACGGCCAAGGTGGCCTTGCCTTTGATGGCTACTTGGGAATTTTGGAAGTCAGTTAGAATGATGTCGGATGGCCTAAGCTTGGCCCATCTCTTGCTGCGGTTGCACAAGAACCGGAAAGTCTCCAGGGAAATAATGGATACAGCTGAACCAGTGTCCAGTTCCATCAGGCAAGGAACGCCTTGCAGTGCAACGTGAAGCTGAAGTTTTGGTTTAAGGGGGCGGTGAGCTCCAGTACAGCAAATGCTCTGGCGACTGGAGCACAACCCTACTCTATGCTGTCCTAGGGCCCTGGTACCTCTCCTGATTGGATCGTCCAATTGGCGGTCCTTCTGGCGACCTCTACAGATGGCTCCAATGTGGCTGGATTTTCTGCAGGCCTGACACATGACTGTCCAAAACCAGCAGTCCACTTGTTGGTGGCAGCCGCCACAGCCCAAACACCAAAGAAAGGGAACTGCCTTGTAAGGGGGCTTCAGTTTCTTGTCGTGGTGCCGTTGAATCTTGTTGACTTTGTGGTCAGATTTGACATCTTCTTGATGCTCGGTGTCCTCATGGTAGACAGCTTCCTTGTGAGGAGTGCTTCTGGCGGGCTGCAACACCTTCATGGCCCTACGGTGGCTTCATCCGCCATGAGCATTTTTAAAGCTTCTTAGAGCGAGAGAGTCTCTTTTGTGAAAAGTTTTTGTTGTAACTCTCTGCTCCTGAGTCCACAGATGAGTCGGTCATGAGGCCTTTCTTCCATGTCCGAAAATTAGCACAGGTGCGAGGCTTGTCTCAATGCCACAATAAATTCTGTGGCCGTCTCGCCGGGTTGTTGTACTCGTTGTTTGAAGACATGCCTCCACGATGTAACCGACAGCTTCGGTTGCAAATGATCGCCGAGCCGTTTCTTCAGGTCTGCATAAGTAATGGACTCCAGCTGCACCGGTGCAACTAAGTTCTCCGCGGTGTCAAACGTTGCAGGCCCGCAGACACAGAGAAGTGTTGCAGGCTTCAGGCCATCTTTGGCGACTTGGTTTGCATAGAGGTAGTCTCTATTCTTGAAATGTAGGACAACCATGTCTCTGGGTGAGTGATGTCGAATTCTTCGAGCTTTCTGACCTTCGACATGGTGTGAAGTCTTCGTGGCTTGGGCCTTGCATTGCATCTTGCTGCTTCTTCTTCATAGGCCCTGGGACTGGACTGCAGGGCGGGTGGTCGCTAGTGTGGCTTGCTAGGCTGACCGAGAGCAGGGAACGCAGTCCCTTCCAGGTGCTATGCTGGCCTCACCCCCTAGTGACTTTCAGCTCTTTCGAAGAAGCAGCATCCCACCTTCATCGCCAGTGTTGTGTAGCTGGTTCTTTGGAGGCAATAAGCGAGACGAGAGGTTGCAAACAGGAACATTGCTTTATTGAGGCAAACAGGAACAGAACTGAAACAGAGGCTTCTGTGCAGCTACTTATATGGTTGGCCACTAGGCGGCGGCCAATAGGTTTAAAGGAACCCATTCCCACCACAAATCATCCAATGATTTTCTTGGATATAGTAAGTCTGGTTAGTCAGTGACCGCTACACAGACACACCAATTGAACAACCTTAAGCAGCATTCAAACAGACACGTGAAACAGTTCAAGTAAAATCCCAATACATTACATATATTTTCTTGTGGATGTTTCATTAGCAAATTAGGTAACATTATCAGAGATGACACTGCCAAACTCAGAGAGCACCAAGGACCCCACAATCTCTGTAGTTTTCTTGGCAGGGTTTTTAAGAAATGGTTTGACATTGCCTTCTTCCTGGGGCAGAGAGTTCAGCTGGCTTTGTGGCTCAGGTGGAATTAGAACTCACAATCTCCCAGTTTCTAACCTGAGGCCTTAAAACCACTACACCAAACTAGAATTTCCTTAGCAAGCTACTAAAAGAGAGCCAGAGAAACCTTTAAGCCAAATAAATATATTTGTAAGAATGAAGAACTTAGGTCAAAACATAACCAGTATGCTGAACATTTGCTGGAAAAGGACAAATTTCTAGTCTTTCTGAACATTGCTACCTCTTATTTTTATATGAGAAGATCCACAACACCATATTTAGGTATGCACACGCACACATACACTTTCTAGTGTGGTACATTTTTATTAAATATTGAAATTGTCCCTTTTTCGTTGAGACTGTTTTCATGAAACAAAAACATTTGTGAAATGGCCTTAATGTTATTTTCAATCAAATTAAATTTATATGGTACTTTTCTGTCTTCCTTGAGCATCAGGTTTAAACAGCGGTGGGATTCAAATATGTGAACAACCGGTTCTCTGTGTGGATGCCGCTTCCAGAAGTCCGTTCTGGGCCTGGTCAACAAAAAATTAGCTATCTGTTCTGCCGAAGCAGTGCAAACTGGCTGAATCCCACCACTGGATTTAAACTTCTCCTCATTTGGAAGTCAGTAGAAATTTCTAATATAGATGATAAGATGTTTTGGTTTGAATTTAATTCCAAGCTGAAGTATTATGAATATATACTGTATAGTCAGCATCATTTTTAAGATTTTGTGTGGGCTGTTCATTTATCCACCGAACATGGGCCCTTCTAGTAATATTAATATTCTTGTTTTGATATTCAGCCATGTAAGACACAGTCTTCAGGGTTTGCAAGCATGGCAGCGAAAGACAATCAGGACACGATGAAAATGAAAGCAGTTTTCAAAGATTAGTTGCAGGAAAATAATAGTGTTTACTATACAGCATTGACAAAACAGTGTTCGCTGAAATAGTTTGCTTCTAAAAGAATAACTTGAATTATCTGATAGTTTTACTGCCTGTCACAGCAATACTGCATGACTCTGAAGAACTAATAACAGACATAAAGATACATTTAAAGTCACAAATACTGGCTTTAAAGACCAATAACCTTTTCAATCTCCAGAAATTTTGGTTCATCACAAAATATCATGATGCCAGAATATCATGAGACTTGTTTCTCTCTGTCGTTTTCTCCAAAATTATTTTATCTGCAAGATGATTTTATGAGTGTGCAGGTCCTGTTTCAGTTGATGGCTGTTGCCATTTTTCCAAGAGATGATAGAAACATGGGAAGTGTTTCTATTTTACATACGTATGTATACAATACATGTATATGACAGATAGATAAATAGATAGATAGATAGATAGATAGATAGATAGATAGATAGATAGATAGATAGATAGATGGAGCATATGATATATATTTGTTTAATATCTGTTTGGTATTATCTAGTGAATTGTGTAAACTCAATTGTGTAAGTAGCAGTTTATTTCTCAAAGCAGACCATGGCTCAATACAATGTCTTAATTGTTCTCTGTGAATCGAAGTGTATAGGATGTGAAAAAGAAGTATAGAGACAAAGGCTGTTAAACATTGTGGACTCAACATGCTAAAATTTGGTTTGCAATGGTATTTGTATGACTGAGTTCAGAAAATCCATTCAGCTGTTTTCATTTTAATATATGTGAGTCTAGGTATTGGGTGATAACAACATCTTCAAGCTAGTTTGATAGATTTAATTGAAATGGCAAGACTAATAAAATAAGTTGCTCCAAAAAGATTTGTTGTATTGTGTTTTCCCCATATAATGTACCTGTTTTCTTTTTCTTAACTTTTAACAGTATGAACTAGATCTTCTGTACATCTGACATGGGAATTTGTTTTTTTTTAAAGCATGTGTGTCCCAAATTCTGAAATTTCAAAATATGATGTTGCTATAAAAGATTTCTGTACCTTGCTCTTACCTTATGTACTCAAAACATTTCATCAATCAACATAGAATTCATTTAGATTTTGATTTATTTCACTATTTAAAAGCATTTAAAATGTAAAACTTTCCATCATGACTGTGGGGTTATTAAGATGCAAACCTTTCAAGAATACATTTCAAAAGAACCTTGATTCTGAAAATCTATATCTGTTAGAGATTGCTTTTACTCATGTGAATTTCACATATACCTAAGGGGGCACACTGAAACAAGATTCACGATCATACTGCAACCATAGATAAAATAACTAGCAACCTGCTTCACTTCTCAGTTAACCTAAGGTAATTGAATTTCCATTGTTGTGTCACAATGGGATTAAATTAATTTAAAATTAAGTATTTGGACTTCAGTGGGTTGTTGATCAGACTATAAATTGTTTAACTGTTGAAGCAGATAGATAAGACAGCAATTTCCATCTTTAAAACAAGAGTTAAGGGTCAAATATTCTTTGGTCAAATTATCCTATTTCTCTTTGTAATATTTTAGGTCATCTGTATCATAACACAGATGCTGGCCAATGTCAATGAAACATTGCCTCTATAAAAATTACAATTTGCATAGCAGGAGTCAGGATGAGGAATGGATGCTCACTTCTGATTCTGGAGTGATTTCTTCCACCATTTCCCTTTCCATGTCAAACAAGGATTTGCACAGGATAAACCATGTTTAAGAACTTGTCATGATCAGAAGTCTGTCCCTATAATGGAATGTGAGAATGACTTTAGAAGGTGCGGAAGATAGGCTCCCTAAGGAACAATCAGACAAAAGGGGGAGAACTGAGTAAAGGGCAGAAGAATATACTTTTCCATCCTAAATAATCAGGTGGTAAAAAGAGTGGACTAGAAATTGATATTTTCTGATTTGCAGGATTCTGTTAATGTAGCCTTATAAGAAAGTAGAATTAGTTCATCTTGTTGAATTTCTTGCTTAGTTTATTTGAGAGGTTGACAGTTCCTGGCAGATTTTTTTATACTTTCTCTCAAACTGATGTCTTCATTAAGCCCCAGTTCCAAATGTTGAACAGGGATCTTCCTTGAAAAGGGCATGACAGTGGCATGTAAGAAGTAAAGTGGTTCATTTAAGATAGAGGTCCCCAACCTTTTGGGCACAGGGACCAGTTCCGTGGAGAGAATTTTTTCCATAGACCAGAGGGGCCGTGGTTTCATGTACTGCCTGCACCCTGCAGATGGGGCTTTGCTTGTTTGCGCAGACCTTTTTCTGGCATGCTGCAGCCCAGTGCCGGTCCACAGACTGGGGGTTGGGGACCCCTGATTTAAAATATTTAAGCCAAATATGTGTATGCAGCCTTTTCCTTTTATTTCTTATTTTGTCAAAATTTTTGGAAAAGGTTATTCAATAGTTTTGCTGCTTTTTTTAGAGTTATAATTTTGGAGAACTGCAATAGATGAAAAGAGGGGCTGAGAGTCATGTGTAGTTTGCAGATATCCTCTTCTGGTCTTGTAGAGCAGAGGTCCCCAACTTTTTGGACACCAGGGACCAGTTCTGTGGAGAGAGGTTTTTCCGTGGACTGAAGGGTGCGTGGTTTTGTGTGTTGCCTGCATCTTGCGGATGGGGCTTTGCTTGTTTGTGTGGACTGGTTGCTGGCATGCCACGGCCCGTTACTGGTCCATGGACTGGGGGTTGGGGACCCCTGTTGTAGAGTGTTAAAATATAGATCAAGCGTACTAAAAATAAGGAAGGTTTTCTTGTTTTGTGTCCCAAAGTTCAATAATGTATGTAATTAAAGATTAAAACTAGGATTTGTTTTATTTGACCCTCGGATTTTGGCAACAGCTCTTTCTTGAAAGTTTCATGGTTGATGTTGGTGAAGGCCAGGATTGCTTCAGTTGAACTGATGGACTTCCTCTGGCAATCCTAATTACTATTCATGACAGATCAGGAGGGAAATGGATTGGCTTTGTATGATTAGAGAAAACTGCATATGTGAACTATGATTGTATTAGTACACACAAACTCAAATTAATGCTAGAAGAATGAAAGGTATAGCTTACAGGGTGGAGTAGAAATAAACTAGGTCTACATCTGTGAGGAATTGGACCTACAACAGCACTGAACCAATAAGATGATTGCTCTTGACTGGACATTTATGTTTTTTTTAACAGTTTGTAATCTTTTTTCTGTTTTCTTCTCAAAATGGTCTTTATTTTGAAATTTTTATTTGTATCAATATCTGGGCATTAATTAGTGATGTATCAATATCTGGGCATTAATTAGTGATTTTGTTAGAATTGTGGATAATTATGTTTGTTCTTCCCCTCAATTCTATCATTCTCAGTATGCTACATAATGAAAAATACATGACTGAACATCTATTGGTTTTTACGTTCTTTCTAGTCCTTTTTAATAGCAGAGTTGTTCAGGAACAGAAGTGATATGGGGCATGCAAACAAGTGTGCAGTTAGGCCTCATGAATTTTAATACATTCTTTTTTAGCATATTGCTCTGCTGTGATAAAGGGTTCCAAAGTTTTTCAGGCATGACATACAGCCATTTCTAAAACTAATTATGATGATGCTTTGAACAGGTACACCGCTATGAAAGTAAATGGAATGGGAAGCTATTCCTTAATATTTGCAATGACATAGCTAATGGCAGCTCAAGCATTGCCATCAAAGTTCATGATCTTATGCTCTAAAGTGCTTTCTATGCCACATCTTCAGCTAGTCTGATAAATCTACAAAGTGAGCTCTAGTTAAATCCTGTTTTGGCCTCAGTGAATTTTGACTTAGGGCAGCACTAGATAGATCTATTTTTAATTTAACTTGGATGTGGAAATGGACATAACTAAAATGTAATGAAGTATTGTGTGAAAGACCTGAAATAGAGAATTGGTGGTGGTGTTAATTCACTTTCTTCTCTTTCCCTCTGCTTCCTTCCCTAGCTTCTCTTTCCAAATTACTTTTTTAAGCTACTTTCCCGCTACTATTTCAGAGTTTGATTCTTTGAGAGGCTAACAGGATAATTGGTAGAAGACAAGGAGGTGACTGAATTTTGTCTTCTCCATAATATTTCTTTTCTCCAAATTGACTGAAGGTCACTCACTCACAAGGCAAAGTTGCCACTGGATTTTCATTACAAATATAGTTTTTAGTTCAAGGAGTATGTTTGTGATTAATTCCCCTAGAGTGCTAAGCCACATTTTGTTTAATGTTGGTTTAAGGCTATATAATCATGGTTTATTTAAGTGTATTGAATATCAGGGTCAGAAGCAGGATGTTACTAATGAACACAGTATGATCAGATGTTTTGAGTATATTCAAGGCCCTCTGAGTAGCTGCAAAAGACACAGCCTAATCAGTCATGTTTTTCTTGCAAATTACACTTAATTTTAAACATCTCCTTTTCTTCTGATAGGTATTAAATAGCAAAAGAACTTGAAAAGTTGACTTTTATGAGAGTATATGATTTTAAAATCATGACATCTATCAAATTTTGTTTGTTTCTTCCCTTTGTTAACTATATTTAACAAATACAATTGGAACAAGCAACTTGATTCTTATGTGATATGTTATTAAATGAAAAATTACATCACTGCAACTATGCTATAATTTTACTTCAGTTTTCCTTTTCTTTACAGTATCAGAAGAATACAGACCCAAAGAATTGGGTGAGCCCAAAAGGCAAGGGAAGTTTCCAGAACTTAACTCACAAGGGAGCTGCATAAAAAGGCAAATCTTACACCCATTTTTCTCATCCCTTGCTTTTTGGAATGCGTATCCCAGAACTGGGATAATTAGCAAGGATAGAACTAATGCATTTATATTCATTGGAGAGAAAGGGATTACAAGAGAGTAAGAAGGTATACAATAATAATAATAATAATAATAATAATAATAATAATAATAATAATAATAATAATAATAATAATAATAATAATAATAATAATAATAATAATAATTTAATTTCTATACTGCCCTTCTCCCAAAGGACTCAGGGCGGTGTACAGGGCAAATACAGTAAAAATACAATGTACAAAAGTTAAAAAAGAATTAAATAATACAGCCCAATTCCAATAAAATTAATACAGTTAATATTAAAATACCCCAACCCTTCAGACCAGGCCGGCTTGTTCAAATAAGTATGTTTTTAGGTCACGTCGGGAGGAGCAAAGGTCGGGAGCCATCCGGAGCTCCACTGGTAAACGGTTCCAAAGGTCTGGTGCGCCCACAGAGAACGCCCTCCCCCTGGGGGCCGCCAGTCGACACTCTTTGACTGACAGCACCCTAAGGAGACCCTCTCTGTGGGAGCGCACTGGACGAAGGGAAGTTGATGCCGGCAGCAGGTGCTCCTGTAAGTAATCCGGACCCATGCCATTTAGGGCTTTATAGGTCATTACCAGCACCTTGAATCTTACCCGGAGGGCAACCGGAAGCCAATGCAGCTCACGGAGTAGAGGTGTTACATGGGAGTATCGGGAAACCCCCACCACCACTCGGGCGGCTGCATTCTGCACCAGCTGAAGCCTCCGAGTAGTCCTCAAGGGCAGCCCCATGTAGAGAGCATTGCAGTAGTCCAAACGAGAGGTCATGAGCGCATGAGTGAGTGTGCGCAAGGCATCTCGGTCCAGATAGGGCTGCAACTGGTGCACCAGGCGAACCTGGGCGAAGGCCCCCCTAGTCACAGCTCCTATATGATTTTCCAAAGAGAGCTGTGAGTCTAGGAGGACACCCAAGTTGCGAGCCCTATCTACGGGGGGTAATATCTCACCCCCCATGATTAGAGATGGAATAATCTGAATTTCCCGAGATGCCGGCACGCACAGCCACTCAGTCTTGTCAGGGTTGAGCTGAAGCCTGTTCCTCCCCATCCAGACCCGAACCGCCTCCAGGCAACGGGACATCACATCGAGGGCATCACTGGGGTGGTTTGGGATAGAGATGAAAAGCTGGGTATCATCAGCATATTGATGATACCCAACCCCAAAACCATGAATGATCTCACCCAGCGGCTTCATATAGATGTTGAACAAGAGAGGCGAGAGGACCGACCCCTGAGGAACTCCACAGACAAGAGGCCTCGAGGCCGACCTCTGCCCCCTGCCAACACCGACTGCGAGCGTCCCAGGAGATAGGAGGAGAACCACTGAAGAACAGTGCCTCCCACTCCCAACCCCCTGAGACGCCGCAGCAAGATACCATGGTCGATGGTATCAAAAGCCGCTGAGAGGTCTAATAGGACTAGGACAGAGGAGCAACCCCTGTCCCGAGCCTGCCAGAGATCATTCACCAGAGCGACCAATGCTGTCTCCGTGCTGTGCCCGGGCCTGAAACCCGATTGGTACGGGTCCAGATAATCAGCTTCCTCCAGGAACAATGGGAGCTGATGCGCCACCACGCTCTCAACAACCTTCGCAAGAAAGCGAAGGTTGGAGACCGGACGAAAGTTGTTTAATACAGCTGGGTCCAAGGCAGGCTTCTTGAGGAGAGGTCTCACCACCGCCTCCTTCAAGGCAGCAGGAAAACTACCCTCACTCAAGGAAGCAGTTATCACTGCCTGGATCCAGCCTCATGTCCCCTCCCGAGCCGCATAAACCAGCCAGGAGGGACACGGGTCCAATAAACACGTGGTGGAGCTTAGCTTCCCCATGATCCTGTCCACTTCATCCAGAGTCACAGGATCAAACTCCTCCCAGATAATATCAACAAGACTGCCCATGTCCTCATCGTCAGACTCTGCCCAGTCAGAGTCCAAACCGGTCCGGATCCGAGCGATTTTGTCCGACAGATGTTGGCTAAACTCGTTGGCACGGCCCTGCAAGGGCTCCTCCCTTACCTCCTGATTAAGGAGGGAGCGGGTCACCCTAAACAGAGCGGCCAGACGAACGTGATAAGGGTAGCAAAGTAATTAGACCTTGCCATCCTCATCGCTGCGAGATAAGACCTTGTAAAGGACCTTAGTCGCAATCAGTCGGATTCAGACCGGCTGGATCTCCAACAGCTCTCTAGGCCCCATCTCCGACGCTTCATTTCCCAGAGCTTCACGGAAAACCATGGAGCCCACTGGGATCTGCACCAGGTCAGGGGCCGCATGGGTACAACTCGGTCGAGTGCTTCCGTGGCTGCCTTTTCCCAGGCTTCCACAAGGGCGTCGGCCGAGCTGTGAGCAAAGGAGGCAGGTGGGGACCCAAGCGCTGCCTGGAACCTCTCAGGGTCCATTAAGCACCTAGGACGGAACCATCTCGTTGGTTCAACAACCCCACGACGGGGAGTGGCAAAACAGAAGACCAACCAGAGGAGATGATGATCAGTCCATGACAGGGGCATAACATAGCAATACACATTGAAATAAATGTACCAGCATCAGTTGTTTGCCTAGTGCACTGATGGCTGGAGCCAGGAGCTGTTTAGGAGGCAAGCAAAAATCTTTATTGTGAAAATGAATAGGATATTGTCAATTTCAGGCAGCACTATGAACTGATTAATTAAGGTCACTGCTGAACTTGATAATGTGCAGTTAACACATTTTTAGGAACCCACTAGGGAAAAAAGTTGCTCATGATTAGATTGCATCTTAAGGCAGTGCTAGGATGGGTCAGGCACAGGACAACAGGAACTGACTGACTATAATGCAGACTTTTTCACTGGTGAATATTCCACATAGGTTTTTTTTTTGTTACCTGTATCCTCACATTATATTGCATCATTAACTATATTGCCGAATCATGTTTACATTTTTGCACTTGGAAATGGCATTAGAATTGATATATCAGTTTTGTTAGCTGATGGCAATATAAATATTCCATTTCACTATTGTAAATGAAAGACAAGGGTCTCAACATTATATTCAATATTTTTTTAATGGATTACACATGGTGACAAAAAGTCTTGATTTTAGCAAATGGGAGATGGATAAAATCTGATTCAAGCATAAAATGAAATAACGTGCCTTTTGCATATATTAAGTTATAAACTTGGTGTTTTCAAAGCATAAAATTAAAAGAAATTACATCCAAACTTATAATCAAGTTTTGTGTATGGTTTGTTGGAGTAGCCAGTAACAACACTATAAGCCATATCTGTCTTTGGCTGCATTAAGAAGGCAAGTTCATTTCCAAGAGTACCCAAAGAATCTGAGCCCAAAGCATTATGGAAGATTAAAGTATCCATTCTTATTGATGGCTATTTAATTTACCACAATGATCCAAATAGATGCTTTGTATGAATTTATGGATGATGCAATGTCCAACAGATTGAAACATGCATTTAAAGCAGTGGCACAGACCTTTTAGTTCCTTCTAGATAACTTAAAGCAGGGGTGTCAAACTCGCAATGTCACATGACATGTCACGACATATCACAACTTTTTCTCCATTGCCAGCAATGGGTTGGGTACGGTTTTGGCATGATGCATCTGGCCCACGGGCCAGCAGTTTGACACCCCTGACTTAAAGCAATGTTTCCCAACCTTAGCCATTTCCAGATGTGTGGACTTCCATTCTTTTTTTTTAATCCCATTTATATCCCGCCCTTCTCCGAAGACTCAGGGCGGCTTACAATCTAAGCACAAATCAATGTGCTTAGCAATAGCCTTCATTCTATGTATATGCCTGCTTATTAGGGCTTTCGGGGGGGGGGGCCCAAGCAGCATTATTACAAAGTCAGCTTATTGCCCCCAACAATCTGGGTCCTCATTGAATCATTCCCAGAATTCTCATCAATAACCATGTTGGCTGTGGAATTCTGGAAGTGAAAGGTTGGGAAACATTGCCTTATAGGGAGAAAAACAGAAAATGAAGCATTTGAATCTACTGTATATGCAAGTGAGCCGTTAATTTATGAGATAGTTATTATTTGTTTAAAATCACTTAAGAGTTTGTTTTGTTTTCTTGGTGGTGTTCATTTGAATTTTAGATATCTGTTAAAAAAGCATAGTACTGGCTGAGAGTGCACAGCTGGAAATGTTCTGGCTAGGGGCAAAATAGAGCTTGTACCAAGCAGCAGATTTAGAAAGTAGATAGGGTTTTTTTCCCCCACTCTTCATGCAGCATTGTGCAAAAGATGGAAACTGTTTCAATATCACATTTCATGTGCACTCAAGCAAATATATACATTCCAAATATGTCAATCAACCCAGAGAACCCAGAGACCCTTGCTAGGAAAAAATGACTCTGAGATAGATGTAAAATCCATATAGCAAAAACTGATCTAATTATTCACTATCCAGCTATTCTCAATAGTAAAGCTAGAAATGAAGGAAATACCTACCATCGCATTTTTTTAAATGAGTAAAATTTTTCATTAAACTTATTTTTTAGTTGGATTACAATTTAATTTACAGCAGTTTTGAATTTTTGCAAAAAAATGTGAATGGGAAAGGAAAGGAGAGGTGGTGAACTTCCATTACACGAAAACTCATTTTCCTCCACTTAGTTTGGCATTCATTTTTGTTCCATTGAAGCTCACGGTCACTGAGTCACTGGCACTAGGGAAAGCTTTCTCCTTAATCTGTACCTTGAAACATTTCAATCTTTGCCACGTACGTGCAGCTTACACCAGTAAAAACAGAGAAATAAAAAGAGATGTAAACATTGCACTAGAAAAGTAATGGCACAATAGAATAAACAATAAAAAAGAAAAAAAATGTGAACACAACAACGTGAGAACAAAAGATGGGCAGGTAGGGAAGCAGAGAGCGAAGGGAGAGGTGTGTGTGTGTGTGCTATCAGTCTAGGAGCCAGCGTGGTCGCTCCTTATTGGCTCCCCAGACAAATTACCAAAGCCAGGTCTTCAGGTTCTTATGGAAAGATAGGAGGGTGGAGGCAGATCTTACCCTGGATAAGATGTCTCAAACGGTGCTATGGGGTAGAGGAGGCTCTTCTTCCAGATACTGATAGTACCAATATAGATAGATATAACCTGAAACATTAGCTTATTAGTCTCATTCATGTCTCTTAAAGGTATATATGTATGTTGTTGTTAGCTGCGAAGTCGTGTCCGACCCATCGCGACCCTATGGACAACATTCCTCCAGGCCTTCCTGTCCTCTACCATCTTCTGGAGTCCATTTAAGCTCACGCCTACTGCTTCAGTGACTCCATCCAGCCACCTCATTCTCTGTCGTCCCCTTCTTCTATTGCCCTCGATCTTTCCCAGCATTAGGCTCTTCTCCAGTGAGTCCTTCCTTCTCATTAGGTGGCCAAAGTATTTGAGTTTTAGCTTCAGGATCTGGCCTTCTAAAGAGCAGTCAGGATTGATCTCCTCTAGGACTGACCGGTTTGATCGCCTTGCAGTCCAAGGGACTCGCAGGAGTCTTCTCCAGCACCATAGTTCAAAGGCCTCAATTCTTTGGCGCTCAGCCTTTCTTATGGTCCAACTTTCACAGCCATACATTGCAACTGGGAAGACCATAGCCTTGACTATACACACTTTTGTTGACAGGGTGATGTCTCTGCTTTTTAGTGTGCTGTCTAGATTTGCCATGGCTTTCCTCCCAAGGAGCAAGCGTCTTTTAATTTCTTGGCTACAGTCCCCATCTGCAGTGATCTTGGAGCCCAGGAAAATAAAATCTGTCACTACCTCCATTTCTTCCCCATCTATTTGCCAGGAATTGAGAGGGCCAGATGCCATGATCTTGGTTTTCTTAATGTTAAGTTTCAACCCAAGTTTTGCACTCTCCTTCTTCACCTGCAACAAGAGGCTCTTTAGTTCTTCTTCACTTTCTGCCATTAGAGTGGTATCATCTGCGTATCTTAGGTTGTTGATATTTCTTCCGGCAATCTTAATTCCAACTTTTGATTCATCTAGCCCTGCCTTTCTCATGATGTGCTCTTTGTATAAGTTAAATAGGCAGGGCGACAGTATACAGCCTTGCCGGACTCCTTTCCCAATTTTGAACCAATCAGTGGTTCCGTGTCCAGTTCTCACTGTTGCTTCTTGACCCGCATATAGGTTTCTCAAGAGACAAATAAGATGGTCTGGTACTCCCATCTCTTTAAGAACTTGCCACAGTTTGTTATGATCCACACAATCAAAGGCTTTAGCATAGTCAATGAAGCAGAAGTAGATGTTTTTCTGGAACTCTCTAGCTTTCTCCATGATCCAGCGTATGTTGGCAATTTGATCTCTAGTTCCTCTGCCTCTTCGAAATCCTGCCTGTACTTCTGGTAGTTCTCGATCCACATACTGCTGAAGTCTAGCTTGTAGGATTTTAAGCATGACTTTGCTAGCATGAGAAATGAGTGCAATGGTGCGATAGTTTGAACATTCTTTGGCATTGCCTTTTTTTGGAATTGGAATGTAAACTGATCTTTTCCAATCCTGTGGCCACTGTTGAGTTTTCCAAATTTGCTGGCAAATTGAGTGTAGCACTTTTACTGCATTGTCTTTTAAGATTTTGAATAGCTCAGCTGGAATACTGTCACCTCCACTAGCTTTGTTGTTGCTCAGCTTTTCTAAGGCCCACTTCACTTCACATTCTAGGATGTCTGGCTCGAGGTCAGTGACCACCTCATTGTGATTATCAGGGACGTTAAGCTCATTCTTGTATAGTTCTTCTGTGTAATTTTGCCACCTCTTCTTAATCTCTTCTGCCTCTGTTAGGTCCCTGCCATTTTGGTCCTTTATCATGCCCATTTTTGCATTAAACGTTCCCTTCATCTCTCCAATTTTCTTGAAAAGATCTCTGGTCCTCCCTATTCTATTGTTTTCTTCTATTTCTTTGCACTGTTCATTTAAGAAGGCATTCTTATCTCTTCTAGCTATTCTCTGGAATTCTGCATTCAATTGGGCGTATCTTTCTTTTTCTCCCTTGCCTTTCGCTTCCCTCCTTTTCTCAGCTATTTGCAAAGCTTCCTCAGACAGCCATTTTGCTTTCTTGCATTTCTTTTTCTTTGGGATGGTTTTGGTTGCTACCTGTTGTACAATGTCGCGAACCTCTGTCCATAGTTCTTCAGGCACTCTGTCTATCAGATCTAATTCCTTAAATCTATTTGTCACCTCTACTGTATATTCGACAGGGATATGATTTAATTCATACCTGAGTGGCCTAGTGCTTTTCCCTACTTTCTTCAGTTTAAGCCTAAACTTTGCAAGGAGAAGCTCATAGTCTGAGCCACAGTCAGCTCCTGGTCTTGTTTTTACTGACTGTATAGAGCTTCTCCATCTTTGGCTGCAGAGCATATAGTCAATCTGATTTCTGTGTTGACCGTCTGGTGATGTCCATGTGTAGAGCCGTCTCTTGGGTTGTTGGAAAAGAGTGTTTGCTATGACCATCGTATTCTCTTGACAAAATTCTATCAGCCTGTGCCCTGCTTCATTTTGTACTCCAAGGCCAAACTTGCCTGTTATTCCAGTTATCTTTTGGCTTCCTACTTTAGCATTCCAATCCCCCATGATGATAAGGACATCGTTTTTTGGTGTTAGTTCTATAAGGTGCTGTAGGGCTTCATAGAACCGGTCAATTTCATCCTCTTCAGCACTGGTGGTTGGGGCATAGACTTGGACTACTGTGATATTGAATGGTTTGCCTTGGATTCGAACTGAGATCATTCTGTCATTTTGAGGATTGTATCCCAGTATTGCTTTTCCTACTCTTTTATTGACTATGAAGGCTACTCCATTTCTTCTGAGGGATTCTTGCCCGCAGTAGTATACCTGCTGGTCATCTGAATTAAATTCACCCATTCCTGTCCATTTTAGTTCACTGATGCCTAAGATGTCGATGTTCAGTCTTGTCATCTCTTGTTTGACCACGTCCAGCTTTCCTTGATTCATGGATCTTACATTCCAGGTTCCTATGGAGAAAAAATCTTTACAGCATCGGACTTTCCTTTCACCACCAGACACATCCACAGCTGAGCGTCCTTTCGGCTTTGGCCCAGTCGCTTCATTCTTTCTGGCTCTACTAGTACTAGCCCTCTGCTCTTCCCCAGTAGCATATTGGACGCCTTCCGACCTGAGGGGCTCATCTTCCAGCGTCATATCGTTTTGCCTTTTGGTACTGTCCATAGGGTTTTCATGGCAAAGATACTGGAGTGGGTTGCCATTTCCTTCTCCAGTGGATCACGTTTTGTCAGAACTCTCTGCTATGACCTTTCCGTCTTGGGTGGCCCTGCACGGCATAGCTCATTGCTTCATTGAATTACGCAAGCCCCTTCGCCACGACAAGGCAGTAATCCATGAAGGGATTATATGTATATGTATGTGTATTCTTAAATAGATGCTCTAGTCCAGGTGTGGCCGCATTGAATGAAGAGGAATTGTCTTGGCTTGCATATAAAATAAATAATATAGTTTTTGTGTGTGTATGTATGTATGTATGTATGCATGTTTATATGTGTGTGTATGTTTGTGTATGTGTATGTATATGCATATATGTATATAAAAATAATTTTATTTTATTTATGTAAAGTGGTCCTGCATAGCTATTCTATGTTCAAGAAATTTTTAGTAAGGGTACGGTTTTCAGGACTTGTATTCTGACCAAAGGAATTCCTTGCAAGGTTATTGAAGAATCAGTCAATGTTGTTGAATGCCTGAAAAGCAGATTAGGGAATAAAATACAATTATTATATTAGTAATGTCAGGTACCAACCATTGAATCTCATTCAACCTGTAACCTAATGACATATTAATGGGACATTGTTTTTGAAAATTTGCAATAAATCTTGATTGAATGCTAATTTGGATAGCATTTAAAATTACTGAACCAATGCAGTTGCCAATACTGAGAAATTACATTGCATTAAGCTATAAATGAGTCTTGTGCTTGTACATACAGTACATCCATTTTCTTCAGTTAAATCTTCAGTTAAGTACGGTGCTCCATTTTGCCCAAACCAAGAATGATCTCAGCCCTGGTTGTTCTGAATTGGGGAACCACTACTTCACAATTTGGATAAGAAAGGCATAAGAAAGGGAGACATGGAGACAGAATCCATAAAAGAATTTTGAACACAATAGTTAGAAGATGTTTCCATGGAAATTTGTAGTAGAATATTTCACAATTTAGAATCATCTGCTTGTTTGATGTGATTCATTATTTGCTTTGAGAATAATCTTTACTTACACATGCCATACCTGGAATGTGATACCCAAATTTGACTGGTTTGTAAACATAGCCAGAGCTTTCCTAGCTCTGAAGAGGTAGATATAAAACACAGTGGTTACAGTAAAGAAACAACTGGAGTAGTTGAAAGTCTACCTGAAGCTGAAAACAACTGGGACAATAATAGAGATTCATGAGAATGATTACTGGGAATGATCTAGACCAGGGTGTCAAATCTGCAATGTTACGTGACGTGTCGCGACCAATCACAACTTCTTCTCCATTGCTGGCAATGGGGTGGGCGTGGTTTTGCAATGACACATCTGGCCCATGGGCTGGCAGTTTGACACCCATGATCTAGACTGAACTACAGGAATCCTGCCAATTGAAACTACAGATAGCAATCTCAAAAAATTGCTAACAGCCTCTGTTAGCTTCCTGCTCAAGACCTGCCTGCCAAAGTAACAGATAACTCCAAATAAGTTCCTCTGGGGCTCATTAATTTCCATGGAGCATAGACTATTCAAAATAAATCCCTGTCTAATGAATCCATCCACATGAAGTTAAGATTGAAGAAGGTCTTCAAGGTTTGGAATCTGAGATGCAGGCTCAGAAGAAACTAAAAACGGTAGCACCTCTCTTGAATATTCAATAGCAGCTTAGTCAAATGTGCTTTCCTGCTACCAATTTACTGGTCCTTCTATTTCACCTTTAAAAATGTTTACCTGAAAGGCTATATGAAGGGAATTGTGCCTCTTTTGTAGCATATTAACTAAGTTAGTGTCTTTCTCTAGTAAAACAGGCTCAATTCGCTTTGGATATTTGGATAAAATTATTTTTACTTTTTATTTTAAAAAAATGGGAAAATACATTAAGATAGTTCTTAACTGCATTTTGTATCTTACTTTGTATAACAATTCTGTAATTTGCAAATTCTGTGCAAATTCTTGATCAAAAGATTAAAATGAGCAAATGAATCACATCTTTTCTTACTAAAGCTTTTCTTCTAAGACTCTGCAGGCCTGGAGGCAGGACCAATGGCTTTCTGTGGTCCTACCATAATAGTAGCTCTCTCTTTTAGTTTTCTGGAGAACTTCTGTCAGGGGCATTTTTGAAAGACAATGTCTTTATAGCAGCAGCCATGCTTTACCTCCAAGGTGCTTCAGAACCAGGGAATTTGCAGGTTGTTGTATTTGGAGAAGATAATTACAGCAGTCAGAAATGGGGGAGAGAAGAGTTCAGCTGGCCTACACGTTAACGGTGAATGGCAAGGGTACTAGCTGCCTGAGTTGCTGAATGGTAATACAGGTAGCCCTTGACTTATAATGGTTAATTTAGTGCTCATTTGAAATTATAACGGAACTGAAAAAAGTGACCTATGACCATTTTTCACACTTATGCCCATTGCAGCATCCCTGTGCATCATCACATGATCAAAATTCAGACAGTTGGCAACTGACTCATATTTATGATGGTTGCAGTGCCCCCAGGTTATGTGATCACCTTTTGCAACTTTATTACAAGCAAAGTCAATGGGGAAGCCAGATTCACTTAACAATCATGTTACTAAGTTAGCAAATGCAATGATTCACTTAACAAGTGAATCACATGACCATGGGGATGCTACAATGGTCATAAGTGTGAAAAATGATTATAAGTCATTTTTTTCAGTGCTGTTGTAACTTCGAATGGTTGCTAAACGAACTGTTGTAGGTTGAAGATAAGCTATATATTATTTAAGCACATGTACATGTAAATTATTGGAAAAAAGCACCTAAATGCACTTTTAGTTTTCCTTCATTGTAATAGGATTTAATCAAACTTGAAATGGTTCTCTCAGTGTTTGAACTAGAAGTTGAATGATTAGGAAATCCTGGACCATAAATCCTGCCTAATACACATTTTGCTTATTTTTGTAGGTGTGGTTACAAAAATACGGCTATCTTCCATCCGCTGATTCCAGAATGTCAGTGTTGCGCACTGCAGAGACAATGAAATCTGCTATAGCTGCCATGCAGCAGTTCTATGGCATTAACATGACAGGAAAAGTGGACAGAAACACAATCGAGTAAGTAAACTTTATTATGATGCTCTTCCTTTTTGGAATTCCTGAAATACATGTGGAAAATTGGAAGCATTGCTGTGGCTGGCTATCTAAATCCTATCTCGGCAGTTCTGAACCGCCTGGACTTAGAATACTTCCTTGTTTTCATCATGTCAAGCCGGGGTTGGGGGAGAAAGCATTGTACCGTGCAATTAAAGCCTCAATAAAAGTCAGTTTCTACAAGAAAGGGGGGGAAAGTATAAAAAAATGGAATTGAACAGTCATGATGTTTTTATCCTGATATGAGTGTTAAATCAAAATTCACAAAAGAAGCTGAATAGGGAGATAATAATCAGATCCTTTTGTGGCTCAGGACAAAGTTAAGACACGTTTGAGGCCAGCCAGATCATGATCAAGAGTGCGGAGAGTGTAATTATGAAGTTGTGTGTAGACTTTAAATGAACCAGTTGTGGGGAAAAAGGACAAACCTTAATTCCAAACTCAGTAACCAATCTTTTTTTCTAGTACCTATCAGTACCTGTGACCCAATTATCTCTGGCTTTCTCCCCATTTCCTCCCATCCCTAATGGTCTCACAAAGAGATTTCCCTATTCTAGTAACCACATAACCAATCATGCACAGCTAGCTAAGGTCAATAGATTACATCTGCTATAGAGATATTCAAAAGCAGCAGTAGAATTGAGGATGACAACTGTACCACATGGAGTCATTGACTGATATGGGACACTATAGAAACTGAATAAATAAATGAATGAATAAACTGCCCCTATAGGGATGCGGTGGCTCAGTGGGTTAGGACGCTGAGCTTGTCGATCAGATGGTTGGCAGTTTGGTGGGTTGAATCCCGAGTGCCGTCTAACAGAGTGAGCGCCTGTTACTCGTCCCAGCTTCTGCCAACCTAGGTGTTCGAAAGCACGTAAAAATGCAAGTAGAAAAATAGGGACCACTATGGTGGGAAGGTAACAACGTTCCGTGCGCCTTTGGCATCTAGTCATGCCGGCCACATGACCATGGAGACGTCCTCGGACAAGCGCTGGCTCTTCAGCTTTGAAACGGAGATGAGCACCGGCCCCTAGAGTCAGAAACGACTAGCACGCATGTGCGGGGGAACCTTTACCTTTACCTATAGTTTATATTGGGGACCAGGCAGGTATTATTAGAAAACCTCTATCTCTTATGCTGAAACAGTGCAAAATATATTTGATACTGTCCATGAGGACTGTATGTAATTCTCCAGTCCCATTTCCCTACAAGAAAAATAAGGAAGCCTAAAACAGGGTTCCCACTTCCCCCATTGACACAGAGGGTTCCCACACTACACCAGTGGTTGCGAGGGCCAGCCAAAGCCAGAAAAAAACATGCAGAAATGAAACATGACATTCAAACCAAATTCCTTTTGCAAGCAGTCCCAAGCAGTCCACTCTTCAACCCAGACTTTTACTTCATTCCATTCAGTCTATCTTTTAAAAATAAATCTTTGTTTTTCCTTTTCTTGGTTATACTATAATTTCTTTGTTTTGATTGTGATGATTGGTCCAGAGTCATTTAGGAGTCAGGTGGCATACAAATTTAATAATAACGAGGCAAGCATCTCCCATTCGTGATCCTATCTCATTATTTCTTTTTATTTATTTCTCCGATTTGTTTTTCTTTTTTTTTTTAGTTTCCCAATTGTCAGAATTTAGATTATATGTTTCTAGGAGTATAGGCAAGTTGTTGTTTCCTCTGTTATTTAAAAGTGTGTTAAACAATGATGTCACATAAATAAATATAAATAGACTAAATTCATTGGCGTATAAATGTGTTAACAATGGACACTGGAATAATGCAATATTTGGAAGCCAGATGCACTGGATTTGGTGGGATCATTTTTAAGACACACATAAGGATAGGTATATAATAGGATCATGCAAATTATTTGGAAAGAATGTTTGTAAAGCATGTTAGAATGAATGATGCAACCTTCTTGAAAAATTAAAGTATCTGGATTCTTAGGAAAGCGTACAAGGCAGCCTTAAATGTTGCCTCTGGCTGTTGTGAGGACATGCACAATTTATTTGTTGGTGATCCCAGTGGTATTGTTATCTGTGTCTCTGTTCCCAGGCCCAGAGTGAAGTGGTTTATGTACCTCTTAGTGATTTTTTGGGTTGTTATTAATGTAACTCTGTCTGAGTATTCATGTTTTTCTTTTCATATTATGTTTTTCTTTAAAATTATAAGTTGTCCATAAAATTTTTGGAATAGAGCAGCTTCAAAATTTGGTAAATAAACAAATGTTCAAGCAGCTGGGTGCACTTTTGTAAGCAGCCGCATTAACTATTCAGAGGATGCAGTTGCTTTAATACTTGTAAGAGAGTGTTTTGCTTTTGCTAGTATTCTTTGCAAAGAATCACTTTTGCATGCTTTGTTCAACCCTAATGTCAAGTAGGGTTAATTAACTGTGGTTAATTTTGCATATTGCATCTTATAGGAGAAAAAGATAATTAAACATACTGTTTTTTAAATCTAATTTTAATTCATTTTCCCTTGATATTAAATCGCAAGGACAAAATATAGCATCAGATGATGCTGTCTGCAGATGATCTCATCTGCTATTTGTTTTGTTTTATATGAATGATTGCTGGAAATATCTTTCTGCATTAATTTGTAAAACATTTTTATAAAGCTAAACTGGTGAATACTAAACTATAAAACCAAATCAGCAAATGATATTTGTGCTTAAGATCTATTTTGACAATCACTTAACTGAGATATAGACCACACTTTATTTACATCAGAATGACATTTCTATATTTTTCCACACAGTTTGATTATAGTACTTTGACTCAAAGATCAATGCTATCTTTCTCAGCACATTTATAACTTCCTTTGTTGTCAGCTTCCGGTAGCTAATTTTCTATTGGTGAAAAATATAGCTTCCTCCCAAATGCCACTAATTTAGCATTTAAAAGTTTATAGCACTCAAAATTGCCTTCTTCTGTCAAGCACTGATTCACATTAGCTTAGCAGAAAATCTTGTCTCAAATAGTTTCTAATTCTAAGGGCAGGTGATGCTTGTGTACGAAGTTCAAGGTCCCCAACCTAATTTCCTTCTGTCAAAGATCGGCATCTCATAGTGCAATAATGTATGACCAAATGGATTGATTAGATTTTTTTTTTAAATCTGACGTTGGAACTATAGAAGGATATTTTTTTAAAAAAGTAAAGTAAATTCATTTCAGTTTTTAGATTCCCATCAATGAAGGTGGTACTGACTGGAGGGCACAAAAGTAGAGGAAGCTGATACTACCAATCCAGGAATTTCCTCATTTTATTCTAATTTTTCCTAACATAATTTCTCATGAAATGTACGTTTTCATCAATTTGAAGGTACTTTCTTTTAAAAAAAATTGGTTTGAATGCTTCATACAAAACAAAATAAGAAGCCCCTACATAAGAGCCTTGGTGGAGCAGTGGGCTAATGCCTCCTTAAGTAACACCAGCTGCCTGCAATTAGTGCAGGTTCGCATCCCACCAGGCTCAAGGTTGACTCAGCCTTCCATCCTTCCGAGGTAGGTAAAATGAGGACCCAGATTGTTGGGGGCAATAAGCTGACTTTGTAATAATGCCGCTTGGGGTGTGTGAAAGCCCTAATAAGCAGGCATATACATAGAATGAAGGCTACTGCTAAGTTTGTAAAGCCGCCCTGAGTCTTCGGAGAAGGGCGGGATATAAATGGAATTAAAAATAAAATAAAAATAAAAATAAAAAAATAGTGCTCCACAAAGTAAAGTATTAAATCTTCAACATTATAATATTCTGTTCCACATTAGTTTGTTATTGCAATAGAATGTGAAAATACTTATTTCTTAAATAATGTGATATCAATATACATCTTTCTACATAGAAATTGACCTGCTATTCCAGTATATACTTGAGTATTTAACATGATAGTGTCAATAAATAAATTGAAATTAGAGATTGTCAGTCAGGGATTACTATTGGGATATAAACACAAAATATATTGCCAAACAGTTCTAGTGGACTACATGTGTGAAATATAAAATATCTATTCCAGAATTTATGCCAAATGGACATAGAACTTCTCCACTGAAGTGAATGTCAAAATCCCAATTTCTGCCAAATGACATAAATGGGATTTTGACATTCACTTCAGTGGAGAAGACGTTCTGGTATACATAAACTGAAATGTACATAAAGCTGACCCATCCGCTAAAATGAATGGAAAAGCTCTCCTATTTGGAAAAATAAAATCCAAATACCTTGCATATGTGGGATGTTTAGGGATATGTTTCTCAGACATATTCATATCCTGCCTTCCCTTATGAGCTCAAAATAGGTCATATGGGGATCTCTCTTTATTTTATCCCTACAAAAGCAAAGCTGTAAGTCTGAGCAGGGTGACTGGTCCCGTGCCCAGTGAATTTCTATGTCTAACATTGGACTTGAACTTATGTACTGATATAAGCAGGTATCTTGACACAGTTTGTGAATAGCTAAAGATAAACACAATATAATTTAATTCTGGAAGTGTTGTGGACAATAAAGCTAGTAGCTCTACACACATATTTTCAGCTTGTCTTGAAATGTGGAGTTCTGTGAAAAGGCTATGATTTGCTGGTCTACCTTATCTTTGAGGTCTGCTTGAAAGTGTGATGGTTGAAGTAATTTGCAATGCTAAAGGCATCAATGCCAGCAATAACCTTATCAAAATACTGTTTCAGTTAGTCATTTATGTTCTGCTATAATGAAATTTATTTTCAGGACATATTGGAAGCTGGAGTGACTGCACTATATAACAACTTAGATGTTGATGGAACCAAATGAGTCAGGCAACATTATGCTGATATTATGGAAGCCTAAGGGACTGTAAGACATTGAAGAAGAGTATTGATATAGTTCTAGAAACTTCTGGCTTAACCAAAAGGCTTGAAGTTCTATGTCCTAGTTGGCAAGTTAGCAATAGAAATATATCCTCTAGTACAGCTAAAGCTGGTAATCATCAGAAATATCACTTTAATGTTAATACATTTTTTCATGAACTATATCATCTGAAAAGCTTTTGTGGAAATATGTAATTTTTGAAAATAATGTGGGAATATCGTCTCAGGAGCTTAAATTCTTAATATGGTCAAGATCTAAGCATTTGTATTGCCTGTCAGACTTGTGATGTGAATATACAGAAGTAAAAACTTGGCATGGATCCGCAGAGTCATATATGTGTAATTGTTATGGCTTTAGTTGTTTTAGTTGTTCCTAGTACTTCAGGATAATAGTTTTCCCTACTTAATGGCTTTTGTACAGATATTTTGGAGAAAAGAGAAATATGTAAATCACAATATTTTTGAAAAAAAAATCCTCCTAAATTGGATGGAACAGTATTAGCAGCTGTGCAAGAAACAATGTTTTGAAAAGGAGTTTAAATACAGTATTCAATTTTAATCTGTTGTTACACAGACATAACAGAAAGCGATGTTCATCAGTTAGAAAAAGAGAATAAAAAAATCCCTTTACCTTCTGTGTCTAGAGAGTTAAATTGAGTGCTGAAGAGCCGATCTTATTTTCTAGGATTGTCTATGAAGATTCTCAGTCATCCAGGTCATAGTTGTATCAAAAGTGGTTTTGTTTTTTGAAAAGGCCACTGGACTGATTTTTTGAGGAAGAAGGAGACATTTCGCTTCCTATCCTGGAAGCTTCATCAGTTGTATCCAATACAACTGATGAAGATTCCAGGATAGGAAGCAAAATGTCTTCGTCCTCAAAAAAATCAGTCCAGTTGCCTTTTCAAAAAATAAAAACCACTTTTGATATTTTCTAGGATTCTTGATCCCATGGAAAGCCTCCATTTTACCTTTTACAATCAGAAAATTCTTATGCTTCATTCTTCTGAAATACTGTTTATTTTTGTAATGAATTTGTATTCTATCAAAAAACAAAAGAGATTCTCCAGTTCATATACATCAATAAAAATACAATAAATCTTCCCATGGTAATAAATAAATAAATAAATAAATAAATAAATAAATAAATAAATAAATAAATAAATAAATAAATAAATAAATAAATAAAATTATTCCAGTAGTGTAACACTGTAACTGTTGTTTATTCAGTTTGAGAAATCAGTTCCAAGATGTCCACAATAACTCTTGTTTGTAGCAACTTACATAGTAGAATTGAGGCAGATATTAAAATATGATTTTAGGATCTGACTGTGAAAGCATACAGAGTAGAGGAAAAAATGTAAAAATTATAGTTCTTGGATATCTACTCTGCCAATATATATTGTATGTATTGTGTATCTAAATGGTTCTTGATAACAATGATTCTCAAGACTTGGGATAAAAACACCAGGGTTTTAGGAATGAGGACCTTTGACCTTTGAAATTGACCAAAGAATGTGGAAAATACCAAGTATTGACAAGCTGTATGCCACTATTTGTCAACCTGACTCATGGTACTCCATTAGGACCACAGAGTTCAAATTCTTAGAAAGCAGAATCCAAAATGCCTGCTAGTGATAAGGAATACTGCTCTCTGTTTAGATTTTCTTATTGATGTAGTGACTGCCTTCTATGTAGCTTTCTGAATATTTCTAATTAGACAGATGACTGTTATGCAGACAGTATCTATCACAAAACCTTGAAAAACTTGTCATTCTTGAATGGGATATTCTCATTGAATATGGAAAGTAAAAGTGTCTGGCAGCTGATTAGGTGAGGATAATAGGAAGGTATTCAGGGGCTTTGCTTTAGAAGATATGAATTCCTTATGCTGCAAGACTTTGAAAAAGCTCATCAACTTAATTTATTATGGAACAGCAGTTGATCTTCTTCAGAACTAATTGTCTAAAATATATGATGTATAATAAAATTTGAGAGCCAATTTGATGTTTAAAGCATCAGGCTAGAAACTGGAAGATTATGAGTTTTAGGCATAAAGCCAACCTTGGGCCTGTCACTCTTTCTTAGCCCCAGGAAGAAAGCAATGGTAAACCACTTCTAAAAAAAAGTCTTGCCAAGAAAACTGCAGGGATTTGTCCAAGCAGTCATCAGGAGAAATTGGAAGCAGCTAGCATCTAAGGTGCCTTGTATCACACACTATCTAATGAAACTCAGCAACTTTAAGAAAAGTAGACCAACTCCTAGAAATCAGAAGTATTAGTTAAACTTTGATAGCAATTAATGCTTGCATAGTTGAACAGTGATTTTCTGTATTGATTAGCCTTACTCAGAGATGATGTTAATTCAGTGCAGCATTTCGGTTTACAGAGCATATTGCTGCTTGGTCCTCCTTATTGACCTCAGAAGGATGGAAGGCTGAGTCAACCTGGAGCCAGTCAGGATCAAACTCTTGACACTGGGCAGAGTCAGCCTGCAATACTGCATTCTAACCACTGTGCCACCATGGCTCTTATAAAATAATGATTCTATCCATTTTTAATGGGTCACAGTTATGGAGGCAGGAAACTTTTTCCGCAGTCCTCACTTTCCCTTTTGTCTACAGATATAGCTCAAATTGGAAATTCGGGGAAAAATGAGGCTTATACTGATGGTTGTATATGTTGCAATTTCCATTCAAGTATAGGATTTTGCTTCTATGTTCCCTCCATAGCAGCCTCTTTGGAACAGCTTCCCCCCAGAGATTTGGAGGTCCCCACTTAGCCTTCTGAAAAGCTGTAAAGACTTGGCTCTTCATCCAAGCCCTGGATTAGGCTGGAACCTCAACCCCAACAAATGTCACTGAAATCTTGTAGTGCTATAGTGTGAAGAATGATAGATCAATAATGTAGATAGATAGTTTTTATGGAATGTTGTGATCCATTAATTATGTATAAGATATATGGTTTTATCATTTTTTGAAATAAATAAAATAAAAATGTCATTCGGCTTTTGAATTAAAATTACTTCCTGCCTATAAATTTGTTTTGTTAAAACACTCTTTGATTTTTCTGACTGAACTCTTGTTCACTGTTATATCACTATATAAATGAGTTTCATAATTATATCACCTGGAGAATAGTTTCAATCTTCCTATGATCAGTAGGCGTGAGCCTAAATGGACTCCAGAAAATGGTAGAGGACAGGAAGGCCTGGAGGAACGTTGTCCATGGGGTCGTGATTTGTCGGACACGACTACGCAACTAACAACAACAAAATGATCTTTAATTGTGTCTGAAATAAGTTCTTTCTTAGCTATGTACTAAGGCACTGGTTACATAAGCTCTAATTTTTGAAAGCCACCCAGAGTTGCTGTATTAGTGAGATGGGAGGATTAGAATTTTAAATAAGTAAGTTAATAAGTAAGTAATTATATAAATAACTCATGCTCACAAAAAACAACAACAACCCAACACTTTGGAATGGATGTTCTAGTGACATTGTTAAAATACAGTATTATTTAATATTGATGTTTAGAATACTTCTTACATAGGATAATAGTTCTCTCTTCTTTTAAATCCCTTGCCTCTTTCGTTTGATGTAGTGATATCACCTTAAGGTGAGAGTATCTGTCTTTTCTATTTGGTAACTGCAGTGTATTTAACTGCTTCTTCTTGGTGTTATATATCTGTAGTTTAAATGCATGGAAATTGCATGCTATTCTGACATTTGTTCACTTTGAAATATCATTGCCTGGAAAATTATGGACTTTGTATGGCTAAAGATAAATTGCAGTTTAAAGATAATTTGCATACCCAAATAGCAGTAAAATAGAACCATATTTCTACAGTAAATGGGAAAGATATAAAATTTTACAGAAACTGCAGAAAAAGAGTAAACAAATTTTTTTATCACCTAAGCTGTATTTTTTTCAGTTATGTTAAAATTCTGGCAGGGTACATATTTCATCTATAATGTTTGCCTAAAAAAGTTAGGTTATCTTGTGTATATTGATTCAGTCAAAATATTCAAATTGTATTAGCCTAAATTTAGATAGTTAAATTTGCAGGTTTAAAGAATCAGTTGAAACAGATGATTAATTTACTTTTTTCAGAGCTTTAGATGCGAGAAAGTTTTTTGTCAGTTTTTGACAGATCTGCTGATTACATTGGGGAGATGGCCATCAAACAATGTGTTTCAAATCATCAAAAGCAATACAATTGACTAAACACTACAAGGCCATGTTCTCCCTTAATGGGCTGCAGTTGTCCATGTGCAGCCACAGAAAGAAAACTAACAAATCAATTGTTAATATTGTCCCACCCATTTATCCAAGATACGCTCTCTGTTTAGCAGCTGTAAAGCTTTAAATTTAGCACTATTCCATTTTGTAACTCATGCAATGATTTGCTTAGCATTTGTTATCACTGTCTGTACATGCTCATTTTTTGATACAGTCATATTTCATGAGTGAACATTTGTTCTCAAAGTAGGTAGCTACCTTGCCCTAAGTAAAAAAGCACATATACAGTTTTGAGAGCCAGGTAACTGAAATTGTCTACATTTTCTGTATATATATATATATATATATATATATGTATGTATGTATGTATGTATGTATATGTATATGGGGAATGGGGGTGGGGCTTACTTATTTTGACATTTATTAAAATTTCAGTCTGGTTCAGAAGAAATGTTTCCTTGGGAGTTCCTCTCCATTAAAACTGGAGGACATGTACAATGTTTGGATGTTTCTCATCTATCTGGGATATCCCATATGAGAGGATCTTGCTGCGTCTCTGTAAAGCATTAGAGAAGCAGCTCCATGCTGCCCCTCAATGAGGTTCCCTGCTTTGAAAACTAACAATTAGAACACAAACCTAATAGTTTCCGAATTTGATTGAAGCTGGACATTGCTATTACTGTGAAATGTGCAAACTATTGTTTGTGGAAGAAAAGATCTGTTTCCTTAAGCACATAAATTGCGGGGGAGGGGGGGTTTGGGGGGAGGTGAGCATTCATTTTAAATTGGAAGCCTGCTCTTATCTCAGTAAGCCTACGGTTTCTTTTGTGGTGACTCCATAAGACTTTTTATCTATTTCATTAGCATTGAGCTAAAAGCTTTTGTTGGACAAGAAAAAAAAAGATAGTTAGGATTTCTGTACACAACTGATTATATTTAATGACTATTTCATGGCATGGGGGCTACAGTCCTATGAAGCCTCTTTAAGTATACTCAAGTACTTGGGAAAGATTAGATTGATTTGGGACACTTTTTATTTGATAATAATTCTTTTCTCCTGGGGTTGTGCTGGATGGAGGATACTATGTGGAGGAAACTATTGATTTGAGAGAGGAGCAGAGCTTAAAGTTTGGGGAACCTTGGTGTCTTGAACTCATTGTATGTTAAGTTAAATCCATAGTACACATACTTTAAATTGAAATTAATAAAAGTCTAATGGTTGTTGTGATATCCCTAGGAATCTCTATAATTTCCTAGTAATTATATAAAATATACATATTTGTGTCCCGTTTAAAATAATATGTGGAGCTTCTATCTAAATCACTCCTTTGACTTGCACCCAAACAGTATATTTTCTGCCCCATTTAGCACTAAACTACACCATCAAAATGCTATGGCCTTAATAGAGAACCTGTTTGTGTAGCAAAAACCAGATTTTGATTTTTATTTTTTGTCTATTCTGTTCTTGTAAGTTACTCAGTTAAGTCAGAAACTGTCCATATGTTAACACAGCACTTAGGTTGACCTATTTGAAGAACAATTGTCTTGTAGATCTTTCATGTTAAACCATAACATATCCATTTCAGAGAAACTCTACTTTCTCTTCATAAGATTATAGGTTATGATTCATGGCATATATATGTCTTGACATTTTTCATATACATAGAGCTGTTGTGGGGCTAGAGATTATCATTTGGGTCTGTCCCATTTGCCCCCCCTTTTGTTTTTTTTAAAAAGAGGATGTTGCAATTATTATGCTATTATTCTACAGAATAGTTTATTCATAAGTACAGTTAGTATAAAGTTTAAAAGATACAAATAAGTAAAATATTTTTGATCTTCAGAAAAAATAAGCATAACTTGCTGAGGGGCAACAGCTGGAAAAACAGGGGACGCCAAACAAACTGCAATCAATCCAGCACAGACTTTGCCATATTTCAATCATAAGAGATCAGTTTTGTGACTTCATTCTGCATGAATTTTATCCAGCACATGAAATTAGACATAAAATCTCATTTATTTTTATTTTGTATTACACTGTTCCAGCACTGGAAGCTGAGAATAGCACCATAAAATAGCAAATATGAGTAGCCCAGCCATTTTAATTTCAGTGACACAGATTTTAATACAACACTGGGAAATAGTTGTGATCAGTTACAATTATAGGAATATAGTGATAAAGATGTTTCTAATGTAATGAAATGATAGATTGAAAAGCAGGACATCTTAATAGTAATGATTGCCTTGCAATAATGAACATTATTTATTATGTTAAACTGAAATGTCAAACTGATGAGGAAGAATAATAGTACACAAGTGATACTGATAAAGTTGTCCATATCTGAGTATGCTACCAGAGTCTGTGAGTTTCAAATTATGTGCTTTCCTTCCAGATTTAATTTTTGTGCTGAATCAAACATATATTGCATTTCTCAGCCTCTGTCTTCCAGATATTGCCAATGCATATCATATCAAGGGCTCATGGATAATAATACAGGGAGCAGGTATCCAGAACCCTATTAATATTGTGTGCACTCCATGCTAGCATTTGTAAGAAAGGGATTGAGGATGAGAGTGAAAGAAACATGGCAAGCTGCCCAGAAGCAGTTGTAGAGAGGTACCAAGGTACAAGAGCAAACTGGAATGCCAGGCAGAGGCATCTCTCAGAACAATAATATAGGTTTAATTCATCTTTACAATCTGCATTATAATCTCATAATGTGAGGTACTGAAGGGTGATAGCTCAGAGACGGAACACATGGTTTACATGCAAAAAGCCAGGTTCATTGTCTTGCTATCTCTAGGCATAGCTTGCAGATGTACATTCCTGTCTGGAAGCTGGTAGAAAACAGTATTGAGTTAGATTGATGAAGGGAATGAATAAGAAAAAGGCAGTTTCCTTTGTTTCAATGAGCAATTTCAATTACCAGAGGCTTCACTTTGTAATTTAAGCCATCACTACTGTTGCTGTATTCTGCTCCTGCTCCCACAAACTATTAGTTTTGAGACTGAAGGAAAACCTAATGAAACTTCATTCAGGAACCCAGTTCTTTCTTTCTTTCATAAAATAGTTCAACAAACTCACTTTGCTACAAGATTTTCAGTTAACTGTACAAAACCAGTATGAACAACTGGCAATACTGGTCCTGTTAGGTTAGAACAATGTATAAGTCCCAGCAAATGATTAAATAAACATGCAAACAAACCAGCTCTACCTACCAAAGTGTTTGCCCCATATTCTTTCCTTATTTGGAAATTCTATGAGGGTTTGCTATTTCAAGGGTCCTCAACCTTGGCAACTTTGAGACTTGTGGCTTTGCTGGCTGAGGAATTCTGGGAGTTGAAGTCCACAAATCTTAAAGTTGCCAAGGTTGAGGAAGGCCTGTGCTATTTAATAATGTTCACCAGGAACTAGAGATAGTCCTCAAATACAACCATTTGTTTAGTGACTGTTCAAAGTTATAGCGGCACTGAAAATAGTGACTCATGATCGTTTTTCACATTTACAACCATAGCAGACTCCCTATGATCACATAATCAGAATTCATCCCCTTAGCAATTGGAATGTATTTATGACAGTTCTACTGTCCAGGGTCATGTGACCTTCCCAGTTGACTTTCAACTATCAAAGTCTTTGAAGATTTGCTTAACGACCACATGATTCACTTAATAGCTGCAATGATTCACTTAACAACTGCGGCAAAAAAGTTCTAAAATGGGGCAAAACTCACTTAACAACTGCCTTGCTTAATATCAGAAATGCTGGGCTCAAGTTGTGGACCACCTGTATATTATATTTCAGTGTTTCTCAGCCTTGCCAACTTTAACTCCAAATCTGGGAGTTGAAGTCCACACAATTTAAAGTTGTCAGGATTGAGACACCTTTTGTATGTGGAAATGTAAAAACAATGTTTTGCCCTTTTGAAGAAGAGGTACAGTGGTTCATTTTATATCAAATGCATCAACAGGTGCCAATGATACTATGCACTTATTGTCATCATATGGTACTGATTTGTTTTTATTCTGTTTATTTAAGCTGGATGAAGAAGCCTCGTTGTGGAGTTCCTGATCAGATGAGAGGCAACTCTAGATTTAACATTCGTCGAAAGCGATATGCATTAACAGGGCAGAAGTGGCAACACAAATATATCACTTACAGGTATGAAAGCAAAACTGTGACCCTTTAATATAGAATTGCTTAACACTTCAAAAAATACAGTTCTGCTGCTTAGTATTTGTGAAAGACAAGAAACTGGTTGCTGCCTGAAAATATGAATAGTGTTTTCAGGAGAAAAGGCTCTTGTACTACAAAGGTGGATAATGGGTTTAAATATCAAATGTAACTTTGAACTTTTCAAAGTCAAATTAATTCCCTATTTCCTATGTGTTAAGTATTTATTTATTTATTTGTTTGTTTGTTTATTAGATTTCTGTACTGCCTATCTCATCTAGATAAATTAGATTTTAAATTGGATTTCAACAAGAAAGAATAAGAAGAAAAATCTACTCATTTCAATTTACCAGTAACAACAGTGTGTTGATTACATTTTATAAAGTTTAGGAGAAAAAAATAGTTTGCAGTTAGCAGCTGTAGGATAGCAAGAGAGAAATTAACTGTACATTATCAAAGAAAATGTGAAGAAGTTATTTTCTTTGTCTTGTTTTTCCCATTAAGGTTAGGTTGGAAGAGTTGTGAACAAAAGTATTTTTAGTTCAAAAGCCTAAGGACAAAGTTATCAGCATGTCCAAATAAAGTCCTGAGTTTGATTCTGGCTCATAAATAATGTCTATGGAAATTCTCAGTCATCCAGGCCATGGTTGGCCCAAAGATGCTTTTTCAAAAGGGAACTGAACTTCATTTTTCCTTGAAGATGTTTCACTTCTCATCCAAGAATCTTCTTCAGTGAAGAAGCGCCTTTGGGTTATAAGGAAGAAATGCAACTTGGATCAAAGTTGGAAATCTTTTCCAACTCTCACAGTTATTGTATATTCTTGGATTCCTTAGTTCTTGCACATGATTCACAAGGTTTCAGCAGTTTTAGCAGCATGTGAAACCACGCCCCCTCTGGTCTGTGGAAAAAACTCTCTCCACAGAACTGGTCCTTGGTGCCCAAAAGGTTGGGAGCCGCTGTATTAGCAGTACGTTTTATGCATCATCACAGGAATAAGTTACAATGGAAAAAGGCTGATGAAAGGGGAAATTAAATAGCATTGAAAATGTTGTTTCTACTTAGAATTGGGAAAAAGAGAGGGGAAAAAAGGGTGAAATTCTCTACATGGATGCATTGGCTAAAAAAAGATCTTCCTGTTGGTAGTTGTCCTTTAATGTTTACAGATGTATAGGTTAATAGTAGAGTTAGCAGTTGATGATTCAAATGGTAATTAAAGAGGAAATGATGCTGTATTTCCTGCCTTTCTGCAGACTTTTGTGTTTTGAATACTGAGATCTTAGTATGATTAACTGAACACCCTTATAAACATCCCAATACTGATAACTTAATAGGACAGTATTTACCATTGTAGATATTTGTAGATGCACTCATTTAAATATACTTTCCTTACTCACTTCTAATTTTTAGTGTTGAACTGAAAAGAAGATCTATACAAGATCTATAGATCCATAAACAGAGGTGCTTGTATGCACATCCTCAGATCCATGCACTTTTTAGTTTGGGGTGTGAAAGGACTTTAGTGCAAAAGCTTCAATGACCATTATATTTGATCAGGATAATTTATCTATTTATGGAATCACCACAGTTACTGAAAGGAAGTTGTTACCTTACCTTTATAAAGTTATTGTTATTCCATCCAGAAATTTCAGTCTTTTAGGAACATAATGAACATGTTAATCTCTTGATATCCTTCAGATATCTTCCCTAACCTTTCCTATTTATTGTTCTAATATTTTTAGTAGTCAATCATATTATTGGCCTTAGCATCATCCAAGGAAGAATAAATTGATTAATGGCAACTTAGAAAATATTTTGCTTTTCTTTTACTCTCCTGTGGTATAATTTCATAGGCATATTTTAAGCCAAGGCATTACAAATGTTGCTTGCTAATAAATAAATGAGTTCCTGGAAAAATCTTCAATTTAATTTCTAAAGGAGCCTTGGTGGAGCAGTGGGCTAATGCCTCCTTAAGTAACACCAGCTGCCTGCAATTAGTGCAGGTTCGCATCCCACCAGGCTCAAGGTTGACTCAGCCTTCCATCCTTCCGAGGTAGGTAAAATGAGGACCCAGATTGTTGGGGGCAATAAGCTGACTTTGTAATAATGCCGCTTAGGGTGTGTGTGAAAGCCCTAATAAGCAGGCATATACATAGAATGAAGGCTACTGCTAAGCTTGTAAGCCGCCCTGAGTCTTCGGAGAAGGGCGGGATATAAATGGAATTTTTTTTAAAAAAATGCTTTAAATATGTATTATTTATTTATTCATTAAATTTATGTCATGCCCATCTTATCAGTGATTTGTTAGCTAGTTAGGAATAACATATAATCTTTTTGCTTACACTTTTTTGCTAATAATACAGTAATTTGTTGATAATTACCGTATATAATAGTACTTAATATATAAATATGTCTGAAATAACTGGCCTGTGTCTGACCAATTATTCTCAGTAAACATTACACCAATCTAGTAAGATAGACATTCAGTAAAAAAAAAGTGCACTCAAATTTATGTTGTGTTTTGCTAATATTTTAGCTACCAGATAATTTTAGGTAACATGTTATTTTCTATCATACCAATTTCTTATTTGTACTGGCTTCTGCTTCAGAAACATTTCCATTATGGTTTTGATATTTATATTCACTGAATAATATTTGTTCCCAGTATCACTTGCCATCTGTTAGTTGTCTATATATTAAATTATTGTATTTTACTCCAATTTCATTTTAAATTGTTTTTATAAGATTGTATTAATATTATGTGTTTTGAACTCTGTATTTTGATATGGCCTAAGGGCTAATCAATAAACTAATTATTATTACTTGCCATCTGTGAAATCTATTTTCATGTCAGTTGCCTTTTTTGAGATAAATTATTAGAGACCTCTTATTTGTTTTAGATCTTTGTGTTATAACAGATCTATACTGTTTTGCTAGATAATAAATTAATATGATTAGTTGTACAATGTGTCAGTTTGCAAGGTAGTCTTTAGGTTTTACATGATACTATAAGTAGTACAGAATAGCTTGATCATGGGGTAAAATTGGGCTTTAGTTGAGCTGATGATATGCTGGTTAAATGAATAAAAATTAATTGCTGCTATAAACAGGGAAAGCCTCAGTTGACTGAAGCCCTAATGGGTGTTGGAAGTCAATATTTACGGCTCCTCTAGTAACAAATATGACTTATGGGGGATTGCAACTTGAAGTGTAAGTTGAATAAATGTCAAAGGGCATTCATTTGTTCATGAATGAAATCAGAGAAACCCCCCCACCCCCGCCCCAGACATCCAGCTACACTTTGTATCTATAAAACTAAGAGAACTGTAATGAATGAAGGTAATTTGATCTTGGGGAGGTGTAAGGAATCACTGACCTTGGAGGAACTGCTATTATGAATATATAATTTAAGCCCATGACCAGAAAAAAACATTAGAAATAAATTTAAATTGACTCCACCTTGTGTAATAGGGAGGGAGAGAAAACACTGTCAGGTTTTCAAGATTCCTTTACTAGCACTTTTATCAATAAAGAAAGGTTCTGACTATTTTTACAGAGTCTGATTTTCTGCCCTGGCCAAAGGATTGACAGGAATGGAATTGATGTTACATGCAGGGAACTGAAGATGTAGATTTGAATTAGAATCAAAAGACTAAAATGTATATCCAAAAGTATGCACTGATGGCATCTAAGTTGTTATAAGTCCTTGTGAAAGTAGAAAACTATAGTATGGTGAACTAGACATAGGTTAACATTTTACATCAATATATCATAAGAAAAAATATTAGGTGATAAGGAATGGATCGATGGGAACAAAAGTATGTAAAATTCTAAAATGGTTTTCCTTAATTTCCTTATAGGAATTAAATTGAAAACAGCAGCTGCCAAATGAGTTGCTATTTGATGGTTTTGATTTTCTAACACAGCACAACACACACACAGAGAGAGAATCCCAACTATAATATAATTATTAATTAGTAAATAAATAATATCTTTGTTAGGACCAAAATCAGGATAAATCTAAATCTCCTAGATGAACTAGAATAAATAACTAAAACAAAAGTTGGGAAGGGAAACTGTAAAGCCTAATGCCTTTGCTAACCAGTTTTTAAGATGGAATGTAGAAAGCAATGCATGTATTTAATTCAATTAGAAAAAGATTATAAAATGATCCAGGTTGGTTTATGATACAGCATGAATATCCATGATCCTAGTGTATACAGGCTGTTAAGCTTTGGCCATAGCTTTTGGATATGTGAATTTCTTCATTATGTATATTCTCGTAGATTAAGAACAATAGTGTTGTGCTGGGAAAGAGAAGAGATCGATGCATGCTACATACCATTTTTATGGTGTATGTCAGTGGCCCCCAACCTTTTGGGACTGGTTCTGTAGAGAAGGGTTTCTCCATGAACCGAAGAGGACATGGTTTTGTGTACTTCCTGCATGCTGCAGATGGGGCTTCACTTGTGTAATAACATAATGTATCTGCCATGATGGAAATCTTATTGTATCCTAGAAATGGCTATAAAAGGTTCAAGTGCTTAAACCTCTTAGAAAATTGAAAATTTTCCAACAGATTAAATAGATGACTGAGTATGTTCATGAACAGCTCTATTTCAGACAAAAGGGCATCACTGACAGAAAGTGGCTACTTAACGGTTTATCTGTTTATTGAAACTGAGCATTTCACCAATTCAGCTTTCCTTGCACCTGTCATCGACAAGGCAGACTCATCCATCATACAAAATTGTATTTATATGCTTAAAATTGTTGTCTTGTATTATTATTGTTAGAGTTCATGTATCAAAATGTCACCTCCCCTTCCCCTTTTCTGACTATAAAATGACTTTTCAGGGATATAATTTTTAGTTTTAAAATTTAAAAAAAATATAGAAGAAGGATCACCAAGTGTATGTTTTTGGAATCCTTTTTTTCTGCCAGTTTATCTTTATTAATACTGCTGTCTTCCTAAATTGGTATTTACATATAAGTACCTTTCAGCTACTCAGTAAGTAATTTGGTTCTTGATTTTAGAACAATCAATTATTATAGGTAGATGTAATCAGCTCCCAATTAGTTATCACATAGCAATATATTTCAATAGTCACTGATATAATCTCTAACCTTTCAATGGAGAACATCAGTGGGTTTAAGTGCTTCAGCAGCAAGACATTTCAGAAGCTGTTGTGAATGGATACCTGAAATATGGCAAAATTAAAACAAGAAATACAAATATAAAAGGTCTAGCTTTAGGAAATATATGATGCCATTAATCAAATATATTTTTGTAATGTTTCATAAGTGAATCATCAGAAGTTTTTGTTCATGAACATTTTTCAGTCTGACAAAAAAGATCTTATTCAGAGGAAAGTTAAATGTTATAGGGCATTGCATTGGGACATTTTCTTTTAAATATAGAATTAGTTACATATTATTTGTCACATCTTTAAAAAGTATATTAGCCAACTATTTAGTTTGAGCACAGAAATTAACTTGATTTTAATGTCTTCTCTATCTATATCTTTGGGTACTGATTTCTATTGCCATTGTCTACAAGTGGCAATGGTTTGGGACATGGCAGTGCCAACCCTTCAGACACCATTTATAAAGTGTAGCTTTACAAAATTGAAAAAAAATGAAACTATTTTCTGGATATTTTCTTATTCTGTCTGGTATTTTTCTTGCTACATAGACCTCTTTCCTCAACATCTTTTCCTCCCTTCTGACTTTTGGCCTTAAGCTTCACTCAACCAGGTTCATTCCAGATAATACTGACGTACATGCTGGATTTTACAGCTTGCACATCTAAGGCACATCAAATTAAGAAGGACTGATTTATATAATAACTTTTGGAGTTACTAATAATGTAATGTATCAACCAAAATGATATTTAATACAAAATAAATTGTCAGTGTAGTAATAAATGTAAACTGACCTCGGTGTCACCAATCTGTAGTAATGAACATTAATAAACAATTACTTTATGGAGTTGTTATAGTGTTACATATCAGCAGATTTCAATATGTGAAATCACTATATTTGATATAGTTTCAAGAATTGTTGCTCCATCCCCACTACATCAAAATGGCTGATATAATTTGCATTTAAGAGTGAGATATGTGGTACTATTGATAAGGAGACATCTATGTTTACTTGTTTGTTTGTTTGTTTTTTTGGTGCAGCATAAAGAATGTCACTCCAAAAGTAGGAGATGCTGAAACCCGTAAAGCTATTCGACGTGCCTTCGATGTGTGGCAGAATGTAACCCCTCTGACATTTGAGGAAGTTCCTTATGTAGAACTGGAGAATGGCAAGAAAGATGTGGATATTACTATAATTTTTGCATCAGGTTTTCATGGAGACAGTTCTCCATTCGATGGGGAAGGAGGATTTTTGGCTCATGCTTATTTTCCTGGGCCAGGAATTGGAGGTGATACTCATTTTGACTCAGATGAGCCATGGACTTTGGGAAATCCCAATCATGATGGTAAGAGCCCAATTCTACTTAAATATATTTGATAGATGGATGTGCCATATTACTTTTAACTTGAAGGCAATTTTATTGTTTTTTTTTTAAAAAGCAATAGTTCATATATTGAGGGGCGGGTGTTGTGTATTATCAATATGGTATAAACTCTGGAAAAACAACTGGAATTTGTACTTCTGCAATTTGGTACTTAGACACTATATGTTAGTGGTCTATGATCATGGTTGTCAAATGTTTGGGGACACCATGCCATCCTTGTGCTATTGGATACATAAATCATTTAAAATTGGATGTGTTGGATGTAAAGAATTTTGACAGTCACCTAAAAAGCGAGTAGTGAAAGGTCAGTGAGCATCCTTTTGGGAAACTCATTTGATAGTAGTTGGATCATCACAGGGAAAGCCCAAATTTAATCTTGTTTCTACAACTTATAACCTGATGAGAAGAAATCTTTTCTTTATCATAATAGATGCAAACTGTTTTATATACTTTCTTGAATATCCTTTTGTCAGGGACATTGTAAGGTCCAGTACCCTATCCCAATATAATTACATGGGAAGTATAATACAGGAATAGCATTCAGTTTCATAGCTGTTAAAAATAATTACTTTCTATCATTAAACATTTTGGTGGAGTTAAATGCTGACAAACGCAAGAAAAGACTGCCTTCCATTTCTGTATCTGCTCATCTACAACCTATACTACTTATAATGATACACTAGATTACTCAAAGATTTAATCTGGCGTAATAGAGAAATAAGGACATCAAAAAATTCATTGTATAATATGTTCAAGCAACCACTGGTTTATTTTATATATATACTCATTTTGGATTTCTAGTGAGAAAGCGAATAACAGTTAAACAAATATGAGAATATAATTATTGTTCTATATTGAAACTGTTTACTTAATATTTTTTCCCCTGGGAATTGCTACTATCAAAAACAGTCTTAGAAGAAATCAAAATAATGTTTGTGCTTAATATAAATGCATTTAAAAATGTAGTTCTTTAGATGTAATTTGAGTGGCTTGCTACATGAAATATGGCTCAAAAGTAGCAGTAAATGATACATTTAAAACAATACATTTAATGGTAATTAAGACTGAATAATGATCCAAGCTCATTAGGGAAAACTTTGTAATGTCAGGAAAAGGAAGGAACTAATTCTGAACGGAACTCAAATGGCCTTTCAACTACAACTACAACAACTAGGCTTTAAAAAGGGATTATGTATAAATTAAGGTGTATTGATTGGTTTGCGGCTTCCTTTCTATTTTATTTTTTTCCTAGGGATCTAATATTTGAAGATTCAGCCTTTGTTTGGATGATCTTTACATTTACATGCCTGTAATAAGGATTTAATTTAATACTATCTGCAATGTGTCGAGCACGGCAATATGTCTAAATGGTCCATTTTTTTTGCAGTGCAGCAGGCTCAATAAGACAGCAGTTTATTGATCTTAACCATCGCAGGAACTAATAGCAACTTCACTTATGTCAAATGGAATCCTACCTTCTTGACAGCAAAATGAACTCTGTTGCTTGTGGTTTTCTTTGAGTTATAAATCTCAGCTCTCTATCAGAGAAAGAATTAGATAAATCTAAGAACCTCAGCAGGATGAAGATGTTATGGGGTAGAATTTTAATTAAAGACCTAAATGAGGAAATATACAGAATTTATACTGCAGCACCTTTATTTTGATTTGCTAAATTAAAGATCAGATTTATCAATAGTATGTGTTTACCCATAGAGACGTAATTATGGAGAGTCATGTTCCAGAACCAAAGAACCTGGGCTATAAATTAAATATGCAAAGGGAAGTTGTGTATTCAAGGAAAAAAATAAATGGTGCCCTTATGGCCAACCAAAAGCTATGACTATAATTTTAACCAGGCAGCTATTGCTTGCCAAACCAGACTTACCGCAGCTTAATAACATTGAGCTGCCGCCTCAGACTGAATCATCTCATATTTGTAATGTAAGTTAATGTAATGATGGAAAGATTTGTGTTATTTGCACTGTCATAAATGATTAGATGTTTGTAACTTTAAGAAATATATATATATATATATATATATATATATATATATATATATATATATATATATATATATATATATATATATATATATATATATATATATATATATATATACACACACATACATGTGTGTGTGTGTGTGTGTGTGTGTGTGTGTTTGTGTGTTAAGTATTTGTCAAGGCTTTTTGAATGTACCTTGCTAATTAACTCTTTCATTCCTGCTTTGGCCTGTCTCAAGGCTTATCCACAGGATATAGTCAACTATGACAGCTCATTATTTGTGCAAATTATTCAAATTGCTAATAAAGAATTTTGGGAGGCTGAGATGATCATTTTGAACTCTTTATGTTCTCATCAATCAGTCATACCCTTTATCTGAGATTCGAACCTGGGCTGATTATATATATGTTTTCTGAGGTTTTCGCGGGTGTTTGTATGTAGATCTTTGGTCATTTGGGTTTTTTCCCATGTAGAATTGGAGGTGTCAGGGCAACGTTTCGATGAAATCTCATCTGTGATCCTCAGGCTTCAGCTTCGTTCTTCTGGGAGAAGTGTGTGGTAGTGGCTGTTTTTTCTTCCTTTTTAAACTGCCAGAGGGGGTGTGTTCTGTGGGTGGAGGTGTGCTCTGATTGGGTGGGGAGTTAGCTGTGTTCTGATTGGGTGGGAGTGTGTTTTGAATGGGGGCTGTGTTCTGATTGGGTGGGGATGTGTTTTGAGTGGATGGTCTGGTCTCAGCTGCCAGCCTTAGACCTGAACTGGTGAGTTGTGCTGCTTTTGTTCGGCTCTGTGTTTGTGGTGGTGCCATGTTTTTATAGTGGGTGTCAGTTTGCTTATTGTGTGGTTTGGAGGGGTTTAAAGTCCGCCCCGAGGTCTCTCATTTGTGGAGTTCCTCAGGGGTCGGTCCTCTCTCCCCTCCTGTTCAATATCTATATGAAGCTGCTGGGTGAGATCATTCGTGGTTTTGGGGTGGGGTATCATCAGTACGCTGATGATACCCAACTTTTTCTTTCCACCCCAAACCAACTCAGTGATGCCCTCGACGTGATGTCCCGTTGCCTGGAGGCGGTTCAGGTTTGGATGGGGAGGAACAGGCTCCGACTCAATCCTACCAAGACTGAGTGGCTGTGCATACAGGCATCTCAAGTGGGTCATTCTATTCCACCTTTAATGATGGGGGGTGAGGTGTTACCCCCCATCGATAGGGCTCACAACTTGGGTGTCCTCCTGGATTCGCGGCTCAGTTTTGAAGATCATATAGGAGCCGTGACCAGGGGGGCTTTTGCCCAGGTTCGCCTGGTGCGCCAGTTGTGGCCCTATCTGGACTGAGATGCCTTGCACACAGTCACTCATGCGCTCGTTACCTCCCGGTTAGACTACTGTAACGCTCTCTACATGGGGCTGCCCTTGAGGACCACTCGGAGGCTTCAACTGGTGCAGAATGCGGCCGTGCGAGTTGTGATGGGGGCTCCCCGATACTCCCATGTAACACCTCTGCTCCGCTAGCTGCATTGGCTTCCAGTTGCCCTCCGGGTGAGATTCAAGCTGCTGGTGATGACCTATAAAGCCCTAAATGGCTTGGGTCCGGGATATCTAAGGGAACACTTGCTGCCGGCATCAAGTTCCCTTCGTCCTGTGCACTCCCACAGGGAGGGCCTTCTCAGGGTGCCGTTGGCAAAGGATTGCCGGAGGGTGACACCCAGGGGGAGGGCCTTCTCTGTGGGTGCGCCTGCCCTCTGGAACCAGTTACCCATAGAGCTCAGGACTGCCCCTGATTTTCGTTCGTTCCGCCAGGACCTGAAGACCTGGCTCTTTGAGCTTTCCGGCCAGGACTGAGAACTTTTTAATTTTTAACCTATTGTAATTGGGGTTTTAATTAGAGTTAAGGGTTTTAGATTTAATCAAGGATAATTTAATTTTTTTAATTTGTTATTAATTTTTGTATTGTTATATTGTTTTAATTGCCTTGTGAACCGCCCTGGGTCGTACGGGAGAAGGGCGGTATATAAGTTTAAATAATAAATAAATAAATAAATAAAGTGGCTGATGTTGCAGCTGTAGTTAGTTTTCTGTTTTGTGGTTGTGTGTCGTTATTGTTGTGGGTTCGGATTTGCTTTTTGAATGGTTGTGTGGTGGTGATGTCATGTGATGTTATCATGAGTTTGGGTCTGGTATCATTCTTGGTGGTTGGGACTCATCTGTCAATCAAGGCGGATTTACTGTGTATATATATATATATATATATATATATATATATATATATATATATATAATCAGTGCCACTGTACTCTGGGATAAAATTAATACTTGGCTGATATAATATTACAAACTGTCAGTATTCTTTTCTTAAGCAGTTCTTTCTGTATAGAACAGGATCTGGATCAGTATATTGATACTGTACATATATCAATGTTAAAAATACACATATTTTTCATTCTGTTAATCAATTTAACATATATTAAATAATAGAATGAATATTTGAGACATTCCTGAATTATCAGTTTATGGCAGAATCTTACTCTTGATAGCTTTTTCTGTGGCTGTTATTTAGAATTTTATACAGGCATGCCTGGTGGGTAAAGGAAAATCAACACGCAGATTATAAGACCAGTAAACACTGTTTCCTTGTATAAATTTACATGATTATTTTATTTTTAAAGATGAATATTTTAATTTAAAGCAATATAATTATTAGGTTCAAAATTATTATTTAGATGCATATTGCCACATTATCAGGTATCATTCAAATATAGGATTTTTTAACAAAAACAAATGCAAAAGCATGCCTATAATGTGAAAATGCAGGGTGAGTTGATATATTCATGCTATCATCATTGATAGTCCTGTGCTATTTCCACTCAGATGTCTGCCATATTAAAGAATTAACTTTGTTCCATTCCACCACCACCCCACTCCCTGGACATTTCTTCAAGTTCTGAATTTTTTACCATTGAGATCATAAACATAGAATTTAATTACCTATAAGCACCAAAATTCAGAAGGAATATAGAAGCACCTTTCCAATAATAAAACAACAAATTTAATAAAAATGATTATTTTATTAAAAGAGTTAAGTTCCATGAACTGTAGCTATAAGCCTACAGTTACTTCATCAAGGCTGTTATGGTTAAATTAATGTAGGATTTGAAAAAAAGAAGAAATGTCATAAGCAACAACAAACAACAAAAGAAATACGTTAATAATGTTAATAATATTGATAATGAAAGAGACCTTATAACAAACAAAATAAAATTTCATAAATATTTGGAAACCTGTAAGTTTTCCCAGGTAGGGAAGTCTGGAAGTTGAGTGAATTGATCAATGTGATTCTATGTTTGCATGGTTTCAGCTAGATTGTCCTCAGGAAAGATTATGTCATTATGTTATTATTGTTTGCACAGTGGTTAAAATGCAGTATTGCAGGCTAACTCTGCCCACAGCCTGGAGTTCAATTCAGAGGGGCTCAAGGTTGACTCATCCGTCTATTCTTCTGAAGTCGATAAAATGAGGACCCAGATTGTCGGGGGCCATATGCTGACATTGCAAACTGCCTAGAGAATGTTATAAGCCACTATGGGGCCGTGTATAAATCTAATTGCTATTGCCATATACTGCACATCATGAAATCACAGCTGACATTTTTTAGGTAGCCGTCATTTGCATCAAACCCTTCTCAAGAACCTAAGATGTTGTATGTGTGCAGAATCATGCAGTATGGCCTTTTGTAATTAAGAAATGGAAATTTGTCAAAATGCAGATTTTCTAATTGCCACTTTGGTATGGCATCCAGTGTACTGATAACTACTGGGACCACCACAGCTGGTTCATGTGATAATCTTTCAACTTTGTTTTTCTGATTCTAATACTTTTAACACTAAAAGAGTGAAGCAAAATACATTAAGTGAATTAAAGGTATTAATTATTCTTCAGATTTAGACTTCAGTTTCCCCTCCCCCCGGTAATCCTTTTCTTTTCAGATGTATAAATTGTGGGTTTTATGTGATGAAGTCCTGCTGAAGTTCAGCCATGTGAAATATCAGATGAAACAGACCACAAGTTCAGGGTCAGTATATGGAGAAGCTAAACTGAACCCAGAGTGTCAAGAGAATTAGTTATCTGAGTGATTGTTTTTCTCCTTTTGGTTCTTCTGGCATACAGGGGGCTAGGAAAATACAACTGTTTGATTATTTAGCAAAAATGCAAATCACCCAATCCCCTTGGCTCATTTTCTGCACTATATTGCTCTGCTAATGAAGGCAATTTGAATTTGAATCCATTTCTCAAAAGAGGTGAACAATTTCTTGGAGTACTCACTAAAACCTTAATAGAGTCTTTCTGTTTCCATAAATCTTGTTCAAAGTTAATGTTTTTAAAGCATTCATATTAATTTCCAAACAACCTGAGCAATAAAGTTTTGCAAGGAAACATGTCTTAACTGAAAGAAACTAGGAGTTTTTGAGATAGCATTTCATTATTTCTGTTGTTTCTAGGTACCCTTTGTTTACGGCCCTCATTGTAAGTAACAGTTTAACAGATGAATTATCCAATATCATCAATCTAATTAAAGTACTCAAAGACACATAGTAAACTTCACATCAGCTTGTCACAGAACATACATATTACATTTTCACTTATACACACACACAAACAAACACATATATCAGATTGTATATTGAATCTGGGAATGTAAATGTTTTATTTTTACTGAGCTACCACTTATCCAATAGGTGACAATATGATCTACAGTCTCCAAGAACACAAACTTTTAAACACTAAATAATAGCCATGAGGAACAGGAGCAGTTAGTACTAAAACTCTGGTGTAAATCACCTAGGTTTAACTCCATAAGATAACCCCATTTTTTTCCCTTTCTCTGATTCTCCAAAGGTGCCTTGGATTGTTGTCAAAAGTCTCAAACGGCTATAATAGATTCTTGCAAGTCAATGTTCCTTCCTCCACCTCACTTACTTTTCGGATGTAAAAGAATGTGGCTTCAGTCATTCGGAAATGGCCATTATCTTGACTTTTGGCCTCAGATGCCACTGGAAATAATATGTAGGTGAACTGCCAGCCCCACTTGATAATTGCTTAGAAGAGTTTTGTTAGCAATTAGGGGCCTTCCTTCCTTCCTTCCTTCCTTCCTTCCTTCCTTCCTTCCTTCCTTCCTTCCTTCCTTCCTTCCTTCCTTCTTTCCTTCCTTCCTTCCTTCCTTCCTTCCTTCCTTCCTTCCTTCCTTCCTTCCTTCCTTCTCTTTTTATGACCACTTATTAGTGACAGAAGAATGGCAGTCTAGGCACTTTAAGTATTCTCCAGTTTACAACTTGACATCAGTGCATAATCTAGGTAAACTGTATTTTACAGGTATTCTAGTAGTTAGATTTTTATATAGGAGGTGATTGACTCAAGTCAATGAGAGTCAAAGTGTCTGAGATTTCTTTGACAACATTAGCTAACTATCAAGATTCTTTTAAAAGTGTGCTTAAACATATGGTATTTTTTTTCAGAAATTTAAAGAAATATATTCCTGTGAAGAGCTAAAAGACAATTTTTAAAAATGTTAAGAGACTGACACTTTAATTCTTGTAATTAAAGAATGTAAAAAAGTCAAGTGGGACAGAGAAGCTGAGAAGTGCCAAGAGAGGAATAATATGGCCCATATGATCAGCATGAAAACATTCATTTGGAGATGATGGTTAAGAATAACCCTTATATTTTAAAGGAGTTATATGACAGCTTTAAGATTTGTCGCAGTATTTTATTAAAATTAAAGAATCCCACTGAGAATTTTGCCTGGGAAAGAAATTTTATTTGAAAATTGGTTTGCTATCTGGTTTCCCTGCGTGTTAATATTAAAGAACAAGCTTCTAATTTGCTCAACAAATGGCATATCACTCCTATACAACATTACTAAACACTGTTATGTTGATTCCTGTTACGTTTTTGTGATATAACTTTCTATTTTGAATAATATGTTATTTGTTCACAGTGCCTTGCAGGAGGCTATTAGAGTATTTCATTGAATAATTTTGATAGCCTGGAAATATTTTCACTCTAATAGGAACTGAGTCTTTTTTGTACTGTAGCCAGAATTGCAATCATAGGACCAGGGTCACTTATTGTCTAGTTCTCTTAAGCTCTTGTACTGCTTGTTTTTTCATTCCTTGTATGTATTTGCAATTTATGCTTTAAAGTTTTTTTCTTCCATTTTTTCCTTTGTTGGATGATTTCTCCCTTTAGAGCTGATCATTCTAATTCACTATTTTTAATGTTTATTTTTGACCTTGGTGTATAAATATTTTTTAACTATAAAGCAAGTGCTAGCAACATTTTTCATGTATTGGTGTTTTATAAGTGGCTGCCTACATATTGTTTTATTTTAACATGTTTACAAATGAAAAGGGAAAATTTCAGAATGAGAAAAAATTTTTTTCAGGTAATACTCATTGTTTTGTATCTGTAATATAAGATCAAAAGAAGAAACCTAAAATATAACATACTGTATAGGTAGTATTACCTCCATAATATAATACTTTAAATAAAAATATTAACACTGTAAATTACAGAAGAAGAACAATGACAAAAAAATGTATTATTGATATTTTCTATAAAAATAAAACTATATTCAAAACCACTATACTATATTTAAATCTAGTCCATCAAAATATAATGATCACATGGGTTAACATATGGTTACAATGAATTGTATGAGAGATAGCAGTAGCATTTAGACTTATATATCACTCCATAGTGTTTTACAGGACTCTCTGAGTGGTTTACAAATTTCAGCATATTGTCCTCAACAATTAGGATCCTCATTTTACTGACCTCAGAAGGATAAAAGGCCAAGTCAACCTTGAGCTAGTCAGAATCGAACTCCTGGCAGTGAGCAGTAAGTTAGCCTGCAATACTACATTCTAACCACTGAACAACCACAGCTCCTGTCTAACGGTAGTGGTAGTGATGGTTGTGAAAAGTTCTTGGAACAGTAATTCACTACAAGCTATAAGTTAGTCAGTAGTGTGATATAGCTGCAAAAAAAAAGAGAAATGCAGTTTTAGGTTGCACTGACCAAAAATATAATTTCTAAAATACAAGGAGTAAATATTTTACTTTATTCAGTATTGGTCTGAATCTCCCTTAAGTACCAGGTTGGGGATACCACACTTTGAGGAGAATTCAGAGAAATAGCAAAAAGTAATAGAGGTGATCAAGGGATTGAAAATAAATTCCTTTTGGGGGGACAAATTGAAGAGCTTCGGTATGTTTGACCTTGAGAAAAGATAACAGAGAAGAAATATGAGATCACTCTTCAAATACTACTCTTTCTTGTTCCAGACCTTTGACCTTGGAATAATAACATATTTCAGTGACAGGAAGACAATTTTTGATTGAATGTATGGAGAAAAGAAAAGCCTTCCTAACTGTAAGGATAGTTTAACAGTGCAACCAGTTACCCAGAGAGATGGTGGGCTCTCTTCCATTGTATACAGTAAAGTAGAAGACTGGCAAGCACCTATGTGTGATTCTTTAATTTGGTTCCCACAGTTGTTGAATTTGATGTCTTTGAGGACCCAGATTGTTGGGGGCAATTAAGCTGACTTTGTAATAATGCCGCTTGGGGTGTGTGTGAAAGCCCTAATAAGCAGGCATATACATAGAATGAAGGCTACTGCTAAGTCTTCGGAGAAGGGCAGGATATAAATGGAATTAAAATAAAAATAAATTAAAAATGTCTTAAATGGCATTTTCCATCTATAGGATTCAGCTTAAATGGCATTTTCCATCTATAGGATTCAGCTCTTTCAGCCAGATGCCAGTAGTCTGTTCGTTTTAGACATGGTAACTCTCCGGCTATGTTGTTTTATCTCAATATAAGATAAAAGTATTGCTCCTAGACTCTTTACAAATATGTACTTTATCTACCGTAAACCCTATTCACTCTGCAAATCACAAAATCTGGATAATCTAGTTTAATAAAGGATTAAATTACATTGAATGGATCAACAGTAGACATGGTGAAGATAACTGGGAAATTGCAGATCAGGCCTTTTACAACAGGCAAAACCTTGTAAATATCCCTGGAAAAGCCAATATCAATGCAGCTTATAGAATTTAGGGCATAAAAGATAATATGTTCTTTCTTCTGGTATTTCACATCTGTAACTGTAAGAAATGATTCCTTAAACAGACAAGTTTTTCTATGCTAACCTGAATATTTTAAAATGTGCCTGATTATTTTTAATATGCAGTTCATGTTTACAGCAGAAGCAGATTATATCAAAGTTACTTAATCTGGCTTTCATGGCAGAATTGCTTTTTTATTGCCTGGTAGTGACTAATGTATATTTTTATATGCTTAAAACTTAGCATTTTGTTGGTGTTAAGGGCTAGAGTTCCTTTATCTTATGCAAATACCTGTCTATCTAGTAGCTTTTTCAGCCTCCCTCCTTAAAAATTGTGATCAGTTACAGAAAGATTATTTTATCCTGAATCAGCCTTAGTTATTTCCAAGCATGATAGAAAGGCAGTGATTGTGTTAAAAGTGTTTGAATAAATGCAGGTTGGGCTCAGTCATTTTTCTCCTCTGAAGGGCATATCAGCCACCAAGGGGGTGGGGGGTGGGTGGGAATCCTCAACCTTTGTTTGAATTGCAGAGATCACCTTCTAGTAAATTTCATGTGGCTTCCGATTCATTTGATGCACTGAACCCAAATATTTTTGAAGTCAGACATTTATTTCCTGGGAAGCAAATATCTCAACAGTAAATAAATCATGTGTGGCATTTATAGCAAAAAAGCAAAAAAACAAAAAACAAAAAACAAAAAAACAACCTTCAAGCCAGAGATGCTTTAAAGCACAAAACTTACTGCATTGGCATCTGATATGGTAGTGATAAAAATAAACTGGTGATTTTGGAGGGGAGATTACCAAGCAAATTAAACCTTGGTATCTATTAGATCATTGTTTTGCAACCTGTGCATTTTCCAAATATGTGGGATTCAGGCTCTAAAATTCACAATCCATCAAGGCCATTTCTAGGAATTGCAGAAATCCAATCTTCTCTGTCAAGGCATCTGTCTTTGGAACACCATCCCTGAGACCCAGATGGCCCCAACTCTAATAGCTTTCAGAAAGCTTTGAAGAGCTGACTTTTCCCCCAGGCAGTGGCCAGGATTTAAGGCTCTGGATATTTAAACAGAATGTGAGATCTGTTTCCCATTTCTTCTCATTGCATTCTGTCAATATATTGTTTTACTGCTTTGTTTTTTGTCCATGGAAATGAATGATCTAGTAAATGAGAAGTATACGGGGAAAATCCAAATAAATGTGGATTTATTTTTACTACTTTGAACAAAAAGTATTGCAGTAGTTGAACACTTGAAATACCAAAGGATAGTTTGAATAGATCTTCGTGTATGACATCTGGGCAATATTCCCCCAAAATCTCTTTTGAAAATACAGGCAAGAGATAATCTGTAGAACTGAAAAGAGAACTCATGCAATAGTGCAGATCAATTTTGGAATAAAGTATGATTTTGATGCCAAAGGCATTATTATTTTTAATTTATTAATCAAAATATCAACAATGAACTATGTGTAAAATATACTTTATCATCCTTAGTTTGTTTGCCTGATAAGGATGCCCAAACTCAGATGAAGTACAAAAAAAAAATGCTAGCACAATGTCCAAGTAAATTAAATTGGTTTTTATTTTATCCTATGAGGAAAAAACCTCTCTGTTTGAAATATCAGTGTTTGAAATATTGACTTCAGTCAGTCTTGACTCCTAGCAACTGCTTGGATAAAGTCCCTGTAGTTTCCTTAGCAAGATTTTTGGAAATGGTTTGCCATTACCTTCTTCCTACAACTGAGAATCAGCTGGCTTTATCTCTAAAGTAAGACTAGAATTCACAGTCTGCTTTTTATTTTGGTTTAGTGCCTTTAACCACTATACCACTATATCAAACTGGTTGTCTTATACAGTGTGGGGAATAGGCTTAGTGGCGCTACTGTCTATTTTTGTCATATTGTGATAAAAATACCTGAATTACTAGATTATGACATCTTCTGGAAAGCTGTAATCATATAAAGCTCTAATAGAAATTAGCATAAAGTATATTAAAATAAGTTTTCTTGAAACAAGTTGTTGTGAATACGCAAACATCTCTTTAGAGAAAGTAGAACTGGCAATAACAATTGTGGACACTTATTCAGATTTTTGACAGCTTTGTTTATATATTACTTTGATTGTTAAACCTGTCCAGTGGAAAGATGGAATTCTGTTCCATTTCTGGAATTCTGGAATCCACATTGGAGCTACCTAGCACTAGAGTCACCTTGGCCAATGCTATAGAAGAAGATTCAGTTTTCTCCCATGGTGTTTTTATTTATTTATTTATTATTTTGACTTCTATATCGCCCTATTCCCGTAGGACTCAGGGCGGTTTACAGGGCAATTAAAACCGTACAATACAAAAGTTAAAATAAATTTAAAACAAGTAATTAAATTTAAGCCCCAAAATTAAAACTTTAAAACCCAATTAAAAACCCCTCAGTCTAGGCCAGACAGCTCAAAGAGCCAAGTTTTAAGGTCCTGGCGGAACGAACGGAGGTCGGGGGCAGTCCTAAGTTCCATAGGAAGTTGGTTCCAAAGGGCAGGCGCACCCACAGAGAAGGCCCTCTGTCTGGGAGTCACCCGCCGGCAGTCCTTCGCCGGCGGTACCCTAAGAAGGCCCTCCCTGCAGGAGCGCACAGGACGATGGGGAGTTGATGCCGGCAGCATGGTGTTCCCTCAAATAATCCGGACCCAAGCCATTTAGGGCTTTATAGGTCATCACCAGCAAGGAAGGGTCTTTTCAGCCTTCTTTCATCTTAAAAGAATCCAAGAATTTCCAATAATTATTTTCTTGTTAATTTGAGAAAATTAGGAAGCCATAATGAAAAGTCTACCACACTGCTGTGTTTCAAGAGCAAATCCTATTTGTAGAATAAATATTCAAACATTTTGTGTCTCTTTCCCTACTCTATGAAATAAACTGCCCAGATCTCTCTTGGTCAGGAAGGCTGGTTTCTATATGTCCCTTATTTGGCAGTGATCAAGTCTGCTACCATGTTGCTTTTCTCTGGTTGAATGAAAACTAGCACTTACCTGGCATGGACACTAATGAAAATGGATTATTTTTGCCTGGAAAGATCTAGGAAGCTTGAAATTATTCAGCAGAAATACTATGCTTGAGATCAAGGGTTCAAATATTTCTAAATCTGCAATAGAAATGAGAACGGCATAAATATAGATCATAGGAACAAATGAAGTAGTAGCGAAATATATAACAATTTACTATTCAGAATATACATATTGGCCTAGTAAATTTTAATTTTTTATATATTAAATTGATATTTATAGAACTACTATCAGTGCTTGAACAAGAGCATGAGGACAATTGGTTCATTATGTCTGTTCTCTGTTTACTTTTCTGCTTTATAAATACATTTATACTTCTATTCCATATTTACAGTAATTGATTTGTTGCAAAATAGGAAAAAAATCTCACTAAATCTTTGAAAAATTCTGAATAGCTATGTAGAAATCACATTTTTGGAATCAGTGTTATTTGAATTTTTTAATACCTGAGCTCCAGTGGTTTTCTTTTTCTTTCTTTTTTTTTCACAGCGATAAAATGTTAAGAAGGACACATTTAGAGTTCTTTTTTGTTAAGGAATCTTTAACACATGATGGAGCTTCACAGAGTAAGATATATATATATATAGAGAGAGAGCCCAGTCCTGAAATTCTGGAAAACCCAGACTGAATTTACTTAAATTATGCTTTTATGTAAATTGCTTAAATAAGTGGACATATAAATATTATATACAATATATGTATATATATATATATATCTATTTTCTTTTCCTCCAGGAAATGATTTGTTCCTAGTAGCAGTTCATGAACTGGGACATGCCCTTGGATTGGAGCATTCAAATGATCCGACTGCCATTATGGCTCCATTTTACCAGTATATGGAAACTGACAATTTCAAACTACCTAATGATGATTTGCAGGGAATCCAAAAGATATACGGTATGCTCTTTAAAAAATATGCATAATGTGAGAAAGGATTATTTCTGCTGCATGCAGCGAGATATCTTTGCATACATGGTCAGTGTCATGGAAAGCTGTCAGTCTGTAGATTGACATGCTTATAGCTTCTTGTGTTCTATCTGTTCTTGCAGTTTTCATGTCAATTGTTCAGAAATTAGTTGCCATTACTTTAAGACTAGTCTGTTTATACTTTCTCATTCAAGTAATTAACTAGATCAAATCCTGTGTCACTTCCTTGGGGGCCAGTCAAGATCAGCTTAGTGCTGCCACCTACTGTGACTTGATGTTATAATGGAAGATAAAGTGAACATGCAAAAAAAAAAAAGTTTGTTTATCAAGCTTCAGTGGGTTCTTCATTTCAGTAAAACTGATACCGTCTAATTCAAAGAGTGAAATGATATGGCCTCACTCTTGTGCCTCAGATTGATTACCTTTTGGTCTGTTACTGCAAAACTAATCCTGTAAAAGAAGGCTGTGGAAATCCTTCTCCTGCAGCACTGGCCAGAGGGGTTTCAAACTGGGCAGCTTTGGCAAATGCTGTGGAACTGCCCACAGTGATTACTGAAGATGACCCACTTGGAGGCCCCTTAGCATTATGCCTTGGGTCTTCTAAACCTGATATTTTCAGCAAGTACTAGACACAACTCTATAGCATGTGCCAAACTTACAAATCCTGAAAACCTCTCCAAACTGGTCACTGGTGATGTTCCCAGCAAGGCAGCTTTAATATACACAGCAAACTGCCCAGCTTTGAAGCACTTCAGCCAGCATTGGAGAAGGTTGTGATTAAGCCTTTTCCCACAACCCTGTCCTCAGATGGGCTAAGGCCATTCCATTGCTTCGTTGAAGAATTATATTGAATCATCTCTTCACTACTGCAAAGCACTGTACATCACAAGGCTTCCACAGAATAGATTACTTTGTTGAAGAGAATGTCAATTTCTTTATACAATCCAAACTTGAAACAAGGAAGAATTTCATTACCATGCAGCTATTAAAGAGTGGAACAACTTGCCTCTTTTGAGTTGTGGGTGCTCCATTCTAAGAGGCTTTTAAGTTGGATAGCCATCTATTTGGAATGGTGTGAGAATTTGTGCTTAGAATATTTCTCATTCATTGCTGGCTGAGGAACTCTGGGAATTGAAATCCACACAGCTTAAAGTTGCCATGGTTGAGAAACACTAGCCTAGATTTTCAATATCCCTTCCAAACCTATAATTCTGTGTTTCTCATGGGCTTATTGTTTATGTCCATTTCTCAAAAAATCTTCTCATTTTGTTTTGTGCAAATTAAATAGTTTTGTTGTTACGGCTTTCTCTGGCATAATTCTCCCATTCTTTTTGCAAATAATAATAATAATAATAATAATAATAATAATAATAATGATGATGATGATGATGATGATGATGATGATGATGATGATGATGGAGAAGAAGAAGAAGAAGAAGAAGAAGAAGAAGAAGAAGAAGAAGAAGAAGAAGAAGAAGAAGAAGAAGAAGAAGAAGAAGAAGAAGAAGAAGTTGGAAGGGATCTTGGAGGTCATCTAGTCCAACCCCCTGCTCATTTCTTTAGTCCATTCATATTGGGAATACAGGAGACAGAATCTCCTCCCTTTATTGATTCAATATCTATTAATTTGCTACTGAACTTTCCTCATTCCCTCCAGTATATCCATTTCAACGTTTCTTGTCATCTTGTATCTCATTCTAAACATTGATTTACTAAAATATGTTTGAATTGTTTCTATTCTTTCACTAGATAAATTGATTCCACCTTGTTTAATGGTGGAAATACCAGATCAGCATTTTCATTGAAAAACAGTATTTTGTTCTAAGCAATTGCCATTGAACAAAAACATAAGGACAATTGATGATTCTATTTCTCCCATGTAGGGTTTGTGGTTTTCTGGACAGAAAAGTCTAGGCAAGCATTTTTCCTTGATACTAAATTTCCTTGATATCCAATTTCTAGCAACTGTAACCTAAATTTTGAAGATTCTGTGAATCTTGGGAGTTGGACATGATTTTCCTAAACAAATTGTACATGTGCATATTTTCATTTGAATTCCAAATTTTTAAATTGAATGCTGCTTGCCACAAGGTAATTCTTCTGATATCATGACAATGATAAAATCCAAAGTTGGCTGTCACTTTCTATTTAGATTAGATATTGCTCAAATGAACAAATGTTGCATTGCTCAATAACTATAATTTTATCATGCAAAACTGAAATAACAACAACAACAATACATTTCAAAAGGCGGCCTTACTAGGAATTGCTTCCATCCTGTGACGATATCTGTAATACCATCAAATATCCACATCTGCCTATCCCAGGTCCTTGGTAAGGACTCGATAGGTAGACAAAAATGCTGAATCCAGTCTGAACATCTGGCTGACTGTGCAAACAACAACAACAACAACAACAACAACAACAACAACAACAATAACAACAACAACAACAACAATAATAATAATAATAATAATAATAATAATAATAATAATAATAATAATAATAATAATAGGAAGGAACCGTGGAGGTCTTCTAGTCCAACCCCCTGCTCAGGCAGGAAACCCTATACTATTTCAGACAAATGGTTGTCTAATCTCTCTTAAAAACATCCAATGTTGGAGCATTCACAACTTCTGGTGGCAGGTTGTTCCACTGGTTAATTGTTCTAACTGTCAGTTCTAGGTTTCTTCTCTCCTTGATTAATTTTCATCTCTTGCTTCTTGTCCTGCCTTCAGGCGCTTTGGAGAATAGCTTGACTCCCTCTTCTTTGTGGCAATCCCACAAAGAATGTCTTAAAAAGACTACATGCATACATACACATATCTTGTACACAGGCAGTGAATCTTACAGGTGCCACCAAATATTATTGACTATTCTCTACATCCAGAATATCAGATATTAAGGAAACACACTCTTTATTTGACATCATGCTATTTTTTTCTGATTTGCATGTGATACAAAGAGAGAGAGAGAGAAAGAGAGGAAAAGAGCTTTGTTAGACCTGTCAAAGAAACTGTTCATCTACCTTTTTGTTTGTATATGGATAGTCAAATGTCACTAAGAAGGCCACATGAGAAACAAGGAAAAGAATAAAGTTTAACCCTATGAAACTATCTTGTTATTTTCAGATAATCTTCCTCTAGTATATCGTTATAAGGAAGCATATTTTTAGCAATTATTCTGGCAAAGAGCACCCTAAACCATTTAAACCATTGATAATTATAATCTTAATATAATGTGACAGCAACATTCATGTTTAATTCATTGACTAAAGAATAGAGATGTGCAGCTATTTGGATATGAATCACCTTTCCTAATTTGGATGTGAACAGCTGCATTTTCCTATTAAAGAGAAAATGTTTTATTTATCTTAAATCTAACAAAATTGTTGCAAGATACAGCTTATTTAGATGCACATCTTCTGTTCTTACTAGCTCTTCTATTTGATATT